>NC_058524.1:498166262-499416262 GCF_904849725.1 Hordeum vulgare subsp. vulgare | reverse complement strand
AGTAATCGTATAAAGTTCGCATTTGTTTGATATTTTGATGATATGTATGTTGTTACTTCATTTGGTCGTGTCATGTGAACGTTGACTTCATGAAACTTCACCATGTTAAGGGACTAAAGGAAGTCATTGTGGAGTAACAACTAGATGATGGGTTGCGAGAGTGACAGAAGCTTAAACCCAGTTTATGCGTTAATTCATAACACTAGTAGAAAACAGGGCTACAGTTCGGCCCTGGCCAGCCCATTAGTCCGGGTTCTTCAAGAACCGGGACCAATGGGGGGTATTAGACCCGGTTCGTGAGCCCAGGGGGCCGGCCGGGGCCTTGTGGGCATTGGTCCCGGTTCGTGTGGAACCATTTGTCCCGGTTCAAGCCACGAACCGGGACCAATGGTCCTCGCTGCTGGCCCACAACCTTTAGTCCCAGTTCATGCCATGAACCGGGACAAATAACTTGCCTACATATATACCCACCGCCGCGGCAGAGCACTCCATAGTGCTCTGTTTTTGTCGAGCCGACGAGGGGGGCATTTGGGTGCTCTAGTTCACCTCCTATGCACATGAGGTGTTCGATGAAATGCCCGAGCCACACTAGTTAAGCTTTCTCCTCTCGAAACTCGACCTCCGAGCTCCATTTTCAACGAGACTTGTCTAGATTTAGCGGTCCGTCACGCCCCGTCCCCACCCCGTCTTCACCGCCGTTGATCGCCTGCGCCGATCTCGTCGCCGGCACCACCGTGGTGAGCCTCTTGTTCTTATCTTCTTTCTGAAAGAAAAATATTCTAACTTCAGATAGATACTTGTCTAATTTTCTTACTTTTATTATTCCTTGTTATTATATAGTGCGATGGTTTTGGTATCCGCCCCCGTCGGCCCTCGTCCTGTCTATGATTCAGATGTGGTATATATTATCTTTTCATAACTATTTTGTTCATTTATTGTTTATGACAATTATGATGACCAACGTGACATATATTTTTAATCTAGGAGGTATGTGAACCGAAAATTCCAACCCACCTAGAAATGCTTCTCGAGAAGTTAACTTTGGTTGAAAAATAAAACAAATACTTGAAGGAAAAATTGAAAATAATTGAGGATAAGAATATGGAAATGGAGTTGCATGTTGCCGAGGTCATTGACGATCGCAAGATGAAGATCGATGCGATGCGGTTGAAGATGGATGCAATGCGCTTGAAGATGGATGAAATGCGCTTGAAGATTAGGAATATTAGAAAATATGCCATTGATAAAGAGGCTTGGTATCATTATGTTGTTGGGTCAATTGCTACCTTACGTGCGATTTTGATCGCGTTTGTTGTTGCATTTAAATGTTTTACATAGTTGTATGTTGTTATGAGAGAACTTTATGAATTTATTTTTCAATAATAACATTTGATCACTATTGTGCTTTGGTTTTAATGTGATGATGAACTTTATATATACTTAATTTCATAATAGAGATGAACCGCCAATGGATGTACGATGACCGATGCACTTTGGAGTACATTACGAACCGGGACTAATGCCCGAGTCGAAAAGGGTTGTAAATTGATGATGTGGCTTTGAATGGTGCATTTTGAACACAGAAGAACTATGGAGTTCAAATAAGTTCAAAGAAATGAAATCCCTTTGTAACAAACGAGTTTCCGTATGAAACCCTCATACTTCGAAAGAGATTGTCCGTTTTGTACACGAAGTGCATCCAGTTTTTGTCGTAACCCTCTCAACTTTCTCGCACATGCTATGTTGGTGAAATGATGATACCATGCCAACTTGGAACCTTTTCAGAGTTCATTTCAAATGCTTTTCAATTTCATGGTCTTATAGCTCAAAATAATCAGTAAATGCATGAAAAATAACAAATGAAGTTAGAAAGGGTTGTAAATTGATGATATGGCTTTGAATGGTGCGTTTTGAACACAGAAAAACTATGGAGTTCAAATAAGTTCAAAAAATGAAATCCCTTTGTAACAGACGAGTTTCCATATGAAACCCTGATACTTCGAAAGAGATTGTCCGTTTTGTACACCAAGTGCATCCAGTTTTTCCCGTAACCCTCTCAACTTTCTCGCACATGCTATGTGGGTGAAATGATGATAACATGCCAACTTGGAACCTTTTCATAGTTCATTTCAAATGCTTTTCATTTTCATGGTCTTGTAGCTCAAAATAATCAATAAATGCATGAAAAATAACAAATGAAGTTAGAAAGCGTTGTAAATTGATGTTGTGGCTTTGAATGATGCATTTTGAACACAGAAAAACTATGGAGTTCAAATAAGTTCAAAAAAATGAAATCCCTTTGTAACAGACGAGTTTCCGTATGAAACCCTGATACTTCGAAAGAGATTGTCCGTTTTGTACACGAAGTGCATCCAGTTTTTGTCGTAACCCTCTCAACTTTCTCGCAGATGCTATGTGGGTGAAATGATGATACCATGCCAACTTGGAACCTTTTCAGAGTTCATTTCAAATGCTTTTCAATTTCATGGTCTTATAGCTCAAAATAATCAGTAAATGCATGAAAAATAACAAATGAAGTTAAAAAGGGTTGTAAATTGATGATGTGGCTTTGAATGGTGCATTTTGAACACAGGAAAACTATGGAGTTCAAATAAGTTCAAAAAATGAAATCCCTTTGTAACAGACGAGTTTTCATATGTAACCCTGATACTTCGAAAGAGATTGTCCGTTTTGTACACGAAGTACATCCAGTTTTTGCCGTAACCCTCTCAACTTTTTTGCACATGCTATGTGGGTGAAATGATGATACCATGCCAACTTGGAACCTTTTCAGAGTTCATTTCAAATGTTTTTCAATTTCATGGTCTTATAGCTCATAATAAACAGTAAATGCATGAAAAATAACCAATGAAGTCAGAAAGGGTTGTAAATGTATGATGTGGCTTTGAATGGTGCGTTTTGAACACAGAAAAACTATGGAGTTCAAATAAGTTCAAAAAAATGAAATCCCTTTGTAACAGACGAGTTTCCGTATGAAACCATGATGCTTCGAAAGAGATTGTCCGTTTTGTACACGAAGTGCATCCAGTTTTTGCTGTAACTCTCTCAACTTTCTCGCACATGCTATGTGGGTGAAATGATGATACCATGCCAACTTGGAACCTTTTCAGAGTTCATTTGAAATGCTTTTCAATTTCATGGTCTGATAGCTCAAAATAATCAGTAAATGCATGAAAATAACAAATGAAGTCAGAAAGGGTTGTAAATTGATGATGTGGCTTTGAATGGTGCATTTTGAATACAGAAAAACTATGGAGTTCAAATAAGTTCAAAAAAATGAAATCCCTTTGTAACAGACGAGTTTCCGTATGAAACCCTGATACTTCGAAAGAGATTGTCCGTTTTGTACACGAAGTGCATCCAGTTTTTGTCGTAACCCTCTCAACTTTCTCGCACATGCTATGTGGGTGAAATGATGATACCATGCCAACTTGGAACCTTTTCATAGTTCATTTCAAATGCAATAAAAAAT
The DNA here is from genome assembly GCF_904849725.1 of Hordeum vulgare subsp. vulgare. Lineage (NCBI taxonomy): Eukaryota > Viridiplantae > Streptophyta > Magnoliopsida > Poales > Poaceae > Hordeum > Hordeum vulgare. The sequence goes on along the minus strand of NC_058524.1, from coordinate 499,412,769 downwards.
CAGTAAATGCAAGAAGAATTATCAGTAAATGCAACTAAAATTATCAAAGTATTTTCTGTTAAAAAACATTAAAACCAAAAAGAATTTTCATAAAGAACTTTTTTTGTTAGAAACTTTAATGGCAAAAAGAATTATCATAAAATAAAATAAATAAGTAATTAGAAATAAAAAAAATAAGTATTTTGTTGTAAGGAGAAACAAAACAAAATAAGCTAACTAAAAAAATAAACAAAACAAAAATAAAGCAAAAAACAAAACAAAAATAATGGAAAAAATTAAAAAATAGATGTTCCTCTCCACGTTACAGCCGTGGTTGTGGCAGGCAACCGGTACCAATGCAAAAAAAGAAATAAAATAAATAAAGCAAAAAAGAAAACAAAAAAACTGGGAAAAAAATTGCCACCAACTGGGCCCCCACGGCCTGAATACGACTAGAAACCCATGCATGGGCCAGGATTCAGGCCCGCAGTAGGCCCAGAAGGCCCATCAGGTAAAGCATTACCAAGTAGGCCCGTAAGCCTGCAGTGGAGAGGAGCTCGAGAGGGGTGCGGCAGTGGGGCTTATAAACCACTGCGTGCCCCTCTCAACTAGCGAGGTGGGACTAAACTTTGGCCGCGACGCGGGCAGCACAGGGGCCTTTGGTACCGGTTTGTGGCACCAACCGGTACCAATGCCCACCCTTTAGTCCCGGTTGGTGCCACCAACCGGGACCAAAGGGAGGGAAGCGGCGGCCTTTGGTCCCGGTTGGTGGCACCAACCGGGACTAAAGGGGCATTGGTACCGGTTGGTGCCACGAACCGGTACCAATGGCTTTGCTATATAAGCCAGCGGTTGTGAAAATTTTGTCAATTTCTTCGATTCCTCCGACGACGCTGCCAGGCTGCCCGAGCTCGCCGTCGTCACCCCTGCACCCGACCACGCCGCCGTTGCCCGGCCAGACCACGCCGTCGTCGCCCCTGCCCCCCCCCCCCCCCCCGACCACGCCACGCGCCCTCGTCGTGCCTCTACCGCGCCCCTACCCGCCCCGTCGACGCCGTTGCCGCCCTTTCCCCCGTCGATCGCCATCGCCCCTACCCCGACCACGCCGCCGTCGCCGCCCTCTACACCGACGCCGGCGCCGTGCCTCTCCTTGGTCAGGCCGACGCCGCCCACCCTGTCCTCTCCTTTGTTCATATAAATGATGATTTATTTTTTGCATTTTTATAAAAATGTATATATGTATGTATGTTCTTTGTGCATATAAAAGTTAGATTTTTAGTACATTTGGTTACATTTTAGGTTAGTTTTATCTATATATGTTCTCTGATTTAGTACATTTTAGGTTAGTTTCATTTTTAGAAAAGTTTTATATATTTAGGAAAAGAAGGAAGAGAAGGAAGAATGAAGAAGGAAGAAGAAGAAAAAGTTTTATATATGCAAAAGTTACATTTTTAGAAAAGTATTATATATAGCTAGGAAGATAATGAAGAAGAAGAAATAGAATGAGAGGAGAAAAAGGAAAATAAGAAGAGGAAGAAAGGAGAAGAAGAGGATGAAGAAAGGAGAAGAAGAGGAGAAATAAATAAGAACAGGAAAAAAGAAGAAAAAGAAGAGGGGAAGAAGAAAGGAATAGAGGAGAAAGAAGAAAAAAATAGAAGATTTTTTTTCTTCTTTCTCCTCTATTCCTTTCTTCTTCTCCTTTTTTTCTTCTTTTTTTTCTTCGATTGCTTCTCTTCTATTCGTTTCTTCTTCTCCTCTTTTTATTTCTTCTTTTGTCTTCTTATTGTTTATTGGGTATGTCGTTGTCGATATACCCCTCCTGATCGAACTTCAACACGAGGGGGGTACCGATATACCCCCTCCCCGATAACATTATTTTCCCATGTATATGTATGTCGCGTCGTTGTCGATATAACCCCCTCCCGAATAACTTCGACATGAGGGGCGGTCGATATATATACCCACTCTCGACCGTGATAACTTATACCACGGGAGCACCCCCCCCCCCCTCGGCCCTCTCGCTCGACCAAAACTCTCGAGGACACCCAAACCCTAGAGAAAAAACGATGTTGGTCTCCTACCCCCTCCCGCCGCGCCCCTACCTGACAAACTCTCTCGAGGCCACCCAAATTTACCAAGTTAAAAGAGCGCTGTCGTCGAGGCCACCCCAAACCCTTGAAGCATTGTGTCGAGGCCACCCCAAACCCTTGAAGCGTTGTCTAGGCCACCCCAAACCCTAGAGAAGCAGCGTCGAGGCCACTAACATGATTCCTTATTGTGATTAGCTAGCTAGTTCTACGTTTGCCACTAATATATATCCATCTGTACCATGTTTGAAAAATAATTGACATGTTGTAAATATTTGCAGAAACTATGGATCACTCCCGAGACGAAGAGGAAGAAGCGATGTTGGGGGAGATAATCGCACAAGGAAGTGATGTCATTGCGTCGTGTCTCAGAGACACCGATGGTCTGGAAGGACCGGGTGAAGAAGAGGGCTATGTTCATGATGATCTGGAAGGACCGGGTGAAGAAGAGGGCATTCATGATGATCTGGAAGGACCGGGTGAAGAAGAGGGCGTTCATGATGATCTGGAAGGACCGGGTGAAGAAGAGGGCGTTCATGATGGCTCCGTTGACCGAACCGAGTCCGGCCAGGTATATATATATTAGTTAAGCCCGTGCTGACTAGTTAATTGATGCATTCATTGTTTTCATATGTACACATATTAATTAACTCTCGTCTTTCTTCTTTTTTCTCTAGCCCTCCGGATCGACCTCAACTTCGGTAAAGAAACGAGGCCCGAAGAAAAAGTTGCGCTCGGATGAAAGGTTTGAGATCACAGCAATCGCGTGCGATGGCAAGCCAATTGAACCCATCCGGACAAGGGATGCATTTCGTGCTCAGTGCGTGGTTCTTGTTACGGACAAGATCCCGATCAGTATTCAGCAATGGTTAAAGCCAAAGAAGGAAGACCCTGAGGTGCCGACGCCTTATGTCTCCGATAAACAGAAAGAAGATCTTTGGACAACGCTTAAGGAAAATTTCACCCTACCGCCAGAGGAGGATCCACAGAAGCCAGTTAAAGAGGAATTGATCAAGTCTCATTCTCTTAAGAAGATGGCAGAACTATTCAGGAGCTGGAAGAATGAGCTGAAAACGTTTGTCGACAAAGAAGAGACACCAGAATTCACCGGCCGGTTTGAGAAGATCAGAGATCAATGGCCCGCATTTGTGGCCCACAAGACATCGGAAAAGAGTAAGAAGATGTCAGCGACAAACAAGAAAAATGATGCGAAGAAGAAGCATCACCATCGCACGGGATCAGGTGGTTACCTCAAAGCCCGACCTTTGTGGGACAAGGCTGAGAATGAAGTGATTGCTAAAGGGGTCGAACCAGAGACATTGAGATGGCCAGACCGTTGCTAGACTTGGTTCTTCGGGGTTGGCGGAACCTTGGACCCTGTATCAGGAGAGTGCGTTTTGACGGAAGAGCAACTGCGAATACCCGTCAGGAAGCTTCAGCACTATATTGCCGCAGCACACGAAGGGCCGTTCATTCCAGACAGAGAGAATGACGAGCTCACAATGGCCATCGGGAATCCTGAGCACCCTGGACGGACACGAGGCACGCCAGGCTCCCTTCCGTGGAAGGCTGGGTTTTCAGACGTAGGAGGTTACAAAACCCAGGAGAGGAGGAAGAAAGCGGAGCATAGCCAACTGCACACGCTGCACGAAAGGGTACAAGGGCTAGAGGAATGAGAAGCAGATCGCAGCAAATGACCTGCCGAAGCTTCCCCTGAAGCTACCCCGCCATCTCAGCGGAGAAGCAGTGTGGCTTCCACCGAGCAGACTCAGCAGCTGGAGCCTATCTTCACGTGCTACCCCGTGGATGCTATCATAGAGTCTCAACATTGCTACCTTATGACGCAATGGATGACATTCAAAGTCAAGGCGGCTGTTGGCTCTGTTATACCTAATGAACCTCGCTCAACCTACCACGGCCAGCCGATTCCAGAAGGATATGCTAGGGTGATGGTGGATCAAATAACGGAAGGATTTGAGGACCTTGAGCTTGACCACCCTACGGGTGAAGGGGAGATTCGGCTGGGTTCTTCTCCGGAGACTCCATGCCTATGGCGGAAGGAGCTCATCCACCTCCCGAACTGGACGCCTTCGCCTCCTCCTCCTCCTCCGGAGAGTCAGGGCCCGCCTCCTCCGGCGAGTGATCAGGGCACTCAGCCTCCTTCTCCGACGCGTGACGGCACTCCGCCTCCTTCTCCGCCTGTGCCGGCGCGCCCGAGCATCCAGCTGCCTCCTCCTTCTCCGCCTCATCAACAAGGGTTGAAGAGACCCGCCTCCGCTCCGGCTCCTCCGGCACGTAGTCCTTCTCCTCCGCCTGGTAAGAAAGGAAAGAGAGTCGCAACCGCTCCGTCTGCTCCGACGTGTAGCAGTACAGCCAGAGGCAAGCAATACAAATACGGTCCTTCTCTGAAGCCTCTAGAGAAGTTACCATACGAGAGGAGCCCGGAGGAAAACGAGAAGATCGTGGAAGCCGAAGTGAAGAACTTCTTTGAAGGGGTGAAAGCAAAAAAACATCCACCTCCGGAGGAGAAGATAGATCCGATAAAAGCAAAGCGTACTCTGGCTGCCCTGAAGAAACCACCAAAGTCTCCGACGAAAGGCAACTATGAGCGCATTATTACAAAGTTATTTATCGAAGCGCAGCGGTCGGGAAGTACTGTCAGTGATCAAAGGTTAGCAGAACGACGAGCTGGGAAAAAAGTTGCCCAGCTCGGCGAACAAGCGAACCAATCGTTCCCCCCGCTCAACGTGTCTAGCGATATCGTCGCTAATCATCCGGGGATCTTGTTGCCCGGTACCAATCCTACAGATTACATGCCCGATGATGCACATTTTGATTTATTGGAGGTGGACGAACACAAATACGTGTATGGGAAGCCTCTTGTCAAAGATGAAAGATCTCTAACAACGATGATGCGAAGATTCCATGATTGGTACATGAAAACTTGCAAAGAGTCTAGGGGGAGTAATATTTTGACGCTGGGAGTTTGAAAGGAGCATGACCTCGTTGGACTTGAACTGTTGATGGTTCCATTTGAGGAGTTCTTCCCGTTTTTCAATCTAAAGGCCCTCGATAAATTAATGATCACTTGCTACTGCATGTAAGTAGTACTACTTCTGTCATTAAGTCTCTATATATAGGTCAGCTCTTTCATTGCATGTATTTTTAATTATCCTCACTATATTATATGCAGATTGAAGATCGTCGAATTGAATCGGTGATATTGGGTTCATTAACACAAATCTCCTAGATGCATTTATGATTAAATCTCAAGCCAAAGATACCGAGGCCAACCTGCTACAGTCGTTTGTATTGAATCAAAACAAAGCTATAATACTCTTCCCATACGAATTCCAGTGAGTGTTACTGTCTTGTGCATATTCGGTTTCCCTTATTAGTCAAGGTTACAGTAATGTAATTGATGAGTTATGCATGCGTGCGCAACTTCCACTATATTCTCCTAGAGATTAAGCTTGAGCAGGGACTAGTAACTGTCTTAGACTCGAGACAAAAAGATCCCAACGAGTATGCGGACATGACTGAAATTCTAGAGAAGTAAGTTAAATCGATCATTATCGCACCATATCGGCAACTTTGTTCATTTCCTGATATCAAGTAAGTGTTTTCTTTGTCTGACAGGGTTTGGAAAAAATTCACCGCAAAAACTCCGGGACTGCCGAAGAAGCTGCAATTTAGACACCCGAAAGTAAGTACTATAGTAGCATGTTCCACGCACCTCCTAGTGATTCAAGCGCTAGTTTCATCAATACCATTTAGCATGCTTGCTAACTATCAGTTTAATTGACCTCTATTTCTTGTAAAGTGGTTGTGGCAGGAACCAGGGAATGATTACTCTGGATACTACATTTGTGAGTCCATCCGCCACGTGACCTGTGAGCGGGGCTACTCTCACAAACAATATGACGTGCGTAAATAATAATATTCACAATTTTATTTTATTACCATCATTTGTGTTCAGTTTCATTTATTCATATATATGTATTGACCCCCTTCTTCAAATTAGATATATCGGATGCGGAATGAACTCCTACCAACAGATCGTATGTGAGGAATTCAAGAGGAATTGGCGGCATTCTTTCTTGACCACGTGATCGCTAAAGACGAAGAATACCATGTGAACCCTAACGAGTTGAATTTTAATTAGGAGATTATATTGTAAGAGATAATTATATTGTATATATGTAGCCAGTAGCGTCGGATAGATATACGAGAACTTGTTGTTCGACCAATCTCTCAGAGAAGGAGAGGTGGTCGATATCACTTCTCTTTGTATGCATATGTTCATGACGATCTTCTGTTTCCTTCATTTGCTTACTAGCTAGCGTGTCTAGTCCTCTCTATACGTATAGTATGCAGCGTCGACCAAGCACGGAGATAAGAGAGGACACTTCTCTCTATTCATTAGCTAGCTAACACAATATATGAAACACCTAAATTAACCCCCCAAAACCCCCTAAACCCCCCCCTTAAAAAACCCATCACCTGAAATGCTGACGCGTGGATGCCTTTTGGTCCCGGTTGGTGTCACCGGTTTTGCAAGGTAGCAAGTAACAAAAGTGAGCATAAACAGTTTTGCAATGCTTGAAAATGAGGCCTAGGCTCCGTACTTTTTCTAGTGCAATCTCTCAACAATGCTAATATAATTGGATCACATAACAATCCCTCAACGCGCGATAAAGAATCACTCAAAAGTTCCTACCTAGCGGAGAACATAAGAAGAAATTGTTGTAGGGTACGAAACCACCTCAAAGTTATTCTTTCTGATCAATCTTCCAAGCGTTCGTACTAAGATAAAAAGTTATCCTTTCCGATCGATCTATCCAGAGTTCATACTAAAATAACACCATAAAAAATCAGATTCATAATACTCAATCCAACACAAAGAACTTCAAGGAGAACACCAAGATTACTATCAGAGAACATAGTATGAAAACAAGCAATCAACCCCTATGCCTAGATTACCCCAATGTCACCTCGGGAATCCGCGAGTTGATGCCACAACATAAATCAAGTGAATCACTTGAATACCCAAATGTCACCACGGGTATCCGCATGCAAAACATATAGCATGTGCTCTCAAACCTGAATATTCAATACAACATAACGAGATCTTAAAGTGAAAGATTCACAAGAATAGCATGGGACAAACACCATATGATCCAACTATATTAACAAGGCCCGTGATATATCAAGATCATGACATCTCAAGAACACGAGAGAGAGAGAGAGAGAGAGAGAGAGATTAAACACATAGCTACTGGTACAAACCCTCAGCCCCAAGGGTGGACTACTCCCTCCTCGTCATGGCCTCCGCTGGGATGATGAAGATGGCCACCGGAGATGATCTCCCCCTCGGGCAGGGTGCCGAAACAGGCTCCCGGTTGGTTTTCATGGCTATAGAGGCTTACGTCGGCGGAACTTATCGTCTAGGGTTATTTCTGGAGGTTTCTATATTTATAGGATTTGTGGATGCTGGAATCATGCCAAGATGGGCCACGAGGTGCCAACTAGATATCAGCCGACGCCACGGGCTGGCGTGGCCTGGTGTCTACTGGGCACCAACCCCCCTGGTGGTTCTTTGCTCCAGTATTTCTCTTTTCTTCCAAAAAATCATCAAAAAGTTTCGTCCAATTCTGAGAACTTTTATTTCTGCACAAAAAACAACACCACGGTAGTTCTGCTGATAGTTCTAAATAAATCATATAAAGTGCAGCAAAACCATATAAAAGTATTGTAAACATAGGGAAACATGGCATGAATACTTCATAAATTATCGATACGCCGGTGGAGTCCTTTTGGCTCACCTCCGCGTCGCCAGCCGGCGGAATCCTCTGGCTTGCCTCCGCATCACCAGCCGACGGGGTCTTATGGCCCGCTCCAGCATCGCAAGCCGGTGGCTCCGCCTCCCCACAGAGGACAGAGCTTCCCCTCTTGCATCCACCTCACCCGCCATGTCGTCGGCAACAGGCTCCCCGAGTTGGAGCCGACCTCCTCGTCATCGTAACCGAGCAGGACGCCAAACTTGTCCTTCGGGATGGGTGAGCCGTCCTCCCCGTTGGCTAGAAAGTATACGTCTAGCGACGAGTAGCTCGCAATCTCGTTGGCCCACAGGCCAATGGCCTCGTCGCGTCGTGCCAAGTCGCTCCATGCCTCCGACCGCATGGTGGTCAGCTAGCCCAGGCTAATGTGTGGGTACCAAGAGAGGGTGAAGGCTAAAGACATATGGGCGCCGCTCCGTGTCACAAACGCCCCCCACGCGTCAAACCGGCCCACAACATTATCAAGCCACCTAGCCATTTGGCCGACGGGAATCTCCGCCGCCAGGTCGAGCCAGACAACCTTGATAAGGCCCTCACCTGTCGTCCAGAGCCGCCCAAGGACCACCTGTGTGTGGGTTACTCAGACCTTGCAGGCAAGGGCCACCTCCTTCATCACTCAGCCGATGCTCTTGCCCACCTCGCCCTGTCCCGACGCTCCGTGATGGCCCGGTCCGCCTATGGTTGGGTCTCTGTCCCATCGCGCGCATGGTGGCGGGTCCGTCCCTCGTAAATGGGTTGTATGTGACGTGTACCGGCCGATGCCGGACCCGAAGCAACGTCGCAAGACCCCAGGCGTCGGGGCACGGTCGGCTGGACGCCTGCCAGCTGTTCGTGTTGGCCGCTCGCATTCAACATGATGCCCGTCGATGCCCGGCAAACCCATCGACTTCAATAACGATTATCTCCGGGGGAAGCCGCTGGCCCCCCTCATGCGAAGGCCTCCGGACCCCAACGGCTTCGGGGCTACTAACAGGGATATGGCCCCTGGGTATTCCAAAACGGAGGAAACCCAACTCCAAGACATTTGGGGGCCGGCTGGCCCCCTAGGCCGGCTCATAGCACGCGGCCCATTCAACCTCCGCGCTATTGGCCGACTAGCCAAAATCGACCCGTCCAGCTGGCCCCAACGGCAGCCGACCGGTCAACCCCCGTCCCATCCACTCGTACTAGCGTACGACGATAAGACTAGAACCCGACAAGGGGCGTGCGCGGCTACAGGGTGCGTTGTTAGGTCTCACGTGGCTACAGGACCTCGTGACGCAAGAAGGGCGAGGCTACAGGAACCCGGTCACCCTGAGACCGACCGGGCGAGTCGGCCCTGTAGCACGCATGCACCTACCCACTCCTTGACGGTGGAGCGTGCTGACCACTATGGCGCATGGCCGGCAGGCCCCGCACGAGACAAGACCCAACAGTCGGCGGGCCCCACGGTCGGCTAGAGAAGCTGGCGGCACGGGCTTACCCTTTTTTCTCCCATTATTGTAACTATCCGGCTGCACTATAAAGCCAAATCTGAGTCCCTAGAGAGAAGAGCTGGTCACCTAGCGAACACTTGACACACACTGTTGGGGAACGTCGCATGGGAAACAAAAATTTTCCTACGCGCACGAAGACCTATCATGGTGATGTCCATCTACGAGAGGGGATGAGTGATCTACATACCCTTGTAGATCGTACAGCAGAAGCGTTAGAGAACGTGGTTGATGTAGTGGAACGTCCTCACGTCCCTCGATCCGCCCCGCGAACAATCCCGCGATCAGTCCCACGATCTAGTACCGAACGGACGGCACCTCCGCGTTCAGCACACGTACAGCTCGACGATGATCTCGGCCTTCTTGATCCAGCAAGAGAGACGGAGAGGTAGAAGAGTTCTCCGGCAGCGTGACGGCGCTCCGGAGGTTGGTGATGACCTTGTCTCAGCAGGGCTCCGCCCAAGCTCCGCAGAAACGCGATCTAGAGGAAAAACCGTGGAGGTATGTGGTCGGGCTGCCGTGGAAAAGTCGTCTCAAATCAGCCCTAAAACCTCTGTATATATAGGTGGGAGTGAGGGGGCCTTGCCTTGGGGTCCAAGGACCCTCAAGGGGGTCGGCCGATCCAAGGGGGAGGACTCTCCCCCCCCCCAAACCGAGTTGGACTAGGTTTGGTGGGAGGGAGTCCCCCTCCCTTCCCACTTCCTCCCTTTTTTTTCTTTTCCTCTTGATTTTTCTTCTCTTGGCGCATAGACCACTTGTGGGCTGTCCCACCAGCCCACTAAGGGCTGGTGTGTCTCCCCCAAGACCTATGGGCTTCCCCGGGGTGGGTTGCCCCCCCCCCCCCGGTGAACTCCCGGAACCCATTCGTCATTCCCGGTACATTCCCGGTAACTCCGAAAACCTTCCGGTAATCAAATGAGGTCATCCTATATATCAATCTTCGTTTCCGGACCATTCCGGAAACCCTCGTGACGTCTGTGATCTCATCCGGGACTCCGAACAACATTCGGTAACCAACCATATAACTCAAATACGCATAAAACAACGTCGAACCTTAAGTGTGCAGACCCTGCGGGTTCGAGAACTATGTAGACATGACCCGAGAGACTCCTCGGTCAATATCCAATAGCGGGACCTGGATGCCCATATTGGATCCTACAAATTCTATGAAGATCTTATCGTTTGAACCTCAGTGCCAAGGATTCGTATAATCCCGTATGTCATTCCCTTTGTCCTTTGGTATGTTACTTGCCCGAGATTCGATCGTCAGTATCCGCATACCTATTTCAATCTCGTTTACCAGCAAGTCTCTTTACTCGTTCCGTAATACAAGATCCCGCAACTTACACTAAGTTACATTGCTTGCAAGGCTTGTGTGTGATGTTGTATTACCGAGTGGGCCCCGAGATACCTCTCCGTCACACGGAGTGACAAATCCCAGTCTTGATCCATACTAACTCAACTAACACCCTCAGAGATACCTGTAGAGCATCTTTATAGTCACCCAGTTACGTTGCGACGTTTGATACACACAAAGCATTCCTCCGGTGTCAGTGAGTTATATGATCTCATGGTCATAGGAATAAATACTTGACACGCAGAAAACAGTAGCAACAAAATGACACGATCAACATGCTACGTCTATTAGTTTGGGTCTAGTCCATCACGTGATTCTCCCAATGACGTGATCCAGTTATCAAGCAACAACACCTTGTTCATAATCAGAAGACACTGACTATCATTGATCAACTGGCTAGCCAACTAGAGGCATGCTAGGGACGGTGTTTTGTCTATGTATCCACACATGTAAATGAGTCTTCATTCAATACAATTATAGCATGGATAATAAACTATTATCTTGATACAGGAATTATAATAATAACTATATTTATTATTGCCTCTAGGGCATAATTCCAACACACACCATATTCCCTCACGAACAGCTCAAGGAGCACCCTTTATTGTGACCACCTATAGTCAGTCCGACAGGACTATGGGTTTTACCTCCATCGGAGGGCCCTAAACCAGGGTAGATCCATGTCATGTGTCTCGCGCCTTCACCCGTTCCCAGACACCGCCAGCGCCCGTCGGCCCCTAACCACGATCTAAGCCACCGCCTGGCATCTGCCACGGAAATACCACGACAACTTGTTTCGCCAAAAGTGCCTGGTTGAAGGCTTGGGGGTCCCTAAACCACATCCCTCCAATCCTCTTCACTACGCACATCTTGTCCCATGTAATCCAGTGTACTTTCCTTTCACCATTTGTTTCACCGCACTAGAATTTTGAGGAGATCAAAGTCAGGTTCCGACACATCTTCTTCGTGAGTTGAAAACAGCTCATGGTGTAGGTTGGAGTAGACTGACACACGGATTTAATCAGAACCTCTCTGGCCGCCTTGGACAAACCTTGTCCCTTCCATATCGAGACCTTCCCTGTCGAGCTTTCCCTAACATACTTAAAATTACACCTCTTTCAATCTACCAACCAGTGTTGGTAAACCAAGGTACTTCTCACTCAAGCCTCCGATGTAACCCGGGTCGTTGCTCTTGTTGGAGGAAACGTCGACGCTCGTCGGCCACAAACCACGATCTAAGCCATCCACTGGCATCTGCCGCGGAAATACCAGGACATCTTGTTTCGCCAAAAGTGTCTGGTTGAACATTTCGGGATCCCTAAACCCAATCCCTCCAGTCCGCTTCGCTGCACACATCTTGTTGCATGCAATCCAGTGTACTTTCCTTTCACCATTTGCTACACCCCACCAGAATTTTGAGGAGATCGAAGTCAAGTTCCAGCACATCTTCTTTGTGAGTTGAAAACAGCTCATGGTGTAGGTTGGAGTAGACTATAACACAGATTTAATGAGAACCTCTCTCGCCGCCTTGGACAAACCTTGTCCCTTCTATCCCGAGACCTTCCCTGTTGAGCTTTCCCTAACATACTTAAAAGTACCCTCTTTCGATCTACCAACCAGTGTCGGTAGACCAAGGTACTTCTCACTCAAGCCTCCGACGTAACCCCACATGCTTGCTTAAGCCCAGCCTTGTCCTCCCAACCATACAAGTGATTTTTCAGTCTCTCACACACTCAATTTCCCATTCCCTTGTCCTACTTCCCCCGAACCAAACATGCTATAAATAAGACAGAAGCTACTCTCATTGAAGGAAACGCCACTCGTGCAAGCAACTGGGCCGTCTCACACACTAGATTCCCATTCCCTAGTCCAACTTACGTCGAACCAAACATGGTATAAACAAGACAGAAGCTTCTCTCGTTGAACGAAACGCCACTCATGCAAGCAACTGGGCCGTCCCATGACAGCTGTTTTTTAAAGGAGAAAAAGATGCACTCCTAGTGGATCCCTAAACCCCATCCCTCCAGTCCGCTTTGCTGCACACATCTTGTCCCATGCAATCCAGTGTACTTTCCTTTCACCATTTGCTGCACCCCACCAGAATCTCGAGGAGATCGAAGTTAGGTTTCGGTACATCTTCTTTGTGAGTTGAAAACAACTCATGGTGTCGGTTCGAGTAGAGTGTGATGTAGATTTAATGAGAACCTCTCTGACTGCCTTGGACAAACCTTGTCCCTTCCATCCCGAGACCTTCCATGTCGAGCTTTCCCTAACATACTTAAAAGTACCCTCTTTAGATCTACCAACGAGTGTTGGTAGACCAAGGTACTTCTCACTCAAGCCTCTGATGTAACCCCACACGCTTGCTTAAGCCCAGCCTTGTCCTCCCAACCATGCATACAAGTGATTTTTAGTCTCTCACAAACTCAATTCCCATTCCCTAGTCCAACTTCCCCTGAACCAAATAGGCTATAAACAAGACAAAAGTTGGTCTCGTTGAAGGAAACGCCACTCACGCAAGCAACTGGGCCGTCTCACACACTCAATTCCCATTCCTTAGTCCAACTTCCCCTGAACCAAAAAGGCTATAAACAAGACATAAATTGTTCTCGTTGAAGGAAATGCCACCCACGCAAACAACTGGGCCGTCTCACACACGAAATTCCCATTCCCTAGTCCAACTTCCCTCGAACCAAAGAGGCTATAAACAAGACAGAAGTTGCTCTCATTGAAGGAAATGCCACTCGCGCAAGCAACTGCCCGTCCCATGACAACAGTTTTTTTAAAGGAGAAAAAGACGCACTCTCAGTGGATCGATCCCGGTACCTCAAGAAAAGAAGACCCTCGCTGCTAGACACTCTACCCACATGGTGCTCATGGGTAGTAGTAGGGGGCGTCCTTCTTGAGGTAACAAGAGCCGGTTTTCTCACGTTTTTGTCTTCTTTTCTCTCTTTCTTTTTTTCTTCTCTTTTTTCTTCTTTTTCATTCTTTTTGTATTTATTTCTTCACTTCAATTTTTCATTTGGTTTCTTTTTTGTTTCTTATTTAGTTTTTGTTTTTTTAGTTTTCTATGTTTCTTTTGGTTTTTATTCTACACTTTTTGTGTATGTCAACAACACTTTTCAAACACACATTTAATACATGGCCAACATTTTTATGCATTTTTTGTATGCTTGATTAACAATTTTCAAATAAAAAGATTACCATTTTTCGAATACATGGTTTACATTTTTTGTATACACATTTAACATTTTTTAAACGCTTGACTAACATTATTCAAACACTTATTCAACATTTCTCAAATGCTTGATTAACATTTTTATATATATGACCAAATTTTTACATCATTTTTAATACAGGCTCAACGTTTTTTCTATGCACATTTAACATTGACAAAATGCTTGTTTAACTTTTTCCGATAATTGTTATTTTTTTTAAATTCTTGATTAACATTTTATATACATGATAAAAAAATCTCAGCATTTTCTTAATATATAATCAACAATTTTTCTTTACATGTTCAACATTTTTTGAATGCTTGATTAACATTTTTCATATATTTATTAAACATTTTCTGAATGCTTAATTAGCATTTTTCCAAATAGTTATTCAATATTTTTCGAATGCAGTATTTTTTCAATACTTGTTTAACATCTTCCAAATGTTTGTTTATATGTATTTTAGTAATATATATTTAGAATATATATACATATTAAAAAATAAAGCAAAATACGAAAATAGAAAATGTAAAAAATACAGAAAAAGAGGTTGTGGTTTCAAGCGCGGGGGGGGGGGGGGGGGGGGGGGGGGCTGGCCCATCTTGCTCGCCCACTTCAGCAAGTCGGAAGTTATGCTCGTCGAAGGCGAGGTATATGGGTGCCCCTTTCCAGCTTTGTGTTGGTAATCAAAGCCAACGTGCCTCCTTTCCACCTTTGTGTTGGTAATCAGAGCTCCATAGGATACTCTTCCATGGTTGAACACAAGGTTGATACTCCTTGCACATTTGTCTTACCACGAGCTAGGAATCTCCTTTCAGCGGCAAGCGGCAAACACCAGGCACAAAATTTACTCGTAACCTGCTAGCAACCCTTCATATTCTACCCCGTTGTTGGTCGCCTTGAAGAGGAACTAGACTGTGTACCATATCTTCTCATCAAGGGAAGACGCGAGCATGATTCCAACCCCTGCCCCATCTAGGGGGTGAATCGTAAACACACGGTACAAACGTTTTACTTATTTCTTCACCCTAATTATCTTCATCCCCCCTAAATTTCATGCCTTTCCCCTATATTATTCTTGTCCCCTATAATCTCCAACCAGGAGATTAGAGAGGGGGGGGGGGCTGGCCCATCTTGCTCTCCCCCCTTCAACGAGCCAGAAGTTACGCTCGTCGAAGGCGAGGTATAGGGATGCCCCTTTTCAGTTTTGTGTTGGTAATCAAAGCCAATGTGTGTCCTTTCCATTTTTGTGTTGGTAATCAAACCTTCATATGGTATGATTTGATGGTTGAACACAAGGTTTGATACTCCTTACACACTTGTGTTACCATGAGCTAGGAATCTTCTTTCAACATCAAGCGGCAAACCGGAGACGCAAAAGCTACTCGTAACCCCACCAACAACCCTTCATATTCTACCTTACTGTTGGTCGCCTTGAAGAGGAACTAGACCGCGTACCGTATATCCTCGCCAAGGGAGACACGAGCATGATTCCAGCCCCCGTTCCATCTAGAGTGACCGACCCAATAATCGTAAACACACGGGTACAGACGTTTTACGTACCCCTTCAATGCACATCAGGCATGTCGGGCTGCGAATCTGCCACGACGACAGCAATTTGCATTGAGGTAGATAAGGTGGCATCCTTGACCAACCTGCTTCATTGCCGGTGTTCTCATCTACAGCGTGCTAGCAGCGGGAACCACCATGGACCGAAACAAAGCTTTGATGTCATAATTTTTTGTTGAAGCTAGACAAGGAACACGAGGCATTTTGCACTTGCATGCAACTGATGCAACTTTTTTTCATTTTTTTTGCCTCTTCCTATTTAGTCTTCAATTACACAAGTAAAAGCATATATCGGAACATGGGCGACGGCATTGCCATCCCAATGCCACTCAATCCATTGACCCAACTATGCCATCATGCTTGCGTTTGATCGTGCCATCCCACGACGCGGTCACCACGGCCTTCTACGATGTGATATAGCTACACGCCATAACGAAACCTGGACAAGACGTGAACAACCTCACGCTACGTGGACAACTTATTCTTGTGAAACATAAGCTAAGTAAAAGTTAACAGGTGCAACGAGATTAAGTCTCTAACAAGGTAGACCCCCCGGAAGTGGATGAAGAACAAACCCTTGATGAACAAGGACGTTCTGGCTTGGATGAATCTGACAAAGCTGCAACGCAATGGAGTAATTGTTAGCTGCAATCAAAGAAGATGCGTGCGTGCAGGAAGCATCAAGTTATGCTGAGTTAGCGAGCTACCTGGGGTGACCGGAGGCTAGACGTCAGGAGCAGCCGGAGAGCACTGTGCAGACTGGCCGGTTACAGCTTTAGGCCTACATGGTGGATCACGATCTTGGTGTTTAACATCTTCAGATATGCCCTTGGGAGGCTTGACAGGTACAGGTTCAGGTTTGCTACGTGAACCATTGGTTACAGCCCTACGCGTCCTAATTCCTGGATCAAGAACCGGGTGTTTAACATCTTCGGAGATGCGGATGCCTTTGGAAGGCTTGATAGGTACAGGTTCAAGTGTGCTACATGAACCATTGGTTACAGCGCTACGCGTCCTAATTCCTGGATCAGGAACCGGGTGTCTAGGATCTTCCAAGATGCCCTTGGAAGGCTTGACAGGTACAGGTTCAGGTGTGCTACATGAACCATTGATTGCAGCGCTACGCGTCCTAATTCCTGGATCAGGAACCGGGTGTTTAGGATCTTCCAAGATGCCCTTGGGAGGCTTGACAGGTACAGGTTCAGGTGTGCTATATGAACCATTGGTTACAACGCTAGGCGTCCTAATTCCTGGATCAAGAACCGGGTGTCCAGGATCTTCGGAGATGCCGTTGGGAGGCTTGACAGGTACAGGTTCAAGTGTGCTGGATGAACCATGATCAGGAGTTTGGTATGCGCTAAGATCTTGATGGGCGTTCAGACAAAGCTTGTGAGTGTGAGTTATATCTCTAACGGCTCGAGGTGGACGTGGACCCCCATGAAGTGGCTGAAGAGCAGTCTCTTCCCGATATGTACGTGGACCCCCAGCTGCAACGCAGTGTAGAGTACTAGCCGTTAGCTTGTTCTAAAAGAGATAAAAACCGATAGGTGGAACCAAAGGAGATGCGTGCTTGCAGGAAGAAGCATTAACCTGTGGTGACCGGAGGCTGAACGGCCGGAGCAGCGGGAGGGGTATCAGCTCCTGGAGCTGCCGGCAGAACGCCTGTGGCCGTGACGGAGGAGGAGAAGAAAGCGCAGAACGCCTGTGGCTGTGGCTTCCCGCGGGACATGAGCAGCAACAGGGAGCGCAGAGACAACCGGGGAGCAAGCGCCATCTTTCTCTTGATCGGTGCTAGCTACTATGCCCTTGGGAGGCTTGACAGGGACAAGTTGATCGGTGAGGAGTGCCTCCTGGCCCTGGCATTGTATGTTTATATATACACAGTCTCGCGTTTCAGAGTGGACTTTCTAACCCGTGATATCTCACGCTAGCTCATGGAGGTGCGCACCCAGCTTAATTACAGCCACGACCTTGACCTTCTCCGACGACTCCACGCACTTTGTGTCCATCACAAGTGGGAGGCATGCGTTCATACAAAACACTCTACTAACTCTGCCACTAGCCCGGTAGATACAATGCATTCGGAGGCTTGTAGGTATCTTGACGTGTTGACAGGTCAGTCCCGACTCCCGAGACTACGCCAAATATCTTAGCGCGCGGCATAAGCAGGTTCCAATCCAATAATGCCGCGAGTTTTTCATGTCGAAAATAAGCTTGATTTACACATCAAACACATTAAGGAGGTGTTTGGCACAGCGCAAGGTAACGGGACTGGTAATGGAATCAGGTAGCAGCGGGACCGTGATGTAACAGGACCATTTGCTTTTCTGTTTGTTTCATGCATGTAAAGGTATCAAGTTACAAGACTGCGTTTGAAAGATATGTGTAATCAGATTACATCACAGAATCAAACCGGCGCTAGCTTTACACATACATCAGTGAACATCATTTCAAAACCATCTATTTCGCATAGAACTTTTAAAAGCATTTTACATGAATAAACATAAATACTTCCCTACAAATTCTTAGGCAGGATTTAAACACACTTCAAAATAAAACAAAATGCCAGAATTGAAGAACACTCCAGAGTTATAAATGAGGATATTAAACCATAGATACAAATTCAGAATTAACATCATTTTTCAAGTCAAGACTCTTGCAAACCAGCTTCATCATCAACCCTGGAATGTTCCTTCAATCTCGCCGCACCAGTCTTGAAAAATAATGTTCATTTTCATCAACCCTGGCTATTTCTCTAATTTGCCAATAAGCATGGGTTGGATAAGAAATGATTAGCAAAAGTATTAATCATACAAATACACCACTGTAGCTATAACATACAACTACAATAAGTAGGTTATTGTCATTGTTGTCGACTAGATAGACAAATATAAATCAGCCATTCTCAGGTGTAATGCACGCATATGGATTATTATGCAAGAACCAAAAAAAATGAAAAGCACTGTCATATATTTTGGATTACTAACACAAACATCAATGTTGTATACTGCAAGAACATACAATGTTGTATACTGCAAGAACATATAATCTGATAAATATTCAGGCCACGAAATATATTCGGACATTAACATAGTTGTCGGCTGCAGCAGGCCCAACAATAAAAGAACTGGCCAGCAGCCCTTAGCCCTTAAGGCCCTGTTTGGAACCATAATAGATTATGATAATCTGGATTATGAAGATAAATTATATAATCTGGTTTATAAAAATAATCTAGGTGAACATGTTTGGAGGTCAGATTATATAAACTGTAATCTAGGTTTTACATTGCATAATGACCTGTCTACCCTCTGTTTTATTTTAAAAGAGGAGGGTAGCGGTGGTAGAAATGTTATTATCTCCAACTTTACAAGGGTAATGGGTCATTAGCAATTCATAAACTGATTTTAGCTGGTATAGAGTAGATTATGAGTTTTTAATAATCTATCCATCTAGTTTTTATAATCTACACTATAAGTTGTCTTGTTTGGAAACATAATAGATTATAAAAAATGGATTATATAATCTAGGTGGTTCCAAACAGGGCCTAAATCAATGTTCAACATCTAATATAAATTCTAAAGGACAAAAGTCATATGCAGAATTTTTTATCCAACTCAAACAGAGGTATATTTTCTATCCTTCATTAGGAGATGTAGTACATCTGAAAAGTCCAGATGTTCATATTTGCAAGGGGTAACTTTATAAACAAGAATTAATAATGATGTTGATACTATGGTCACAGAGTAAATGGTCTATATGATGAAGAAGATTGACTCTGTAGCTAGCTCGAATATAGCCATATCTTTTTTTTATCATTGAGAACATTGTTAGGAGATCTTGTACTTTTCAGTTAATGTGGTCCCAAAAGATTGAAGTTTGAAAATTGAATTTTGCTTGCGAAAAGAAATTAATGTCGAATCAAGTGTATGGTTAGCACTAGACATATGTGTAGTATTTTTTACTCTATTGATTATTGACGTATTCGCAAAACACAAATGTAATATCAAACCATACAGCTTATAGATCTGCATCAGAGAGGAAAATCACTTATTGGACCAGGCAGACAAGTCCCTCAAGGTCCATGCGGCTGGGAAAGGTGAAAAGTCCACGTGTGTATGGTAAGGAAGGAATTGGACTAGGAGTCCAACTCCTTCCCCTTGGTGCGCCCCTAGGGCTTGGAGGGCTGGCTACCACGCTCCTCCACCTTTATATAGAGGGGAGGGAGCGCCTCCAAGAGAGGACACACCGGCCCCTTGGCGCCTCCCTCTCTTTCGTTGCTCCGTTGCTCCTCCGTACTCGTTCTAGTAGTGCTTAGTGAAGTCCTCCTAGACTAGCTCCACCACCATCTCCATCACGACATCATGCTGCCGAAGAACCCATCTACTACTCCGCCCTCGTTCATTGGATCAAGGAGACGGAGACGTCATCGAGCTGCACGTGTGATGAACGCGGAGGTATCGCCCGTTCGACACTTGATTGGGACGGATCACGATTGGATCGTAGAGACGTACGACTACACCAATCGTGTTTTTAACGCTTCTGCTTAACGGTCTACAAGGATACATAGACACACACTTTCCTCTCTTTGCTATTGATCTTCATAAATAAATCTTGAGTGTTCGTTGGAAAATTTTGGTTTTCCATGCAACGTTTCCCACCAATCCTTGTCGGTGGCCGTTGGCTCCTATAGCCAGCCAGGGTAGGCATTATGGAGTGGGCGAGGTTTGGGGCATGCGGTGCTCTGCTACCGTGGAAAGTGGCAGGGTGTCATTCAACGACCACGAAAGAGTCGAAGCTTCTGATGTGTAGAGGGGTGGAACTGAACCGAAAGAAGGAAAAAGAAAAGAAGATACATTTGTGTTATATCGAGGCGAGAGGATAAAATGACGGAGTGGGACCTGCACAGTTTATGAAATCCATAAGAAACATCTACTCCCTCCGTTCCTAAATATAAGTCTTTTAAGCGATTTCACTAAGGGTCTACATACGGAGCAAAATGATTGAATCTATACTCTAAAGTATGTCTATATACATCCGTATATAGTCCATTAGTGAAATCTCTACAAAGACTTATAGTTAGGAACGGAGGGAGTAGTAGTCATCTACCAATGAAAAAATTAGCGCACCATAGCAAAACAGCGTCACCTTAAGAATATGCTATTAGTGTTCAATAGTGTGTTATTAGATACCATACATTAATTTATTTTAGTGAGGCATCAGAACGCTATATCGTGCTATTAGCAGTATTATAGCGTGCTATATTTTCCAGTAGTCTAAAGTCTAAACACACTACAAAATCGGAATTGAAACGTGTTAACAAAATCAGGAATGAACCATAAAAAAATAATCGGGCGCACGTATCGCTCATGAAAGAGCTCACGGACGCATAAGAGGCGCCGGAGCTTAGCCGCTTTAATTCTTTTATATATATTATTATAGAGTATTATATTATATATTTCTCAAGACGACTACAATGACATAACCTGGGGGTGGGGTTCCATTTGTTTGCTCAATACAACCCTCCAGATTGAAAGCACTTCGTTGTATACTTGTATATGTTGACTATGGACAATTAAGATGAATGTGAATGTATGTGTGTGTATCAAATGTAATGCACCTTTTTAGATGAATGTGTCTGCTGAGAGGCAGTGAAGCTGGGGCTCAACCATGATTCTTTTCCTTAACAGCATGTATTGAGATTACAAAATCGCAGCAGTAACTAGCCAGTAACCACCGATATTTTTCTCATCTCACAATACGAGGATCCATCGCAACAAAATTATGAGGCAATACACAGCCCAGTATGGGCAGAAACCAGGGAAAGCAGCCCAGATTTTCTCGTACGCGATACAATATTAGTACTCCCTTCGTTCCTAAATATAAGTCTTTCTAGCGGTTTCATTAGGAGACTGCATACGGATGTATATATACATATTTTAGAACATAGAATCATTCATTTTACTTCGAATGTAGTCTCTTAGTGAAATCTCTTAAAAGACTTATATTTAGAAACGGAGGGAATAGGTTGCATGGATGTTACTCGTTCGTATCGGCTTGGATGCTCCTGGGTGCACTGCGTCTATTATGGCCTACGTGGTGGCGGATCACACACCGGATGTAGAGGATCGTCTAACAAGCCCTCAGATACACGTTCAGATGGGCTGGCTGAACCATGATCAGGAGTTGGGTACTTGGGGTTGTCCAGGGTGCACTGGGCAGGCTCTTCTATTACGGGGCTAAGACTTTTACGTCATGGATCAGGAACTGGGTGAATAACAGCCTCTTCGGGAACAGGGAGCTTGCGGCTTGACCGATCTGGCAGAGCTGCAACGCAATGGAGCAGTAACTGTTAGCTGGGATCAAAAGAGAGACGCATGCGTGCAGGAAGCATTAATTTGTTCGGGTTGGCGAGCTACCTGGAGGCTGAACGTCGGGGGCAGACGGAGTACTGTAAGTTCCTGCAGCCTGTGGGGGGACAGCGGAGGAGCAGAAGGAGACCTTGTCGCTTGAACTGTCGGGAATTGGGTACTTGGGATGCTCCCGGGTGCACCGCGCAGGCTCGTTGGTTACGGCCATAGTTGATGGATCAGGAACTGGGTGTCGAGGATCTTCGAAGATGCCATCAGACACAGGTTCACATGTCCTACGTGAACCATGATCAGGAGCTGGGTATGCACGACTAGGATCTTGTGGGGCGTTCAGACAAGCCTTACGTGGACGCGAACGTGGACCCCCAGGGATCGGGTGATGAACAAACTCCTCGACAGGGAGCTTGGGGCATGAACGGCCTGGCGGAGCTGCAAAACACAATGGAGTAGCCGTTAGCAATGGAACCGGAGGAGGAAGCAGTAACCTGTGCGGGTTAGCATGCTACCTGGGGGCTGGACGGCCGGAGGAGTATCAATGGCTCCTGGGGCAGCCGGCGGAACACCCGTGGCGACGGCGGAGGAGGAGAAGAAAGAGCTCAGCCGTGGCTTCCCGTGGGACATGAGCGGCATCAGGGAGCGCAGAGACGACCGGGGAGCAAGCGCCATCCTCTCTAGCTAGCTAGCTTGGCAGGGCAGGGCTTGATGGATGAGGCTTGAGGAATGCCTCCTGGCCGGCTGGCCCCGGGATTTGTATGTTTATATATGCGTTCCAGAGAGGACTTCCGTATCTCACGTATGTACGCGCGCGCACCCAGCCATGCATGCACACTTGTGTTCATCAAGTGGAAGGCATGTGTTCAAACACTCTTATCTACTCTGCCACTAGCCGGTTACTACTAGATGCACCATTGACATTCGTTCATACCGTGCAGGTATGCCCTACGCCCGTACCATTGACATTCTGCAGGCAAGTTGCTGGTCTGGTCATGGCAGCGCGTGCAGACTTTGAAGCGGCCATTCTTCGGGCAAGTTGCTGTGCCGCTGGCTGGGTCAATGCAGTGCGCATAGAGACATAGAGTCGTCTCAGTCTGAAAAAGGTGCATGTGAAAATGCATGGATTTGACAAACGGAGGATGAGGTTCACACTATTGAAATGAACGGCCAGGGCCTCTCTGGATGGCAAGTGGAGAGAACACATGCGTATGAAATGAAAATATAGGAATTTGACAGGTAGTCAGGTACACGCGTACATCACAGAACACTGTAAAACCCATAAAAGTTGCCCAAGAAAGAGCACTAGAACAGTGCATCGGTCATATGTGAATGAGTGTAAGAAAGAGATTCGGGAGATATTAGAATTTCTACGAAAATAAGGCATTTGAAATCAACCCAAACAACATTTGTGGGCCAAATCCGTAATACTGAGATCTTCCGAATATAAGAAGAACCTACTTATCTCTTGTTATTCTTGCACACATGAGACAAATACTCACAGCTTTTAAATGCCATAAATTCTGCATTCCCTACATCTATTTATTTATTTATTTATTTTCACTCTTTTTTAATATCGAACTGTGTGTTCACTATTCTTCAAGACGAAGTGTGCATTCACTCTGTAGTCAGGCAACACACGCTCCAGGGGAGGGTGGTTGGGTCAATGTGATGTAAGCAGAGGTTCGAGGCATCATCCTGTCCCTGACACATGAAGGATCAAATCGCTTAGCGTCCAAATGCGTGCTCACAATATAAATACTATTCCACAAGTGTGAACTTGAACAACTACTTCCAAGTTGCAACTATTTTTGTCAGCAAATAGTTTGAATGAACACCATATCTGATCTAAAAGCATGTTGTGATGCATCATCCCTGTTCCCACCATATTGATCGCTGAACCGTGCTATTTTGAGCGGTTAACCACCGTCACGCACCACAGCTGAGTACTTAAGCACTCTCCTGCAAATGAAACCTTTCATCTCCAAACTCCATAGCTGTAGCCTGTGAACAACAACAATGACATCTTCGGGTATTTTGTTTCCAGGCATTATTTGGTTCCTATGCCTCTTTAGCTTCATTTGCAGCCTACCACTAGCCGTCTGCAATGAAACAAAAAATGATAGACAAGCCCTCCTATGCTTCAAGTCCCAGCTCACGGGTCCAGCAGGAGTTTTAGCTTCATGGAGCAACACGTCCTTGGACGTTTGCGAGTGGCATGGGATCACCTGCAGCATTGTGTCCCCTCGTCGTGTGATTGTGTTGGACCTTGAGTCACAAGGCATCTCAGGCTCCATATCACCCTGCGTTGCCAACCTGACCTCTCTTACAAGGCTGCAGTTGTCAAACAATGGCTTCATTGGTGGCATACCATCCGAGCTTGGCCTCCTGAGCCAGCTCCGTGATCTCAACCTCAGCAAGAACACTTTGGAAGGTAACATACCATCATCTTTGGGTAGCATCCGTTCTCTTACGTATGTCGACCTTGGGGTGAATGCTTTAACAGGGTTCATCCCGGAGTCACTAGCAAATAGTTCATCACTCCAAGTACTTTCGCTCATGCGCAATAATCTTACTGGAAACCTACCAAAGGTTCTCTTCAACACATCGTCTCTTATTAAAATTTTCCTCCAACAGAACAACCTTGTTGGTTCTATACCTGCTGTTATTGCCACCTCTCCGCCTATTGAATACCTCGATTTAAGGCATAATCATATTTCAGGAAAAATACCTTCCTCAATAGGAAAACTTTCATCCCTTGTTGATCTTCGTATTACAGAGAATAATTTAGTAGGGAGTATACCAGACAGCTTAGGTAATATCTCAACACTGAAGATATTGACCTTAACTGGCAACAAATTGTCTGGGACAGTCCCACCATCTCTCTTCACTATGTCATCTCTGACATTTCTTGGCCTAGCAAACAACTCTCTTGTTGGAAGGTTACCCTCCAATATTGGCTACACACTCCCAAATATTCAGGGTTTAATCCTCTCGTCAAACAAGTTTGATGGCCCAATCCCAGCTTCTCTTCCCAGAGCTTACAACCTTCGTCAGCTTTACCTATATAATAACAGCCTAACTGGGTTCATACCCTTCTTTGGGTCATTGCCAAATTTGACGGAACTTGGTTTGTCATACAACCAGCTAGAAGCGGGAAACTGGGGATTTGTCTCTTCACTGGCAAACTGTACCAGGTTGACTAAGCTGATGTTGAATGGGAACAGTCTTCAAGGCAAGGTGCCAAGTTCAATAGGTAATCTTTCTGATAGTCTCGAGTGGCTGTGGCTAAGGGAAAACCAAATTTCTGGGCCTATACCACCGGAGATTGGCAATCTTAAGAGCCTCAACAGGTTGTACATGGATTACAATCTTATCACTGGAAATATACCACCAACAATTGGTAATTTGCACAGCTTGGTCCATCTATCCCTTGCACATAACAAACTGTCAGGGCAAATCCCGGATACTATTGGTGATCTGGTTAAGCTAAATTCTCTGAAATTGGATGGGAACAACATTAGCGGAAGGATACCTGAAAGTATAGGACGTTGTACTCAACTCCAAATACTCAACCTTGCTCACAACTCGCTAGAAGGGAATATACCAAGTGAAATCATCAAAATTTCTTCTCTTTCTGAAGAGTTGGACTTGTCACACAATTACCTATCTGGAGGGATACCAGTGGAAGTTGGCAATCTCATTAATGTGAACAAAATTAGCATATCAAATAACAGGTTGTCTGGCAACATCCCATCCACTCTTGGCCAGTGTGTGGTTCTGGAGTACCTAGATATTTCTAGGAACAAGTTGTCCGGAAAGATTCCACAGTTCCTCACATCCTTAAGTTCGCTGCAAAATCTCAACTTATCCTTCAATAATTTTGGAGGGGAGGTTCCGAGAGGTGGTATTTTTTACAATGCTAGTGCTGTGTCAATTGAAGGAAATGATGATTTGTGTACCAGCATTCCAACAGGGGGTATACCTCTTTGTTCCATGCTAGTTGAAAGAAAAGGAAAACAAAATTCCTCGGCTCTGATCCTACGGATAGTAATTCCAACTGTTGCTGCTGTTATATTAATTTTGTCATGTATTGCAACAATTTACTGGAGGAAGAGGATGCAAGCAAATCCACATTTGCAGGAAATTGGTGAGCATATGAGGAAGATATCGTATAAAGACATTGTAAGGTCAACAAATAGCTTTTCTCAAGCAAACCTAATTGGATCAGGATCATTTGGAGTGGTTTATAAGGGCAGTTTGAAGCTTCAGAAAGATCAAGTTGCCATCAAGATTTTCAACCTTAACAATTATGGAGCAAATCGGAGCTTTATTGCAGAATGTGAAGCCCTGCGAAATGTCCGTCACCGAAATCTTGTAAAGATCATCACTTCATGTTCTTCTGTGGATTCTACTGGGGCAGATTTCAAGGCCCTGGTGTTCCAATACATGCCGAATGGGAACCTAGAAATGTGGCTACATCCTGAAGACCTTGAACATGGTGAGAGACATATCCTGACTTTAAGCCAAAGGATCAATATTGGCTTGGATGTAGCATTTGCTTTGGATTATCTTCATAACCAATGTGCATCTCCATTGATACATTGTGACCTAAAGCCAAGCAATATTCTTTTGGATGTTGACATGGTTGCATATGTCACTGACTTTGGCCTGGCAAGGTTTGTATTCACCCCAACAAATGCAGATAGTTCAACAAGTCTGGCCTGCCTAAAAGGATCCATCGGATACATCCCACCAGGTGAGATTAAGCATATCCTCAGTAGTCAGTATGTTAGAATGTTGGTTCAGTTTGTTCTTTACAGAGTTGTACAAATACTGTAGATTCTCTAACTGTGTTTGTAAATGTAAATGCAGAGTATGGAATGAGCAAAGAGATATCAACCAAGGGTGATGTCTACAGTTTTGGAGTGCTTCTGTTACAAATGATAACAGGGCAAAGTCCAACTGACGGAAAATTCAGCGATGGTGCAAGCCTTCACGAATTTGTTCGTAGAGCATTTCCAGATAATATCTGTGGGGTTGTTGATCCAGCATTGCTACAAGATGACAGAAACACACCGGAAGTGATGGAGAAATGTGTCATTCCAATGGTCAGAATAGGCCTCTCTTGCTCCATGACATCGCCGAAAGACCGGCCGGACATGGGACAAGTTTCTGCCGAGATCCTTAGAATCAAGCATCTGGCCTCACACATGGATGTTAGATGAAGCAAAGGATCGGCAGGATAGTAGCTAGCGACAGAAATTCATGTAAAAAGGAACAATGATGTGCTATCTAATCTGCCTTTGCCATTCTTGAGTTCAGTTAGTGACACATGCAGACAGTACCCTTCTCTTTTTGCCATAGCATTTCGTTTCATGTTTGTATTTTCCCTTAGTTGTACAAGTGAGCAGTATTTGTACAAGCACAGACTGAACGATCAGAGCTAGACCGATTTGTGCAGTCAGAGTAAATATTTGGGAAGCTAACTTGGAACCGGATAGAGGATTAACCCTCGATTTTGAACATGGCTTTGGCTTGAACACAAAGTTCAACTGAACAGGCCAGAGTTAATGGGGTCAAGAACCAAACCTATGCCCTATCCGTGGAGAAGAACACCCCATATCAAACTATCAAAGCAGATAGGCATGGCACAGCGTGTACCTGGTTGTCGCAGAACCCTAGTTTGCCGCGCCCCTTGATCCCGACTGCCGCTCCTTGTGACTTGCCACCCGCTGCTTATAGCGCAAGTTGTGGCTGTGGCTGAAAAGAATACCAGGTAGAAGCAAGTACTTAAGGAGGCAATGTGGTCTGAACTCTGAAACTGCCTTACACGATTAAGTACTTTAGTTAATCTTAATACAACAGACTCTTGCCTTACAAGATTAAGGAGGCAAGGAGTATCTTGCTAGCAGTCTATTCTGTTGCCACATCCTTACCCACACTATTGCCTTACAAGATTAAAGTGTCATTTCCCACCAATACAACAGACTCTAGCAAAGTACTCCCTCCGTAAACTAATATACGGGCGTTTACATCACTACTTTAGTTATCTAAACGTTTTTATATTAGTTTACAGAGGGGAGTACATGTAAAAGAAAGAGCTCATAAACTGCATGAAAATCATAGCCAATAATGGCACCAGTTTTCTGCAATCAGCGGGAAGAGACATTGCAGCCTTGGTGAAAAATTAGAAGATGTCAACTATATAAGCAATAACTGCTTGACTCTCAAGGCCTCTACAGGATGCAAACCAGAACCAAATTTCAGTAGTGAGCCGGCTGCTGGCTCATTGGAAACAAATCAGGAAAATGTTTATTCTTCTGAGACCTAAACTCCAATTAGCTCCGATTGATCATGAGATCAGCGAACCAGGCAATTAGTTAGCTGGTAGTACTAGCACATTATGGTGGGAGACTGGGAGGGAGGGAGGGGTCTCACCTCCGTCGTCGAAGGGATCTTGGATCTTGGTGCGGGCGGCGGCGGCGGCGGCGGCGGCGAGCTCCATTCCGTCCTGGGCCTGGAGATGCGGGCCGATGTGACCCGCAGACGTTTGGCCCGCTCCTCGGTTGCCCAGGCCCCGCAGAACGCCACGTCCGACGCGCCCGCCGTGCTGGAATCGGAAACCCTCCTGGACGATGGCGCATTGATTGCGCCGGAGCAGAAACCGGATTCACCAAATCCCAAACCACCCCCGCCGTGATCGGAACGATTTGCTCTGCCGCGCTACTACGTTTCAGTCACCTGCCTTTTTGGGCTAATCACGGCCCGAAGCACGTTTTTAAACTTTCAATCCGCGGTCAGCAGCCAGCAGCATCATTTTGTTTGGAGCTAAGCTGGACTAATGCCAGGTTACAGAGCTTAATAGGCCTAGTGCCGCCTAGCTACTAGATTGGCAATCATGGCAGGCAGCCGCCGCGTCCGGGAGAGTCCGCGTCCGCCCCCGGCGTTGCGACCTACAGTAGTACGTATATATATACCAGCCGCCTCGCCGGAGAGCGGCAAGGAGCTAGCCAAACCAAGGGTGTCTGATCTGATCGGAGGAGCAGAGCAGATCACCGCAGCCGACGATGGCGCGCCGCAAGGTCGCCATGAGGCTCGTCGAGAACGCCCCGGCGCGAGCCAGGACGCACGCCAAGAGGGCCAAGGGGCTCCAGAAGAAGGCGCTGGAGCTCGCCACGCTCTGCGGGGTCCCGGTCGGGTTTGTCTGCAGCGGTGCCGGCGCCGGGGCTCCGCCGCTCGAGTGGGAGTCAGAGGAGGGCGTGCTCGAGAGGTACCGCCGCGCCGTCCCGCCGGAGGCCCGCGCGGGGCACGCGCACCGGGCCTACCTCGAGACGGAGCTGGCCAAGCGGAGGGCCAAGCTCGCCAGGGCGCGGCACGGCTGCCCCGCCGCGCTCGCGGACTGGGACGAGGCGCTCAACGACATGACGCTGGACGAGGCGCGGGAGCTGCTCGAGGCCATCGACGCGGCGCTCCGGGCCACGGGGGATAGGATGGAGGCGCTGGGCTTGCCTGCCGACAGCGGCCACGGCGCGCTCGATGTGCAGGTCGCGCCGGAGTCTTCCGATGAGACCGTCATCCCGGAGCAGCTCGGGCACGGTGGCGGCGTGCCATGGGCCGAAGGCTACCCTGTCGACATGGCCGACGCCGCGGGCTTCCAGCAGCTTCAGATGGTGCCGTTCGACGGCGGGGTCAGCGACGGCCTACTCGAGCGATTCCCACGGGAACATGGCTTCCAGATGCAGCCAGGGGGCAGCGGCTTCCAATGCGTCGGCGGCAACTACTCGGGCAGCGGCGATGGCATGATCGCGCCGGGCCTCGCCAATGCTGACTACAACTACTCGGGCTGCGGCGACCGGATGCTCGCTCCGGACTTCGCCAATGGTGGCTACAAGTACAACTACTCGGGCGGCGGCGACGGGATGCTCACGCTGGACTCCGCCAATGCTGTCTGCAACTACACGGGCGGCGGCAACGGGATGCTCGTGCCAGGCTTCGCCAATGCTGTCTGCAACTACTCGGCCGGCTGCGACCAGATGCTCGCGCCGGGCTCCGGCAACGCTGGTTACCACTGGCCTGATCTTACCATGTGGAACACCGACCAGGTGTGGGACGCAGCCATGCCACCTGGGTACTACCCTGGCTTCGCCGACAGCACTCTGGCGCCTGAGCACTGCTCCACCGAGGTCGGCACCGGCGCCGACTACGTGAACACGCTACCATCTGGGTACGGCTATCCCATGGGCATGGGCGACAACTTCACCAATCTGGAGAACAACTACACGGCGGCGCATTGGCAGGCCGAGGCGTTCCAGCGCTCCGACGCCAGCGACAGCACCAGCACCAGCACCAGCACCGGCGAGCTGCTGTCAGCTGCATCATCGCCTCATTATCTCTACTAAGATGGCACGGGAGACTGTTAATTTGGTCCAGGAGGAAGAAAGCTTTCTGTTACTAGTAGGGGGGTAAAATGCAGTCGATGTTTCGTACCTAGCTAGGATATTTGTATTATTAGGTCCATGATTTCTCAAGCATTTGAAGTCAGGGTTTTGCAGATTTTTACAGCTTTTCTGTCTCAGGTCCATGATTTTGTACGGAATTCAAAACCTCATATACCATCAGTTACTATACGGAATTCAGAACGTGTTAAACTGTCCAAAAACTATTACATATACAAAAACTGAAAATTCGCAATGATATATGTAGTGTTCAAAAATTAAATGCCATGTTACATGCAAAAAAAATGCCGATGTATATTACAATCCCAAAAAAATCATGCATTGTAAAATTGCCATGCAAATGTAGAGAGACAAAACTTGAAGGAAAATTCCCATGATATAGAGAAAAATCACAAAACGCAAAAAGGCGTAAGTTTGCCATGATAGTGTTCGAACATTATTCGGCAAGAAAGAAAATTGTCGTGGTACATTAATTTAATTTTCCATGGTCCATAAAAGAAAAAAATACGCATTTGCCATGATCTTGTATACTAAATTTTGCATGGTGCATATACTAAATTTGCCATGGTCCATGTGCTAAATTTGCAAATGTTTATGATAATGATTTCTTTAGAAAATTTCAAACAAATATATAATTGACATGCAAAAAAGTACAAAGCATTTTACATATGGCAAAAAGATTGTCCTGGTACAAAAAATAAATTTGTAATGGTTCGTATACTAAATTTGCCATGGTCCATTAACGGTAATTTTACATAAATGTCATGGTAAATATAGTAATTTGGAAAATGCGTATGAATTTTTTGATAGAGAAGTGCAAGAAAATGTAAAATGGTCTGGTGAGAAAATACAAAAACATTTTACATATGGCAACAAGGATTTATTTCTTTGGAAAACAATGAAAATTTTAAGAAGGTGCCATGTGTGCATGGAAATTTTAAGAACTTTGCTCTCGAAAACAAAGGCAAAATTGCGGATTTCCCATGTACAGAAGATAAATTTGCCACAGGTCCAGTAGCTGCCACGCTATCTACAATAAAAATGCCATGGTAGAGAGAGCTTGCCATGGTAAAAATACAATATTTTCCCATGGTCCAATTCAAAAAGATTATTTGCATTTGCCATGTGATGATGTGAAGATGGAAACATGCTACTTGCCCAATGATGGCCTGCAAGTGCACATGGTTGATGTACCACTTTCGTGATAAGTAAGTGTCAAATCCAAAGAAAGCTGAT
This sequence comes from Hordeum vulgare subsp. vulgare, assembly GCF_904849725.1. Lineage (NCBI taxonomy): Eukaryota > Viridiplantae > Streptophyta > Magnoliopsida > Poales > Poaceae > Hordeum > Hordeum vulgare. The sequence goes on along the minus strand of NC_058524.1, from coordinate 499,381,193 downwards.
AGGAAAGCACTACAAACCTCGTAACTACGTTGTCATTTTACGCAGTTACGTACGCACCCAAACCATAGTTTGTAAATAGCCTAAGTTTGTAAATAGCCTATTATAGCAAGTTGCAAGGAAGACGAATAAGGAATAGTGTTTACCTAAACTACAAACAAGAAATAAAATGCAAAAAATTAAAAGGGACTGAACTAAGTGAAATTGTGCTTGTGTAATAGCATTCTCGAGGAAGTTGGAGTCATCACAAGTAGTGTGCTAACAACACATGATTGATATGACTCTATTTGTATCACTAAGCCACTTGTATATGATTTCACGTGGCACAGTCAATACACTACAAGAAATATGTCAACTAACGACCTTCAATATTGGTCACCGAATGGTCGTTGATTTTCATTTGCGACCTTTTTACGACCAAAAACAAATGGTCGAAAGCTGAGGGTCTCTAATGAACTATAACGACCTTTTTGCTGGATTGGTCATAGGGTTTTACGACCAAACGAAAGCATTGAAATTATTTTGGTCACTAGCAATCTGCTCACGCCACGTCGGATCTGACATGGCAAGCTGACGTGGCATAGAATCAGCCCGGTCCAATTCGTTGTTTTAAATGGGCCGAGCCCATTAATCCAGCCCATTTAATATATTTTTTCTTTTTATTTTGCTTAGCTGCATGGGCCTGGCCCAATAATCCCCAACATTTTAGCCTTTTTATTTTGGGTTGTGGCCTTTTACTTTCTATTGATTTTCTTTTTTAGCCATTTTATTTTTGTACTGGTCCAACTAGTCACATTGGTCCCACATGTCATGCTGATCTCATAATTCATATCGACACCATAAGTTTTGTAATTTGTCAAACAATTTGTGAGGTTTTCATTTCATAGGTATACAAATCACATACGAAATCAATATTTTGAACAGATCACAGAACAAATAAAATTCGTCCAAAAAAACACTAAATTAGTCTATTACAATCTTTACACTACTACAACTCAAATATGCCTACTACAGTCTACTATTACAATACATGATATGCTACTCTTTGCATATAGGCTTCACGACTTCACGCTTGGCTTCACATTTCACCTATGCAAAAAATAAGAACAAAATAGTAGCCAATGAGGGAACAAAATAGTATAATATGTACAGGTTGACGGTACTAATCGATGAGAACCTTTGGAAGAAGACATTAAAGCTGAGGATGGAACCTAATTAATCATGTTATTATGGAAAACACAACACGTAAATAGTATGACTAACACTAACCAATATGTCTTTATGGAGTGACTAAAATATTCTCACTAGCTAGGATTTTTTAATGTATAGTATACTAACATGTGAAACTTTAATTAAATTGATCATAGAAATAAATAAAAAACTATAAGAATGAGTTCATTCAGGCATGTCAAATTTTAAGCACCAGCAAAACAGATCTGAAAAACGAGACCATGATCATCATGCATCAGGATTTTTAATGGGAAATGGTAATTGTTGTCTACAAAATCATGATCATCATGCATCAGGTTGACAAATATTCATTAGAATACACACCAACATGAGGCATGGGCTACACCAACAAAAGTTATAGTACTAGTTCGACCCGGCCAAAGAGCACAGTTGCGGCAGCAAGGTCACGACAAATACAATAGCTAAACTAAGCAAGCACAAACACATCAGGTACGAAACTGTTGCATCAACCATGGAAACAATGAAAGGATCCGACGAATTTCCATCAAACCGTGTCCTGGCAGGACTAACGAGCTCTTGAATATTACAAAGATACGCAAAATAATTACATACAGCGGAACTAGCACCCAGCAAGCATTTACAAGACACATATTACATTCACAAAAATCCTTGTTTAGGTCTAATTTTCTTGTTCTAAACTTGCTAGGAAATAGTGCTGATTTGGAGATGCTGAAATGTTTCTAAGTCTGAAATCTGTTATATTTTGTTGTTGTCTTTCCATGAGTTTATCTGGTGATCTGTATCTTTTTTGAGGTTGGTGCAATGGAGTTAGTTGTAGACTTTAGTATTCTCTAGCATGCTGTCAATTTTCATGTCATTTGAAGTCCTGTAGCTTATGGTTTTGCTGCTCTCAATATGCCTTCAGATTGAAAACTGCACTGTCATAAACTGGTATTTTCACTAAGTCTGAAACTGTGTGTGAGATGTCATTTTGTGAGTTTTTTTCCTAGTGATCCATGCTACCATGCTAGGTATTATTAGTTGTATGTTGTAGAGCATCTTGACCTCTATTGCCACGTGCCTTGGTTGAGCATATTTGATTTGTGTAGCTCCTAGTTGTGGGGTGTAGAAAATGCTATGTGGCTGATTTTGGCAGATTATATTGATTTCTTGTTTAGCTCGTAGTTGTTGAACCGTTGCTCCGTTTTGATCGTGTCTTATATGAAACTTGCTTAGAATCTCATGTAGTTTCATATTATCTTACTGGTAGTATGTTTTGAAATGCTTGTGACCGTCGTTGCACACATTATTGCATTCATGCCATCATATCTTGCGGTGTTCGTATCTTTTGAACCGTAGCTCCGTTGGAGATGTTCTCTATGTGTAACTTGATTGTAACGACGCGTAGAATCACGTGAACCTATTTATTTTGCTGTTTAACAAATATTAAAACATGTTAGTTCAGATCTAGACAAAATTGTAAATTAACATGTGAGGTCGTTTCGGAGATGCTATATGTCATTTCCGACCTCATTTAAAATGCCTAGATAGGTAGAATAATTATGCTTCACCTCTTGCCATGTTTAACCATATTTAATATTGTCATGTACCTAGTTGGGATAGAACCAATAATTCGTATATGGAGTTTCGTCAATATGCAACTCGTTGCATATTGAACTTCACTTAATGTGTAGTATTTGGTTGTTGTGAATTGTCATGACATGTCTTGCATATATTCAACCGTTCATGCATCATATGTGTTGTGCATCATGTGGTGGATATCGTGTGTTGTTGTTTGTTTCCGGTTTCCTTCGTCTCGCTAGAGTTCCGCAAGCGTGTCGGAATGTGAGGACCCGTTCGACTACATCGGTTCGTCTGCTTCACGGAGTCATTCTTCTTCCAAGCGGGATCTCAGGCAAGATGACCATTTCCCCAGATACCATTACTATCATTTTCATGCTAGTTTTACCGATTCTATCGTTATGTCTCGCTGCCTACCACATGTTAAATATCAGCCTCACAACATTGCCATGAAAACCTTCAACATGTTCACAACCTAGCAAACCACTAATTGGCTATGTTACTGCTTGCTTAACCTTGTGTTAGCGTTGCTAGTTGCAGGTGCAATTGCTTCCATGTGATAACATGGGTTCCTTGTTATATCACCATATTAAATGATATTTAATTTAATGCATCTATATACTTGGTAAAAGGTGAAAGGCTTGGCCTTTCTAGCCTGGTGTTTTGTTCCACCTTTGCCCCCTTAGTTTTGGCTACCGGTGTTATGTTCCATAATTGAACGCTCCTGTGGCCCGACGAGGACGTCGGTTCCTCTGAGTGGTGGTATATGTGATAGTCTGGCTTATTAGGGATGATAGACTACTCATATCAATAAGGTATTCCTTCTTTTCCGGAAGCCCATTCGACCCATGTTAAGCGTGCTCGGCTTGGAGTAGTTCTAGGATGGATGACCGACCGGGAAGTTCATCCCGGATGCGCATGAGTGAGGACAAAGTACGCAGAAAAGACTAGTATTGATATGTGGGGCCAGTCTAGATCCCGCCAGGAGTAATGACCACTCGCAGGTGTGTCTGGGGCATTACAAGCATGGCGCCCAAGACGTCATCGGCACCCGCGCCGACTGTGGCACGAGGGCATGGTCGAGCCACCCTGCAAGGTGCGCGTTGCCGTCCACCAGCTCAGCATGCTCCCGGCGATGAGAGGCGGGCGCGACGTCCTTGGCAACGAGCAGCCACGCCAGCGCGAGCTGACGAGGGACGAGTGCTCTTCCTGATGGGATCGAGTCCCGCACGCTCCGACGCCGCGCGAAGGCGGAGGAGCACACGAGCGCCTGCACGGGGCCGGAAGAGCTTATGGCCAGCTCAGGGCGCGTGCGGGGAGACCAGCGAAGCCGGAGTTCAGCGGCCTTAGACAGCGGCTCGTGGTGGTAGCCGTGCAGGCGGAGGAGCTCGTCGTGGCAGCAGAATGATTGGAGAAGGAGGGGAATCGTTAGGGGAGGCTGAGGGGGAGGTGTGCCGGTGAGTGGCAGCGTGGGAGGAAGGGGGCGCTGGAGTTATCGAAATTGGTCGATGACGGAGGCGGCAGAAAGGGGTTCGAAAGGAGTGTGCGGCGGAAGGAATGGTTGGAGCTGCACACGATGAATGTGGACCTTGTTGGATAACGCGTGCACTCTACACAATCAAATCATGTGGCTGCATAATTAAGCATTTAGGTTGTAATATGGACACTGATCTGCGCCCGCGCGCCGGCCGAAATTTTTGGCTGATCGCACGCGATCAGCCAGATTCGCTAGATCGAATCTTGCTTGACCGTCAAACCTGTCCATGCAGAAAAATCGTCGATGGTAGAAAAACAAGCAACGATGTAGCAAATTTCGGCAATGGATGCAGCAAAAACATGATTGTAGCAAAAAATATCAACATGGTCGTAACAAAAAAAAAACGATGATGATGATGCGTGGTAGCAAAACAAAATATGTGTTGTAGCAAAATAATCCGATGAACTCAGGTTGCAACTCTGACGAACGTATATGCAGCCTTTTTAGTGAATGATTATAGCAAAAATTGATACCGGATGTAGCAAAAATCAACATCGATTCTGATAAAAAAAACACAGGTTGTAACGAAAAAATCAGACGAACTCGGGTTGTATCCAAATGTGAGTGCAGTTTTTCTAGTGAACAATTATAACAAATTTAGACGCTGATTGTAACAAATTTAAACGGTCGTTCACATGAAAAATGCTGCATGCCTAGTCCTCCACACGCACGGGGTCGCGAAGGTTCGGCCGCCGGCTATAAGCGTTTCCCTTGTACACACGCATGGAGTAATATTGTGGCAGTTTCTTTAATGAAAATCGGCGGGTGAGGCCGTTGTATGGAAAACCAAGCGCCGGCGCTCGCCGTGCCGGAACAGGAAACCCTCCACTATGAAGTCGCATTAATTGCGCCAAGTACAAATCGGATCCACCAAATCCCAACCCGCCAGGATCGTAAACGGTTTGCCGCCCTACGCTGCTAGCACCTGCCTTTTCTGGCTAATCACAATCGCGGCTGACGTTTCAATCCGCAGCCAGCAGCCAGCAGCAGCATCATTTGTTTGGCGCTAAGCTGGACTGCTAATGCCAGATTACGGAGCTTAATAGGCCTACTGCCGCCTACTCCCGCCTAGCTACTAGGCAGCACTCATGGCAGGCAGCCGCCGCGTTCGGGAGAGTCCGCGTCCACCTCCGCCCCCGGCGTCGCGTGCTCTACCTATATACTCTGGAATTAGTAGTCGCACCGCCGGAGAGCTGCAAGGAGCTAGCGAAGGCAGGGGACGGCATCTGATCGGAGGAGCAGAGGAGGGAAGCAGAGCACGCACGCGCACCGCAGCCAGCGATGCCGCGCCGCAAGGTCGAGAACGCGCCGGCGCGAGCCAGGACGCACGCCAAGAAGACCAAGGGGCTCGAGAAGATGGCGTTGGAGCTCGCCACGCTCTGCGGGGTCCCGGTCGGGCTCGTCTGCAGCGGTGCCGGCGCCGGAGCTCCGCCGCTCCAGTGGGAGTCGGAGGAGGGCGTGCTCGAGAGGTACCGCCGCGCCGTCCCGCCGGAGGCCCGCGCGGGGCACACGCACCGGGCCTACCTCGAGACGGAGCTGGCCAAGCGGAGGGCCAAGCTCGCCAGGGCGCGGCACGGCTGCCCCGCCGCGCTCGCGGACTGGGACGAGGCGCTCAACGACATGACGCTGGACGACGCGCGGGAGCTGCTCGATGCCATCGACGAGGCGCTGCGGGCCACGGGGGACAGGATGGAGGCGCTGGGCTTGCCTTCCGACCGCGGCCACGGCCACGGCGCGCTCGGTGAGCAGGTCGCGCCGGACTCTTCCGACGACATCGTCATGCCGCATCTCCTCGGGCACGGTGGCGGCGTGACCTGGACCGGAGGCGACCCCGTTGGCATGGCCGACGCCGCGGGCTTCCAGCTGCTGCAGATGGTGCCGTATCACGACGGGAACAACGACGGCCTACTCGAGCAATTCCCACGGGAACATGGCTTCCAGATGCAACCAGGGTGCGGCGGCTTCCAATGCGCCAGCGGCAACTACTCGGGCGGCGGCGACGAAGGGATGCTCGCGCTGGGCCTCGGCAACGCTGGCTACAACTACTCGGGCGGCGGCGACAAGATGCTCGCGCCGGGCTTCGGCAACGCTGGCTACAACTACTCGGCCGGCGGCGGCGACAAGATGCTCGCGCCGGGCTTCGGCAACGCTGGCTACAACTACTCGGTCAGCGGCGGCGACAAGATGCTCGCGCCGGGCTTCGACACAGCTGACTACAAGTGGCCCGGTCTGACCATGTGGCATACCGACGAGGTGTGCGAGGCAGCCATGCCACCTGGGTACTACCCTGGCTTCGCTGACGGCACTCTGGCGCCTGAGCACTGCTCCGCCGAGGTCGGCACCGGCGGCGACTACGTGAACACGCTACCATCTGGGTACGGCTACCCCATGGGCATGGGCGACAACTTCACCAATCTGGAGAGCAACTACACGGCGGCGCATTGGCAGGCCGAGGCGTTCCAGCGCTCCGACACCAGCACCAGCACCGGCACCGGCACCGGCAAGCTGCTGTCAGCTGCATCATCGCCTCGTTATCTCTTCTGAACATCTTAGGTCTCAGCAATCGAAGTAGTTTTGCGGTTTTTTGCATATTTCATCTGTGCATCAGGGCCTATGATTTTGTACGGAATTCGAAACCTCATATACAATCTGTTACTATGTGAGAATTTTCGCGAAAACGATATGATCTCCCATGTCGAATACATGCATGTTTGTCTTGCATACATACTAACATGGTTTCAAGGACAATCATTTTGCGTTTGGTACTCCGTAACTAAACAGTCTGGCACAAAAACGTGTAGAAAATTTACCAACCTACCTGACTTTATCACCAAATACACCATGAACATACAGGATCCCAACGACAGACTAAGCCAGCAGTGAAACTTATTTCTGTATTCTGTCCCAAGAGATATTTCCAACACACTGGAATTTGCTACTGTACAGATGAACACCCAGGATTAAATAAAGATACAAGATTATAGTACAGGCAGAGTTATCGTATGGGTGAAACAGAAACACCAAGAAAGGGCTTGTACAAACAGAATTTGATCTGGGAAAAACGAAACACTTAGAAATGAAGCTGCTTGCACTGCGAAGCTACCGCCTCCGAGGGGCAGTAAGGGCACTTGAAAGGTCTGGAGCTGCTCTTTGATAGCTTCGTGATCGACTGCTTTGATACGGCGTGTCCACAGGGCATCAGCATCGGAGGGTTCTCGTCGCTCGACTGCTCCCGGAGCACCGGGCATACGAAGACTGAGTGGTACTGGAACTCTGGTCCGATGTCTATGGGGACTGGAAGCTGTTTCATGGTCTGCCACTCCTGCTTCTTGGCAGCCATTACCGTGGTTAGCTTCAACAAGGTTGGTAGCCCTTGAAAACCAGCTGATACGGTTACACTCAGTGGGCTATCGCTAGGCTGACCTAAGAGGCTGCAGAACTGATGGATTAGCTCCTCGGCTAGCTTCTCCCAATGCGTCGATGAGACAAACTCAGCATATGGGGACTGTTCAAGCCGGTCAACCCAGATCAGGCAAGCCATTAGCTTCTGGATCTCTGCCTTGTTTAAGGAGGCAAAGGGCACCAAGTGAGTCCTTGCATATTGTAAAGCATCATCTCTCCTTCCTTTGGTGAGTATCTCAACAAACTGAAGAGAATGGAGCTTCAACTCGAGCATTGAGCTATTCTGCAACAGCTTATCATGGTTATTGGCAGCCCAAGTGAGCGCAGGCTCAAGGTTTCTTGCTTTCATCGCTTCAAGTATTCCATACATCTCCTGGAATGGCAATTTCAGGTAAGTCTCGTCTGATTCACCGCACTCATGGACAAAGGAGTCTCCGAGATCAAAGAGGCCCTGGCGATAGAAATGATTCGCTATTATCTTATTTACTGTGCTGTCCTCAAAATCCACATTTCTGTATGCCTTTGATACATCTGTATTAAAAGACTTCTCGAGAACCTTGAGATATTTGCTCAGTGCAACATTCAATTCCTTTTGACAGCCTTCAAGTTGGTTCAGTGTCACCATTTCGTTCAGCTTGGCCTTCAATTCTGCAAGGATGGATGAATGGTCACAACTGTCCATGGAATCTGTGTCCATCATCTGCATCTTGGATATTACCTGCTTAACTTCATTCACTATCTGATCAATGGCTTCCTGAACTTTTGTAGAAGACAACACGCGCTTTTCAACAACTCGGTCAAAGGCCTCTCTTAGACTGTCAAGCTCCATTGTAGGACACCCAACTAAGTTGCACGGTTTGGCACTGCATGTCCATGTCAAAAAATCACATATAAATAAATAAGTTGTTGAGAGAACTACCATGAAACAAAGAAAGAAAAAAAGGCATATAACAATGTCTAACTGCTGATAAAACAGAACACAGAAGTTAAAGCATAGGTTTCAAACATCAATAATGTAAACAAACCTATGGTGATCAACAAGATACAAGAAACACAATCAGCATCACCAAAACATTGAAGACATTATCTAACACTCAAATTTATCTGACTCATGCTACACCACACTAAAAGTGTAAAATGTTGGTCAAATACTACCAGTATCTTAGGAACCCATTTGCAAGACACAGTACTATTCTGAAACGACACCCTACAGAATATGTTGCTTAAATGATCACACATTCTCCTGAAGCTGCAGCGCTAGAGTAGACAAATAGAAGCCAATACCATGTTATCATCGCAAGTCATAACCCTGTTCTCATACTTCACAAACACTAAGAATGTCTGGGGTTACTACCTCAGGGGAGCCAGAAACAAAATTCACAATGAATCACCATTCAAAACTTCATACCTATGCTGGTCACAATAAGCCAGTGGGTTCCATGAAATCAATTTGTTAAAATGCCACATGCGTAAGAAAGAAAAAAATGTATAGCATCGTTCTTGAGGGCATGGATGCAAACAAACATTTTTTACGGGTAAAGGTGAGCTTTATTACCAAGTGGGTTGGGCAAATCACCCTTTACATGGTCAGCAAACTGTGCCGGTACATCATAGTCCCATAAAAGAGCTTCACCAGTGTGCAAAGGAAGCTTTAGCTTGGCCAAGTCATGAGCAGCACTATTTGCTTCACGAAGACAGCAAGAAGAGCGCAAACAGTAGTCATGTACCACAAAACAAACAGAAGCCACAGGAAAGTCTATCATAGTCACAGAAAGAGGCGGAGCTACGCGTTCAGGCCAGCAGGGGCCATGGCAACCCTCCCCCCCCCCCCCCCCCCCCCCAGCCTTGGTAAAAGTCATGAAGAACAAAAATTTAGGGGGTGCTTAGATTAGAAAAGATCCTGCCTAGCTCCGCCACTAGTCATAGACTTACTGTCATGCTCTTGCTGAATGCCCCATGTCACAAGAAAAGTTTTGTAACCTCAGATCAGGGTCTTAACCTTGTAAACCCACTACCAAGCGATAGATGGACATGTGCACTTGTTAAATTCCATTTATGGCTCGTCGTCCAAAAGTAATCACAGTAGCTTGTACCCATCTAGTAGGAGACGCGTGAGCCATTCAAAATGTTTAGTTCTTGAGTTAATAATATACCCCCTCCGATCCAAATTAATTGACGCAGCCTCTCTGCATCAATCAATTCAGATGGGGGGGGGGGAGTAATTAACAAGTTATCTGGTGTTGAACACAATACAATAATCCCATCCATCAAATCAACTGCATCAAATCCAACTGGGCATGCAAGCCTAGTTCATAAAGAGCATTTACATCGCGAGAAAACAGAATCAATACCAAAGCCACTTCACTTTCCAATCCCACTAAAGGCTCAATTCAGATACCTTCGGCACGCTATCCACAAAGAGGACACACATGACACATGTACGGCGTATAAAGATTGGTGGCAAGTGGCGCCCTCACTAGTCACTACAGACCAGTGATCCGTGAGCCAAGCTACGACACGCAATCAGCAATCAGCGGGTTTTGCGAGCTTGTCTGTAAGGGCGTGCAAGCTCGCTCGCTCGCTCGATCCGAGACAGGGACCTGACTTGGAGGAGCATGGAGGCTCGGTCGAACCCCCAAAGAATTTACAAAACCAAGTGCTACAAACAATTCCGCGACAAACAGGGTGGGATATAAGAGCAACCCAAGCAAGCATGCTAGGGTTCGTCGCCGACGAAACGGGATAATTACAGGGGCGGATCCAGGTGCCGTACGGGCACAACTCAAAATTAGTGGAAGCTCGGTGGTTTCTACCGATCAGATGGATGGTGGTGGAAGGATCGTACCTGAAAAATCCAACCTCCGAGATTGCGGAACGGGGACGGCGACGCGCGGGGTGAGGCGGCCGGGGTGGGCGTCGGCCGGGGCGGCACGGCGGCACAGCGGTGGCGTTCTGTGGGGGAGATTTCGCTTAGTGCCGCATTGGAGCGTTGGGTAGGACAGGGGGGCTGGGAGGGAGGGGGAGGAAGAGGGGGAGAGAAAGGTACCGGACGGGACGGCGTCCAGGAGAAGTCCTACCGTGGAGATGGATTCCCAGCTTGTCTGGGGATTTGGGTGGTGTTTCTTTCCCACGGACTAATTTTTTCTTAGTCTCAGCGACTAAAGAAAAAAGTTCTTTTAATAAAGTCTTTTTGTAGTCTTTTAAGAAAAAGTCCCTCCTATTTCTTTACCTAGAAACTAAAAGAGACTTTTTAGTCTAGTTCCTGGGTAAGAAACATCATCTTGGATGACATAGGTTTTTCATTTTTCATTCAAAAGAAAACATGGTACTGACCATACTGGTACTGACTAGTACTAATATTATGAGGTATTTTATATTTTTAAACTATGGACTTTAGTTTAATTTAGTTTAGTTTAAAATTTCATCTTTTCAGTGCCCCTAATTTTCATTCTAGGGACTTTACAATTAATCATCCATCGCTTTTCCTACTCCGATGACGATGACAGGAAGACTCTCAGTTGCAATGGAAGCTAGAGTCCTTGCTTACAAGCAAACAAATTGGGTAACTGGTATCTCACTCCTACAGTACGTATTGCGACATAAATTGCGTTGTATCAAACATGATCAGTTTGAAACTTTGAATACAATGATAGAACGGCAAATTCCATCTCACCAACAAACTGAAGTGCAACAAAAATAATTTCTACCTAGAGATTATCTTACACATGAGCCAATAACTGTCATTACTTTATTTTTTTCAAACGGAGGCGAAAAAGTTACCTAATCCATTAGTTAAGCAGAAGAGAATTACTCAGTTAATTAAATAGAAAACAAGGTGAAAACCATCACGAACCGCTGAGCGGCACATGTTAACTGATGTTACTTTAGTTATCCAATGATTGGACAAGAAAAGATTCCCCAATAATGTCAGCCCCAAGGGCATTCTAACAAAAGCATAAGCTACATCTTGCTATGAAGTACATATGAGAGCAACAACACAACCAGAGGGGACTCAGCAGATCCAGCGGCGGAACTCCACCTCCCAACCTCCCAACCCTTCCAACCCTAGCCGCCCCCCGGCCTCACTCCCTCCCCCTCCCTTCCTTGTCGTCGCGTGAGGCAGCCGTCGGGCAAGCCCGGGGCGCCAAGGATCGTGGGGCGGGGCCTTGGCTGCCCTGCCTCTGCGTGGGGAACCCCGGATCTGGAGTGGCGGCTCCATGGGCGAGGCACGACAAGCTAGCAGCCGTGCAGGCGGTGGATCTGGTGTCCGGACCGCGTGGGCGACGGGATCCGGTGGTCGTTGGCGGTCGGCGGCGACTTCTGCGATGGCCGGTGCGCGCGATCTGGCGCATCCCCTCCTCCCCTGTTCCTGTTCGGCGTGCGGGCTAGCCTGGTCGGGCCGCGCTTCCTTGGGTCACCGGTTCTGTACAAGAGGCGTTGCTGGTGGCGGGAATCTAGTTCGGGCAAAATCCCTGGCTGGCCATGGCCGGTCGCGTCGACGGCGACGCCTGAGGGCGTCGTTCCCCTCCTTGGATGCGTCGGTATGGACTGATCCCCTCCCCCTAGGTCTCCCGGGCGAAAGCCCTAACTTCGTTGGGCGGCGGCGGCGCTGGCGCTCACGGCGTCATTCCCTTCTTGAAGGCACCGCTTTGGGAACCTTGGGGCTGGGTGGCGCTTATGGGTGGTGGGCGACGGCGGTGGTGCGGCCCTATCCTAGCATGGATCTGCGTCCGCTGCTTGGAGATGGACTCGCGTAGGTGGAGGTCGTCGTGTGGCGTCATGATGGCGTTGATGGCGGAGGCACCTGCCAAGGCTGTCACCTCAATCTGTTGTGAAGATGAACCTTTGGAACATGATGGCGGTGACACGTGTGAGTGCGTCAGACCAGTTTGTGCCCCGGACCCGGTATGTGGCTCGGTCAGGGCCTTCAGCTTTAGATGTCAGGCTTAGGTGAGAGGTCTGGGTATTTGGCCCAGCTTGCACCCCTTCATCATATGGATATGAGTAGCAGCAGATGTTGCTAAGATGGCGGATTCAGACATATTGTTGTACTACTTTGTAAGGTCCTCAGGAGTAATCAATAAAATGGTCGCATGCATCTCCCAGATGCAAAGACTGGGGTCATCCTCCTTTTCTAAAAAAAACAGCACAACCAGAGGGAAAATGATGTTAAAATAAAAAGGGAAAAAAATCATGTAGTAGTGTTACATTAAGAAAATCACTTCTTCTTCGGTACAACCCCCCAAACACAAGGACGGCTGAGATTAAACGATACCCCTTCGGGCAGGATTGTCTTTTCCCCCCGTCCCGACGTACGCGCGTCAGCCCGACGGGCGCCAGCTGACGAAACAGCGACGTACAAGAGCCCCGTATACACGCCGTACCCGCGTCCCACACCGCTGCGACGTGGCGTCGCCACGCCGGTCTGACTGCGGTCAATCCGTCGGTTCCCAAGACCACGACATTAATTCCGCGCTGCGTCGTCAGTTCACGTCGGTTCCCGACGCCGCCGCCATTAATCCCGCGCTGCCTCGCCAGTCCGCGTCGGTTCCCGAAGCCGCCGCCATTAACCACCGCATCGCCAGCTCGCCGCGTCGGTTCCCGAAGCCGCCGCTATTAACCACCGCGTCAGCGTCGTCAGATGCCGCCATTAGCCCGTTGGTTTGACGGCTCCCGAGGCGACGCCATTAATGGCGGCCCCATCGTCAGAACCCAGTTGCATCGGTTCCCGAGGCGACGCCATTAATGGCGGCCCCATCGTCAGAACCCAGTTGCATCGGTTCCCGAGGCCGTCGCCGCTAGCCCGTTGGTTCGACGGCTCCCGAGGCGACGCGCATTCACTCCGGGGGAGTTACGCCGGCCAGCTTCCCCGTCGCCTCCCCTCCCGTCGCGGCGCTATATATACCCGTCGTCCCGCGGCTCGTCGGCACACCCGTCGCTCCCCTGCTCTCATTCTCTCCCCCGCTCTCCGTCGTTTCGCCGCAGGTCCCCATCGCCCCGAAGCTCTCCCCCTTCCTTCCCAGTTCTACGACGACCCGGCGATGGACCATGCCGGCGGCAGCAGCTCCGGCGGCGGCGCGCCGGAGAGCAACCCCGCCAGGCTACCGCCTTGCAAAACCTTGGAGGATTTGCAAGGACAGCTATCCGACGCTGACGAACCCCGCGACGCCGGAGCAGCTCCGGGTCCACCCCGGCGGCCGCTACAACACCCACGGTCGGCACGCCTTCTGGGATGGGAAGAGCTACAACGACGTCATCAGGCGTTGCCGGCAGGCGGCGACAGTGGCGAGGGTGTACCGCGTCGCCGTCGGGCGGCGATCCCCCACCCACCTTCGGCGGCCTCGGTGGCGGCCCCGGCTGTCCCGGCGGAGTACGAGGTGCCGCTGGAGCAGTTCATCCTCCGCGAGGACGGCGACCCCGACGACTCGCCAGGGCGGCAGCGGCGGCGAGGGAAGAGGCGGAGATCGCGGCGGCGATCCAGGCGACGGCGGCAGCGGCGGCAAACCCGCCGCCTGACGACGACGTCGACTGGGATGCCCTCGCCGAGAACTCCGACGACGACGACGACGGCGGGGACGGCGACGGCGCGGTGGACGGGCCCGCCGTCGTCTACCTCGACTCCGATTAGATTAGGATTTTTAGAATTTAGTAATGTTTAATTAAATTTTATTTTTAGTTTTTTAATTATGTTCGAATGTAATCGGGAACTATGAAATTTTATCTAAGTTTATTATGAATCTAAATTCATTGTTTACATTGTTATTACTATTATTATTATTTATTTGAAATATTTAAATTGTTTACATTAGTTAACTAAATATTTTAATTTAAAAAAATGAAAAAAAAGAAAAAAATAACTTATAATATTTCTTAAACGATATAAACATTCGTGAAATCATATTAAGACGTAAAAAAATTCTTAAACGATATAAACATTCATGAAATTATTTTAAATAAGTTTTCTTAAATAATATATAAATAACTTATAATCTTTCTTAAACATGAAGTACATGCAATGATGCCACGCAAAATTTCAACAAAATCGGAGACCAAACGCACGTTGTGTCACGTCCGGCATGTGTTTGTGCCGGTTTTTGAATGGAAATTTATGAAAAAAAGCACGGATTGTCAGAAAATTCTAAAATTTGACGTGCCGCCTTGTGAAGTTCATTCTGAAGCGTGGAAAAAAATTGAAATTTTTTCATGAAGGATAGTTGCAAGATGGTGTTGGAGCACCCCTTCCGTCCATACTGACACCCATGGGTTGCACATGAAGTACATACATGCATTCATGAAATTCATCCAACTTTTGCCGGCACTTGAGAATGGACATGCAATGATGTCACGCAAAATTTCAACGAAATCGAAGATCAAACGCACGTTGCGTCACGTCCGGCATCTGTTTGTGCCAGTTTTTGAATGGAAATTCATAAAAAAAGCACGGATTGTCAGAAAATTCTAAAATTTGGCGTGCCTCCTTGTGAAGTTCATCGTGAATCGTGGAAAAAAATAAAAATTTCATGAAGGGTAGTTGCAAGATGGCGTTGTAGCACCCCTTCCGTCCATACCGACACCCATGGGTTGCACATGAAGTACATGCATGCATTCATGAAATTCACCCAACTTTTTCCGGCACCTGAGAATGGACATGCAATGATGCCACGCAAAATTTCAACGAAATCGGAGACCAAACGCACCTTGCGTCACGTGTGCCATCTGTTTGTGCCGGTTTTTGAATGGAAATTCATTAAAAAAGCACGGATTGTCACAAAATTCTAAAATTTGACGTGTCTCCTTGTGAAGTTCATCGTGAATCGTGGAAAAAAAATTAAAAAAAATAATGAAGGATAGTTGCAAGATGGCGTTGTAGCAGTCCTTCCGTCCATACCGACACCCATGGGTTGCACATGAAGTACATGCATGCATTCATGAAATTCACCCAACTTTTGCCGGCACCTGAGAATGGACACTCAATGATGCCACGCAAAATTTCAACGAAATCGGAGACCAAACGCACGTTGCGTCACGTCCGACATCTCTTTGTGCCGGTTTTCGAATGGAAATTCATAAAAAAAGCACGGATTGTCAGAAAATTCTAAAATTTGACGTGCCTCCTTGTGAAGTTCATCGTGAATCGTGGAAAAAAATAAAAAAAATTCATGAAGGGTAGTTGCAAGATGGCGTTGTAGCACCCCTTCCGTCCATACCGACGCCCATGGGTTGCACATGAAGTACATGCATGCATTCATGAAATTCACCCAACTTTTGCCGGCACCTGAGAATGGACATGCAATGATGCCACACAAAATTTTAACGAAATCGGAGACCAAACGCACGTTGCGTCACGTCCGGCATCTGTTTGTGCCGATTTTTGAATGGAAATTCATAAAAAAAGCACGGATTGTCATAAAATTCTAAAATTTGACGCGCCTCTTTGTGAAGTTCATCGTGAATCATGGAAAAAAAGATAAAAAAAATTCATGAAGGGTAGTTGCAAGATGGCATTGTAGCATCCCTTCCGTCCATACCGACACCCGTAGTTTGCACATGAAGTACATGCATGCATTCATGAAATTCACCCAACTTTTCCGGCACCTGAGAATGGACATGCAATGATACCATGCAAAATTTCAACGAAATCGGAGACCAAACGCACGTTGCGTCACGTCCGACATTTGTTTGTGCCGGTTTTTGAATGGAAATTCATAAAAAAAAGCACGGGTTGTCAGAAAATTCTAAAATTTGACGTGCCGCCTTGTGAAGTTCATCCTGAAGCGTGAAAAAAATGAAATTTTTTCATGAAGGGTAGTTGCAAGATGGCGTT
This sequence comes from Hordeum vulgare subsp. vulgare, assembly GCF_904849725.1. Lineage (NCBI taxonomy): Eukaryota > Viridiplantae > Streptophyta > Magnoliopsida > Poales > Poaceae > Hordeum > Hordeum vulgare. The sequence continues at coordinate 499,364,661 of NC_058524.1, read as the reverse complement.
GTAGCACCCCTTCCGTCCATACCAACACCCATGTGTTGCACATGAAGTACATGCATGCATTCATCAAATTTACCCAACTTTTGCCGGCACCTGAGAGTCGACATGCAATGATGCCACGCAAAATTTCAACGAAATCGGATACCAAACGCACGTTGCGTCACGTCCAACATCTCTTTGTGCCAGTTTTCGAATGGAAATTCATAAAAAAGCAGGGATTGTCAGAAAATTCTAAAATTTGACGTGCCTCCTTGTGAAGTTCATCCTGAAGCGTGGAAAAAAAATGAAATTTTTTCATGAAGGGTAGTTGCAAGATGGCGTTGTAGCACCCCTTCCGTCCATACCGACACCCATGGGTTGCACATGAAGTACATGCATGCATTAATGAAATTCACCCAACTTTTGCTGGCACCTGAGAATGGACATGCAATGATGCCACGCAAAATTTCAATGAAATTGGAGACCAAACGCACGTTGCGTCACGTCCGGCATCTGTTTGTGCCGGTTTTTGAATGGCAATTCATAAAAAAAAGCACGGATTGTCAGAAAATTCTAAAATTTGACGTGCCGCCTTGTGAAGTTCATCGTGAAGCGTGGAATTGTTTTTGAAAAATTGGAGCAGATATTGCAAAAGCAAATGCAACCGGATCTGTGCAGTATCCGGATGTATCCACATGGCCTATTAAAACCTACGACATGCCTCAACAAGAAGATGTGTGAGTATGTAGTTGAATATAACGTTGATGTATTATATGTGTGTTATGCATAATTATTTATTGTTAATTACATGTATCAGGAACTCATGTGGATTATTTGTTCTTCATTGCTTTAAAAATTGGAATGACGATACATGGGATCGATCTTTTTCACAGGTACAAAACTAATATTAGTACTCTTTACTATGAACATTTATAGTGGACTAAAATAATTTGTGTGTTGCTTTGCAGAGATCAATTGATGGTTCGAGGGAGCTAATGATAGGGCAATTGATTTTTGCTATGAAGAACACACTTGGGGAAATTAAAGACAAAGTTATTAGGATTGCAAGGAGAAAAAAATAGATGACATCAGAGGAGATTCATGCGTGTTTGAGTTTACTACGGGAGTAGATGATTTTATCATATTTTGTGTTTAAACATTTTATACATAATAGTAATTATATAGTTTTAGTAATATATAAATATTACGCTTTGTTGTTGAAAATTCTATCAACTGTGCTATGTTCTGGTGCATACAGTCGGCGCGACGTTTTCTGCGTTGGCGTGGCGTCGGTACATGCAGTCGACGCGATGGGTTTAATCCGAAAAACGACGGGGTCAACGTCCCCCGCGTGATGTCGGCGCATGCAGTCCCAGCGTCGTCTTTTTTTGCACGAAAAAACCAACGTCATTCTGCGTTCTCGTGGCGTCGGGGGATGCAGTCGGCGCGACGTTTGTTTGCCCAGAAACAACGGGGTCGGCTGCCCCGCGCAGTCGGCGCAACGGGGTTAACTGCCGCGTGACGTCGGCGCATGTGGTCGATGTGACGGATTTTCACCCAGAACACACAACGCCGTCATGGCGTCGGTACATGCATTTTTTGCATTTTTAAAATAGCACAATCGATGTCGGCTGAAGTGCTCGTAGTATTGTCTTATATAAAATACGTATTATCTTAAATAAAAAAAAACATATGCATATTGTCTTATGTAACACAGTATTATTATAGATATAAAAATCTAAAGATTACAATAACACCGCTTCTGTCCTCAACCTCAATTACTGCATGAAATAAATTATAGGTTATAAGAAAATAATTACCGAAACGAAACAAAATAAGTAAAATAACAAACATATACGTACTCTCGATTTTGGTTGCAAGTGGCCTTGTTATGACCTGGAAGTCTGCATAGTTTACATAGACGTCCGCTTTTCTCATTAAATGCTTTTGGTCTTCCATTTTTGGTCACCTCAGGAGCATTCTTACCCTGACCTCTAATATTCTGTTTAGGTGCCCCTTTGGTGGACACCTTCACTGGATCACGAATAAGAATATGATTCTGCTTAGGCTGAAATTCATCATTACTCACAAAGCTTTGCTGACTGGGTTCTTCATTATTCAAGATGTCCTTATTCGCTATAACTTCTTTCATTGCTGCCAGCATCTTGTCGAATAAGAATGGGTTATGACATGCGATATGAGCAACTTCTGCAGATACACTGCTCAACGTACTATATCTAGCTCTAGCCTCCTTACCCGTCCAACCCCATGAAAACAGATCGCTGGTGCGCTTCACGGGCAATCCAGATCTTGCTTTCTTCGTGAACCGTCGCAGGATACAACACTTAGGTATTGCAGGTAAGTTGAGTGCATTCAAAACATGAAGAATATGCTTGCAAGGAAGGCCTTTGCGAGTCATACTTCGACAACTGCACTTTATAGTTTCTGCAGAGTTACCTGGTGCGTAGTCCACATTAAACCTATGATCCCTGTTATTTTTCCAAGCAACCACGAATCTGTGACTGTCTGCTCCTCTTAATCTATCAATTACCTCAAGCTGATGTACCTTTTTTAAATCTTCCTGCAAGATGTAAAAGTTTGCCTTCGTGAATGCTTTGGCAGCAAACACCTCAATGGTCTTACACTGAGTCACTGCTACTGGTAGAGTCTGTGAGGCCACGCAATCGTCATGCGATTCATTCTCGCGCAGGCGCATGATGCAATTCTCATAGTGTACAATCATATCAACAATTGTCATACCGTAGTCCAGATGTAGGTGCAGGCATGAGTTCAGGCTCTCGCTCCTCTGATTACTACGCATACCAAGAAATAACCCACCAGACAAATATGATGCAGCCCAAAGCTTCTTCTTCCTGTACATCCTATGAAGCCATGTTTTTGTTTTCTCAGTCTGCCATTTCTGAACAAACGTGGCCCATCTCTCCTCGAAAATTGCATGTGTGGTGGCGTAGTACAAGAGTGACCTGAATTCCTTCAATGACTTGTGATGGAGGTGTTTCTGCATGTTTTTTTCAATATGCCATGAACATAGACGATGCCACACGTCAGGAAGCACCTTCCTGATAGCCCTTATCATCGCTGCATCTCCATCAGTAATTACAGACTGGGGCTTCTTCTGGCAGTTAGCTTTCAAAAACGTCCCTAGTAGCCAAACATATGTACCTTCAGTCTCATCTGAAACAATGGCGCATGCAAAAACCGTAGTGCAACGGTGATTGTTGAGACCAACAAAAGGGATAAATGGCATTCCATACCTATTCATCTTGTACGTACTGTCGAACACAGTAACATCACCATAGTCAAGATAATCCCGACGTGATTGCGAATCACACCAGAACAGGTTGTTCAGCCTACCTTCAGCGTCAATGGTATGCTCAAAGAAGAAATCCGGATCCTTGTCCTTTCTAGCCAACATGATTCCTATAGCAGTGTCTGTTGGAAATATGCCCTAGAGGCAATAATAAATTAGTTATTATTATATTTCTTAGTTCATGATAATTGTTTATTATCCATGCTATAATTGTATTGATTGGAAACACAATACTTGTGTGGATACATAGACAAAACACTGTCCCTAGTAAGCCTCTAGTTGACTAGCTCGTTGATCAAAGATGGTCAAGGTTTCCTGGCCATAGGCAAGTGTTGTCACTTGATAACGGGATCACATCATTAGGAGAATCATGTGATGGACTAGACCCAAACTAATAGACGTAGCATGTTGATCGTGTCATTTTGTTGCTACTGTTTTCTGCGTGTCAAGTATTTGTTCCTATGACCATGAGATCATATAACTCACGGACACCGGAGGAATGCTTTGTGTGTATCAAACGTCGCAACGTAACTGGGTGACTATAAAGATGCTCTACAGGTATCTCCGAAGGTGTTCGTTGAGTTAGTATGGATCAAGACTGGGATTTGTCACTCCGTGTGACGGAGAGGTATCTCGGGGCCCACTCGGTAATACAACATCACACACAAGCCTTGCAAGCAATGTGACTTAGTATAAGTTGCGGGATCTTGTATTATGGAACGAGTAAAGAGACTTGCCGGTAAACGAGATTGAAATAGGTATGCGGATACTGACGATCAAATCTCGGGCAAGTAACATACCGAAGGACAAAGGGAATGACATACGGGATTATACGAATCCTTGGCACTGAGGTTCAAACGATAAGATCTTCGTAGAATATGTAGGATCCAATATGGGCATCCAGGTCCCGCTATTGGATATTGACCGAGGAGTCTCTCGGGTCATGTCTACATAGTTCTCGAACCCGCAGGGTCTGCACACTTAAGGTTCAACGTTGTTTTATGCGTATTTGAGTTATATGGTTGGTTACCGAATGTTGTTCGGAGTCCCGGATGAGATCACGGACGTCACGAGGGTTTCCGGAATGGTCCGGGAACGAAGATTGATATATAGGATGACCTCATTTGATTACCGGAAGGTTTTTCGGAGTTACCGGGAATGTACCTGGAATGACGAATGGGTTCCGGGAGTTCACCGGGGGGGGGCAACCCACCCCGGGGAAGCCCATAGGCCTTGGGGGAGACACACCAGCCCTTAGTGGGCTGGTGGGACAGCCCACAAGTGCCCTATGCGCCAAGGAGAAGAAAATCAAGAGAGAAAAAAAAGGAGGAGGTGGGAAGGAAGGGGGACTCCCTCCCACCAAACCTAGTCCAACTCGGTTTGGGGGGGGGGGGGAGAGTCCTCCCCCTTGGACTCGGCCGACCCCCTTGGGGCTCCTTGAGCCCCAAGGCAAGGCCCCCTCCCTCCCACCTATATATACGGAGGTTTTAGGGCTGATTTGAGACGACTTTTCCACGGCAGCCCGACCACATACCTCCACGGTTTTTCCTCTAGATCGCGTTTCTGCGGAGCTCGGGCGGAGCCCTGCTGAGACAAGGTCATCACCAACCTCCGGAGCGCCGTAACGCTGCCGGAGAACTCTTCTACCTCTCCGTTTCTCTTGCTGGATCAAGAAGGCCGAGATCATCGTCGAGCTGTACGTGTGCTGAACGCGGAGGTGCCGTCCGTTCGGTACTAGATCGTGGGACTGATCGCGGGATTGTTCGCGGGGCGGATCGAGGGACGTGAGGACGTTCCACTGCATCAATCGCGTTCCCTAACGCTTCTGCTGTACGATCTACAAGGGTACGTAGATCACTCATCCCCTCTTGTAGATGGACATCACCATGATAGGTCTTCGTGCGCGTAGGAAAATTTTTGTTTCCCATGCGACGTTCCCCAACAGTGTCAGCATCACCTTGGACAAGCAGTTTCATCTTCTCCCTGTAGCACATATTATACAATTTCGTCCTTCCAAACCCTGTCTTAGCGTACGAACCGTACCTGCTGACAAAGTTATCAAAAATGATATGCTTTCTTATCCCAGCTCCTGCCATAGCTAAAATCTCTGCTTTCTGGAAATGTTTGATTACATTGTGAGACCGTAGGAAAGGGACTTCGTCCGGTTTTGGAAGAACATGGCTGTGATCATCGAAGAAACTGCTCACATACCAAAGTCCACTCTTTCTATCAAGCTTCACTTTTAAATGGGCTTCACAGAAACATCGACTCTCCGATCTCAGTCTGCGGGTCCGGCCTTCCATGGTTAAAATTTTTGCCTGTCGTTTTCCTGCCCTGGAACAGAGATACCTCCTCATGCGTAAAACTTTTTGGGAACCTTTTCCAAATCTTTTCAAGTCCCTCCTGATACTGAATCCACGATCTTTGGCGTACTGGTTATAGAACATGTACGCCTCTCCTTCTGACCTGAATGTCTTGACCATGACTTCCCAATGCCTATCCAATGTCTCTTGCTGATATTCATCATAGCTGATGTCAAGGTCAAAATCAAGATCGCCAACATGCTCATCGTTCCCATTAGAACCATCAACACCCCCCTGCAAAATAAGACATATCACCATGTTCGTCAGTCTTTTGATATGTTAGTTTTCATGAGTAATTTGAACATGTAATATGACTTACTTCGCTCATATTTCCTTCATTAGATGCATTTTCATCATCCTCATCATTATCATCATCTTCATCATTATCATCATCCTCATCATTATCACCATCCTCATCATTGTTATCATCCTCATTATTGTCATCATTCTCATCATTGTCATCATGTAAGGTTCTCGTCTCAGCGTCACCATCGGTATTTCTCTGTACAGATTCAAAAGTGTAAGTGATAATACAATTTGTATGTTAGTAATAATACAACAACATATTTAAAACATACCTGGGTTCCACTTTCAGCATAAGATTGATCATCGCTGTCATAATCGTCATTGTCATCATTAGCATGCACCTATTTAAATTCAATAGCAATTGTAAGTGTTAATGTAATAACTTATATTTTCATTATTTATAGTCAACGTACACAACACTTACATTACCACTATATGATTCATCCTGACTCGTATAGTTGTGTCCGAGTGATTTATTTGCATTCAATGACGAAGATTCATCATCACTACTAGAGTCATCGCGAGCATATCCGGTGTTGTCTTGATCTATTAATAAACCTTTCAATAGGTATTGTATGAATGTACAATGAAATCGTGAAAAATTATATGGATTCAATGAAAAAACTTATTGTCCGTCGTCGAAGGGTTGATCGACATCGTTCGACGTCGGTGCCACGTCGGTCACTGCAACCGCCGGCGTCGAAGCGGAGGGAGAGGGTCACGTCGCCGGTGGAGATGTGTGCGGCGGCGTACCGGCGGCGGCGGAGACGAGACGTCGGCGACGTCGGCGACGTGTACTGGACTCGCGGTGTCAGCGAAGACGTGTGTGTGTGGGGGGGGGGGAGCCACGTCGGCGAGATCGCGGCGGCAGTGTCGCGACGGCGGAGTCGGCGTGACGAAGTTAGGTTTTTTTTTTCAACCAAACCGCCGACGCATGGGTGACGTGGCGTATGTACGACGGGCGGGCGGGCGTACGACGGGCGGGCGGGCGTACGACGGACGAGCGGACGGCGCGACGTATACGGTATGGAACGTGCAATGACCATACTGTCCTTATACGTTTAGGGGGGGTTGTACCGAAGAAGACCTCTAAGAAAATAAGCTGTTGAGTGTTAGCTAGGTACATTTTCTGACTGTGCATCTAAATATACACATCTGCAACATAATGATCATCATACACATACAGAAAAGAATTTCTACATACAGGATTAGCAAATCATTGACTCCACAAAAACAATTTCTACAAAGTGTACACGAGGACATCACAAGCAGGACCCTTGCGCCGGGCTAAGAGAGTTCGTCGCTTGACTGCGCCCCTGTGGCGACCTTGACGAACACATCTTCCATGGTGGTGTCCGCGAGGCCCCATGCCTGCACTTCCACTCTTCCCTTGAGATTCTCCACGGCCATGAAAACATCTGCAATCCTAACTTGTTGCTTCGGCAGCTCGTATTTCTGCGTTCCTGACAAATGATATACCTTCCTCGCATCCGGTGAGAGCTTCAGCGCCAAGTCCTCAACTTCGCGCTCGAACTCCGAGGATGTTGTCATCGTCAGCACATAATAGCCTCCATATCTAGCTATGAGCTGCAATTATAAAGTTTGAAGTGCTTAATGTAAACAACAGTGTCACAGCTGATCTTCCATTATGGGGGAGGGCTAGTTATATATAGATATATGATCATATACCTCTTTAGGCCTTCCTATGCACTGGAGCCTGCCATCTACCATAATACACAACCGATCGCAGAGAACTTCGGCTTCTTCCATGGAATGGGCTGCAAAGATGCCAAAGAGGATCAGTGGTTTGATGGCTGCCATGGAAGAGGAAACAACTGTGGCCAAGCACAAGTGAAGGAATGGTCATAGGTTGAAGGTTACTAGTAAGAATGATTGCTCTATCTTGCTTTGCTTGCTTCACAGCAGTCCAGAGACTCTTCCTTGAAGCTGGATCCAGTCCAGTACTGGGCTCGTCCATGTACACTACCTGAGACGCATTTATAAAAGTATGAGCATGGATCAATGGTGACTGAACAAAATAAAGATGACGTCGAAAGCTATACTTTTGCATTTCCAATCAGCGAGATGGCGACGCTAAGACGTCTCTTCATGCCACCGCTATACTTCTTGACTTGCTTGTCAGCAGCACCACCAAGAAGTAAATTTACACTTCTTAAAGATTCTTCAACGGCCTAGAAATCATTGCCATTAGATGTCAAATCTGAAATCATTTTCATTTCAGTAAGTCTTTTTTCAGGTTTCTCTGTAACCCCAAAGAACAAAAACATACCGTTACATATCTTACAGGGTGAATCCAAAGATAGTAGAGAAATTTAAGTCTTAAAAGCAATAGCATACACTGTTTTTTCTTCGAGAACATATGCTAATGCACTATGTGATTAGTGAACTGTTATAACTTACAAGGTCCAAACCAGAGCCACTGAGGCTCTTCAGTCGACCATAAAACTGGAGATGTTCTCTGCCAGTCAGCATCTCCCATAGCATACTGCATCCCAAAAATAGAGACAACATAATGTGAGAATCAGAAGGAATTTATCATGAACTTGACCAAAATTACTGAGAAATTATTTTGAAACAAAGAAGTGCATATCCTACTCATTCTGCGGGCAAACCCCCATGCTATTGTATATGTTTTCCATGTCAGTATGTATGCTGAAATCCTGTACAAAAGCATTCCCTGATGTTGGCTTTGAAAACCCAATCATCTGTCAGGCATCAGCAAGAAGGATAAATGCCACAATAGGATTAAGACACCACAACTAACCAATGATAGTACGCAACTCAGAACTTTGAAAAGGAATTAGTAGTTTAATCATGAAGAAAGATGGTTAAACTGAACCGCAGTACAGATGACTAATAAATAAGATTGCAAATGAAAGAATCAGCATGGACAAGATTATAAAATTAGAATTAATGTGTTCAAAAATGAAAAATTGGACAAAAAAGACTTGATGTCTTCCACATGTACATTGTAACACAGTTAGGATATAGCAAGTCAATTAAGGGTGACGAACCATGCTAATAAAAGAGCTCTTGCCAGCTCCATTAGGACCAAGAATGCCCAAACACTCTCCGTATGGTAAAGCAAGTGATAGACCTCGAACAGCATACTTATCAGGGTTACCATCCTTTCCATGATATACTTTCTTGAGATCATCACAGACAACAGCGTAGCCACTGTTCCGCTGCTTTAGTACTTGATCAACAGTCTCCCTCTGTGATTCACCATACCAAAATAATATGTCAGCACATAATCAAGGAGCAGCTGACGGTGACTTTCAATTTTAGTTCTCATATTATTACTCCAAATATTCATGTTCGATATAATCAAATTATCACTGTTGCAAAACATTCCCGCAACATCGTGCGGGGTATCATCTAGTTTTAGTTACAATGACAACATAGGTTTTTGGGGACATAGGTAATTATATAGTTAAGTAAATAAAATAATGGAGCCTGACAGATAATTTTCAAAAATTCAAAGTACACATAAAACAATACTGGGAAGTGAAAATTTGAGTTGTATGCAGGACAGCAGGAGTGATAAACTGTAATATAGTAACTTACTTCTTTAATAATGTCTAGCTTCTCCATTTCTACATGGACATCATTATCGGCAACTTCGTTAACAGCTATCCTTCTCCAAGTGGGGTTCTTCCTTAGGAGACGTTTGATGATGGAAAGGAGACCAGAGCTGTTTCCAACTGAAGCAGCATAGTCAAAATAATATGCAATGGGAAGCAAAACCAACCACTCAACAATAATAATGATCATCACATCCCTCATTCCATTTGTACGGTCATTTAGATCACTCCATCGCATGCCAGGATTTCCTGTTTCTGAAGCCCTAATAGCATACTGGCTAAGCTCATATAATCCTCGATATAAAGAAAATGCAGGTATTATCTCCAGAACTGTAATCCAGTGTCCTGCAGTAACACAATAGGAAAAGGATGGTGAGACTGGAATAGGAAAGGCTGCAAGGTTGGTCTCAAAATGGATGGTATATGTTCATCAGAAAGAAATATATTTACTTGCTATGCCATTGTTAAAACTTAAAACTGTAATTAATTATATTGAACAAAGTTAATGTGAACTTTGAATAGGTAAAAACTCAAAAAAATACTTAAAATGATTGTGAACTTACTTGGAAATTTCCCACCTTCAAGAAAATTCCGAATAAGAGATCCTGCCATTAATCCTGACCCAAATATGTACAAATATGCAATTGCTGGCACCAAGAAGATAAGAAGCAACAAACATCACATACCTTGCAGCAACGAACAATATGTAACGAATGCGAAAATAAAATGGTAAAATAACTTATACCTTGAGCAGTATTAACCTTCGAAAAGAATGTTGCAGCTAGGAAGGATAATACAATCTGCAAGTTAATGAAACTGAAGAAGAAAACAAACTGGATACTGTAGCCATTCGTCTTGAAAAAATTTAGACCTGCAAAGTAACAGCTGAATTAAGATAAATGGCTTGATAAGTACTATTATTTTTGTTATAACTATGGTTGGATAGCTTTGATACCTATAAGGGATCCAAAAATGACAAATAGCACAAGATACACTGTAGACAAAATAAGGAAGTATGCGTAGTAGATAATCCAGTAAGGGCCATTTCCAAGCCCGTGCATTTTCATCATTGTTCGGAGCTTATGTTGCTTCTCATATACAAGGTATGTCAACATAACCTGCATTAGAACTTAAGAGGTTCAATCACTGCAATCATGCAACAATTTACTCTGCGTAAATTTTACTGTATGCTAGATATCCTCTTATACCCAATCAAGTTCCTTGCTACAATAAAATAAATGTCAAATCTGGTATTACCGGGAAAAGCAACGCAACAACCCATTCAAAAAAGAGAGGACCAATGAGGGAAGAAAAATCAATCGTCAGACGAGTCGCTTGCTTAGGCATTTCTTTTGTGAACTCAAGCAACATTTTTATGCCTGAACCTGGACCTTGTAGGAATTGGAGATATGCATTTGAGACCTACACACATGTTAAGCAATGTGTTAATGGGAGAATGAGTTATATAACTTCCTGAATGCATTGATAAAAGAGCAACATATCCAAATTAAAAATAGAGTAGTGTCTTTTTGGAAAACTGAATTTCCTGTAATGAATTGGGACAATTTTGGTCATTCAATATTTTCTTGAAAATTAGAAGTCAACAGGATGCAGAAAATGTCATTCAGTGATATGCTAGTAGCAAAGCAAGGTGTATATATGGATACGCTTGCTCATCAGTTTTTTCCTCTTTCACGCCATGTTGCATGTTTTCATAGATCTTCTTGTGGATTTATTATGGGATCATGAAGTGGTTCAGAGTTCAGAACAGTAAATATGTAGGATAATTTTGTTTTCAGCAGGTTCATAACAAAACTAATAGTAACAGGTCAATGTTCTTATCAATGAAGTAGTACATGGCACCCACCGCATTCAGTGAACGTGAAACGCGCAGAAGTCCGAATGGCCTTGGGACATAAGAGATATTCTGATAGGTCGAGTTATACAATGCAAGCACATTGAAACGCCTCTCATTTGAGTCCTGGAAATCATAAGCTATAGCAACAGAAGTAGTTAGTGTTACTGGTTCAATAATGCCCATATATAATGAAACAACAGCACCATATGCATAAAGAAAGAGAGGTGTCATACCCATTGCAACTTCACTTATTCCTTCCCCTATTTTCCCTTTCCTGTATCCCTTAAAGGTCTCATCATTGATTGTTCTTGAACTATTCTGCCACAAGGGTAGACCTTGAACACATTTTATCTCTGCTAAATGAAATTTAGAAGTTCAGATATGAATTCCAATTCAACCAAACACTTCAGAAGAGGTGCATAAACGATAATACCGGAACATCATCATGGGAATGCATCGAATTTGATGGTTCTTATGAAATAGACAAATAATGGAAATTATTATGCTAGACTATTCCACTGAGAAACAAAACTAGTGATACATAGAAACTTTACCTTTCTGAACGTTAATAGCATCAATTGTAGTGCGGATTGTAACTGAATCCCTGGACTTGCATTGAGATTGAAGAACATAGATGGGTACCTCCGAGATAAAAGCAGGTTCAATGAAGCCCGTAGAAGTACCTGGCATATCTGTGCCCTGGAATTACATAATAAGAAAGCAAGTCTCGACCGACATGTTCCGTACGGAAACAAACATACCAGTAATAGTCTGTTTATTTTAACTTACCAGGAGAAGACCAGATATGCTCGCATTATCAGAAAGATTTGAAAGTGGCAAGTCTGTGAACATGTTTTGCATGACAGCTGTCAAACAAAAGCAGAGTTGATGGTTAGAGGAATGTTTTTTTTTTTTGAGAAGGAGGAAGCGAGCCCCCATGGTGATATACAAGGAGATATCCCATGGTGTATGCTCTTTGCGGATGATGTGGTGCTAGTCGATGATAGCCGAACGGGGGTTAATAGAAAGTTAGAGTTATGGAGGCGGACTCTAGAATCGAAAGGTTTTAGGCTTAGTAGAACTAAAACTGAATACATGAGGTGCAGTTTTAGTGCTACTAGGCACGAGGATGGAGAGGTTAGCCTTGGTGGGCAGGTGGTACCGGAGAGAGACACGTTTCGATATTTGGGGTCCATGTTGCAGAAGGATGGCGATATCGATGAAGACGTGGGCCACCGAATCAAGGCTGGGTGGATGAAGTGGCGCCAAGCTTCTGGCGTACTCTGTGACAAGAGAGTGCCACAAAAGCTAAAAGGCAGGTTTTATAGGACAGCTATCCGACCTGCGATGTTGTATGACGCGGAGTGTTGGCCAACCAAGAGACGACATATCCAACAGTTAGGTGTAGCAGAGATGCGCATGTTGAGATGGATATGTGGCCACACAAGGAAGGATCGGGTACGGAATGACGATATACGAGAGAGACTTGGGGTAGCACCGATTGAAGAGAAGCTGGTCCAGCATCGTCTCAGATGGTTTGGACATATTCAACGGAGGCCACCGGAAGCGCCGGTGCATAGCGGACGGATAAAGCGTGCTGAGGATGTTAAGAGGGGTCGTGGTAGACCAAACTTGACATGGGAGGAGTCCGTTAAGAGAGACCTGAAGGTTTGGAATATCGACAAAGACTTAGCCATGGACAGGGGTGCGTGGAAGTTAGCTATCCACGTTCCAGAGCCATGACTTGGCTTCGAGATCTTATGAGTTTCAACTCTAGCCTACCCCAACTTGTTTGGGACTGAAAGGCTTGGTTGTTGTTGTTGTTGTTGTTGTAGGAAGCGAGCCCCCGGCCTCTGCATCAATCGATGCATGCAGCCATGTATTATTTAAAAGAGTTCAAAGCAACATCTTAGGTCCATAAAGTTCTGAAGCTCAAAATAAAAATGAAAACAAAAGGTGATATGAAGAAAAACTGCCACATCCGGCGTAACTAAGAGCAGACTACGATGCCTATACACCTAGCCTATTATGTTAGAGGAATGTGTTGAATGTGCTATATGTTAGCAGACTTATCTATCACCCTTATTTCCATTATTACTGGAAACAAAGAAATTCCGGTACAAAGAACACACTTTACTTCTCAGCACAATAGCTTAAGAAGATTTGTGGGGATAAAAATAGTGATTACTTACTAGTAGATAGAGTTTCATTTGCCCCCGTGAACGGTATGGTAGCCGGGCAGGACTGTGATTTTCTGCATGATTCAGAGGAATCCTGGATGGCACGATACTCAGGGCCGGGTACTTGCAAGAGAGCAGGCCATTCAGAAGGATTTGGTATAGGGCAACTGCCAGCCTGGTCCAATGTAGAGTACTGAATGCCGCACACATTTTGACAAGGACCAGTGCCATTCACATCAACACACATGCAGCCACACTTGTATTTCGGTTTATCCAATAAGTTGTTGATGACACGCTGGAGGACACTGAGTAATACACAGAGGTATATCGGAACTATGATTAGCCGAATGGTTGCCTTCCTGTTGCGTTTCTGCAAGGCGAAGACAAATGGTTTGACACCTCTTAGCACGATCCAAACAGCCAGTATGCAATTACAGAAACTGATGCCAATGATGCATGAGAAAGTTAGAAACTACCGGTTTCTTTTGTATATCCCCTTTTCTTTTAAAGGAAAATATGCTATATCAGTATATATCTGATACCATGGTGAGCCACTCCAAAAATATTTTTTTCCTAAACTGACCACTCGCCAAAACATCTATGTGTAGCACATCCCTTTATTTTTCTTAATGTATTAACCAATAAAGTTGAAACATATGGAAACATGTGCTAGCCTATAATAATGAAATATATATAGTATCATTTAACCAAATAAAAATATATATAAGAAGAAATGGATGTTTATTGTTCTTTAACCTTTGTAAGCGACCGGTTAGTAAGAAAAATAAGCATTTCAAACAAATACTGGCTAGAATTACAGCGTGCACATTGCACTACCAAATAATGGTTGTGATGTTCACAAACTGTATTACCCAATGAGTGGTATTGACAACTTGGCAACGATGTAGTTTTCGATTTGCATCAAAATATTACAGCTTTCTTTTATCATATCAAGCTAACAGGATAATTGACCAATCATTGCCAAAAGCTCAACAACAACAATAACAAATATGAGTTGTCGCAGCATCACCATGGAAGGTGACATTCATAAGTCATAACTCCGGAGCCATGTAAGCTAGCAAACAAGCCTGAATTTCTACATCCATCTTGCAGCTGTACAACATCAGACCACCACCCACCCAATCCAATTATTTCTAAGAATAAAAGAGCAAGCAAACCCCTATCCAGGGATTCCGTACTACGAATCCCAAAAAGAATTGACAAAACTGCAGAATGGGCATGGATTGGACCTGGAATATGAGATTTTTGCGCAGGAGGGCATTGGTCTGCGAAGCGAAGCTCGGCGGCCTTGATGCACCACCACCACCGGCAGCGGCGGCCGCGGCGTTGCCGGCGCCCGACAAGGGCTCCATCTCACGGCGGCAATTCTTGGGTTTGCTCTGTCTTCTCTGTCTTTCCTTTGACTGGTAAGGTGGAAGAGAAAGGGGCAGGAGTTCTTGGCCGTTTAGGAAGGGGGGATTTATAGGGTAGCCACCCAAGAGACTCCTCCCGCCACAATAGACTATTTTATATTTCTGATTTCAAGAACAACTATTTCTTGAATCTTGAAATATTTTTTTAAAATCTAAATTTATTATAAAAGTTCATCAAAAATACAAAACATCTCAAACATAACAAAAATTACATAAAAAATTATAGACCATCAAATGATCACTACCGTCACAAACGAGTCACGGATGCTCACTTTATAAATCTCTACTATTAAAGGGGATCTGCCGTCTGTCGTGATGGTTTGACCTTCTTCGACCGAACGCCACAAGGTGTTTGAGAAATCTTGTTATAAACTGATGCAAAAGTAAAAACATGACAAGATGTGTTGGACACCGCTAATAAGCACATGAGTACACTACTAGTGAAAGGGAACCAGGAGAGACGGGCGTTTTGGCTACTGGGCTCGCATGAGCCTAGGACTGACAGTAAATTCGTTTAAAATAGTAAAATTAATTAAAAAACTAAAAAAAGTATGACGAAAATATGCTTGAGTGCATGATATCCGTGCTAAATTTTAGATCCTATAAATATATGAGTAGCTCTCAACAAAAAAAATGTGGAACTTTTTACTGTTTGTACACTGTTTGGAGCACTCATGCGAGAGATACTCGTCCGAATCCAGTGAAAATTGACACTCCTCATACAGTCAGACATTTTTCATGCAAAAAGATCATTTCTTTTTTGTTTTTATACTTATCTTTTGATTACGGTTCACCAGATGCAGATAAGCCCAAGCTCAGAATCGGATATTCGATGAGGAGGTCATTTTTTGCGAGAAAAGGAAATAAGGAGACACTCTTGTTGATAGCTACAGTGTAATGACTTCGTCAAATTTTTAAATAAATGGCTCTGATCTTCCGTGTGCCTATTGTGGAGTGTATATAGGTGTATATGTTTGTGTTGAACTCAGTTTCTTAAAATGTACGGTGTTTTTATTTTGTAAAACAAGGCAAAGAACTCTACTTCAACATGAGTGATGAGTAATACTACATATGTTTATGTATCCAGAATTAAACACAGCACGTTGTGTTTATTTTAGAGACCGAACGCAAATGGATGAGATCGAACAAACTTTGCTACTACTTCTAAGGCGTTGTACAAAGCGTACTCCCTCCGTTCCAAAATAAGTGTCTCAACTTTGTATTAGCTCTAGTACAAATTTGTATTAAGCTTGATACAGTTATTTTGGAACGGAGGGAGTACAATATAAATTATGTTTTTTTTATACATTAGTGTTTATTTCTATATGAAGGATGTCAAATTAAGTACTATCTCTGTAAAAAAATATATAGAAGTGTTTAGATGACTACTTTAATATCTATCTTATAGCTTTCATCTTTTACAAGTAAGCATTGTTACTTAAGAAAAAATTGATTTACTCCTATTTTTTAAGCATTTTTCTTAAACACCTTGCATTGTACTCCCTCCGTTTCTAAATATAAGCCTTTTTAAAGGTTTCATTAGGGGGCTACATATGAATGTATATAGACATATTTTATAATATATATTAACTCATTTTGCTTCGTATGTAGTCACTTAGTAAAATATCTTACAAGACTTATATTTAGGAACGGAGGGTGTACAAGGCCTATGCATGCATAAGAAACACCCGGCGCTAGCAATGATGCGACAGTTTAGTGCTCCCTCCGTTTTAAAATATAAATCTTTTTAAAAAATTTATTAAGAAACTATATACGAAATAAAATAAAAAAAATTATATTTTAAATTATGTCTATATACATTTATATGTAGTTTTTTAGTGGAATTTAAAAAAATATATATTTAAAACGGAGAAAGTAAATGTGAAAGACGTCAACTTCTTGATCCAGAATAATGAAATTTTAGCCAAAGGAATGTGTGATTCGCCCCCCTGAGAAAACAGGGGTAAGTGGTCTCTGTGATTTGAGTTTGACTTTGGTACCTGTGCGTGTTGAACCACTCCGTTGGATGCTTTCTTCGAACCTTCCTGCATCTTGATTTACGCGGTTAGTTGATCCTTCAAACTAGTGTAAGTACGTAGGTTACAGCACCTGCACATCGCTAATTGCCAAGAAACTACGTACATCATCAGTGCATTTCACGGTTAGTACTTTCTTCAAGCGTAAACCTACGGTAGTGTATCTGTTCACGTGTTCGCGGATACCAGGAGCCCAAATCAACACGGGAGTCTAAGGGTGTGTTTGGTTGGAGAACCAACTGTCATGGAATGGAATGGTTCCATGGTTCCATTCCAGAGGAACGGGTCGGTTCCGTTCCTGTGTTTGGTACGAGCAAAAAAGTGGAACGGGATGGTTCCGTTTCAGTGTTTGGTTGGGAGGCATGGAATGAAAATTTCGCTGTGTCGCCGCGCTGGAGTAGCACCTTCTACCTGCATCAAAACATTGGCAAAAATCAGCAGCAGCAGGCAGAGAGTGCAGCAGGCAACGCGGGCAGCAGCAGGCAGCAGCAGGCAGCGCGGCAGGGAGGAAGGGGCGGCGCGCGCAGCAGCAGGCAGCGCAGCAGGCAGCAGCAGGCAGCGCGCGCAGCAGCAGGCAACGCGCGCAGCAGCAGAGCGCGGCGCGGCAGGGAGGAAGGGGCGGCGCGCGCAGCAGCAGAGCGCGGCGCGCCAGGGAGGGAGGCGGCCGGCGGCCGGCGGCGCAGCGCGGCAGGGAGAGAGGGAGGCGGCCGGCGGCCGGTGGCGCAGCGCGGCAGGGAGAGAGGGAGGCGGCGCGGCAGGGAGAGAGGGAGGGAGGCGGCGCGGCAGGGAGAGAGGGAGGCGGCGGCGCACCTGGAGAGGGAGAGAGAGCGCCGGCGCAGCTGGGGAGGAGATGAGGATAGGGCTGCGCGAGACGAGCCGTTCCGTGCGATTCCGTGGATTTGCTGGTGCTAGCGCATTCCGGATCTGAGGGGAATATTCCCTAAAGTGGAATGGGTGGGTTCTACTCCGGTTGGTAAACCAAACGCAGGAACGAGGGCTAGGAACGGGTCCGACCCGTGACATTCCAGTCCATGACAGCAACCAAACACACCCGAGCTACACTGACCGGAACGACGTCGACCTCCAAACCAGGAAGTCAACAAGCGCCCCAACGAAATAAGAGATATACCAGCAGTCCATGTCGAAATTAGAAAGAGATAGGTATTACTCCCTCTGTTTTTATTTACTCCCTCCGTTCTTATATACAAGACCGTAAACCAAGATTACACGTATCAAGGTAAAATTTAATATCTTTATAAATAATTTTTTAATAGAATTATTAATACATCACATGCATGCAAGGAAGAAACTGAAAAGTGATTGGACTGTCATTATGTTTGTATGCGTGCAATTATTAAATGGGTTGCTAGTACGAGCAAATATCATTAACTTTTGTCTCGATTACTGTTGATGGCCTTGTGTAAATGCAAACTGCATTTTTTATAATGACCTTGTATAAGTAAATGAAGGGGTACTCTGCGTACTTCCTCTGTCACGGTTTAGAAGGCACAGTTAAACTTGCGTGCGTTTTTAAAATATACAAGGTTTAAGACGTGAAATCAATTACTCCTATTAATTAGTACTAGTACTACTCATGCATGCGTCCCCCCAATTTGCTGCTCACGCATTAGTACTAGTATTTTCTCAGTTGATTAGCCGCATTAGCATCTACATCTGCTACATCTCACAACCAATCGGTGACTACCTTGGTCCCACAGATTTTTCAAACATGCCTTCTAAACCGTGACGGGTGGAGTATTAAAGTTTACTAAAGTCAAACTTTATAAAGTTTAAATAAATTCATAAAAAATAATATAAATATTTACCATAGTAGATCTATATGATATGAAAGTACATTCAATTATAAATCTAATGGCAAATAACGGGCTATGACAAATAATGACAGGCCTCTAAATAAGCTACAACGAAGCTATAACGGGCTAGCAGACTATAGCGACTTATTTATACATGACATCATTTAGAGCAAGTACAATAGTATAGCCAGCTGATGGCTATAAGTCATTGACATGTCATCTATAGCCCGTCTTATAGCCAACATATAAAATAGTTCATTGCAGGGGCGGGCCCACGTTAGCCCAGCAGGTAGCCCATGACACCGGGTAAAAAACTGACTTACCTTATACATATAGAGCCCAGGAGGACGTGGACACCCCTAAAATTCGTAATGGGACACCTGTACAGACCAAAAGGCCACAATTAGCTAACTAAGCCCAGGCCCAGACCAACGTAGTACATTAGAATCGATCTGTACGTACACCTGCGCATCGATCGTCGCTCGGCCGCTGATGGGGTCATAGTCCTAGGGTAGGGTCATAGGCCTGCCGTACATGTCCTACCCAAGGACTACCCCACACAAAGGACAGGACCTAAAGTCTGCCCCGACTGAATTAAGGAGTCCCCATCATCCAGTCGGTAACAGGCCCAGAATCATCCAGTCGGAGACTAGCATTCGGAGGGCACCAGGCCAACCGACTGGATACACTCGGTACATCGTAACCTCTCTGGAGGGAAACTGCCGTACGTTTCCGGGTGCATTTATTAACATTTAGAGCATACGTTACCTGTAACGTACGCATTCAATCGCCACTACTCCACCCCTGAGTCAGAACCGTTGTGGAGGGCAGCGCACTCTATATAAGCCGCCCTCCCCCACTGGTCAAGGGGTTAGCAAATCATTGTATTCCATATTACACTCGGTAACAAACTCCGAGAGCACTGAGACGTAGGGCTGTTACCTCCACCGCAGAGGGGCCTGAACTCATAGAACCTCGCCGTAGCTAGGACTCTGCCCATCTCATTCGTACCCTACACATCTACTGTCAGGCTTATACCCACGACAGCCGCCGCTCGGCCAGACGTCCAGACCAAGGTACATCAGAATCGTGAATAAGAATCGTGAATCCATCTCGCGTTCAGCTCTGCCTACAGATGCTACTAGTACATCATAATCGTGAATCGATATGTAGCATGTTGGATTCATCTGTACATTCATCTGTAGGATTCATCTATACCTGTACGTACTGTCTGCCTGCCTGTTCGTCTCTCCAGGGGCTTGCGTCTCTCGCCGCTCGGCCGCTGCGGCGCTGCGCTTTGGCCTGTTGCCTCGCCGCCCTAGCCTGATAATCTAGTTCGCCAGATCACCCCAATTCATTCAATCAGTAAAGGTATGTTGCATTAGACCCAATTCGCAATATGTGTGTCCCTATTTCAATTCGTAAATTCGGTTGTAGTTCTTACTTTGTCTCTCTAACCCTAGGAAATTGGGGCTACTGGATAAGACAACAAATTTTAACTGTATTAGCTATTGGACTATTTGTCTTTTGTAATGGTTTGTGGAGAATAATACTACAATACTTAGGAGATTAGTAATTACTACGGCTGGAAGGAGCGGCAAGGCAGCAACATGTCAAGTACGTTGTATTTTACTTGCAATCCCCTGAATAGTTATACACATGATTCCTTGTTTTTCCCTTTTGTGAAGAAATAGATGATTATCTAAATAATTACAAATTGCAGGAGAAGCTCAGTTTATGGATAGGTTTCTAAAAAAAGGAGAACTATAGTGCAAGATGAAGGTCCATCACACGAAGATAATCAGAATGATGCCTCGATCCCGCCAGAGATTGACGTTCCAGCCCCGCCATCACCACCTGGACAAAATGATGCCTCAACACCTGAATCTGGTTCTACCAATAATACATGGAATTCAATTCAAGTTGAAGAAGATATCAATTGGGAAGAAGAAATTAAATTTGATCCAGGTAAAAGGAGAAGCATAGATGAGTATCATCCGAATCAGAGAGATATGGTAAGAAGGAAGTATTTGGCCAATGGGCCTTGTCAACCTCGTACTGCTGATTTTAAAGTTACAGAGATATGTGGTAGAGATAGAAGGTTCATTCGGGAATGGTTTAATGAGTTTGAGAGCTGGCTTGAGTATAGTGAGTTCAAACATAAAGCATATTGTTTTTGTTGTTTCTTGTTTAGACCACGCAAGAAGAAAGAAGCTGGGTATGATGCATTTGTTGCAAATGGTTGGTCAAGTTGGAATAAAAAATATAGATTAAGGGAGCATGTAGGAGACATCAATAGTGCTCACAACCAAGCAAAAAGAGATTGTGATGCTTTGCTGAAACAGAAGCAACACATTTATGTTGCTCTAAATAACCAAAGTAACGCTGAGAGAATTGCTTATTATACTCGACTAAATACCTCAATTGATGTCTCTAGAGTGTTACTGAAGCAAGGGTTACCTTTTCGTGGCCATGATGAGTCCGAAGAGTCTCTCAATAAGGGTAATTTCTTGGAATTTCATGCTTACACAGCAGAGCAAAATCCAGATGTAAGAAAAGTTGTGGCCCATAATGCTCCAGGTAATAATCAGTTGACTTCTTCAAAGATTCAGAAGGACATAGCTGAATGTTTTGCAAAGGAGATATTGCATTCGGTTCTTTGGGAAATTGGTAACGATGTATTTTCTTTGCTGGTTGATGAATCGAGGGATGTGACTGGTAAAGAGCAAATGGCGGTGGTATTGTGGTATGTTGGTAAATGTGGAGGTGCCATCGAGACATTAGTTGGCCTTACTCATGTGAAGGAGACAACCTCAAAGTATCTCAAGTCTGCCATCGATGATTTATTTGCAGAATATAAGTTAAGTTTCAAGCAAGTTAGAGGTCAAGGGTACGACGGTGCGAGTAATATACGAGGTGAGTTTAATGGCTTGCAATCCTTAGTCATGAGAGAGAACACGACAACTTATTATCTTCACTGCTTTGCACATCAACTTTAGTTAGTTGTTGTGGCTGTTGTTCGTAAGCACAAATGCATTGGTAATTTTTTTGATATGATCTCGGTCTTGTTGAATGTGGTCTCCGGATCATCAAAGAGAAAAGACATGATTCGAGACAAATATAAAGAACAAGTGTGTGAAGCTTTAGGTTCTGGACTAATGAAAAGTGGGACGGGATTAAATCAAGAACTAGCTCTTCAAAGACCAGGAGACACTCGATGGAGTTCTCACTACAAAACTCCTAAGAGTTTGATTGTTATGTTCCCCACAATTGTCAAAGTGCTAGAATATGTTGAAGAAGAAGACAGGGATGATACAAACCGAAGGCAAGCTTGTGGTCTTCTTGTTTATTTCCAGTCTTTTGATTTTGTGTTCTACTTACAGCTTATGTCCACTATATTGATAATCACAAACACATTATCATTGGCTCTACAACGGAAGAATCAAGACATTGTGAATGCCATTAATTGTGTGAATTCAACCAAAGCCTCCTTGACCAATTTAAGGAGAGATGGATGGGAATGTGTCCTGCATGAAGCATATGTCTTTTGTGACAAGCATGGCATTTCCAAGTTGGAAATGGTAGATCAATATGTGAATCCAAAGAAGCCACGGGCAAAATCAGGTATCACTAATAGGCATCATTATGAAGTGGATTGTTTTAATGATGTTATTGATTGGCTGCTTCAAGAACTTGGTAACCATTTCAATGAGAAAAAATCTGAACTACTTGTTTGCTCAGCGGCTTTGAGCCCAAATGAATCATTTCGTGATTTCAACTTAGAGCCTTTGATGAGTCTAGCCAAACTTTATCCAAAAGATTTTGATGATGGAGAACTCAGGGACCTTAGACATCACATTCATCTTTTCATCATTTCTTTGGTTTAAGTAATATTTGTGAGCTCTCTCAAAAAATGGTGGATACAAGGAAACATATTGTATATCCCTTGGTTTATCGCCTTTTGAAGCTAGCACTAGTATTGCGAGTTGCCACGGCTACAGTTGAGAGATCTTTTTCAGCTATGAGAATTGTGAAGACATATTTGCGCAGTCGTCTTGGTGACGCCGCATTGAAGTACAACCTTATTTGTTATGTGGAGAAAAGAGAAATGAGTAAGGTTACTAATGATGCAGTGATTGGTCGGTTTGAGGACATGAAAGAACGTAGGAAACCATTTTAGCAAGGTAATGGTTTTAACTTCTTTATTACACAGCTGTAATTAATAAATTGCTAAGTGGCTTTTTTTATTTGTAGGCAATCAGGATCTATGATGCATTTTCTCGTCATCAGTTATACTTTATTCATAATTTGGACACTTTAATTCTCCTTCATTGTTTAATTCCCAGCAATCAACTAACTTTTGAGTGAACTGTTTATTTTGGACATTTGACGATCATATCCATGGTCATATCATATTCTATATATATTACACCGTTAAATGTATTACTTTTATCTATATTATTATGACTTGTTATCCACATATATGTGATAGACATGGGACCCCGGGTCATTTTTGTCCTGGGTCCGCCCCTGGTTCATTGCAAAAGTGTACTACTTCTTTATTATATGATCCATATTTCATACTCACAGAATGCCTAGGAGCACGTGCTAGAGCTGGCTCTTAGCTAAGAGCCCGCTTACATTCTCTCTCCTCTTCTCTTTCCTCTAACTAAATAAAAATATATTAGTTTATTCCTTATAGCCAGCTGACTCAGCTCTATTGTACTTGCTCTTAACGACATGCTGTTGAAAAAGGTATGACAATCTATAGCCGGCTATTTAAAACTATAATATTAATAATTTATATATATTTTTTTAAAATTTATAAAGCTTGACTTTGATTTAAAGCTAATACGCGGACTAAATCAAAACGGAGGGAGTACTACTCCATGCGCTTAGTTGCGGAACCAAGAGTGGCTGTGGTGGATTTGGGTGATTTGCAAGGAAGAAACCGATTGATCAGGTTCATCTTAAAATATATACGTACTCGTACTACCAGGACCAGTTCCATTGACTTCACGGGATGATCGGTCGTCCAGTTGTTGCCCGAGAATCAGAATTCCCAGGTCGTTCTAGACCAGATGAGATATACACGGTTTCTTATGTCCCGTGTGAGTGGGACGCGAAACGCAAAAAATTGACCAAAAACAAAATTAATTTATAAAATAAATTGTTCGTGAGAATTTTTTATTCAGCTGACCTTTCTTTTGTGACATCTCTGTTTTAGGCATCACACTACATTGTGTGACGTCCGAGACTTAGTGTAACGTCTAAGTCATAGGCGCCACTATTGGGGAACGTTGCATGGGAAACAAAAAATTTCCTACGCATACGAAGACCTATCATGGTGATGATCACCTACGAAAGGTAGATCGGATCTACATACCCTTGTAGATCGTTAAGCGGAAGCGCTAATAAACGCGGTTGATGTAGTGATACGTCTTCACGATCTGTCCCACGAATTGTCTCACGATTCGTCCAGTGCCGAACGGACGGCACCTCCGCGTTTCGCACACGTACATCTCGATGACGATCCCGCCTTCTTGATCCAGCAAGAGAGACGGGGATGGAGATGAGTTCCTCGACAGCGTGACGGCGCTCCGGTGGTGGTGATGATCTTATTCGTGCAGGGCTTCGCCCGAGCTCCGCAGAAAACCGATCTAGAGAAAGAACTACGAACTAGTGTACAGGGCAGCACGTGGCAAAGTTGTGTCTCAAAAAGCCCTAAATCTCTAGTATATATAGGAGGAGAGAGGGAGGAGGCTGGGCCTCCAAGGGAAGTCCCTAGGGCTTCGGGCGAACCAAGGAGGAGGATTCCATTCCTAATTGGAAACTCTTTCCATCTTTTGATCTTTTTGCCTTGTTTCTTTATTCCAGCCACATGGGCCTTTAGGGGAGGCTTTGGTGAGCCCATCAAGGGCTGGTCTACCACCTCTCACAGCCCATGAACCCTTTTGGATCGTCGCACCCCTCCCGACACTCCCGGTACACTATCGATGAGCCCGAAACTTTTTCGATGATCAAAACATGACTTCCTATATATCAATATTTACCTCCGGACCATTCCGGAGCTCCTCATGATGTCTTGGATCTCATACGGGATTCCGGACAACCTTCGGTCACCAACACATATAACTCAACTGTACCGAAACGTCACCGAACCATAAGTGTGCAGACCCTGCGGATTCGAGAACTATGCAGACATGACCTGAGACACTCTCCGGTCAATAACCAATAACGGGACCTGGATGTCCAAATTGGCTCCTACATATTCTATGAAGATCTCTATCGGTTGAACCTCTATGTCAAGGATTCAGTTAATCTCGTATGTTGTTCCCTTTGTCCTTTGGTATGTTACTTGCCCGAGATTCGATCGTTGGTATCTCCATACCTAGTTTAATCCCGTTACTGGCAAGTCTCTTTACTCGTTCCGTAATACAAGATCCCGTAACTAACTCCTTAGTCACATTGCTTGCAAGGCTTGTTGTGATGTTGTATTATCGAGTGGGCCCCGAGATACCTCCCCGTCAACGGAGTGACAAATCCCAGTCTTAATCCATGTCAACCCAACAGACACCTTTGGAGATACCTATAGAGCACCTTTATAGTCACCCAGTTACGTTGCGACGTTTGATAACCCACAAGGTATTCCTCCGGTGTATGGGAGTTGCATGATGTCATGGTCATAGGAACAAATACATTGACATGTAGAAAACAACAGCAATAAACTGACACGATCATATGCTACATTCATAGTTTGGGTCTTGTCCATCACATCATTCTCCTAATGATGTGATCCCGTTATCAAGTGACAACACTTGCCTATGGCCAGGAAACCTTGACCATCTTTGATCAACGAGCTAGTCAACCAGAAGCTCACTAGGGACAGTGTGTTGTCTATGTATCCACACATGTATTTGAGTTTCCAATCAATACAATTCTAGCATGGATAATAAAAGATTATCATGAATGAAGAAATATAATAATAACCAATTTATTATTGGCTCTAGGGCATATTTCCAACAGTCTCCCACTTGCACTAGAGTCAATAATCTAGTTCACATCACTATGTGATTGCAATGAACCTAACACCCATACAGTTATGGGGTTTGATCATATCTTGCTTGTGAGAGAGGTTTTTAGTCAATGGGTCTGAACCTTTCAGATCTGTGTATACTTTACAAATCTCTATGTTATTCTATAGATGCTGCTACCACGCACCATTTGGAACTATTCCAAATGTCTGCTCCACTATACGAATCCGGTTTACTACTTATAGTTATTCGGATTAGTGTCAAAGCTTGCATCGACGTAACTCTTTACGACGAACTCTTTAATCACCTCCATAATTGAGAAAAAAAATTCTTAGTCCATTAGTTACTAAGGATAGCTTTTGACCGCTGTCAAATAATCCATTCCTGGATCACTTCTGTACCCCTTGACAGATTCATGGCAAGGCACACATCAGGTGCGGTACACAGTATAGCATACTATAGAGCCTACGACTAAGGCACAGGGGACGACTTTCGTCCTTTCTCTTTCTTCTTCCGTGGTCGGGCTTTGAGTCTTACTCAAATTCACACCTTACAGTACAACCAAGAACTCTTTCTTTGCTGATCTATTTTGAACTCCTTCAAAACTTGTCAAGGCATGCATTTCATTGAAAGTTCTATTTAGCGTTTTGATCTATCTCTATAGATCTTGATGCTCAATGTTCAAGTAGCTCTATCCAGGTTTTCCTTTGAAACACTTCTTTCAAACAAACCAACCCTTTATGATTTCCATAAATTCTACATTACTTCTGATCAACAATATGTCAACCACATATACTTATCAGAAATTCTATAGTGCTCTCACTCACTTCTTTGGAAATACAAGTTTCTCATAAACCTTGTATAAACCCAAAATCCTTGATCATCTCTTCAAAGTGTATATTCCAACTCCGAGATGCTTTCTCCAGTCCATAGAAGGATTGCTGGAGCTTGCATACTTGTTAGCATCCTTAGGATTGACAAAACCTTCTGGTTGTATCACATACAACCTTTCCTGAAGGAAACCGTCGAGGAAACAATGTTTTGACATCCTATCCGCAAGATTTCATAAGTAATGCAGCAATTGCCAACATAATTCCAATAGACTCTTAGCATCGCTACGAGTGAGAAAGTCTCATCATAGTCAACTCTTTGAACTTGCCGAAAACTTCGTTGCGACAAGTCGAGCTTTCTAATAGTGACTTTGTTGGAAATATGCCCTAGAGGCAATGATAAAATAGTTATTATTATATTTCCTGTTTCAAGATAATCGTTTATTATCCATGCTGTAATTGTATTGAATGAAAGCATAGATACATGTGTGGATATATAGACAAAACAATGTCCCTAGCAAGCCTCTAGTTGGCTAGCCAGTTGATCAAGGATGGTTAAGGTTTTCTGACCATATGCAAGTGTTGTCACTTGATAACTGGATCACATCATTAGGAGAATCATGTGATGGACTAGACCCAAACTATGAACGCAGCATGTGATCGTGTCATTTTGTTGCTATTGTTTTCTGCGTGTCAAGTATTCATTCCTATGACCATGAGATCATGTAACTCAGTGACACCGGAGGAATACCTTGTGTGTATCAAATGTCACAACGTAACTGGGTGACTATAAAGGTGCTCTACAGGTATCTCCGAATGTGTCCATTGAGTTGGCATGGATCAAGACTGGGATTTGTCACTCCGTGTGACGGAGAGGTATCTCGGGGCCCACTCGGTAATACAACATCACATACAAGCCTTGCAAGCAATGTGACTCAAGTGTGAGTCATGGCATCTTGTATTACAGAACGAGTAAAGAGACTTGCCGGTAATGAGATTGAAATAGGTATAGGGATACTGACGATGAAATCTCGGGCAAGTAACATACGGAAGGACAAAGGGAATAATAAACGGGATAATATGAATCCTTGACACAGAGGTTCAACCAATAAGATCTTCGTAGAATATGTAGGATCCAATATGGACATCTAGGTCCCGCAATTGGATATTGACCGAGGAGTGTCTCAGGTCTTGTCTACATAGTTCTCGAACCCGCAAGGTGTGCACACTTAAGGTTCAATGACGTTTTAGTATAGTTGAGTTATATATGTTGGTGACCAAAGGTTGTTCGGAGTCCCGGATGAGATCACGAACGTCACGAGGGTTTCCAGAATGGTCCGGAAACGAAGATTGATATATAGGATGGTTTCATTTGGTCACCGGAAAGATTTCGGGCATTGCCGACAGTGTACCGGGAGTGTCGAAGGGGTTCCGGGTATTCACCGGGAGGGGCTCTGTCACATCCCTAACCCTTAAGCAAGTTAGCCTTGTGCTCATGTCTTCTTTGCATTTGCATCCAAGATTTTTCAACAAGAACAACAAAGTGGCAAAGGAAAAACTCAAAACCCTAGCCACTATTTCAAATAAAGGATTTCTCAAACTAGTTAAAATCAATGAACCCAAAATGGCCTCAAGAAATGTTCAAACTTTCTGATAAATCATGAAAGTAAATGAGCATTGGAGAAAACTATTTTCTTGACACTTTAAGCATTTTAAATTAATGCAAAAGCCACTGGTTTCAAACTTTAAATTTGAAATTAGAAACTATAAATTTTCAAAAATGTTGAAAACTTTGGAAATGGATGGGAATATTATAACAAATAATCAGGTGTGTCTAAAATAATTTTTACCACCTTTTTGGAGCTGAAATAAATAGCAAAACATTAGTTAACAAAACAAAAAAGAAAAAGGAGGAAGAAAACCTTACCTGACGCCTCAGGAGGCCCAGCCCACCAGGGGCAGGGTCGTCTTCTTCCTCTGCCTTCTGGCAGAGGGGAGATCGACCACGGCGGCCCCCTCCACCTCCTGCTTCGCCGTGGCGATCTCCAGAGCCTCCGTTCCAGCGCGACGACGGGGATAAGCTCCCCAGGGTCTCCTCTATCCATTCCCCAGCACCGTTTTCCCTCTCCTCTCGGATCTTGCCCTCCCTCCTGCTGCCGCCATTAGAGCCGAGCTCGAGCTCGAGCCGCAGCGCTTCTAGCCACGGGAACATTCCTCCGAGTAGTTCGTTAGCTCCGTCTCGTCGAGCCGGTCCTCCGTGCAGAAGCCGAAGTCTCCCCAAGCTCTGCATCGCCACCAACGCCGTTGTCTTCCACCTCCGGCCGCCGGACCTCTCCCGTCGATTCGCTCCCTCCGGCGCACCCCCGAGCCCTTCAACAACACCATCGGAACCGCCGTGAGCTCGTCGTCGTTTCCCCTCTCTCCCCACGCTCTTCCGTGCATCGTAGCCCCGTTCCCCACCAAGGCCGAGAGCACCTCGCCGCCGGTCATGTCGTCGCCGTCGCTATGGTGTCAGATCCACGCGCTCGAGCTAGGGATCGAGCTCCTGGAGCCTCTAGGAGTGTGATGAGCCCATCAGCTGTCGTCCCCGTGCCCTAGAACAATCGCCCATAGAAGGCCGAGCTTCGGCCGCCGCTTCCGCTCGTCGCCGGTGCCTCTCCCGGCGACCCTAGCTTCCCCTGATGCCCCTGCTAGATGCGGCGTTGCTCCAGCTACCCGTAGCTCCTTTCTGCGCCCAAAACCGACGGCCGATGCGCTGTCTAGCTCTCTCCGGCGAGCCCTCCGCCGTGCCCGTGGTCGCCGCCGGCCATGCTCCGGTGGGGGCCGACGTGGCAAAGCTAACCCAGCAGCTTAGGGGCTTAATCACTCGCTGACAGTGGGCCCAAGGCCAAGTCAAACCCCAATTAGGACTGGTCAGCGCGGGATTAGTCCCAGAGAGGCTGACCAGTGGGTCCCCCCTGTCAGGTTTGACCTGAACAGGTCGGCTGACCTGCTGACGTCAGTCTGATGAAATAAATAGAATTTCCAGTATAAAATTAATTCCAGGAAATTGCTAAAACTTGTAAAAATCATAGAAATTAATCTGTAACTCCAATGAAAATAATTTATATATGAAAAAGTATCAGAAAAATTCAAGGATTCTGATTATGCTATTTTCAACTATGTTTGAAAAAGTTACAGAACCCTAAAATGTGGAATAAGGATTAATTCAATTCTTATAATTACTTTTTAAATGGAATTTGGAAAATATTCAAATTTCATTATGAATGCCATGATCACACACTGTCCTAACTACAAATCAGTACCTTAACATGACATCTCATGCATACTAACATCAAGTTGATCTGAGCATCAGGTCGAATCAATTAAAACGGTATCCGAGAATACCCCGTTTGAATTGATATTCGAATGTGATTCAAATCAACCCTAAACCTAATACATATTGATTATAATAACTTATCACCTTGCATTCTCATGCCATGCTCATGCATCATTTTGATTGCGTATGATTGTTATTGAATGCTACCATTTATTTCGGTAGGCTCCGCACCCCCGGATTCCACCGAATATCCGTCTGACGGATATCGTTCCTCCTCTGAGCAACAAGGCAAGCAACCCTTTTGATCATCCCGATAATTCCCATGTTCTTGCTCCTGCACTTATTTATTGCATTAGGATCAAATGCTTCAACTGCTTTTACCACGTTAGTTGAACCCACTTCCTTTGCATGACCTAACCTTGTCACAGTAAATAGCCGAACCTTGCAACCTAGCATACCTGGTAGTTGCTTGAGCTATGATGTGCCTTATCCTGCTATGCATGCTATGCTTAGAGTTGTGTATGGTCTGTCATCTGGGAGATGAACAGAATTGTGGAATGTGTTCGGTGAGCAAAGGTTGTGTGTTGAACTTGATTTGGTAAAGGTACCGGTGAAAGGCTGTGTAGGAGTACATGGCGGGTTGTTTCACTGGAATCATCCTTAGGAACTGAGTTCCGTGTATGTAATCCAAGACTAGATACTACCACATGCTGGGCCCTGAAATATGACCCCGCTCGGCCTATTAATCGCGTAGTACTCGGTCCAGGAGTTGCAAGTAGTTTCTGGTGTTTATAGTAATGCTGGAGGCCGTGCATGGTGCTGACCTGAGAGGTGGGCCGTGATGCGGTAGGCAGTGGCACGGTGTACCAAGTGGCACCCGGATGGTGGGCTTGGGAACCCTGCGCACATCGTTTGAGGCCGTGGTGGAAACCTCGGTCGGACTTCCGTACGGGTTACTCTCAGATAGGCGATAAACCTGGACTAGGTACTAGTGTGGTTAACGGTCGTGGCCGACTCCCTCGCTGGGCTTCCGCTTGAAGGTTGCCGAGGTGCATGACGTGCACATGGCGATAAGTGGCGAGAGCGTGTGTGACGAAGTACACCCTTGCAGGGTTATGATCTATTCGAATAGCCGCGTCCGCGGATATGGACTACTTGGAGACATATGTTGTTCATAGATAACTTCAATGGCTACTCATAAAATTGCCAAGATAAGCGTGAGTGTCGTGGACGGCATTTCCGTATGGAGACGGAATGATTCCACGATAGTGTATTGTTGTGGTGTCAGTGGATTCGTGTGCGAGAAATCAAGTTGTCAAAATTATTTGAAAATGCAAGTGTCTAGCCACGAGTCAAATGCTGGCTTTCTGCATGAAACCCCACAATACCTTTTGATACCTTGCATGAGTAGTTAGTTCTCCTAAAGTCTTGCTGAGTACCTTCGTACTCATGTTTTCTTAATAAATGTTGCAGAGGTTGCTAATGACCCTAATGGAGGGTTCTTCGTAGACATCGACGACGACGAGTAGCTGGTGTCCCAGCTACGATCTGGCCCTACGTTGGATCTGTAGTATAGTCAGGCCATGTGCCTTTAGTTGCCCTGTCTGTACTCAGACAGTTTAAAACTCTTCCGCTGGCTTGTAACTGAATGACTGTTATTATGGGTCGTGAGACCCTTAATGTGTAATATTATGTGTGTGGCTCTTCCGAGCCTCTTAAATAAAGCTTGTATGTTTATGGTTATGTTGTGATGCCATCGATGTATCTATACATATCGGTATGCCATGCGTACGTGTGTCTTACTTGATATGTATGGGGTTCGAATACCTAGTCGTGAACTTTAGTAGCACTCCTTACAAGGAAATGCCCCTTTGTGATCCAACGAGCCTTGGTAGTTCGCTACTGCTCCGGACACATTGGTTGACCGGCATGTGTCCTTCTTAGCTGCTGTGTGTGTCCCCTTTGGGGAAATGTCACGCGACGTAATGGAGTCCTTGTAGCTTGCTACGACTCGTCTACGTTCGCTGATGACCGACACCTGCTTTGTTGGGTCATGTATGCCTGTCCTTGTGCGGTACTGCCACTTTGGTTTATGACTAGACATGTCGATCCGGGTTCTTTGACATTGGAATGCTAGCAACACTATTGCATACGTGAGTCAAAAGACGCAAACGGTCCCGACTAAGGTAAGACTGCAGCCGTGGAGTTAATCGTGCGTGAGACCGCAAAGGGATGCGATGTGTTACAGGCTGGATTCCTATGGCTTAGGATCGGGGTCCCGACAGCGTTGGTATCAGAGCCTGACTGACTGTAGGATTACTAAGCCAAACTGGTCGAAGTTGAGTCTAGAATTTCTTTAGTTATATATAAGGGAATTGTTTGTGGAAGGGAACGTAAGACTCTTGTTCTCTTCTCAAGATATTCTATTCTGGTCATCCTCGTCTTCTCTGCGGGAATTAAGGACTAGGTTACTCATCTTCTCCTAGGCTCGTGTTTCCGATCGGTAGCTTATAGGACTACAGGTCGAGAGATATTGGGTTTCTTTTATTCCTGGGAAAAGGAAGTAAGTTTGATGATCGGAGAGTTGAACTTGATAGTTGAGTGGTTACGCTATTCCATTTTTGGGTTGTCTCAAAATTTGTTTTTGAGCATTTACAGCCGTTATGCTGCCCAATTTTGCATTCGGAGCTCTAATGCTTTTGCATTACTCTCTATTTACAGATGCCTGGCCGTCCTTCTCGTTAGGTGGTACGTCTGACCAGGTGCATTGATGTGCCGGGTCATACGGCCATGCTGGTCAGGGTGATGTCGGTGTGCGGTTACTGCTGGTACCCCGAGTACACAGTGGAGGAACAGTACCGAGACTTCAACCAGAGCCAGTACATCTGCACTGTTAGGGTATTTCCAGATTACCCTGGAGCGGAGAAGCCAATCCATTGGTCCTATGGGTTGGGGGTCACTGTTGACATGGCAGTACAGGATGCTGCCTACTCAATGCTGACGATTATGAGAGCGAGACATGCACTGCTGCAGAATTCAGAGTTCTGCTATGTTCCGGCCTCTCAGCCTGGTGAAGAGGGATACCTCAGTGGAGTCTATTTTGATCCTTCTATGGAGGATCCACTACTGCAGTCCACTGTTGAGATGCTAGAGAACAGAGACAGGGATGCTCGTGCTCTCCGCATGGAGCTTTATGCTACCCGTGCCCGTCTGTGGACAGCTTTGACGCAGCTGGCACCGATAGTCCAGACAGGGTATGGAGAGATGGAGATGCTGAACCCTGTTAGGACCCATCTTCCGGCCCACGTTGACTGGCCAGCTATAGGAGGAGTCACACCTCTTCGGGGACCCCTCTTACCACCAGTCAGGGGACCAAGGCCACATCCGTGTCCTTATGGATCCCAGGGATCTCAGGCTAGAGTGTTCCCTGATCCGCAGGTTGAGCTTCCAGGTCATGGAGGTAATCTCTATGAGATGTTTTATGCGGATGCCTGAGCAGTGAGCGGAAGGATAGTGTGGTAGTAGCCGTACGTTCACAGTCCTGCGTGACTGGTGAAGTATGTATGTAATGTGAAATGAATTCCGGAGGCCTAGATAAATAATGTATAGGAAGCTTGTAAGCCTCTGATGAGTAGTTTCATAATTTCAGTAGTTTTCTCTTCGAGTAAGTTTGTACTGAACTATGTAAGGGTGTGTATGAACCATGGTGTATATATGGCAGTTGCTTGTTACCATGATGTTCGGATATTCATTTCCGCATTCCGTGTGTTCAGTACATTCTTAATCCATAGCTAGTATTGTTATGATGTTGGTCTAAGCTATGAGTTTGTTTGTCAGGATGGTGTTCACCAGGCTGAACCGTGCCGCTGCTCATGAGCAAGGTGAGGGTAGTCAAGCGTCGCAGGAAGACCTGCCTCACCCACCTTCTCTGGTAGAAGTGATGCTTGAGGCAGAAAGAAACAAAAGGGAGACCAACCATCTGCTAGAGCGTATTGAGAAGAATACGGCTTGACAGCCTAGGAATGCTGCAGTGTCCCTCAATGACTTTGTGAAGCTGAATCCTCCAAAGTTTCATCATTCCGTCGATCCCCTCGACGCTGATGACTGGCTGTGCAACATCTCACGCAAGATTCGCTCTGCGAATGTGTCTGAGGCCGACAAGGTGAACTTTGCGGCGTATTTCCTGGAAGGACCCGCCAATCTGTGGTGGGAGAATTTTGAAGCTATGCGTCCCGCTGAACCAGTGGCCACATGGGCAGACTTCAGTGCAGCCTTTCGTCTGCACCATATTCCAGAGGGCCTCATGGATAGAAAGAGAGAGGAGTTCTGTGCCTTCACTCAGGGCAAGTTGTCTGTGGATTCCTATAGCCGCGAGTTCGGCAATCTCGCCCGCTATGCAACAGAGGAGGTGTCTACTGACGCCAAGAAGCAAGCAAGATTCTGTAAGGGTCTGAGCCCTGAGCTCCATCGTGATCTGCGCCTCCATGAGTGTGCAAGCTTTCAAGCCCTAGTCAACAAGGCGATCAGTGCCGAGACTGGTCATACTGACTTCGAAGCCACAAGGAAGCACTCCCGTGACTTTGGCTCGTCTTCTGGTTCCGCGTTTCCAAAACGCAGGCTGTGGGTTCCGAACAGTTCTCTGCCACCAAGATACACTCCGAGGCCATCCTACGTGGCGCCTCAGACGAATCAGGCCAACCCTCCAGCAAAAGCTTATGGTGGTCCAGCTAGCAATGTTGCACCACGTGCCAACCAGGTGATATGCTACAAGTGTGGAGAACCAAGGCACTATTCTCGTGAGTGTCCTCAGAATGTGGGTGCCAAGCAACCCGGAAAGACTGTCGGGCAAGCCAAGTCGGGCAAAGCTTTTTATGTGAAGCCAACTCCTACACGTGGCCGTGTGAACTATGTGTCAGCAGAAGAAGCTGCAGAGGATCCCGACGTCATGCTGGGTACGCTTCTTGTTAATCATCACCCAGCGTCCGTTCTCTTTGACACTGGGTCTTCTCATTCCTTCATTTCAGAAAGTTATGCACAGTTGCATAACATGTCTTTTTGTGATATGCCAATCCCATTGGTTGTCCAAACCCCTGGTAGTAAATGGCAAACCTCTAGGATAACTATGACAATGAAATTCTAGTAGACAGGCTAGTTTTTCTAGCCTCATTGATAGCTTTGAAATCTTCGGATATTAATATCATCTTGGGCATGGACTGGATGTCAGCTCACTATGCCAAGATTGATACTCATTCTAGAAGTGTCCAGCTTACCCATCCCTCGGGTGAGATAGTAAATGTCTCTACTCGAGTTGCCAAATGCCAACTCTATTCCCTAAATGCCAACCCTCTTCCGGAACTTGAAGACATTCCGGTAGTCCGTGACTTCCCGGATGTTTTTCCAGAGGAACTGCCAGGAATTCCACCTGACAAAGATGTAGAGTTTGTGATAGATCTTGTTCCGGGAACTGTCCCAATAGCCAGGAGACCTTATAAGATGGCACCCCTGGAGCTAGGCGAACTTAAGAAGCAACTAGATGAGGCCTTGAACAAGGGTTTCATTCGTCCTAGCTCTTCTCCTTGGGCTTGTCCCGTCCTCTTCGTCAAGAAGAAAGACGGAACAGATTGGATGGTTGTAGATTACCGTCCAGTTAATCTGGTCACCATAAAGAACAAGTATCCGCTCCCCAGGATCAACGATCTGTACGATCAGCTCGCTGGATCCTCAGTCTTCTCCAAAATGGATTTGAGGTTGGGTTACCATCAAATCAAGATTAAGAACGGGGACATTCCAAAAACGGCTTTTGTTACTCGTTATGGCCAATATGAGTACACCGTCATGTCCTTCGGTTTAACCAATGCCCCAGCCACCTTCTCTCGACTGATGAATTCAATCTTCATGGAGTATTTGGATAAACTCGTCGTGGTATACCTCGATGATATTCTCATCTACTCGAAAAATGAACAAGAACATGCCGAGCATCTAAGGCTGGTATTGATGAAACTTCGAGAGCATCACCTTTATGCCAAATTTTCAAAATGTGAATTCTGGTTACCAGAAGTGACCTATCTGGGTCACGTAATCTCTGGTAAGGGTATTGCTGTCAATCCCGAGAGAGTTCAAGTTGTCCTTGATTGGACTCAACCTGAATCGGTTAAGCAAGTTAGGAGTTTTCTTGGTCTAGCGAGCTATTGTCGCCGCTTCGTCGAGAATTTCTCCAAGGTTGCAAAGCCTCTAACTGAACTCCTCAAGAAGGATAAGAAGTTCGAGTGGACACCACAGTGTGAGCATAGTTTTCAGGAACTGAAAAGACGTCTGACTTCCGCACCTGTGTTGCTACCACCAGATTTTTCTAAGGACTTTGTTATCTATTGCGACGCCTCGCGACAAGGATTAGGTTGCATTCTCATGCAAGATCGTCATGTGATCGCATACGCATCTCGACAGTTGCGTCCACATGAGGATAATTATCCCACACATGACCTTGAGCTTGCAGCTGTGATCCATGCACTAAAAACCTGGCGACATTACCTTCTGGGTAATCGTTGCGAAATATTCACTGATCACCAAAGTCTGAAATATATTTTCACCCAGCCGGATTTGAATCTCAGGCAAAGACGGTGGGTTGAGTTGATCTCGGATTACGACTTAGGGATAACTTACACCCCGGGGAAGGCCAATGTTATGGCCGATGCACTAAGTCGCAAATCTTATTGTAACAATTTGATGCTACAACAAGGTCAACCACATCTCCATGAGGACTTTCGGAAGTTAAATCTTCATATTGTTCCTCAAGGATTCCTATCTACCCTGGTGGCGAAGCCTATTCTTAAGGATCAAATTATAGCTGGCCAAAAGCGTGACAAGGGTATATCACGGATCAAGGAGAATATTTTTAGCGGAAACGCTAAAGAATTTTCCATGAACGATCAAGGTGTTGTGTTCTTCCAGAATCGTTTAGTGGTTCCTAAGAACCCACATCTAAGGCAGTTAATCCTTAAGGAGGCTCATGATTCTCCTCTCACCATTCATCCCGGTAGTACTAGGATGTATCAGGACCTACGCCAGAGGTTCTGGTGGACTAGGATGAAGAGAGAAATTGCTGAGTTCGTTGCTAACTGCGACGTTTGTCGTCGAGTTAAGACAGAACATCAAAGGCCTGCTGGCACCCTTCAGCCTCTAGCTATTCCTGAATGGAAATGGGATAAAGTTAGCATGGATTTCATTACCGGATTTCCCAAGACCAAGAAAGGAAATAATGCTATCTTTGTGGTCATTGACCGTCTGTCCAAAGTGGCTCATTTTCTTCCTGTTCGTGAGAGTATAACAGCTAGCCAGCTAGCAGAGTTATATATCTCCCGAATAGTGTCTCTTCATGGTGTTCCCCTGGAGATTAACTCGGACCGTGGGAGTATCTTTACTTCTCGCTTCTGGGAAAGTTTTCAGAATGCCATGGGGACTCACTTATCTTTTAGCACTGCTTTCCATCCCCAGTCAAGTGGTCAAGTAGAAAGAGTGAATCAAATCCTAGAAGATATGCTCCGAGCTTGTGTTATATCGTTCGGTATGAATTGGGAGAAGTGTCTTCCATTCGCCGAATTCGCTTATAACAATAGTTACCAATCAAGTTTGGGCAAAGCCCCTTTTGAAGTTCTCTATGGACGAAGATGTCGAAAACCTCTTAATTGGTCAGAAACCGGAGAGAGGCAACTCTTTGGCCCGGATATGATCCAGGATGCAGAAGAGCAGGTTCG
This sequence comes from Hordeum vulgare subsp. vulgare, assembly GCF_904849725.1. Classification (NCBI taxonomy): domain Eukaryota; kingdom Viridiplantae; phylum Streptophyta; class Magnoliopsida; order Poales; family Poaceae; genus Hordeum; species Hordeum vulgare. Next base: position 499,326,825 of record NC_058524.1, on the reverse strand, counting down.
CATTATTCGAGAAAAGTTGAAAACAGCCCAGTCTCGTCAAAAGAGCCAATATGATCGTCATCATAAGGCTGTGACCTTTGAAGTTGAGGAGAAGGCTTACCTTCGGGTTACACCTTTGAAGGGTACCCATCGTTTCGGTATCAAGGGCAAGTTGGCTCCTCGTTACATTGGTCCTTTTCGCATTCTTGCCAAACGAGGAGAAGTTGCCTACCAGTTGGAACTTCCTCCGCATCTTTCCAAGGTTCATGATGTTTTCCACGTCTCGCAACTCAGGCGTTGCTTTTCGGATCCTATCCGTGAAGTGGACCACGAAACGCTTGATCTCCAAGATAACCTTTCATACCGAGAATACCCCGTGCGTATTCTTGATCAAGCTGAGCATACCACTCGACGCCGAAACCTCAAGTTTCTTAAAGTTCAATGGTCAAATCATTCTGAAAAGGAGGCAACTTGGGAAAGAGAGGATCGTCTCCGACTTGAGTATCCTGCGTTATTCCCGACGACTTCTAAATCTCGGGACGAGATTCTTTTGAGTGGGGGTGAGTTGTCACATCCCTAACCCTTAAGCAAGTTAGCCTTGTGCTCATGTCTTCTTTGCATTTGCATCCAAGATTTTTCAACAAGAACAACAAAGTGGCAAAGGAAAAACTCAAAACCCTAGCCACTATTTCAAATAAAGGATTTCTCAAACTAATTAAAATCAATGAACCCAAAATGGCCTCAAGAAATGTTCAAACTTTCTGATAAATCATGAAAGTAAATGAGCATTGGAGAAAACTATTTTCTTGACACTTTAAGCATTTTAAATTAATGCAAAAGCCACTGGTTTCAAACTTTAAATTTGAAATCAGAAACTATAAATTTTCAAAAATGTTGAAAACTTTGGAAATGGATGGGAATATTATAACAAATAATCAGGTGTGTCTAAAATAATTTTTACCACCTTTTTGGAGCTGAAATAAATAGCAAAACATTAGTTAACAAAACAGAAAAGAAAAAGGAGGAAGAAAACCTTAGCTGACGCCTCAGGAGGCCCAGCCCACCAGGGGCAGGGTCGTCTTCTTCCTCTGCCTTCTGGCAGAGGGGAGATCGACCACGGCGGCCCCCTCCACCTCCTGCTTCGCCGTGGCGAGCTCCAGAGCCTCCGTGCCAGCGCGACGACGGGGATAAGCTCCCCAGGGTCTCCTCTATCCATTCCCCAGCACCGTTTTCCCTCTCCTCTCGGATCTTGCCCTCCCTCCTGCTGCCGCCATTAGAGCCGAGCTCGAGCTCGAGCCGCAGCGCTTCTAGCCACGGGAACATTCCTCCGAGTAGTTCGTTAGCTCCGCCTCGTCGAGCCGGTCCTCCCTGCAGAAGCCGAAGTCTCCCCAAGCTCTGCATCGCCACCAACGCCGTTGTCTTCCACCTCCGGCCGCCGGACCTCTCCCGTCGATTCGCTCGCTGACAGTGGGCCCAAGGCCAAGTCAAACCCCAATTAGGACTGGTCAGCGCGGGATTAGTCCCAGAGAGGCTGACCAGTGGGCCCCCCCTGTCAGGTTTGACCTGAACAGGTCGGCTGACCTGCTGACGTCAGTCTGATGCAATAAATAGAATTTCCAGTATAAAATTAATTCCAGGAAATCGCTAAAACTTGTAAAAATCATAGAAATTAATCTGTAACTCCAATGAAAATAATTTATATATGAAAAAGTATCAGAAAAATTCAAGGATTCTGATTATGCTATTTTCAACTATGTTTGAAAAAGTTACAGAACCCTAAAATGTGGAATAAGGATTAATTCAATTCTTATAATTACTTTTTAAATGGAATTTGGAAAATATTCAAATTTCATTATGAATGCCATGATCACACACTGTCCTAACTACAAATCAGTACCTTAACATGACATCTCATGCATACTAACATCAAGTTGATCTGAGCATTAGGTCGAATCAATTAAAACGATATCCGAGAATACCCCGTTTGAATTGATATTCGAATGTGATTCAAATCAACCCTAAACCTAATACATATTGATTATAATAACTTATCACCTTGCATTCTCATGCCATGCTCATGCATCATTTTGATTGCATATGATTGTTATTGAATGCTACCATTTATCTCGGTAGGCTCCGCACCCCCGGATTCCACCGAATATCCGTCTGACGGATATCGTTCCTCCTCTGAGCAATAAGGCAAGCAACCCTTTTGATCATCCCGATAATTCCCATGTTCTTGCTCCTGCACTTATTTATTGCATTAGGATCAAATGCTTCAACTGCTTTTACCACGTCAGTTGAACCCACTTCCTTTGCATGACCTAACCTTGTCACAGTAAATAACCGAACCTTGCAACCTAGCATACCTGGTAATTGCTTGAGCTATGATGTGCCTTATCCTGCTATGCATGCTATGCTTAGAGTTGTGTATGGTATGTCATCTGGGAGACGAACAGAATTGTGGAATGTGTTCGGTGAGCAAAGGTTGTGTGTTGAACTTGATTTGGTAAAGGTACCGGTGAAAGGCTGTGTAGGAGTACATGGCGGGTTGTTTCACTGGAATCATCCTTAGGAACTGAGTTCCGTGTATGTAATCCAAGACTAGATACTACCACATGCTGGGCCCTGAAATATGACCCCGCTCGGCCTATTAATCGCGTAGTACTCGGTCCAGGAGTTGCAAGTAGTTTCTGGTGTTTATAGTAATGCTGGAGGCCGTGCATGGTGCTGACCTGAGAGGTGGGCCATGATGCGGTAGGCAGTGGCACGGTGTACCAAGTCACACCCGGATGGTGGGCTTGGGAACCCTGCGCACATCGTTTGAGGCCGTGGCGGAAACCTTGGCCGGACTTCCGTACGGGTTACTCTCAGATAGGCGATAAACCTGGACTAGGTACTAGTGTGGTTAACGGTCGTGGCCGACTCCCTCGCTGGGCTTCCCCTTGAAGGTTGCCGAGGTGCATGACGTGCACATGGCGATAAGTGGCGAGAGCGTTTGTGACGAAGTACACCCATGCAGGGTTATGATCTATTCGAATAGCCGCGTCCGCGGATATGGACTACTTGGAGACATATGTTGTTCATAGATAACTTCAATGGCTACTCATAAAATTGCCAAGATAAGCGTGAGTGTCGTAGACGGCATTTCCGTATGGAGACGGAATGATTCCACGATAGTGTATTGTTGTGGTGTTAGTGGACTCGTGTGCAAGAAATCAAGTTGTCAATATTATTTGAAAATGCAAGTGTCTAGCCACGAGTCAAATGCTGGCTTTCCGCATGAAACCCCACAATACCTTTTGATACCTTGCATGAGTAGTTAGTTCTCCTAAAGTCTTGCTGAGTACCTTCGTACTCATGTTTGCTTAATAAATGTTGCAGAGGTTGCTAATGACCCTAATGGAGGGTTCTTTGTAGACATCGACGACGACGAGTAGCTGGTGTCCCAGCTACGATCTAGCCCTACGTTGGATCTGTAGTATAGTCAGGCCATGTGCCTTTAGTTGCCCTGTCTGTACTCAGACAGTTTAAAACTCTTCCGCTGGCTTGTAACTGAATGACTGTTATTATGGGTCGTGAGACCCTTAATGTGTAATATTATGTGTGTTGCTCTTCCGAGCCTCTTAAATAAAGCTTGTATGTTTATGGTTATGTTGTGATGCCATCGATGTATCTATACATATCGGTATGCCATGCGTACGTGTGTCTTACTTGATATGTATGGGGTTCGAATACCTAGTCGTGAACTTTAGTAGCACTCCTTACAAGGAAATGCCCCTTTGTGATCCAACGAGCCTTGGTAGTTCGCTATTGCTCCGGACACATTGGTTGACCGGCATGTGTCCTTCTTAGCTGCTGTGTGTGTCCCCTTTGGGGAAATGTCACGCGACGTAATGGAGTCCTTGTAGCTTGCTACGACTCGTCTACGTTCGCTGATGACCGACACCTGCTTTGTTGGGTCATGTATGCCTGTCCTTGTGCGGTACTGCCACTTTGGTTTATGACTAGACATGTCGATCCGGGTTCTTTGACATTGGAATGCTAGCAACACTATTGCATATGTGAGTCAAAAGACGCAAACGGTCCCGGCTAAGGTAAGACTGCAGCCGTGGAGTTAATCGTGCGTGAGACCGCAAAGGGATGCGATGTGTTACAGGCTGGATTCCTATGGCTTAGGATCGGGGTCCCGACAGGCTCACCCACTCGGGAGTGAGCCCAGTGACCCTAGGGTGGCACACCAACCCTTAGCGTGATGGTGAGGCCATCCCAAGAGGGCTACGGCGCCAGAATGGAAAATACCAAAGGAAAGAAAAAAAGGAAAGAGAGAGGTGGGAAGGAAGGAGTGGACTCCTTCCCACAAACCGAATTGAGGTGGGAGTCCACCTCCTCCCTTCGGCCGGCGCCCTTGGGGATCCCTTGATCCCCAAGGCTAGCCCCTCCCCTCCTCCTATATATATTGGTGGTTTGAGGGATTTTGAGACACAACTTTTGCCACGTGCAACTCAAACCTATACCACGTAGTTCATCCTCTAGATCGGATTTCTGCGGAGCTCAGGCGGAGCCCTGCATGAGTAGATCATCATCACCACCGGCACGCCGTCACGCTGCCGGAGAACTCATCTACTTCTCCGTCTCTCTTCCTGGATCAAGAAGGCCGAGATCGTCATCGAGATGTACGTGTGCGGAACGCGGAGGTGCCGTCCGTTCGGCGCTAGATCGGAACGGATCATGGGACGACGGTGATTTGAATCACGAAGCTGTACCACTACATCAACTGCGTTTCTTAATGCTTCCCGCTTAGCAATCTACAAGGGTATGTGGATCTAATCTCCTCTGGTGGATGGACATCACCATGATAGGGCTTCATGTGCGTAGGAAATTTTTTGTTTCCCATGCAACGTTCCCCAACAGACTTTCACCATCATCGTCTGTCTTCCTTTAGAAGATCCATCTGTACTTAACAGTCTTACGACCATCAAGTAGTTCTTCCAAAGTCTACACTTTGTTGTCATACATGGATCCTCTCTCAGATTTCATGGCCTTCAGCCATTTGTCGGAATCCGACCATCGCATCTCCATAGCTCGTAGGTTCATTATTGTTCAACAACATGACCTCCAAGACAGGGTCACCGTACCACTCTGTAGCAGTAGCGACCTTGTCGACCTACGAGGTTTGTAGTAACTTGATCCGAATCTTAATGATCACTATCATCAGTTTCCACTTCAATTGGCGTAGGCGCCACAGGAACAACTTCCTGCGCCCTGCTACACACTGGTTGAAGTGACGGTTCAATAACCTCGTCAAGTTCCACCACCCACTCACTCAATTCTTTTGAGAGAAACCTTTGCTCGAGAAAGGACCGTTTCTAGAAACAAACACTTTGCTTCCGGATCTGAGATAGGAGGTATACCCAACTGTTTTGGGTGTCCTATGAAGATGCATTTATCCGCTTTGGGTTCGAGCTTATCATGCTGAAACTTTTCCACATAAGCATCGCAGCCCCAAACTTTTAAGAAACGACAGCTTAGGTTTCTCCAGACCATATTTCATACGGTGTCATCTCAATGGAAATACATGGTGCCCTATTTAAAGTGAATGCGGTTGTCTCTAATGCATAACCCATAAACGATAGTGGTAATTCGATAAGAGACATCATAGTATGCACCATATCAAATAGGGCGCGGCTATGACGTTCAGACACACCATCACACTATGGTGTTCTAGGTGGCCTGAGATGTGAAACAATTTTCACAATTGTCTTAGTGTGTACCAAACTCGCAACTCAGATATTCATCTCTATGATCATATCGTAGACATGTTACCCTCTTGTCATGACGATCTTCAACTTCACTCTGAAACTACTTGAATCTTTTAATAATTCAGACGTGTGTTTCATCAAGCAAATACACTAGTATCTAATCAAGTCATCTGTGAAGTAAGAACATAACGATATCCACTGCATGCCTCAACACTCATTGGACTGCATACATCCAAATGTATTACTTCCAATAAGTTACTTTCTAGTTCCATCTCACTGGAATACGAGGCCTTCAGTCATCTTGCCCATGTGGTATGATTTGCATGTCTCAAGTGATTCAAAATCAAGTGAGTCCAAACGATCCATCTGCATGGAGTTTCTTCATGAGTTTACACCAATAGGCATGGTTTGCATGTCTCAAACGTTTCAAAAATGAGTGAGTACCAAGATCCATCCGCATGGAGCTTGTTCATGCATTTTATACCAACATGACTCAAGCGGCAGTGCCACAAGTAAGTGGTACTATCATTACTACTTTGTATCTTTTGGCATCAATATTATGATCATGTGTATTACTACAATCGAGATTCAATAAACCATTGAAGGTATTTATTCAAGCAAATAGAATAACCATTATTCTCTTTAAATGAATAATCGTATTGCAATATACACGATCTAATCATGTTCATGCTCAACGCAAACACCAAATAACAATTATTTAGGTTTAACACTAATCCCGATGGTAGAGGGAGTGTGCGATGTTTGATCACATCAACCTTGGAAACACTTCCAACACATATCGTCACCTCGTATTTAGCTACTCTTCGTTTATCCGTAGCTTTTATTTCGAGGTACTAACACTTAACAACCGAACCGGTATCTAATACCCTCGTGCTACTAGGGGTACTAGTAAAGTACACATCAATATCATGTATATCAAATATACTTCTGTCGACTTTGCCAGCCTTATCATGTACCAAGTATCTAGGGTAGTTCCGCCTCACTGGCCGTTCCCCTCATAACAGAAGCACTTAGTCTCGGGTTTGGGTTCAACCTTGGGTTTCTTCATTAGAGCAGCAACTAGTTTGTCGTTTCATGAAGTATCCCTTCTTGCCCTTACCCTTCTTGAAACTAGTGGTTTTACTAACCATCAACAATTGAAGCTCCTACTTGATTTCTACTTTCACAGTGTCAAACATTGCGAATAGCTCAAGGATCATCATATATATCCTTGATATGTTATAGTTCATCACGAAGCTCTAGTAGCTTGGTGGCAGTGACTTTGGAGAACCATCATTATCTCATCTGGAAGACTAACTCCCACATGATTCAAGCGATTGTAGCACTCAGACAATCTGAGCACATGCTCAACGATTGAGCTTTTCTCCCTTACTTTGTAGACAAAGAATCTTGTCGGAGGTCTCATACCTTTCAACAAGGGCACGAGCATGAAATCCCAATTTCATCTCTTAGAACATCTCATATGTTCCGCGACGTTCAAAATGTCTTCAGCGCCTCAATTCTAAGCCGTTAAGTATTACACACTGAACTATCACGTAGTCATCAAAAACGTGTATGTCAGATGTTCGCAACATCCACAGACGACGTTCGAGGTTCAGCACACCGAGCGGTGCATCAAGTACATAAGCCTTCTATGCAGCAATGAGGACAATCCTCAGTTTATGGACCCAGTCCGCATAATTGCTACTATCATCTTTCAACTAAATTTTCTCTGGGAACATATCTAAAAATAGTAGAGCTACATCGCAAGCTACATCATAATTTGCAAAGACCTTTTGACTATGTTCATGATAATGAGTTCAATTAATCATATTACTTAAGAACTCCCACTCAAATAGACATCCCTCTAGTCATTCGAGTGGCGCATGATCCAAATCCACTAACTCAAGTCCGATCATCACGTGAGTTGAGTTTTGCTTCAATGGTGAACATCTCCATGTTGATCATATCAACTATATGATTCATGCTCGACCTTTCGATCTCTTGTGTTCCGAGGCCATGTCTGTACATGCTAGGCTCGTCAAGTATAACCCGAATGTTTCGTGTGTGCAACTGTTTTGCACCCATTGTATGTGAACGTTGAGTCTATCACACCCGATCATCACGTGGTGTCTCAAAACGATGAACTATCGCAGCAGTGCATAGTTGGGGAGAACACAATTTTATCTTGAATTTTTAGTGAGAGATCACCTTATAATGCTATCGCCGTTCTAAGAAAAATAAGGTGCATAAAAGTATTAACATCACATGCAAATCATAAGTGACATGATATGGACATGATCTTGTGCTTCTTGATCTCCATCACCAAAGCACCGACATGATCTTCATCGTCACCGGCGCCACACCATGATCTCCATCATTGTGCCTCCATTGAGGTTGTCGTGCTATCTATGCTATTACTACTAAAGCTAGAACCTAGCAATATAGTAAATGCATCTGCAAGCACAAACATTAGTTTAAAGACAACTCTATGGCTCCTCCCGGTTGCGGTAGCATCAACGTGCAAGTCGATATTTAACTATTACAACATGATCATCTCATACATCCAATATATCATATCATGTCTTTGGCCATATCACATCACATGCATACTGTGCAAAAACAAGTTAGACGTCCTCTAATTTGTTGTTGCATGTTTTACGTGGCTGCTATGGGTATCTAGTATGATCCCATCTTACTTACGCAAAGCCACAACGGTGATATGCAATTTGCTATTTAACCTTATCCAAGGACCGCCTCGGTCAAATGTGATCCAACTAAAGTTGAAGAAACAGACACCCGCCAGTCATCTTTATGCAACAAGTTGCATGTTAGTCGATGAAACCGGTCTCTCGTGAGCTACGAGTAAGGTTGGTCCGAGCCGATTCAATCCAACAATACCGCCGAATCGAGAAAATACTAAGGAGGGCAACAAAAAGAACATCAACGCCCACAAACTCTTTTGTGTTCTACTCAAGAGATCATCTACGCATGAACCTAGCTCATGATGCCACTGTTGGGGAACGTTGCATGGGAAACAAAAAAATTCCTACACACACAAAGACCTATCATGGTGATGATCATCTACGAGAGGGAGATCGGATCTACATACCATTGTAGATCGCTAAGCAGAAGCGTTAATAAACGCGGTTGATGTAGTGGTACGTCTTCACGATCCGTCCCGATCAAGTGCCGAACGGACGACACCTCCGCGTTCCGCACACGTACATCTCGATGACGATCTCCACCTTCTTGATCCAACAAGAGAGACGGGGATGTAGATGAGTTCTCCGGCAGCGTGACGGTGCTCCGGTGGTGGTGGTGATCTTATTCCTGCAGGGCTTTGCCCGATATCCGCAGAAAACTGATCTAGAGGAAGAACTACGAACTAGAGGAGAGGGCAGCACATGGCAAAGTTGTGTCTCAAAAAGCCCTAAACCTCTAGTATATATAGGAGGAGAGAGGGAGGAGGCTTGGCCTCCAAGGGAATCCCCTAGGGCTTTGGCCGAACCAAGGAGGAGGATTCCACCTCCCTTGTGGGAGGTGGAATCCTATTAGGACACTTTCCTAATTGGAAACTCTTTCCACCTTTTGATCTTTTTGCCTTGTTTCTTTATTCCAGCCGCATGGGCCTTTAGGGTAGGCTTTTGCCAGCCCACCAAGGGCTGGTCTAGCACCTCTCACAGCCCATGAACCCTTTTGGGTCGTCACACCCCTCCCGGTGGTCTCCGGTACTGTCGGGGATATACCTCGCGGTGTAACGCGGCTTGAAGTATGACCCACCAAGGACTTGGCGACTCACCAGTGACTCAAGAGTGAATCGACGGGCGACTCACACAAATGATAAAGGCCGAAGGCCAGGCGCGCACCCTGGCATAGGGCGGCTCATAGAGAGGCCAAAAAGGCCGGCTCACAAGAGGAGGCCCAAGAAGAGGAAAGACTCCCACAAAAAGGAAACAAGACCCAGATTAGGATTCAAGAGAGACTAGTCATATTCCTACTCCTAGTAGGACTCTACATGTAAACCTACGCCTTCCACCTATATAAGGAGGGGTAAGGCGCCCCAAGAGGGACAAGATTCACAACTTAGATCTAGACAAGAAAAATCATGAGATAGACATATTAGACACCCACGAGATTAGAGGTGGCGAGTCTGCACCCTTGTAATCGAGATAACCATCTTCATCAATGAAACACAAGCAGGACGTAGGCTTTTACCTCCATCGGAGGGGCCGAACCTGGGTAAACTCGCGTCTCTTGATTCCGATCAACCCCTCTCAAGACGCCACATGGTTGCGATGGCCCCACACCTAAGTCCCTGCACGAGGACATATGCCGTGACAAAACCACGACATTTGGCGCCCACCGTGGGGCCTGCGTGTTGGTAAATGTTGCATGGGAAACACAATTATTCCTATGGACACGAAGACCTATCATGGTGATGTCCATCTACGAGAGGAGATTTGGATCTACGTACCCTTGTAGATCGCACAGTAGGAAGCGTTAAGAAACGCGGTTAATGTAGTGGAACGTCTTCACGTCCCTCGATCAACCCCACAAACCGTCCCACGAACCATCCCGCGATCCGTCTCACGATCCGTTCCGATCTAGTGTCGAACGGACGACACCTCCACGTTCAGCACATGTACAGCTCGACGATGATCTCGGCCTTCTTGATCCAGCAAGCAAGATGGAGAAGTAGATGAGTTCTCCGGCAGCGTGACGACGCTCCGGTGGTGGTGACGATCTACTCCTGCAGGGCTCCGCCCGAGCTCCGCAGAAATACGATCTAGAGGAAGAACTATGGTGTCTAGATCTGAGTTGCACGTGGCAAAAGTTGTCTCAAATCAGCCCTAAATCACCACTATATATAGGAGGGAGGGGAAGGAGGCTTGCCTTGAGGGCCAATCCCTCAAGGGTGCGCCGGCCAGGGAGGAGAGGAGGAATCTACTCCAATTAGGATTGGAAAGTGGAGTCCTTCTCTTCCTTCCCACCTCCTTTTTTCCTTTTTCTTTGGTTTTGTTCTCTTGGCGCCAAGGCCCTCTTGGGCTGTCCCACCAGCCCACTAAGGGCTGGTGTGCCACCCCTAAGGCCATTGGTCTTCCCCCGGGTGGGTTCCCCCCTCCCGGTGAACTTCCGGAACCCATTCGTCACTCCCGGTACAATGCCGGTTATGCCCGAAAACCTTCCGGTAACCAAACGAAACCATCCTATATATCAATCTTCATCTCCGGACCATTACGGAAACCCTCGTGACGTCCGTAATCTCATCTGGGACTCCGAACAACATTCAGTAACCACACATATAACTCAATTATACTAAAACATCATCGAACCTTAAGTGTGCACACCCTCCAGGTTCGAGAACTATGTAGACATGCCTCGAGGTACTCGCCGGTCAATATCCAATAGCGGGACATGGATGCCCATATTGGATCCTACATATTCTCTGAAGATCTTATCGGTTGAACCTCAGTGTCAAGGACTCATATAATCCCGTGTGTCATTCCCTTTGTCCTTCGGTATGTTACTTGCCTGAGATTTGATCGTGGGTATCCGCATACCTATTTCAATCTCGTTACCGGCAAGTCTCTTTACTTGTTACGTAATACAAGATCCCGTGACTTACACTTAGTCACATTGCTTGCAAGGCTTATGTGTGATGTTGTATTACCGAGTGGGCCCCGAGATACCTCTCCGTCACACGGAGTGACAAATCCCAGTCTTGATCCATACTAACTCAACGGACACGTTCGGAGATACCTGTAGAGCACCTTTATAGTCACCCGGTTATGTTGCGCGTTTGATGCACACAAGGTATTCCTTCGGTGCCAGTGAGTTATATGATCTCATAGTCATAGGAACAAATACTTGACACGCAGAAAACAATAACAACAAAATGACACGATCAATATGCTATGTTCATAGTTTGGGTCTAGTCCATCACATGATTCTCCTAATGATGTGATCCAGTTACCAAGTGACAACACTTGCACATAGTCAGAAAACCATGACTATCATTGATCAACTGGCTAGCCAACTAGAGGCTTGCTAGGGACATTGTTTTGTCTATGTATCCACACATGCATCTATGTTTTCATTCAATACAATTATAGCATGGATAATAAACGATTATCTTTAAATAGGAAATATAATAATAACTATTTATCATTGCCTCTAGGGCACATTTCCAACACTGCGCACGGTGGAATTGTGTTCTTGGAGGGATTTCTCTTAGGGATTGAGAAGATTAAAATCTGTTGGACGAAGAAAAATTATTTTTGGATGAATTTACGTGGACCCGTGTTCATCAATGGATATGGGAATTCTAGTAGTGGTGTACGTCGGGAGCAAAGGAAATTTCTCTAGTAGCAAGCGGGCAATCATGAGGCAATCAAATAGATCGGGCCCTCCTTGAGTTGCTCAATCTGTCAAATCCGACAAAAGCATTGCTTATCGTTACAGACACCGGAATCAATCAGGAGTTTCCTGCGCCACACGTGAATTGTTGCACCTCGAAGCTATCACGGACTGTACAGGGATACGATCAAGAGTTTGTGGCGAAATTTATCAAGGAGTTTTTATTCATCGGGTTTCCGTGTGCTGCTCTCGTTCAGAGCCGGCCTCGCCTCGTCTTCTCACCTTGCTCACATGCCTTCACTGTCTGCCAGCACCATGGCCTCGCGTCTGAGTCGCCCGCCACATGTCCAAGGCCCTTCCGAGTCGTGCTCGGGGTTGCCCCTATCCTGGAGTCGCCGCCCCAGCCATCGCCCGGCTCAAACTCGATGGCGCCTCGACCCGCCACCGTACCTGGGACCGCGACGCCGGTCGTCATCGCGCCTTTAGCTGCCATGACACCGGCCTCTAGCCTCGCCTCGCACTGACGAACTAGCCCGTCGGCTCACCACGCTACTCCCGCTCCCCCGCCTCTACCGAGGGTCGGCATTAATGAGCCGCCACCGCTACCTCCAGGGGTGCCATGCTTGCCCATCTTCCGACTGCAGCTACAGCCGCGACCTGTGCCTTGATAACCCACAAGTGTAGGGGATCGCAACAATTTTCGATGGTAGAGTATTCAACCCAAATTTATGGATTCGACACAAAGGGAAACGAAAGAATATTCTCAAGTATTAGCAGCTGAGTTTGTCAATTTCAACCACACCTGAAAGATTAGTGTCTCCAAGCAAAGTATCAGTAGCAAAGTGGTATGGTACCAACGGTGTCAGAAAAAGATCTGTTGACGGCAGACTATTCCTAACTTGTTGTATCAATGGCGCAGGTAAATAGAACGTGGACGGGGGACTATTCTTCCCCGACAACGGCTCCAGAAAGTCTTGCAACAAGTAGCAGCAAAGTAAAAGTAGTAGTGAGAGCACTAGCAAGGAACAACAGTAGTGACAGCAGTAGCAGCAACAGTAATAACAGAGTAACAGCAGTAGCGACAACAGTAGCAGCAAAGGAACGTAGCAAGGACCAGTAGTGAAAGACTCGTAGGCAGTGGATCGGTGATGGATGAGTATGCCGGATGTGATTCATCATGTAACAACTATGACACGGAGAGATATGTAACTAGCTCCCGTTCGTCAATCTAATGTAGGCATGTATTCCGTATGTAGTCATACATGCTTAGGGAAAAGAACTTGCATGACATCTATTGTCCATCCCTCCCGTGGCAGCGGGGTCCTAATGGAAACTACGGGATATTAAGGTTCTCCTTTTAATAAAGAACCGGACCAACGCATTACACTTGGTGACTACATGAACTCCTCATACTATGGTCATCTCAGGGAGTGGTTCCGGCTATTGTCACTCCGGGGTTGCCGGGTCATAACACATAGTAGGTGACTACAACTTGCAAGATATGATCTAAAACACACATATATTGGCGACAACACAATAGGTTCAGATATGAAATCATGGCACTCGGGCCCTAGTGACAAGCATTAAGCATGGCAAAGTAGTAGCAACATCAATCTCAGAACATAGTGGATACTAGGGATCAATCCCCGTTAAAACTAACTCGATTACATGATAGATCTCATCCAACTCATCACCGTCCAGCAAGCCTACGATGAGATTACTCACGAACGGCGAAGAGCATCATGGAATTGTCGATGGAGGAAGGTTGATGATGACGATGGCGACAATTTCCCCTCTCCGGAGCCCAGAACGGACTCCAAATCTGCCCTCCAGATGAAGAACAGGAGGTGGCGACGCCTACATATCATAAAACGCGATGAATCCTTCTCCTTGATTTTTTTCCGTGCGAAACGGAATATATAGAGCTGAGTTTGGGGGCGGTGGAGCTCTGTGGGCTCCACAAGCCCTCACGGCGCGACCTAGGGGGGGGGGGGGGGTGGCCGCGGCCAGTGGGCTTGTGGCCCACTAGTACACCCCCGCCGGTGGATCTTTGCGCAGGTATTTTTCATTAATTCCAGACAAATTCTCCGTAAATTTTCAGGTCATTCCGAGAACTTCTATTTCTGCACAAAAACAACACCATGGCAATTCTGCTGAAAACAGCGTTAGTCCGGGTTAGTTCCATTCAAATCATGCAAGTTAGAGTCCAAAACAAGGGCAAAAGAGTTCGGAAAAGTAGATACGACAGAGACATATCAACTCCCCCAAGCTTAAAGCCTTGCTTGTCCTCAAGCAAATCAGTTGACAGACTGAAAGAGACAAAAGAAAAACTTTGACGAACTCTGTTTGATCTTGTTGTTGCAACTATGTCTAACTCATAACCAGAGTTTCAGCAAGATCACAAGCAAACCACAAAAGCAAATGACATCTAGGTCTCACGGTAAACTCATATCAATGGCATAATCAGCTAGCGAGCAAATAATAATAAGCCTCAAATGTCAACACTTCAATCAAAACAACATGAAGCAGTACGAATAGGTGGTATCTCGCTAGCTCTTTCTGAGACCGCAAAACATAAATGCAGGGCACCTTCAAAGACCAAGGGCTGACTAAACATTGTAATTCAAGGCAATGAAGATCCAGTCGCAGTCATACTCAACACAATTAAAAGCAAAGCATAAAAATGACAGAGGTGCTCTCTAATTGGTGCTTTTGTAAGAGGAGGATGACTCAACATGAACAAAAATAGACAGGCCCTTCGCAAAGGGAAGCATTGATTTGCGGAGGTGCCAGAGCTCAAGCTTTGAAAATAGAGATAATAATTTTGGGTGGCATGCTTTCATTGTCAACGCAATGACTAAGAGTTCTCAACATATTCCACGTTACACTTGCTATAGGCGGTTCCCAAACAGAAAAGTAAAGTTTTGACTCACCCACCACCAATCAATCACACTCCACGGCTAGCCGAATCCTCGGGTACCGTCCATACCAACATCAATCCTGGGGGAGTTTTGTTTGCAATTATCTTTTCGATTTGAGCATGGAACTGGGAATTCCAATTACCGACCCCTTTCTCGTGAATGATAGTGAATAAGCACATATCGAGGATAACCCGCCTAGCATGGAAGATACCAATAGACCCCTCTCACCACATGAACGGTTCGGGCATGCAAAACAGATTATTTCTTGAAGGTTTAGAGAGTGGCACATGCAAATTAACTTGGAACGGCAGGTACATACCGCACATAGGTAGGTATGGTGGACTCACATGGAACAACCTTGGGTTTATGGAAGTGGATGCACAAGTAGTATTCCCGCTTAGTACAAGTGAAGGCTAGCAAAAGACTGGGAAGCGACCAACTAGAGAGCGACAACAGTCATCAAAATGCATTGAGATTAACTAACATTGAGTGCAAGTATGAGTAGGACATAAATCACCATGAACATGAATATCATAGAGGCTATGTTGATTTTGTTTCAACTACATGCGTGAAAATGCACCAAGTCAAGCCACTTGAAACATTCAAAGGAGGATACCATCCTATCATACTACAACACAGTCATCTCAAAATTCATGTGGGCATCCAAGACAAACCATTATAAGCTCCTAGCTAAGTAAGCATGGCATAAGCAACTATGATCTCTAAGTTGACATTGCAAACATGTTTCTCTCACAACAAAGCTGAATCAGGCACGATGAGCTAGCCATATTTACAAAAACAAAATAGATCGAGTTCATACCAGCTTTTCCAGGCTCAGTCACTTCATCATATATCGTCATTATTGCCTTTCACTTGCACGACCGAACGTTGTGAACAATAATAAGCATGCTCGTGCATTGGACTAAAGCTGGAATCTGCAGGCAAACACAAAGGAGAAGACAAAGTAATATGGCTCTTTGAAAGCTAAACATGTATGCAAGCAAGAGCCACTAAACATTGTAACCATGGTCTTCTACCTTGACCCAAAGAAAAAGAAAACTATTTACACGGGAAAGCTCCCAACAAACAAAAGAAGAAAAATAAAATATTTTTGTTTTTTCTCAAACTAGACAGAAACACGAAAAGAAAATGAGAAAAAGAAATAAACTAACATGGATGATACAGTGGCAAAGTGTGAACACCGGCTAACAAAGTGAAAGCATAAGCAAGAATGTAAAGTCGGTGAGAACACGTGCTCCCCCAAGCTTAGGCTTTTGGCCTAAGTTGGTCTACTCCCAAGGAGGGAAATAACCAGCTCCGGGGTACTCCGGAGTGGACTGATGATGCCACTGCTGTGTGAGCTCCTCTGGCTCCCACTGATAAACTGGCGTCTGGTACTCGAGTGGTGGCTCGGGCACGGGCACCTGTGGTTGGGCTAGGCCCCAATATGCGTAGATGTCCGAGGGCATAATAATGTACCTGCCTGCATGAAGATTGAACAAAGAAGGAGCAGACAAAGTAATAGTCTCACGAGTACCCTGACTAAATACCAGGTTATAAATCATCCTTTTATTTATATCTCTATCAAGAAAGTCATGGCGAACCATGCTATCGTAATCTAGATATCTCTTGGGAAGAAGAGCCTCTTCTTCCTCCTCCAGTCTAATGGGTATCTCAAAGTTTCTCGCAAGACGGGTAGCATAGATACCTCCATAGACAACACCTTTAGAACGGTTCAGGTTCAACCGTTGAGCTACTATAGCGCCCAAGCTATAAGTTTTGTCGTTATAAAGGGCTTCACGCAAGACCGCAAGATCTGGGGAACTAAGTGACCCAGCCTTCCCACGGCCAATCAAACATTTTCCCACAAAAAGTGAGAAGTACCGAAGCACGGGAAAATGAATGCTAGCAGCTCTAGCACAAGACACTCCTCTCTCCTCTCCTACAACAATAGTATCGATGAAAGCTTCCAAGTCCCGTGGACGAGGTTCAGGAATATCCCCAACGTAAGGTAATTTGCAAACATTGCAAAAATCCTGGAGTGACATGCGCTGGGGGATATCATAAAGTTTAAACTCAACCATAGGAGGATTCTTCCTCGGATAGAAGTTAAAGCTTTGTACGAAGATATTAGTGAGGAGGAGGTATTGCGGACACTTATCTTCAACGAAGGCGGTAAGGCCTGCGTTTTCCACCAAGTGATAAAAGTCCTCATAAATTCCAGCGGCGCGTAAGAACACGTCGCTTGGCCACTCGCACGCTCGAACTTCTGCGACTCGAGGGACCTGATACTTGGGCTTCTTCTCACTCCCATCATCCTTGGGGTCACGGCTTGAAGAGCCTCTTAAGAACCTCCTCATCTTTTTCCTTTTCTATCTCTGAATTTTTTTGAAATTTTTAGTGATTCTAAGGAAAAGTGAACAAGGCTCAACGGAACTTGTAGAAACTACTCCCACAAGTGCCTAGAAGCCATATTACGCATCAAAACTACTTGGGACCAGCTAAAATCAGCATGCAAAGCTTAAGAACATGGTCACCAAGGCAGCAAAAATACGCGGAGTATAAGGCACTAGAGAAAAAACTAATTGGACCAATGGAGGAGTCACTTACCAAGGAGTAATTTCCCCAAAACAGTTCGGAGAATGGTGATTTGAGCAAAGAGATCGAAAATCCGAGCAAGAGGAGCAAGAACACGGGTTTGAGGTGCGAAACGATTTTTTCTGGAGGTAGGAGAACCAGATGAGAGCAAGAATGAGTGGAGGGGGTGCCTGTGGGACCCACAAGCCTGGGTGGCGCGGCCAGGGGGGGTGCCCGTGCCGTCAGGGCTTGTGGCCCACTGGTACAGCCCCAGACAAGCTCTTTGTCTTAGAATTTTTCAAAAATTCCAGAAAAATCATACTTTATTTTCAGGACGTTTGGAGAACTTTTATTTTTGGGGTACTTTTCTATGGGACGCTAAAACGAACAGGGAAAACTAAAGTAAATATATCATTTTTATTCTAAGTAACCGAAAGTGATAGCTTGGAACAGAGTTTCATGACTCCTCGATTCATCCATCTCATGGTCACCGAAAGAAATCCGTCAGTGAGGTTGATAAGTCTCTTTGACAATTTTTTTCGAATCGCAAAAAGAGAACGGAGAATTCTCGAATAGTCACTAGGTCACTTCAATGGGAATGTGTATTTCGCCAACAAGAAAATCATACTTCATCTTGACACGAGGTATAGGGCATTCAAAGCTCCCAATAAGAATTGATGACGTTTTTTCGATAGGATTGATGCAATGTACTCTATATTGTTTCTTCGGAAAGTGCACCATATGCTCATTACCGTTGACATGGAAAGTGACATTGCCTTTGTTGCAATCTATAACAGCCCCTGCAGTATTTAAAAAGGGTCTTCCGAGGATGACCGCCATGGCATCGTGTCACGCCCAAGATGCGACCCTATCCTCAATTTGGCACGAGGGCCTCGTCAGGGATAGAAGCGCATCTCGTCGTGTCGCAAGAATGGATATCGTTACAAGTACATGTACTGAAAAAGAAGAGATATATATAGAGTTGGCTTACACTCGCCACAAGCTACATCAGAGTCACATCAGTACATTACATAATCATCAAGAGTAAGAGCAGGGTCCGACTACGGACGAAAACAAACGACAAAAGAAGAACGACGCCCATCCTTGCTATCCCAGGCTGCCGGCCTGGAACCCATCCTAGATCGAAGAAGAAGAAGAAGAAGAAGCAACTCCAAATGACAATCAACGCGCTCGCGTCAAGTAACCTTTACCTGTACCTGCAACTGGTGTTGTAGTAATCTATGAGCCACAGGGGACTCAGCAATCTCATTTCCAAAGGTATCAAGACTAGAAAAGCTTAATGGGTGAGGTAAGGTTAAGTGGTGAGGTTGCAGCAGCGACTAAGCATATATTTGGTGGCTAACTTACGAGTACAAGAAATAAGAGGGGGAAGAACTACGCATAACGGACGTGAACTACTGATGATCAAATGAATGATCCTGAACACCTACCTACGTCAGACATAACCCCACCGTGTCCTCGATCGGAGAAGGAACTCACGAAAGAGACAGTCACGGTTACGCACAGAGTTGGCATTGTTTTAATTAAGTTAACTTCAAGTTATCTAGAACCAGTGTTAAACAAAGTTTCCACGTTGCCACATAACCGCGGGCACGACTTCCCGAAAAGATTTAACCCTGCAGGGATGCTCCAACTAGTCCATCACAAATTACCACAAGCCAAATAGAAATCCTCAATCACGAAGCTCGCGATCTCGTCAGATTCCCTAGTGGAAAACCTCAACTCTGAGATTACCCAAAGCATCACCGGAATCCCAATGCACAAGATATCTCGTCAAAGGTAAAACTAATCCAGCAAGGCCGCCCGACGTGTCTACGATCCCGATAGGAGTCGCGTACCTCGTTCTCAGGACACGACGGATAAGCGACGCGTACAAGTGCCAAACCTCGAGTTTCCTCGTGGTGGCCCCGCGCAGTGCTCTGTTTTGGACCAACGCTCATGAGGAGCACTGGCCCGAGGGTTGATTAAAATAGTCCGCGGGTGCCAGCGGGTCCGTATGCATTATTATTAGGTTATTAGGCAAATGTAGTACCAAAGTTGGGCCTTGACAGACCAGCTTTAATCTAAAACGAATTATCAAGGGGGTCCCCATAACAACCCCGATCGTGTTAGGAGCGCTCAGTTATGGAACATAACACCGGTAGCCGAAAACTAAGGGGGCAAAGGTGGAACAAAACACCAGGCTAGAAAGGCCGAGCCTTCCACCTTTTACCAAGTATATAGGTGCATTAAATTAAATAGCATTTAATATGGTTATATAACAAGGAACCCATGCTTTCGCATGGAAGCATCTGCACCTGCAACTAGCAACGCTACACAGGGTTAAGCAAGCAGTAACATAGCCAATCAGTGGTTTGCTAGGTCGAACAGGTTGATGGTAATCATGGCATTGTTGAGAGGCTGATATTTGACAGGTGGTAGGCAACGAGACATAAACGACAGAAGCGATAAAACTAGCATGGCAATGATAGTAATGGTATATGGGGAAATGATCATCTTGCCTGAGATCTCGCTTGGAAGAACAATGCCTCCGTGAAGCAGATGAACCGACGTAGTCGAACGGGTCCTCACATCCGACACGCTTGCGGAACTCTATCGAGACGGGGAAACCGGACACAAGCATCAACACACAAAATTCACCACACGATGCACTACACATATGATGCATGAGCTACTGAATTCATGCAAGTCACGGCATGACAATTCACACAACCAAACACTACACATTAAGTGAAGTTCAATATGCAACGAGTTGCATATTGACGAAACTCCACGTATGAATTATTTAGTTCACTCCCGGTCATTTACACGGTAATATTAATGTTGTCAAACATGCAAGAGGTGAAGCGGAAATTAAACTACCTACCTAGACATTTTAAATGAGGTCGGAAACGACATATAGCATCTCCGAGACGACCTCACATGTTAATATATAATTCTGCCCAGATCTGAACTAATGCATTTAATTGGTTGTTAAACAACAATACAAATAGGTTTATGTGATTCTACGCGTCAAGGCAAGCAATCTACACAAAAAGAACATCTCAAACGGAGCTACGGATCAAAAGATACAAGCACCGCAAGATATGATGGCATGAATGCAATATGTGTGCAACGACGGCTACGAGCACTTCAAAACACCCAACCAGCAAGTGAAAATGAAACTACACAAGATTCTAAGCAAGTTTCATGTAGGACTCGATCAAAACGGAGTTATGGTTCGAAAACTACGAGCAAAACAAGAAAACACTACAATCTGCCAAAATCAGCCACATAGCATGTTCTACGCGCCACAACTAAGGCTACCCAACTCCGATATGCTCAAGCAAGGCATGGCACGGAAGAGGGCGAGAAACACTACTACAAACAACTAACAACAACTAGCATGGCAGTAAGGAGCACTAGGAAAAGAAGACACAAAATGGCATCTCACGCACTATTTCAGACTTAGTGAAAATAACACCTCCTGAAAGTGCAGTTTTCAGCCTGAAGGCATATTGACAGCAGCAAAAACCTAAGCTACAGGTCTCCAAATGGCATGAAACTTCACAGCATGCTAGAGGAACACAAGGGGTACAACTAACTCCATTGGACCAACCCCAAAAGAGCTACAGATCACAAGATGCAAGCAAGACAAGACAACAACAAAATATAACAGATTCCAGACTAGAAATATTTCAGCTCCTCTAAAACATCACTATTTCTAGCAAATTGAGAGCAATCAAACCACACCTAAACATGCATTTCTATTGCAACCAAAATACCAGGGGCTAAACAAAACATCCAAGATCAACTCTCTAGTTGACAACTCCGTCAAACAACGCACGGAATAAATCCTACGAATTAAACAAAAGGGCATCACGGCAAAATATCTCGCGAACTAACTTCCTCAAAAGCTAAAACTAATTGCACAGAAAAATCCATGGGATTTTTCTACCCCGGAAACATATAAAATATGTGGGGTTTGCAACTCAAAATAATGCCACACATTAATGCGAGATAATCACCTATATACGGGAAAATAAACTACCGGCAAATCCCTACACGCAAAAATACAAATGACCGCTCTAAAATACATGCAAAAATGATTCCTAAAACATGGACATTTCTTTCATGGCATTCGAGCAATTCAAACTCACGCGGAAAAATAAATGCGGGCACTTTCCTATTGACAGCACACTAAACTAGGCGTTAGGCAGTCTAAACTACGTCCTATAAATATGCAAGTTGTGAAATCATGTTCTACTCGCAAAACTACCCCAAAACCATATAAAATACGCCTCGATCCGATTTACGGTTTAAGAGTTACACGCGTTTTAAAACTAACATTTATCTACGGAATATCTAAATCCTGGGGAAAAACTAAAAAGTACTGATGGGCCTAAACTGGGCATACGTGACTTAATTAACAGTTGCACGGGCGAGGGATAAGGTGATTTACCTCGGGCTGAGGCCCGGACCTGAAGCAGAGGCTAACTGGGCCGAGTGGAGGCGCTGGGCCACGAGGCAGTGCGGCTGGCCGGAGGAGCTGGGCCGGCCTAGAGCTGCGGCGCTGGCCAGGGGGAGCTGGGCCGCGGGGAGGCCCAGGGCAGCGAGGCCCAGGGGCGTCGGGCCAGTGGCGCTGGTGGCGCGCAGGCGCACGCAGCGAGGCGCTCGCTCGATCTGGATCGACCAGATCCCACACGAGGGGAGGCGACCTCGGCGCGATCTGCCCTGTTCCCGACGGTGGTTGCAGGCGGTACTCCGGCGGAGGAGCACCGGCGGCGAGGGGAGGACCCGGCAAGGTCCAGGCGACGCGGAGGGAGGCCGAGGCAGCGGCGGAATGCTCGGGTAGCGCCGGCTCCTTGCGGCGGCTCGCTGCGGTGCACAGCGACGGGAACAGAGGCCGGCGGCGCGACGCAGGCAGCGAGACGGCGGCGGCGAGAGGCTCCTAGCGGGGATCTCCGGCGAGGGGCTCGCAGCTCGGGCTGCTGGACGGGTAGGGGCGCCATGGGAAGGGAGCTCGGGCCTCGGGCGGCGGCTGCGGGCGATCCGGAGCACGGGAGGCGGCGGCGGCTCGGGTCCGGGCGGCGGCGCGCAGATGGGCCCGGCGGGCCTCGGATGGGCTCGGCGGGCCCGCGGCGGCTGGGGCTGGGGAGAGAGAGGGGAGGCTGTGGCGGCTAGGGTTAGGTTTAAGTGGGGTGCGGAAAACGAGGAGGGATTTGAGGATGTGTGTCTAAAATGCATGGGGGGGGGTATTTATAGACAAATGGGGGGCTCGGTTAACCGGAATCGCGTTTCGGATCCAACCGCGGGGTCGGATTCGGACGATTCCGAACACGGGAACGGTTACGTGGCCGTGTTGTGTAGATATCCGGAGACGAGAGGGGAAACGGGCGGTGCGGCATGAATTTTAAAACACCGACAGACGTCCGACGGTAGACCAAATACGGTGCCGCTACGGTCGACCGTTCGGGTACCAGACGAACTCCGATCGCGACGAAACTTGACAGGCAGCCTAGCTATATCTAATTGCGATTGCGTGCCAAGTTTCACCTCGATCAGAGAAAGTTTTAAATGCGCTTTTTAAAACAGGGTTTCGACGGTACCGCGGACGCGTGCGATTGCGGCCGGGCTCAGAACGGACAACAGCGAGGACCGACAACTACTAACGAATGCAAGTTTTGAAAACTGGCGGCAATGGAGACGCCGATGCAATGCAGATGATGCGCATGATGCGATGATGATGCAACAAATAAAAATAGACACACGACGAAAACAAAAAGAGAGGGGAATCTTCTGGAACGTCGGCATCGGGCTGTCACAACTCTCCTACACTACAAGAGGATCTCGCCCCGATATCCAAGAATGAAAGGGGGAAGAGGATGAGAAGGAACAAGAGGTAAAAAATAAGTTGCTTCTTTGACAAACGAGTCAAACCAATGATCCTTGAAGGTTGCAAAGAGACGAGGAATTATATGAGAAAGAAGCAAGAACTCACGGAAAATTTTGGCAGCACTTCGGTAGGAAAATGGGACAAAAAAAATTCGATAAGAAGAGAGAATTAGACAATATTCACAACAAACAAGTACAATAGAGCAAGGGACACCATGATCTTGATAGAACAACAAAATTGACCCAAAATAGCAACATCACAATGCCTCCGGAACAATAGAATATGAACTAACTCATACGAAAGAAGAGAATGAAGAGAGAATGACAACTATCATCACAAAAGAACTTGACAAGCACCCTTGGAAGAAGAATTGAACGGAGTTGTTGGAAAAACAACAACGAAAAGAATAAGATACTAGTGGTCTTATGGAAATCATCTCAACAAATGTGAGGTGACAACCAACCACTAAAAGAAACAAGGATTGATTGGGAGAAACAAGACATGAACAATCTTACACCAAAAGGATGCATTGAGAACTTAGATTAAAGACAAGCACCATGATAGCGACAATCCATAGGAAAAGCTTTAGGTGAAATCCAAACCAAGATAGCTCAATGAAGAAATCATGGTTTGCAGATATCTCAAGATCAAGGAATTGGTGGGTTTAATTATCTCCTTCTTGAAAGAAAATCTCTTCGAGGCTCCTACACTAACAAGAAGGCTATAATACCACCTCAAAGGATAAAGGAAGAACAATTGCACATATGAATGCAAGAGAAAGGATACTTGAGGTACTCCAACAAGAATCTTGAAGAACACATTAGAAAGAATGAAATCTTGATGGACCACCATGAAGGACCACCGTATACGAATGAATGATGCAAAACTATGACGGTAGAAAAGAATAAGATTATGACCTTGCCAAGATTTAGATGAAGCCTCACAAAGAGATACTTAAAAGAACTTGGAACTCCGGAAAAGAAAGATAAGAACACTAGAGAAAAGGAATAGATATCAAGAGCCACTCCGGAAGAAGAATTGAAATCATTATGAAACAGGAATAAGAATTATGTTATGCTTATCCTTCATCAAGTTAAATTGATGACAAGCAACGGATTTAGCGTACAACTTATTCCTCTTGAAAGAATCTTGAAGAGACAGAGAGAAAAACACCATTTGAAGCATAATTGAAGGAAGCACCGGTAAGAATTCACAATTGAATGGGAACACCATGAATTAATGGAGAAACATGAGAACGACGAGATCATGAGCCACCTGAGAGAAAAACTAGAACAAGGCACCGGAATAACCGAGAGACGAACGAAGAGACAACAATTGAGAGGAATTGAGGATGAAAGCTGAAAGCTGAGAACGAAGAATCTTCTGAAATGATGGCCTTCGGAGGATAAAGAAATAAAAACAACTCATAGAAGCACCGGATAGCAAGAAGGGATCACTCATGATTGGAACAAATGAGAGGATACACGAAGGTGAGGTGATAGTCTTCACAAGAATGGAACAAGACTGAGAGAAACACTCCTTCGAATTTGCAAGCTGCGAATGATGACGAGAACAACACCAAGAATACCGAGACACTCCAGAATAATGAAGAATGAAAGGTTGAGCCAAATATGAGAATTAATTCAAATAGGTCTTGAAGAAAGAATATGACTAATGAAATTCATACTTACGTCATAGTTGAAAAGATTTAAAGATCTCCGGAAAAGAATAAAAGAGCCAGGTAAGATCCTGGGAAAGAACCTGTGGGTTATGGGCCCACTCAGGAAACCACTGTTGAAACAATTGCTAGAACGAGAGATATTGCGCCGGTATAAGAAAACTAGATGAGGTTAGCACCTCGAAATAATGAAAGATCTGAAACAAGAAACACTGAGATATCTTCGACGCACCGGATGAAAAGAGAGGAATGAATAACCAAGATAGGCTGAAAGAATCTCCAACATGAAAGAGAATTACAAGGATAAAAAAGGATATGATGAACACGAATAGCTGAATTAAATTCACCGGGAAGGAACAAAATGAAGAAATGATGAACACGACTCCGGAGAATGTTCACAATGAATCACCGGCTACAAAAAGGAAGAAGAGATAGCGGAAGCACAATGAAAAGAAAACTCTTGGATGAAAATTGAATCACTAAGAAAAAGGGCGGGAGGGTGGGAAAAAAAACAAAGACAACTCGGGACAGATGAGATGAACTCCGGAATAATTGAGAGAATGATCTGCAAAAATTGGAGAGGATTGATTACACTTGAAGAGGAGCACACCGGTTGGAAAAGAATTAACATGACGACTCCGGTTGACAATAATTAACAAGAGAATTGATTAAGCAAAAGGATTTGCATTCTCACATAAAAAATATGAAAACACAGAGTAGGAAAGATCTGAAATCACCACTTGACATCGAAGCAACACGAATGACCACATTCCAACAAAACAAAGGGTGAGGCTTAAGAAACAAGCCAGAACAAACTCATGAGAAAGATTTCGTCCGATATTTTCGTGGACAGGATCGCACGGGCACGATTTACAGTAGCCATCAAGTGCAAGGCAGTGCACCCGACATATGAAGCGTCCCCGAGTCGTAGCAAGCTACAAGGACTCTTTAAGACACAACGTGTACCGCTGTAAGTCGACCGTGAACAAACGAATCCACTAGATGTCGAACCCCAACCTAACATCATGCATTTGTTGGAAGATTGTCCTATAAGCAACTACTTGAATTCCCACCTATGAATTCCCGAAATATCTGGTCATGCAATCTGGTACACGGATACAAGGAGTAATATCACACAACTCCTATACTAACCCGTCACTTGTATCACATCCGTCAACACACAACCAGAATCTCGGACCCTCATCTACAACAGACCCTCATGATCACAACGATACAAAGTCTGGCAGTACTCCCGAACAATCTGCACCAGTACTGGGGACATCGGGGTTATCTCGCCACTACTAGTATTGAAGCAATTACGAACATCCTTCGTTCTGAGATATTAAGAAATCTGAATGATAACGATGTGCTCAAGAATCCCCTGGAGCTCAACTCCCCGGAAGAAAATCAAGTCAAACAGGAGGCACCAAGACAGAACTCCGTCACATCGGCATCATATAGATCCCAAGAATATCTGCGTGATCCTAAAAAAATTTGAGTGAGAAGAGGAGTAGAATAAATTATTACGTTAAGATTCCTCACCAGAGCATAGAAGAGGAGAAAAAGAATCCTACTCTCCGATATATAACTAAGACTCAAATAGTTTTTCACTAGACTCGACTCGGCCAAGTTCGATCAATCAAGGGGCCTCCTAGGTCGGTCCTTGCTCTGATACCAACTTGTCACGCCCAAGATGCGACCCTATCCTCAATTTGGCATGAGGGCCTCGTCAGGGATAGAAGCGCATCTCGTCGTGTGGCAAGAATGGATATCGTTACAAGTACATGTACTGAAAGAGAAGAGATATATATAGAGTTGGATTACACTCGCCACAAGCTACATCAGAGTCACATCAGTACATTACATAATCATCAAGAGTAAGAGCAGGGTCCGACTACGGACGAAAACAAACGACAAAAGAAGAACGACGTCCATCCTTGCTATCCCAGGCTGCCGGCCTGGAACGCATCCTAGATCGAAGAAGAAGAAGAAGAAGAAGCAACT
Organism: Hordeum vulgare subsp. vulgare; assembly: GCF_904849725.1. Lineage (NCBI taxonomy): Eukaryota > Viridiplantae > Streptophyta > Magnoliopsida > Poales > Poaceae > Hordeum > Hordeum vulgare. Next base: position 499,299,648 of record NC_058524.1, on the reverse strand, counting down.
CCAAATGACAATCAACGCGCTTGCATCAAGTAACCTTTACCTGTACCTGCAACTGGTGTTGTAGTAATCTGTGAGCCACAGGGGACTCAGCAATCTCATTTCCAAAGGTACCAAGACTAGCAAAGCTTAATGGGTGAGGTAAGGTTAAGTGGTGAGGTTGCAGCAGCGACTAAGCATATATTTGGTGGCTAACTTACGAGTACAAGAAATAATAGGGGGAAGAACTATGCATAACGGACGTGAACTACTGATGATCAAATGAATGATCCTGAACACCTACCTACGTCAGACATAACCCCACCGTGTCCTCGATCGGAGAAGGAACTCACGAAAGAGACAGTCACGGTTACGCACAGAGTTGGCATTGTTTTAATTAAGTTAACTTCAAGTTATCTAGAACCAGTGTTAAACAAAGTTTCCACGTTGCCACATAACCGCGGGCACGACTTTCCGAAAAGATTTAACCCTGCAGGGATGCTCCAACTAGTCCATCACAAATTACCACAAGCCGCATACAAGTCCTCAATCACGAAGCTCGCAATCTCGTCGGATTCCCTAGTGGAAAACCTCAACTCTGAGATTACCCAAAGCATCACCGGAATCCCAATGCACAAGATATCTCGTCAAAGGTAAAACTAATCCAGCAAGGCCGCCCGACGTGTCGACGATCCCGATAGGATTCGCGTACCTCGTTCTTAGGACACGACGGATAAGCGACGCGTACAAGTGCCAAACCTCGAGTTTCCTCGCGGTGGCCCCGCACAGTGCTCTGTTTTGGACCAACGCTCATGAGGAGCACTGGCCCGGGGGTTGATTAAAATAGTCCTTGGGTGCCGGCGGGTCCCTATGCATTATTATTAGGTTATTAGGCAAATGTAGTACCAAAGTTGGGCCTTGCCAGACCAGCTTTAATCTAAAACGAATTATCAAGGGGGTCCCCATAACAACCCCGATCGTGTTAGGAGCGCTCAATTATGGAACATAACACCGGTAGCCGAAAACTAAGGGGGCAAAGGTGGAACAAAACACCAGGCTAGAAAGGCCGAGCCTTCCACCTTTTACCAAGTATATAGGTGCATTAAATTAAATAGCATTTAATATGGTGATATAACAAGGAACCCATGCTTTCGCATGGAAGCATCTGCACCTGCAACTGGCAACGCTACACAGGGTTAAGCAAGCAGTAACATAGCCAATCAGTGGTTTGCTAGGCCGAACAGGTTGATGGTAATCATGGCATTGTTGAGAGGCTGATATTTGACAGGTGGTAGGCAACGAGACATAAACGACAGAAGCGCTAAAACTAGCATGGCAATGATAGTAATGGTATCTGGGGAAATGATCCCTGAGATCTCGCTTGGAAGAAGAATGCCTCCGTGAAGCAGACGAACCGACGTAGTCGAACGGGTCCTCACATCCGACACGCTTGCGGAATTCTATCGAGACGGGGAAACCGGAAACAAGCATCAACACACGAAATTCACCACACGATGCACTACACATATGATGCATGAGCTACTGAATTCATGCAAGTCATGGCATGACAATTCACACAACCAAACACTACACATTAAGTGAAGTTCAATATGCAACGAGTTGCATATTGACGAAACTCCACGTATGAATTATTTAGTTCACTCCCGGTTATTTACACGATAATATTAATGTTGTCAAACATGCAAGATGTGAAGCGGAAATTAAACTACCTACCTAAACATTTTAAATGAGGTCGGAAACGACATATAGCATCTCCGAGACGACCTCACATGTTAATTTATAATTCTGCCCAGATCTGAACTAATGCATTTAATTGGTTGTTAAACAACAAAACAAATAGTTTCACGTGATTCTACGCGTCAAGGCAAGCAATCTACACAAAAAGAACATCTCCAACGGAGCTACGGATCAAAAGATACAAGCACCGCAAGATATGACGGCATGAATGCAATATGTGTGCAACGACGGCTACGAGCACTTCAAAACACCCAACCAGCAAGGGAAAATGAAACTACACAAGATTCTAAGCAAGTTTCATGTAGGACTCGATCAAAACGGAGCTACGGTTCGAAAACTACGAGCAAAACAAGAAAACACTACAATCTGCCAAAATCAGCCACATAGCATGTTCTACGCGCCACAACTAAGGCTACCCAACTCCGATATGCTCAAGCAAGGCATGGCACGGAAGAGGGCGAGAAGCACTACTACAAACAACTAACAACAACTAGCATGGCAGTAAGGAGCACTTGGAAAAGAAGACACAAAATGGCATCTCACGCACTATTTCAGACTTAGTGAAAATAACACCTCCTGAAAGTGCAGTTTTCAGCCTGAAGGCATATTGACAATAGCAAAAACCTAAGCTACAGGTCTCCAAATGGCATGAAACTTCACAACATGCTAGAGAAACACAAGGGGTACAACTAACTCCATTGGACCAACCCCAAAAGAGCTACAGATCACAAGATGCAAGCAAGACAAGACAGCAACAAAATATAACAGATTCCAGACTAGAAATATTTCAGCTCCTCTAAAACATCACTATTTCTAGCAAATCGAGAGCAATCAAACCACACCTAAACATGCATTTCTATTGCAACCAAAATACCAGGGGCTAAACAAAACATCCAAGATCAACTCTCTAGTTGACAACTCCGTCAAACAACGCACGGAATAAATCCTACGAATTAAACAAAAGGGCATCACGGCAAAATATCTCGCGAACTAACTTCCTCAAAAGCTAAAACTAATTGCACAGAAAAATCCATGGGATTTTTCTACCCCGGAAACATATAAAATATGTGGGGTTTGCAACTCAAAATAATGCCACACATTAATGCGAGATAATCACCTATATACGGGAAAATAAACTACCGGCAAATCCCTACACGCAAAAATACAAATGACCGCTCTAAAATACATGCAAAAATTATTCCTAAAACATGGACATTTCTTTCATGGCATTCGAGCAATTCAAACTCACGCGGAAAAATAAATGCGGGCACTTTCCTATTGACAGCACGCTAAACTAGGCGTTAGGCACTCTAAACTATGTCATATAAATATGCAAGTTGTGAAATCGTGTTGTACTCGCAAAACTACCCAAAAACCATATAAAATACGCCTCGATCCGATTTACGGTTTAAGAGTTACACGCGTTTTAAAACTAACATTTATCTACGGAATATCTAAATCCTGGGGAAAAACTAAAAAGTACTGATGGGCCTAAACTGGGCATACGTGACTTAATTAATAGTTGCACGGGCGAGGGATAAGGTGATTTACCTCGGGCTGAGGCCCGGACTTGAAGCAGAGGCTAACTGGGCCGAGTGGAGGCGCTGGGCCACGAGGCAGTGCGGCTGGCCGAAGGAGCTGGGCCGGCCTGGAGCTGCGGCGCTGGCCAAGGGGAGCTGGGCCGCGGGCGAGGCCTAGGGCAGCGAGGCCCAGGGGCGTCGGGCCAGTGGCGCTGGCGGCGCGCAGGCGCACATAGAGAGGCGCTCGCTCGATCTGGATCGACTAGATCCCACACGAGGGGAGGCGACCTCGGCGCGATCTGCCCTGTTCCCGACGGTGGTTGCAGGCGGTACTCCGGCGGAGGAGCACCGGCGGCGAGGGGAGGACCCGGCAAGGTCCAGGCGGCGCGGAGGGAGGCCGAGGCGGCGACGGAATGCTCGGGTAGCGCCGGCTCCTAGCGGCGGCTCGCTGCGGTGCACAGCGGCGGTAACAGAGGCCGGCGGCTCGACGCAGACAGCGAGACGGCGGCGGCGAGAGGCTCCTAGCAGGGATCTCCGGCGAGGGGCTCGCAGCTCGGGCTGCTGGACGGGTAGGGGCGCCATGGGAAGGGAGCTCGGGCCTCGGGCGGCGGCTGCGGGCGATCCGGAGCACGGGAGGCGGCGGCGGCTCGGGTCTGGGCGATGGCGCGCAGATGGGCCCGGCGGGCCTCGGATGGGCTCGACGGGCCCGCGGCGGCTGGGGCTGGGGAGAGAGGGGAGGCTGTGGCGGCTAGGGTTAGGTTTAAGTGGGGTGCGGAAAACGAGGAGGGATTTGAGGATGTGTGTCTAAAATGCATGGGGGGGGTGTATTTATAGACAAATGGGGGGCTCGGTTAACCGGAATCGCGTTCCGGATCCAACCGCGGGGTCGGATTCGGACGATTCCGAACACGGGAACGGTTACGTGGCCGTGTTGTGTAGATATCCGGAGACGAGAGGGGAAACGGGCGGTGCGGCACGAATTTTAAAACACCGACAAACGTCCGACGGTAGACCGAATACGGTGCCGCTACGGTCGACCGTTCGGGTACGAGACGAACTCCGATCGTGACGAAACTTGACAGGCAGCCTAGCTATATCTAATCGCGATCGCGTGCCAAGTTTCACCTTGATCAGAGAAAGTTTTAAACGCGCTTTTTAAAACAGGGTTTCGACGGTGCCGCGGACGCGTGCGAGTGCGGCCGGGCTCAGAACGGACAACGGCGAGGACCGGCAACTACTAATGAATGCAAGTTTTGAAAACTGGCGGCAACGGAGACGCCGATGCAATGCAGATGATGCGCATGATGCGATGATGATGCAACAAATAAAAATAGACACACGACGAAAACGGAAAGAGAGGGGAATCTTCTAGAACGTCGGCATCGGGCTGTCACACATCGTCCTCAGGAATATCCAAGATAACAAAGTCTGTTAAGATGGTGACGTTAGCAACCACAACAGGCACATCCTCGCAAATGCCGATAGGGAAAGCAGTTGATTTATCGGCCATTTGCAGAGATATTTCAGTGGGTGTCAACTTATCTAGTTCAAGTCTACGATAAAGAGAGAGAGTCATAACACTGACACCGGCTCCAAGGTCGCATAAAGCATTTCTAACGTAGTTACCTTTAATGGAGCAAGGTATAGTGGGCACACCGGGATCACCTAGTTTCTTAGGAGTTCCACCCTTGAAGGTATAATTAGCACGCATGGTGGAAATCTCAACCTCGGGTATCCTCCTCTTATTAGTCAAAATATCTTTCATGTACTTAGCATACAGAGACATTTTGAGCATATCTGTCAAACGCATTTGCAGAAAGACAGGTGTGATCATTTCAACGAATTGCTCAAAATCCTCATCATCCTTTTTCTTGGATGGTTTGGGAGGAAAGGGCATAGGTTTCTGAACCCATGGTTCCCTTTCTTTACCGTGCTTCCTAGCAGCGATGTCATTCTTATCGTATCTCTTATTCTTAGGTTGTGGGTTATCAAGATTAGGTTCAATCCCCACATCCTTATCATTGCTAGGTTGAGTATCATCATGAACATCACTATTGATATTATCATTAGGCTCATGTTCATCACCAGATTGTGTCTCAGCATCAGAGACAGAGTCATCGTTTGGACTCTCAGGGGTAGCAGCAACAGGGTTGCTAGCGTGCAGGTTCCTATCATCTTTCTTCTTCTTTCTAGGATGACTCGGTGCATTAGTGCTAACTCCTTGAGAATCTTGTTCAATTCTCTTTGGATGACCCTCAAGATACAAAGGTTCCTGGGTCATTCTACCGCCTCTAGTAACGACTCTGACAGAATTGTCATTCAACTCATCGAGCAAGTCATTCTGAGCTTTAAGTACTTGTTCTACCTGAGTAGTAACCATAGAGGCATGTTTACTCAGGAGCTTAAGATCATTGACATTTCTGTCCACACAAGCACTTAAATGACTAAGCATACGAGCATTTTGTTCCAATTATCTGCTAACATAATCATTGAAACTCTGTTGTTTGGCAACAAAGTTATAAAATTCATCCACGCATAGGCTAGCAGGTTTATCAAAAGGAATATCACTCTCATCAAACCTACGCAGAGAATTTACTTCTACTACCTGTATCGGGTTATCGAGACCATGGATCTCTCCGATAGGTGGCTGATTTTTGACATCTTCAGATTTAATGCCTTTCTCTCGCATAGATTTCTTGGCTTCTTCCATATCTTCAGGACTGAGGAATAGAATACCTCTTTTCTTCGGAGATGGTTTAGGAGGTGGTTCGGGAATAGTCCAAGCATTCTCATTGCACAAGATGTTATTCAGTAGAATCTCAGCTTGTTCTACAGTTCGTTCCCTAAAAACACAACCGACACAACTATCTAGGTGGTCTTTGGAAGCATCGGTAAGTCCATTATAGAAGATATCAAGTATTTCATTCTTCTCAAGAGGGTGATCAGGCAAAGCATTCAGTAGCTGGACGAGCCTCCCCCAAGCTTGTGGGAGACTCTCTTCCTCAGCTTGAGCAAAGTTGTATATTTCCTGCAAGGCAGCTTGCTTCTTATGGGCAGGGAAATATTTTTCAGAGAAGTAGTAAACCATATCCTGGGGGCTACGCACACAACCATGAGCAAGAGAAGTGAACCAGGTCTTAGCATCATCCTTTAGCGAGAAAGGAAACAACTTGAGGATATAGTAGTGGCATATCTTTTCCTCACTAGTTAATAGGGTGGCTATATCATGCAGTTTGGTAAGATGGGCTACAACTATTTCAGACTCATAACCGTGAAAAGGATTAGATTCGACCAAAGTGATTAACTCAGGGTCGACAGAGAATTCATAATCCTTATCGGTCACAAAGATAGGCGAAGTAGCAAACTTCGGGTCGTATTTCATCCTAGCGTTCAGAGATTTTTCTTTCCACTTGAGCAGTAATTTCTCAACATCATAGCTATCCTTACACGCAAGAAAATCCTTAGCTATCTCTCCCTCCATAACATAGTGTTCAGGCATAACAAGCAATTGAGGCATAGTAGCAGGTTCTACTTCAATAGTATCACACTACGGGAATCAGGTTATTTGCCGTCAGCTTTTCTTCGTGGATGACGGCAAAGACATAATTTGCTGTCTGTTGCCGTCAGCTGATGACGACAAAGAATGACTGTCGGCGTAAACATATTTTGCCGTCTATAATAAAAATTGCAGACAGCAAAATTATTTTGCTGTCTGTAAAAATAAGCGGATGACGACAAAGACATAATTTGCCGTCTGTAATAGAAAGTGATGATGGCAAAGAAGAAGCACATCACACGGATCGATCACGCGGATCGATGACGTGGCAAGATCTGAGACACACCAGCCTACCCCATCCCACCACACACGGACGTGGGTGAAAAAATATTTTGCCGTTTGTAAAAATAACTAGATGACGGCAAAGACGTATTTTGCCGTCTGTAAAAATAACTGGATGACGGCAAAATAATTTTGCCGTTTGTAAAAATACCTAGATGACTGCAAATTAATTTTGCCGTCTATAAAAATACCTAGATGACGGCAAAAGAAGAAGCACAACACACACGGATCGATCACGTGGATCGATGACGTGGCAGTATCCGCACCACACATCGTCATCCACCACACCCTCAGTCCCCACCCCACCGACGCACATCCCACCACCCCACGTCTCCATCTCTTATCTCCCCCACCAGCAGCCACGATCTGCCACCCCGTTGCCTCACCCCCCCGCGCCCACCACCACCCACTCCCTCCGGCGCCTCACCACCCCCTCCCTCCGGCGCCTCACCGCCCCCTCCCTCCGACGCCTCACCACCCCTCCCTCCGGCGCCTCACCGCCCCCTCCCTCCGGCGCCTCACCGCCCCCTCCCTCCGGCGCCTCACCGCCCCCTCCCTCCGGCACCTCACCGCCCCCTCCCTCCCCTCCCTTCGGCGCCTCACCACCCCCTCCCTCTGGCGCCTCACCGCCCCCTCCCTCCGGCGCCTCACCGCCCCTCCCTCCGGCGCCTCACCGCCCCTCCCTCCGGCGCCTCACCGCCCCTCCCTCCGGCGCTTCACCGCCCCACCCCCCGCGCCCACCACCACCTACCCTATGGATCCGGCGACCTCAGCAGCTCCCCGACGCCACCGCAGCTCGCCTCTCACGCGACCCGCCTCCTTCCAGCGCCTCCATCATCTCGGCCTCGGGGTGGCCGGCCCCGGATCCGGTGAGATCCGTGCGGCGCGGCTGCGAGAGTCGGATGGGGTGCCCGAGGAGCTATTCTCCGCGTGCTGGCCCTGCACACGCCGCCTGGTGGCCACGCACCCGCCGCCTGCTGCCCTTGTTCGAGATGTGCCGCGTCCATGCAGTGGAGAAGAAGCCAAGGGACCTGATTGCTTTTTTATCTTTAGTTCCAGGGTGCTTTATGTAATATGCGAGGACTTCTTTAGGAGTTGTGCTAATGTCAGGGTCCTTTGTGTAAATTTATATCAACTTTTTGGCTGATGTAGTTTCCATGCCCTTTTGTGCCATTTTGGTTCATTGAGTGACGATGGACTATATATGTTTTATAAAATCCGCTCCTAAAGATTCTATCTATGCCTTTGACCAGATCTGCACCTGATTGTTGTTTATATTTTTTTAAAAGAAAATTTCTTTGCCGTCTGGTATTCATAACAACTGATGGCAAACCTGTAATCTTTGCCGTCTTGCATTCCGGTCGGATGACGGCAAAGAGTTAACGCCGTCCGGGTGGTTCTGTTAGGTTTTTTGCCGTCTGCCTCATAATAGATGATGGCAAACCGTTTTCACCGACGGAAAAATTTTTGCCGTCTGCCCAAAAAATGCTGACGGCAAAATTACCCTTTGCGGACACATGGTCTGACGACATTTTTTGCCGTCATGGGCTGACGGCAAAATTTTTGCCGTCTGTAATTCTCTCTTTGCCGTCTTTAGCGTCCTGACGGCAAAATGCCCGATTCCTGTAGTGTCAGCAGTTTCAGAAGTATCATCACGTCTAGCAGGAACTCTAGCAATTTGTGCATCAAGGAATGCACCTAGTGGCAAAGCAATATCAAGCATAGCATCATCAGACATAGCATCATCAGGCATAGCATCATCAGGCATAGTATCAAGTATAGCATCATCAGGCATAGTATCAAGCATAGCATCATCATAAGCATCATGGGCAGCAGAAGTAGCATCATCAAGCACGAGCGACATATCAAGATTTCTAGCACGAGGTGATGTCGCAAACTTACTCATAACTGAAGGTGAATCAAGTGCAGAGCTAGATGACAGTTCCTTACCTGTCCTCGTAGTTGAGGGCAAGATTTCAGTTCTTGGATCTTTCGGATTCCTCATAGTGACCAATAGACATCAATCCCAAGTGACTCAGAGAATATAGCTGTGCCTCCCGGCAACGGCGCTAGAAAATAGTCTCGATAACCCACAAGTGTAGGGGATCGCAACAGTTTTCGAGGGTAGAGTATTCAACCCAAATTTATTGATTCGACACAAAGGGAAGCGAAAGAATATTCTCAAGTATTAGCAGCTGAGTTTGTCAATTGCAACCACACCCGAAAGATTAGTGTCTGCAAGCAAAGTATCAGTAGCAAAGTGGTATGATAGCAATGGTGTCAGAAAAAGATCTGTTGACGGCGGACTATTCCTAACTTGTTGTATCAATGGCGCCAGTAAATAGAACGTGGACGGGGGACTATTCTTCCCCGACAACGGCTCCAGAAAAGTCTTGCAACAAGTAGCAGCAAAGTAACAGCAGTAGTGACAGCAGTAGCAAGGAACAACAATAGTGACAACAGTAGTAATAGAGTAACAACAGTAGCGACAACAGTAGCAACAAAGGAACGTAGCAAGGACGAGTAGTAAAAGACTCGTAGGCAGTGGATCGGTGATGGATGAGTATGCCGGATGTGATTCATCATGTAACATCTATAACACGGAGAGATATGTAACTAGCTCCCGTTCGTCAATCTAATGTAGGCATGTATTCCGTATGTAGTCATACGTGCTTAGGGAAAAGAACTTGCATGACATCTATTGTCCATCCCTCCCGTGGCAGCGGGGTCCTAATGGAAACTACGGGATATTAAGGTTCTCCTTTTAATAAAGAACCGGACCAACACATTAACACTTGGTGAATACATGAACTCCTCATACTATGGTCATCTCCGGGAGTGGTTCCGGCTATTGTCACTCCGGGGTTGCCGGGTCATAACACATAGTAGGTGACTACAACTTGCAAGATAGGATCTAAAACACACATATATTGGTGACAACATAATAGGTTCAGATCCGAAATCATGGCACTCGGGCCCTAGTGACAAGCATTAAGCATGGCAAAGTAGTAGCAACACCAATGTCAGAACATAGTGGATACTAGGGATCAATCCCCATCAAAACTAACTCGATTACATGATAGATCTCATCCAACTCATCACTGTCCAGCAAGCCTACGATGAGATTACTCACGAACGGTGAAGAGCATCATGGAAGTGCCGATGGAGGAAGGTTGATGATGACGATGGCGACGATTTCCCCTCTCCAGAGTCGAGAACGGACTCCACATCTGCCCTCCAGATGAAAGAACAGGAGGTGGCGGCACCTTCTATCGTAAAACGCGATGAATCCTTCTCCTTGATTTTTTTTCCGGGCGAAACGGAATATCTAGAGCTGAGTTTGGGGGCGGTGGAGCTCTGTGGGCTCCACAAGCCCTCACGACGCGGCCTGGGTGGGGTGGCTGCGGCCAGTGGGCTTGTGGCTCACTGGTACACCCCCTCCGGTGGGTCTTTGCGCAGGTATTTTTCATTAATTCCAGAAAAATTCTCCGTAAATTTTCAGGTCATTCCGAGAACTTTTGTTTCTGCACAAAAACGACACCATGGCAATTCTGCTGAAAACAGCGTTAGTCGGGGTTAGTTCCATTCAAATCATGCAAGTTAGAGTCCAAAACAAGGGCAAAAGAGTTCGGAAAAGTAGATACGACGGAGACGTATCACGCCTCTTCTTTCCAGGGCCTCATCTCGGGCCAGAGGCCACTGTCGCCTTGCTCGGTCACTAACCCGAACCATCCTCCAGCTCGCCGCGCACTTCCATTCTAACCATGCCTACGCCAGACCTGCTCCACCTCGCCATTATGTGCCTTGCTTTTGAATATCGCCTCGCCGGCCTCGCCCCGCCGCACCAGCCGCAGCCGCTGTGGCATCCGCCCACTCCGCCGCCATGTCCATGTACTTAGACAAAGACATGGTCGAGACCTGCGCGTGCTAGCCCCGTCTGACTCACACACGTGCTGGAGCAGTCTGCCGAAGTCAAAAGCTGAAGAAAAGAAAATTATTGCAGTCCCGATGAGCGGTGGTCTGGGTTCTATCACATGCGACCAGACATCCTGACAAATCCTCATAACAAGCATGTGCTTAGTTTGCCTTAAACCTATGCTTGAAGAAAAAAAGGACACAGATATCTACAAGTCAATTGTTCCCTGCTACGGCAACAAAAGTCCTTCCCCGGCAACGCCAGGAATTCTTCTTGCTACTTCTCTTCCTTGCGTCGGTTTTTTCCCTTGAAGAGGAAAGGGTGATGCAGCACAGGAGCAGTAAGTATTTCCCTCAGTTTGAGAACCAAGGTATCAATCCAGTAGGAGAATCTCGTCAAGTCCAGAGTACCTGCGCAAACACAAAAGAGCTTGCACCCAATGCTATAAAGGGGTTGTCAATCCCTTCAAGATTGATTGCAAAGTGAGATCTGAAGGCGGAAAGTGCAATGAAGTAAAAAGTATAAGGCTGGAAATATGGTGTGGAGTAGACCCGGGGGCCATAGTGTTCACTAGAGGCTTCTCTCAAAATAGCAAATATCACGGTGGGTGAACAAATTACTGTCGAGCAATTGATAGAACCGCGCAAAGTCATGACGATATCTAAGGCAATGATCATACATATAGGCATCACGTCCGAGACAAGTAGACCGATAATTTCTGCATCTACTACTATTACTCCACATATCGACCGCTATGCAGCATGCATCTAGTGTATTGAGTTCATGACAAACAGAGTAACGCCTTAAGCAAGATGACATGATGTAGAGGGATAACCTCAAACCAATGATAAAACCCCATCTTTTTACCCTTGATGGCAACAACATGATGCGTGCCTTGCTACCCCTTCTGTCACTGGGTGAGGTCACCGCACAGTATGAACCCAAAACCAAGCACTTCTCCCATTGCAAGAATCATAGATCTAGTTGTCCAAACAAAACCCACAACTCGAAGAGAATTACAAGGATATGAAATCATGCATAAGAGAGATCAGAAGAAACTCAAATAAGTTTAATAGATAATCTGATCATAAATCCACAATTCATCAGATCTCGACAAACACACCGCAAAAGAAGATTACATCAGATAGATCTCCATGAAGATCATGGAGACCTTTGTATTGAAGATCCAAGAGAGAGAAGAAGCCATCTAGCTACTAGCTATGGACCCGTAGGTCTATGGTGAACTACTCACGCATCATCGGAGAGGTCATGGTGTTGATGAATAAGCCCTCCGTATCCGAATCCCCCCTCCAGCAGGGCACCATAACATGCCCCAGATGGGATCTTGCGGAGACAGAAGCTCGCGGCGGCGGAAAAGTACTTTCGATGATCTCCTGATTTTTTATGGGATTTTAGGGAATATATTGGCGCAAAACCTAGGGCAAAGGAGCCTCAGGGAGTCCACAAGCCAGGGGGCCGCGGGCCCCCTGGCCGCGCCATGAGGGCTCGTGGGGTCCCTGCTGGCCCCGTGCCATGATTCTCCGGCTTCCCGATCTTTTTCTGTTCCGGAAAAATCTTTTTGGCAGTTTCATTCCGTTTGGACTCCGTTCAAAATCCTCCTCTGAAAGGGGTCAAAAACATGGAAAAAACAGGAACTGGCACTTGGCACTGAGTTAATAAGTTAGTCCCAAAAAATATATAAAAGGCATGCAAAACATCCAAAGTTTGACAATATAATAGCATGAAACCATCAAAAATTATAGATACGTTGGAGACGTATCATTCCCCAAGGAGGCAATATTCCCGATTATCAAGGCAGCCAATTTCAAGTATGGAGATACACTATTTTACAAAAGTACTACTTAGTACACGTACAAGACAAAATTTCAAGGAAATCATCAGCATCTACGATAAGAACAAACCAAGTGCTATTCTTCCTACCTATTGATACGTCTCCATCGTATCTACTTTTCCAAACTCTTTTGCCCTTGTTTTGGACTCTAATTTGCATGATTTGAATGGAATTAACCTGGACTGACGCTGTTTTCAGCAGAATTGCCTTGGTGTTATTTTTGTGCAGAAATCAAATTTCTCAGAACGTCCTGAAAATTTACGGGGATCATTTTTGGAAAATACGAAAAATACCTGCGCAAAGATCCACCTGAGGGGGTGGGCCAGTGGGCCACAAGCCCTGCCACCGCCACCCCCCTAGTGGCGGATGGCAAGCTAGTGGGGCCCACGTGGCTCTGCCGCCCCCAATCTCAGCTCTATAAGTTCACTTTCGTCCCAAAAAAAATCAAGAGAGAAGATTTCGTCGCGTTTGCGATACGGAGGCGCCGCCACATCCTGTTCTTCATCTGGAGGGCAGATCTGGAGTCCGTTTTGGGCTCCGGAGAGGGGAAATCGTCGCCATCGTCATCATCAACCTTCTTCCCTCTCCAATTCCATGAAGCTCTTCGTCGTTCGTGAGTAATCTATTCATAGGCTCGCTGGGAGCTGATGAGTAGGATGAGATCTATCATGTAATCGAGTTAGTTTTGACGGGGATTGATCCCTAGTATCCACTATGTTCTGAGATTGATGTTGCTACTACTTTGCCATGCTTAATGCTTGTCACTAGGGCTCGAGTGCCATGATTTCAGATCTGAAATTATTATGTTGTCACCAATATATGTGTGTTTTAGAGCCGATCTTGCAAGTTGTAGTTACCTACTATGTGTTTGATCTGGCAACCCCGGAGTGACATAACCGGAACCACTCCGAGTGATGACCATAGTTTGAGGAGTTCATGTGTTCACCAAGTGCTAATGTGTTGGTCCGTCTTTATTAAAAGGAGAACCTTAATATCCCATAGTTTCGTTTTGGACACCGCTGCCACGGGAGGGATGGACAATAGATGTCATGCATGTTCTTTTCCCTAAGCAAGTATGACAACACACGGAATGCATGCCTACATCACATTGACGAACGGGAGCTAGCCACATATCTCTCCGTGTTATAACTGCTGCATGATGAATATCATCCAAACAAATCACCGACCCATTGCCTACGAGTTTGTCCTACTACTGCTGTTAGTTGTCTTGCTCTGCTGCTCTTACTTGTCTTGCTCTGCTGTTGTTACTTGTCTTGCTCTGTTGCTACTGTTTCTATTACTGTCGCTTGCTACTGTTGCTACTTGCTACTGCTGTCACTACTGCTGTCCCTTGCCGCTGCTATTACTCTCTGCTGCTACCTTCTACAATCTTGATTCGCTCGACGTTGACAGGAAAAGACAATTTCCATCAACGGGCAACTTGGCGCCATTGATACAATCGTTAGGAATAGTGTGCCGTCAACAGATCGTTTCTGACACCGTTGTTATCATACTACTTTGCTGTCACTACTTTGCTTGCAGATACTAATCTTTCAGGTGTGGTCTAATCTGACACATTCAGCTGCTAATACTTGAGAGTATCCTCTCACCTCCTATAGGCGTACCAACAAATTTGGGTCGAATACTCTAGCTCAAAAACTGCTGCGATCCCATGCGCTGGTGGGCCGTCAACAACATTCTTCTAATTTTGATTGCCGGAGAGTGCTAGCAGCATTCTTCTGGTGTCGTTGTAGGGGAAGGTCTGCTGTCACGGAATCAACATTTTTCTGGCACCATTGCCGGGGAGGTATTGCTATATTCTCTCAGTCACTTGGTATTTATATCTGCTGATCACTATGAAGAATCTGAAGGATCCGAAAACCAAAGTCTTGACCTCAACTACGAGGGGAGGTAAGGAACTGCCATCTAGCTCTGCACTTGATTCAGCTTCAGTTATGAGTAAGTTTGCGACATCACCTCCTGCTAGAAATCTTGATATGTCGCCTGTGCTTGATGATGCTTATGATGGTACTGCTAGAGATGCTATGCTTGATACTGTGCCTCATACTACTTTGCCTGATACTGCTAGAGATGCTATGCCTGATGATACTATGCTTGATACTGCCAGAGATGCTATGCTTGATACTGCTTTGCCTGATGATGCTATGCTTGATACTGCTAGAGATGCTACTTTGCCTGATATGCCACTAGGGGTATTCCTTGATGCTCATATTGCTAGAGTTACTGCCAATGCTCGTGATGCTTCTAAAACTGCCGATACTATTGAGATAGAACCTGCTTTTGCTCCTGCTAGATCTAGCTCTCCTAGATATGAATTGCCTGATATACCTGAGGGTTACGTTTTGGAGGGAGAGATAGCTGAGGATTTTCTTGCGTGTAAGGATGCCTACGACGCTGAGAAATTACTTCTCAAGTGGAAGGAAAAATCTCTGAAAGATAGTATGAAATACGACCCGAAGTTTGCCACTTCACCTATCTTTATCACCGATAAGGATTACGAATTCTCTGTCGATCCTGAGATAATCTCTCTAGTCGAATTGTCACACCCGAGTTTTTGGATTTCCTGACTAACTAACTTATTTCAAAATTTAGGACCAATTAATTTTTTTGTGAATGCTTGTGATGCTTGGAGTGACTATTGTCTGCCTGTTTGTTTAATTGCATGTGATTGATCCCCATTAATTCTTGCCATTCTCCTAATCACATCCTCACTCCATGATCTCCTGCCTAAAGATCATACCATGTGTTTAGGACAAATATCTATTTTTACCAAATATTATTTTCACCAAAAAGCTTTTCTTCGAATTAAACTTTCAAACCCCTGAGATGAGGTTTGTACTACAAGTCCTCAAATTAGGGAGTTTCTTTTGCACCAATTGTTTTATTTAAAACCATTATCAAAATGACTTTCAAAAACCACCATATTATTATTTTAAAAGTTATTTTAATATTTTATTTAAAAGCCCTTCTGTGAGGCCAGAAATGGTCTCCTATGAAGGAAAGTTATTTTTATTCAGAGAATTTAGGGAAACTCAATGGATATATTTATTCCATATTTATGAGTTTCAACACATGGTCATGTTCAAAATATTGGGCAAACCCCTCCAAAACCATTCGTGCTTATTTCAAGCTTTTGGAATATTTCTATAAGAAATATTCTCAATAAATTCCAGTAAAATTTTAGCATGTCATCTATGATATTCTTGAGGATCTTGCCAAGTTTCATTTCAATCCAAGTTGATTAGACTCCCCTAATCACTCTAAAACCCTATCTGTCCAGAATCAAATTTGAGCAACTCTACATTGTGAAGTGTCTCCAATTGTGCTCAAATTTGGTGGACATGTTCTAGTACTCCAATGAGGCATCCACACCAGGTGGTACCCCAAGGAGAATAGAGGAACTTGTCCTAAGACCCTCAAAACCCTCTCTGTTGATTTCTAACATTGGTAAACTTTACATTATAAAGTTTCTCCAATTATCCTCAAACTTTTTGTGCATGCCTTAATGCTCAAATAATGCCCCTACACCAAATATTGGATTTGTGGGAATTAATTTGAATAGGGTTCTAAGCAGAAACCCATTTTTGCCCATTTCAAGGGTTTTTCAAGTCAACATTGGAAAACTCCTCCAGCAAATCCCAAATTTGGTGTGCAAGCGTATTTTTATCTATTGTTTTACCCTGTTAACTTTCATAGCCATTAGAATCCATCTGGTAGCCCTACCACAGATCAAACACCTTGTGTGCACTCACTAATTTGGTTTCATTTGCCCCTTCCACTTTATTCCTTGAGCCCAAATTTCTACCATAGCCTCACATAGTTACATTTCACCTCCAGTAACATTCCCAGGGCCACTGGTCAATTATTGGAGAAGGACCCTTTGTAACTTTCTCTCATTTTTACCCTTGGCAGCACTGTTTTACCCTTCTTCCCATTCCTCTGCTTAAGCTATCACTCCCAACTCTTTCCAGAGCATCTAATATATGCCAAGGCTTCACTTAGAACCAAGAAATGACATCCTCATGTGGAGGAAATGAGCAGCACATCTACATGTTCATTTTTGGCTGAAATGTGGCTTTGTACAACAAGTACTAGCTACACTGGTTTTCTTGAGCTGAAACTTTGCAGTATTAAAGTCCTTCCACGCCTAACACTGCTAGACATGTCTTTTCCCCATTATCTCTCATGTATGTGCCCTCATTAGTAGCCCTAAGTTTGCTCTACAAACTTAACAGCAGTCAAAACCCCACCTAGACAGCTCCAAATTGGTCCAAACTTCACCAGTACATCGTGGCAAGCATGCGTTGCATGTTTGACACCTTGGCCTGGCCAAGGGGTGGCCCAGGGCACCAAGTGGGGTGGTGACCACCTACCTGGCATGCTGAAACGATGCTCTGCACCTTGGACTCTAGCTGCAGCTTGGGTCCAGCGAGGGGAGCGTGTCCCAGAGCGCCGCAGAGCATCCTTGACCCCCTCCACGATGCTAGGTAGACTCCAAGCCCCTCAGGCTGCGTGTGTCGGCCGTGACAGTGAGCACCAGAGAGCTCCGAGACCCTTCTCGGTTCCTCCTTCCCCAATTAGGGCCTCCCCGTGCACCAGAGCCTCAGATCCACTCCCCTCTCTCGCTAGGAACCCCTGGACCGAGCCGCATAAGCTGCCGAGCTACCCAATCCTCTAATGGCCACCGCGGAGTCGCCATGGCCTCCTCTCAGATTCGAGGTCCTCCAAGCCTCCCCTCTCCCTTGAACCCCTCCGGCGCCATGGCACCTTCGTGTAGAACCTTCGGTCAGCCCTCATTCCCTCCTAGGGGCGCCAATTACTCGAGGCCACGACTTCCAACGGCCACCTCCGCGGTCGTCCGAGGCGCCGCAACCTCGGCCCCTTCCAGCTCGCGCTAGGCATGGGAATGGGTGCGGCTCGCCTCTCTGAGGTCTCCGGTGGTCGGAGCGCTGGGAGCCATGCCCTGTAGCTCCGGCAGCCACCGTCGGCCTCTCCTGCTCTCTCCCGTGACGGGAGGTTGAAGAAGGCCACGGGCCCCGTTCGTCAGCCGGCTGGCTAGGCCGCCAGGTGGGGCCGCGCCACTTAAGTGGTTGCGCCTTGGTGGGTGTCGTCTTCCTGCGCGGGAAGCGCACTTCGTGCTAGGGCGCCTCCTGCATGGCTAGGCTGGCCAAGCCAAGCCAATGGGCCGGCCCGAAGGCCTAGCTAACGCCTAGTGCGCAAGATAGCCCCCCCCATAGGCTGAGTTTGACATTTTTCCTTTTTCTTATATCTTACAAATTCCACCATAAATTCATATTAACTCCAAATTGCATGATTCAAATTTCTGCAGGTTCCTAATTTCAAGATCTATCAACACATGTGCTTTGCACATTTTTCCAAGACATGTTTGTGTGGTGTTTGTCCCAAAATCCAAATCTGAATATTATTGGCCCCATCTTTAAAACATCCCATAGGCTTCATTTCAACTCCAAATGGAGTGATTCAAACTCCCAGAGCCTTCTAAAATCATTCTCCATTTTTAGAACCCTAGTCAACATTTTTGTGTGACTTATTTCTGTTGCAATAAATAAATAGCTCCTATTGCTATTTATTCCTCATTGTAAAATCTCTAGAATATTCATACCATCTCCAAATCCAGTGAAACCACTTCCTAAATATTTCTAAAATCATTCTCTGTTAAAAGGGTGCCTCCACTCATTTTTAACAGAATGATTTCTGTTGGCTTATTCAATGGCCACCTATTGCTCCTTTCACCTATTCAAAAATCCTTGATGATTCAAATCTCCTGTGAGAAGCTTCAGGTATTTTTCTTATGACCAGAGAGGTCCAAGAAAAATAAAACTTCTATTTATAGAACACTTTTATTCTGCTTGCTATATGGCTTACTATAGTTGTTTCCGACGTTAGTTGACGATACACGGAGTATTCGGGGACGGACCGGAAGACCTCGAAGACCCCGAGGACTTACGTGAGCAAGGCAAGCAGCCCTTTGACCATGACTTGAGCACAACATTGTTCCATGCTAGTATAGTTGGTATTTTCCCGTTGCATGTGATCACGATGCCGGTTCATCATTGTGGTGATGGCACCGGAGGCTTCTTCAAAGCCCTTGCATTTTGATGATGTTATTCACATGGCTCCTCGGAGCATGAGCATGATGAGCTTGATCTTACCATCTACGAGGATCATGCTACTGTCATGCTGACTAGTAGAATAAGATCATTGCATTGAGCTTGACCCTACCCCTTGAGGGTCATGCTATTATCATGTTGACAAGTAAAGATAGAGCATTTTATCATGAGCATGATGATGAGTTAAATAAAGAGTTTATGAAAACCCCGCCGGGTGCCACTAATGCCCGAGGGTGATGATGAGTTGGTGATCACTTTTGGTGAAGTGTTGCAGTCGGTACTAGCAAAGAGCCACATTACTAGTGGCGGGAGTGATCGGTGTCACTCTCGTGATGGGGTCGTGCCAGGTAGGACGACAATGCCATTATTATGAGTTCCAAGCACACCGTTGGTCCGCGCATGGTTGATACAGTCCAGAGTCGATGCTCGTAAGACGTACAACATGTGGGCTGGGTACCAATCGAGTGGACCTCTTTGTCTAGTATCGTCAGGGGAAAGATGATGATCGGGTACTTAACTCGGGTATATGTGATATACCGCGAGTCATGGATGACACGAAAGTTTCCCGGATCTCGTGGGTCCAGCGTACTACCTCTGCAGAGTGTAAACTATTCGAATAGCCGTGTCCACGGTCAAGGACAGTTGGGTGGTGCTGCTTAAACTACGTCCAGCGTTTCCGCATAAACCAAGTGTGAGTAAAAGTGTGTGTGAGTGTGTGGGTTTGGTGTTAAAAAGGTGTTGTTATAAAGATAATAATATGACCAAGTTCGGTGACTTGGCATATAGGGTGAACCCGGATGGTTTAACCCTCAGCTGATACATTGAGGTTATGACAAGTCAGATGACTTGGCATATAGGGTGAACCCGGATGGTTTAGCCCTCAGCTGAAGCATTGACGTTATGACAAGTCCGATGACTTGGCATATAGGGTGAACCCGGATGGTTCAGCCCTTAGCAGATATGTTGATATCTGTAACCTTTTTTTCAAGAGTAATTCTTTAGTTGATGCATATTCATGATCATTCCACCCAGATGAGTTATACAAGAGATGCATGATATTGTTATCCTTCACTTTCATTATTCGTATCATGGGCTGTTTGCGAGTACATTCAAAGTACTCATTGGCTTGCCAATGGTTATTTCATTGACCAGGTCTGAAAGACAGGATATGGTGAGGATTAACTCGGTGACGTTCTTGCGAGCTAGGACGCTTCCCCAGTCAGAATGCCTGTAGGTTAAGGCTGATGGCATGGGTTCACGCTTTCAACCAATAATTCCGCTATTGGTCTAGTTTGGTGCTTTGGACTTTAAGGCCCTATGTATGTAAGACTCGACCGAAGTGGTCATTTATTGTATCAAATGATATGTATGGATGTAAGACTCTATTATTCAGTATATGTGTTCAGTAAGCATTGATCCTTGGGATCACTGGGCACGACGATCTCGACTTACCAGTCAGGGTCCCCACAGAGCTGGTATCAGAGCCATCCGATTGTAGGAAGCCCTTAGTTAGCACAGACGTTAGTTAGGATAAATCTGCCTTACAGATCCTTCAAAATACTTACAAAACCTATATATTTTCTCGACTCTCCTAAATCTTCAAAGAAAATAAAGGTTATGCTCTAGCCTTCCACTCTTATTTTCTTGACACTCCTCGTCTAGTTTTTCAAAACTTGCTAATGGTCGCTAGAACCTTATGCCCTTCTGACCACGGGATAAATTGAAATCCTCGTGGGCAGCCCAAAAGGAAGTAACCTTTCCAGGCAAACACCTGTGCTGAAGGACAGAGAAGACCTCTCCGCGACCGGACGACACCAACAGAAGTACCTCCATGAGGGACAAGGATATCGAGGCTTAGAAATGGCGAAACCCTGGACACTGTTCCAGAGTGATGCCACTTTTGCCTACGATAATCTGGACATAATATATGCAAACCTTGATCTGCATCACTAATAGAGTGACCCTATCAATTATAAGGAAGTGTGTCGACCACCACCGGTGGATGAGAACCTTGCCATTTGGTCCCCCTCACCTTAGTGAGCAGGAAAACGGTTCTCTTCATCTCCCGCTCTAGGTGTCGATATCGCAATTAGTATGATTGACAGATCAGAACTCTATCATGTCATGCAAATATCGGTGCATGAAGATGTCCCCTTGAGACCCTCGAAGCCTCAGAAGACAAGAAGACGATGACAAGGTCATGAAGACAATAGAAGACCCTGTCAGTGATAGCTATGAAGAACCACCTTCGTCAGCAATTTCCCAGACAAGAAGACAACCAGAGTTCTTTACAACTTAAGCAAATAGCTTCAGCAAGCGACAACAAGAGGCGTGACAACACCATGAGAAGGTCCAGAAGACTTAGCGGACTCCTCTCCGGAGCAAGAAGCAAGCACGACTGTCGAGTCCCTGAACCTAGGATAGGATGAGTCGTGAATCCTCTATACGAAGTCGAGTCCGTGAAATGGTTCGGATGGACCATGTTGTGTGTTGTTTGTTTTTGTTGTTCGTGCTTTGATATAAGTCGCACTTTTGCTTAGGAAACAAGCATGCGGTTATATCACTTGTCTTATTTTGATGTTCAAAATAATTTTTGAACTTGTTTGAGTTGACTTTGCGATGCTTGCTGGATTACACTAAGACCCTTAGACATTCCCCTTGGTACTCTCTCTCTTTCCCTCACCTCTCTCGACAACTGAAGACGGCAAGGCAGATGCGCCAAGGATCCACTTCGAAGGACGACTGACACTGAAGACACTGACTATGCTATGCTTAACCACACACAACCATAGGAGTGTGTTTTCCCTCAAGATTGAAAAAACCACACCAGACCAGACTAACCTCCACAAGCCTTTCCGGCTCAAATTTTCTGGTCATGTGTCTAGTACACGGACTCGCCAGAATGCGTGTAGGTCCCCGATAAACCCCGCTAAGCGCCGGGTTCTCAATGGAACGAGTGATCACAGCGAACAAGTATCCTTCAATCTTAAGCTAGCACTGTAACCTTGATGCCATAGGAGGATCGTTCTCGGATATAGAGTATTAGACTAAGATTGTGGAGATGACAATAGTTGTCTTGAGGATATAGCTAGACTATTTTGGTGGATTGTGAGACCCTTATAAAGGTAGGTGAACTTGGTGGAACAAGTTAGTACAGTAGTATAACCTACATGATCTGGAGTAAGATTGGATTTAGTAGGATGATTATGATCGCAAACATTATTCTTGGTGGTATACATGACTTTAGCAAGTAGTTGGCATGGTTTGGAGATAATTACC
Organism: Hordeum vulgare subsp. vulgare; assembly: GCF_904849725.1. Classification (NCBI taxonomy): domain Eukaryota; kingdom Viridiplantae; phylum Streptophyta; class Magnoliopsida; order Poales; family Poaceae; genus Hordeum; species Hordeum vulgare. Next base: position 499,277,357 of record NC_058524.1, on the reverse strand, counting down.
ATAATGACTTGGAGTATCAAGTGGACTTGTTGGATTGAGTCTTGGATTTAAATAGGTAATCTTAATAGAGTATTGAGGATGACAAAGACCACATGGTTCGGAGTAAATTGGATTTAGCTCGTTAATCTCGATCATGATACCATGTTTCTCGGTGGATATAGAGTACGTATACTTGGAGTTGTCAAATAGATTTACAACCTATGTAGTTTGGCCTTGGAGATTAGATGGTCATGATTATTGAAGTTGGTGGATATACTACGACGTAATTCTTGCAGTAATATGTGAGTTATGGGGACCCTAAGAGATTATGTAGAACCCCATCCGTGTTGGATTTGTAAGAGTGACAGGTCTAGTAATGATTGATCAAATTGATGGATCACTTGATCGGATTCATAGGAAGGAAACAAAATATTGGATTGGTCTAGTACATGTTTCCTTAATATAGTAGTGTAGTACCCTGTCCATTGGATGACACAGGTGGACAATTGGATTTGTTGTGCCTCAGATTCAATCGTGGTAGCTGTATGTCTCCCCAAGGTCCTTGCATAGTAATGCATGTACAGTTGGGGCTACGTCATACTTGTAAGTGTTTGGGTTTAGTTCTTCCCTCAACCCGGAGTTGACTAGCTTGAGCGGTGTGAAGTTGACCGTGTAGGGTGGTATCCTTGATGAGATGAGATGATGTTGTCTCAAGTTAGCGGTCGAACTACTGGCATCTAAGGAATGTGCTTAGAGATAAGATGATAATTGTTCGTCCACATCCTAAGTTCCTTAAGACCTTAAAGCTTCGCTGAGCCACAAGATGGACGGACTACGACCATAGAAGATGACTCTAAGTCGTTAGAATGTGGCCAGTACCCGCCCATAGCAATTCCCCATTCTCCTCGCCTGACCCATGAGCACAATGCTTATGTCATGTTTGGGGGAAAGTATGTTGTCATCCTCACTAATGACATCCTTACTCACCCAGTAAGAGGAAGAACACCTTAGTCCTGTTTGGACGAACCCCAGGAACGCCGATTGTTATACCTCTCAAGGGTCCGTGATATCTCGAGAAGGTGGACTTCTCGAAGCAATCCCAAGACGACGGAAGTCTATCCTACGCAAGTCAAGACGAAGAACCGCCGTGACAAGGAAGCCACGACAACGACGATGAAGCAACAAAAGTCAACCACCGACCACGCACCGACTACATCAACGACATCAAGAAGCCTCGACGATTCAAGATGACGAAGCCCCTGGAGAAGCGAAAGAATCAGACGACCTCTCCTTGGGTCAAATCCAGGATGAGAGTACTAGCAGGTCGTGGTGGAAACCTGCTGAAGGTGATTCCGCTTGCCGAGTCGCAGACCTTGGAAATGGATGACTGGTCTATACTCTTGGGTAGCCAGATTATCCAGAAACCCTCACAACTCCCATGATGGCAGGACCTATTCTGAACTCTGAGCCTCCGAGCTTAGACTCATAGGTGAGACCCAGCCCGGACCCTTTCAAGAGAAGCCTTCGAAGACTAATTGCGACCATAGCTTGACTGCCGAAAGGAAGTCAAGGACTTCCCCGTAAGCAGGAAGCCATGCGAAGACTTTGGCAGTGCGTTCTAACACGAGACATATTGATGTCACTAACCGACATGCGAAGCCAGGACCCGATCCTAGATACGCTATCTTGCCACGTATTCTCACTTGGAATACACTCGCAAGCGAGAACCTTGCACGGACTTAGCTTACCAAGCCCTTGACCTTGGTCAAGCCTAACTTATTGCCAGATCCTGCTCACGATCAGTCGAGGACTTGTGAACATTCGAAGTTGTACCATCAAGCACCTCAAGACCACCACAACAATATGGAGACATGAAGACTACCTCCGACTCAAGATTTTGTATCACACCAACCCCTAGCCTAGAAATCTCGGGGACGAGATTTTCTTAAGAGGGTAAGGTCTGTCACACCCCAGTTTTTGGATTTCCTGACTAACTAACTTATTTCAAAATTTAGGACCAATTAATTTTTTTGTGAATGCTTGTGATGCTTGGAGTGACTATTGTCTGCCTGTTTGTTTAATTGCATGTGATTGATCCCCATTAATTCTTGCCATTCTCCTAATCACATCCTCACTCCATGATCTCCTGCCTAAAGATCATACCATGTGTTTAGGACAAATATCTATTTTTACCAAATATTATTTTCACCAAAAAGCATTTCTTTGAATTAAACTTTCAAACCCCTGAGATGAGGTTTGTACTACAAGTCCTCAAATTAGGGAGTTTCTTTTGCACCAATTGTTTTATTTAAAACCATTATCAAAATGACTTTCAAAAACCACCATATTATTATTTTAAAAGTTATTTTAATATTTTATTTAAAAGCCCTTCTGTGAGGCCAGAAATGGTCTCCTATGAAGGAAAGTTATTTTTATTTCTTTCAAAATATTTCAGAGAATTTAGGGAAACTCAATGGATATATCTATTCCATATTTATGAGTTTCAACACATGGTCATGTTCAAAATATTGGGCAAACCCCTCCAAAACCATTCCTGCTTATTTCAAGATTTTGGAATATTTCTATAAGAAATATTCTCAATAAATTCCAGTAAAATTCTAGCATGTCATCTATGATATTCTTCAGGATCTTGCCAAGTTTCATTTCAATCCAAGTTGAGTAGACTCCCCTAATCACTCTAAAACCCTATCTGTCCAGAATCATATTTGAGCAACTCTACATTGTGAAGTGTCTCCAATCGTGCTCAAATTTGGTGGACATGTTCCAGTACTCCAATGAGGCATCCACACCAGGTGGTACCCCAAGGAGAATAGAGGAACTTCTCCTAAGACCCTCAAAACCCTCTCTGTTGATTTCTGACTTTGGTAAACTTTACATTATAAAGATTCTCCAATTATCCTCAAACTTTTTGTGCATGCCTTAATGCTCAAATAATGCCCCTACACCAAATATTGGATTTGTGGGAATTAATTTGAATAGGGTTCTAAGCAGAAACCCATTTCTGCCCATTTCTAGGGTTTTTCAAGTCTACACAGGAAAAATCCTCGAGCAAATCCCAAATTTGGTGTGCAAGCCTATTTTCATCTATTGTTTTACCCTGTTAACTTTCATAGCCATTGGAATCCATCTGGTAGCCCTACCATAGATCAAACACCTTGTGTGCACTCACTAATTTGGTTTCATTTGCCCCTTCCACTTTATTCCTTGAGCCCAAATTTCTACCACAGCCTCACATAGTTACATTTCACCTCCAGTAACATTCCCAGGGCCACTGGTCAATTATTGGAGAAGGACCCTTTGTAACTTTCTCTCATTTTTACCCTTGGCAGCACTGTTTTACCCTTCTTCCCATTCCTCTGCTTAAGCTATCACTCCCAACTCTTTCCAGAGCATCTAATATATGCCAAGGCTTCACTTAGAACCAAGAAATGGCATCCTCATGTGGAGGAAATGAGCAGCACATCTACATGTTCATTTTTGGTTGAAATGTGGCTTTGTACAACAAGTACTAGCTACACTGGTTTTCTTGAGCTGAAACTTTGCAGTATTAAAGTCCTTCCACGCCTAACACTGCTGGACATGTATTTTCCCCATTATCTCTCATGTATGTGCCCTCATTAGTAGCCCGCAAACTTAACAGCAGTCAAAACCCCACCTAGACAGCTCCAAATTGGTCCAAACTTCACCAGTACATCGTGGCAAGCATGCCTTGCATGTTTGACACCTTGGCCTGGCGAAGGGGTGGCCCAGGACACCAAGTGGGGTGGTGACCACCTCCCTGGCATGCTGAAACGGTGCTCTGCACCTTGGACTCTAGCTGCAGCTTGGGTCCAGCGAGGGGAGCGTGTCCCAAAGCGCCGTAGAGCATCCTTGACCCCCTCCACGATGCTAGGTAGACTCCAAGCCCCTCAGGCCGCGTGTGTCGGCCGTGACAGTGAGCACCAGAGAGCTCCGAGACCCTTCTCGGTTCCTCCTTCCCCACTTAGGGCCTCCCCGTGCACCAGAGCCTCAGATCCACTCCCCTCTCTCGCTAGGAACCCCTGGACCGAGCCGCATAAGCTGCCGAGCTACCCAATCCTCTAATGGCCACCACGGAGTCGCCTCGGCCTCCTCTCAGATTCGAGGTCCTCCAAGCCTCCCCTCTCCCTTGAACCCCTCCGGCGCCATGGCACCTCCGTGTAGAACCTTCGGTCAGCCCTCATTCCCTCCTAGGGGCTCCAATTGCTCGAGGCCACGACTTCCAACGGCCACCTCCGCGGTCGTCCGAGGCGCCGCAACCTCGGCCCCTTCCAGCTCGCGCTAGGCATGGGAATGGGTGCGGCTCGCCTCTCTGAGGTCTCCGGTGGTCGGAGCGCTGGGAGCCATGCCCTGTAGCTCTGGCATCCGCTGTTGGCCTCTCCTGCTCTCTCCCGTGGCGGGAGGTTGAATAAGGCCACGGGCCCCGTTCGTCAGCCGGCTGGCTAGGCCGCTAGGTGGGGCCACGCCACTTAAGTGGTTGCGCCTCGGTGGGGTGCCGTCTTCCTGTGCGGGAAGCGCACTTCGTGCTAGGGCCCCTCCTGCATGGCTAGGCTGGCCAAGCCAAGCCAGTGGGCCGGCCCGAAGGCCTAGCTGACGCCTAGTGCGCAAGATAGCCCCCCATAGGCTGAGTTTCCCATTTTTCCTTTTTCTTATATCTTACAAATTCCACCATAAATTCATATTAACTCCAAATTGCATGATTCAAATTTCTGTAGGTTCCTAATTTCAAGATCTATCCACACATGTGCTTTGCACATTTTTCCAAGACATATTTCTATGGTGTTTGTCCCAAAATCCAAATCTGAATATTATTGGCCCCATCTTTAAAAAATCCCATAGGATTCATTTCAACTCCAAATGGAGTGATTCAAACTCCCAGAGCCTTCTAAAATCATTCTCCATTTTTAGAACCCTGGTCAACATTTTTGTGTGACTTATTTCTGTTGCAATAAATAAATAGCTCCTATTGCTATTTATTCCTCATTGTAAAATCTCTAGAATATTCATACCATCTCCAAATCCAGTGAAACCACTTCATAAATATTTCTAAAATCATTCTATGTTAAAAGGGTGCCTCCACTCATTTTTAACAGAATGATTTCTGTTGGCTTATTCAATGGCCACCTATTGCTCCTTTCACCTATTCAAAAATCCTTGATGATTCAAATCCCCTGTGAGAAGCTTCAGGTATTTTTCTTATGACCAGAGAGGTCCAAGAAAAATAAAACTTCTATTTATAGAACACTTTTATTCTGCTTGCTATGTGGCTTACTATAGTTGTTTCCGACGTTAGTTGACGATACACGGAGTATTCGGGGACGGACCGGAAGACCTCGAAGACCCCGAGGACTTACGTGAGCAAGGCAAGCAGCCCTTTGACCATGACTTGAGCACAACATTGTTCCATGCTAGTATAGTTGGTATTTTCCCGTTGCATGTGATCACGATGCCGGTTCATCATTGTGGTGATGGCACCGGAGGCTTCTTCAAAGCCCTTGCATGTTGATGATGTTATTCACATGGCTCCTCGGAGCATGAGCATGATGAGCTTGATCTTACCATCTACGAGGATCATGCTACTGTCATGCTGACTAGTAGAATAAGATCATTGCATTGAGCTTGACCCTACCCCTTGAGGGTCATGCTATTATCATGTTGACAAGTAAAGATAGAGCATTTTATCATGAGCATGATGATGAGTTAAATAAAGAGTTTATGAAAACCCCGTCGGGTGCCACTGATGCCCGAGGGTGATGATGAGTTGGTGATCAATTTTGGTGAAGTGTTGCACCGGTGTTTTTGTGAGAGTATGGTTTCGGAAATGGATTAGATTTATGATGTGTCGACCGTCCCAACCTTACCAGTACGACCACGATACCCCTTTATGGGACGGGGCTTTGTTGATTACTCTGGTCGGTACTAGCAAAGAGCCACATTACTAGTGGCGGGAGTGATCGGTGTCACTCTCGTGATGGGGTCGTGCCAGGTAGGACGACTATGCCATTATTATGAGTTCCAAGCACACCGTTGGTCCCCGCATGGTTGATACAGTCCAGAGTCGATGCTCGTAAGACGTACAACATGTGGGCTGGGTACCAATCGAGTGGACCTCTTTGTCTAGTATCATCAGGGGAAAGATGATGATCGGGTACTTACCTCGGGTATATGTGATATACCGCGAGTCGTGGATGACACGGAAGTTTCCCGGATCTCGTGGGTCCAGCGTACTACCTCTGCAGAGTGTAAACTATTCGAATAGCCGTGTCCACGGTCAAGGACAGTTGGGTGGTGCTGCTTAAACTACGTCCAGCGTTTCCGCATAAACCAAGTGTGAGTAAAAGTGTGTGTGAGTGTGTGGGTTTGGTGTTAAAAAGGTGTTGTTATAAAGATAATAATATGACCAAGTTCGGTGACTTGGCATATAGGGTGAACCCGGATGGTTTAACCCTCAGCTGATACATTGAGGTTATGACAAGTCAGATGACTTGGCATATAGGGTGAACCCGGATGGTTTAGCCCTCAGCTGAAGCATTGACGTTATGACAAGTCTGATGACTTGGCATATAGGGTGAACCCGGATGGTTCAGCCCTTAGCAGATATGTTGATATCTGTAACCTGTTTTTCAAGAGTAATTCTTTAGTTGATGCATATTCATGATCATTCCACCCAGATGAGTTATACAAGAGATGCATGATATTGTTATCCTTCACTTTCATTGTTCTTATCATGGGCTGTTTGCGAGTACATTCAAAGTACTCATTGGCTTGCCAATGGTTATTTCATTGACCAGGTCTGAAAGACAGGATATGGTGAGGATTAACTCGGTGACGTTCTTGCGAGCTAGGACGCTTCCGAGTCAGAATGCCTGTAGGTTAAGGCTGATGGCATGGGTTCACGCTTTCAACCAATAATTCCGCTATTGGTCTAGTTTGGTGCTTTGGACTTTAAGGCCCTATGTATGTAAGACTCGACCGAAGTGGTCATTTATTGTATCAAACGGTATGTATGGATGTAAGACTCTATTATTCAGTATCTGTGTTCAGTGAGCATTGATCCTTGGGATCACTGGGCACGGCGATCTTGACTTACCAGTCGGGGTCCCCACACGAATCTGATCCTTTCCACGGTTTTGAGTCTGAGACGGTCGTAGCCCATCTTGCCAAACTACACGATATAGCCACCCTTTTCACTAATGAGGAGAAGATCCGCCACTACTATATCCTTAAGCTATTTCCTTTCTCTCTAAAGGATGACGCTAAAGCCTGGTTCACCTCTCTTGCTCCTGGATGTGTGAGTAGTCCCCAGGATATGGTCTATTACTTCTGTGAGAAATATTTCCCTTCCCATAAGAAGCAAGCTGCCTTGGAGGAAATATACAACTTTGCTCGACTCCAAGAAGAGAGTCTCCCACAAGCTTGGGGGAGGCTCGTCCAGCTACAAAATGCTTTGCCTGATCACCCTCTTAAGAAGAACAAGATACTTGATATCTTCTATAACGGACTTACCGATGCCTCTAGAGACCACCTAGATAGTTGTGCCGGTTGTGTTTTTAGGGAACGAACTGTAGAACAAGCTGAGACCCTGCTGAATAACATCTTGATCAACGATAATGCTTGGACTATTCCCGAACCACCTCCTAAGCCAACTCCGAAGAAAAGAGGTATTCTATTCCTCAGTCCCGAAGATATGCAAGAAGGCAAGAAATCTATGCAAGAGAAAGGCATTAGATCTGAAGATGTCAAAAATCTACCACCTATTGAAGAGATCCATGGTCTCGATAACCCGATACAAGTAGTAGAAGTGAATTCTCTGCGTAGGTTTGATGAGAGTGATATTCCCTTCGACAAACCTGCTAGCCTATGCTTTGATGAATTTGACAACTTTGTTGCCAAACAACAGAGTTTCAATGATTATGTTAGAACACACATGGAAAAAAGTACTCGTATGCTTAGCCATTTAAGTGCTTGTGTAGACAAAAATGTTAATGATCTGAAGCTTCTGAGTAAACATGCCTCTATGATTACTACTCAGGTAGAACAAGTACTTAAAGCTCAGAATGACCTGCTCAATGAATTAAATGACAACTCTGCCAGAGTCATTACTAGAGGAGGAAAAATGACTTAGGAACCTTTGTATCCTGAAGGTCATCCTAAGAGAATTGATCAAGATTCTCAAGGAATCAATGCTGATACACCCAATCATACTAAGGAGAAGAAGAAGGATGATAGAAACCTACATGCCAGTTCACCAAATACTAACACACCTGAAGAACCTAATGATATTTCTGCGTCTGATGCAGAAACACAATCTGGTGATGAACATGAACCTGGTGACAATATGGGCAGTGATGTTCATAATAATGCTCAACCTAGCAATGATGAGGTTGTGGAGATTGAACCTTCGGTTAATCCTGATAACCCACAACCTAAGAGATACGATAAGAATGATTTCACTGCTAGGAAGCATGGTAAAGAAAGGGAGCCATGGGTTCAAAGATCTATGCCCTTTCCTCCTAAGCCATCCAAGAAAAAGGATGATGAGGATTTTGAGCGCTTCGTTGAGATGATAAGACCCATCTTTCTGCAGATGCGGTTAACTGATATGGTCAAGATGTCTCCGTATGCCAAGTACATGAAAGATATCGTGACTAATAAACGGAAGATACCAGATCTTGAGATATCCACCATGCTTGCCAATTACACTTTCAAAGGTGGAACTCCTAAGAAACTTGGTGATCCCGGAGTGCCCACTATACCTTGCTCCATTAAAGGAAACTACGTAAGAACTGCCTTATGTGACCTTGGAGACGGTGTTAGTGTTATGCCACTCTCTCTTTATCATAGACTTGAGTTGGATAAGTTGACACACACTGAAATTTCTCTGCAAATGGCCGACAAATCAACTGCTTTCCCTATCAGCATTTGCGAGGATGTGCCTGTTGTGGTTGCTAACACCACTATCTTAACAGACTTTGTTATCTTGGATATTCCCGAGGACGATGCCATGGCTGTCATCCTCGGAAGACCCTTTTTAAACAATGCAGGGGCTATTATAGATTGCAACAAAGGCAATGTCACTTTCTATGTCAACGGTAATGAGCACACGGTGCACTTTCCGAAGAAACGATATCAAGTACATTGCATCAATGCTAGCGAAAATACTTCATCGATTCCTATTGGGAGCTTTGAATGCCGTATTCCTCGTGTCAAGATGAAGTATGATTTGCTTGTTGGGGAGATACATATCCCCATTGAGGTGACTTAGTGGCTATTCGAAAATTCTCTGTTCTCTCTTGCGATTCGAGAAGGCTTTGTCATGAGGATTTGATCAACCCCATTGAAGGATTTATTTCGATGACCATGAAATGGATGAATCAAAGAGTCACATACCTCTGTTTTGAGCTTTCATTTTCTGTTGCTTAGAAGAAAAATGATAGAATTAGTTTAGCTTTTCCTGTTTTCTGTTTTAGCGTCCTGGAGAAAAATACCTCGAAAATAAAAGTTCTTCGATGGTCATGAAAATTTAGTAGGATTTTTTCTGGAATATTTGAAAATTACTGGGCCTGAGAGCTGGCCTGGGGGACAGACCAGTGGGCCACAAGCCCTGCCACCGCCACCCCCTGGTGGCGGCTAGCAAGCTTGTGGGGCCCACAGGGACCCCCTCCACTCATTCCAGCTCTCATCCTCTTCTTCCACCTCCAGAAAAAATTGTTTCGCAGATCAAACCCGTGTTCTTGATCATTTGGTTGTGATTTTCGATCTCCTTGCTCAAAGCACCATTCTCCGAACCGTTTTGGGGAAATTACTCCTTGGTAAGTGACGCCTCCATTGGTCCAATTAGTTTTTGCTCTAGTGCTTTATTCTTCGCGTATTCTTGCTACCTTGGTGACCCTGTTCTTGAGATAGGAAGGTTGATTTTAGCTGGTCCCAAGTAGTTTTAGCACGTGATACGGTCTCTAGGCACTAGTAGGAGTAGTTGCTACAAGTTGGGTTAATCTTTATTCACTTTTCTTTCGAAGTCTCTAAAAATTTCAGAATTTTTCAGATCTAGAAAAGGAAAAAGATGAGGAGGTTCTTGAGAGGCTCTTCAAGCCGTAACCCCAAGGAGGATGAGAAGAACCACCCCAAGTACGTAGTCCCTCGAGTCACAGAAGTTCGAGCGTGCGAGTGGCCAAGTGATGAATTTTTGTGCGCCGTTGGGCTTTATGAAGACTAATATTACTTGGTGGAGAACGCAGGTCTTACTGCGTTCGTTGAAGATAAGTGCTTGCAATACCTCCTCCTCACCAATATTTTCATTCAAAGCTTCAACTTTTATCCGAGGAAGAATCCTCCCATGGTTGAGTTCATGATATACGATGTTCCCCACTGCATGACACTACAGGATTTTTGCAATGTATGCAAATTACCTTATGTTGGGGATATCCGTGACCCTCGTCCATGGGACTTGGAGGATTTCATTGGTACTATTGCTGTTGGAGAGGAGAGAGGAGTGTCTCGCGCTAGAATTTCTACCATACATTTTCCTGTGCTTCGGTACTTCTCACTATTTGTGGGAAAATGTTTGATTGGCCGTGGGGAGGCTGGATCACTTAGTTCTCCAAACCTTGCGGTTTTGCGCGAAGGCCTTTATAACGATAAGACTTATAGCCTAGGTGCTATAGTAGCCCAGCGGTTGAACACCAACCGTTCCAAGGGTGTCGTCTATGGAGGTATCTATGCTACCCGTCTTGCCAGACACTTTGAGATACCCATTAGACTGGGAGAGGAAGGAGAGATGCTTCTCCCTGAGAAATATCTGGATTATGACAGCATGGTTTGCCATGATTTTCTGGATAGAGATGCTAGTAGACGGATTTATAACCTGGTATTTAGTCAGGGTACTCGAGAGACTATTACTTTGCCTGCTCCTTCTTTGTTCGATCTTCATGCAGGCAGGTACACTATTATGCCCTCGGACATCTACGTATATTGGGGCTTGGCCCAACCACAAGTGCCAGTGCCCGAGCCGCCAGTCGAGTACCAGACGCCAGGTTTATCAGTGGGAGCCAGAGGAGCTCACACAGCAGTGGCATCCACAGTTTGCTCCGAAGTATCCCGGAGCTGGTGATTTCCCACCATGGGAGTAGACCAAGCTAGGCCAAAAGCCTAAGCTTGGGGGAGTACGTGTTCTCACCGACTTTACATTCATGCTTATGCTTTCACTTTGTTAGCCGGTGTTTACACTTTGCCACTGTATTATCCATGCTAGTTTATTTTCATTTTCTTGTTTTGTGTCCTTTTGAGAAAACCCAAAAATATTTTTCTTTCTTATTTTGCTTGTTGGGAGCTTTCCCGTGTAAATAGTTTTCTTTTTCTTTGGGTCAAGGTAGAAGATATTGGTTACAATGTTTAGTGGTTCTTGCATGCATACGTGTTTAGCTTTCAAAGAGCCATATTACTTTGTCTTCTCCTTTGTGTTTGCCTGCAGATTCAGCTTAGTCCAATGCACGAGCACTCTTATTATTGTTCATATCGTTCGATCGTGCAAGTGAAAGGCAATAATGATGATATATGATGAGGTGACTGAGACTGAAAAGTTGGTATGAACTCTATCTATTTTGTTTTTGTAAATATGACTAGCTTGTCGACCCAGATTCAACTTTGTTGTGAGAGAACCATGTTTGCAATGACAACTTAGAGATCATAGTTTCTGATGCCATGCTTATTTAGCTAAGAGCTTATAATGGTTTGTCTTGGATGCCAACATAGATTTTGAGATGACTATGATGTAGTATGATAGGATGGTATTCTCCTTTGAATAATTCAAGTGGCTTGACTTGGCGCATGTTCATGCATGTAGTTGAAACAAAATCAACATAGCCTCTATGATGTTCGTGTTCATGGTGATTTATATCCTGTTCATGCTTGCATTCAATGTTAGTCAAACTCATTGCATCCTGATGACTGTTGTCGCTCTCTAGTTGGTCGCTTCCCAGTCTTTTGCTAGCCTTCACTTGTACTAAGCGGAATACTGCTTGTGCATCCATTTCCATAAACCCAAAAGTTTTTCCATGAGAGTCCACCATACCTACCAATTTGCGGTTTCTACCTGCCGTTCCAAGTAAATTTGCATGTGCCACTCTCTAAACCTTCAAGAAATAATCTGTTTTGCATGCCCGAACCGCTCATGTGGTGACATGGGGCTATTGGTATCTGCCATGCTAGGAGTGCTATCCTCGACATCTGTTTATTCACTGTCATTCACGAGAAAGGGGCCGGTAATTGGAATGCCCAGTTCCACGCTTAAATCGAAAACATAATTGTAAAACAAGACTCCCCCCGGATTGATGTTAGTATGGACGGTACCCGAGGATTCGGCTAGCCGTGGAGTGTGATTGATTGGTGGTGGGGGAGTTAAAACTTTACTTTTCTGTTTGGGAACTGCCTATAGCATGAGTAGCATGGAATATATTGAGAACTCTTGGTCATTGCGTTGACAATGAAAGCATGGCACCCAAAATTATTATCTCTGTTTTCAAAGCTTGATCTGTGGCACCTCTGCAAATCAATGCTTCCCTCTGCGAAGGGCCTGTCTATTTATTTTCCTGTCGAGTCATCCTCTTCTTATATAAGCACCAATTAGAGAGCACCTTTGTCATTTTTATGCTTTGCTTTGGATTGATATTGAGTATGACTATGACTGAATCTTCGTTGCTATGAATTACAATGCTTAGTCAGCCCTTGATCTTTGAAAGTGCTGTGCATTTATGTTTTGCGGTCTCAGAAAGAGCTAGCGAGATACCACCTATTCATATTGCCTCATGCTTGTTTTGATTGAAGTGTTGGTATTTGAAACTCATTATTATTTGCTCGTTAGCTGATTATGCCATTGATATTAGTTTACCATGAGACCTTTGTGTCACTTGCTTATGTGGTTAACTTGTGATCTTGCTGAAATTCTGGTTATGAGTTAGACATAGTTGCAACAACAAGATCAAACAGAGTTTGTCAAAGTTTTTCTTTCTCTCTCAGTTTGTCAACGGAGTTGCTTGAGGACAAGCAAGGTTTTAAGCTTGGGGGAGTTGATACATCTCCATCGTATCTACTTTTCCAAACTCTTTTGCCCTTGTTTTGGACTCTAATTTGCATGATTTGAATGGAACTAACCTGGACTGACGCTGTTTTCAGCAGAATTGCCTTGGTGTTATTTTTGTGCAGAAATAAAAGTTCTCAGAACGTCCTGAAAATTTACGGGGAACATTTTTGGGAAATATGAAAAATACCTGCGCAAAGATCCACCTGAGGGGGTGGGTCAGTGGGCCACAAGCCCTACCACCGCCACCCCCTGGTGGCGGATGGCAAGCTTGTGGGGCCCACGTGGCTCTGCCGCCCCCAATCTCAGCTCTATAAGTTCACTTTCGTCCCAGAAAAAATCCAGAGAGAAGATTTCGTCGTATTTGCGATACGGAGGCGCCGGCACATCCTGTTCTTCATCTGGAGGGCAGATCTGGAGTCCGTTTTAGGCTCCGGAGAGGGGAAATCGTCGCCATCGTCATCATCAACCTTCTTCCCACTCCAATTCCATGAAGCTTTTTGTCGTTCGTGAGTAATCTATTCGTAGGCTCGCTGGGCGGTGATGAGTAGGATGAGATCTATCATGTAATCGAGTTAGTTTTGATGGGGATTGATCCCTAGTATCCACTATGTTCTGAGATTGATGTTGCTACTACTTTGCCATGCTTAATACTTGTCACTAGGGCCCGAGTGCCATGATTTCAGATCTGAAATTATTATGTTGTCACCAATATATGTGTGTTTTAGATCCGATCTTGCAAGTTGTAGTTACCTACTATGTGTTGTGATCCGGCAACCCCGGAGTGACAATAACCGGAACCACTCCCGGTGATGACCATAGTTTGAGGAGTTCATGTGTTCACCAAGTGCTAATGCGTTGGTACAGTTCTTTATTAAAAGGAGAACCTTAATATCCCGTAGTTTCCTTCTGGACCCCGCTGCCACGGGAGGGATGGACAATAGATGTCATGCAAGTTCTTTTCCCTAAGCACGTATGATGACACACGGAATGCATGCCTACATCACATTGACGAACGGGAGCTAGCCACATATCTCTCCGTGTTATAACTGTTGCATGATGAATATCATCCAAACAAATCACGGACCCATTGCCTACGAGTTTGTCCTACTGCTGCTGTTAGTTGTCTTGCTCTGCTGCTGTTACTTGTCTTGCTCTGCTGCTGTTACGTGTCTTGCTCTGTTGCTACTGTTTCTACTACTGTCGCTTGCTACTGTTGCTACTTGCTACTGCTGTCACTACTGTTGTTCCTTGCCGCTCTATTACTCGTTACACTGCTGCTACCTGCTACAATCTTGATTCGCTCGACGTTGACGGGAAAAGAAAATTTCCGTCAACGGGCAACTTGGCGCCATTGATACAATTGTTAGGAATAGTCTGCCGTCAACAGATTGTCTCTGACACCGTTGTTATCATACTACTTTGCTGTCACTACTTTGCTTGCAGATACTAATCTTTCAGGTGTGGTTGAATCTGATACATTCAGCTGCTAATACTTGAGAGTATCCTCTCACCTCCTATAGGCGTACCAACAAATTTGGGTTGAATACTCTACCCTCGAAAACTGCTGTGATCCCATGCGCTGGTGGGCCGTCAACAACATTCTTCTAGTTTCGATTGCCGGAGAGTGCTAGGAGCATTCTTGTGGTGCCGTTGCAGGGGAAGGTCTGCTGTCATGGAATCACCTATGTGTTCATTACACATTATTTATCCAATGACAATTACTCGACATTGCAACATATTTTATGCATGATAATTATTCAGTATAAAAATGATGTTATATTGCGCACTGGAGCCCGGTCAAATATCAAGCAAACACGACGACCGCCTCGCACGTCGGCATCAGTTTTTCAATGCGGCCGACTTGCCATACACGCCCGTTCACAACCCCGCGTTCCGGTCTACATCGTCACGCCGGTGTCGCGTGTGCCCATTCAAAGTTGCCCGGGTGCACGCGAGCCGCCGCCCCGTGGCCGGGTCTATATCAAATATGTTAGAAGATTTTCTAACGCTCATCCGTGAAAAACACATCAGGTGCTATTCATCTTATCTACTTTTTAGTACATGTTATTTGTCCAAGAACAATTACTTTGGGGTGCAATATTTTTATGCAGGGGAATTCTTCATTACAAAACGTACTTTTATATCTCGAAGAGGTAGCAATGATATGTCTCCGTCGTATCTACTTTTCCGAACTCTTTTGCCCTTGTTTTGGACTCTAATTTGCATGATTTGAATGGAACTAACCCGGACTGACGCTGTTTTTAGCAGAATTGCCATGGTGTTGTTTTTGTGCAGAAATAAAAGTTCTCGGAATGTCCTGAAAATTTACGGAGATTTTTTCCGGAATAAAAGAAAAATACCTGCGCAAAGATACACCAGAGGAGGTGGACCAGTGGGCCACAAGCCCACAGGCCGCGGCCACCCCCCTGGCCGTGCCGTGAGGGCTTGTGAGGCCCACATGGCTCCATCGCCTCCAAACTCAGCCCTATATCTTCCGTTTCACCCGGAAAAAAAATCAGAGAGAAGGTTTCATCCCGTTTTACGATACGGAGGCGCCGCCACCTCCTGTTCTTCATCTGAAGGGCATATCTGGAGTCCGTTTTGGGCTCCGGAGAGGGGAAATCGTCGCCATCGTCATCATCAACCTTTCTCCATCGACAATTCCATGATGCTCTTCATTGTTCGTGAGTAATCTGATCGTAGGCTTGCTGGACGGTGATGAGTTGGATGAGATCTATCATGTAATCGAGTTAGTTCTTGACGGGGATTGATCCCTAGTATCCACTATGTTCTAGATTGATGTTGCTACTACTTGGCTATGCTTAATGCTTGTCACTAGGGCCCGAGTGCCATTATTTCAGATCTGAACATATTATGTTGTCGCTAATATATGTGTGTTTTAGATCCTATCTTGCAAGTTGTAGTCACCTACTATGTGTTATGACCCGGCAACCCCGGAGTGACAATAGTCGGAACCACTCCCGGAGATGACCATAGTATGAGGAGTTCACGTATTCACGACGTGTTAATGCGTTGGTCCGCTTCTTTATTAAAAGGAGAACCTTAATATCATGTAGTTTCCATTAGGACCCCGCTGCCACGGGAGGGATGGACAATAGATGTCATGCAAGTTCTTTTCCCTAAGCACGTATGACTACATACGGAATACATGCCTACATTAGATTGATGAACGGGAGCTAGTTACATATCTCTCCGTGTTATAGCTATTACATGATGAATCACATCCGTCATACTCATCCATCACTGATCCACTGCCTACGAGTCTTTTACTACTGGTCCTCGCTACGTTACTTTGTCTAGGCTTGTCCCTTGCTACAAAAGGGATTGGGCCATTTTGCTGCTACTGTTGCTACTGATGTTACTTTGCTGCTGCTGCTATTGCTGTTCCTTGCTACTTCACTGTTACTTGTTGCAAGATCCTTTTCCGACACTGTTGTTGGGGAAGAATAGTTACTCACCCACGTGCAACTTACTAGCGCCATTGATACAACAGTTAGGAATAGTCTACCGTCAACAGATCGTTTCTGGCACCGTTGCTATCATACTACTTTGCTACTGATACTTTGCTTGTAGACACTAATCTTTCAGGTGTGGTTGAATCTGACAAACTCAGCTGCTAATACTTGAGAATATTCTTTCGCTTCCCCTTTGGCGAACCAACAAATTTGGGTTGAATACTCTACCCTCGAAAACTGTTGTGATCCCCTATAGTTGTGGGTTATCAAGAGCTTTTTCTGGCGCCGTTGTCGGGGAGGCACAGCTATATTCTCTGAGTCACTTGGGATTGATGTCTGCTGATCACTGTGAGGAATTAGATAGAACCAAGAACTAAAGTTTTGCCTTACACTACGAGGACAGGTAAGGAACTGCCATCTAGCTCTCCACTTGATTCACCTTCAGTTGTGAGTAAGTTTGCGACATCGCCTCCTGCTAGAAATCTTGATATGTCGCCTGTGCTTGATGATGCTACTTCTGCTGCCCATGATGCTTATGATGATGCTATGCTTGATACTATGCCTGATGATGCTATGCTTGATACTATGCTTGATGATGCTTTGCTTGATACTATGCCTGATGATGCTATGCTTGATACTATGCCTGATGATGCTATGCCTGATACTGCTTTGCCACTTGGTGCCCTTGATGCACATATTGCTAGAGTTGCTGCTAGATGTGATGATACTTCTGAAATTGCTGATACTATTGAAGTAGAACCTGCTACTATGCCTGAATTGCCTGATATGCCTGATACGCGCTATGTTATGGAGGGAGAGATAGCTGAGGATTTTCTTGCATGTAAGGATAGCTATGATGTTGTGAAATTACTGCGCAAGTGGAAAGAAAAATCTCTGAACGCTAGGATGAAATACGACCCGAAGTTTGCCCCTTCGCCTATCTTTCTGACCGATAAGGATTATGAATTCTTTGTCGACCCTGAGTTAATCACTCTGGTCGAATCTGATCCTTTTCACGGTTATGAGTCTGAAACGGTTGTAGCCCATCTTACCAAACTGCACGATATAGCCACCCTATTCACTAGTGAGGAAAAGATCCGCCACTACTATATGCTCAAGCTGTTTCCTTTCTCGCTAAAGGATGATGCTAAGGCCTAGTTCACTTCTCTTGCTCCTGATTGTGTGCGTAGCCCCCAGGATATGGTCTACTACTTCTCTGAAAAATATTTCCCTTCCCATAAGAAGCAAGCTGCCTTGTAGGAAATATACAACTTTTCTCAAGCTGAAGAAGAGAGTCTCCCACAAGCTTGGGAGAGGCTTATCCAGCTACTGAATGCTTTGCCTAATCACCCTCTTAAGAAGAATGAAATACTTGATATCTTCTATGATGGACTTACTGATGCTTCAAAAGACCACCTAGATAGTTGTGCCGGTAGTGTTTTTAGGGAACGAATCGTAGAACAAGCTGAGATTCTGTTGAATAACATCTTGTGCAATGAGAATGCTTGGACTATTCCCGAACCACCTCCTAAGCCAACTCCGAAGAAAAGAGGTATTCTATTCCTCAGCCCTGAAGATATGCAAGAAGCCAAGAAATCTATGCGAGAGAAAGGCATTAAATCTGAAGATGTCAAAAATCACCACCTATCGAAGAGATCCATGGTCTCGATAACCCGATACAGGTAGTAGAAGTAAATTCTCTGCGTAGGTTTGATGAGAGTGATATTCCTTTTGATAAACCTGCTAGCTTATGCCTGGATGAATTTAATAACTTTGTTGCCAAACAACAGAGTTTCAATGATTATGTTAGCAGACAATTGGAAAAGAATGCTCGTATGCTTAGTCATTTAAGTGCTTGTGTGGACAGAAATGTCAATGATCTTAAACTTCTTAGTAAACATGCCTCTATGGTTACTACTCAGGTAGAACAAGTACTTAAAGCTCAGAATGACTTGCTCAATGAGTTGAATGACAATTCTGTCAGAGTCGTCACTAGAGGCGCCTTTGTATCCTGAGGGTCATCCGAAGAGAATTGAACAAGATTGTCAAGGAGTTAGCATTGATGCACCTAGTCATCCTAGAAAGAAGAAGAAATATGATAGGGATCTGCACGCTAGCAACCCTGTTGCTGCTACACCTGAGAGGCCAAACGATGTCTTTGTCTCTGATGCTGAAACACAATCTGGTGATGAACATGAGCCTAATGATAATATCAATAGTGATGTTCATGAAGATGCTCAATCTAGCAATGATAAGGATGTGGAGATTGAACCTGTTGATCTTGATAACCCACAACCCAACAATAGAAGATACGATAAGAATGACTTCGCTGCTAGGAAGCACGGTAAAGAAAGGGAACCATGGGTTCAGAAACCCATGCCCTTTCCTCCCAAACCATCCAAGAAAAAGGATGATGAGTATTTTGAGTGATTCGTTGAGATGATCAGACCTATCTTTCTGCAAATGCGTTTGACAGATATGCTCAAAATGTCTCCATATGCTAAGTACATGAAAGATATTGTGACTAATAAGAGGAGGATACTTGATCTTGAGAACTCCGCCATGCTTGCCAATTACACTTTCAAGGGTGGAACTCCTAAGAAACTAGGTGATCCCGGTGTGCCCACTATACCTTGCTCCATTAAGGGCAACTACGTTAGAACTGCGTTATGCGACCTTGAAGCCGGTGTTAGTGTTATGCCTCTCTCTTTTTATCGTATACTTGAACTGGGTAAGTTGACACCCACTGAAATCTCTCTGCAAATGGCCGAAAAACTAACTGCTTTCCCTATCGGCATTTGCGAGGATGTGCCTCTTGTGGTTGCTAACACCACTATCTTAACAGAGTTTGTTATCTTGGATATTCCCGAGGACGATGCCATGGCTGTCATCCTTAGAAGACCCTTTTTAAACATCGCACGGGCTGTTATAAATTGCAACAAAGGCAATGTCACTTTCCATGTCAACGGTAATGAGCATACGGTGCCCTTTCCGAAGAAACAATATCGAGTACATTGCATCAATGCTATCGAAAAAACTTCATCGATTCTTATTGGGAGCTTTGAATGCCCTATTCCTTGCGTCAAGATGAAGTATGATTTTATTGTTGGGGAGATACACATCCCCATTGAGGTGACCTAGTGACTATTCGAAAATTCTCCGTTCTCTTTTGCAATTCGAGAAAGTTTTGTCGAGGGGATTTGATCAACCCCATTGACGGATTTGTTTCGATGACCATGAGATGGATGAATCGAGGATTCACAAACCTCTGTTCCAAGCTTTCAACTTCGGTTGCTTAGAAGAGAGATGCTAGATTTAGTTTAGTTTTCCCTGTTTTCTGTCTTAGCATCCGGTAGGAAAGTACTCCGAACGCTGTGAAGATCAAGTACGTTTTTTTCTGGATTTTTTTGAAAAATAATGGGACAAAGAGTTTGTTTGGGGGCCACACCAGTGGGCCACAATCCCTAGGGGCACGGGCACCCCCCCTGGCCGCGCCACCCAGTCTTACGGGGCCCACAGGCACCCCCTCCACTCATTCTTGCTCTTGTCCGCTTCTCCTACCTCCAGAAAGAATCGTTTTGCAGCTCAAACTCATGTTCTTGCTCCTCTTGCTGGGATTTTCGATCTCTTTGCTCAAATCACCGTTCTCCGAACTGTTTTGGGGAAATTACTCCTTGGTAAGTGACTCCTCCATTGGTCCAGTTAGTTTTTGCTCTAGTGCCTTATACTCCGCGTATTTTTGCTGCCTTGGTGACCCTGTTCTTGAGCTTTGCATGCTGAGTCTAGTTGGTCCCAAGTAGTTTTGGTGCGTAATATGGTCTCTAGGCACTTGTGGGAGTAGTTGCTACGAGTTTAGTTGAGCCTTGTTCACCTTCCCTTTGGGTCACTGAAAATTTCAAAAAAGGAAGATGTTCAGGAGAAGCTTTCATGGTGGTTCCTCAAGCAAGAGAGGTCCCCGTCTTGCGATTTGGGAGCCTGATCCTTACCAACCTAGGGACGCGCAGGTACAACCATGTGAATGGCCTTCTAATGAATTTATGATTGAGGCAGGTTTCAAAGATGAGTTTGATGCACTTGTTCACAACGTCGGACTCGAAGAATTGAACTCCGATAAATTTGAATAGTATGTTTCTCTCACTACCTCTTTTGTTCATAGATTCAAATTTTCAGCTGGCCGTGAGCCATCGGTATTGTTTGATCTTTATGATAAATCTTATACCATGGATTTAGAGGATTTCAATAGAATTTGCAAAATACCTACGTGGGGTAGCCTCAATGATCCTCCTAAATCTTAGGTTAGAGATTTTTGCTCTGGTATTACAGTTGGAGAAACTAGAGGCATTACGCAAGCTACCATGGGGAGTATTTATTTTCCTGCCTTGCATTACTTTGCCCTCTTCATAGGCAAATGCATTAATGGCAAGATTGAGCATTGTCACCTCTACGCACCCGACCTTAGTATCCTTAAGAGCGAAGTGACGGGTGACAAAAGCTTCAACATGGGAGCTATTATAGCAAGGAGGCTGAATAGGAATGCTATTGAAGGGGATTTCTTTGGTGGGATCTATGCCACTCGCATAGCAAATTTTCTTGGAGTACCCATCTGCGAAGGAGATCCCTCGCTCCATACAGCTTTCCTTGACCGCGTCGCTTTGACACGCTACCAGTTCCTTGAGAGGGATGATGAATCCCTCCTATACCGATTGATATTCAACTGACATCGTGTTTTCCATATTACCCTTCCTGCTCCTGCCTTCTTTGACTTTCAGGTAAAACGGAGATATTACATAACTAGAGGAGAGGCAGAGGAGTATGAGAGGGAGGCAAAGGCTGCTCGTCTCCGTAAGGCAGCTATTCAGGCAGTGGCTGCAGCACTCCCGTATAACCCCCATTATGATTTTGGGTTCCGCCAGGACCATCCATGGGAGTAGACCAAGTTAGGCCAAAAGCCTAAGCTTGGGGGAGTACGTGTTCTCACCGACTTTACATTCTTGCTTATGCTTTCCTTTGTTAGCTGGTGTTCACACTTTGCCACTGTATCATCCATGCTAGTTTATTTTCTTTTTCTCGTTTTCTTTTCGTGTGCGTGTCTAGTTTGAGAAAAACCCATTTTTTTTTCTTTTTCTTCTTTTGCTTGTTGGGAGCTTTCCCGTGTAAATAGTTTTCTTTTTCTTTGGGTCAAGGTAGAAGATATTGGTTACAATGTTTAGTGGCTCTTGCATGCATACCTGTTTAGCTTTCAAAGAGCCATATTACTTTGTCTTCTCCTTTGTGTTTGCCTGCAGATTCCAGCTTTAGTCCAATGCACGAGCACTCTTATTATTGTTCACATCATTCGGTCGTGCAAGTGAAAGGCAATAATGACGATATATGATGAAGTGACTGAGCCTAGAAAAGCTGGTATGAACTCAATCTATTTTGTTTTTGTAAATGTGACTAGCTCATCATGCCTGATTCAGCTTTGTTGTGAGAGAAACATGTTTGCAATGACAACTTAGAGATCTTAGTTGCTTATGCCATGCTTACTTAGCTAGGAGCTTATAATGGTTTGTCTTGGATGCCCACATGAATGTTGAGATGACTGTGTTGTAGTATGATAGGATGGTATCCTCCTATGAATGATTCAAGTGGCTTGACTTGGCGCATGTTCACGCATGTAGTTGAAACAAAATCAACATAGCCTTTATGAGGTTCATGTTCATGGTGATTTATGTCCTACTCATGCTTGCACTCAATGTTAGTTAATCTCAATGCATTTTGATGACTGTTGTCGCTCTCTACTTGGTCGCTTACGAGTCTTTTGCTAGCTTTCACTTGTACTAAGCGGGAATACTGCTTCTACATCCACTTACATAAACCCAAAGTTGTTCCATGTGAGTCCACCATACCTACCTATGTGCGGTATCTACCTGCCGTTCCAAGTAAATTTGCATGTCCCACTCTCTAAACCTTCAAGAAATAATCTGTTTTGCATGTCCGAACCGCTCATGTGGTGACAGATTGCTATTGGTATCTTCCATGCTAGGCGCGTTATCCTCGATATGTGTTTATTCACTATTATTCACGAGAAAGGGGCCAGTAATTGGAATTCCTAGTTCCATGCTCAAATCGAAAAGATAATTGCAAACAAAACTCCCCTAGGATTGATGTTGGTATGGACGGTACCCGAGGATTCGGCTAGCCGTGGAGTGTGATTGATTGGTGGTGGGGGAGTCAAAACTTTACTTTTCTGTTTGGGAACCGCCTATAGCATGTGTAGCGTGGAAGATGTTGAGAACTCTTAGTCATTGAGTTGACAATGAAAGCATGTCACCGAAAATTATTATCTCTGTTTTAAAAGCTTGAGCTCTGGCACCTCTGCAAATCAATGCTTCCCTCTGCAAAGGGCCTATCTATTTATGTTCCTGTTGAGTCATCCTCCTCTTACAAAAGCACCAATTAGAGAGCACCTCTGTCATTTTTATGCTTTGCTTTTAACTGTGTTGAGTATGACTATGACTGGATCTTCATTGCCTTGAATTACAATGTTTAGTCAGCCCTTGGTCTTTGAAGGTGCTCTGCATTTATGTTTTGCGGTCTCAGAAAGAGATAGCGAGATACCATCTATTCGTATTGCTTCATGTTGTTTTGATTGAAGTGTTGACGTTTGAGACTTATTATTATTTTCTCGCTAGTTGATTATGCCATTGATATGAGTTTACCGTGAGACCTAGATGTCATTTGCTTATGTGGTTTGCTTGTGATCTTGCTAAAATTCTGGTTATGAGTTAGACATAGTTGCAACAACAAGATCAAATAGAGTTCGTCAATGTTTTTCTTTCGTCTCTTTCAGTTTGTTAACTGAATTGCTTGAGGACAAGCAAGGCTTTAAGCTTGGGGGAGTTGATACGTCTCCGTCGTATCTACTTTTCCAAACTCTTTTGCCCTTGTTTTGGACTCTAATTTTCATGATTTGAATGGAACTAACCCGGACTGACGCTGTTTTGAGCAGAATTGCCATGGTGTTGTTTTTGTGCAGAAATAGAAGTTCTCGGAATGTCCTGAAAATTTACGGAGATTTTTTTCTAGAATAAAAGAAAAATACCCGCGCAAAGATCCATCGAAGGAGGTGGACCAGTGGGCCACAAGCCCACAGGCCGCAGCCACCCCCCCTGGCCGCGCCGTGAGAGCTTGTGGGGCCCACATGGCTCCACGGCCCCCAAACTCAGCTCTATATCTTCCGTTTCGCCCGGAAAAATAAATCAGAGAGAAGGTTTCATCGCGTTTTATGACACGGAGGCGCCGCCACCTCCTGTTCTTCATCTGGAGTGCAGATCTGGAGTCCGTTTTGGGCTCCGGAGAGGGGAAATCGTCGCCATCGTCATCACCAACCTTTCTCCATCGGCAATTCCATGATGCTCTTCATCGTTCGTGAGTAATCTCATCATAGGCTTGCTGGACGGTGATGAGTTGGATGAGATCTATCATGTAATCGAGTTAGTTCTTGACGGGGATTGATCCCTAGTATCCACTATGTTCTAGATTGATGTTGCTACTACTTGGCTATGCTTAATGCTTGTCACTAGGGCCCGAGTGCCATGTTTTGAGATCTGAACCTATTATGTTGTCGCCAATATATGTGTGTTTTAGATCCTATATTGCAAGTTGTAGTCACCTACTATGTGTTATGACCCGGCAACCCCGGAGTGACAATAGCCGGAACCACTCCCGGCGATGACCATAGTATGAGGAGTTCATGTATTCACCACGTGTTAATGCGTTGGTCTGGTTCTTTATTAAAAGGAGAACCTTAATATCTCATAGTTTCCATTAGTACCCCGCTGCCACGGGAGGGATGGACAATAGATGTCATGCAAGTTCTTTTCCCTAAGCACGTATGACTACATACGGAATACATGCCTACATTAGATTGACGAACGGGAGCTAGTTACATATCTCTACGTGTTATAGCTGTTACATGATGAATCATGTCCGTCATACTCATCTATCACCGATCCACTGCCTACGAGTCTTTTACTACTGGTTCTCGCTACGTTACTTTGTCTAGGCTTGTCCCTTGCTACAAAAGGGATTTGGCCACTTTGCTCCTACTATTGCTACTGCTGCTACTGCTGTTCCTTGCTACTTTGTTGTTACTTGTTGCAAGATCCTTTTCCGACACTGTTGTCGGGGAAGAATAGTTACTCGCCCACGTGCAACTTACTGGCGCCATTGATACAACAGTTAGGAATAGTCTGCCGTCAACAGATCGTTTCTCGCACCGTTGCTATCATACTACTTTGCTAGTGATACTTTGCTTGCAGACACTAATCTTTCAGGTGTGGTTGAATCTGACAAACTCAGCTGCTAATACTTGAGAATATTCTTTCGCTTCCCCTTTGGCGAACCAACAAAGTTGGGTTGAATACTCTACCCTCGAAAACTGTTGCGATCCCCTATACTTGTGGGTTATCAAGCAGGTACTAACATCTTTCTTCATTGTCTTATCCACAGAAAAATATGAAGATTCTCAAGCCGCCTCCTTGAGTCGACTTAAGACTCGGGGGCTACATAGACATGGCTCGCCAGATCCAACTAGGCTGAATAATTCAAGACCACCGGGTCATTGCAGGCAAGATAACCCAGCCCCGAGGGCTATTGCCTCATTGGCAGGCATTCTAAAGTCGCCCAAGAGGATGAGTCGCCATGATGCGCCGTTCAAACATGGGTGCCCTGCTTCATTGGCATGCATTTTAAAATCGCCCAAGAGGACGAGTCGCCACGATGCGCCATTTAAACATGGGTGCCCTGCTTCATTGGCAGGTATTTTAAAGTCGCCCAAGAGGACGAGTCGCCATGATGCGTAGTTCAAACATGGGTGCCCGGCTTAATGGCAAGAATTCATGGTTAAACATGCATGTCTCTGTGATGCTACCTTGAACCCCATGTACTCTGTTTCATGACAAGTCAATCCATATGGACCCTGAACTTATCCGGGTTAAAACATCGATTGGGTCATGTGGGAGCCGGCTTACAGAAAGCGAGGATACTCCATGGGCCATTAAGCCGCCTTCTTGGTCAAACCTGCTTGTCTGCATGATGCTACTCTGAACCCCGTGTACTCTCGATATGTCAATCCAGTTTGACCCTGAACTATCCAGGTTAAAACATCGATTGGTCGTGAGTGTCGACTTATAGAAAGCGAGGATATTCCATGGGCTATTAAGCCGCCTTCTTTGAAACTTGGTTAAACCCGGCTGTCTGCATGATGCTACTCCGAACCCCGTGTACTCTCTATAAGTCAATCCATTTGGACCCTAACTTCCAGGTTTAAACATTGATTGGGTAGTGAGGGCCGGCTTACAGAGAGCGAGGATAAACCAGTGGCTATCAAGCTAGTTTCATTGAAGTAAGATTCAAATCTGATAAACCAACACTATTCTATCATATACGTGCATCATGCATCATACATACATATCATGTCGGTCTTCAAACCGGGTCAAAGCATAAATTCTTGCAGGTGCAAATAAATCTTTGAATAGCCAATTTGGCTGGATTTTCATCACGGTTTATCATAACCAGTGTTAAATGATTGGGTTTTTTAAGCCAACTCGGAAGAATTGACTATTGTCGAAGAGTCTCCCTATCACATATAATGCCGAGTCATCTAATTGACCGGCCCTTGGATTTCTTCAACTTGTGCTCCGTAGTAAACTACAACACTTATGGATTTCTCAAACATATGGATTTCGCAGGGATATATTTGTCGGGTTACATTGCAAACCACGGTCAAGGATTTCTTTTATCACAAAGGCATCATCAGCTCACAGAGTGGATATGATTTTATTCTACAATGGAAGGAATAGTCCCGAGTCGCTGCAGGCACACAACCCGGCACTTGGGGGCTACATTATTCAAATCAAGATTACATCAAAGTATGAAAGTCCCATGTCGTTGCAAGCATGCACCATGACACTTGGGGGCTAATGCAAACTGCTCTTTCAAATCATCACATCATCAATAGACATGACTATTTCAAGGAGATAAGCCGGCCCTGGGGGGCTACAGGCCTCTCATTATTCAAGTATTGATTCAAGGAAGAACCGGCTTATCATTTTTATAGTGACCCGACACTTGGGGGCTACACATTGCCGCTCAAGTTTAGATAGTCGGATCTACAAAGTCCCTGCTCAATATTGCATAATGACCCGACCCTTGGGGGCTACATCATATGTTGTTTTATTTTCAAAGGAGAAGAACGTGGAAGTGCTGAGTCACCGCAAGCAATCGACCCGTCACTTGGGGGCTACACTATTCAGATCATAATTTCTAAAGTCCCAAGTTGCTGCAGGCAAGACAACCCGACACTTGGGGGTGTAGCGACCCGAGTCAAAACGAGTCAAGCCTCTGTGTATCTGTGCCATCCCTGGATCAGTATGCTGGCACACACAGTACATCAATGTATATATCAAAGTGCAATCACATGGAAATAGCGTAAAACTGATATATACCTTAAATATCTCAACGGAAGCAGACAAGGGAGTGGAGTCCCAATAAACACCAACGGCAAGTTGAGTGTAGATCGTAACCCTTAATCGTACTCTTACTCGTCGAAGAAAAGTATCTGCAACATAAGACGTTGCAGCCGTGTAGGTCAGCATATTGAATATGCCGGCAAGTCACATATGAGAGGGGGTAAAATATCATCTATACTATATGCATATATGGCAGGTGGTGTTGTAAGTTTTAGCGTAAAGCAAATTTTGTCCTACAAAAAGAGAGGGGCTAAAAGCAAAATATTACTACGTAGTTGGTTGTTAATGAGATGGTTACGCCAACTAGTTCTCATACCCAAGTTATCAATATTACCCACATCAAATATATATAATGGTGTTGAGAATTCCAGATAACTTCAGTTCCTTTGGCTCAAGTTGTCCATGACCGTGGACACGGCTAATCGATTAGGTTTGAGTACTCTGCAGAGTTTTGCACATGTTCCCCACAAGATTTGATCGCCTCCGTGTATGTCCTCGCACTTCAGGGTGTTTGAAGACCGGATGATCAAAACATGGTCTTTCAACGGGTCCCTCTGAATCCCTGTCGGTGCCCATCCAATCCTACTGTTCTTATACATCTGCTGGCACCGCCTGTCCAGAGTCGTTGCATTGTCCAACCAAGACAGAGCCCATAATGACTTTTGGCTGTGCAGGTAAGCCTTGGGTCTTGAAAATATCCGTCCGTCTCTTTGAGCCTGGGTGAAGCTTTCCGCAAGATGTCATGGCACGTCTCCAGCATCCCGGGTCATCCACTGGTTTCTCCAGGGAGCCGATCAACCGTCCTTCACCCAGAGTTGCATTGCATCACGAGGTATTGAAAAGTCTTGACTTAACCGGTCTTGGTTATTAAATTATTCTCGCATCACTCGTGATAAACTCTCAACCAGAATCCCGTCTACTCAAGCATAGCAATATGAAATTTATCGTCCCGGGCCAAGTAACGAGGTTGTTGGGTGCCTACCACATGATACTACAATATGTAACCATAATTTCCAAGTACCTACTCAGCATGCAATTGGGTATAGGAAGGTGGAACTACCATGCATAGAAAAACATAGGTGATAGTATGATCAAAGTGACTTGCCTGGTGATGTTGACGAAGAAGAATTTCTCGAGAAATAACTTGATAGACTATTCGTCACTCTCCGATGAAATAACTTGATAGACTATTCGTCACTCTCCGATGAAATCTATATATCAAACATAATATTCACATAAGCACTCACACTAGCAATCATTCTAGCAATCAAAACAAAAGAGAGAGTGAATAAGAATCCGAAAGAAACTTCAACTAAAACTAGGATTCTTCTACTACATCGAACACTAAATAGTTTTTTTTGTTCTAACTGAAATAAAACATTAAATAACAGAGAACTAAGATATAAATTTAACCAAGATAAAATAAAGTATTTTACATAAAACTATTTTGAAAATATTTTCAAATGGGAGTTGAAACAACAGAGAAATCAATTGCAAGTTATTAGAGAACTAGAATTGATTTCATGATAACAAATAAAAATAAAACTAAACATTTGTTGAAAACCTACTGTTAACTAACAGAAACAAAATATAAACTTTATGAAATATAAAATAAAATAATTTAAAAACGATTATAGAAAAAGAAATAGCCATAATCCTAGAAGAACTAAAACAGAATCTGTTTTGGTAAAAACCCCAAGTAAAATTACTTAAAAAAATTGAAACTTAAACTACTGAAAGGTATGATCACTAGGGAACATGAGCAAAAAGAATTAAATTAAAATCTATGTTTAAACTCCCAGAATAAGCAAAACGAAATTTAAACCAAATCTGATCTAATTCAAATTTTATAATTCCAAACATAGACAAATTATATATTTTCGGAAACTACAAGAAATTTCTGATCTAACGCAAAAATAATCACCTAATTTGGACTTACACACTAATAGATATGAATTTTATAAGTTTTCTCTTTTTCTGAAAAAAACTGTGACTGGATTTCTATGAAGCTCACCGTGGATGGACATGCTTGGAGGTGCTCCGGCGAGGTGGGGCTGCTCCGGCGAGGGAAATCGGTGGGGAAGGGGGGAACCGGTGGAGGAGCGTCGGCGGGATCAATTTCTTTCCACGGGGGCCGTCGGGGCTGCTTGGCGTCGGGGTTCCTGGCGCTGCTCCTGCTGGTCGGTCCCTGGCAGGAAGCCAATTGGGCCTGGTGGCGAGTGGGTGGGGGGCCGGTGGAGGGGGAGGTGCGGTAGGGGGGTGCAGCGGGGTAGGGGGAGGGCTGCGGGGTTCCAGGTGGCAGTGAGGAGGGCGATGGTGCTCATGGAGCGAGCTCCTGTGGAGTTCTTGACAGGAAAACGGGAGGTGGTGGGGAGGAGGCTACTGGCAGGGAAACGGGGCGTTCTCGAGGAGAATGGAACGAGAAGGACGAGGGGATCCTTTATAGGTGGCGAGGAGGTGCTGAGAGGGAAGGAGATTCGCGAATTCCGGAAGGGGAGGATCTCTTGGTTCCTACCATGGAAGTTCGTGGTAACGTGAATGACCAGAGGAAGGAGAAGATACTAAACGGGCCAGATTTGGAAACTCCTTAATGGGCGAGCTCTTTATTTCCTATTAAACGCGATTTCTTTCCTTTTTCAAAACTAGGAAACTAAAACGATAAAAGGGAAATCAAATCAATTCAGAATATAGAGTTTCTATACACTGAAATTATCAGAAAAATAAAATCTAAATGATGGGCATTTTTCCACGGCCAAAATAAAAACTTAAAAAATGTTTTTCCAGAAAATCCCTAAAAGCATTATTTCTTTTTGCAATTATTTTCTCAAATTAATTTTTGGTTTTTTCTTGGCTCAAAATATTTCAATGAATGCCCTTGGTTTTTGGAGGGTCATGTTCCTCCTCTCTTTCTTGCTTGGCAAGAATTTATTCCTGGCATTTCTTGAGTGGAGAAAAAAATAGAATTGCAAAACAAAAATCGAAAGAAATTCAAATGCCACCTTCATTCAAATTCTTTATAGTTGAAGAAGTCATGCTATCTCCTCTAACTGATTTTAAATGGGTGAATTTGAATTCACCGGAAAAGGGGAAAGTCATTTTATTTCCTCTCATTCAAAAGTTTTTTTGAAAAGTTTCAAATTTCACTCAAGTTTCAATCACTCAAACACACAAACAATCATTCTAATAATTATATTAACATTCCAAAATTTGGGATGTTACAGGGGGCTACAACACTAAGTTGTTTCACATATCATGAGGTTAAAATTGAAGACCCGGACCATCACACACCGACGACCCGGCCCTTGGGGGCTACACCAGCTGAAGCTTCATAAATGTAAGATGATTACAAGTCCCAGGCTGCTGCAAGGAAGACAACTCGACACTTGGGGGCCACATGGTCAAATATATTATTGCAAAACACCAAGTCACCATAAACTGATAAACTTGGAGTTTGGGGGCTACAGGTAATATGGATATATCAAAAAATTGAAGAGCATATTACATTTCGTCATGGAGGTGAAGTATTGGGAGACCGACTCAGCATATTTTTATCTAGTTGAAGCATTGAAAGACCATCTCAACATCACACGAATATCTTTATACCCGATAATTCGATATAGTCAATTGGAGTTCAGCTGTTTCAGGAGGCATTACCAATAATCATGACCCTCCATTAGCAATCATGACCCGCCATTAGCAATCCTCACCCGCCATTGTCAATTATAACCCGTCGAAGCAAGAGAAGTCGGTTCAACATTGTGTGGATTTCTTATTCCCCAAATTTTCATCAAGCCAAAGCATTGGAGGCCGATCTAATGGCATATGTATTTATTGTGGAGGACACATACCTGCAAAATGATTGAGGACAGTTCAAAGAACAAACCCGGATTTTTCAAGGAGCCACTTCAGTAAATCAAGCCGGCTAGAGGAGCAAACCGGTCCCTTAACATATTTATTATTCTTATTTCAGGAGCTTACCATGAATAAATTCAAGCTAACCTGGGGGCTAATGTCGGGGATATACCCCGCGGTGTAACCCGGCTTCAAGTGTGACCCACCAAGGACTTGGCGACTCACCAGCGACTCAACAGTGACCCGACGAGCTACTCACACAAACGGCAAAGGATTAAGGCCAGGCGTGCACCCTGGCATAAGGCATCTCATAGAGAGGTCAAGAAGGCCGGCTCACAAGAGAAGGCGCAAGAAGAGGAAAGACTCCCACAAAAAGGAAACAAGACCCAGATTAGGATTCAAGAGAGACTAGTCATATTCCTACTCCTAGTAGGACTCTACATGTAAACCTACCCCTTCCATCTATATAAGGAGGGGTAAGGCGCCCCAAGAGGGACAAGATTCACAACATAGGTCTAGACAAGAAAAATCACGAGATAGACAGATTAGACACCAACGAGATTAGAGGTGGCGAGTCTGCACCCTTGTAATCGAGATCATCATCTTCATCGATGAAACACAAGTAGGACGTAGGCTTTTACCTCCATCGGAGGGGCCGAACCTGGGTAAACTCGCGTCTCTTGATTTCGACCAACCCCTCTCAAGCCGCCACATGGTTGCGATGGCCTCACACCTAAGTCCCTGCACGAGGACATATGCCGTGACAAAACCACGACACATACCCCCCCCCAACACTCCCGGTACACTACCGATGAGCCCGAAACTTTTCCGGTGACCAAAACATGACTTCCTATATATCAATCTTTACCTCCGGACAATTCCCGAGCTCCTTGTGACGTCCTGGATCTCATCGAAGACTCTGAACAACCTTCGGTCACCAACACATATAACTCAACTATACCAAAACATCACCGAACCTTAAGTGTGCAGACTCCGCGGGTTCGAGAACTATGCAGACATGACTTGAGACACTCTCCAGTCAATAACCAATAGCGGGACCTGGATGTCCGTATTGGCTCCTACATATTCTACGAAGATCTCTATTGTTTGAAGCTCTATGTCAAGGATTCAGTTAATCCCGTATTCGGTTCGCTTTGTCCTTCGGTATGTTACTTGCCCGAGATTCGATCATCGGTATCTCCATACCTAGTTCAATCCCATTACTGGCAAGTATCTTTACTCGTTCCGTAATACAAGATCCCATAAATAACTCCTTAGTCACATTTCTTGCAAGGCTTGTTGTGATGTTGTATTACCGAGTGAGCCTCGAGATACCTCTCCGTCACACGAAGTGACAAATCCCAGTCTTGATCCATGTCTACCCAACAAACACCTTTGGAGATACCTATAAAGCACCTTTATAGTCACCCAGTTACATTGCGATGTTTGATAACCCACAAGGTATTCCTCCGGTGTCCGGGATTTGCATGATCTCATGGTCATAGGAACAGATACATTGACATGCAGAAAACGGTAGCAATAAACCGACACGATCATATGGTACGTTCATAGTTTGGGTCTTGTCCATCACATAGTCTCCTAATGATGTGATCCCGTTATCAAGTGACAACACTTGCCTATGGCCAGGAAACCTTGACCATATTTGATCAGCGAGCTAGTCAACTAGAAGCTCACTGGGACAGTGTGTTGTCTATGTATCCACACATGTATTTGAGTTTCCAATCAATACAATTCTAGCATGGATAATAAACGATTATCATGAATAAATAAATATAATAATAACCAATTTATTATTGCCTCTAGGGCATATTTCCAATAGCCACACTACATTGTGCGGTGTCTAAGGCAAAGGCGCCACACAGTGTAGCGTGGCGCCTGACTGTCGGACGCCACCCAAAAAGGTGAGCTGCGTGATTTTTTTTCAAACATGGTTCAATTTGTGAAATACTTTTATTATTGGGTCAAATTTGTTAAATTTTCCTGGGTGTGGGAGGGGATGGCGACTGCGCTGTGTCAAGATGGTGCTCCATGATTCAGTGGTCTATCGAATAGGCAAAGTTATCCATTTGATCTGTGGGTGCAGTTTCACTGGGATGGCGTCCACTTAATGATCCGTGTCACAGCAAAGAGCAACTCAACGTTCCTTGCGTGTTATTAAGTTCAAAGTATCAAACATCCATAATGTTGCACGCAGAAAAGCACAAACCTTGAATCAATCAGGGACTAACAAGATAAATTGCCCATTCACATGTCTTAGCATTGGATCACCATCCAACCTGATTGAAGAATCCTTCAAATTTGGTCAAAGTAGGGCATACCATATGCGTATTAAACAGATGGCTCCATAGATAATCTACACAAAATTTGGAAATTTAAATTTGTTAAAAAAGCAACTTTTTGGGTTAAACAGATGGCTCCATAGACAAGGACATAGCGGCAATTCCATAATGCTGGAACCAAATGTAAACACATGCAAGGCCCCTTTGCGGGTTTTGAATGATTCGTGACACAAGATAGTTAGATACTAATGTGTTTGTGAGTATACACATGCGATTTTTTGGAGAATTTGGTTCAACTGATGGGTTATGATCCCTAAATATTATATGAAACAACTAAAGAATTTGGTGTGCCCTTCAAGGAATTGAATTTCTTCTTTAGTTATAGGGCTACTACATACATGAATATCACTAACCCCTCGTTACTGACACTCTCGTGGCCACCGGTGAGAGATGAAGCTTACCATATATGGGCTAAATAATAGGTGTGAATGTTGAGTCTCTGAGAGCTATCCGACATAGTTAAACACAAACGAGTTCAATTTTGACTCGCAAGTGATAAATGACTTTCAAAAAGCTTATGACAAAGTCTAGTGACCCTTTCTTCAACAGACTCTCGGAATGAAAGGATTTTCTATAGAGTGGCGCTCTATGATCTATAGCTTCATTTCTGGAGGTAGTGTTCCCATTAAGGTCAATGATGACACTGGGCACTATTTCCAAATGGAGAAGGGATTGTTACAAGGTGACTCGTTATGGCCCATGCTATTCAATATAGTGGTGGATATGCTAGCGGTCATGATTGAGCGTGGCAATGTTTATGGCCAAATTGATGGGACAGTAAATCATCTAGTTGATGGTGGTTTCGCTATAATTTAATATGCCGATGATACAACTCTCTTCATGGACCATGACCTCGAAAAAGTAAGAAATTTAAAACTGGTTTTATCAGCATTCGAGCACCTCTTGGGTCTTAATATCAATTTTCACAAAAGTGAATTGTTTTGCTTTTGAGAGGCTCAAGACGAGGCCCACATGTATGCTGAACTGTTGGGATGCGGGTTGTACGAGTTTTTGATCACATATTTAGGGGTATCGATACATTATTGGAGGCTCACAAATGTTGAGTGGAAATATGTTGAGGAAAGACTACTCATAATCCACAAGTGTAGGGGATGTAAGAGTCTTCACTGGTAGTATTACACCCTAATTTATTAATTCGACACAAGGGAAGCCAAATAATATTTATTGGTCTTAGCAGTTGAGTTGTCAATCCAACCACACCTGGGATATCTCTTTGTAGCAAAAGTTTTACTAGCACAGCAAAATAGTAGTAGTAGCGGTAACAATAACGTTAGTAGTTTTCTAGGGATTGTAACAATAGTAGAAGCAATAGTAACTTAGCAAGAATCAACATATGAAAAGCATAGGCATTTGGATCGGTGATGGATAAGTATATTGGATAACATTCATCATGTAACAGTTACATACTAGAGCGACACGGAACTAGCTCCAATCCATCAATGTAATGTAGGCATGTATTCTGTATATAGTCACACATGCTTATAATAAGAACTTGCATGACATCATTTGTCCTACCCGCTCAGGGCAACGGGGCTCATAAGGAAATTAGGAGATATTAAGGCCTCCTTCTAATAGAGAACCGGAACAAAGCATTAACACATAGTGAATACATGAACTCCTCAAACTACGGTATTCACGAGAAAAAATTCCAATTATTGTCACCTTGGGGTATGCTGATCATGATACATAATAGGTGCATATAACTTGCAAGATAGGATCGAAAGAACACTCATATTCATGGAAACATATAAGGTTTGGATCTGAAATCATGACACTCGGACCCTAGTGACAAGCATTAAGCATGGCAAAGTCATAGCAACATCAATCTCAAAACATAGTGGATACTAGGGATCAAACCATATCAAAATAACTCGATTACATGATAAACCACATCCAGTCCCATCACCGTCCAGGAAGCATACAAAGGAATTACTCACTCCTGATGGTGAGCATCATGGTGGTGTTGATGGAGAAGGGTTGATGACGACGGCGGCGATGAACACCGCCATCCAACATTAACTAGACTCAATGCATAAGGATGACAATAGTGCTCTTAGGCCTCGTGCTTTGATAATAAGATGATGACTCAATAATAAAAGAAAATAATATTAAAGTAAATAACATAAAAGAAAATAGAAAGACCCTTCATAGAGTGAAGCATTGATTTGCAGAGGTGCGAGAGCTCATAGTTTAAAACTGAGATAAAATTGTAAATTTGGGTGGTGTGCTTTACCTGTAAACGTCACAACAGTGATTTCAGTATCTTCCATGCTAAACATATTGTTGGCGGTTACCAAGCAGAAATATAAAGTTTACTCCCATCCACCATACATACACAAGCCATTGCTAATCAAATCCTCGGGTGCCCCCCAACATTTCAACTGTCCCAGGAGGTTTATTTATTATGCAAGACTGGGCATCCTTTTTACCAACCTCTCTCTTGCAATGACAAGCAAATAAATGCCTATCTTGAGAATAAACCATGTAGCATGGAAGATACTAACCGTCCCATTGCTGCATGGGCTATACAAGCACACAAAACATATGTTTATTTGAATGTTTAGAGGTGGCACGTGCATATTTACTTGGAACAACAGGGTTATGTCGGATATAGGTAGGTATGTTGGACTTATTTGGAACAACTTGGGTTTAAGGATTTTGAATGCACAATGATACATCCCAAACATATATACTTTCCCAAACACTTACACTCATGTTTTGGACTCTAATTTGCATGATTTGAATGAAACTAACCCGGACTGACGTATTTTTAAGCAAAACTGCCATGGTGTTGTTTTTATGCAGAAATAAAAGTTACCGGAATCAGACAAAACTTTTTGTGGATTTTTGCTGAAATATATAAAAACTAATGGATCAAAGACCCACCGGAGGGTGGCCACTTGTTGGTGCCAAGCCAACAGGGTGCGCCCACCCCCTAGGCTCGCCTTGGTGGCTTGGGGCCACCTCATGGCTCCTCTGACCCTAATTCCAGTCCTATAAATTTCTAATTCTGAAGAGAAAAATTAGATAGATGTTTTCATCGCATTTTATGAGTCGGAGCTGCTGCAACCTCCTATTCTTCCTCAGGAGGGTTGATCAGGAGTTCGTTTGGGGCTCCATAGAGGGGGATTCGCCGCCATTGTCATCACCTACCCTTCTTCATGAACACCATCGTGATGCTCACCACCGGAAGTGAGTAATTCCTTTGTAGGCTTGATAGACGGTGATGGGATTGGATGAGATTGATCATGTAATCGAGTTATTTTGATAGGGCTCCCTATTATCCACTATGTTGTGAGATTGATGTTGCTATGGATTTGCTATGCTTAATGCTTGTCACTAGGGCCCGAGTGCCATGATTTCATATATGAACCTATTGTGTTTTTATGAATATGAGAGTGTTTTGGATGGTATCTTGCAATTTGTATGCACCTATTACATGTCATGATCTGCATACCCAAAGATGACAGTAATTGGGATTCTTTGTAGTGATTGACGTAGTTTGAGGAGTTCATGTATTCACTATGAGTTAATGCTTTGTACCAGTTCTCTAGTAAAAGGAGACCTTAGCATCCCTTAGTTTCCTTATGGACCCCGCTGCCACGGGAGGGTAGGACAAAAGATGTCATGTAAGTTCTTATCCCAAGCATGTATGACTATATACGAAATACATGCCTACATTACATTGATAAATTGGATCTAGTTCTGTGTCGTTCTAGTATGTAATTATTACATGATAAATGTCATCTAAATCATTATCCATCACCGGCCCACGTGCCTACGCTTTTCATATACTGATTCTTGTTAAGTTACTATTGTTGCTGCTATTGTTACAATCACTACAAAATTGTTGTTGTTACCGTTACCACCACTACTACTATTTTTTTATGCTACTAAAACTTTTGCTACAAATAGATATCCTAGGTATGGTCGAATTGACAACTCAAATGCTAAGATCAATAAATATTCTTTGGCATCCCTTGTGTCGAGTCAACAAATTATGGTGTAATACTACACATGAAGAGTGTTGCTATCCCTCACTAGTGCAGCGACGTGTGATACGTCTCCATCGTATCTACTTTTCCAAACTCTTTTGCCCTTGTCTTGGACCCTAATTTGCATGATTTGAATGGAACTAACCCGAAGTAACGTTGTTTTCAGCAAAATTGCCATGGTGTTGTTTTTGCGCAGAAATAAAAGTTCTCGGAATGACCTGGAAATTTACGAGGATTTTTTGTGGAATATATAAAAAATACTAGCGCAAGAATCAACCGGAGACATGGAGTGAGGAGCTCACAAGCCCAGGAGGCGCGGGGCCCCTGGCCGCGCCTAGCAGGCTTGTGGGGCCCTCGGGGCTCTGCCGCCTCCTACTCCAGCTCTATTTAGTCCCTTTTGTCCGGAAAAAAAATCAAGGAGAAGAGTTCATCGCGTTTTACGATACGGAGAAGCCGCCACCACCCGTTCTTCCTCTGGAGGGCAGATCTGGAGTCCGTTCTGGGCTCCAGAGAGGGGAGATCGTCTCCATCGTCATCACCAACCTTCCTTCATCGCCAATTCCATGATGCTCTTCACTGTTCATGAGTAATCTCATCGTAGGCTTGCTGGATGGTGATGGGTTGGATGATATCTATCATGTAATCGAGTTAGTTTTGATGGGGATTGATCCCTAGTATCCACTATGTTCTGAGATTGATGTTGCTACTACTTTTCCATGCTTAATATTTGTCACTGGGGCCCGAGTGCCATGATTTCAGATCTGAACCTATTATGTTCTCGTCAATATATGTGTGTTCTTGATCCTATCTTGCAAGTTGTAGTCACCTACTATGTGTTATGACCCGGCAACCCCGGAGTGACAATAGCCGGAACCACTCCCGGAGATGACCATAGTATGAGGAGTTCATGTATTCACCAAGTGCTAATGCTTTGTTCCAGTTCTCTATTAAAAGGAGAACCTTAATATCCTGTAGTTTCCATTAGGACCCCACTACCATGGGAGGGATGGACAATAGATGTCATGCAAGTTCTTTTCATAAGCACGTATGACCATATACGGAATGTATGCCTACATTACATTGACGAACTGGAGCTAGTTACATACCTTTCCATGTTATAACTGTTACATGATGAATGTCATCCGACATAATTATCCATCACCGATCCAATGCCTATGAGTCTTTTCCTACTGGTTCTTGCTACGTTACTTTGTTGCTACTGTTGTCACTGCTGCTACTGTTACCGCTACTGCTGTCACTTCTGCTACTGTTACCGTTTCTACTGTTGCTATCACAGTACTCTGTTACTAAAACTTTGCTGCAGATACTAAGTCTTTCAAGTGTGGTTGAATTGACAACTCAACTGCTAATACTCGAGAATATTCTTTTGCTTCCCTTTGTGTCGAATCAACAAATTTGGGTTGAATACTCTACCCTTGTAAACTGTTGCGATCCCCTATACTTGTGGGTTATCAAGACTATTTTCTGGCGCCATTGCCAGGGAGGCATAGCTCTATTCTCTGAGTCACTTGGGATTTATGTCTATTGATCACTATGAGGAATCCGAGAGATCCAAAAACTAAAGTCTTGCCCTCAACTACGAGGACAGGTAAGGAACTGCCATCTAGCTCTGCACTTGATTCACCTTTAGTTATGCGTAAGTTTGCGACACCACCTCCTGCTAGAGATTCTGATATGTCGCATGTGCTTGATGATGCTACTTCTGCTATCCATGATGCTTGTGATGATGCTTTGCTTACTACTGCTTTGCCACTAGGTGCATTCCTTGCTGCACAAATTGCTAGAGTTGTTGTTGAATGTGATGATACTTCTGAAACTGCTGAGATTATTGAAGTAGAACTTGCTATTTCACCTGTTAGAACTACCTCTCCTAGACATGAATTGCCTAATATGCCTGAGGGTTATGTTATGGAGGGAGAGATAGCTGAGGACTTTCTTGCTTGTAAGGATAGCTATGATCTTGAGAACTTATTGCGCAAGTGGAAAGAAAAATCTCTGAACGCTAGGATGAAATACAATCCTAAGTTTGCTACTTCGCCTATATTTGTGACCGATAAGGATTATGAATTCCCTGTCGATCCTGAGTTAATCACTTTGGTCAAATCTGATCCTTTTCATGGTTATGAGTCTGAAACGGTTGTAGCACATCTTACTAAGCTGCACGATATAGCCACCCTTTTCACGAGTGAGGAAAAGATCCACCACTACTATATCCTTAAGTTGTTTCCTTTCTCGCTAAAGGATGATGCTAAGACTTGGTTCACTTCTCTTGCTCCTGGTTGGGTGCGTAGTCCCCAGGATATGATCTACTACTTCTCTGAGAAATATTTTCCTGCCCATAAGAAACAAGCTGCCTTGCAGGATATATATAACTTCGTGCAAGTTGAAGAAGAGAGTCTCCCACAAGCATGGGGGAGGCTCGTCGAGCTATCGAATGCTTTGCCTGATCACCCTCTTGCGAAGAATGAAATACTTGATATCTTCTATAATGGATTAACCAATGCTTCTAGGGACAACCTAGATAGTTGTGCTGGTTGTGTTTTTAGGGAACGAACTGTGGAACAAGCTGAGATTCTATTGAATAATATCTTGTGCAATGAGAATGCTTGGACTATTCCCGAACCACCTCCGAAGCCAACCCCGAAGAAAAGAGGTATCCTATTCCTCAGTCGTGAAGATATGCAAGAAGCTAAGAAATCTATGGAAGAGAAATTCATTAAATCTGAAGATGTCAAAAATCTACCACCTATCGAAGAGATCCACGGTCTTGATAACCCGACACAGGTAGTGGAGGTAAATTCTCTTCGTAGATTCAATGAGAGTGATATTCCTTTCGATAAACTTGCTAGCTTATGCTTTGATGAATTTGATAGCTTTGTTGCCAAACAACAAAGTTTCAATGATTATGTTAGCAGACAATTGGAACAGAATGCTCGTATGCTTAGTCATTTAAGTGCTTGTGTGCATATAAACGCCAATGATCTTAAGCTTTTGAGTAAACATGCCTCTATGGTTACTACTCAAGTAGAACAAGTACTTAAGGCTCAAAATGACTTGCTCAATGAGTTGAATGACAATTCTGTCAGAGTTATCACTAGAGGTGGTAGAATGACCCAGGAACCTTTGTATCCTGAGGGTCATCCTAAGAGAATTGAACAGGATTCTCAAGGAGTTAGCACCGAGGCACCTAGTCATCCTAGAAAGAAAAAGAAATATGATAGGAACTTGCATGCTAGCAACCCCGCTGCTGTTACACCCGAGAATCCAAATGATATCTCTGTTTCTGATGCCGAAACACAATCTGGTGATGAACATGAGCCTAATGATAATATCAATATGTTCATGTTGATGCTCAACCTAGCAATGATAAGGATGTGGAGATTGAACCAGTTGATCTTGATAACCCACAACATAAGAATAGGAGATACGATAAGAATGACTTCATTGCTAGGAAGCATGGTAAAGAAAGGGAACCATGGGTTCAGAAACCCATGCCCTTTCCTCCCAAACCATCCAATAAAAAGGATGATGAGGATTTTGAGCGATTTGTTGAAATGATTAGACCTGTCTTTCTACAAATGCGTTTGACCGATATGCTCAAAATGTCTCCTTATGCTAAGTACATGAAGGATATTGTGACTAATAAGAGGAGGATACCTGAGGTTGAGATTTTCAACATGCTCGCTAATTACACCTTCAAGGGTGGAACTCCTAAGAAACTAGGTGATCCTGGAGTGCCCACTATACCTTGCTCCATTAAAGGAAAGTACATTAGAACTGCTTTATGCGATCTTGGAGCCGGTGTTAGTGTTATGCCTCTCTCTCTTTATCGTAGACTTGAATTGGATAAGTTGACACCCACTGAAATGTCTTTGCAAATGACCGACAAATCAACTGCTTTCCCTATCGTTATTTGCGAGGATGTGCCTATTGTGGTTGCTAACGTTACTATCTTAACGGACTTTGTTATTCTGGATATTACTGAGGATGATGCCATGGCGGTCATCCTTGGAAGACCCTTTTTAAATACTGCAGGGGATGTTATTGATTGCAACAAAGGCAATGTCACTTTCCATGTCAATGGTAATGAGCATACGGTGCACTTTCCGAAGAAACAATATCGAGTACATTGCATCAATGCTATTGAAAAAACTTCATCGATTCTTATTGGGAGCTTTGAATGCCCTATACCTACTGTTAAGATGAAGTATGATTTGCTTCTTGGGGATATGAACATACCCATTGAGGTAACCTAGTGACTATTCAAAAATTCTCCGTTTTTATGCGATTCGAAAAAAGTTTGTCAAGGAGACTTGATCAACCTCATTGACGGGTTTCTGTTGATGACCATGAGATGGATGAATCTAGGAGTTAGAGCCCTCTATTTCGAACTTTTACTTTCGGTTGTTTAGAAGGGAAATGATAGATTTAGCTTTAGTTTTTCTTGTTTTCTCCTTCTTGCGTCCCGTAGAAAAGTGTCCCAAAAACAAAAGTTCTTCAAATGCCTTGAAAATCACGTATGATTTTTTCTAGAATTTTTGAAAAATTCTAAGACGGAGAGCTAGTCAGGGGGATGCACCAGTGGGCCATAAGCCCAGGAGGCGCGGGCACCCCCCTGGCCGCGCCTACCAGGCTTGTGGGGCCCACGTGTCCCCCTCCACTTATTCCAGCTCCCATCTCCTTCTCCTACCTCTAGAAATTTTCATTCTACAGCTCAAACCCGTGTTCTTGCTCTTCTTGCTGCGATTTTCGATCTCCTTGTGTGAAGCGCCATTCACCAAACTGTTTTGGGGAAATTGTTCCTTGGTATGTGACTCCTCCATTGGTCCAATTAGTTTTTGCTCTAGTGCTTTATTCGTTGCGTATTATTGCTGCCTTGGTGACCCTGTTCTTGAGCTTTGGATGTTAATTTTAGTTGGCCCCAAGTAGTTTTGATGCATGATATGGCCTCTAGGCACTTGTAGGAGTAGTTGATATGAGTTTCGTTGAGCCTTGTTCACTTTTTCTTTGAGTCACTAAAATTCCAGAAATTTTTAGAGAAAGAAAAAGGAAAAGATGAGGAGGTTCCTAAGAGGTTCTTCAAGCCGTGACCCCAAGTTTGATGAAAATGAGAAGAAGAAACCCAAGTATCCGGTCCCCCGAGTTGCACAAGTTCGAGCGTGCGAGTGGCCAAGCGATGTGTTCTTACGTGCCGCTGGTCTTTATGAGGATTTTT
This sequence comes from Hordeum vulgare subsp. vulgare, assembly GCF_904849725.1. Lineage (NCBI taxonomy): Eukaryota > Viridiplantae > Streptophyta > Magnoliopsida > Poales > Poaceae > Hordeum > Hordeum vulgare. The sequence continues at coordinate 499,234,807 of NC_058524.1, read as the reverse complement.
ATTACTTGGCGGAGAACGCAGCCCTTACCGCATTCGTTGAAGATAAGTGCCCACAATACCTCTTCCTCACTAATATTTTCGTGCAAAGCTTTAACTTCTATCCAAGGAAGAGTCCTCATATGGTTGAGTTCAAGTTATATGATATCCCCCAGCGCATGTCACTTCAGTTTTTTGCAGTGTTTGCAAATTACCTTATGTTGGGGATATTCATGAACCTCGTCCACGGGACTTGGAGGCTTTCATTGATACTATTGTTGTAGGAGAGGAGAGAGGAGGATATTGCGCTAGAGTTGCTAGCATACATTTTCCCGTGCTTCGGCACTTCTCATTATTCGTGGGAAAATGTTTGATTGGCCGTGGGAAAGCTGGAGCTCTTAGCTTCCCAGATCTTGCGGTTTTCCGCGAAGCTCTTTATAATGATAAAACTTATAGCTTGGGCGCTATAGTGGCTTAACGGTTGAACACGAACCATTCTAAAGGCGTTGTTTATGGAGGTATCTATGCTACCCGTCTTGCTAGACATTTTGAGATACCTATTAGACTACACGAGGAAGAAGAGATTCTTCTTCCTGAGTGATATCTAGATTATGATATCATGGTTCGCCATGACTTTCTTGATAAAGATATAAATAAAAGGATGATTTATAACCTGGTGTTTAGTCAGGGTACTCATGAGATTATTACTTTGCTTGCTCCTTCTTTGTTCAATCTTCATCTAGGCAGGTACATTATTATGCCCTCGGACATCTAGGCATATTGGGTCATAGCGCCACCACAGGCGCCCGTGCCCGAGCTACCAGTCGAGTACCAAACGCCAGTTTATCAGTGGGAGCCAGAGGAGCTCACCCAGCAGTGGCACCCTCAGTATCGTCCAGAGTACCCCAGAGCCGGTTATTTCCCTCCATGGGAGTAGACCAACTTAGGCCAAAATCCTAAGCTTGGGGGAGTACGTGTTCCTCACCGACTTTACATTCTTTCTCATGCTTTCACTTTGTTAGTCGGTGTTCACACCTTACCACTGTATCATCCATGCTAGTTTATTTTATTTCTCTCGCTTTCTTCTCGTGTGTTTGTCTAGTTTGAGAAAACCCAAAAAGATTTATCGGTCTTCTTTTGCTTGTTGGGAGCTTTCCCGTGTAAATAGTTTGGTTTTCTTTGGGTCAAGGTAGAATACCATGGTTACAATGTTTAGTGGCTCTCACATGTATATCTGTTTATCTGTCAAAAAGCCATATTACTTTGTCTTCTACTTTGTGTTTGCTTGCAGATTCCAGCTTAGTCCAATGCACGAACACTCTTATTATTGTTCACATCTTTTGGTCGTGCAAGTGAAAGGCAATAATGACGATATATGATGAAGTGACTGAGCCTGGAAAAGCTGGTATGAACTCGATCTATTTTGTTTTTGTAAATATGACTAGCTCATCGTTCTTAATTCAGCTTTGTTGTGAGAGAAACATGTTTGCAATGACAACTTAGAGATCATAGTTTCTGATGCCATGCTTAATTAGCTAGGAGCTTATAATGGTTTGTCGTGGATGCCAACACGAATCTCAAGATGATTATGATGTAGTATGATAGGATGGTATCCTCCTTTGAATGATTCAAGTGGCTTGACTTGGCGCATGTTTACGCATGTAGTCGAAACAAAATCAACATAGCCTCTATGATATTCATGTTCATGGTGATTTATGTCCTACTCATGCTTGCACTCAATGTTGGTTAATTTCAATGCATATTGATGACTGTTGTCGCTCTCTAGTTGGTCGCTTTCCAGTCTTTTGCTAGCCTTCACTTGTACTAAGCAGGAATACTGCTTGTGCATCCACTTCCATAAACCCAAAGTTGTTCCATATGAGTCCACCATACCTACCTATATGCGGTATCTACCTGCCGTTCCAAGTAAATTTGCATGTGCCACTCTCTAAACCTTCAAGAAATAATCTGTTTTGCATGCCCGAACTGCTCATGTGGTGACAAGGGGCGGTGAGTACCTTCCATGCTAGGCGTTTTATCCTTGATATGTGTTTATCCACTATCATTTACGAGAAAGGGGCCGGTAATTGGAATGCCCAGTTCCATGCTCAAATCGAAAAGATAATTGCAAACAAAACTCCCGTGGATTGTTATGGTATAGACGACACCCGAGTATTCGACTAGTCGTGAAGTGTGATTGACCGGTGGTGGGGGAGTCAAAACTTTACTTTTCTGTTTGGGAACCGCCTATAGCATGTGTAGCATGGAAGATGGTGAAAACTCTTGGTCATTGCGTTGACAATGAAAGCATGCCACCCAAAATTATTTATCTCTTTCTTCAAAGCTTGAGTTCTGGCACCTCTGCAAATCAACGCTTCCCTCTGCGAAGGGCCTATCTATTTATGTTTCTGTTGAGTCATCCTCTTCTTTCAAAAAGAACCAATTAGAGAGCACCTCCGTCATTTTTATGCTTTGCTTTTAATTGTTATTGAGTATGACTGTGACTGGATCTTCTTTGCAATGAATTACAATGTTTAGTCAGCCCTTGGTCTTTGAAGGTGCTCTGCATTTATGTTTTGCGGTCTCAGAAAGAGCTAGCGAGATACCATATGTTCATATTGCTTCATGATTGTTTTGATTGAAGTGTTGACGTTTGAAACTTATTATTCTTGCTCGCTAGTTGATTTTTCCATTGACATGAGTACATCATGAGACATAAATGTCATTGCTTATGTGGTTAGCTTATGATCTTGCTGCAAATCTGAATATGAGTTAGACATAATTACAACAACAAGATCAAACAGAGTTCATAAAAGTTTTCTTTTGTCTCTTTCAGTTTGTCAACTGAATTGCTTGAGGACAAGCAAGGCTTTAAGCTTGGGGGAGTTGATACGTCTCCATCGTATCTACTTTTCCAAACTCTTTTGCCCTTGTTTCGGACTCTAATTTGCATGATTTGAATGGAACTAACCCGGACTAACGCTATTTTCAGCAGAATTGCCATGGTGTTGTTTTTGCGCAGAAATAAAAGTTCTCGGAATGACCTGGAAATTTACGAGGATTTTGCGTGGAATATATAAAAAATACTGGCGCAAGAATCAACCGGAGACGTGGAGCGAGGAGCCCATAAGCCCAGGAGGCGCGGGCCCCTCCTCGCCGCGCCTAGCAGGCTTGTGGGGCCCTCGGGGCTCCGCCGCCTCCAACTCCAGCTCTATTTAGTCCCTTTCGTCTGGAAAAAATGAAGGAGAAGAGTTCATCGCGTTTTATGATACGGAGGCGCCACCACCACCTGTTCTTCCTCTCGAGGGCAGATCTGGAGTCCGTTCTGGGCTCCGGAGAGGGGAGTCGTCGCCATCGTCATCACCAACCTTCCTTCATCGCCAATTCCATGATGCTCTTCACCGTTCGTGAGTAATCTCATCGTAGGCTTGCTGGACGGTGATGTGTTGGATGAGATCTATCATGTAATCGAGTTAGTTTTGATGGGGATTGATCCCTAGTATCCACTATGTTTTGAGATTGATGTTGCTACTACTTTGCCATGCTTAATGCTTGTCACTAGGGCCCGAGTGCCATGATTTCAGATCTGAACCTATTATGTTCTGGTCAATATATGTGTGTTCTTGATCCTATCTTGCAAGTTGTAGTCACCTACTATGTGTTATGACCCGACAACCCCGGAGTGACAATAGCCGGAACCACTCCCGGAGATGACCATAGTATGAGGAGTTCATCTATTCACCAAGTGCTAATGTTTTGTTCCATTAAAAGGAGAACCTTAATATCCCTTAGTTTCCATTAGGTCCCCGCTGCCATGAGAGGGATGGACAATAGATGTCATGCAAGTTCTTTTCATAAGCACATATGACTATATACGGAATGCATGCCTACATTACATTGACGAACTGGAGCTAGTTACATATCTCTCCATGTTATAACTGTTACATGATGAATGTCATCCGACATAATTATCCATCACCGATCCAATGCCTATGAGTCTTTTCCTACTGGTTCTTGCTATGTTACTTTGCTGCTACTGCTGTCACTACTGCTACTGTTACCGCTACTGCTGTCACTCCTGCTACTGTTATCGTTGCTACTGTTGCTATCACACTACTCTGTTACTAAAAATTTGCTGCAGATATTAAGTCTTTCAGGTGTGGTTGAATTGACAACTCAACTGCTAATACTCGAGAATATTCTTTTGCTTCCCCTTGTGTCGAATCAACAAATTTGGGTTGAATACTCTACCCTCGAAAACTGGTGCGATCCCCTATACTTGTGGGTTATCAACGTGCTATACAAACGGTTTTTCACCCCTTTCCGTGACGGCGTTTCAAAATGTTGCCTAGTGAGTGCGGGCAATAGGGGGGGTCCTTCCCACACGACCCATAACCATCGGGGATAGGTCCTCCAGTCACACACGCTGCGTAAAATGAGCTTGTGTGTGATCGGGCTAGCCATCGCGTAAAATTATATAGGCCCAATCATTTCCGTTTGTATGTATATCCCACACAGTCAATCCAAGAAGAACGTTTCCGTTCATATGTACATTCTACACGATGAATCCCAGACAAACCTTTCCGTTCGCACGTACATCACACACATTTCCCCCATCAAGTCATCTATGATAGCGTTGCCATTGCACATGATACTAACAATTTTATTGTTTGCGTTCTTGAATGCATCACGCACGGTGCGTAGAAGAAACTGTGTGGCATAGGCTGTCATCACACACACTTTTTATGTGGAAAACGTTTGCGCAAGGAGGCCTAGCACAAACAATTTTCAAGAGGAATTCATTTGTGATTGTTCATTGATCCAACACGTTTTCGTCCCAAAAACTGTGTGCGTTGTCTTAGGCCATCGCCCACGGTGTTTTCTCAATAACTGTTTAGAATAGAGAAGTTCAATGTGCTGGCTAATTGGCCTACTATTAATAATCCATTTTTTAATCAAATTGACATTTCATATTAAGCACACAATATATTTCATCATATTACGGAACCAGGATTTCGTAACTGAAATACATCAGAGTACAACATCATGTAGCTTCAGCACTCAGTTACACCATATAGGCATATAACTAGCTACCCCATTACACAACTGCACCAGCACCAAGTTTCACATGCAACATCTATACCCTTTGGAAGTTAGCAACATAGATGGTAGATAGATAGATGAATCTCATCTGGAAAACTGCTAAAGTGGAAGGCAGATGTTGAGCATTCATTGATGTTAAAGGTCTTTGCAACTTTAGGCCAGTGCCTATGGATGATTGACCGTCCATCCTTCGCCCTCTTCGGGAATACTTCAAGATTGTACCATGGGTGTTGTATGAATACCTTCCTCGCCTTCTGACCATACAGGTGGTTTGAGATGTAATCATCAATGAAGTGCTTTGAAAGACGTGAAAACAAGGATATGCATAAATATCTTCTCTAGATTTGAGATGGCGCAAAGGAATAAAAAAGACAAGGTATAATAGTTAGTACCATCCTGTAGTGCACTTATGTCTTCATTATAGACACAAAGATCTTATTGTTTCTTGTCGATAATTTATTTATCCTAACAATCTTTCTGAGTTTCTTGACTTGACTAATATTCATGGAAAACTCATTTACCCATATGCAAAAAGGGTCAAACAGTGGGTCAAAACCTTTGACAGCGGGACCAACATGTGCAAGACCAAATTGTTAAAAACCTAAATATTAGAATGGTTCCTGCAATTGCACAATAATATGCTACTATTAAACAAAGATTATGCGTGTGCAACACATACAAGGTAGTTATTGATTAGATTAAGTGAGGGTTGGCATGCTATCAGTAAACTATGTTAATGAAAACTAAACATGTTGCAGATTTAGCAGATTAATTGAGCACCACAATAAATGAACCAAATATTAATAGAGTACCATATTGCACAATATAACATACTCCTAATAAAAGACGAGACATCTACTCAGACCAAGCATGCTTAACAACTTGGAAATATAGCAATTGTATTTGTTTCTCATGTATTTAGTATAGCTAAATTCGATTTATTTATCACATGGTAGAGAATAATAAATGCACGAACAATAATTGAACATTTCATTGAAGAATTGAACCAAACAGTTAACTAAACAACACAACAAAAGAATCAAACATTAAGTGGGCACCACATTGCACAATATATAACATACTAGAAGATCAGATAGTTAACCAAACCAAGCATGCTTGACAACTTGGAAGTATAAAAATTGTATTTGCTTCTCATGCATTTTGTACACCCAATTTCGGTTTATTTATCACATGGAAGGCAAAACAAAATTGCACCCAGAAGAATTGAACATCATATTGCAGAATTGAACCAAACAGTTAACTAAACACAACAACAAATTAACCAAACAGTTAATAAGTGATCACCACATTTCACGACATATAGAGCATATACACTAGAGGATCAGATTGCATGGTAAAAGTACATAGCAAAATTCACTAGAATTTGTTAAGGAAAGGTAGGAGAAGCACATGCAACGGGTAAACCCAACATGATTAATCGGCGTAGCTAGCTAACTGAACATAGGTCCTTACATTGAGCTAATAAGACAAGGTACTCCTCATCGTTGGAGGTATCGATGATGATTGGCTCCTTGGACATGGAAGAGGGCTAGGCCTTCACATAGTGGGTGCCCTACTCGTAGTGGCGAGCTGCCTGAGATGCTCCGGGCACTAACCTGCTGGCTCTCGAGTTGAGGTAAGCATGCGCACACTGAAAAAACACCTTGTAGTCTTTGTCGATGGCACCGATAGTGGCCTCGAGAAAACGCCATGAGTTGTAATTTAAAGCAGCCAACCGTGTCGCGGCATCGGTCCGCGAGGTGTCAACGATGGCCTCGATGGTGAGGTGCTCCACCAAGATCTGGAGGTTGGCACAAATGGCAGCCATCTGCGACATCATCTGCGCGTGCGGCCGCGATTTGCTTCTCCCCTGCCAAATGCTCCTTGAGCTCCTGGCTATACTACGTGCACCATGGCTTAGGGCGGTGCTTATTTGGAGTAGGGGTTAGTGATTTGGGTGGAAGGTGTCACGCAGGCGGTCGGGGCATGTGGGATGTAGAAGGAGGAGGAGGATGAGGGTCGGGTGTGGATTACCTGCTTGGATCGACGAGGCCGAGCAACGTGAAGGAGGGTCGCCGGTGAGGAGGTGGCATTGCAAACAAGGATCAAAGGTTTGAACTTGGAAAGGAAGGCGAAAACAGGGGGAATGTGGCTTTTGGTAAGGGGATAGGGCGGGGAGGTAGATATTTCCGTGGAAGCCTAAAAACTGGCGTGCAAACTGGCGCACAAGGACATCACAAACGATTCATATAGCTTACCCCGTATGTGATGAGTTTGAACGTGCAAATTTTGGTCTGAATTTCCCTGGTTACAGTGCTCATCCATGTCATTGCATAATTCGGGTACACAAAAGATCCGGATAAACAGAGCTGGGTAATGTAAACAATGGAATTATTCACGGTCCGTTTGGACATTTTTATACATTAACTTCGTTTTATAGGTATTTCAGGTGGATAATTCATAATTAGACTACATGCAGATGCTCCGGTGCACCAAAATGGGTTGTAAAATCATATATGTGTCCATGGGTTAATTATTATGTCCCATGCAAGAAATAGGGATGAATTTCAAACACATCGACACCGTGGCTTGCTGACAAATTTTGATATAATTGGTTTTTAAATTCTAGTAAATGTAAAACTCGTCTGGAATTCATGAACCTTGGCATGTTATCATGGAATGGAATCAACATGTTGTGGTAAAAAATTGTCTCATTTGGGGCAGATTTTGGTATAAGCTTCTCACAAACCAGAGCTTCTCACAAGAAGCCTCATGGTTCGAGTAGGGAACATGTCACCTTTGTGGATGAAACGATATTTGTTGCCTCTTCTTGCTTTCAATTTTTGTGGTGTCAACATAGAAAAATAGGAGTGTTGTGTGAAATTTTGGAATATTTCGGGGTTCATTTCTACATTTTTATACATTAACTGAGTTTCTAGTCATTTATGTGCATAATTCAAATTTGATCTATAGGCAGATGCTAATGTGCATAAAAATGGGTTGAAAAATCAAATGGGTGTCCTTGGTTGCATGCTTTGGTCCCATGCAAGAAATGAGAATGAATGTCAAACACCTCGGCACCATCGCTTGGCCGCAAACATTGAGATACATGTTTTTAAAATTCAAGTAAATCCAAAACTCGTCTGAAATTCATGAAACTTGGCATGGTATCATGGAACGGCATTAACATGTTGTAGTAAAAAATGTCCCATTTGGGGCAGGTTTGGTTATAAGCTTCCCACAAATGAGAGGTTCTCACAACAAGCCTCATGGTTCTGGTAGGGAATGTGTCTCCTTCATAAATCAAATGCTATTCGTTGCCTCTTCTTGCTTTCAATTTTTTAGTAGCAACATAGAGCAACATGAGTGTCTTGTTAAAATTTGGATTTTTTGGGGGTTCGTTTTGACATTCTTATACATTAACTGAGTTTTCTAGGCATTTTATGTGCATAATTCAAATTTGAAGTATATGCACATGCTCGAGTGTATAAAAAAGGGCTGAAAAAAAATCAGATGTGTGTCCTTGCGTGCATGCTTAGGTCACATGCAAGAAATGTGAATGAAGTTCAAACACCTTGGCATCCTGCCTCGGCCGCAAACATTGGGATACATGGTTTTAAAATTCAACTAAATCCAAACCTCGTGTGAATTTCTTGAATTTGGCATGCTATCATTGAATGACATCAACATGATGTGGTAAAAAGTTTGCCCATTTGGGGAAGGTTTGCGTATAATCTTTTCACAAACCAGAGCTTCTCACAACAAGCCTCGTGGTTCTTGTAGGGCATGTGCCTCCTTCATACATGAAACGATATTCATTGCCAATTCTTGCTTTCAATTTTTTCTTAGTGGCAACATAGAGCAACATGAGTGTCTTGTTAAAATTATGATTTTTTCGGGGTTCGTTTGGACATTTTTATACATTAACTAAGTTTTCTAGGCATTTTATGTGCATAATTCAAATTTGAACTATATGCACATTCTCCAATGCAGAAAAATGGTTCAAAAATCAAATATGTGTCCTTGCATGCAAGCTTAGGTCCCATGCAAGAAATAGGAATGAAGTTCAAACAACTCGGCATACTGCGTGTGCTGCAAACATTGAGATACTTGGTTTTTAAAATTCTAGTAAATTCAAAACTCGTTGGAAATTCATAAAACTTGGCATGTTATCATTGAATGACATCAACATGATGTGGTAAAATGTTTGTACCATTTGGGGCAGGTTTGTGTATAAGCTTCTCACATGCGACAACTTCTCACAGCTAGCCTCATGGTTCCCGTAGGGGATGTGCCTCCATCATGGATGATATGATATTCATTGCCTCTTATTGCTTTCAATTTCTTTCCTAGTGGCAACATAGAGAAACATGAGTGTCTTGTTAAAATTTGGAATTTTTTGGGGTTTGTTTGGACATCTTTATACATTAACTATTTTTTCTAGGCATTTTATGTGCATAATTCAAATTTGAACTATATGCACATGCTCTAGTGCAGAAAAAGGGTTTAAAAATCAAATGTGTGCCCTTGCATGCATGCTTAGGTCCCATGCAGGAAATGGGAATGAAGTTCAAACACCTCGGCATCTTTCCTGTGCTGCAAACATTGAGATACTTGGTTTTAAATTCTAGTAAATCCAAAACTCGTCTGAAAGTCATGAAGCTTGGTGTGCTATCATTGAATGGCATCAACATGGTGTGGTAAAAATTTTATCTCATTCGTGGCAAGTTTGGGTATAAGATTGTCACAAACGAGAGCTTCTCACAACAAGCCTCATGGTTCCGGTAGGGAATGTGCCTCCTTTGTGGATGAAACGATATTCGTTGCCTCCTCTTGCTTTAATTTTTTGCCTAGTGGCAACATAGATCAATATGAGTGTCTTATTAAAATTTTGATTTTTTCGGGGTTCGTTTGAACATTTTTATACATTAACTAAGTTTTCTAGGCATTTTATATGCGTAATTCAAATTTGAACTAAATGCACATGCTCTAGTGCATATAATTGGGTTGAAAAATCAAATGTGTGTCCTTGGGGTGCATGCTTAGGTCCCATGCAATAAATGGGAGGGGACTTCAAACACCTTGGCATCGTGCCTCAGCTGCAAACATTGAGATACTTGGTTTCAAAATTCTAATAAACCCCAAACTCATATGAAATTCATGAAACTTGGCATGCTATCATAAAATGGCACCCAACATGTTGTGGTATTTTTTGTGTCCAATTTGAGAGTAGGCACACTCGAAATAACAACCAACAAAGGCATTTTGAAACAGATAGATGCCACCTTATCATCTCAAACATTTGTATAATTTAAATTGTGTGTATTCTGTTAACCATTCACGTGACACCATGTGACACACTTTTAATGACTATGATGTGTCGTGCGAACAACTGCTTGAGTACATAGGAGGCGTGTGAGGGAAAATGTGCTGCGTAGGTTTTGTGGAGCTCTTCATCGCAAACGTTTTAAATAGAACACCCGTATGCAAAGTGAGAGCTATGGTCCTTCCCGAGAAGCCAACCTAAAATTTTCCATGCAGGATTTGTGCATCTCTTCATGGGAAACAGTTCATATTGAAAACGGTATGGAAAGAGAGAGCTATGGCTTCTTTGCTGCTAAGCCAAGAGAAAATCTGGCATGCAGGATTGGTACACCCCTTCAACGCAAATGATTTGTTTGGATGACCCATGTGCAGTCACGTAGAGACAATTTGGTAAGACGTGCATCTATCATATTGGGTATATATTACTATTTGTGAAACTGGAAAGATTGACATTTGTTGATCTAGTAACATTGCCCTTTGTCAACCTTGTAACACTGACATTTGTCAAAATTTGCACCTAAAAATCACTAGCACTATCTAATTTTTGCAACTAAAATTCAGTAAGCATAGATTTCATTCATAGATTAAGCAATCATCCTTATACAAACAGTTCAATTAGATAGCTGAAACGACCAAACTTTTCCCCAATTGTTGCCAACCACATACTGAAATAGCTAGTTCAACTATATATACTAGCTAATTTTAAGTACATTGTACAGTTCAACCACATCTATAGTCAGATGAATTGAACAAAATAGCCCCTAAATACTACTACTATGGAGGGGCTTTGTACTACTTGCAGCAACCTCTCATCTCCCGAGCACGGTTAGTAAGAGGCAGAGGAGGAGGAGGAGCCTATCGAGGAGGTGGACAACTGGAATACAGTGCGTGTCGCTGTTGCAGCTTTAATGACGCTCACCTTGAACACCCTTTGTCGCTCCAGATGACCCATCTCGAAGCGGCAGGACTCCTCGTAGATCTCCCCATTCCGTGCCTCTACGGTGGCGTGTGCAGTGACCACAGCGGTGGTAAGACTCTTTGCGTGCTCTACGAGGCGCTCCTTCTACTCCCACAGGAACTCAATGTAGCGTGCAAGGTCACTGACACACATGCGGGTCTCCACCTCCCCCCTTTGGGTAGCGGTGGCAGGGCGGGGTGATGACCCCGGTGGTCGACAGTGGGCTGGTGTCCATGGCGGCTGACGGTGGGGCGGCGGCCACGACCGTCACCTCCCACCTTCAGACCACGTTGGTGGAGCGGGTGATGGCCATGGTGGCCGACAGTGGTGTGGCAGCCATGAAGGCCTCCTCCCGCCTTCAGGCCACAATGGCGGAGCAGGCGATTGACCCGGATTTGGACGATGGTGTGGTGACTACGATACAGACGGTGGGGTGGCGACAACGGCAACATCCGCCGACGGCAACGGCTGTGGAGCGTGTGGTGGGTTTAGCACGTACACCCAACAGGGACGCCATGCGGACTACACTACACCAGGGATTGCATCGCTGCCGCGGCGTGGCCTCCTAGCTAGAGCTGTCATCTGATGACGATGGAGTGGTTGAGCAACGATGATGGACTGGTGCCATTGGGGATTGTGGGAGAAGCAGACGGGATAAGCTACAAGGATAGGAAGGGAGAGGAAAATGCAACGTAGGACTCGCCGGCCATGAGGGTTTGTATAGCAGGCCGGTAAGCATTGGAATTTTGCAGAGTCAGGCGGGAAGCTTGCACGACAAAGCACGAGAACGTGTGCAGTTACGTGGGAACAGGATCACCGATGATTCATTGACACCACTTCGAGCCACTGCCTGGCCAACGTCTACACGGTGCTCAAGCTTGCGCTCGAGGTCGTCTGCGGCAACAAGGTGACAACTGACAAGACGTACGAGAGGAGGGCGAAGCGACACGTAAACAAATGGTTAATGAAAAAACAACATTACCGAGTTATTGACCTACTACCTCTGTACTGGTTTATAAGTTCTTTTCGTATTTTTGTGCCAAATTTTGACTACAGATTTAACTAATAAAATATGAATGCATGTCGCCAAAGATTATATCGTTGGATTCGTATTTGAACATAGTCTCCAATTATATTATTTTTATAACATACATTAACATTTTGTTAGTTAAATTTACGGTCAAAATATGGCACGGAATATAAAGGGGACTAATAGACTAACACAGAGGTAGTAGCACACGTACGCTCTCTACACTACGTCGCGAATGATTGTTCAACCACCATGTGATGTGGAACACGATGTAGTTTCACATCATGTCGCCGGCTCGCAACTCTCGGCCGACTTGTAGTTGTAGACGACCACTCCCTGCGTGTTCAACTTCTTTATGCGTGTGGTTGCTCGCGGTTGACGTGGTCGTGGCACGCTTTTCTTGCACCCCGCCGCACGCACTCTGATCTCGCGACCCTCTCGGTGCTCTCCCTATCTCCCTCCATGTGCGCTGCCAGTGTTTTGGGCCGGCGCACGATCACGTACGTTGGTGTTGCATTATGCATGCGGTTGTGCCGCGTGTGGCGCCACGATGCACGTGTTGGGGACGTCGCATGGGAAACAAAAAATTCCTATGCTCACCAGGATCAATCTATGGAGATCAACATATACGAGAGGGGGAGTGCCTCTACATACCCTTGTAGATCGCTAAGCAGAAGCGTATATAACGCGGTTGATGTAGTCGTGCGTCTTCACGATCCAATCGGGATCCATCCCGATCTAGCGTCGAACGGATGACATCTCCGCGTTTAGCACACGTGCGGCTCGATGACATCTCCGCTTCCTTGATAAAACAAGCGAGGGCAGACAAGTAGATGTGATCTCGACCAGCACGACGCCATGGTGGATATGGTGGTGAGTAGTGCCAGCAGGGCTTCGCCAAGTGCCTCCGGAACTGCGAACGAGGAAGAACGGAAGAGACGGGAGGGAGAGGGCTGCCTCAAGGGAGAGGACTTGTTATATTCAGCCCTCCCCTCCCATCCACTATTTATAGGAGGCAAGGGGCAGTAGGGGGCGCAGTCCTAACCCCTCCTCCAAGGGCGGGGGCGGCACCCAAGAGGGAGGAGTCCTCCCTCCCAAGGCACCTCCTAGGTGCCTTCCCCTTTAGGGTTTCCTACCGCTTAGCTGCATGGGCCCTTGGGGGCTGTCCCAACAAGGCTTGGACGCCCCTTACAACCCATGCACGTCCTAGCGACTCGAGGGACCCTTCCGGACTCCTCTGGAACCTTCTGGAATTTTCCATAAGCTTCCCGATACAATACCAATAAATCTGAAACTTTTTCGGTAGGCAAAATATGACTTCCCATATATAAATCTTTACCTCCGGACCATTACGGAGCTCCTCGTGATGTCTGGGTTTTCATAAAGGACTCTGAACAACATTCGGTAACGAATGTACATATCCCAATACTACTCTAGCATCACCGGACGTTAAGCGTGCGGACCCTACGGGTTCGAGAATCATGTAGACATGAAAGAGACGCCTCTCCGGTCAATAAATAATAGCGGGACCTGGGTGCTCATATTGGTTCCTACAGATTCCATGAAGATCTTCATCGGTCAAACCACGCTGCCAAGGATTTAATCAATCCCGTATGTAGCTCCCTTTGTTCAGCGGTATGTTACTTGCTCAAGATTCGATCGTCTCTATCTCCATACCTAGTTCAATCTCATTACCGGCAAGTCTCTTTACTCGTTCTATAATACAAGATCCCATGACTAACTCCTTAGTCACATTGCTTGCAAGCTTATTGTGATGTTGCATTACCGAGTGGGCCCCGTGTTGGAAATTGTTGGGGAATAGTAGCGACCCGACTCAAAACGAGTCAAGCCTCTGTGTATCTCTGCCATCCCTGGATCAGTATGCTGGCACACACAGTACATCAATGTATATATCAAAGTGCAATCACATGTAAATAGCGTAAAACTGATATATACCTTAAATATCTCAGCGAAAACAGTCCAGGGAGTGGAGTCCCAATAAACACCAACGACAAGTTGAGTGCGGACCGTAACCCTGAATCGTACTCTTACTTGTCGAGGAAAATATCTGCAACATAAGAGGTTGCAGCCGTGTAGGTCAGCATATTGAATATGTCGGCAAGTCATCAAAGAGAGGGGGTGAAATAATAATCATCTATTCTACATGCATATATGGCAGGTGGGGCTATAAGTTTTTAACGAAAAGCAAGTTTTCTCCTACATGAAGAGATGGTTAAAAGAAAAATATTACTATGTTGTTTGTTGTTAACGAGATGGTTCCGCCAACCAATTCTCGTACCCGAGTTGTCAATAATTCCCACATCAATATTATTATTTGTGTTGAGAATTTCAGATAACTTCAGTTCCTTTGGCTCAAGTTGTCCATGACCGTGGACACGGCTAATCGATTAGGTTTGAGTACTCTGCAGAGTTTTGCACACGTTCCCCACAAGATTTGATCGCCTCTGTGTATGTCCTCGCACTTCAGGGTGTTTGAAGACCGGATGATCAAAACATGGTCTTTCAACGGGTCCCTCTGAACCCCTGTCGGTACCCATCCAAATCGTACCATTCTTTTACATCTGCTGGCACCGCCTGTCCGGAGTCGCCACGTTGTCCAACCAAGCCAGAGCCCATAATGACTTGTGGCTGTGCACGTAAGCCTTGGGTCTTGAAAATATCCGTCCGTCTCTTTGAGCCTGGGTGAAGCTTTCCGCAAGATGTCATGGCACATCTCCAGCATCCCGGGTCATCCACTGGTTTCTCCAGGGAGCCGATCAACCGTCCTTCACCCAGAGTTTCATTGCATCATGAGGTCTTGAAAAGTCTTGACTTAACCGGTCTTGGTTATTAAATTATTCTCGCATCACTCGTGATAAACTCTCAACCAGAATCCTGTCTACTCAAGCATCGCAATATGAAATTTGTCGTCCCGGGCCAAGTAACGGGGTTGTAGGGTGCCTACCACAAGATACTACAATATGTAACCATAATTTCCAAGTACCTACTCAGCATGCAATTGGGCATAGGATGGTAGAACTACGATGCATAAAACATAGGTGATACATGATCAAATGACTTCCCTGGTGATGTTGACGAAGAAGAATTTTCGTTCTCGAGGAATAAATTGATAGACTACTCGTCACTCTCCGATGAAATCTATATGAAAACCATATCATTCACGTAAGCACTCATACTAGCAATCATTCTAGCAATCAAAACAAAAGAAAGAGCGAATAAGAATCCGAAGGAAACTTCAAATAAGACTGGGGAGTCTTCTACTACGTCAAACACTAAATAGTTTTTTTCTAACAGAAAATAAAATACTTAAATAACAGGGAACTAAGATATAAATTTAACTAAGATAAAATAAAGTATTTTTCACAAAACTATTTGAAAGTATTTCCAAACGGGATTTGAAACAGTAGAGAAATCAATTGCAAGTTATTAGGGAACTAGAATTGATTTCATGATAACAAATAAAATAAAAATAAAAACTTGTTGAGAACCTACTATTTAACTAACAGAAACTAAACATAAACTTTCTGAAATATAAAACAAAATAATTTAAAAACAACTAAAGAAAGAGAATTAGTCACAATTCTAAAAGAGGTGAAACAGAAATTGTTTCACAGGAAACAATGATTTAAAATTCTCAAACAATTTTGAAATTCTTACCACTGATAAATAAGATCACTAGTGATCAGTAGCAGAAATAATTAATTAGAAATCTATTTTTAAACTCCCAGAATAAGCAAAACAAGGTTTAAACTAAATCTGATCTAATTCAAATTTGAAAATATCAACCATAGGCAAATAATATGTTTTTCAAAACTACATAAAAATTGTGATCTACTGGAAAAAGAATCAACCTCATTGGAGTTGTGGATCCAAAGTTATGAGCAAAAGAAAATTGAATCTACCGCTGTTTTTGAATTAAAACTGAAAAATAAAACAAACAGGGAATCCACGTGGCGGCTTCTGATTGGCTGATTGGTGTGCGTTGCATAGGCTAAACAACGGACGGCCGCTATGTAAGAAACCGCTTTGGCTAAACTTACTAATAAGGAAAAACCACCGGTTCTTTTAAAAGAACCGAAGGGGTATGCTCGATCTAATCTAACCATTGATCTAAGATCCTACGGTGGAAAAACAAAAAAAAAAGAAAAACTAGAGGAGGGAGGGGATCTCACCGTGGACACAGGAGGCTGGGAGCTCCGGTGGCTGCTCCGGCGAGGGGAGGGATCTCCTGGGAGGGGGGCCGGTGGAGGAGAGGGGGGTGCGGTAGGGGGTGGGGCATGGAGGGGGGGGCTTCCAGGGGCGCTGGAGGGGGAGATGGGAGTGATGCGAGCTCCAGCAGGGGGCTGAAGGGGCGACGGGGTGAGGTGGGCGCGACGTGGGGTGCAGCTGGGTAGGGGGTGGCGCCGAGGAGGCCAAGGGGTGGAGGTGGCGTGGCCTGGTGATGTAGGGGGCGACGGGAGAGGTCCTGGTGAGCTTGTGTCGGTAGGGAAGGTGAAGATGGTGGCGACGTGGCTATGGGCAGGGAGGGGTCGAGCTAATGGGGAAAACGGAATGAGGAGGGACGGGGCGTTCTTATAGTGGTGCCGGGAGGCGCCGGGAGGGAGTATAGGTCGCAAATCCCGGAGGGGAAGCTTCCTGGGAAGGTTCTGCCATGGCTAGAGAAGGCAGGTCGTGAGGAGGAAGAAGAAAGGTGGAATTGGGCCATATCTGTTTCCTAAAGTGGCCCACGTACTTTCCAAATAAGTGATTTGTTTCCTTTTTTATTAAAAACACAAAATAAAACCAATAAAGTGAAAATAAAATGTCCTCGGAATATAGGGGTATAATATATTAAAATTTTCAGAAAAATAAATCCATAAAGATGGACATTTTCCACGGCCAAAATAAAAACAAAAAAAATGTTTTTTCTGAAAACCCCTAAAGCTTTACTTTCTTTTTGCAAATAATTTTCAAATAAAACTTTGGTTTTTTCTTGGCTCAAATATTCTTCAAAAATACCCCTGATTTTAGGAGGGTCATTTTCCTCCGCTCTTTCTTTCTTGCAAGAATTTATTTTCAGGGTATTTCTCGGGGAAGAAAAACAGAGAATGCAAAAGCAAAAATTTGAAAGAATTCAAATGCAAAACTCCGTTCAAATTCTTTATAGTTGAAGAAGTCATGTCATCTTCTCTCTTTGCTTTTAAATGATTGAATTTGAATTTACCGGAGAAGGGGAAAGTCATTTTATTCCCTCTCATTCAAAAGTTTTGAAAAGTTTTCAAATTTCACTCAAGCTTTCAATCACTCAAGCAAACAAACAATCATTCTAATAATTATATTAACATTCCAAAATTTGGGGATGTTACAAACCTACCACACTTAAAATGAATCTCGTCCTCGAGATTTGAAGAGGCTAGAAAGAAAGGTTAGGGTTTGGGGTCTTCGAACAAAACCAACCTCCGGCAGAGTGGGATGCTACCACACTTAAAATGAGAGTTATTGGTCCTCAAAATTTTAGACATCCTCTCGGGTTTTGACATCTGACTCCTCACAGTCTTCATACTAACTCCTCTGGTGATGCTCTTCCGTTATATTCATAACGTTTCCATTTAAAACGAGGGTCCTTCTATTGATATAAGCTTCTTCCGTTACCCGGCCTTCTTAACTGACAGTCTCGTGGTCAATTTCTAAATAACCTATCGACGATTATCATGGTGGTCTACCATTTGTGGTTATGCTGCAGAGAGAGAGGCCTTGTCTTCATCCTCACCGTAAAATTTTCTACGCGTGACAACAACTACCATGTACATGGGCTTTTCTTATACCATTCTAAGGCTTAAAAAAAGCTTCAAAGAACGTCATCTCTGACTATGGGTAAGTCTCTCAGATTTACCATTCCGAATAGAAAGAGAATGATAATAGTAAGTCGTCATGGTGGCCAAGCATGTCGCACTGAAATCATGACCTTGTATAAGGCATAGTGAATCTCATATTCTAACACTTGGGCATCCTCACAAGCATTACAGAATTTCTCTTGTCCACGAACAAAGTTCGGATAATCCATTGGTTCTGCAAGCTGAACAAAACATCTATCGTGACTTCACAATTCTCAGGTTTTCGTATGCTCCTAAGAAAACGTTTGCTGATCCATCATAGTTTCTTCCAAGTTTCTTTCTTCATAAAGGTTGTGCTCGATCCTTATTAGTCCCGGGGTCTGTGGTTGCACGCATACTTGGAATTACTCCGCCTTTAAATTCCCTAGTGTTTCATTCCATCCTATTCTTGGGGTAACCGTCATATAATAATAATCCTCGGACTTATTTTTGGTACACACTCCATTCTGTGGGATACTTTCCATTGGTGTGTTTACCATGAAAAGGTATTGGTTCATCCATAAATCATATTCATTTCATAATCAATCCTTTATTACATCCTTAGTTTCTTCAAAATTCCAACTCAAAAGTAATTTATTACAAATGCTGCCATCCACATTGTTCGGTATGGTCAAGCATTTCTGCCAACTTTATTCATCTGTCTCTCTTGGAGGTACTTTAGTTCCAGTGGAACTTTCCAATGTGCTCCTTGAAATCATCCATCTGTTGTTTCATCATGGTGGCCACGAGCTTCAGCTCCATCATCTCCGCATGCACTTCACTTAGGTATTCCTGGGTATGACGGAGTCTTGCTTCAAGTATTTCTCCAATTTGGCGTATGGCTTCCATGGAAGCTTCACGAACAGCATCAAAGAAAATTGCTCGTGGTACACGTGAAATGAAAAAGTATTGCCCCATAGTCTTTGGACAAACTCCTTTCACATGGTGGAGGTGTACTTCCACATACCAAAGTTCCACTCCATTTTCCATGAACGGGTAGCCTTTGTAGACTGCATCTCCTTCAAGATGAATGTGCTTCATCATGTCCTTCAGGATTTTTGGGTAATCATGATCACTGGTTAGGGTCATGATCGTTTCGAGGGCCTTGAGGAATGACTCATAGAGAGTTCTCATCTGCAGGTGTCAGAAAACGAGTACTCAGTGAAATGTATGTGTCTCCTTGGTATGCATGGTACATTCGTACTCATTGGATCCCGTGGGTTCACCGATTAATACCACACTTCAAATGAAATATACTCACGCCTGCATAGACCATATTTTCTCATATCCTCATAAATGTTCAGAGATCTTTGTTTGTAGAGAAACAACGCATACAGTTTCAACATAGGCAATCATGAGACAATAAATTCCATTTATTCATGATGTTACTACAATCTCAGGGACTTCTGTTACAAAAAATTCAACTCCATGATCTCATGAAAAACAAGGGTGCTTCAGATTACTCTAATTGCCGCGGTCAAAACTTAACTACTCCATTTTTAGCTTTCTTCCTTTGTGGACAATCATTAGCAAAATGTCCTGCTTCCTTGCAACGAAAGCAAATGAGTTCTGACAAGTCTCGAGGCGTCTTAGTGTTTTCTTTTGCTCCTTGGGTTTCCGGCTTCCTTCCTGAACACATGTATTTGTAGTGGCCAAATTCCATACACTTGAAACATCTGACATGACTCAGGTCTTTATCTGCACAGATTTGGCCCTTTCGAGGGTACTTTTTCTTCTTTCTGGACTCCTTTATTTTTGCTAGTTCTTCTATTTCAAGTGGATCAAACTCCACTTTTTCCATCGGGAAGTTTCCCAGATACTCTTGGCTTCCCTTCGTGCAATCCTGTGAATATTGCCCTTCTTCTCCACATGAGTAGCATGCATTGGAGAAAAATCTGGTCAGACCTTGTTCATCAGGGTCTTCTATATTTTCATTCATCACAGGTTCTTCTAGAATATTCTTCTTGAGGGTTTCCTTCATTGCATCTTTCTGCTGCTTGACAACTTGTTGCACCTTGGGGTAAATGTGACACTGAGCTGGGTAGTGGGTGGTTCCTTCACAAAGGAAACAAGTCACCTGACTACTTGGGCACTCCTTAGCTGGGTGATTTTCTTCACAATGAGTGCATCCATCCTGGTGTTCTTCCTGGGTGTGTCCAATTTCTCCATAGATCTTGCATGCACAAGTCTTCTCCTTCGGATTATCATAGCACTTCTGAATAAGTCAGGATCTTAACAGAGTCTTCTTGAATTCGTCCCAAGTTTCTACTCCACTAAATCCTTGTATGGCATGGTGCATTTTCCACCAGGTAGCAGCACTTTGGGTAAAGTACCGGAGAGCGTGTTCCACTTCATACTTCCTTGAGATCAAGTTGCTCCCGAAGTGGTTCTCCATGTTCTGAATCCATATTTCAGCCTCCAGCTGGGTCATAGGTCCAGAGACTACAAGTCTTGATTCATACTCCATCTGGTAGGGTTGAGGTTTTGGGGATGAGACGGGTAAGAGAGGGAGGGAGATACACACAATACAAACAATATTTTTGAGAATAGGTTTTGTTTGTGGCCGTCGGAAAACACACACCAATGACGTCTCACAAATCATCGTATCTAACGTGGGTACATAAAAGGGGATTGGACTTCTAATGGTCATATGATTATTCGAACACTTTAGGGTCTTCGAGTTCTTCGGGTCTTGAGAGTCCTCTGTTGGTGTAGCTTCAATTCTTCAAACGCGTGGTGAAATCCTCTTTACTTTGATGTAGAACTCCGTTGATTCTTCATGATGTCGAAGGGGTAAGGGGATTGTATAATTATTTGAGGTGAGAGAGAACATTTGATGAAATCATAAGAGATGAGAAGTGAAAGGTCTTTTCGAAAATAAGATTTTTGAGAGATCCTATCCTAAGAAGTTTCCAGTTTCTAGAGTCACGTCCTACAGTCAACATGTGCTCTGATACCATTTCTGTAGCGACCCGACTCAAAACGAGTCAAGCCTCTGTGTATCTGTGCCATCCCTGGATCAGTATGCTAGCACATACAATACATCAATGTATATATCAAAGTGCAATCACATGTAAATAGCGTAAAACTGATATATACCTTAAATATCTCAGCAGAAACAGTCCAGGGAGTGGAGTCCCAATAAACACCAACGGCAAGTTGAGTGCGGACCGTAACCCTGAATCGTACTCTTACTCATCGAGGAAAATATCTGCAACATAAGAGGTTGCAGCCGTGTAGGTCAGCATATTGAATATGCCGGCAAGTCATCAAAGAGAGGGGGTGAAATAATAATCATCTATTCTACATGCATATATGGCAGGTGGGGCTATAAGTTTTTAGCGAAAAGCAAGTTTTCTCCTACATCAAGAGAGGGTTAAAAGCAAAATATTACTATGTTGTTTGTTGTTAACGAGATGGTTCTGCCAACCAATTCTCGTACCCGAGTTGTCAATAAATCCCACATCAATATTATTATTTGTGTTGAGAATTTCAGATAACTTCAGTTCCTTTGCCTCAAGTTGTCCATGACCATGGACACGGCTAACCGATTAGGTTTGAGTACTCTGCAGAGTTTTGCACACGTTCCCCACAAGATTTGATCGCCTCCGTGTATGTCCTCGCACTTCAGGGTGTTTGAAGACCGGATGATCAAAACATGGTCTTTCAACGGGTCCCTCTGAATCCCTGTCGGTACCTATCCAAATCTTACCGTTCTTCTACATCTGCTGGCACCGCCTGTCCAGAGTCGCCGTGTTGTCCAACCAAGACAGAGCCCATAATGACTTTTGGCTATGCAGTTAAGCCTTGGGTCTTGAAAATATCCGTCCGTCTCTTTGAGCCTGGGTGAAGCTTTCCGCAAGATGTCATGGCACGTCTCCAGCATCCCGGGTCATCCACTGGTTTCTCTAGGGAGCCGATCAACCGTCCTTCACCCAGAGTTGCATTGCATCACGAGGTCTTGAAAAGTCTTGACTTAACCGGTCTTGGTTATTAAATTATTCTCGCATCACTCGTGATAAACTCTCAACCAGAATCCCGTCTACTCAAGCATAGCAATATGAAATTTGTCGTCCCGGGCCAAGTAACGGGGTTGTTGGGTGCCTACCACATGATACTACAATATGTAACCATAATTTCCAAGTACCTACTCAACATGCAATTGGGCATAGGATGGTAGAACTACGATGCATAAAACATAGATGATACATGATCAAATGACTTGCCTGGTGATGTTGACAAAGAAGAATTTCTGTTCTCGAGGAATAACTTGATAGACTACTCGTCACTCTCCGATGAAATCTATATAACAACCATATCATTCACGTAAGCACTCATACTAGCAATCAAAACAAAAGAGAGAGCGAATAAGAATCCAAAGGAAACTTCAAATAAGACTAGGGAGTCTTCTACTACGTTAAACACTAAATAGTTTTTGTCTAATAGAAAATAAAATACTTAAATAACAGGGAACTAAGATATAAATTTAATTAAGATAAAATAATGTATTTTTCACAAAACTATTTGAAAGTATTTCCAAACGGGATTTGAAACAGTAGAGAAATCAATTAGAAGTTATTAGGGAACTAGAATTGATTTCATAATAACAAATAAAATAAAAATAAAAACTTGTTGAGAACCTACTTTTAACTAACAGAAACTACACATAAACTTTCTGAAATATAAAAGAAAATAATTTAAAAACAAGTAAAGAAAGAGAATTGGTCACAATCCTAAAAGCGGTGAATAGAAATTGTTTCACAAGAAACAATGATTTAAAATGCTCAAACAATTTTGAAATTTCTACCACTGATAAATAAGATCACTAGTGATCAGTAGAAAAAAGAATTAATTAAAAATCTATTTTGAAACTCCCAGAATAAGCACAACAAGGTTTAAACTAAATCTGATCTAATTCAAATTTGAAAATTTCAAACATAGGCAGATAATATGTTTTTGAAAACTACAGAAAATTGTGATCTACTGGAAAAATAATCAACCTCATTGGAGTTGTGGATCAAAAGTTATGAGCAAAATAAAATTGAATCTGCCTCTGTTTTTGAATTAAAACTGAAAAATAAAACAAATAGGGAATCCACGTGGCGGCTTCTGATTGGCTGATGGGTGTGCATTGAATAGGCTAAACAGCGAACGACCGCTATATAAGAAATCGCTTCGGCTAAACTTACTAATAAGGAAAAACCGTTGGTTCTTTTAAAAGAACCGAAGGGGTATGCTGGATCTAATCTAACTCATTGATCTAAGATCCTATGGTGGAAAAAAAACTAGAGGAGGGAGGGGATCTCACCGTGGACACAGGAGGCTGGGAGCTCCGGTGGCTGCTCCGGCGAGGGTGGAGAGGCACTCCGGCGAGGGGAGGGATCTCCTGGGTGGGGGCGGTGGAGGAGCGGGGGGGGGGGGTTTGGTGCGGTAGGGGGCGCAGGGGGGGGGGGGGCTTCCAGGGGCACTGGAGGGGGAGATGGGGGTTATGCGAGCTCCTGCAGGGGGCTGTAGGGGCGACGGGGTGAGGTGGGCACGACGTGGGGTGCAGCTGGGTAGGGGGGGTGGCGCGCAGGGGGCCACGGGGTGGAGGTGGCGTGGCCTGGTGATGTAGGGGAGACGGGAGAGCTCCTGGTGAGCTTGTGTCGGCAGGGAAGGTGAAGATGGTGGCGATGTGGCTATGGGCAGGGAGGGGTCGAGCTAATGGGGAAAACGGAATGATGGACGGGGCGTTCTTATAGTGGTGACGGGAGGCGCCGGGAGGGAGTATAGGTCGCGAATCCCGGGGGGGAAGCTTCCTGGGAAGGTTCTGCGATGGCCAGAGAAGGCAGGTCGTGAGGAGGAAGAAGGAAGGTGGAATTGGGCCAGATCTGTTTCCTAAAGTAGCCCATGCACTTTCCAAATAAGTGATTTGTTTCCTTTTTATTCAAAACAGGAAATAAAACCAATAAAAGGAAAATAAAATATCCTCGGAATATAGGGGTATAATATATTAAAATTTTCACAAATATAAATCCAAAAAGATGGGCATTTTTCCACAGCCAAAATAAAAACAAAAAAAATGTTTTTTTTCAGAAAAATCCCTAAAGCTTTATTTTCTTTTTGCAAATAATTTTCAAATAAAACTTTGGTTTTTTCTTGGCTCAAATATTTTTAAAAAATACCCCTGATTTTAGGAGGGTCATTTTCCTCCGCTCTTTCTTTCTTGCAAGAATTTATTTTCGGGGTATTTCTCGGGGAAGAAAAACAGAGAATGCAAATCAAACATTTGAAAGAATTCAAATGCAAAACTCCATTCAAATTCTTTATAGTTGAAGAAGTCATGTCATCTTCTCTCTTTGCTTTGAAATTGTTGAATTTGAATTCACCGGAGAAGGGGAAAGTCATTTTATTCCCTCTCATTCAAAAGTTTTGAAAAGTTTTCCAATTTCACTCAAGCTTTCAATCACTCAAGCAAACAAACAATCATTTAATAATTATATTAACATTCCATAATTTGGGATGTTACAAACGTCGCATGGGAAAAAAAAAATTTCCTACGCGTACGAAGACCTATCATGGTGATGTCCATCTACGAGGGGGATTTCAGATCTACGTACCCTTGTAGATCGCACAGCAGAAGCGTTAATAAACGCGGTTGATGTAGTGGAACGTCCTCACGTCCCTCGATCCTCCCCGCGAACCGTGCCACGAACCGTCCCGCGATCCGTCCCATGATCCGCTCCGATCTAGTGCCAAACGGACGGCACCTCCGCGTTCATCACACGTACAGCTCGACAATGATCTCGGCCTTCTTGATCTAGCAAGAGAGACGGAGAGGTAGATGAGTTCTCCGGCAGCGTGACAGCGCTTCACAGGTTGGTGGTGATCTAATCTCAGCAGGGCTCCGCCCGAGCTCCGCATAAACGCTATCTAGAGGAAAAACCGTGGAGCTAGGTGGTCGCGCTGCCATGGAAAAGTTGTCTCAAATCAGCCCTAAAACCTCCGTATATATAGGTGGGAGGGGAGGGGCCTTGCCTTGGGACTCAAGGAGCCCCAAGGGGTTCAGCCGAAGGGGGGGAGGAGGAGTCCTCCTCCAATCCTAGTCCAACTAGGATTGGAAGGTGGAGTCCTTCCCTTCCTTCCCACTTCCCCATTTTTTTCTCTTTGATTTTCTTATCTCCTGCACAGGGGCCTCTTTGGGCTTGCTAACCAGCACACTAAGGGCTGGTGAGGCACCCCTAAGGCCTATGGGCTTCCCCGGGGTGGGCTGCCCCTCCCGGTGAACATTCGGAACCCATTCATCATTCCTAGTACATTCCCGGTAATTCCGAAAACCTTCCGGTAATCAAATGAGGTCATCCTATATATCAATCTTCATCTCCGGACCATTCTGGAAACCCTCGTGACGTCTGTGATCTCATCCGGGACTCCGAACAACATTCAGTAAGCAACCATATATGTCAAATACGCATAAAACAACGTCGAACCTTAAGTGTGCAGACCCTGCGGGTTCGAGAACTATGTAGACATGACCCGAGGGATTCCTCGGTCAATATCCAATAGCGGGACCTGGATGCCCATATTGGATCCTACATATTCTACGAAGATATTATCGTTTGAACCTTAGTGCCAAGGATTCATAAAATCCCGTATGTCATTCCCTTTGTCCTTCAGTATGTTACTTTCCCGAGATTCGATCGTCAGTATCCGCATACCTACTTCAATCTCTTTTACCGGCAAGTCTCTTTACTCGTTTCGTAATACAAGATCCCGTAACTTACACTAAGTCACATTGCTTGCAAGGCTTGTGTGTGATGTTGTATTACCGAGTGGGCCCCGAGATACCTCTCCGTCACATGGAGTGACAAATCCCAGTCTCGATCCATACTAACTCAACGGACACCTTCGGAGATACCTGTAGAGCATCTTTATAGCCACCCAGTTATGTTGTGACGTTTGATACACACAAAGTATTCCTCCGGTGTCAGTGAGTTATATGATCTCATGGTCATAGGAATAAATACTTGACACGCAGAAAACAGTAGCAACAAAATGACACGATCAACATGCTACGTCTATTAGTTTGGGTCTAGTCCATCACATGATTCTCCCAATGACGTGATCCAGTTATCAAGCAACAACACCTTGTACATAGTCAGAAGACCCTGACTTTCCTTGATCAACTGGCTAGCCAACTAGAGGCTTGCTAGGGACAGTGTTTTGTCTATGTATCCACACATGTATCTAAGTCTTCATTCAATACAATTATAGCATGGATAATAAACGATTATCTTGATACAAGAATCATCACAATAACTTATTTATCCTTGCCTCTAGGGCATAATTCCAATAGTCCACTTACACTAGAGTCAATAATCTAGCCCTCACATCACCATGCGAATTACATTGTAATAAATCTAACACCCATACAGTTCTGGTGTTGATCATGCTTTGCCCGTGGAAGAGGTTTAGTCAGCGGGTCTGCTACATTCATATCCGTGTGCACTTTGCATATATTTACGTCCTCCCCTTCGACGTAGTCGCGGAAGAGGTTGAAGCGTCGTTCGATGTGTCTGGTCTTCTTGTGAAACCGTGGTTCCTTTGCTAAGGCAATGGCACCCGTTTTGTGACAAAACAAGGTTATTGGATTCAGTGCGCTTGGCACCACTCCAAGATCCGTCATGAACTGCTTTATCCACACACCCTCTTTAGCCGCCTCCGAGGCAGCCATGTACTCCGCTTCACATGTAGAATCAGCTACGCCGCTTTTCTTGGAACTGCACCAGCTTACCGCACCCCCATTAAGAATAAATACGTATTCGGTCTGCGACTTAGAGTCGTCCGAATCTGTGTCAAAGCTTGCATCGACGTAACCTTTTACGGTGAGCTCTTCGTCACCTCCATACACGAGAAACATCTCCTTAGTCCTTTTCAGGTACTTCAAGATATTCTTGACCGCCGTCCAGTGATCCACTCCTGGATTACTCTGGAACCTGCCTACCATACTTATGGCCAGGCTAACGTCCGGTCTAGTGCACAGCATTGCATACATGATAGAACCTATGGCTGAAGCATAGGGGACGGTTCTCATATGCTCTCTATCTTTATCAGTTGCTGGGCACTGAGTCTTACTCAATATCGTACCTTGTAAAACTGGCAAGAACCCCTTCTTGGACTGTTCCATTTTGAACCTCTTCAAAACTTTATCAAGGTATGTACTTTGTGAAAGTCCTATCAGGCGTTTCGATCTATCCCTATAGATCTTAATGCCTAGAATGTAAGCAGCTTCTCCTAGGTCCTTCATAGAGAAACTTTTATTCAAGTAATCCTTTATGCTCTCCAAAAACTCCACGTTGTTTCCAATCAGCAATATGTCATCCACATATAATATTAGAAACGCCACAGAGCTCCCACTCACTTTCTTGTAAATACAAGATTCTCCAACCACTTGTAGATACCCAAATGCTTTGATCACCTCATCAAAGCATTTATTCCAACTCCGAGATGCTTGCACCAGTCCATAAATGGATCGCTGGAGCTTGCACACTTTATTAGCATTTTTAGGATCAACAAAACCTTCGGGTTGCATCATATACAACTCTTCCTTAAGGAAACCGTTAAGGAACGCCGTTTTGACTAACATCTGCCAGATTTCATAATCGAAAAATGCAGCTACTGCTAACATGATTCTGACGGACTTAAGCATCGCTACGGGTGAGAATGTCTCATCGTAGTCAACTCCTTGAACTTGTGAAAAACCCTTTGCCACAACTCAAGCTTTATAAATGGTCACATTACCGTCAGCGTCCGTCTTCTTCTTAAAGATCCATTTGTTCTGAATAGCCTTGCGGCCTTCAGGTAGTACTTCCAAAGTCCATACTTTGTTTACATGCATAGATCCTATCTCGGACTTCATGGCCTCCAGCCATTTGTTGGAATCCGGGCCCACCATTGCTTCTTCATAATTCGCAGGCTCATTGTTTTCTAACAACATAATTGATAAGATGGGATTACCATACCACTCTGGAGTAGTACGCGATCTCGTCGACCTGCGAGGTTCGATAGGAACTTGATCCGGAGTTTCATGATCATCATCATTAACTTCCTCTTCAACCGGCATCGCAACGACAGGGGTTTCCCCTTGCCCTGCGCCACCATCCAGAGGGATGAGAGGTTCGACAACCTCATCAAGTTCTATCTTCCTCCCACTCAATTCTCTCGAGAGAAACTCCTTCTCGAGAAAAGCTCCGTTCTTAGCAACAAACACTTTGCCCTTGGATTTGAGATAGAAGGTATACCCAACTGTCTCTTTTGGATAACCTATGAAGATGCACTTTTCTGCTTTGGGTTCCAGCTTTTCAGGTTGAAGCTTTTTGACATAAGCATCACATCCCCAAAATTTAAGAAACGACAACTTTGGTCTTTTCCCATACCACAGCTCCTATGGTGTCGTCTCAACGGATTTTGATGGTGCCCTATTTAAAGTGAATGCAGTTGTTTCTAATGCATAACCCCAAAACTATAACGGCAAATCGGTAAGAGACATCATAGATCGCACCATCTCTAATAAAGTATGATTACGACGTTCGGACACACCATTACGCTGTGGTGTTCCAGGCGGTGTCAACTGTGAAACAATTCCACATTGTCTTAAGTGAGCACCAAACTCGAAACTCAGATATTCACCCCCACGATAAGACCGTAGGAACTTGATCTTCTTGTTACAATGATTTTAAACTTCACTTTGAAATTGCTTGAACTTTTCAAATGTCTCAGACTTGTGTTTCATCAAGTAGACATAACCATATCTACTCAAATCTTCAGTGAAGGTGAGAAAATAACGATATCCGCCGCATGCCTCCACGCTCATCGAACCACACACATCGGTGTGTATGATTTCCAACAAGTCACTTGCACGCTCCATTGTTCCGGAGAACGGAGTTTTAGTCATCTTGCCCATGAGGCATGGTTCACACGTGTCAAGTGAATCAAAGTCAAGTGACTCCAAAAGTCCATCGGAATGGAGTTTCTTCATGCGCTTTATACCAATATGACCTAAGTGGTAGTGCCACAAAAACATGGCGATCTCATTGTTAACTCTAACTCTTTTGGTCTCAATGTTATGTATATGTGTATTTTCATTATCAAGATTCAATATAAAAAATCCTCTCACATTGGGTGCATGACCATAAAAGATATTACTCATAGAAATAGAACAACCTTTATTCTCTGACTTAAACGAGTAACCATCTCGCAATAAACAAGATCCAGATATAATGTTCATTCTTAACGCATGCACTAAATAACAATTATTTAAGTTCATAACTAATCCTAATGGTAACTGAAGTGAAACTGTGCCGACGGCGATTGCATCAACCTTGGAACCATTTCCCACGCGCATCGTCACTTCATCTTTCGCTAGCCTTCGGCTATTCCGCAGTTCCTGTTTCAAGTTGCAAAAATGAGCAACAGAACCGGTATCGAATACCCAGGCACTACTACGAGAGCTAGTTAAGTACACATCAATAACATGTATATCAAATATACCTGATTTTTCTTTGGCCGCCTTCTTATCAGCCAGATACTTGGGGCAATTACGCTTCCAGTGACCCATACCCTTGCAATAATAGCACTCCGTTTCAGGCTTAGGTCCAGCTTTGGGTTTCTTCGTCGGATTGGCAACAGGTTTGGCGCTCTTCTTTGAGTTACCCTTCTTTCCTTTGCCGTTTCTCTTGAAACTAGTGGTCGTATTCACCATCAACACTTGATGCTCTTTACGGAGTTCTGACTCTGCGACTTTTAGCATCGCGAACAACTCGCCGAGTGACTTGTTCATCCCTTGCATGTTGTAGTTCAACACAAAGCCCTTATAGCTTGGCGACAGTGATTGAAGAATTCTGTCAGTGATAGCCTCTTGCAGGAGTTCAATCCCCACCTCAGCTAGACGGTTTGAGTACCCACACATTTTGAGCACATGTTCACTGACAGACGAGTTCTCCTCCATCTTACAAGCATAGAATTTATCGGAGGTCTCATACCTCTCGATCCGGGCGTTCTTCTGATAAACTTCAACTCCTGGAACTTCTCATATGCTCCATGATGCTCAAAGCAACGTTGAAGTCCCAGCTCTAAGCCATACAAGACTGCACATTGAACTACTGAGTAGTCCTCCTTACGTGTTAACCAAGCGTTCTTAACATCCTGGTCAGCGGTAGCGGGTGGTTCATCTCCTAGCCCAACAATAAGGACATAATCCTTCTTCCCAGCTTGCAGGAGCAACTTAAGATTATGAGCCCAGTCTACAAAGTTGCTTCCATCATCTTTCAACTTAGCTTTCTCTAGGAACGTATTAAAATTCAGGGTGACTGTTGCGCGAGCCATGATCTACAACACAAATATATTCAAAGTGGACTTAGACTATGTTCAAGATAATTAGAGTTTAACTTAATCAAATTACTTGCTAAACTCCCACTCAAAAAGTACATCTCTCTAGTCATTTGAGTGGTTCATGATCCAATTCCACTAGCTCAAGTCCAATCATCACGTGAGTTGAGGATAGTTTCAGTGGTAAGCATCCCTATGCTAATCATATCAACAATATGATTCATGATCGACCTTTCGGTCTCATGTGTTTCGAGGCCATGTCTGCACATGCTAGGCTCATCAAGCTTAACCTGAGTGTTCCGCGTGTGCAACTGTTTTGCACCTGTTTTATGTGACCGTTGAGTCTATCACACCCGACCATCACGTGGTGTCTCGAAACGACGAACTGTAGCAACGGTGCACAGTCGGGGAGAACACAATTTCGTCTTGAAATTTTGGTGAGAGATCACCTCATAATGCTACCATCGTTCTAAGCAAAATAAGGTGCATGAAAGGATTAACATCACATGCAATTCATAAGTGACATGATATGGCCATCATCACGTGCTTCTTGATCTCCATCACCAAACCACCGGCACGATCTTCTGTCACCGACGCCACACCATGATCTCCATCAACGTGTCGCCATCGGGGTTGTCGTGTTACTCATGCTATTACTACTAAAGCTACATCCATCAACTTTAGTTTAAAGACAACCCTATGGCTCCTGCCGGTTGCCGTACCATCGACGTGCAAGTCGATATTAACTATTACAATATGATCATCTCATACATCCAATATATCACATCACATCGTTGGCCATATCACATCACAAGCATACCCTGCAAAAACAAGTTATACGTCCTCTAATTGTTGTTGCATGTTTTACGTGGTGAACATGGGTATCTAGTAGGATCGCATCTTACTTACGCAAACACCACAACGGAGATATATGAATTGCTATTTAACCTCATCCAAGGACCTCCTCGGTCAAATCCGATTCAACTAAAGTTGGAGAAACCTCATCTTTGAGCAATGGAGTTGCTCGTAGCGATGAAACCAGTCTCTCGTAAGCATACGAGTAATGTCGGTCCGAGCCGCTTCGATCCAACAATGCCGCAGAATCAAGAAAAGACTAACGAGGGCAGCAAACCGCACATCACCTCCCACAAAAACTTTCGTGTTGTACTCGAGATGACATCTACGCATCAACCTAGCTCATGGTGCCACTATTGGGGAACGTCGCATGGGAAACAAAAGTTTTCCTACGCACACGAAGATCTATCATGGAGATGTCCATCTACGAGGGGGATTTCAGATCTACGCACCCTTATAGATCGTACAGCAGAAGCGTTAATTAACGCGGTTGATGTAGGGGAACGTCCTCACGTCCCTCGATCCGGCCCGCGAACCGTCCCACGAACCGTCCCGCGATCCGTCCCACGAACCGTCCCGCGATCCGTCCCACGGTCCGCTCCGATCTAGTGCCGAACGGATGGCACCTCCGCGTTCAGCACACGTACAGCTCGACGATGATCTCGGCCTTCTTGATCCAACAAGAGAGACAGAGAGGTAGATGAGTTCTCCGGCAGCGTGACGGTGCTTCGGAGGTTGGTGGTGATCTAATCTCAGCAGGGCTCCGCCCGAGCTCCGCAGAAACACGATCTAGAGGAAAAACCGTGGAGGTATGTGGTCGGGCTGCCGTGGAAAAGTTGTCTCAAATCAGCCCTAAAACCTCTGTATATATAGATGGGAGGGGAGGGGCCTTGCCTTGGGTCTCAAGGAGCCCCAAGGGGTTCGGTCGAAGGGGGGGGGGAGGAGGAGTCCTCCTCCAATCCTAGTCCAACTAGGATTGGAAGGTGGAGTCCTTCCCTTCCTTCCCACTTCCTTTTTTTTTCTTTTCTCTTTGATTTTCTTATCTCTTGCGCAGGGGCCTCTTTGGGCTTGCCCACCAGCCCACTAAGGGCTGGTGCAGCACCACTAATGCCTATGGGCTTCCCCGGGGCGGGCTGCCCCTCCCGGTGAACATCCGAAACCCATTCGTCATTCCCGGTACATTCCCGGTAATGCCGAAAACCTTCCGGTAATCAAATGAGGTCATCCTATATATCAGTCTTCATCTCCGGGACATTCCGGAAACCCTCATGATGTCCGTGATCTCATCCGGGACTCCGAACAACATTCGTTAACCAACCATATAACTCAAATACGCATAAAACAACGTCGAACATTAAGTGTGCAGACCCTGTGGGTTCGAGAACTATGTAGAAATGACCCGAGGGACTCCTCGTTCAATATACAATAGCGGGACCTGGATGCCCATATTGGATCCTACATATTCTATGAAGATCTTATCGTTTGAACCTTAGTGCCAAGGATTCATATAATCCTGCATGTCATTCCCTTTGCCCTTCGGTATGTTACTTGCCCGAGATTCGATCGTCAGTATCCGCATACCTATTTCAATCTCGTTTACCGGCAAGTCTCTTTACTCATTCCGTAATACAAGATCCCGTAACTTACACTAAGTCACATTGCTTGCAAGGCTTGTGTGTGATGTTGTGTTACCGAGTGGGCCCCGAGATACCTCTCCGTCACACGGAGTGACAAATCCCAGTCTCGATTCATACTAACTCAACGGGCACCTTCGGAGATACCTGTAGAGCATCTTTATAGCCACCCAGTTACGTTGTGACGTTTGATACACGCAAAGTATTCCTCCGGTGTGAGTGAGTTATATGATCTCATGGTCATAGGAATAAATACTTGACACGCAGAAAACAGTAGCAACAAAATGACACGATCAACATGCTACGTCTATTAGTTTGGGTCTAGTCCATCACATGATTTTCCCAATGACGTGATCCAGTTATCAAGCAACAACACCTTGTACATAGTCAGAAGACCCTGCCTATCCTTGATCAACTTGCTAGCCAAGTAGAGGCTTGCTAGGGACAGTGTTTTGTCTATGTATCCACACATGTATCTAAGTCTTCATTCAATACAATTATAGCATGGATAATAAACGATTATCTTGATACAGGAATCATAATAATAACTTATTTATCGTTGCCTCTAGGGCACAATTCCAACAGAAATATGCCCTAGAGTTAATGATACAATAGTTATTATTACATTTCATGTTGCAAGATAATCATTTATTATTCTGCTATAATTGTATTGAATGAAAACATAGATACATGTGTGGATACATAGACAAAACAATGTCCCTAGGAAGCCTCTAGTTGATTAGCCAGTTGATCAATGATAGTCAAGGTTTTCTGACTATATTGAAGGTGTTGTCACTTGATAACTGGATCACATCATTAGGAGAATCATGTGATGGACTAGACCCAAACTATGAACGTAACATGTGATCGTGTCATTTTGTTGCTATTGTTTTCTGCGTGTCAAGTATTTATTCCTATGACCATGATATCATATAACTCACTCACACCAGAGGAATACCTTGTGTGTATCAAACGTCGCAACGTAACTGGGTGGCTATAAAGGTGCTCTACAGGTATCTCCGAAGGTGTTCGTTGAGTTAGTATGGATCAAGACTGGGATTTGTCACTCCGTGTCACAGAGAGATATCTCGGGGCCCACTCGGTAATACAACATCACACACAAGCCTTGCAAGCAATGTGACTAAGTGTAAGTCACGGGATCTTGTATTACGGAACGAGTAAAGAGATTTGCCGGTAACGAGATTGAAATAGGTATGCGGATACCAACTATCGAATCTCGGGCAAGTAACATACCGAAGGACAAAGGAAATGACATACAGGATTATATGAATCCTTGGCAGTGAGGTTCAACTGATAAGATCTTCGGAGAATAGGTAGTATCTAATATGGGCATCCAGGTCCCGCTATTGGATATTGACCGAGGGGTGTCTCGAGTCATGTCTGCATAGTTCTCGAACCCGCAGGGTGTGCACACTTAAGGTTCGATGATGTTTTACTATAGTTGAGTTATATGTGTGGTTACCGAATGTTGTTCGGTGTCCCGGATGAGATCACGGAGATCACGAGGTTTTTCGGAATGGTGTGGAAACTAAGATTGATATATAGGATGGTTTCATTTGGTTACCGGAAAGTTTCGGGCATTACCGACAGAGTACCGGGAGTGACGAATGGGTTCCTGATGTTCACCGGGAGGGGCCGACCCACCCGGGAGTGAGCCCATGGCCTTATGGGCTGGTGGAATGATCTCAAGAAGGCTATGACGCTAAAAGTGAAAAAACCAAAGGAAAGAAAGAAAAAAAGGAAAGAGGGAGGTGGTAAGGAAGTGGAGGACTCCTCTTCCCAAACCGAATTGGAGGAGGAGTCCGCCTCCCCCTTCGGCCGGCGCACCGTTGGGGCCCTTGTGACCCAAGGCTAGCCCCTCCCCTCCTCCTATATATATTGGTGGTTTTAGGGTTTTTGAGATACAACTTTTCCATGTGCAACTCAAACATATTCCACATAGTTTTCCCTCTAGATCGGATTTCTGCAGAGGTCGGGCAGAGCCTTGCAGGAGTAGATCATCACCACCACCAGAGCGCCGTCACGCTGCCGGAGAACTCATCTACTTCTCCATCTCTCTTGCTGTATCAAGAAGGCCGAGATCGTCATCAAGCTGTATGTGTGATGAACGCGGAGGTGCCGTCCGTTCGACGCTAGATTGGAACCGTTCGTGGGACAGATCATGGGACGACGATGATTTGAATCACGAAGCTGTACCACTACATCAACATCGTTTCTTAACGCTTCCCACTTAGCGATCTACAAGGGTACGTAGATATAATCTCCTCTCGTAGATGGACATCACCATGATAGGCGTAACACCCTGTTTTTGGCTTTCCTGACTAATTAGCTTATTTCAAAAATTAGGACCAATTAATTGTTTTTGTGAATGCTTGTGATGCTTGGAGTGACTAATGTTTGCCTGCTTGCTTGAATGCATGTGATTGCTTCCCCAATAATTCTTGCATCCTCCATCTCACCTCCTCATCCTTTGTTCTCCTGCCTAATAATCATGCCATGTGATTAGGACAAATATCTAATTTTACCAAATATTGTTTTCACCTAAAAGCATTTCTTTGAATTAAATTTTAAAACCCCTCAGATGAGACTTTTACTACAAGTCCTCAAATTAGGGAATTTATTTTGCACCAATTATCTTATTTAGAACCTATTACCAAAATGCCTTCCAAAAACCACAATATTATTATTTTAAAAGTTATTTTATTATTTTATTTAAATGCCTTTATGTGAGGCCAGAAAAGGTCTCCTATGAAGGAAAGTTATTTTTATTGCTTTCAGAATATTTAAGAAAATTTAGGGAAACTCAGTGGATATATTTATTCCATATATATATGAGTTTCAACACATGGTCATGGTCAAAATATTGGGCAAAATCCTCCAAAACCCTTCCTGCCTATTTCAAGCTTTTGGAATATTTCTATAAGAAATATTCTCAATAAATTCCTGTAAAATTCCAGCATATCATCTATGATATTCTTGATTATCTTGCCACGTTTCATCTCAATCCAAGTTGATTTGACTTCCCTAATCATTCTAAAACCCTATCTGTCCAGATTCAAATTTGAGCAACTCTTCATTGTGAAGTGTCTCCAATTGTGCTCAAATTTGGTGGACATGTTCTAATATTCCAATAATGCATCCACACCAAGTGGTGCATAAAGGAGAATAGAAGAACTTGTCCTAAGACCCTCAAAACCCTCTCTGTTGATTTCTGACTTTGGTGACCTTTACATTACAAAGTTTCTCCAATTGACCTCAAACTTTTTCTGCATGCCTTAATGCTCAAATAATGCCCCTACACCAAATATTGGATTTGTGGGAATTGATTTGAATAGGGTTGTAACCAGAAAGCCATTTCTGCCCATTTCAGGGGTTTTCCAAGTCTACATTGGGAAAACTTCTCCAGCAAATCCCAAATTTGGTGTGCAAGCTTATTTTCATATATAATTTGACACTGTTAAATTTCATAGCCATTGGAATCCATCTGGTAGCCTAACCACAGGTCAAACACCTTGTGTGCACTCACAAAATTGGCTTCTTTGACCCCTTCCACTTTTACCCTTGAGCTCCACTTTCTACCACACCTGTCTCTAGTGAAATTTTACCTCCAGTAACAATCCCATGGCCACTGGTCAATTATTGGAGAAGAACCCTTTGTAACTACTTCCCTTTTTCACCTTGGTAGCACTGTTTTACCTCTCTTCCCATACTTCTGCTTAAGCTAATACCCCCAATTCTTTCCAAAGCCTCTCTAGTGTGTCAATGCTTCATTTAAAACCTAGAGATTGCATGCTCATGTGGAGAAAATGAGCAGCACATCCACAAGTTCATTTCAGGCTGAAAGGTAGCTTTGTACAGCAAGTGCTAGCTACACTTCCTTGCTTGAGCAGAATTTTTGCACGTATGTAGTCCTTCCATACCACATGCTCCAGAACATGGTTTTACCTCCCATCTCAGCCTGTGAAAACCACTTGTATCAGCATCTAGTTTCCTGCTGAATTGTTTACCTCAGTCCACAACCATTCAAACCACCTTCACTAGTTGCCAAACTCTAGAGTCTCCTTGCTGCAGATGTGCCCTACGTGCTGGACATGTTTGACTGATCATTGCAAGGCTAAGGACACGAGTTGCCATGGTGACCATGCTTGCAGCCTCCAATAATGGTGCTCTACCCCTTATCCTCTTGCTGCAGCCTGTTTTCAACCGTTGTAGCATGTCTCAAAGCACCAGGGAATCCCATTTGACTGGTCCAAGCCCTTCCCAACATCTAGAAGCCACCAAGCTCTCTCAGGGACGCGTGTCTTCCCCGTGCCCTCGGAGCACCGGGATCTCCCAAGCTTTTCCTTCGGTTCCCCCTCTCCATTTGAAGCCTCCCCGAGCCAGTGTTGCCTTGCAGCTCTCCCTCTCTCCCTGGAACCCCCCTCGAACTCCCCATTCACTCCTAAGCCCTCCTCTCCTCTCCCCATGGCCGCGGGGTAGAGCTCCGACCTCCGCTCGGGCTAGCATGCCCAGAGCCTCCCCTCCTCCTCTGATGCATCCACGGGGCCCCCTCGCCGTCTTGAGCCGCCACCGCCGCTTCCCTTTCCCCTCTGGTGGACAGGGCACCGCGCCTCCATCGCCGCAAGCCGCATCTGCCGCGGCAGGAGCTGGCCGCTACCAGGAGTCCCTTGGGGCGAGGAGCCTTTTTCTCCCCGGGTCGCCGCCTCTCCTTGGGGCTTCGAGAGGCCGGGCCTCATCGAGCGCCGCGCAGGGCGCCGTCTCCATCGGCGCCAGGACCCCATGGCTCACCTCCAGTCAGTCGGTGGGAGGTTGAAGAAAGGCCGAGGGCCCCACGTGTCAGCTTGCAGGTGCAGCCGCCAGGTGGGACGCGCCACTTAAGGGGCAGCACCTCCACCCTGGCCACCTCCCTGCAGCAGAGGCGCACTAGGCGGAATGCGCCTCCTGCGTGGCCCCTCGCTGGTGGCCCGAGCCACCGGGCCAGCCCGAAGGCCTATCTAGCGCCATGTGCACTAGTTAGCCGAGTAATGAGCTTCTCTTCTCTATTTTTGCACAACTTATAAAATTCATCATAAATTCATACCGACTCCAAATTACTTGATTCAAATTTATAGGTTCCTAAATTCGAGCTCCATCCACATATGTGACTTGCACATTTTTCCAAGACATGTATCTGTGGTGTCTTATTTAAATCAAATTCTCGATGATTAAACCCCTCTTTGTGAAAATCCTAGAGGCCCCAATTCAAATCCAAATGGAGTGATTCCAATTCCTAGGGACATCTAAAATCAGTCCCTATTTTTAGAACCCTGGTCAACATTTTTGTGTGACTTACTCCTGTTGCAATAAATAAATAGCTTCCTATTGCTATTTATTCCACATTAGAAAATCCCTAGGATGTTCATATAAACTCCAATTCCACTGAATCAACTTCCTAAATATTTCTAAAATCATGCTCTGTTTATTGAGAGCCTCCACTCACTTTTAAGAGAATGATTTCTGTAGGCTTCTTCAATAATCACCTATTGCTCTTTCCATCCATTCAAAAATCCTTGATGATTCAAATCTCCTATGGAAAGCTTCAGGTATTTTTCTTATGACCAGAGAGGTCCAAGAAAAATAAAACTTCTATTTATAGAACACTTCTGTTTCTGCTTGCTGTGTGGCTTACTGTAATTGTTTCTCACGATAGTTGACGGGTAGACGGAGTATTCAGAGATGGAGTTTAAGACCTCGAAGACCCCGAGGACTTACGTGAGAAAGGCAAGAAACCCTTTGACCATGACTGAGCATATGTTACATTGCATGTTAAAATAGCAAGTATTCCCATTGCATATAATCATAAGTGCCGGTAATCATTTGATATGATTTTACCGAAGGCTCCCCCGGAGCACATGCATTGTGCTTGAACCTACCCCTTGAGGGTCATGCTAATACCATGTTGACAAGTAAAGATGGAAGTAGTAGTATCATGAGCATGATGTTGTCATAAAGCAAGAGTTTGCTAAAACCCCGTAGGGTGCCACTAATGCTCGAGGGTGATGATGAGATAGGTGGTCACTTTTGGTGAAGTGATGCACCCGGTATTTGTGTGAGTATGGTTTCGGAAATGGGAATAGATTTATGATGTGTCGACCATCCCAACCTTACCAGTACGACCACGTTACCCTTATTGGACGAGGCTATGTTAATTACTCTGGTCGGTGCTAGCAAAGAGCCACATTACTAGTGGCGGGAGTGATGTGTGGTCACTCTCGTGATGGGGTCGTGCCGGGTAGGACGACTATGCCATTTTTATGAGTTCCAGTCACACCGTTGGTCCCCGCATGGTTGGTACAGTCCACAGTTGGTGCTCGTAAGACGTACAACATGTGGGCTGGGTACCAATCGAGTGGACCTCTTTGTCTAGTATCGTCAGGGGAAAGGCATTGATCGGGTACTTACCTCGGGTATGTGATATACCGCGAGTCGTGGATGACACGGTAGTTTCCCAGATCTCGTGAGTCCAGCGTACTACCTATGTAGAGTGTAAACTATTCGAATAGTCGTGTCCACGGTCAAGGACAGTTGGGTAATCCTGCCTAAACTACGTCCAGTTGTTTCCGCATAAACCAAGTGTCTGAGAGTGTGTGTGGTGAAAAAAAGGTGTTGCTATGATAGCAATGATATGACCAAGTTCGGTGACTTGGCATATAGGGTCAACCCGGATGGTTCAACCCTCGACAGATGTATTGATATCTGTAACATGTTCTTCAAAAGTAATTCTTTAACTTGATGCATATTCATGATCATTTCTACCAACATGAGTTACACCAAAGATGCATGATATTGTTATCCTTCACTTTCGTTGTTCATGTCATGGGCTGTTTGCGAGTACATTCAAAGTACTCATTGGCTTGCCACTGGTTATTTCATTGACCAGGTATGAAAGAACAGGATATGGTGAAGATTAACTCGGTGACGTTCATGCGAGCTAGGACGCTTCCCAGTCAGAATGCCTGTAGGTTAAGGATGATGGCATGTGTTCACGCTTTCAACCAATAATTCCGCTATTGGTCCAGTTTGGAGTGTTGGCCGTTAAGGCCCTATATATGTAAGACTCGACCTAAGTGGTCATTTATTATATCAAACGATATGTATGCATGTAAGACTCTTTTATTCGGTATCTGTGTTCGGTGAGCATTGATCTCTGGGATCATTGAGCACGGCGATCTCGACTCGTAAGTTGGGGTCCCCACAATTCTTCGTGTGTGTAGGAAATTTTTTGTTTCCCATGCAACGTTCCCCAGCAGTGGCATCATGATCTAGGTTCATGCGTAGATGTTATCTCGAGTAGAACAGAAAAGGTTTTGTGGACGTTGATGTTCGGTTTGCTGCCCTCGTTAGTCTTTTCTCGATTCGGCGGTATTGTTGGATTGAAGCGGCCTGGACCGACATTACTCGTACGCTTACGAGAGACTGGTTTCATCGACTAACATGCAACTCGTTGCATAAAGATGACTGGCGGGTGCGTGTTTCTTCAAATTTAGTTGAATTGGTTTTGACCGAGGCGGTCCTTGGAGAGAGGTTAAATAGCAATTTTCACATCTCCGTTGTGGTTTTTGCGTAAGTAAGATGCGATCATACTAGATACCCATATCAGCCACGTAAAACATGCAAAAACAAATTAGAGGACGTCTAACTTGTTTTATTGGATATGATATGGCCAATGTCATGATGTGATATATTGGATGTATGATATGATCATGTTGTAATAGTTAATATCGACTTGCACATCGATGCTACGGCAACCGGCAGGAGCCATAGGGTTGTCTTTAAACTAACGTTTGTGTTTGCAGATGCGTTTACTATATTGCTAGGTCGTAGCTTTAGTAGTAATAGCATAGATAGCACGACAACATCGATGGCGGCACGATGATGGAGATCATGATGATGGAGATCATGGTGTGGCGCCGGTGACAAGAAGATCATGCCAGTGCTTTGGTGATGGAGATCAAGAAGCACAAGATGATGACCATATCATGTCACTTATGAATTGCATGTGATGTTAATCCTTTTATGAACCTTATTTTTCTTAGAACGACGATAGCATTATAAGGTAATCTATCACTAAAATTTCAAGATGAAATTGTGTTATCCCCGACTGTGCACCGTTGCGACAGTTTGTCGTTTCAAGACACCATGTGATGATCGGGTGTGATAGACTCAACGTTCACATACAACGGGTGCAAAACAGTTGCACACGCAGAACACTCGGGTTAAACTTGACGAGCCTAGCATGTGCAGACATGGCCTCGGAACACATGAGACCGAAAGATTGAGCATGGATCGTATAGTTGATATGATTAGCATAGAGACGCTTACCACTGAAACTATTCTCAACTCACGTGATGATAAGACTTGAGTTAGTGAATTTGGATCATGTACCACTCAAATGACTAGAGAGATGTACTTTTTGAGTGGGAGTTTATCAGTAATTTGATTAGTTCAACTCTAATTATCTTAAACATAGTCAAAGTCCACTCTGCAATATTTGTGTTGTAGATCAATGGCTCATGCAACAGTCACCCTGAATTTTAATACATTCCTAGAGAAAGGTAAGTTGAAAGATGATGGAAGCAACTTTGTAGACTGGGCTCGAAATCTTAAGCCGCTCCTGCAAGCTGGGAAGAAGGATTATGTCCTTAATGCTACGCTAGGAGATGAACCACCCGCTATGTCTAGCCAAGATGTTTTGAACGGCTGGTTAACACGTAAGGAGGACTACTCAGTAGTTCAATGTGCAGTCTTGTATGGCTAGAGTCGGGAGTTCAACGTCGCTTTGAGCGTCATGGAGCATATGAGAGGTTCCAGGAGTTGAAGTTTATCTTTCAGAAGAACGCCCAGATCGAGAGGTATGAGACCTCCAATAAATTCTATGCTTGCAAGATGGAGGAGAATTCGTCTGTCAGTGAACATGTGCTCAAAATGTCTGGGTACTCAAACTGTCTAGCTGAGCTGGGGATTGAACTCCCGCAAGAGGCTATCACTGATAGAATTCTTCAATCACTGCCACCTAGATATAAGAGCTTTGTGTTGAACTATAACATGCAAGGGATGAACAAGTCACCCGACGAGGTATTCGCGATGTTGAAAGTCGCAGAGTCAAAACTCCGGAAAGAGCATCAAGTGTTGATGGTCAATAAGACCACTGGTTTCAAGAGAAACGGCAAAGGCAAGAAGGGTAACTCCAAGAAGAGCGGCAAGCCTGTTGCCAATCCAACGAAGAAACCCAAGGCTAGACCTAAGCCTGAAACAGAGTGTTATTATTGCAAGGGACTGGGTCGCTGGAAGCGCAACTGCCCCAAGTATTTGGCTAATAAGAAGGCGGCCAAGGAAAAATCAGGTATATTTGATATACATGTTATTGATGTGTACTTAACCAACTCTCGTAGTAGTGCCTGGGTATTCGATACCGGTTCTGTTGCTCATATTTGCAACTCGAAGCAGGAACTGCAGAATAAACGAAGGTCGGCGAAGGATGAAGTGACGATGTGCGTGGGAAATGGTTCCAAGGTTGATGCAATCGCCATCGGCACAATTTCACTTCTCTTACCATCATGATTAGTTATGAACTTAAATAATTGTTATTTAGTGCCTGCGTTAAGCATGAACATTATATTTGGATCGTGTTTATTGCAGACGGTTACTCGTTTAAGTCAGAGAATAATGGTTGTTCTATTTCTATGAGTAATATCATTTATGGTCATGCACCCAATGTGAGAGGATTGTTCATATTGAATCTTGATGGCGACGATACACATATACATAACATTGAGACCAAAATATGTAGAGTTAACAATGATAGCGCCACGTTTTTGTGGCACTACCGCTTAGGTCATATTGGTGTAAAGCGCATGAAGAAACTCCACTCCGATGAGCTTTTGGAGTCACTTGATTTTGAATCACTTGACACGTGCGAACCATGCCTCATGGGCAAGATGACTAAGACTCCGTTCTCCGGAACAATGGAGCATGCAAGTGACTTCTTGGAGATCATACATACCGATGTGTGCGGTCCAATGAGTGTGGAGGTGCCCTGCGGATATCGTTATTTTCTCACCTTCACTCACGATTTGAGTAGGTATGGATATATCTACTTTATGAAGCACAAGTCTGAAACGTTTGAGAAGGTCAAGCAATTTCAGAGGTAAGTTGAAAATCATCGTAACAAGAAGATCAACTTCCTATGTTCTGATCGTGGGGGTGAATATCGGAGTTCCGAGTTTGGTGCTCACCTAAGACAATGTGGAATTGTTTCACAGTTGAAACCGCCTGGAACACCTTAGCGTAATGGTGTGTCCGAACGTCGTAATCGTACTTTTTTAGAAATGGTGTGATCTATGATGTCTCTTACCGATTTTCGTTATCATTTTGGGGTTATGCATTAGAGACAGCTGCATTCACTTTAAATAGGGCACCATCAAAATCCGTTGAGACGACGCCATACGAGCTGTGGTATGACAAAAGACCGAAGTTGTCATTTCTTAAAGTTTGGGGATGTGATGCTTATGTCAAAAATCTTCAGCCTGAAAAGCTGGAACCCAAAGTGGAAAAGTGTGTCTTCATAGGTTACCTAAAGGAGACAGTTGGGTACACCTTCTATCTCAAATCTGATGGCAAAGTGTTTGTTGCTAAGAATGAATCTTTTCTTGATAAGGAGTTTCTCTCGAAAGAATTGAGTGGGAGGAAGATAGAACTTGATGAGGTTGTCGAACCTCTAATCCATCTAGATGCTGGCGCAGGGCAAGGGGAAACCCCTGTCAAAGCGACGCTGGTTGAGGAGGAAGTTGATGATGATGATCATGAAACTTTGGATCAAGTTCCTATCGAAACTCGTAGGTCGACAAGATCGCGTACTACTCCTGAGTTGTACGGTAATCCTATCTTATCAATCATGTTGTTGGACAACAATGAACCTGCGAATTATGAAGAAGCAATGGTGGGCCCGGATTCCAACAAATGGCTGGAGGCCATGAAGTCCGAGATAGGATCTATCTATGAAAACAAAGTGTGGACTTTATAAATATTACCTGAAGGCCGCAAGGCTATTCAGAACAAATGGATCTTTAAGAAGAAGATGGACGCATGCGGTAATGTGACCGTTTATAAAGCTCGAATTGTGGCAAAGGGTTTTTCACAAGTTCAAGGAGTTGACTACGATGAGACATTCTCACCGGTAGCGATGCTTAAGTCCGGTCGAATCATGTTAGCAATAGCTACATTTTTCGATTATGAAATCTGGCAGATGGATGTCAAAACGGCGTTCCTTAATGGTTTTCTTAAGGAAGAGTTGTATATGATGCAACCCGAAGGTTTTGTCGATCCAAAGAATGCTAACAAAGTAGGCAAGCTCCAGCGATCCATTTATGGACTGGTGCAAGCATCTCGGAGTTGGAATAAGCGCTTTGATGAGGTGATCAAAGCATTTGGGTTTATACAAGTGGTTGGAGAATCTTGTATTTACAAGAAAGTGAGTGGGATCTCTGT
The DNA here is from genome assembly GCF_904849725.1 of Hordeum vulgare subsp. vulgare. Taxonomy (NCBI): domain Eukaryota; kingdom Viridiplantae; phylum Streptophyta; class Magnoliopsida; order Poales; family Poaceae; genus Hordeum; species Hordeum vulgare. Next base: position 499,190,140 of record NC_058524.1, on the reverse strand, counting down.
GGCGTTTCTGATATTATATGTGGATGACATATTGCTGATTGGAAACAACGTGGAGTTTTTGGAGAGCGTAAAGGATTACTTGAATAAAAGTTTCTCTATGAAGGACCTAGGAGAAGCTCCTTACATTCTAGGCATTAAGATTTATAGGGATAGATCGAGACGCCTAATAGGACTTTCACAAAGCACATACCTTGATAAAGTTTTGAAGAAGTTCAAAATGGAACAGTCCAAGAAGGGTTTCTTGCCAGTGTTACAAGGTATAAAATTGAGTAAGACTCAGTGCCTAGCAACTGCGGAAGATAGAGAACAAATGAGTTCCGTCCCCTATGCTTCACCCATAGGTTCTATCATGTATGCAATGTTGTGCACTAGACCAGGCGTCAGCTTGGACATAAGTATGGCAGGCAGATTGCAAAGTAATCCAGGAGTGGATCACTGGACGGTGGTCAAGAATATTCTGAAGTACATGAAAAGGACTAAGAAAATGTTTCTCGTTTATGGAGGTGACGAAGAGCTCGTCGTAAATGGTTACGTCGACGCAAGCTTTGACACTAATCCGAATGACTCTAAGTCTCAAACCGGATATGTATTTATTATTAATGGGGGTGCGGTAAGCTAGTGCAGTTCCAAGAAAAACGTCGTAGCAGATTGCACATGTGAAGCGGAGTACATGGCTGCCTCGGAGGCAGCTAAGGAGGGTGTCTGGATGAAGCAGTTCATGACGTATCTTGGAGTTGTGCCGAGCACACTAAATCCAATAACTCTAATCTGTGACAACACTGGTGACATTGCTTTAGCAAAGGAACCAAGGTTTCACAAGAAGACCAGGCACATCAAATGACGCTTCAACCTCATCCGCGACTACGTCGAAGGAGAGGACGTAAATATTTGCAAAGTGCACATGGATCTGAATCTAGCAGATCCGCTCACTAAACCTCTTCCACGGGCAAAACATGATCAACACCAGAACTGTATGGGTGTTAGATTTATTACAATGTAAATCGCATGGCGATGTGAGGACTAGATTATTGACTCTAGTGCAACCGGGAGAATGTTGGAAATATGCCCTAGAGTTAATGATACAATAGTTATTATTATATTTCCTGTTTCAAGATAATCGTTTATTATCGATGCTATAATTGTATTGAATGAAAACATAGATACATGTGTGGATACATAGACAAAACAATGTCCCTAGCAAACCTCTAGTTGGCTAGCCAGTTGATCAATGATAGTCAAGGTTTTCTGACTATATGCAAGGTGTTGTCACTTGATAACTGGATCACATCATTAGGAGAATCATGTGATGGACTAGACCCAAACTATGAACGTAGCATGTGATTTTGTCATTTTGTTGCTATTGTTTTCTGCGTGTCAACTATTTATTCCTATGACCATGAGATCATATAACTCACTGGCACCGGAGGAATACCTTGTGTGTATCAAATGTCGCAACGTAATTGGGTGACTATAAAGGTGTTCTACAGGTATCTCCGAAGGTGTTTGTTGGGTTTGCGTGAATCGAGACTGGGATTTATCACTCCATATGACGAAGAGGTATCTCTAGGGCCCAATTGGTAATAAAACATCACAATGAGCTTGCGAGCAATGTGACTAAAGAGTTAGTCACGGGATCTTGTACATTCCTAAAGACTCATGGGCTTTATCCCTTTTCCCAAATAAAGTGTTCTCGTACCCAATCATTTCAGAAACATCTAAAACCCCTTCTGGTGAATTCCGAAACCCTTCTTGAGACCAAACACTATTATCCCATATATCAATATTTACCTCCGGACTATTCAGGAGCCCCTCGTCATGTACGTGATCTCATCCGGAACTCCGAAAAACCTTCGGTCACCAACATAACAACTCAACTATACTTATATCGTCACCAAACGGTAAGTGTGTAGACCGTGCGGGTTCGAAAAACTATGTACACATGATTGATACATTTTCCGGTCAATAACCAATAGCGGGACCTGGATTCCCATATTGGTTCCTACATATGCTACGAATATCTTTATCGGTTGAACCTCTATGTCAAGGATTCAGTTAATCCCGTATGTTGTTCCCTTTTTCCATCGGTATGTTACTTGCCCGAGATTGCATAGTCGGTATCTCCATACCTAGTTCAATCTCGTTACCGGCAAGTCCCTTTTCTCATTCCGTAATACAAGATCCCGTGACTAACTCTTTAGTCACATTGCTCGCAAGCTCATTGTGGTGTTTTATTACCGAGTGGGCCCTGGAGATACCTCTTCGTCATATGGAGTGATAAATCCCAGTCTTGATTCACACAAACCCAACAGACACCTTCGTAGATACCTGTAGAGCACCTTTATAGTCACCTAGTTGTGTTGTGATGTTTGATACACACAAGACAATCCTCCTATGCCCGGGAGTTGCATGATCTCATGGTCATAGAAACAAATACTTGACATGTACAAAACAGAAGCAATAAACTGACACGATCATATGCTATGTTCATTGTTTGGGTCTTGTCCATCACATGATTCTCCTAATGATGTGATCCCGTTATCAAATGACAACTCATGTCTATGGTCAGGAAACCTTGACCATATATGATCAATGAGCTAGACCTTTGAGGCTGAATACAATTATAGCATGGATAACAAACGATTATCGTGAACCAGGAAATATAATAGTAACTAATTTATTATTGAGTCTAGGGTATGTTTCCAACAGTCTCCCACTTGCACCAGAGTCAATAAACTAGTTGACATAACAATGTGATTCACAACCAATGAGTTCTGAGTTTATCATGTTTTGCTTGTGAGAGAGGTTTAGAGTCAATGGGTCTGAACCTTTCAGATCCGTGTGTGCTTTAAAAATCTCTATGTCATCCTGTAGATGTTGCTACCATGCTCCATTTTGAATTATTCCAAATGACTTCCCCATTATACGAATCCGGTTTGCTACTCACAGTCATCTGGATTGGTGTTAAGGCTTGCATCGACGTAACCCTTTACGACGAACTCTTTTGTCACCTCCATAATCAAGAAACATTTCGTTAGTCCCCAATTTACTAAGGATAATGTTGACCATTGTTCAGTGATCCATTCCTGGATCACTCTTGTACCCCATAACAGATTCATGGCAAGGCACACATGAGGTGCGGTACACAATATAGCACACTATAGGCCCTACGACTAAGGCATAGGGGACGACCATCATACTTTCTCTTTCTTATGTCGTGGTCGATCTTTGAGTCTTACTCAAATTCACACCTTACAACACCACCAAGAACTCCTTCTTTTACCGTTCTATTTTGAACTCCTTCAAAATCTTGTTACAGTATGTATTCATTGAAAGTTTTATCAAGTGTCTTGATCTGTCTCTATAGGTCTTGATACTTAATGTCCAAGTAGCTTAATCCAGGTTTTCCTTTGAAAAACTCCTTTCAAACAACCCTATATGATTTCTAGAAATTCTACATCACTTTCGATCAACAATATGTCAACTACATACACTTATCAGAAATTCTATAGTGCTCCCACTCACTTTCTTGAAAATACAAGTTTCTCATAAACTTTGTATAAACCCAAAAGCTTTGACAATCTCATCAAAGCATATATTCAAACTCCGAGATGCTTGCTCAAGTCCATAGAAGGATCGCTGGAGCTTGCATGCTTGTTAGCATCCTTAGGAATGACAAAACCTTCTAGTTGCAGGACATACAAACTTTCCTGAAGGAAACCGACGAGGAAACAATGTTTTGACATCAATCTCCAAGATTTCATAATCGAAAAATACAGCAACTACTAACATAATTCCAGCAGACTTTAGCATCGCTACGAGTGAGTAAGTCGCATCGTAGTCAACTCCTTGAACTTGTAGGAAACCTCTTTGCGACAAGCCGAGTTTTCTAAATGGTGACATTCACCATCGTCATCTATCTTCCTTTTAAAGATCCATTTGTACTTAATAGCCTTACGACCATGTAACACCATGTGTTTAGCTTTCCTGACTAATTAACTTATTTCAAAAATTAGGACCAATTAATTTTTTTGTGAATGCTTGCGATGCTTGTAACACCGTGTGTTTAGCTTTCTTTGCTTGCTTGCTTGTATGCTTGTGTTTGATTCTCAATAATTCATGTTACTCTCCAGACTCACCTCCTTAGCCCAAAACTCCTCCCTAGTGATCATGCCCTATGTTTAGGACCAGAATCCATTTTTGTCAAATATTATTTTCACCAAAAGGAATTTCTTTGAATTAAGTTTTCAAACCCCCTTAAATGGGATTTGTATTACAAGTCCTCAAATTAGGGAATTTATTTTGCACAAATTATTTTATTTAAAACCCATTATCAAAATGGCTTCCAAAACCACAATATTATTATTTTAAAAATTATTTTACTATTTTATTTAAATGCCTTCCCGTGAGGCCAAAAATGGTCTCTTATGAAGGAAAGTTATTTTTATTGCTTTCAAAAAATTTATTAAAATTTAAGGAAACTCGGTGTACATATATAATACATATATATGAGTTTGAACACATGGTCATGTTCAAAATATTGGGCAAACCCCTTCAAAACCCTTCCTGCCTATTTCAAGCTTTTGGAATATTTCTACAAGAAATATCTTCAAAAATTCGTGTAAAATTCTAGCATGTCACATATGATATATGTGATGATCTTGCCAAGTTTCATCTCAATCAAAGTTGATTTGATTCCCTAATTATTCTAAAATCTTATGTGTCCAGATCCAAATTTGAGCAACTCTACATTGTCAAGTGTCTTGAATTGAGCTCAAATTTGGTAGACATGTTCTGATACTCCAATAATGCATCCACACCAAGTGGTGCAACAAGGAAAATAGAAGAATTTGTCCCGAGACCCTCAAAACCCTCTGTGCTGATGTTTGACTTTGGGAAACTTTACATTATAAAGTTTCTCCAATTGACCCCAAACTTTTTGGGAATGCCTTAATGCTCAAATAATACCCCCACAATGAATATTGGATTTGTGGGAATTGATTTGAATAGTTTTGTAAGCAGAAAGCCATTTGTGCACATTTTATGGGTTTTCCAAGTCTACAATGGAAACCTTCTCCACCAAATCCCAACTTTGGTGTTCAAGCCTATTTTCATCTATTATTCGATCCTGTTAAGTTTCATATCAATTGAAGTCCATCTGGTAGCTCTGACACTCATCAAACACCTTGTGTGCACTCACCAATTTGCCTCCTTTGACCCCTTCCACTTTTACCCTTGAGCTCAACTTTCTACCACAGCTCTATATAGTTACATTTTACCTCCAGTAGCATTGCCATGACCTCTGGTCAATTATTGGAGAGAGGCTCCATGTAACTACTTCTCATTTTCACCCTTGGATCACCAATTTTGCCCCTCTTGCCCCACTTCTGCTTATGCCAAAGCCCCCATCTCTTTCCAGAGGGTCCCTAGCATCCCAAGGCATCATTTCAAACCAAGGGATGGCATGCTCATGTAGGAAAATGAGCAACACATCTACAAGTTGATTTCTGGCTGAAATGTAGCTTTGTACATGAAGTACTAGCTACCCTCCTCCTCTCTAGTTGAAACTTTGTGGTAGTGTCGTACTTCCCTACCAAACACTGCTAGACATAATTTCATTCCCAGAATCAACCACTAAGCACCCTCATTTCTAGCCTTAAGTTTGCTGCTACACCAGTGCTTCGTGGCACGCATGCCTTGCATGCTTGACACCTTGGCCTGGCCAAGGGGTGGCCCAGGACACCAAGTGGGGTGGTGACCACCACCCTGGCATGGAAGAACGGTGCTCTACACATTGTCCTCATCTTCCAGGGTGCATCTCGCTGTCCTAGCTCGTCTCAGTACACCATGGGGTCTCCCTTGACTAGGTCAAACCCATCATGACGCCCAGAGGCAGCCAAGTATCCCCTGGCACGCATGCTCTCGCCGTGCACCAATGCTCCGAGGTGCTCCCGAGCCCTCCCCTGTGCCCCTCCATTCTAACCTCTACCCGAGCCCTCTCTGGCTTCCCCCAGATCCTCCTTTCTCCCCCGAATGCCCCTTTGCCCCCAATCTTGCTCTCGTGCCCTCGTTTTCCCGCCATGGCGGAAGGAGATCCAGAGACCTCGGCTCGAATTCGGGCATGTTGGGTGTCCCCTCCCCCTTTGAAACGCACCATGGGGTCCCCCTATCCGCCGTGAACCTTCCCCGCAGCTCCCAATCCTCCTTTTGTGGTGACAGCGACGTGCCTCCATCGCCGAAGGCCGCATCCGCCCTGGCAGGAGCTGGCCGCAACCAGGTCATCGCCCTCCACTCGGGCTCCGGGAGGTCGGGCCTCACTCGACGCAGCGTAGGACGTGGCATGAGCGGCGCCGACGCTCCTCTACTCGCCTCGAGTCGGCAGAGGCGGGAGGAGGAAGAAGGACCTGCCCGCGGGCCCCATATCCCTCGGGCCCACCTGTCGGCCTAAGAGGCAGCCACACGGCCCCACGATCAGGATAAGTGGAGACGAGATTTGGAGGAAACCGCCTTCCAGGGCAGAAGGCGTATTCCTGCAATGCGTTTCCGTCGTGGCCCTTCGCTAGCAAGGCCAAGCTGCCGGGACGGCCCATCTGCCTGCTATCGCCCTGAGCGCAACATAGCTCCTCGGTGAAAACCCCCTTTTCTGCATTTTCCTTTTTGCCAGAAACTTATAAATTCCACCAAAAACCCATTTGACCTCCAATCTGGTTGATTCAAAATTCTACATGTCCCAAAAACAAGATCTATCCACAGGTGTGCTTTGCACATTTTTTCAAACAAATTTTATATTGTATTTATATTTAAATACATATTTGGGGTGCTTCTAGCCCCCTTTCAAAAATCCTACAGGATTCAAATCCACTCCAAATGGAGTGATTCAAAATTCCAAAGCCTTATAATATCATGCCCTATTTTTGGATACATAGCCAACACTTTTATCTGGCATATTCTGCTTCAATAAATAAATAGCTCCCTTTTGCTATTTATCCGTTATAGGAAAATCCCTAGAATATTCACCTCAACTCCAAATCCAGTGAAACAACTTTCTAAATGTTTCTAAAATTGTTCTCTCTTAAATGAGTGCCTCCACTCATTTTTTTCATAATATTTTTTGTAGGCTTCTATAAGGATCAACTATAGCAAGCTTCAGGTATTTTTCTTATGACCAGAGAGGTCCCAGAAAAATAAAACTTCCATTTTTATAGCACTTTTATTTTTGTTTGTTGTGTGGCTTATCGTGGTTGTTTCCGACAATAGTGACGGGTAGACGGAGTACCCGGAGTTGGACCGGAAGACTTCGAAGACCCCGAGGACTTATGTGAGCAAAGGCAAGCAGCCCTTTGACCATATTTGAGCATATGTTATATTGCATGCTAGTAAAGAAAATACTCCCATTTCATATAATCACAAATATTCGGTAAATCATTGAAGTGATGTTACCGATGGCTCCTCCGGAGCACTTGCATTTTGAGCATAATCCTACCACCTATGAGGGTCATGCTAATATCATGTTGACAAGTAGATCTTAGCATAGTAGAAGCATGAGCATGATGATGATATAAATCAAAGGTTTATAAAAAAAACGCCGGGTGCCACTAATGCCGGAGGGTGATGATGAGATAGGTGGCCACTTTTGGAGAAGTGGTGCACCAGGTCTATTTTGGTGTGAGTGGTTTCGGAAATGGGATTAGATTTATGATGTGTCGACCGTCCCAACCTTACATGTGTGACCACGTTACCCTTTATGGGACGAGGCTTTGTTTATTACTCTGGTCGGTGCTAGTAAAGAGCCACGTTACTAGTGGCGGGAGTGATATGTGATCACTCTCATAACGGGGTCTTGCCAGGTAGGATGACTATGCCGTTATTACGTGTTCCGGGCACACCGTTTGTCGGCGATGCTAGGTCGACACCTATGGGGATCAACGTGATACCCTTGTAATCATAGGGAGGCGAAAAACAACGTCAAGAGCAGACCTAACGATCAACACCCGACAAGCCTTTTTACCCATGTTCGGGCCGCTTACGCGTAAAACCCTACGTCATGCTCGTCTAATCGTGTTAAGCGTTCTTTCGTTGTTTGTTACAGTGATGATAACCGTCTTCTTGGCCAATCTCCAAAAAGTCTAACCCCTTGTGAATGAGCTAAGGGCCTCCTTTTATAGGCAAAGGGGTCAGCTATAGTGCTTGATGGTAGGTTCACGAGATGTTACAATGAACCTACAACGGTGCTTATCTATCTACCGTTGTCACGTGCATTAAATGCACGTCATGTCCATGTCAGCTAAGTGTTGGTGAAGACATGTGTCTAGGTGTTTCGACACATGGACGCCCCGCTGGCGCATGCCGAATGCGCTGGAACTCGGGGGGCAGTGGCACTGTGGCTAGGGCGGTCGTCCTCTAGTATCTTGCCACGTCATCCCGGCAAGGATGCTTGCCGAGGCCTTGGTGCTTCGTCCTGGCAAGGAAGCTTGCCGGGGGCTTCGGCTGTCTTCCCAGCGAGGGATGCTCGCCTCGGCCCTGCGCTAGGTGCGGTCATCACGTCCATTAGACGGACATGGCCTTGGGTGTCTTCCCGGCAAGGCAGGCTTGCCGGGGCCTTGTATACCTTGGGGGTGCTTCTTGTCTGGATTCTGCCGGGCCCTTCCGTCAGGGGCTCTTTGCGCCCGTGCACAAGTCTAGGGCACTAGAGACCCCAGTCTTTAGTGCACCGACAGGAGCCCCCAGGCCTGGGCCACACATCCGTGCGAAGCGTTGTTGGGCCAGGCCCAAAGAGGTGTATGGGCCTTTGTGGCTGGATCTGCTGGTGATTGCCTTTCCCCATGCTGTGCATCGGATGCGCGAAGTGGGAGGTTGTGCGCGGAGTGGTCTCTCCGTCTCCTGAAAGGCGTAGTAGTGGTTGGGCCCGCCCATGCATGCATTGGCACATCAGGGCGGTTCTCTGTTTGCCCGTGAGCTCGAGCGATTGGCCGTAGAGGGTGGTGGCTCCCGGAGTAAGTGAGTATAGCCCCCGCGCCCCGTCCTATCAATTGGGAGGGGTTAGCGAGCGGTTTTGCTCACTCAACTCCCCTTGAATCTGCCAACTCCTCGGTCTTGGCCTTCTGAATCTTCTTCTGTCTGCTGGTGGCTCTTGCCCCTAACCATGGTTAGGGGACGGGGGCGGCCACCGTCTGATGTGAGGGCGGCGAGGGGATCCCGTTCAGATCATGCCACATCTTCTGAGGGTGCTGCGGTGGCCCGAACGCCCGTGGTGGAGGAAGGGCGAGGGGCCGCGGTCGCCACAAAGGTCGAGGCCGGGGGAGGCGGAGCGCTAGTCCAATGCCTCTGCCTTCCCGGGCCTTGCTTTTGTGGCGGCCCTCCATGTTCCTTTAGGGGGCCCCACGTGTGCTTCTTGACTGCTGCGAAGGGAGCCCGAGCGATGCCGATTGTCCTGCCTCGAGTGATAGCGATGAGGAGGATAGTGGTGGCAGCGGGGTCTGTGTTGGGTTAGGGCCACGGGGTGTCAAACCGGGTGTTGACGCCCCGGTCCCCAACCGGATGTAGACCGCACCGCCGTGGCTAGCTCGCGGCTCGCCCCTACCCAGTGGGGGCACTTTGCCAGAGTTGGCGTCGGTGCCTCGTGTTTGAGGAGGAGGCACCTCCACCAGCTCTCACTTCTCCAGGTCCTGTGCTTGGGCCACCTCACCGGAGCGGGTACTGGTCCCCTTGCTCCGAGAGGAGGCATGCTCGCCGGCTCCGGATCCCTCGCCCTTCCTGTGCCCCGCCCTCCGCACCTTGGCCGGAGGGGGGCCAGGCGGTGCCCGTCGGGGGCGGTCTCGTTCTTGCTGGCTCTGCACCGGCCCTGAGGGGTCGGCCCAGACGCGCCGCAGGCTCCGCCTTTTTGTCTTTTTGAACTTCACTCCGCGCGGGTTGGCCCTCGTCAAAGGATAGAGTCTTTAGGTTATGACTACCACGCTTTGTAAGATAAGCCTAAATGTATCTATTCATATGAATGAAAAAGACTGTTTTTTCCTTTTTCAATTCTGCTCTCTGTGTGATTTGTTCTTGCATATCTGGGAGCTTGCCGGCGACTACCGGCAAGGCTCCTTGCCGCGTTCGGTGCAACCATGGAAATCGCCAAGCGCATCTTGAGACGAAATCGGGTGCTACGTAGCCGCTTGCTCTGTTGATCAGGTTCACCACTGTTTGAAGGCGCTCTGTGGCCATTCAGGTCATTTGAACGAGTTCGGAACAAAGAAAAGGTGCACCGAGCTTTGGGAAGGTACCAGTACGCGCAAACTCCTCACACAAAGATTTGAAACTGCCGAAGGGAAAAAGAAAAAGATATATCTACTTCAAATCTGAATCTCAAACTCAAGAACTTATCTGTCCGCGCCGCGGCTGCGAGGCGCTTCTAATCTTTCGCCGGGGCATAGGAGCCCTCCACGAGCAGGAAATCACTGCTCCTCGTGGTCTCTTCTCCGGCAAGGACTTCTTGGCGACGGTCCGTGATCGTCGCTTGGAGGAAGAGCCAGCCATGGTGTAACCCCTTTGCTTTTCTCTTGCTAGGCTGTGCTTGCGGAGCCCCCGAGTGCGTCTTTGGGCGACGATGCGACGCTCTCAGGGTCGTAACACTCGTGCTGGAGGGTGCGCCGGGGCTTCGGGACCGTGTGGCACATCCTCAACGACTATGCATCGCTCCGCAGAGGTGCGTCCGCCGGAGTATGCGCCGGTGCCTCTGTGAAGCGCCCAGGCATGCTTTCGACAGCTGCCCGTTGGGCCTAGAGTGACGCATCGGCCTGACGATGCTTCTCTTGGAGCCTCCGCCTCCCTGCCCTGCTCGCGCGGGTAGCAACGCGCTCGTGTGGGCCTTGGGAAGCCCTAGCAGAACAGGGCGCCCGCCGCGGTACCCCATTTACAGAGGAATGCGGCATAACGCCGAAACTTCGATGGAGTCGGCGTTAAGCCTGCTCTGATTCACGCGTCCCCCCCCCTACCTGGCGCGCCGAAGATGTCGGAGATCCTAGCTAGACACCTATGGGGATCAACGTGATACCCTTGTAATCGTAGGGAGGGGAAAAACAACGTCAAGAGCAGACCTAACGATCAATACCCGGCAAGCCTTTTTACCCAGGTTCGGACTGCTTACGCGTAAAACCCTACGTCCTGCTCGTCTGATCGTGTTAAGCGTTCTTTCGTTGTCCGTTACAGTGATGATAACCATGTTCTTGGCCAATCTCCAAAAAGTCTAACCCCTTGTGAATGAGCTAAGGCCCTGCTGATACGTCCATTTTGCATCATGTTTTCATGTTGATATTTATTGCTTCTTGCGCTGTTATTTCACTTCACGGTACAATTCTTATGCCTTTTCTCTCTTATTTTGCAAGGTTTACATGAAGAGCGAGAATGCCGGCAACTGGAATTCTGGCCTGAAAGTGGAGCAATGTTGAGATACCTATTCTGTGCAACTCTAAAGGCCGTAAAAATCAACGAGAATTTTTTCCGGATTTATAAAAAATACTGGGCCGAAGAAGCGCCAGAGGGGCGCCAGGGGTTGGCCACTAGCCTGCACGGCACGGCCACCCCCAGGATGCGCCATGAGGGCTTCTGGGCAACTTGCTGGCCCACTTGCCCCCCTCTTTTGCTATATGAAGGGTTTCGTCTGGAAAAAAAATCAAGGAGTAGCTTTTTCGTGGTTTCGCCGCCGCCACGAGGCGGAACTTGAACAAAACCAGTCTAGAGCTCCGGCAGGACGATCCTGCCGGGGAAACTTCCCTCCCGGAGGGGGAAGTCGTCGCCATCGTCATCACCAACACTCCTCTCATCGGAGGGGACTTGTCACCATCAACATCTTCATCAGCACCATCTCATCTCCAAACCCTAGTTCATCACTTGTAACCAATCTCCGTCTCGCGACTCCGATTGGTACTTGTAAAGTTGCTAGTAGTGTTGATTACTCTTTGTAGTTGATGCTAGTTGGATTATTTGGTGGAAGAGTTTATGTTCAGATCCTTGATGCTACTCATTACCTCTCTGGTCATGGATATGATTATGCTTTGTGAGTAGTTACTTTTGTTCCTGAGGACATGTGATAAGTCATGCTAATAGTAGTCATGTGAATTAGGTATTCGTTCGGTAATTTGATGTGTTGTATGTTGTTTTTCCGCTAGTGGTGTTATGTGAACATCGACTACATAACACTTCACCATTATTTGGGCCTAGAGGAAGGCATTGGAAAGTAGTAAGTAGATGATGGGTTCCTAGAGTGACAGAAGCTTAAACCCTAGTTTATGCGTTGCTTCGTAAGGGGCTGATTTGGATCGACTAGTTTAATGCTATGGTTAGTCTTTGTCTTCATTCTTCTTTAGTAGTTGCGGATGCTTGCGAGAGGGGTTAATAATAAGTGGGATGCTTGTCCAAGTAAGGGAAGTACCCAAGCACTGGTCCATCCACATATCAAACTATCAAAGTAACAAACGCGAATCATGTGAACATGATGAAAACTAGCATGACAGAAATTCCCGTGTGTCCTCGGGAGCATTTTTCCTCCTATAAGAGTTTGTCCAGGCTTGTCCCTTGCTATAGAAGGGATTGGGCCACTTTGCTGCACCGTTGCTACTTTCATTACTTGTTGCTTGCTACGAATCATCTCATTACACAATCACTTGTTACCGACAATTTCAGTTCTTGCAGATATTTCCTTGCTGAAAACCACTTGTCAGATCCTTCTGCTCCTCGTTGGGTTCGACACTCTTACTTATTGAAAAGACTACGATTGATCCCCTATACTTGTGGGTCATCAAGACTCTTTTCTGGCGCCGTTGCCGGGGAGTGAAGCGCCTTTGGTAAGTGGAACTTGGTAAGGAAACATTCATATAGTGTGCTGAAATTTGTTGTCACTTGTCACTATTGATACTAATCCTTTGAGGGGCTTGTTCGGGGTATCTTCACCTCGAACGGAAGCACAAATAGTTGCTCCTCAACCTGCTGCACCTACTGAAAATATTTGCTTTGAATTTCCTTCGGGTATGCTTGAGAAACTGCAGGCTAATCCTTTTACAGGAGATGGAACATCACATCCAGACTTGCATCTAATCTATGTAGATGAAGTTTGTGGTTTATTTAAGCTTGCAGGTTTTCCTAAGGATGAGGTCAAGAAGACGGTCTTTCCTTTATCTTTGAAGGATAAGGCGTTGACATGGTATAGGCTATGTGATGATACTGGATCATGGGACTACAATAAGTTGAAATTGGAATTTCATCAAAAGTTTTATCCTATGCATTTAGTACATCGTGATCGGAATTATATTTATAATTTTTGGCCTCGTGACAGAGAAAGCATCGCTCAAGCTTGGGGGAGGCTTAAATCAATGCTATATTCATGCCCCAATCATGAGCTCTCGAGAGAAATTATCATTCAGAACTTCTATGCTCGGGTTTCTCATGATGATCGCACCATGCTTGACACTTCTGGTACCGGTTCTTTTATGAAGAGAGATATTGACTTCAAATGGATTTTATTCAAGAGAATTAAACGCAACTCTGAAGATTGGGAGCTTGAAGAAGGTAAGTAGTCAGGTATGAATTTCACGTTTGATTGCGTTAAATCCTTGTTGAGACAAATACTTTTTGTGACTTTAGCGCTAAGTATGGACTTGACTCTGAGATAGTAGCTTCAGTGTGTGAATCCTTTGCTGCTCATATTGATCTCCCCAAAGAGAAGTGGTTCAAATTTCATCCTCCTTTAGAAGTCAATGTACTTAAACCCACCCCAGTTGAAGAGAAAGTCATTGCGTATAATGATCCTGTGGTTCCCAGTGCTTACATTGAGAAACCACCTTTCCCTGTTAGGATAAAGGATCATTCTAAAGCTTCAACTATGATACATAGAGGCTATATTAGAACACCTACACCCCCTGAGCAAATTAGAGTTGAACCTAGCATTGCTATTATCAAAGATCTTCTGTCCGACGATGTTGAGGGACATGATATTCAGTTCTGTGAAGATGCTGCTAGAATTGCTAAACCTCACGCTAGAGACAAACATATGCATGTTGTTGGCATGCGTGTGGTTTGTGTTAAGATAGGAGATCATTGTTATCATGGTTTATGTGACGTGGGTGCTAGTGTTAGTGCAATACCTCAATCCTTTTATGATGAAATCAAAGATGAGATTGCACCTGTTGAGATAGAGCCTATTGATGTCACTATTCAGCTTGCCAATAGAGATACTATCTGCCCTGTGGGAATTTTTAGGGATGTTGAAGTCTTGTGTGGTAAAACGAAGTATCCTGCTGATTTCCTTATTCTTGCTACTGCACAATAGCTTTTGTCCCATCATATTTGGCACACCCTTCCTCAATACCGTCAATGCTCATATTAATTGTGAGAAGCAAACTGTCACTGTTGGCTTTGAAGGTGTGTCACATGAGTTCAATTTCTCCAAGTTTGGTAGACGACCTCATGAAAAGGAGTTTCCTAGTAAGGATGAAACTATTGCCTTAGATTCTATTGTTGTGCCTCCTACTGATCCCTTAGAGTAATACTTGCTTGATCATGAAAATGATATGCATATGGATGAAAGGGATGAGATAGATAGAGTTGTCTTAGAACAATATCCTATCCTTAGGAATAACTTGCGTGTTGAACTGCTTGGGGATCCACCCCCACCAAAGGGTCATCCGGTGTTCGAGCTTAAACAGTTGCAAGCTACTCTTAAGTATGCTTATCTTGATGAAAAAGAGATATATCCGGTTATTATTAGTGCTAGCCTCTCAGAGCATGAAGAAAAGAAGTTACTAAAAACTTTGAGGAAGCACCGTGCTTCAATTGGATATACTCTTGATGATCTTAAGGGCATTAGTCCCACTCTATGCCAGCACAAGATCAAAACTGATCCTGATTTCAAACCAGTTGCTGATCATCAAAGGAGATTGAATCCTAAGATGAAAGTAGTAAGAAAAGAAATACTAAAGCTCCTGGAAGCGGGTATTATCTATCCTGTTGCTCATAGCGATTGGGTGAGTCCGGTGCATTGCGTTCCTAAGAAGGGAGGCATTACCGTTGTCCCTAATGATAAGGATGAATTGATCCCACAGAGGATTATTACTGGCTATAGGATGGTGATCAATTTTAGGTTATTGAATAAAGCCACCAGGAAAGATCATTACCCTTTGACTTTTATCGACCAAATGCTAGAAAGGCTGTCTAAACACACACACTTCTGCTTTCTAGGCGGTTATTCTGGTTTCTCCCAAATACCAGTTGCACAATCTGATCAGGAGAAAACCACTTTCACCTGCCCTTTCGGTACCTTTGCTTATAGGCGTATGCCTTTTGGCTTATGTAATGCACCTGCCACCTTACAAAGATGTATGATGGCTATATTCTCTGACTTTTGTGAAAAGATTGTTGAGGTTTTCATGGATGACTTTTTCGTTTACGGGTCTTCTTTTGATGATTGCATGAGCAACCTTGATCGAGTCTTACAGAGATGTGAGGACACCAATCTTGTCTTAAATTGGGAGAAGTGCCACTTTATGGTTAATGAAGGCATCGTCTTAGGACATAAAGTTTTTGAAAGAGGTATTGAAGTCGATAAGGCTAAGTTTGATGCAATCGAGAAAATGCCATACCCCACAGATATCAAAGGTATAAGAAGTTTCCTTGGTCATGCTGGTTTCTATAGGAGGTTCATTAAAGAATTCTCTAAGATTTCTAGGCCTCTTGTCAATCTCTTGCAAAAGGATATTCCTTTTTTATTTGACGATGATTGTGAGGAAGCCTTCGAAATACTTAAGAGGGCTTTGATAACTGCACCTATTGTTCAACCACCTGATTGTAACTTACGTTTTGAAATCATGTGTGATGCTAGTGATTATGCTGTTGGTGCTGTTCTAGGGCAAAGAGTTGATAAAAAGTTGAATGTCATTCACTACGCTAGTAAAACTCTAGACAGTGCCCAGAGAAACTATGCTACTACGGAGAAGGGATTTTTAGCAGTCGTGTTTGCATGTGAAAAGTTCAGGTCATACATAGTTGATTCCAAAGTCACTATTCACACTGATCATGCTGCTATTAAGTACCTCATGGAGAAGAAGGACGCTAAACCTAGACTTATTAGATGGGTTCTCTTGCTACAAGAATGTGATTTGCACGTTGTCGACAGAAAGGGTGCTGATAACCCAGTAGCAGATAACTTGTCTAGGTTGGAGAATGTTCTTGATGACCCACAACCTATTGATGATAGATTTCCCGATGAGCAACTGAATGTCATCAATGCTTCACGTAGTGCACCGTGGTATGCTGATTATGCAAACTATATCATTGCCAAATATATACCACCTAGTTTCACCTACCACCAAAAGAAGAAATTCTTCTTTGACTTGAGACATTACTTTTGGGATGATCCTCACCTTTATAAGGAAGGAGTAGATGGTGTTATTAGACGTTGTGTACCTGAACATGAACATGGACAGATCCTACAGAAGTGTCACTCCGAGGCCTACGGAGGACACCGTGCGGGAGATAGAACTGCACACAAGGTATTGCAATCAGGTTTCTATTGGCCCACTCTCTTCAAGGATGCCCGTAAGTTTGTCTTGTCTTGTGACGAATGTCAAAGAATAGGTAATATTAGCAAACGTCAGGAAATGCCTATGAACTATTCACTTGTCATTGAACCATTTGATGTCTGGGGCTTTGATTATATGGGACCTTTTCCAAAATCCAACGGCTATACTCATATCCTAGTTGCTCTTGATTACGTCACTAAGTGGGTAGAAGCTATGCCCACTAGTAGTGCTGATCACAACACCTCTATCAGGATGCTGAAAGAAGTTATCTTCCCTAGATTTGGAGTCCCTAGATATCTAATCACCGACGGTGGTTCACACTTCATTCATGGTGCTTTCCGTAAAACGCTTGCTAAGTACGATGTCAACCATAGAATTGCGTCTCCCTATCACACTCAGTCCAGTGGTCAAGTAGAGCTAAGTAATAGAGAGATTAAACTGATTCTGCAAAAGACTGTCAACAGGTCTAGAAAGAATTGGTCTAAGAAGCTCGATGATGCACTGTGGGCTTATAGAACTGCCTTTAAGAATCCCATGGGCATGTCTCCGTACAAAATGGTGTACGGTAAAGCATGTCATTTACCTCTTGAGCTAGAGCATAAAGCTTATTGGGCAATCAAAGAGATCAACTTTGATTTCAAAATTGCCGGTGAGCAGAGGTTATTTGATATTAGCTCGCTTGATGAGTGGAGAACTCAGGCATATGAGAATGCCAAGTTGTTCAAAGAGAAGGTTAAGAGGTGGCATGATAAGAGGACACAAAAGCGTGAGTTCAATGTAGGTGATTATGACTTGCTATATAACTCTCGTTTAAGATTCTTTGCAGGCAAGCTTCTCTCTAAATGGGAAGGTCCCTATGTTGTTGAGGAAGTATATCGTTCGGGTGCTATCAAGATCAATAACATGGAAGGTAATTGTCCGAGAGTTGTAAAAGGGCAGAGAATCAAGCATTATATCTCAGGTACTCCCATAAATGTTGAAAGCAATATTATCAATACATTAACTCCCGAAGAATACCTAAGGGATATTTATCAGCCTGTTTCAGACTCCGAAAATGAAGAGGTATGTGATTCGGTAAGAAAACAGAGTCCAAAACTTTTCTAGTAGGAATTTTTCTCTGTTTTGGAATATTTGAAAAAATACAAAAATTGGAAGTAGTCCGGAAGTTGCGCGAGGAGGCGACAAGCCTACACGGCGCGGTCCCACCCCCTGACCACGCCGTGAGGGCTTGTGGCCACCACGTGTGCCTCCCGGACTCCGTTTTCATGCAGGGTACTCCTTCTGGTCTGGAAAAAAAATCATTATATATACTTCCGTTTGGTCTGACCCCTGCATCACGCAGATTTCTTCTGTTTTTCATTTCGAGCCTGTTTCTGCCGCAGATTTAGAGCAAGATGTCGTCTCACGAATCTGTGGGGGAGAACAATCTCCCTCGAGCATATGGAGAAGTAAATACTTGTCTCACTCATGAAGTTGTTTTGCTGGAAAAACATATCGCAGACCTCCAAGGTATAAATCAAAGATTAATGGCCCTCTTGGAGTCAAAGATTGCAACAACTCCAACTCCACCACCAAAGGAAGACAACTGAACATGGGTATGGGCAATCCCCTTGGCTTGTGCAAAGCTTGGGGGAGTTGCCCCGGTATCGTATCACCATGACATTTTTTGCCTTTACCTTTGTTTTAGTTTTCCTTTTCAGTTTTCTCTTCCTCTAGTAGATTTAAAAGTCTTAGTGTTTTAGTCTTGAGTTTTTCTTTGTGTCACCCTCGATGTATTCGAGCTCGTGAGCCATATAATAAAGAGTTTCTTAGTTGAAGGGCTTTGCCTCTTGCCATGATCAAAAGAGTGAGAATAGAACAAAAGCATTAAAGATCATGTAATGATCTTATGAGAAGTGATGGCTTCACATCTAAAAAGAATGAGGATTGTAACTTGTTGAGGGTAGGCAAACATAGACCTTGGTCATTGTTGCAATTAATAGGAAGTGATAAAGAAGGAGAGGTTCACATATAAATATATCATTTCTGACACCATCTATGATTGTGAACACTCACTAAACTATTGCATGCCTAGAAGTAGATGTTTGACAAGGAAGACAACATAATGAATTTTGTTTGCTTGGCTCCGAGCAATGTTATATGATTAGAGATCCCTTAGCATGTGACGATTGCTTCCACCTCATATTAGCCAAACCTCCCGTACTAAGTAGAGATACTACTTGTGCATTCGTAAACCATCAACCCAGTTTTGCCATGAGTGTCCACCATACCTACCTATGGATTGAATAAGATCCCTCAAGTAAGTTGTCATCGGTGCAAGCAATAAAAATTGCTCTCTAATATGTATGATCTATTAGTGTGTGGAAAATAAGCTTTGTACGAACCTGTGATGAGGAAGACATAAAAGCGAAAGACTGCATAATAAAGTTCTTTATCACAGGGGGCAAAATAAAGTGACGTTCCTCCACACTAAGAGGACACGCATCCAAACCTCAAAGCGCATGACAACCTCTGCTTCCCTCTGCGAAGGGCCTATCTTGTACCATTACTTTTTGCCCTTGAAAGAGTCATGGTGATCTTCACCAATTCCTTATTTCGCCTTTATCTTGGCTAACATCATATGCTAGGGAAAGATCTATATTCATATGTCAACTTGGAAGTAAGTATTCATGAATTATTATTGTTGACATTACCCTTGAGGTAAGTAGTTGGGAGGCAAAACTGTAAGCCCCTATCTTTCTGTGTGTCCAGCTGAAACTTTGATCTCATGAGTACCACGTGAGTTGTAGCAATTGTAGAGAACGAAAGAATGATTGAGTATGTGGATTTGCTTTACAAGCTCTTATTTTACTTTTTCTGATGTTGTGATAAATTGCAATTGCTTCAATGACTAAAGGCTATCGGTTGTTACTTCTCGGTAAGGTTCTTGATCCATGCTTTACTTTGTGAAGGAATTTTCACTTTAGCATGAGAGATTATATGTTGGTATTGCCGTTCTGAGCATGATCATGATGCATGCATGTTCGTATCTTGTTTTGTCAACACCTCTCTCCCTAAACATGTGCACATATTTATTGAACTAGGCTTTCGCTTGAGGATAAGCGAGGTCTAAGCTTGGGGGAGTTGATACGTCCATTTTGCATCATGTTTTCATGTTGATATTTATCGCTTCTTGGGCTGTTATTTCACTTCACGGTACAATTCTTATGCCTTTTCTCTCTTATTTTGCAAGGTTTACATGAAGAGGGAGAATGCCGGCAACTGGAATTCTGGCCTGAAAGTGGAGCAAAGTTGAGATACCTATTCTACGCAACTCCAAACGCCGTAAAAATCAACAAGGATTTTTTTTTCTGGATTTATAAAAAATACTAGGCCGAAGAAGCGCCACAGGGGCGCCAGGGGTTGGCCACAAGCCTGCACGGCGCGGCCACCCCTAGTCCGCGCCATGAGGGCTTCTGGGCAGCCTGCTGGCCCACTTGCCCTTCTTCTGCTATATGAAGGGTTTCGTCTGGAAAAAAATCAAGGAGGAGTTTTTTCGTGGTTTCACTGCCGCCACGAGGCGGAACTTGAGCAGAACCAATCTAGAACTCCGTCAGGACGATCCTGCCGGGAAACAGCCCTCCCAGAGGGGGAAATCGTCGCCATCGTCATCACCAACACTCCTCTCATCGGAGGGGACTCGTCACCATCAACATCTTCATCAGCACCATCTCATCTCCAAACCCTAGTTCAACACTTGTAACCAATCTCCGTCTCGTGACTCCGATTAGTACTTGTAAGGTTGCTAGTAGTGTTGATTACTTGTAACGAACAAAAATCATATTAACATGATGTACTTGTAACGAACGCGAATCATATGAACATGATGAAAACTAGCATGACAGAAATTCCCGTGTGTCCTCGGGAGCGTTTTTCCTCCTATAAGAGTTTGTCCAGGCTTGTCCCTTGCTACAAAAGGGATTGGGCCACTTTGCTGCACCATTGCTACTTTTGTTACTTGTTGCTTGCTATGAATCATCTCACTACACGATCACTTGTTACCAACAATTTCAGTGCTTGCAGATATTTCCTTGCTGAAAACCACTTGTCAGATCCTTCTGCTCCTCGTTGGGTTCGACACTCTTACTTATCGAAAGGACTACGATTGATCCCCTATACTTGTGGGTCATCACCTCCTTTTATAGGCAAAGGGGTCACCTACAGTGCTCGGTGGTAGGTTCACGAGATGTTACAGTGAACCTACAGCGGTGCCTATCTATCTACCTCTATCAGGTGCATTAAATGCATGTCATGTCCATGTCAGCTAAGTGCTAGTGAAGACATGCGTCCAGGTGTTTCGACACCTGGACGCCCCGCTGGCGCATGCGGAATGCGCTGGAACTCGGGGGGCGGTGGCACTGTGGCTAGGGCGGTCGCCCTCTAGTATCTTGCCACGTCATCCCGGCAAGGATGCTTGCCGGGCCTTGGTGCTTCGTCCCAGCAAGGAAGCTTGCTGCGGGCTTCGACTGTCTTCCCGACGAGGGATGCTCACCTCGGCCGTGCGCTAGGTGCGGTCATCACGTCCATTAGACGGACGTGGCCTTGGGTGTCTTCCCGAGAAGGCAGGCTTGCCGGGGCCTTGGATACCTTGGCGGTGGTTCTTGTTTGGATTCTGTCGCACCCTTCCGTTAGGGGCTCTTTGCGCTCGTGCACAAGTCTGGGGCATTAGAGACCCCAGTCTTTAGTGCACCGACACCGTTGGTCCCCACATGGACGATACTGTCCAGAGTCAGTGCTCGTAAGACGTACATCATGTGGGTTGGGTACCAATCGAGTGGACCTCTTTGTCTAGTATCGTTAGGGAAAAGGCATTGATCGGGTACTTACCTCGGGTATGTTATATACCGTGAGTCGTGGATGATATGGAAGTTTCCCGGATCTCCTGGGTACAGCGTACAACCTCTCCAGAGTGTAAAACTATTCGAATAGCCGTGTCCACGATCAATGATAGTTGGGTGGTGCTGCTTAAACTACATCCAGTCGTTTCCGCATAAACCAAGTGTGAGAGAGTGTGTGTGTGTTTAATGGTGTTGTCTGACAAAGAGTTGATATGACCAAGTTTGGTGACTTGGCATATCGGGTGAACCCGGAGTGTTCAGCCCTTGAGAGATATATTGATATCTGTAATCTATTCTTCTAAATACCATCTAGCTTATGTTGGACATCCATGATCATGTATATTTACAATTAAGCTGCTATCCACCAATACTGCATATTACTTGTTACTGTACAAACTACATTATTCATATCATGGGCTGTTTGCTACTACATTCACAGTACTCATTGGCTTGACACTCGTTATTTCATTGACCAGGTATGAGAGAACAGGATATGGTGAAGAGTAAGTTGGTGACGTTCCTGCAAGCTAGGACACTTCCGAGTCAGAATGCTTGTAGGTTAAGGCTGATGGCATGGGTTCACACTTTCGAGCAATATTTCCGCTATTGGTCAAGTTTGCTGTAATGGCCCTCAAGGCCTTATATATGTAAGACTTGACCGCAATGATCATTTATTGTATCAAACGGTATATATGGATGTAAGACTCTTGTTATTCAGTTTTTGTGTGTTCGGTGAGCATTGATCTCTGGGATCACTGAGCACGTTCATTTGGCGGTCTCGACTCGTAAGTCGGGGTCCCCACAGACCTGGTATCAGAGCCATCCTGACTGTAGGAAGCCCTTAGTTAGCATGGACGTTAGTTAGGATAAAACTGATTTCCAGACCCTTCAAAAGTACTTACAAACCTGTATCTTTCTCACCTCTCCTAAATTTTCAAAGGAAGCATGGTTTTTGCCTTAACACTTCCACGCATATTCTCTTGACACCTCTCGTCTGCTTTTTCAAAACTTGCAAATGGCCGCTAGCACCCTTATTCGTGACACCAAGATTGTGAAAAATCCTCGTAGGTAACT
Organism: Hordeum vulgare subsp. vulgare; assembly: GCF_904849725.1. Lineage (NCBI taxonomy): Eukaryota > Viridiplantae > Streptophyta > Magnoliopsida > Poales > Poaceae > Hordeum > Hordeum vulgare. The sequence goes on along the minus strand of NC_058524.1, from coordinate 499,167,639 downwards.
TGGAGGAAGCAATCTTCCCAAGCGACCACCCCTGTGCTGAAGGACAAAGATAACAACTCTACGACCAGACGACACCAACAGAAGTACCTCCAAGAGGAATAAGGACATCGAGGCTTAGAAGATGGCGACCCCCTCGGCACTGTTCCAGAGTGATGCCACTCTCACCTATGATAATCAGGACATAATGTGTGCAAGACCATGATCTACATCGCTAATAGAGCGACCGTGTCAACATAAAGGTTGTGTCGAGCACCACCAGTGGATGAGAACCTTGCCATTTGGTCCGCCTCACCTTAGTGAGGAGGAAAATGGTTCTCTTCATCCCCCGCTCTAGGTGTCGATACCGCGATCAGTATGACTGACATGTCGAAACTCTACCATGCCTTGCTAATGCCATTGCATAAAGGTTGTCCACTTGGAACTCTCGAGGCCTCAGAAGGCAAGAAGACGATGGCAAGATTATAAAGACAACAGAAGACCCTGTCAACGGCAGCCGTGAAGAACCACCCTCGTCAGCAACTCTCCAAAGAGGAAGTCATCAAGAATTCTTTCATCTCAACCCGAGTCACTTCGGCGAGCAATAACAGGAGACGTGGCAACACCATGAGAACGTCCAGAAGACTTAGCGGACTCCTCTCTGGAGCACGGAGCAAGCACGAATGTTGAGTCCGAGAACCCTAGGGTAGGACGATTCATAAATCCCCTACACAAAGTCGAGTCCGTGAAATGGTTCGGATGGGACCATGTTGTGTGTTGATTGTTTTTGTTGTTTGTGCTTTGATATAAGTCACACTTTTGTTCTAGGCAACAAGCATGCAGTTATATCACCTGCCTCATCTTGATGTTGAGTTGACTTTTCCAACACTTGTTTGATTGCACTTGCACTATAGCACCCTTAGGCACTGCCCTCTGTGCTACTCTCTCTCTCACCCCTCTCGACAACTGAAGACCAGCAAGACAAGATGCACCAAGGATCCACTTTGACGGACAGCTGACACTGAAGACACTGACTATACCATCCTCAACCACACGCAACCCGTAGGAGTTATGCTTTCCCTCAAGATTGGAAACCATCCCTAGCCCAGCGTAACCTCCACAAGCCTTCCGGCTCAAATTTCTGGTTACGTGTCTAACACGCGACTTTGCCAGAACGCCCGTCGAGCCCCGATAAACCCCGCTTAGCATCGGGTTCTTTATGGAACAAGTGATCATGGTGAACGAGTATCCTTCATTCTTAAGCTAGCACCATAACCCTCATGCCATAAGAAGGACCGTTCTCGGATATAAGAGTATTAGACTAAGGTTGCTGTGATGATGATAGTTGTCTTGAGGATATAGCTAGACTATCCTGGTGGACCGTAAGACCCTTATAAAGTAGGTGAACTTGGTGGAACAAGTTGATATAGTGGCATAACCTATATATTCCTGGAGTAAGTTTGGATTCAGTAGGACGATTATGATCACGAGCAATAATTCTTGGTGGTATAATTGACTTTATCAAGTAGTTGACATGATTTGATGCTTTTACCATAATGACTTGGAGTATCGAGTAATAGTTCTTATTGGACTTGAGTTTTGGATTTAAATAGGTAATCTCAATAGAGTATCGATGATGACAGTGACAACATGGTTCGGAGTAAATTGGATTTAATCCGATGATCTCGATCATGATACCATGTTTCTCGGTGGATAACAAGTAGCAATGATTGGAGTTATAGTAATAACTTACGAACCTAGATAAGCATGGCCTTGGAGATTAGTTGGCCATGATATTGGAAGTCGGTGGATATACTTTGACTTAATCTTTGCAGTAATATGTGAATTATGAGGACTCTAAGTGATCTAGTAGAACCCCATTAATATCGGATTTGTAGGAGTGATGGGTCCAGTGGTGATCGACTGGATTGATGGATCACTTGATCGGATTTGTAGAAAGGAAACAAGATATTGGATCGATATACTATGTGCAGTACCCTGCCCATTGGATGACCTAGCTGAGCACTTGGATTTGTGGCATCTGAGTTCAAGCTCAGGAGCTTGTATGCTTCCCCGAGGTTCCCGCATAGGGACACAAGTGCAATGAATGTTGCATGATACTTGTGGTGTTTGGGTTTAGTCCTTCCCTCAACCCCGGTGTTGACTAGCATGAGTGGTGTGGAGTTGAATTATGTGAGATGGTATCTTTGATGAAATAGGGTGATTTTGTCCAGTATGAGAGGTCATACTATTGGCATCTTAGGAATGAGCTTAAGCTAAGATGTTAACTGTTCACCCACATTCAAGTTCCTTGAGACCCTAAAGCTTCACCCAGCCATAAGGTGGTCGGATTACGACCATAGAAAATGACTCTAAGTCGTTGGAATATGGCCAGTAGTCCGCCCGACCACCACCCATCATGCCTATGACAAACATGGGCATGAAAGACCAGGTCATGTTGGACCACAAACCCCTCGGCCAGTGACCACCCATGGAAAGTCCCCGTTCTTCTCACCTGTCTCATGAGCACTCTTCTTAAGTCATGTTTGGGGAAAATATATTGTTATCCTCACGGATGGCATACTTATTCACCCAATAGGAGGAAGAACACCTTAGTCCTGTTTGGATGAGCCCCGGGAACGCCAATCGCTATGCCTCTCGAGGGTACAGTGTTACCTCGAGAAGGCGTGCTTCTTGAAGCGACCTCAAGACAGCAGAAGTTGATCCTACCCAAGACAAGACGAAGAATCGCCATGGTTGGGAAACCACGGCAACGACGAAGAAGCAGAAGACGCCAACCACCGATCTTGCACCGACTACATCAACGATGTCAAGAAGCCTCGATGATTCAAGATGATGAAACCTTTGGACAACGAAGGAAATCAGAGAGCCTCTTCTTGGTCGAAATCAAGGATGAGAGTACTAATTGGGTCATGGTGAGAACCTACTAAAGGTGATTCACCCGCTCGCCGAGCCATAACCTTGGGAGTGGATGACTACTCTATACTCTTAGGTAGCCAACCCATCCAGAACCCCCCGCGAACCCTCTGAGATGGTAGGACCTGTTCGGGACTTGGAGTTTCACAGCTTAGACTCATGGGCGAGACACAACCCAGATCCTTCCGCGAGAAGCCTTCGAAGACCAATGCAACACCCTCGAGGATGAAGGCCACCTGCGACCAGCTTGCCTGCCTTAAGGGAGTCAAGGACTTCCCTTTCGGCAGAGAGCTAAGCGAGGTCCTTGAACGTACGTTCTAACACGAGACATCTAGATGTCACTAACTGGCATGCGCAGCCGAGGACCAGAACCCAGACAGACTATCTTGCCACGTATTCCTACCTTGGAATGCACTTGCAAGCCAAAACCTTGTACGAACTTAGTTCACCAAGCCCTTGACCCTCGGTCAAGCCTAACTTATTGCTAAAAACCGCTCACGGTGAGGCAAGGACGTGCGGAGCAGTGGAAGTTGTATCATCAAGCACTTCAAGACCACAACAACAACATGAGAACATGAAGACCACCTCCGACTCAAGATTCTGTACCTCTCCAACCCCTAGCCTCGCAATCTCGAGGACGAGATTTTCTTAAGGGGGTAAGGTCTGTAACACACTGTGTTTAGCTTTCCATACTAATTAACTTATTTCAAAAATTAGGACCAATTAATTTTTTTTGTGAATGCTTGTGATGCTTGAAGTGACTATTATTTGCTTGCTTTCTTGTATGCTTGTGTTTGATTCTAAATAATTCATGTTACTCTCGAGACCCACCTTCTTAGCCCAAAACTCATGCCTAGTGATCATGCCATGTGTTTAGGACGAGAAACCATTTTTAACAAATATTATTTTCATCAAAGGCATTTCTTTGAATTAAGATTTCAAAACCCTTGAAATGGGATTTGTACTACAAGTCCACAAATTAGGGAATTTATTTTGCACCAATTATTTTATTTAAAATCCATTATTAAAATGGCTTCCCAAAACCACAATATTATTATTTTAAAAGTTATTTTACTATTTTATTTAAATGCCTTCCTGTGAGGCCAGAAATTGTCTTTTATGAAGGAAAGTTATTTTTATTGCTTTAGAAATATTTAATAAAATTTAGGGAAACTCAGTGGACATATATATTCCATATATATGAGTTTCAACACATGGTCATGTTCAAAATATTGGGCAAACCCCTTCAAAACCCTTCCTTCCTATTTCAAGCTTTTGGAATATGTCTGTAAGAAATATTCTCCAAAAATCCTTTAAAATTCTAGCATGTCACATATGATATATGTGATGATCTTAAAAAGTTTCATCTCAATCAAAGTTGATTTGATTCCCCAAATTATTCTAAAACCTTATCTGTCCAAATCCAAATTTGAGCAACTCTACACTGTCAAGTGTCTTCAATTGTGCTCAAATTTGGTATACATGTTCTCGTACTCCAATAATGCATCCACACCAAGTGGTGCATCAACGAAAATAGAAGAACTTATCCCAAGAACCTCCAAACCCTCCTGATGATTTCTGACTTCGGGAAACGTTACATTATAAAGTTTCTCCAATTGACCCCAAAAAAATTTAGGCATGCCTTAATGCTCAAATAATACCCCCACACCAAATATAAGATTTGTGGGAATTGATTTGAATAGTTTTGTAAGCAGAAACCCATTTCTCCCCATTTCATGGGTTTTCCAAGTCTACATTGGAAACCTTCTACACCAAAACCCAAATTTGGTGTTCAAGCCTATTTTCATCTATTATTTGATCCTGTTAAGTTTCATATCAATTGAAGTCCATCTGGTAGCTCTGACACTCATCAAACACCTTGTGTGCACTCACGAAATTGGCTCCTTTGACCCCTTCCACTTTTACCATTGAGCTCAACTTTCTACCACAGCTCTATATAGTTACATTTTACCTCCAGTAGCATTGCCATGACCTCTCGTAAATTATTGGAGAGAGGCTCCATGTAACTATTTCTCATTTTCACCCTTGGATCACCAATTTTACCCCTCTTGCCCCACTTTTGCTTTAGCCAAATCCCCCATATCTTTCCAGTGATTCCCTAGCATCCCAAGGCATTATTTCAAACCAAGGGATGGCATGCTCATGTAGGAAAAATGAGCAGCACATCTGCAAGTTGATTTCTGGATGAAACGTAGCTTTGTACAACAAGTACTAGCTACCCTCCTCCTCTTGAGTTGAAACTTTGCAGTAGTGTAGTACTTCCCTACGAAACACTGCTAGACATAAATTCATTCCCAGAATCAACCAGTAAGCACCCTCATTTCCAGCCTTAAGTTTGCTGCTACAAATTAATGGCAGTCAAACCCAGTCTAAATTAGTCCTCTTGGGTTCAAACTCCAGCAGTGCTTCGTGGCACGCATGCCTTGCATACTTGACACCTTGGCCTAGCCAAGGGGTGGCCCATGATACCCTGGGCTGGTGACCATCACCCTAGCATGCAAGAACGGTGCTCTGCACCTTGTCTTCATCTTCCAGGCCGTATCTGGTTGTCCCAACTCGTCTCAGTGCACCATGGGGTATCCCTTGACCAGTTCAAACCCACCCCGACGCCTAGAGGCAGCCAAGTATCCCCTGGCATGTGTGCTCTCGCCGTGCACTAATGCTCCGAGGTGCTCCCGAGCCCTTCTGCATGCCCCTCCATTTTAACCTCTACCCGAGCCCTCTCTGGCTCCCTCCCAAATTCTCCTCTCTCCCCCGAATGACCCTGTGCCCCCAATCTCGCTCCCGTGCCCTCGTTTTCCCACCATGGCCGAAGGAGCTCTGGCGACCTCGGCTCGAATTTGGGCACACTGGGCGTCCCCTCCCCCTTTGAAACACACCATGGGGTACCCCTAGCCGCCGTGAACCTTCCCCCGTAGGTCCCCATCCTCCGTTGTGGTCACGGCACCATTCCTCCCTTGCCGAAGGCCGCATCCGCCCTGGCAGGAGCTGACCGCAAGCAGGTCCTCCTTGGAGTGTGCAGAGCCCCCCTCCAGGTCGTCGCCTTCCCTTGGGGTTCCCGGAGGTTGGGCCTCGCCTGACGGAGCGCAGGACATGGAACGAGCAGCGCCGGCGCCCCTCTGCTCGCTCCAGTTGACAGAGGCGGGAGGAGGAAGAAGCACCTACCCGCGGGGCCCATATCCCCCGGTCCCACCTGTCGGCCTAAGAGGCAGCCAAGCGGCCCTGCGGTCAGGATAAGTGGAGACGAGATTTGGACAAAACCGCTTTCCCCGGCAGAAGGGGCATTCCTTTCCGTCGTGGCCCTTCGCTGGCAAGGCCAAGCTGCCGGGCCGGCCCATCTGCGTGCTATCCCCTTGAGTGCAGCATAGCTTCTAGGTGAAAACACCCTTTTATGCATTTTTCCTTTTGCCAGAAACTTGTAAATTCCAGCAAAAAACCATTTGACCTCCAATTGGGTTAATTCAAAATTCTGCACATCCCAAAAATCAAGATCTATCCACAGGTGTGCTTTGCACATTTTTCCAAACAACTTTTATACTGTATTTATATTTAAATACATATTTGGGGTGCTTCTAGCCCCCCTTTCAAAAATCCTAGAGGATTCAAATCCACTCCAAATGGAGTGATTCCAAATTCGAGAGCCTTACAATATCGTGCCCTAGTTTTGGAGCCATAGCCAACATTTTTATATCGCGTATTTCTGCTGCAATAAATATATAGCTCCCTTTTGCTATTTATCCAGTATTGGAAAATCCCTAGAATATTCACCTCAACTCCAAATCTAGTGAAACAACTTTCTAAATGTTTCTAAAATTGTTCCCTATTAAATGAGTGGCTCCACTTAGTTTTTATCATAATATTTTCTGTAGGATTCTATAAGGATCACCCATCATTCCTTTCATCCATTCAAAATCCCTGATGGTCCAAATCCCTATAGCAAGCTTGAGGTATTTTTCTTATGACCAGAGAGGTCCAAGAAAAATAAAACTTCCATTTTATAGCACTTTTATTTCTGCTTGCTGTGTGGCTTACCGTGGTTGTTTCCGACAATAGTGACGGGTAGACGGAGTACTTAGAGTTGGACCGGAAGACCTCGAAGAACCAGAGGACTTATGTGAGCAAAGGCAAGCAGTCTTTTGACCATATTTGAGAATATGTTATATTGCATGCTAGTAAAGCAAAACTCCCGTTGCATATGATCATAAATATTCGGTAAATCATTGAAGTGATGTTACCGATGGCACCTCAGGAGCACTTGCATTTTGAGCATGATCCTACCACCTATGAGGGTCACGCTAATATCATGTTGACAAGTAGAGCTTAGCATAGTAGAAGCATGAGCATGATGATGGTATAAATCAAAGGTTTATAAAAAACGTTGGGTCCCACTAATGCGCGAGGGTGATGATGAGATAGGTGGCCACTTTTGGAGAAGTGGTGCACCAGGTCTATTTTGGTGTGAGTGGTTTCGAAATGGGATATATTTATGATGTGTCGACCGTCCCAACCTTACTTGTGCGACCACGTTACCCCTTTATGGGACGGGGCATTGTTGATTACTCTAGTCGGTGCTAGCAAAGAGCCACATTACTAGTGTCGGGAGTGATATGTGGTCACTCTCATGATGGGGTCATGCCAGGTAGGACGACTATGTCGTTTTTATGTGTTCCGGGCAAACTGTTGGTCCCCGCATGGATGATACTGTCGAGAGTCAGTGCTCGTAAGACATACATCATGTGGGCTGGGTACCAATCGAGTGGACCTTTTTGTCTAGTATCGTCAGGGCAAAGGCATTGATCGGGTACTTACCTCGGGTATGTTATATACCGCGAGTCGTGGATGACACGAAAGTTTCCCGGATCTCGTGGGTACAACGTACAACCTCTGCAGAGTGTAAAACTATTCGAATAGTCGTGTCCACGGTCAAGGACAGTTGGGTGGTGCTGCTTAAACTACGTCCAGTCATTTCCGCATAAACCAAGTGTGTGTGTGTGTGTGTGTGTGTGTTTAATGATGTTGTCTGATAAAGAGTTGATATGACCAAGTTTCGTGACTTGGCATATCGGGTGAACCCGGAGTGTTCAACCCTTGACATATATATTGATATTTGTAACATGTTCTTCTAAATACCATCTAGCTTATGTTGCAGATCCATGTTTATTTACAGTTATGCTGCTATCCACCAATAATGCATATTACTTGTTACCGTACCAACTACATTATCCATATCATTGGTTGTTTGCGAGTACATTCAAAGTACTCATTGGCCTGCCACTGGTTATTTCGTTGACCAGGTATGAGAGAACAGGATATGGTGAAGAGTAACTTGGTGACGTTCCTGCAAGCCAGGACACTTCCCAGTCAGAGTTCCTGTAGGTTAAGGCTGATGGCATGTGTTCATGCTTTCGACAAATATTTCCTCTATTGGTCAAGTTTGCTGTATTGGCCCTCAAGGCCTTATATATGTAAGACTTGACTGCAATGGTCATTTATTGTATCAAACGGTATGTATGGATGTATGACCCTTGTTATTCAGTTTCTGTGTGTTTGGTGAGCATTGATCTTTGGGGTCATTGAGCACGTTCATTCAGCGGTCCCAACTCGTAAGCGAGGTATCAAGCAGTTCTTCCAAAGTCAACACTTTGTTTTCATTCATGGATCCTATCTCGGGTTTCATGGCCTCTAGCCATTTGTAGGAATCCGGGCCCACAATCGCTTCTCCATAGCTGGTAGATTTGTTGTTGTCCAACAACATGACCTCCAAGACAGGATTACCGTACCATTCTGGAGTAGTACGTGTCCTTGTTGACCTACGAGATTTGGTAGTGACTTGATCTGAAGCTTCATGATCACCATAATCAACTTCCACTTCAACTAGTATAGGCGCCACATGAACAATTTCCTGCGCCCTTCTACTCTCTGGTTGAAGTGACGGTTCAAAAACCTCATCAAGTTCCATCATCCTCCCACTCAATTCGTTCGAGAGAAACTCTTTCTCGAGAAAGGACCTGCTTTCATCAACAAACACTTTGATTTCGCATCTGAGATAGGAGGTATACCCAACTGATTACTTTCGGTATCCTATGAAGATGCAATTATCCGCTTTGGGTTCGAGCTTATCGGGCTAAAGCCTTTTGACATAAGCATCACAGCCCCAAACTTTAAGAAACGACAGCTTAGGTTTCTCTAAACCATAGTTCATCTCAACAGAATTAAATGGTGCCTTATAGAAGGTGAATGTGGTTGTCCCTAATGCATAACACCAAAAAAATAGTGGTAATTCGATAAGCGACATCATAGTACGCATCATGTCCAATAGGGAACGAGTACGATGTTCAGACACACCATCACACTATGGTGTTCCAAGCGGCATGAGTTGTGAAACAATTTCCACATTGTCTTAAATGTATACCAAACTCGCAACTCAGATATTCACCTCCACGATCACATCGTAGACATATCATCCTCTTGTCACGACGATCTTCAACTTCACTCTGAAGTAGCTTGAACTTTTCAATATTTTAGACTTGTGATTCATCAAGCAAATACACCTGTATCTAATCAAATCGTCAGTGAAGTAAGAACATAACGATATCCACTGCGTGCCTCTGCTCTCATTGGACTGCATACATCAAAATGTATTATTTCCAATAGGTCACTTGCTCATTTTATCTTACTAGAAAACAAGACCTTGAGTCATCTTACCCATGTGGCATGATTTGCATGTCTCAAGTGATTCAAAATAAAGTGAGTCCAAAATATCCATCTGCATGGAGTTTCTTCATGTGTTTACATCAATATGCATGGTTCACATGTCTCAACCGATTCAAAAATGAGTGAGTCCAAAGATCCCTCAGCATGGAGCTTCTTCATGCGTTTTATACCAATATGACTTAAGCGACAGTGCCACAAGTAAGTGGTACTATCATTACTACTTTGTATCTTTTGGCATCAATATTATGAACATGTGTATCACTACGATCGAGATTCAATAAACCATTCATATTAGGTTCATGAGCATTGAAGGTATTATTCAACTAAACAGAGTAACCATTATTCTCTTTAAATGAATAACCGTATTACAATAAAGATGATCCAATCATATTCATGCTTAATGCAAACACTAAACAACATTCAGGTCTAACAGTAATCACATCAACCTTGGAAACACTTCTAACACACATCGTCACCTTGCCTTTAGCTAGTATTTGTCTATTCCGTAGCTTTTATTTCGAGTTACAAACATTTAGCAATTGAACCGATATCTAATACCGAGGTGCTACTAGGAGTACTAGTAAGATGCACATCAATAACATGTATATCTAATATACTTATGTTGACGCTGCCAGCCTTCTTATCTACCAGGTATCTAGGGCAGTTCTGCCTCAGTGATCATTCCCCTCAACATAGAAGCACATAGTCTCGGGTTGGGTTCAACCTTGGGTTTCTTCATGGAGGGATAGCTGAGTTGTCATTCTCGAGCTTCCCTTCTTTCCCTTGCCCTTCTTGAAACTAGCGGTTTTTACTAACCATCAACATTTGATGATCCTTCTAGATTTCTACCTTCGTGGTGTCAAACATCGCGAATAGCTCACGGATCATCTTCTACATACCTGGTATGCTATAATTCATCCCGAAGCTCAGTAGCTTTGTGGCAGTGACTTTGGAGAACAATGTCAATCACTATCTCATCTGGAAGAACAACTCCCACTCGATTCAAGTGATTGTAGCACCCACACAATATAAGCACATGCTCAACGATTGAGCCTTTCTCCTTTACTTTGTAGGCAAAGAATCTTGTCGGAAGTCTCATACCTCTCAACACGGGCATGAGCTTGAAATCCTAATTTCAGCTCTTGGAACACTCATATTTTTTGTGATGTTAAAATTGTCTTGGGTGCCCCAATTCTAAGTCCTAAAGCATGACACATCGAACTATCATGTAGTAATCAAAACGTGTATGTCAGATGTTCACAACATCCGCAGATGACGCTTGGGGTAGCTCACCAAGCGGTGCATTAAAGTCGTAAACCTTCTGTGCAGCAATGAGGACAATCCTCAGTTTACACACCCAGTCCGCATAATTTCTACTATCATCTTTCAACTTAGTTTTCTCTAGGAACATATCAAAGTACAGTGGAGCTAAAACGCAAGCTAATCATATACAACATAATTTGCAAAGATATTTTGGCTATGTTCATGATATTGATTTTAATTAATCATATTACTTAAGAACTCCCACTCAAGTTGATATCCCTATGGTAATTCGAATGGTACATGATCCAAATTCACCAACGCATGTCCGATCATCACGTGAGATGAGGTGGCTTCAATGGTGAACATCTCCATGTTGATCATATCTACTATATGACTCATGTTCAACCTTTCGATCTCCTATGTTTTGAGGCCATGTCTATACGTGCTAGGCTCATCATGTTTAACCCGAGTGTATCGCATGTGCAAAACTGTCTTGCACCCGTTGTATGTGAACGTAGAGTCTATCACACCCGATCATCACGTGGTGTCTCGGAACGAACAACTGTCGCAACGGTGCACACTCGGGGAGAACATAATTTTTTGTTTTGAAATTTTAGTGAGAGATCACCTTATAATGCTATTGTCTTCAATACAAGGTGCATAAAGGGATTAACATCACATGCAAATCATAAGTGACATGATATGTCCATGATCTTGTGCTTTTGATCTCCATCTCCAAAGCACCGGCATGATCTTCATCGTCACCGGTGCCAAACCATGATCTCCATCATTGTGCTTCCATCGAGGTTGTCACGCCAACCATGCTTGTACTACTATTGCTACCATTTAGTTATAAAGTAAAGCTTTACCTAGCTCTTAATGAGTGACACGAGGGTCATACAATACTTAAAGACAACCCTATGGCTCCTGCCGGTTGTCGTAGCATCGACATGCAAGTCTATATTAACTATTACAACATGATCATCGCATACATCAAATATATATCATCATGTCTTTGGCCATATCATATCACAACATACGCTGCAAAAACAAGTTAGACATCCTCTAATTTGTTGTCGCATGTTTTACATAGATGTATTGGTTTCTAGTAAGAATGTTTCTTACCTACGCAAAACCACAACGATAATATGCAAGTTGCCGTTTAAACTTCTACAAGGACCGCCTTTGTCGAATCCGATTGAACTAAAGTAGGAGAGACATACACCCGCCAGCCATCTTTATGCAACAAGTTGCATGTCAGTTGATGGAACCGGTCTCTCGTACGTGGACGAGTAAGGTTGGTTCGGGCCGCTTCATCCAATAATAACGTTGAATCAAGAAAAGGCTAAGGAGGGAAGCAATCTGAATATCAACGCCCACAAACTCCTTTGTGTTCTACTCGAGATGTCATCTACGCATAGACCTAGCTCATGATGCCACTGTTGGGGAATGTTGCATGGTAAACAAAAAAATTCCTACGCACATATGTGAGATTTATCCATGGTGATGACCATATGTGAGAGGAGAGATCGGATCCACATACCCTTTTAGATCGCTATGCGGAAGCATTCAGAAATGCGGTTGATGTAGTCGAACGTCTTCGTGATCCAAATCGCAAGCCGTCATGCGATCCAATCATGATCTAGTGCCGAACGGACGGCACCTCCGCGTTCAACACACATACAACTTGATGACGTCATTGCCTTCTTGATCCAGCAAGAGGGGCGAAGTAGTAGTTGAGTTCCGGCAGCACGACGACCTAGTGACGGTGGTAGTGAAGAACAGTCTCCGTAGGGATTCGCCAAGCACAACGGAAACTATGAAGGAGGATGAACTAGAGGGGTGGGGTTGCTGGCACACGGCTTGGGGAAATGTTGATGTGTTTCGGGTGCTAGTCCTGCCCCTCTATTTAATGTTGAGATGTGGTGTCATTTCTTGGAGAAAGAGCCTCCTCAAAGTCGGTTTGGCATGCAAGGCAAGAGTCCTCCTCGGACTCCAGGACCAGATGCCAGGGTCCTTGGTGTCTGGCTCCAGACGCCAAGGTCCTTGGCGTCCGGCCCCTAGCCTTCGCAAAACTTCTTTTTGCACCTTCCTAAAGCCACGTCGGCTCTACCCCTTGGCTGAAATAAAGTGTTCTTGCACCCCGAACTTTTCGGGAAACATCCGAAACCCCTTCCAGTAAATTCCAAAACCCTTCCGAAGACCAAAGAATATTATCCCATATATCAATCTTTACCTCTGGACTATTTTGGAGCTCCTCGTCATGTCCTTGATCTCATCCGGAACTCTGAACAACCTTCATTTACCAACATAACAACTCAATTATACTTACATCGTCACCAAACGGTAAGTGTGTAGACCGTGCGGGTTCGAGAACTATCTAGACATGATCGAGACATTTTCAGTCAATAACCAATAGCGGGACCTGGATGCCCATATTGGTTCCTCCATATTCTACGAAGATCTTTATCGGTTGAACCTCTATGTCAAGGATTCAGTTAATCCTGTATGTTGTTCCCTTTCTCCATCGATATGTTATTGATAATCCCCAAGTGCAAGGAATCATCGTAGCAATTTCCGAAGGTGGAAGTGATAAGTATGGAGTCTCGAACCCACAAGGAGCTAAAGGTAAGACCAATATTATCTCAAGTCCTATCTACCATTGATACAACTCTACGTACGTCGAACGTTTGCTTCCAACTAGGAACGAGAAATAAAACTACGTTGTGGGTATTTAGAGAATAGCTTTGCATGACATTGGAGAAATAAAATATAAAAATAGGTGTTGTTATCATAAAGTTATAATATATTACAATATATTACAAATAGCGAGAGTGGAATAATGATGGGTCGGTGTGCGGAATTGTCCTTGGCAATTGTTAACAAGATCGGTAATCATTACTGGAAATTTATATGAGGGAGAGGCGTAAGCTAACATACTTTCTCTACTTGGATCATATGCACTTATGATTGCAACTCTAGCAAGCATCCGCAACTACTAAAGATCATTAAGGTAAAACCCAACCATAGCATTAAAGCATCAAGTCCCCTTTATCCCATACGCAAAAACAACCCACCTACTCGGGTTTATGCTTCTGTCACTCAAGCAACCCACTATAAGTGAATCATGAATGTATTGCAACACCCTACAGCGGAAATCTCTCACGCTTGCGCAACACGGAGAGCACCATAGGACAACACCAATAATAAAGCATGCAACTCAAACCAATCTAGATCATCAATCAACCCATAGGACAAAGGGAATCTACTCAAAACATCATAGGATGGCAACACATCATTGGATCATAATATGTGGCATAAAGCACCATGTTCAAGTAGGGGATTACAGCGGGGTGCGGGAGAGTGGACCGCTAAAAGAAGATGAGGATGGTGATGAAGAAGGTGATGTTGATGAAAACGATCACCGCGGGGATGGTTTCCCCGGTGGCACTCCGGCACCACCTGGAGAGAGGGGGAGAGGGTATCCCCCTTGTGTCTCCTCCTCCATGGCCTCCCCCCAAGGTGGGGAGAGGTTCTCCCTCTGGTCCTTGGCCTCCATGGTGATGATGGCCCCTTCGTCTTCCTCCTCCATGGTCTTCGGTGATGGTGACCCCCTCCGGCAGGGTGCCAGAGAGGGCCAAGATTGTTTTTCGTGTCCCTGGAGGCTTGCGGCGGCGGAACTGCCGATCTAGGTTTCTTTTCGGGGTTTTTTGTATTTATAAGAATATTTGGCTTTGGAATCATGTCAGGAGAGTGCTCGAGGGGCCCACAAGCCACGGCGACGCGCCCTAGGGGGCCGCGCCCTCGTGGCTTGTGGTAGCTCGGGACTACTCCCCGATATCTTTTTGCTCCATTATTTTTCATATTTTCCAAAAATATTCTCCATAAATTTTCAACTCATTCCGAGACTTTTATTTCTGCGCAACAACAACACCACGGTAGCTCTGCTGAAAACAGCGTCAGTTTGGGTTAGTTCTAATAAAATCATACCAAATTCATATAGAATTATTGTAAACATGCCATGAATACTTCATATAGATACGTTGGAGATGTATCCGTTACTTACCCTAGATTCGATCGTCAGTATCTCCATACCTAGTTCAATCTCGTTACCGGCAAGTCTCTTTACTCGTTCCGTAATACAAGATCCCGTGACTAACTCTTTAGTCACATTTCTTGCAAGCTCATTGTGATGTTGTATTATCGAGTGGGCCCTATAGATGTGTCTCCGTCATACGGAGTGACAAATCCCAGTCTCGATTCAAGCCAACCAACAGACACCTTCGAAGATACCTGTAGAGCACCTTTATAGTCACCCAGTTACGTTGTGATGTTTGATACACACAAGGCATTCCACCGGTGCCCGGGAGTTGCATGATCTCATGGTCATAGAAAAAGATACTTGACATGCAGAAAACTAGTTTAGGTCTTGTCCAACACATCATTCTCCTAATGATGTGATCCCGTTATCAAATGACAACTCATGTCTATGGTCAGGAAACCTTGACCATCTTTGATCAATGAGCTAGTCCTTTGAGGCTCACGAGGGACAATGCGTTGTCTATGTATCCACACATGTATTTGAGTTTCCAATCAATGCAATTATAGCATGGATAATAAACGAGTATCATGAACAAGGAAATATAATAATAACTAGTTTATTATTGCTTCTAGGGCATGTTTCCAACAGCGACTGCCCAAACATGGGGAGCAAGAACCCGAGCCCCGGAACCACGAGCGAGTGCTCCTGGTCACCCACATCGAGAGAGGTTTTCCCCTGCCTCCGTATCCCTTTTTCCGAGCGTTCCTTGGTTTCTTCGGGGCAAAGCTCCACCACCTTCCCCCCAATGTAGTATCGTACTTAGCCGCATTTGTATCCTGTGCAAGAATTTCCTTAGGTGTCATCCGCATTGGGGGTTGTTCAAGCGCCTGTTCACGTGTCGAGTGATGACCGTGAAGAAACCCTCTTCGTCTGGGGGGCAATGTGGTGGAGGCTTAGGTATTCAACTCAGGGGCAAGAGTAGCTTCCCCCAAATGAGTTTTACCGATTTGGTGAAGAACTCGCGGGATTCTTGGTTTTATTGCTGAGACGTCCCAATCGGCGAGGTTCATTCGGGCCTCCGGCCCTATACTATTGATAGGATCCAGTCGGCTCCCTCATTTACCGTGTCCAAGGAGGAGAATATTGATGTCGATATCTTGATGGTAGCGTTAGTGGCCTTGATCCGGAAGTGTGTGAACGGGATGGACCTCTCGAGGCCAGAGCCCATCCAATGTGGAAATATGAAGGGCCGAGTGATCCAACCCGAGTCCATCCTGAGGAGATCAGGGAAGAGGCGTTGGACAATAAACTCAAGGCCATTACTCGAGTGAGGGACAACCCTAGGGGCTCCACGCAGGTGCCTCCTTTCTCAGTGGAGCAGCTGCCGAATGAGGTAAGCCATCGGGCATCTGTACCGAGTGAATTTCTTCGTTGCTACTACTCCCATTTGTGATTTTGCTTTCTTCATTCGGCAGGCTTTTACAGGGCTGGTCAGTTCCATAGCGGCGGTTGATCACTCGCCCATTGATGTGGAGGGTGACACTGAAAACCAAGACACTGAGCACCCAGAGGGTTCGAAGGACAACGACGATGATGAAGGCGACGATGAGGAGACGGAGGAGATCAAAGACGAGCATGGAGACGAGGCGGAATCTTCTCCATCTGATGAAGTTCTGGTCGAGACCCGTTCCAAGGCGCGGCAAGACCCTTGAGCCTGTGCACACGCCCCAAAAACTCCATCAATGGGAAAGACGAGTGCGTCGGCAATGCCGACTCGCAGGTCCAAATGGGGTCGGAGCGAGCCTCAGGCGCTGCCGGAGTAGGCCGCCAAGCAGCCCAAGATCACAAGCTCCAAACCCTACAAGGTCGTTCTCCGCGCATCAAGGTCGACGTAACCATGGCATCGGCGTAAGTATTTTCGCCGAGTGATTCGGCCCAGTTTGAGAAACCTCTTCCGAGTGACAATTGGATTTTTGTTGTTTCTGTTGTAGGACTGACACCTCGACTGCCTCACTAGAGCCCAATACCTCTCACAAAGGTAGAGCTACCATTGATGTCGCTTCATCCAAAGGTAACCCTCGAGCTTTCCTGGCGATTCATTCAAAATTCAGGCTTTGGATATACGAGTGGTCTTTTGAATGTCTTGTGAACATGTGCAGAGCCGCGAGACATGATTGAACTCGACGCTGACGTCCCCTCTATAGTCGGGGAAGTGCTGAAGCAGGCTCCGACCCCAAGCCGAGTGAGCATCAAGGCCAAGACTCTTGTGGTGCATGAGACCGCCTGGGCTGGGGCATAACTCGAACTGTATCCGCTGACCGCTCCATTGTCTCTCTCCAAGGATCGCAACATCTTCCAGCTCCACCATACCCTGGAGGACGGGGAGGGGGCACGCAAGAAAGCCTTGGCTCAGCTAGTCATGTGGGAGATTGAAGCAGGCGTATGACACGAGTGAAGCCGTGGAAATGAATATTCGGGGAAGTCCTTCACGTGCGCATTTGTTTCTGAATTTTTTCCCGAGTAGGAATCACTAGTGGGCATGCTCAGAGTCACACCTACTCGGTGTTTGTTTCAATGGGAGCGCGTTGAGCGCACCCACTGGGTGTAGTCCCCGAGGTTACTGTCGACCGTGACAGTCGGTAGTAGTCTTATTTTTTTGTATGTTAGACAGATTCTAGTAGGGTGCGGAGCCCTTTTCTTTCTCCCATCTTTCCACTGGGGCACGCTAAGCGCACCCACTCGGTGTAGTCCCCGAGGCTACTGACGACTCGGGCAATTGGATGTAGTCCCGGTTTCCTTGTTTTGATCAATAGAGGTCGGTCGGGTGCGGATCCCTTATCTTCTATCGTTCCAGTGGGGGTGCGCTGAGCGCACCCATTGGGTGTAGTCCCCGGGGCTACTATCGACTGGAGCAGTTGGCAGTAGTCTTAGAGTTGCGATATTATATTATGCCTTAGTTGTATTTCTTTATGACATACTGCTTGTGGGACCATGGGCTGCGACGCCGCCATGGAGAAAGAGTTGCATGAACTCCTACTAAGCCCCATGCGGAAAAATCAAAGAACAAGCAACTCGAGCAGGAAAAATGAACAGCTGAAGGTAAGCTCTCGCCACCTGACTGATTCCTGCTTAGGTTATATTTTCTTATCCGACCGGGGCTGTCTTCTCAGGTCGCCTTTCTGAGAGGCTGAAGAATTCGATTTCTTTAGTTACCATGAAGGATGCTCTCGAGAAGAGGGATGAAGAGCTCGCATCTTCTTGGAGGGATGCACAGCAGAAGACCAGGCAGCCAAGGCCAAGCTCAAGATGGTTGGTAATTTGGAAGAAGTGAATCGGCTGCTGAAATCCGACGCGGAAAAGACTGTAGCGGAACTTGCCGAGCTGAAGAAGCATTACGCCGAGTGGGAAACCAACTTTGAGAAGGTCTATGCCAAGAAAGTTGAGATGGAGAAGTTTGTCGAGGACTTCAGCGTGGAACTCTGTGAGAAGCTCAAAGGTATGTTGAGCATCCAAATGCTTCCTCATGCTCACTCTGAAATTTCCGAGTGATGTTTCTCATCCTATGTTACCCATTGAGTGCACCTTTCACCGCCGACGTTGAAGAAGAGACGACACAAATAGAGAAAGAACTTGATCCCAAGAGGGGGCTTCTGAAGGACAACGCTGCTTTATCTCTCCTCAGGCTGGAGGATCGCGTTGACTATGTATTGGCTTGTTTCAAGCTCCTTTAGTCGGCCGTTGGGAAGATTGACTAGGATAAAGCCCCTAATAATGCTCCAGTGAAGGATGCCGAGACCATTGTGAACCGTATGAAGGACATTCCCAATGAACTCAAGTCGTGGAATAAGTCGTCGGCAAGGGCTAGAGCTGACATTGTCCTTTCACTCGTCCGCATCCATTGCAACGGGGTGGATGAAGATAAGCTCAAGAATCTCCGGGTCGTCAATCGCAAAAGCGCCAAGTTTGAAGACTTCATGGAGATGTTCATGGGAGCCGCCACTCGGATTGCTAAGGGAATCGATCTTGACACCTTCATGGAAGCAGTGGAGTCTTCAGGCTCTGAGTGGTGCTCATAGGGAAAACATTTAATCTTTAATTCGCCTCGGAATGCTGAGTGGTTTTATGTAACCCCAAACTTCGAGTGGGCTCTCGGCCCTCTCTCGTGTGTACCTTTAGGTGAATTCGATCCCGTTTATCCGCATTTGAGCTTGGATCTTATTTTCTTGGTCATCTTTATTTGGTCTTATTTATACTCGGACAAAAACTGGTTCATCTCCGAGTCCCTGAGTGTGGAAGTTGTCCTCACTCCGTACTGTTTTTGAGTTAGGCGAAAGCTGGTTCGCAGCTAAGCCCCAGAGTGAGGAGGTTGTCATCACTCGGGATTGTTTTTGACTTAGCCGAAAGCTGGTTCGCGGCTAAGCCCCCGAGTGAGGAGGTTGTCATCACTCGAGATCGTTTTGGACTTTGGAGAAAGCTAGTTTGTAGCTAAGCCCCAGTGCGGAGATTATCCTTACTCGGTATCGCTTGTGACTTAGGCAAAAACTGGTTTGCAGGTAAGCAACCGAGTGTGGAGACCTTCCACACTTGAGAGTGTTTCTCCCCAGTCGGAACCGTTTTAACTTAGGAGAAAGCTGGTTCATAGCTAAGCCCCCGGGTGTGGAGGTTGTCCTCACTCAGGGAAGGGTTTAACTTAGGTGAAACAGGCTCGCTACCAAGAAGTCATTGTTTTGCTCCTCTTGGCATCTGAATGAAGATCTTGCCTTCATTCGGAACCACTTTAACTTGGGCAAAAACTGGTCCGCAGCTAAGCCCCCGAGTGTGGGGGCTTCCAAGATCACTCGGGGAAGGGTTCACCTTAGGCGAAACACGTTCTCTATCAAGATGGTTTTGTTCTTGCGAACATGTTGATGGTCTGTCCATCTTGGTCTCCGGAAGAAATCTTGTCTTCATCCGGAAGCATTTTAACTTAGGCGAAAGCTGGTTTGCAGCTAAGCCCCCGAGTGAGGAGGTTGTCCGCACTCGAGGCAGGTTTTACCTTAAGCGGAAACAGGTTCACAGTTAAGGATTTTCTACCCACTAGGGGTGTGTTTCACCAAAGTGAAGTGTGTGTGGATAGTTGAAGAAAGTAAGCACTTTATTATTCTTATAATTCAGATTGATTATAGGAATGAAAAAGGAAAGTTTTATGTGTAGAACTTGCGGAGCAGGTCCGCGTTCCAGGTTCTCGGTTCCTCCACGTTGTTATCGATGTTGTACAGCCGATCAGCTCAGTTGTGTAGGACTTTCGAGATGGCAAATGGCCCTTCCCACGGAGGTGCCAGCTTGTGGGATTTCTGTTGGTCCAGTCGGAGGACCAAATCCCCTTCTGGAAATAACTGGCCCCTGACTTGCTTGTCATGGTACTGTCGAAGGTCTTACTGGTACGCCGTAGCCCGAATGAGGGCTAGCTCTCTCTCTCTTCCTCGAGAAGATCCAGATTGTCTTGTCGTGCTGCTTCGGCTTCAGCTTCACTGTACTACTGCACTCGGGGAGAGTTGTGACGTAAGTCACTCGATAGAACGACTTCTGACCCATACACCATGAAGAACGGAGTACACCTGGTCGAACGATTCGGAGTCATTCGCATACCCCACAGGATGGATGGTAATTCTTCTACCCATGCACCGGCGGCATATTTGAGGTCTCTCATCAGTCAGGGCTTCAGTCCTTGAAGTATCATAACATTCTCCTGTTCCACCTGTCCATTCGACTGCGGGTGCGCCACAGAGGCGTAATTAATCCGCGTGCCTTGGAAGTGATAGAACTCGCGGAACTCATCCCAGTCAAAGTTGGTTCCATTGTCAGTGATGATGTCATGAGGGACCCCAAATCTGAAGATGATCTGCCGAATGAATATGACGACAGTCGCCGCATCCAAGTTTTGATTGGTTTAGCTTTGACTCACTTGGTGAACTTATCCACCGCAACTAGCAGGTGGGTGAATCCGCTCATCCCAATGTGCAAAGGGCCGACCATGTCAAGGCCCCATACGACAAATGGCCAAGTGAGCGAAATCATTTTTAGTTCGGATGCAGGCTTGTGCGACTGATTCTTGTAGCACTTGCACTCGACACACAGGTCCATCAAGTCCCTTTCTGCCTCATTGGCTCGGAGCCAATATAAACTTGCTCGGAAAACCTTGGCCACCAGGGTCCAAGAGGACGCGTGATGTCCACAGGTTCCCGAGTGGATCTCGTGCAGGATTTGTAATCCTTCTTCTGGGAAATGCACTTTTGGATGTCTCCTGTAACACTCTTCTTGTATAGTTCGTCTCCCAGTACTTCGAAAGCTTTAGACCGCCGAACACTTTGGCGGGCTTCCTCTTCCTTCTCGGGGAGCTCTTGCTGGATCAACTAAGCCAGATAAGGTTGTGTCAATTCGGGCGTGATGACCAACATCTCATGGACGAGGGCAACCACGGCCGGGACGTTGATCTAAGTCGGATTAGACGGACCGATTGCTTGTGGGGGATCTTTTGTGAAGGGATCCTCCTTGACCGAGGGGTGCGTAAATGCTTGAGGAACATGCCCTTCGGAACAAATTTTCAGTGGACCCAATCTTCGCCACATCATCGGCTACTTGGTTCTTGGCTCGGGGCACATGGTGTAGTTCCAACCCTTCAAAGTTTTTCTCTAGCCTCCTGACTGCATTGCAGTAGACTGTCATCATTGGGCTTCGGATGTCCCAATCCTTCATTACTTGATTGATAACAAGATTCGACTCGCCATAGACCATTAATTGGCAGATGCTGAGCGAGATGGCCATGTGGAGCCCGTACACGAGGGTGTCATACTCGGCCTCATTGTTGGATGAATTGAAGTGGATGTGAAGCACGTAGCTCACACGATCTCCCCTCGGGGAAACGACGATCACTCCAGCCCCCGAGCCATGGAGCATTTTGGATCCACAAAGAACATGGGCCAATGCTCGGGGATGTCCGGAGCCAGCTGCTCTTTCTCTACCCACTCGGCAAGAAAGTCTGACAGGGCCTGGGACTTGATTGCTTTCTTGGCTTTAAACTTGATCTCCAGCGGTAGGAGCTCAATCGCCCATTTGGCCACTCGGGCAGTTGCATCCTAGTTGTGTAGGATTTCTGCCAGGGGAGCGTCACTGCTGACACTGGCTGAGTGATCTTGGAAATAGTGGACCACCTTCTTCAATGTCAAATAGATCCCATAGACCAGCTTCTAGTAGTGTGGATACCTTTGTTTTGAAGGGGTTAGCACTGTACGCTTTGTAGGGGCCTGTAAATGTAGTAGATGGGCCTTTGTGCATTGTACGCTTTGCCTTCTTCCTCACGCTCTACGGTGAGTACAGTGCTAACCACTTGGATAGTGGTAGCGATGTACAGGAGCAAGGGTTCCTGGCTGCTCGCAGCAGCTAACACCGGATGGGTGGAAAGAAGAGCTTTAAGTTGGTCGAATGCGACCTACGCCTCGTCGGCCCACTCAAATCTGTCGAATTTCTTCAAGAGTCGGTAAAGAAGCAGATCCTTCTCACCGAGTCTTGATATGAAGCAGATCAGGGCTGCAAGGCATCCTGTAAGCCTACACACGTCATGGATGCGCTCCGGCCGTCTCATCTGGACAATGGCAGCAATATTGTCGGGATTGGCATCACTACCTCGTTCGAAAACAAGGAAACCAAGTAGCTTTCTAGCCGCTACACTGAAGGTGCATTTGGCCGAGTTGAGCTTAATCCCGAAGCATCAAAGGTTTGCGAAGGTTTCAGCAAGGTAGGACAGGAGGTCGGAACCTTTCCTAGACTTGACCATGATGTCGTCCATGTATGCTTCAACATTCCGAGTGATCTGTTCCTGTAGGCACTTTTGAATCATGCGCTCGAAGGTAGCTCCAGCATTTTTTAGGCCGAAACGCATCGTGATGTAACAAAAATACCCAAATGGATTGATGAAGGATGTTTTTATTTCATCGGGTCCATACATTCAAATCTGGTGGTACCCAGAGTACGCATCCAGGAACGACACACATTCACATCCGGCAGTCGAATCTACGATTTGATCTATGCGGGGCAGAGGGAAGTGGTCCTTCAGGCAGGCCCGATTGAGGTGCTTGAAGTAAATACACATTTGGAGTGAATTGTTCTTCTTTGGCACCATGACCATGTTCGCCAATCACTCGGAGTGGTAGACCTAGCGAATGAACTCGACAGCTACGAGCCAAGCGATCTCCTCATTGATTGCCCTACGCTTCTCCACGGAGGAGCGGCGTAGGTGTTCCTTGACGGGTTTGACCTACGGTTCCACTTAGGGGCAATGTTCAACTAGCTCCCTGGGAACCCCCGGCATGTCAGACGACTTCGATGTGAAGATATCCCATTTCTCACAGAAGAACTGGGTGAGCTCGGCTTCCTATTTGTCTCCGAGTGAAGTGGAGATGTTCGTCGCAGAAGCACTCGGAACAGTGGGGTTGACGTGGACCATCTTCGTCTCACCGGCTGACTGAAAGGAAGACTCAGAAGCTGGCCGTTTTGACTTGAGAAGGTGTGCGGTGTCCACTGCCTTCTTGTACGCATCAAGCTCGGTTGCGAGGACCTGCTCGCTGGCGATCCTAGAGCCTTGCTGGAGGCACTCCTCGGCAACCTTCCGATTGCCAGTCACCATGATCATGCCTTTCGGCCCTGGCATCTTAAGCTGAAGATACAGATAACATGGACGGGCCATGAAACGTGCGTAAGCGGGACTACCCACGGCGTGATAGGCATTGCGAATGTCAACCATTTCAAAGGTCAACCTCTCCTTGCGGAAATTCTTCTTGCTGCCGTACACGACATTCAAAGTGATTTGGCCGAGTGATTCTGCCTTCTTCCAAGGGATGACCCCGTGGAACTGCATGTTACTCTTGCACTACTAAGGCAACAGAATGTCCATGGATTTGAGAGTGTTGACGTAAATGATGTTGAGGCTGCTGCCACTGTCCATGAGGATTTTGCACAGTCAGAAACCGTTGACCGCTGGGTCGACCACCAACGCATGCCTCCTGGGGGTGGCTATGTTGGTTGGGTGATCCGACTGGTCGAATGTGACAAGCGTCTTTGCCCAGTTGAGGTATTTTGTGATAGCCGGGGCTGCCATGTTCACCTCTCGATTGATAACCTACAATCGGCTCTTGCTCTCGACGTTAGCAAAGGTCATGAGGGTCCCCTCGATGTTCGGATACCCAGAAGTGACCACAAGGTCGTCCTCATCTTCCTTGTCCTCGGAGGGCTCCCCGCCCATCTCCTTCTGGAGCGGACGGCAGTCGCGAGCAGTGTGCTTGGCGGGGATGGTCTCCCCTTCGTTGTCTTGCCGAGCATGAATCGTACATGGATGGTCCAAAAGGCTGCTCTTGGATTTGGCCTTCTTTTTACTTGTCCAATCCTTTTTCTTCTTCGTGGACTTGCTTTGGCTCTTCCCTGGGACAGCAGCTACTTTGTCTTTGCCCGATGGTTCGCCCTTTTGCTTCTGCTTCTTCCCAGTGTTGCCCGACTGAGGCATTTTGCTTTCTCGGCATTTGCTGCTCTGGAGGCGGTCTTCCTCTTCGCCATTCGCGTACCGATTAGCAATCTCCATGGCCTGACTAAGGGACAGGTCCCCCGATCGGCCAAACTTGAAAATCAGCTCCCGATATCGAGGGCCCACTTTCAAAGCGCACACGGCCTAGTGTTTGGTGGCATTCTCGACGGTGTTGTGCAGTGTGGTTCACCGCTAGATGTATTCCCTAAGAGTCTCATTGCTCTTCTGGACACAATGTTGCAGCTCAGTAAAGACGCCTGGATGCTTGTATGTGCCCTTGAAGGTCTTGATAAACACTCGGGCAAGCTCGCCCCAGCTGTAGATGCTGCTCGAGGGAAGCTGGTTGAGCCACACCCTCGCAGACCCCTCCAACATGAGGGCGAGATGTTTCATAGCGATGTAGTCCTCCAGCCAAGTCTTTGGCTTCGACTCACCATTGAACCTTCTGATCCCCATGGCCAACCAGTAGTTGGAGGGGTTTTGTGCCTCTCGGATGTGTCGGCCGAAGAACTCGAGGCCGGACACTCCTCGGCCAACTCGTGACCGATCAACCACGTGTTGCATGATTATAGATCGAGCGTTGAACTAGGGGGTCCAATAGTCGTCGTCCCCATTACCCCGATACTGATTGGGGCTTGGCCTGCGGTCATGGGGTCGGTGGCCGAGTGAGCCACTCCTCGGAAGAGGTGACCTACTTCGGACTCGATGACCTTTCCTCTAGTCCCCATGTGGTCATGTCGGAAGAGGAGGAGACCTTTGGCGCCTTCCTTGTATGTGATGGCTATGAGCTGGCTGCATAGTGTCCGCCTGGACGGACTTGCTATGAATGCGGTGTCACGACTGCGACAATGCGGAATTCTGCTGCATGGCAGTCTTCAACACAGCCTGGATCTGTCAAATTCCTTTTCCGGCCGCACTGTCACTCAGCTGAATGGAATCAGTGATCAGAGTGGCTGCGGCTAGGTTCAACAAAGGGGTCCGCATCACCTTGATGTGATGTCGACGGTTTCTCGGGAACAACTACCGACGACTGCAGCTAGAGCGTAGTTGGTCCCTTGCGGCTCGAGTGTTGAGTGACCGCCGGAGCCGCTCGAGTCGCTCGCGCTCGGCCAGATTGGCCACAGGCATGTTCACAAGCGCGATCTCCTCCGGGGTGTTCCCGGTGATGGGGGTTCAAAGAGCTTGATCGCACCTCTATGGAAGTTCCTCCCGCTGTTGCTTGGTGAGGGGCTGCGGAACATGGTGGCTATCGTCGCCATGGTGACGCTCTCTGACATCATGCATAGGAGAATTCTCCGTGGCAAAACCTGTGTTGCCTCCCCTGTTCATGTCGGCCATGAAGACCTCGGCGGCACCCCTACTGCTTTCGCAGTCGGACTCACCGAGTGAATCCTCGCTTGTTGATGGAAAGAGGCTGACGGTACGCTCGTCGGGGCTAAGCATAGCCACTTGCCCGAAAATGGCCTGGTTGGCCATGGCGTGCTTGATCCAGCACTTCATCCGCAAAGCGCCCGGAGAGCTTGCGACGAACATCAGCGGGGATTGTTGGCGCCGAGTGATACGACACCAACGGCTGCCGGATCAAGACTCCATGCGCAACTGTGCTAATATGTGGCATACCTCGAGCAGGGAGGGCGTTGGTGTCGATTAGCGCAGCGTGCAGCCACGCTGAGTCGTCGATGACAGAGCTGAGGGAATCAAAGAGGATCTCTCCTCCAAGTGTCATCATGTTGACAGAAAATGCAATAAACCTCCAACCGCACTGGATTTGCTAGACGCGCAGCCCCACGGTGGGCACCAACTGTCGTGAGAATGACCCTGACAATAGTACCTAGGGATATGAATGGAGGGGCAAAGTCTAACTAGGTGCAGTGGATACACTCGGATGTACGAGTTCATGCCCCACTCCAAAGTGGTAACAACCCTAATTCTCGAGCCATGGGGCTCATGTTTTCTTATGGGGTACGAAAGATTACAAGGTGCTGACCACTTGAGCTGGAGCCTGGGAGTGGCTTATATTGTACATGCCACGACTGGCCAAGCTTCATTACAAGGTGAGTTAATGCTAATGAATTGGGAAGTTACTAGAAACAAAAGTTATAACTCATGGCGTTACTGGTAACGTGTGTCTTCACTTCACTTCATGTGATGGAGTAAGTCCTTAACCATTGCAGCCTCTTCAGTGCCATCACCTTGCTGTGGTCCGACTGCCAAGATGCATCCAACCGACACAATGCGATCCAAGTGGCTTCAGGCAGGCCGACTCACGGTATGTTGTACCAAGTCAGGTCGAGACTACACTGGTGACTTGAAGGACACAGATGTCCGTAAGGGGTCCCAGGTAGGCCTTGGGAATCAGGTGCATAGGCCTACCCCTAATGTACAACCCCGCCAGCTGGCAAATCCACTGCTATACATATTGGAATTTGTGAGGATGTTCTTGTTGTGGTTGCAAAGGTTACTATCTTAAATAGACTTTGTTATTCTTGAGATGCCCGAGGACGAAAAGATGTCGATTATCCGTAGTAGACCTTTTTTAAATACTGCAGGGGCTGTTATTGATTACAACAAAAGCAAAGTTACTTTCCATGTTAATGGAAAACAACATACAATGCACTTTCTGAAGAAACAAGCTTCGGTGAATAGTGTCAATGTCATTGAACAAGTGGCCACAATTAGTATTGGAGGGTTTAAATTTCCTCTTCCTACTGCCAAGAAGAAATACGTCATTCTTATTGATGGGGATATGCAAATCCACATTGAGATAACTTAGTGTTATAAAGAATTCTTCGTTTTCATGTTAATCGGAAATGGTTATTAATAAAACTTGATCATCCTTATTAATGGATCCTTTTTGAAAGGCATGTGGTCGATGAATTTGGTAAGCACAACTTTCTGCACCATTAGTTTAGCTTCTATTACTTTTAGTTAAATCAAATAAAATGCCATGATTATCTTGATTTCTGAATTATCCGTGCAATAAAAAATTGACCAAAAATAAAAGTGCTCAGAATGTCACAAAAATTTTACATGATTTTTCTAGGATATTTAAAAATTTCTGGTGCTGAAAACACCCTTGGGGTGCACTTGTTTGTGCCAAGCTAATAGGGAGATCCCACCTCCTAGGCGGGCCCTGATGGCCTGGGGGGCCACAGGTACTTCCTTTCTTATCCATTCAATCGATTCTTTCTCCTACCTCTAGAAAAAAAATGTGGTTGCTCTTTGTATTGTGTTCTTGCTCACAAACGTGCGATTTTCGTTCTCCTTGCTCGGGACTCCGTTTTCGAAATTGTTTTGATGATTGCTTCTTGGTATGTGACACTCCCATTGCTCCAATTAGTTTTTGTTTAGTGGTTTTGTATTTTGCATATTTTTCTCCACTTGGTGCTACTGAAAATGAGCTTGCATGTTGAATTCTTTGAGTTCCAAGTAGTATGAATGCTTGATATGGCCTATAGGCATCTATATGAGTAGTTGCAACCAATCTTACAAAGTTTTATTGACATGATTTTGTGGTTAAACAATTTAATATTTTTTTCTTAGTAAGATTAATATATTTAGGAGGACTTCTTCGAGCCGGAGTCCCAAGGCAATTGTTAGGAGTTCCTAGGAACAAGACATCAACATCTTTTGCAACCCAGAGGTTAGGCTATGTGATACGTCTCCAACGTATTGATAATTTATGAAGTATCCATGCTATATTTACCTATGTTTAGAATACTTCTATATGTTTCTGATGCACTTTATACGATTTAATTAAAATTAAACCGGACTCACGTTGTTTTCAGCAGAATTACCGTGGTGGTGTTTTTGTGCAGAAAATAGAAATTCTCGGAATCACCTGAAATATTTGGCATTTTTTGGTGGAGTAAATAAGAAATATCGGAGCGAAGAACTGTTGGAAATATGCCCTAGAGGCAATAATAAATTAGTTATTATTATATTTCTTTGTTCATCATAATTATTTATTATCCATGCTATAATTGGATTGATTGGAAACACAATACTTGTGTGGATACATAGACAAAACACTGTCCCTAGTAAGCCTCTAGTTGACTAGCTCGTTGATCAAAGATGGTCAAGGTTTCCTGGCCATAGGCAAGTGTTGTTACTTGATAACGGGATCACATCATTAGGAGAATCATGTGATGGACTAGACCCAAACTAATAGACGTAGCATGTTGATCGTGTCATTTTGTTGCTACTGTTTTCTGC
Organism: Hordeum vulgare subsp. vulgare; assembly: GCF_904849725.1. Lineage (NCBI taxonomy): Eukaryota > Viridiplantae > Streptophyta > Magnoliopsida > Poales > Poaceae > Hordeum > Hordeum vulgare. Next base: position 499,138,918 of record NC_058524.1, on the reverse strand, counting down.
GTGTCAAGTATTTGTTCCTATGACCATGAGATCATATAACTCACTGACACCGGAGGAATGCTTTGTGTGTATCAAACGTCGCAACGTAACTGGGTGACTATAAAGATGCTCTACAGGTATCTCCGAAGGTGTTCGTTGAGTTAGTATGGATCGAGACTGGGATTTGTCACTCCGTGTGACGGAGAGGTATCTCGGGGCCCACTCGGTAATACAACATCACACACAAGCCTTGCAAGCAATGTGGCTTTGTGTAAGTTGCGGGATCTTGTATTACGAAACGAGTAAAGAGACTTGCCGGTAAACGAGATTGAAATAGGTATGCGGATACTGATGATTGAATCTCGGGCAAGTAACATACCGAAGGACAAAGGGAATGACTTACGGGGCGGATCGAGGGACGTGAAGACGTTCCACTACATCAACCGCGTTCACTAATGCTTCTGCTGTGCGATCGACAAGGGTACGTAGATCGGAAATCCCCTCTCGTAGATGGACATCACCATGATAGGTCTTCGTGCGCGTAGGAAATTTTTTGTTTCCCATGCCACGTTCCCCAACAGTGGCATCATGAGCTAGGTTCATGCGTAGATGTTTTCTCGAGTAGAACACAAAAGTTTTTGTGGGCGGTGATGTGCGTTTTGCTGCCCTCCTTAGTCTTTTCTTGATTCCGCGGTATTGTTGGATTGAAGCGGCTTGGACCGACATTACTCGTACACTTACGAGAGACTGGTTTCATCGCTACGAGTAACCCCCTTTGCTCAAAGATGACTGGCAAGTGTCGGTTTCTCCAACTTTAGTTGAATCGGATTTGACCGAGGAGGTCCTTGTATAAGGTTAAATAGCAATTAATATATCTTCGTTGTGGTGTTTGCGTAAGTTAGATGCGATCCTACTAGATACCCATGGTCACCACGTAAAACATGCAGGACGTAGCTACTAGATCCTACTAGATAATATCGACTTGCGCGTCGATGGTACGGCAACCGGCAGGAGCCATAGGGTTGTCTTTAAACTAACATTTGTGCTTGCAGATGCGTTTACTATATTGCTAGGACATAGCTTTAGTAGTAATAGCATGAGTAGCACGACAACCCCGATGGCGACACGTTGATGGAGATCGTGATGATGGAGATCATGGTGTGACGCCGGTGACAAGAAGATCGTGTCGGTGCTTTGGTGATGGAGATCAAGAAGCACATGATGATGGCCATATCATGTCACTTATGAATTGCATGTGATGTTAATCCTTTATGCACCTTATCTTGCTTAGAACGACGATAGCATTATCAGGTGATCTCTCACTAAAATTTCGAGATGAAATTGTGTTCTCCCCGACTGTGCACCATTGCGACAGTTCTTCGTTTCGAGACACCACGTGATGATCGGGTGTGATAGACTCAACGTTCACATACAACGGGTGCAAAACAGTTGCACACGCGGAACACTCGGGTTAAGCTTGACGAGCCTAGCATGTGCAGACATGGCCTCGGAACACATGAGACCGAAAGGTCGAGCATGAATCGTATAGTTGATATGATTAGCATAGAGATGCTTACCACTGAAACTATTCTCGACTCACGTGATGATCGGACTTGAGATAGTGGATTTGGATCATGTACCACTCAAATGACTAGAGAGATGTACTTTTTGAGTGGGAGTTCTTAAGTAATATGATTAATTGAAGTAATTGTCATGAACATAGTCTAATGGTCTTTGCGAATTATAATGTAGCTTGCTCTATAGCTCTATTGTTTTTATATGTTCCTAGAGAAAATTTAGTTGAAAGTTGATAGTAGCAAACTTTGCAGAGGATTGTCCTCGTTGCTGCGCAGAAGGCTTATGTCCTTAATGCACCACTCGGTGTGCTGCACCTCGAGCGTCGTTTGTGGATGCTGTGAACATCCGACATACACGTTTCTGATGACTACACGATAGTTCAGTGCAAAATACTTAAATGGCTTAGAAGCAAGGCGCCGAAGACGTTTTGAAACGTGACGGAACAGAAGTGATGTTCTAAAGAGATGAAATTGTGATTTCATGCTTGTGCCCTTGTTAAGAGGTACGAGACCTCCGACAAGATTCTTTGTCCACGAAGTAAAGGAGAAAAGCTCAATCGTTGAGCGTGTGCTCAGATTGTCTGAGTACGACAATCGCTTGAATCAAGTGGGAGTTAATCTTCCAGATGAGATAGTGATGGTTCTCCAGACTCACTGCCACCAAGCTGTAAGAGCTTCGTGATGAACTATAACATATCAAGGATAGATACAATGATCCTTGAGCGATTCGCGATGTTTGACACTACGAAAGTAGAAATCAAGAAGGAGCATCAATAGTTGATGGTTAGTAAAACCACTAAAAGGCAAGGGCTAGAAGGGATACTTCGTGAAACGGCAAAACAGTTGCTGCACTAATGAAGAGACCCAAGATTAAACCCGAACCCGAGACTAAGTGCTTCTGTAATGAGGGGAACAGTCACTGAGGCGGAGCAACTCTAGATACTTGGTAGATAAGAAGGCTGGCAAAAGTCGAAAGAAGTATATTTGATATACATGATGATGTGTAGTTTACTAGTACTCCTAGTAGCACGAGGGTATTGGATACCGGTTCGGTTGATAAGTGATTAGTAACACGAAATAATAGCTATGACATAAACGGAGACTAGCTAAAGGCGAGGTGACGATACGTGTCGGAAGTGTTTCCAAGGTTGATATGATCAAAACGTCGCACGCTCCCTCTACCATCCGGATTGGTGTTAAACCGAAATAATTGTTATTTGGTGCTTGCGTTAAGCATGAACATGATTGGATCGTGTTTATTGAAATACGATTATTCATTTAAAAGAATAATGGTTACTCTATTTTCTTGAATAATCACCTTCAATGGTTTATTGAATCTCAATCGTAGTGTTACACATGTTCATGATATTGGTGCCAAAAGATACGAGGTAATGATGATAGTACCACTTAGTTGTGGCACTGCCGCTTGAGTCATGTTGGTATAAATTGCATGAAGAGGCTCCATGCTGATGGATCTTTATACTCACTTGATTTTGAATCACTAGTGACATGCAAATCATACCACATGAGCAAGGCCTTGTTTTCATTGAGATGAAACAAGATAGTAACTTGTTGGAAGTGATACATTTTGATGTATGCAGTCCAATGGGTGCTGTGGCACGCAGTGGATATCATTATGTTCTTACTTCAATGACGATTTGAGTAGATACAAGAGTATTTACTTAATGAATCACAAGTCTGAAATATTGAAAAGTTCAATTCTGTTTCGAAGCGAAGTTCGTCGTAACAAGAGGATAAACTGTCTACGATATGATCATAGAAATGAATATCTGAGTTACGAGTTTTGGTACGCAGTTAAGACAATGTGGAAATTGTTTCGCAGTTCATGCCACCTGGAACATCATAGTGTGATGATGTGTCTAAACGTCATAACCACGCACTATTTGGTATGGTGCATGCTATGATGTCTCTTATCGAATTACCACTATCGTTTATGGGTTATGCATTAGAGACAACCGCATTCACTTTAAATAGGGCACCGCGTATTTCCGTTGGGATGACACAGTATAGACTGAGGTTTAGAGAAATCTAAACTGTCGTTTCTTGAAAGTTTGGGGCTTCGACACTTATGTGAAAAGTTTCAGTCTGATAAGCTCGAACCCAAAACGGATAAATGCATCTTCATAGGATATCCAACACAGTTGGGTACATCTCCTATCTCAGATCCGAAAGCAAAGTGTTTGTTTCTAGAAACGGATCCTTTCTCGAGGAAAGGTTTCTCTCGAAATAATTGAGTGGGAGGGTGATAGAACTTGATGAGGTTATTGAACCATCACTTCGACTAGTGTGTAGTAGGGCACAGGAAGTTGTTCCTGTGGCGCCTACACCAATTAAAGTGGAAGCTGATGATGGTGATCATTGAGCTTCGGATCAAGTTACTACAAACCTCGTAGGTCGACAAGGTCGCGTACTACTGCAGAGTGGTACAGTAACCCTGTCTTGGAGGTCATTATGTTGAGCAACAGTGAACCTACGAGTTATGAAGAAGCAGTGGTGGGCCCGGATTCCGACAAATGGCTTGAGGCCATGAAATCCGAGAGAGGATCCATATATAAAACAAAGTGTAGACTTTGGAGGAACTACTTGATGGTAGTAAGACTATTGAGTAAAGATGGATCTTTGTAAGGAAGACAGACGATGATGGTGATAAGTCACTATTAAGAAAAGCTCGACTTGTCGCAAAGATGTTTCTGACAAGATCAAATAGCTGACAATGATGAGACTTTGTCACTCATAGAGATGCTAAAAGTCTGTTGGAATTATGTTAGTAGTTGTTGCATTATTTGTGAAATATTGCACATAGGAAGACAAAACATTGTTTCCTCGACGGTTTCCTTGAGCAAACATTGTATGTGATACAACCAAGAGGTCTTGTCGATCCTAAAGATACTAACAAGTATGCAAGCTCCAGCGATCCTTCATTGGACTGGTGCAAGCATCTCGGAGTTGGAATATACACTTTGATGAGATGATCAAAGATTTTGGGTTTGTACAAGGTTTATGAGAAACTTGTATTTCCAAAGAAGTTAGTGGGAGCACTATAGAATTTCTGATAAGTATATGTGGTTGACATATTGATGATCAGAAGTAATGTAGAATTTCTGTGAAGCAGAAAAGGTTGTTTGAAAGGAGTTTTTCAAAGGAATACCTGGATTGAGCTACTTGAACATTGAGCAGCAAGATCTATGGAGATAGATCAAAACGCTTAATAGAAGTTTCAACAAGATGCATGCCTTGACAAGTTTTTGAAGGAATTCGAAATAGATCAGCAAAGAAGGAGTTCTTGACTGTGTTGTAAGGTGTGAATTTGAGTAAGACTCAAAACCCGACCACGGCAGAATAAAGAGAATAGACGAAGGTCGTCTTCTATGCCTTAGCCGTAGACTCTAAAGTATGCCATGCTGAGTACCGCACCTGATGTGTGCCTTGCAGCAAGTCTGTTAAGAGGTACACAGAGTGATCCAGGATTGAATCACTGATCAGCGGTCAAAGTTATCCTTAGTAACTAAATAGACTAAGGAATTTTTCTCGATTATGGAGGTGGTTAAAGAGTTCGTCGTAAAGGGTTACGTCGATGCAAGCTTTGACACTAATCCGAATAACTAAGAGTAGTGAAACGGATTCATATAGTAGAGTAGATATTTGGAGCATTTCCAAATAGCACGTAGTAGCCGCATCTATAAGATGACATAAAGATTTGTAAAGAACGCACGGATCTGAGAGTTTCAGAACCATTGGCTAAAAGCTCTCTCACGAGCAAGACGTGATCAGACCCCAGAACTATATGGGTGTTGGATTCGTTGAAATCACATGGTGATGTGAACTAGATTATTAACTCTAGTGCAAGTGGGAGACTGTTGGAAATATGCCCTAGAGGCAATAATAAATTAGTTATTATTATATTTCTTTGTTCATGATAATTGTTTATTATCCATGCTATAATTGTATTGATTGGAAACACAATACTTGTGTGGATACATAGACAAAACACTGTCCCTAGTAAGCCTCTAGTTGACTAGCTCGTTGATCAAAGATGGTCAAGGTTTCCTGGCCATAGGCAAGTGTTGTTACTTGATAACGGGATCACATCATTAGGAGAATCATGTGATGGACTAGACCCAAACTAATAGACATAGCATGTCGATCGTGTCATTTCGTTGCTACTGTTTTCTGCGTGTCAAGTACTTGTTCCTATGACCATGAGATCATATAACTCACTGACACCGGAGGAATGCTTTGTGTGTATCAAACATCGCAACGTAACTGGGTGACTATAAAGATGCTTTATAGGTATCTCCGAAGGTGTTCGTTGAGTTAGTATGGATCGAGACTGGGATTTGTCACTCCGTGTGACGGAGAGGTATCTCGGGGCCCACTCGGTAATACAACATCACACACAAGCCTTGCAAGCAATGTGACTTTGTGTAAGTTGCGAGATCTTGTATTACGAAACGAGTAAAGAGACTTGCCGGTAAACGAGATTGAAATAGGTATGCGGATACTGACGACCGAATCTCGGGCAAGTAACATACCGAAGGACAAAGGGAATGACTTACGGGATTATATGAATCCTTGGCACTGAGGTTCAAACGATAAGATCTTCGTAGAATATGTGGGATCCAATATGGGCATCCAGGTACCGTTATTGGATATTGACCGAGGAGTCACTCGGGTCATGTCTACATAGTTCTCGAACCCGCAGGGTCTGCACACTTAAGCTTCGACATTGTTTTATGCGTATTTGAGTTATATGGTTGGTTACCGAATGTTGTTCGGAGTCTCGGATGAGATCACGGACGTCACGAGGGTTTCCGAAATGGTCCGGAAACGAAGATTGATATATAGGATGACCTCATTTGATTACCGGAAGGTTTTCAGAGTTACCGGGAATGTACCGGGAATGACGAATGGGTTCCGGGTGTTCACCGGGGGGCAACCCACCCCGGGGAAGCCCATAGGCCTTGGGGGTGGCACACCAGCCCTTGGTGGGCTGGTGGGACAGCCCAAGAAGGCCCTATGCGCCAAGGATAGAAAATCAAAGAGAAAAGAAAAAAAGGAGGTGGGAAAGGAGAGAAGGACTCCACCTTCCAATCCTAGTTGGACTAGGATTGGAGGAGGACTCCTCCTCCCTTGGTGGCGCAGCCCTTGGGGCTCCTTGAGCCTCAAGGAAAGCCTCCCCTCCCCTCCTCCTATATATATGGAGCTATTAGGGCTGATTTGAGACAACTTTTTCAAGGCAGCCCGACCACATACCTCCACGGTTTTACCTCTAGATCGCGTTTCTGCGGAGCTAAGGCGGAGCCCTGCCGAGATTAGATCACCACCAACCTCCGGAGCGCCGTCACACTGCCCGAGAACTCATCTACCTCTCCGTCTCTCTTGCTGTATCAAGAAGGCCGAGATCATCGTCGAGTTGTACGTGTGCTGAACGCGGAGGTGTCGTCCGTTCGGCACTAGATCGTGGGACGGATTGCGGGACGGTTCGTGGGATGGTTCACGGGGCGGATCGAGGGACGTGAGGACGTTCCACTACATCAACCGCGTTCACTAACGCTTCTGTTGTGCGATCTACAAGGGTACATAGATCGGAAATCCCCTCTCGTAGATGGACATCACCATGATAGGTCTTCGTGCGCGTAGGAAAATTTTTGTTTCCCATGCGACGTTCCCCAACAAGAACCACCGAGGGCACGCCTATTGGTTCCAATCCAACAGGGCGAGCCCACCCTCTGGGTGCGCCGTGATGGCTTAGGACCACCTAATGGCTTTGTTTGACGTGATTCCAATGCTGAAAATATCCTATATACTAGAAAACCACAAAAGTTAACCTAGAACTTCCGCTCCACTGCCACAAGCCTCTATATCGAATAAAACTGATCAGGAGCCCTATTAGGACACCCGTCTGGAGGGGCAATCGTCACCGGAAGCCTTCTTTATCATCCCAACGGTCTCCATGATGAAGAGGGAGTAGTTCACCCTCGAGGCTGAGGTTATGTATGAGTAGCTATATATTTGACCTCTTTCTCTCTCTCGTGTTCTTAAGATGGCACGATCTTGATGCCTCACGGGCTTTGTTAATGTAGTTGGATCATATGGTGTTTGTCCCTTGCTATCTTGATGTGATAAATTGGTCCTTTCCCTTTGAGATTTTTTATGTCGGATTGAATATTGGATTTGAGATCACTTGATGTATGTCTTGCATGTGGATACCTATGGTGATAATGGGGTGTTCTATTGATTCACTTGATATATGTTTTTCTACTCAATTTGCAGCTTCCCGTGGTGACAATGGGGTAATCTTTACATATGGGTTCATACACGTTCTTGTCCTACTTTCTCCGATAGAAATCTTGGGGTATTATTTGAAGTTAGTTGTGTTGGATTGTATATGATGAATCTGAAATTGTTTGATGCAAGTCGAATAACTAACCCATGGATACTTGAGGTGACATTAGAGTATCTAGGTGACATTAGGGTTGATTAATGTGTATCACAGATGTTATTCTAGTACGAACTCTATGGATGTTTGTGACACTTATAGAAATAGCTCAATAGATTGATCGGAAAGAATAGCTTTGAGGTGGTTCTATTACCTATAACAATTTCATATGATGTTCTCCGCCACTTATGAACTTTGGAGTGATTCTTTGTTGCATGTTGAGGGATGATCATATGATTTTATTATGTTAGAATGGTTGAGAGATTGCACTAGTGGAAGTCTGAACCCTAGGCCTTATTTCCAAGCAGTTATATAACATTTTTCTCGTTGTTTACTACTCGTTACCTTGATGGTTTTATTTATTTAGATTACAAAACCTATATCTACTATCCATATTGCACTTGTATCACCATCTCTTCGCCTAAATAGTGCACCTATACAATTTGCCATTGTATTGGGTGTGTTAAGGACACAAGAGATTTCTTGTATTTGATTGCATGGTTGTTTGAGAGAGACCATCTTCATCCTACACCTCTTACGGATTGATAAACCTTAGGTCATACACTTGAGGGAAATTTGTTGTTGTTCTACAAAACTCTCCACTTGTAGGCCCAACAACGTCTACAAGAATAAAGTTGCATAGTAGATATCAAACTCTTTTATGTCGTCGTTGTCGGGGAGGTGAGTTGTTGAAGGTATATCTTTAGATCTTGAAATTAATTCTTTTAGTTTCTTGTTTATCACTAGTTTAGTTCATAAAACTAAAACTACACAAAACAATAGAATTGAGGTGGCCTCAAATGCTTCGTCTTTATAATGTGTTTTGTGAAAATGATAGTTCGGAAAATTATGCCAAGGTGCTACAAGAAGAATCTTACAAAATATTTGGCATTAAATCCATAGATAATAGGGATCCCTAGATAATAAGCATGATTGTAATTTTATTATTATGAATTTTATGAATATCCATGATGCTAGTGATATGCAAAGCTATAAGCTTGGGGATGCAATGTTTGATGAAGATGATATTTTTAGTCCCCCAAGTTTTGATGAGAAAATTTATTATGATGATGGCATGCCTCCTATTTATGATGATTATGGTAATGACATCTATGCTATAAAAAGTGATAGTAACCATGGAACTTGTCATCGGGATTTTAATATTCAATGTGCTTATCCCAATCAAGTGTCTCATGATAGCTATTTTGTTGAGTTTGCTCCAACTATTATGAATGAGAATAAAATTGCTTATGTGGAGAGTAATTATGTACTCATTGCTTATGTGGATCTTTATTACACAAACCCTTGTCACGAAGTTTCATTAAGTTCAGTGTGATTGAAGTTTTCAAGTTCTAGGTGAAATACCTATATGTGGAGAATAAGTAGCACCAAGAACCTAATCTTGGGGATGCCCAAGGCACCCGAAGGTAATACACAAGGAATACTCAAGCATCTAAGCTTGAGGATGCCCCGAAAGGAATCCTCTCTTTCGTCTTCAACACTATCGATATATCTTACTTGGAGTTATATTTTTATTTGTCACATAATATGTGCTTTGCTTGGAGAGTCATTTTATTTTGTTAAACTTTTGATGCTATTATTTATAATCATGTTTCTCAAGAAAAAGCCTCAAGAATTGCCTTTAGAATGCTTGAATTGCATGTGTGATGTCTGTTGTACAAAAACAGAAACTTTTGTTGTAGTATTTGAGTTATGAGATGCGGAAGGGGATGAAGACGGTCATATTCACGAAGACGATCATCGCTCAGGTGGTGTGGCGACCAGTTTTTCAGAAAATAATTTCCAAAAAACAGGCCTTTGTGTTCACCAACCCCAGGACTACTTTTAGGTCGTGGGTACTCACTTGATACAGAAATCCCATGCAATTTACAAAATCTGGGTTACAAGACCATGAAGGTCTAATCGTTTGGACAATGTCTGAGGCTGACGGTGGAAGCGACTCGAGGAATCACCAGTGCCCATGGGACTCCATTCCCATAGGAACAGTCGACTTGGATAAATTCCTATCTCAGAAGGCTGCTATCCTCGACTCCTAGATCTTGGGGTTGACGACATCGTGCTCCTCTCTGATGAAATATGGCCAAGACAATAGCCAGGGACAAGCCAGTGAGTACTTGGAATCTACTCGCAAACATCAAAAAACTGATAAGTTATGTGTCGTGGTTTTGTCACCATGTCCTCGTGAAAGGACTTAGTACTGGAGCCATCGCACCTTGGTGGCGACTCAAAGGGGTTAAGCGGGAGAGACACGGCGATTTACCCAGGTTCGGCCCCTCGTGAGGAGGTAAATGCCTACGTCCTGCTTTGGTTTGTATTGATGTGGTTTCGATTACAAGGAGGGCGTAACTCGCCAAACCTAGCACTTGATGATTTCTAACCTACCCCCTCCTCCCCTGGGACTCACCTTTATATACAGGTCGAACCCCTAGGGTTTACAAGGGTGCTTTCCTTCCTACAAATCGTGACCCCTATGGTCTCTAAATCGCCGTCTTCCAAAGCTTGGAGACCTTCCAGAAATCACAAACCGTCATACGACCTTGATCCGGCCAGGACAAGGCCCAAATAATAGTTTGGGTGAATCGCCTGATTGGTAACCCGGCCCAACTAGGGCGGGTCATTAACAAGTAATATCCCCAACATTAGGCCCCAGATTGACTTGAACTTCTTTTTCACGCCAATACTTCCGCTTAGTTGAAGGCGATTCATTCCTCATTTTTATTCATACGTCAGAAATTGTAACCCGCCATCTGGCACCGAAAACTCTTTAAGTCGCCAAACCATTTCTTGTTGGCCTCTTCTTATCCCTCGATTTTCGGGAAGACTGACATAACCCCAACGGATCTTAGTGCATCGTTATCCCAAAATCTTCGGACCGCATTTATAGCGAATCTTTTTATTCCCTGGCGGTTCCCGCTCACGGCGCCTCGATTCCAGCGCCCGCCCTGATAAATAGACGGGGGGGGGGGACAGGACCGGCGCTTCCCACCTACCAGTCTCGTCAATCTCCTCCCCATTATCACAGCGAAGAAATCTCGTCACCTCCCAAGGGCTCCGCCGCCGACCGCACTCTCCGTCTTCGCCCGAGAAGTTCCGGCACCGCTCAAAGGCCTCCGTCGTCATCAAGCTTCGCACTGCGGCCAATCTGTCTGCCGCCATTAACCGTCGCATCGTCGTCGACCATCTCACCGTTCGCCACGAACTCCATCGCCGTCGAAGATCTCTTCGCTTGACGGGGCCTTCGTGCTTCTCCAACAACCTTCGTCACCGTCGGCCTCCTTCGACCGAGAGCATCAGGTTAGGCCTCCGCCTATTTAGGAACATATCCAACCTCCGCTTGAAGCTCCAGCCACTGTCATGTTCTTGATGTTCTTCGCGTGTCGGTGTTGCATACCCTAAACTGATTAGCATAAACGTCGACGAGATAGCCAATGTTGTGAACTGACAATAATGTTTTATCAAACGAAGGGCGTCACCTTGCCTCGGTAATAAATTGTTGTATCCAGCCATTTTTTCCCATGTTTTTTTCACCTGTCTGATAGATCCATCTTTTACCTACTGTTTGTAGAAAGGTATTTGTAGACTTTACACTTTGAAAGTTTTGAACAAACGTCTCCATCATCCTTAGAACGTAGCTCTCGAGAATAACCAGACTTCGTAAGTCGCCATAGCAACCCAACTCGGCTCTTGATATGGCGGGTCAAGTTTCCCTCTCCGTCCGCGAACAAATTACTTGGCGCGTTAGATGAACTAATTTCACCCCTTACAGTAGATGTTCAAGGCGTATAAATCCATACTTTACTTCTTTGTAGCATGGGCACCGTCTTCAAAAGTGACTGGCTCCCTACCAACTTGGATGACACCATACTAGCAGACTATGTAAAAACGGGCAACTTGGACCCTCGGAGTGTTATTGGCTGGCGTACCGGGTTCGGAGAAGATCTCCCTAACCCCAAAGAAGGGGAAATAGTCGTTTTTGTTGAACACCTGGAGCGCGGTTTTAAGCCGCCCGGATCGAAGTTTCTTAGAGACGCCATGGCTTTCATGAACGTCCGCCTCCAGGATTTGGGACCCAATTCCATAAGTAACTTATGCCAATTCCAAGTGTTCTGCGAGGCTTATCTGCGGATTGAGCCCTCTGTTCCTTTATTCTGGCACTTTTTCCATCTGAATCGCCAAACGGAATTCCACAACGGCCCCATCCTGGAACTTGGCAGTGTCAATGTCCAGCGTCGCAGGGATAGCCCATTTCCCTCACTCGCCATGCCCAGCCATCCCAAAGGTTGGGGCGAGTCATGGTTCTACTGTCAAGAGACTTCTCCTGCAGGCGAAAACAAGCTTCTGGGCTACAGGAAAATCGCCTTCCAACGAACTTCAAGCTTCCAGACAAGCTTACCGAGGAGGAGGAATCAGAATTCATCCAGGTCCTGTCCGAGTTAAGATCCTTGACAAACAACGGCCTTACTGGGTTGACCTAATCCGCTGCTGGGTCGAATGGCGTATTCTCCCTCTGAGTCGCCGGGACGGTCTGATGTGCGAATTTGATGGCACCCTAGATCATCCTCAATGTTTTTTCATACGGGTTTAACAGAAAAGGACATCGTCACCATTATCAAGAAGCTGACTGGCGAGCCTGCGGGAAAACGCGGCCAAATCGGCCTCAAGCCTTTCTGCAAAATTAACCCGGCGCCCAAGGTGAACAAATCTAACCCGCCTTTGGTCTTTACTTATTATGCTTCATTTGTATTGTGGCTTTTGTAACATACGCTATTTCAGAAGGGCGATAAGTTTTGGTCCAGGAAGCCCAAAAGGCCAGCCATGAAAAATGTTAAGCCGCCTTCAAAGAAAACCAAGGGTAAGGGCAAAGCTGCTATGGCTGAGCCGTCCGAAGTCGATGAATCTCAAGTCGGCGATGCACTTTCGGAGGTAAAAGTTCACCCTCTTTTTACTTGCCATTCACTACTGTTAATCTTTGTATTTATATCTCTGTCTATCTTGAAATAGAATGAAGACAATGAAAGCCAGGAGGACTCTGTTGAGGTAATTTCTGTTTCCTCCGATTCATCTCCTTCTCCACCTAAGCCGGCCAGGCGAGTTTGTGGGAAAGTTCCCTTCTCACACCCAAATGCTTGTTTGGACCCAAATTTCCTACTGAATGAAGCACAGCATATTTCAAATCGGAAGACCCGAAGTCATTCCGGTGATCTGGTGTCCGGCTTACCAGCAACGAACAAAAGGAAACCAAATGAGGTACTTATGAATAACAATTCTTCATGTTTCTTTGGATCACATCTGTAACCCGCCTATATTTTTGACGTATAGTTCTTGTAGAACTCTCCTCCTACATCTGGCGACTCAGTGATGTCGACACTTCCGCCAATGATTTGAGTTCCTGGGTAAGTCTTTTGATAATCTTACTTTGAATTCTGAGGGTAATAGACTTCCAGTTCCTTAATGCGCTTCTCCCTTCTTTTAGGGCACAGGCCAAGAAAAGGAAAACCAGCGGATCAACTCATGTCACAACTTCAGAGCCCATCAAAGAATCAATGCCGACTCAGGACAACCCGGACCAAGGCGATCCTGAAAATCAAATGGATCTTCCAGACTCGCCCAAGGAAGCAATGGATGCCCCTAAGTCGCCAAGCCCATTGATGACAACAGAAGACCCGGATGTTGTAGTTATTACTGGTACCGGCTTCTCTAAGCCGGCGGCAACGGTTTTGTCAAGGCATGTGGCATCCTCTTCTCAAGCCATTCTCGAATCTGGACTCTCCAAGACGAAGCTTTCTGAATATGAAAATCTGGAGTTCAAGGAACTCTGCTCTGGTTTTTCAAGTCGCCTGGAGGCGAGCTATGAGATGGAGAAAAGCCTGCTGCGGATGTTGAAAAACAAACATGAGGTAAGTTTGTTATATCGTATTACTCCCATTAACCCCCAAGGGTCGGGTTGTCAATAAAAAGATGAGCCGGGTCTTGAAAAATTTAGAAAAAACTTTGCGACCAGTAACCCCCAAGGGCCGGGTCATCAGTAAAAGATGAGCCGGGTCTTGAAAAAACTGAGAAAAAGTTTGCGACGAGTAACCCCCAAGGGCCGGGTCATCAGTAAAAAGATGAGCCGGGTCTTGATATTGTATAATTTCATCTGAAAAAGAAAAAATTATACATAAGCCCCCAAGTGTCAGGGATATTGCTTGCAATAGTTCTGAGACTTGCCCTTGTTTTGTACTTTCAACAGGAAACTCTTGCTCAGACTGAATCGGCGCTTGGCAATTTAAAGAAAAACTTATCTGGTCGGCAAGACGCCCGAGCTAAGTCGGAGGAGAAATATCAATTGGCCTTGGCTGAGCTGGAAAAACTCAAAGTCGAGTTGAAAAGAGCTCAGGCTGACCAAGATGCCGCCAAAAAAAGAGCAGAGAAGGCTCAAGCCAGGCTGGCCACTGTGCAACAGGAATTGTCCGGCTTGAAGCGTCATATCTCCAACATAACACAAGCCGTCTTCGGTAAGCTTACTCAAACTTTTGATCTCCTCTTCTTTTTTATAAATAATTCTTATCGTAAGTCGCTGGTCATCATGACCCCTTACTCAGGTCCGAGAGCCGCCAATCTTCAAGAAGACTGCGTGCTGATGCTGAAGGCGATTTACACGTTGACAGAGCAACTGTACACCGGCAGTGTCTTGACTGTTAAAGCTGTGATGGGTGCCAAAGAGCCTATAACTTCCATAAAGAAGGTGCTTGGCTGCCTATCCACACTTCCCCCTCAGATAGGCGAGCTAACTCGTTCAGCCGCCCGAAAGGGTGTTCTCACTGCCCTGAGTCGCTGCTTGGCGTATGCTCCAGAGATCAACCCGGAAGAGGTAACAGCAGGCTTTCCTCAACTTAAAGACGATGGGTCAGAATTCGTTGAAGAGGACTATCAACGTGTTGTCAAGGACTCCCGGCTGGCAGCAACCCAACTCGCAGCAAGTCTTGATTTATCAAAGTATCAGGCGGCTTATGATAGCAAAAACAAGAAGGTCAACCCGCGAACCTTTGTGTCGACCAGTTTAACTCCTCGGCGACCCAAGAACCCTTTTGACTTGGAAGCAGACCTGTCATCAATCCTGACTGATGAAGATGACTTCGCAGCTCTGGCTAAGTGCAACTGGGTACTGGGCGACTTGCAAATTGAAGTCAGCCAAAGCTCACAACAGAATGATCCTAAGGTGCCAGCAGAATAAACCTCATTGATTTGGCATGAGAGCCATGTAATAGGTCTTTTTCATAAGTCGGTACTATTTTTGTGATACCCTTTCGAAGGAATCTTTATATCGCCCTTAAGGCAATTTGAAATATTTTACCTGCCCTTTGAGAATCCTTTATGATGCTTAATTCGCTATGGACGAAGTAATTCTGATCATCATCCTGATTTAAGCTTTGAAAATGGCATATGTGAAACCAAACAAATGATAACAAATATTTTCAATAGGCATCAGAAAGAAAGGTTAAAAACCCTCGAGGTTATGCCATGAAGAAAAAATAGCAAACAACAATTTCGTCAGCTCATAAGGTCGCGACAGGATGGGGCGAGTCAGAAAGCTCAAGCACACACCCTAAATGCAGGTTTCGTCGGCTCATAAGATCGCGACAGGATGAGGCGAGTCAGAAAGCTCCTGCACACACCCTAAATGCAGGTTTCGTCGGCTCATAAGGTCGCGACAGGATGAGGCGAGTCAGAAAGCTCGAGCACACACCCTAAATGCAGGTTTCGTCGGCTCATAAGGTCGCGACAGGATGAGGCGAGTCAGAAAGCTCGAGCACACACCCTAAATGCAGGTTTCGTCGGCTCATAAGGTCGCGACAGGATGAGGCGAGTCAGAAAGCTCGAGCACACACCCTAAATGCAGGTTTCGTCGGCTCATAAGGTCACGACAGGATGAGGCGAGTCAGAAAGCTCGAGCACACACCCTAAATGATGACTCTGTCGGCTCATAAGGTCGCAACAGGATGACACAATTGCTCTTTAATGAAGAAGCCCCCAAGCCAGGGAGTATTTGTAACTTTATTACTTCATAATGAAACTGAAAAACTTACAAAATGTAGAGCTTAAGAGCTCAAGTGTAATAAGGCCGCAAGTGGGCAATATTCCAGGGGCGAGTTGACTCAGCCTCCGTGGTTGGCCGGTTAGGCTGGAGATCCACCAAATAATAAGAGCCATTGCGGAGGTTCTTGCTGACGACGAACGGCCCTTCCCAAGGTGGTGACAACTTGTGCATGCGTGCACGATCTTGTATCAACCGAAGAACTAAGTCGCCTTCCTGAAAGGTCCGACTTTTAACCCGGCGGTAGTGATAACGCTGCAGATCCTGCTGGTAGATAGCTGAACGGGCCGCAGCCAGGTCACGCGCCTCCTCTAAGGCGTCCAAAGAGTCTTGACGCGCCAGCTCATTGTCTTGTTCCACATATGCGGCGACTCTAAGTGAGTCATGTCTTATGTCAGTAGGGAGAACAGCCTCTGCTCCGTAAACCAAAAAGAAAGGGGTGAAACCCGTGGATCGGTTCGGGGTGGTCCGAATACTCCACAGCACTGAAGGTAGTTCTTCCACCCAACACCCTGGGGTTTTTTCCAGGGGAACCATGAGTCGGGGCTTAATCCCTCGCAACACCTCCTGATTCGCCCGCTCTGCCTGCCCGTTAGATTGTGGGTGAGCGACTGCGGAAACGTCAAGTCGGATATGTTCTCGACGGCAAAACTCCTGCATCGCCCCTTGGGACAAGTTAGTACCATTATCAGTAATGATACTATGCGGATATCCAAACCGGAAAATCAACTTCTTCAAGAATTTGACCGATGTTTCCGCATCGCAAGCTCGAATAGGTTCCGCCTCAACCCACTTGGTGAACTTGTCAACCGCCACCAGCAGATGGGTCTTCTTGTTAGAGGACATTTTAAAGGGGCCGGCCATGTCCAGCCCCCAGACTGCAAAAGGCCAAGTGATGGGGATCACTCTCAATTCTTGAGCCGGCACATGAGCCTGCCGCCCATAACGCTCGCACCCTTCGCACCGACGAACTATATCTTCTGCATCTGCATGAGCCGTCAGCCAAAAGAAACCATGATGGAAAGCCTTTGATACCAAACAACGTGACCCGGCGTGATGCCCATAGTCTCCAGAATGAATGTCATTTAAGATTATGCATCCTTCTTCGGAGGAAACACATTGCTGAAAAACTCCAGAGGCGCTCCGCTTATATAACACGCCATTGATGATGACCATGGATTTGCTGCGCCAAATGATTTGACGAGCCAAAACTTCATCTGCCGGTAACTCGCCCGAGCAAGATAAGCCAGATAAGGAAGAACCCAATCCGGCGTGACATGGAGAGCCGCCACAAGCTAAGACTCAGGATCTGGTATTGCTAATTCCTCCTACGATGGTAGAGTCACGGATGGTTTATGTAAGATATCCACAAAAACATTAGGAGGAACCGGCTTTCTCTGGGAGCCAAGTCATGAGAGGGCGTCAGCTGCCTCGTTGAGGCGCCGATCAATATGGTCCACCTGATAACCATGAAAATGACCCGCCACATCAGACACAGCTCGCCTGTAAGCCGCCATCATGGGGTCCCGAGAATCCCAAGTACCCAAAACTTGTTGTGCCACCAAATCAGAGTCGCCAAAGCATCTGACACGTGTTAGATTCATCTCCTTGGCGAGTCGCAAGCCGTGAAGCAGAGCTTCGTATTCCGCCGCATTGTTAGTGCAAGGAAACATGAGTCGGAGAACGTAACAGAACTTATTCCCTTGAGGGGATACCAACACCACTCCAGCCCCCGAGCCTTCAAGTTTCCGAGACCCGTCAAAATAAATGGTCGAGTAAGTGAGATCAGGCCGTTCTTCCGGAGCCTGTAACTCCGTCCAGTTGTTGACGAAATCAACTAAGGCCTGGGACTTAATGGCTGTGCGGGGAGTATATTGTATGTGATGGGGCCCAAGTTCTATTGCCCACTTTGCGATTCGCCCTGTTGCCTCCCGATTCTGGATGATGTCCCCAAGGGGGGAAGAGCTAACCACTGTGATAGGGTGTTCTTGGAAATAATGCTTAAGTTTTCGACTCGCCATAAACACCCCATATACCAATTTTTGCCAATGTGGGTACCGCTGCTTGGAAAGAGTTAGCACCTCGCTGATAAAATATACCAGACGTTGCACTGGGTATTCCTTCCCTTCCTCCTTTCTCTCAACGACCACCGCCACACTTACTGCTTTGGAATTTGCCGCGATATACAGAAGCATGGGCTCCTCTTCAGTTGGGGCAGCCAGGACCGGCGGGTTAACCAATTGGCGTTTCAAGGCTTCGAGCGCCTCGTCTGCCTCATTTGTCCAAACAAACCGATCGGATTTCCTCAATAACTGATAAAGAGGGATCGCCTTCTCCCTAGGCCCTAGGCCGGAGGGAACGTCACAAAATGACTTAGGGCCGCAATGCGACCCGCCAGTCGTTGAACTTGATTAACGTTCACCGGCTTTCCAAGGGATGTAACCGCTTCGATCTTGTCCGGATTAGCTTCAATGTCGCGCTCCGATACCAGGAAACCCAGTAATTTCCCTGCAGGTACACCAAAAGCACACTTGGTGGGATTTAGTTTCATCTGATATACCCATAGATTATCGAACGTTTCTTTGAGATCCTCCAGTAGCTTCTCCCCCTGGCGGGTCTTGATCACAATATCGTCGACATAGGCATGGACGTTGCGACCAATTTGGTTACGGAGGCAATTCTGGATGCAGCGTTGATAAGTCGCCCCCGCACTCTTGAGTCCAAAGGGCATGGACACATAACAAAAGGCCCCAAAGGGGGTTATGAAGGCTTTTTTCTCTTGATCCTCCACGACCATCTTGATTTGGTGATATCCTGAATAGCCGTCCAGAAAGCACAATCGTTCGCATCCCGCCACCGAGTCAATGATTTGGTCGATGCGGGGAAGAGCGAAGGGATCTTTTGGACAAGCTCTGTTGAGGTCTGTGTAGTCAATGCACATACGAAAGGTACCGTTCTTCTTGAGTACCAAAACCGGGTTAGCCAGCCATTTGGGGTGAAAAACTTCCACGATGAACCCGGCGGCTAAAAGACGGGCAACTTCTTCCCCAATCGCCTTGCATCGCTCCTCATTAAATCTGCGAAGGTACTGCTAGATGGGTTTGCACTTTGGGTCAACATTAAGATGGTGCTCAGCGAATTCTCTCGGCACACCAGGCATGTCAGAAGGTTTCCACACAAAGATGTCCCGATTCTCATGGATGAATTCGATGAGCGCGCTTTCCTATTTGGGGTCCAGACCCGTCCCAATGGTGAACTGCTTGGATGAATCGCCAGGCAAGAAATCAATTGTCTTAGTGTCATCTGTTGGTTTGAACTTGAGGGGAGACTCAGAATCTGTAGTCGGTTTCTTCAGGGGTGACATATCTGTCGGGTCAACATTGGCCCGATGGTGTTTGAGCTCTTCCGCAGCACAAGCGACCTCTGCATAAGTCGCGTCCCCTTCTTCGCATTCCTTTGCAATCCTTCTATCTCCATCAACCGTGATGGGTCCTTTGGGACCAGGCATTTTGAGCTTCAGGTAGACATAGCACGGATGAGCCATGAAGCGGGCATAAGCCGGCCGCCCAAACAGCGCATGGTAGGGGCTTTTCAATATGACCACCTCGAAGATCAGTGACTCCGACCTATAATTCTGCGCAGTTCCAAACGCCACTGTGAGCCTGACCCGGCCTATGGGATAAGCCGACTTGCCTGGGACAATTCCGTGGAAAACCGTGGTTGAAGGCATCAGATCTTTTTCCAATAGGTTCATCCTTTGGAAAGTGTCAAAGTATAGGATATTGATGCTGCTGCCACCATCCATTAGCACTTTTGATAGGGTGTAACCCCCGACTTGGGGAGCCACGACCAACGCCAGATCGCCCGGGTTATCAACTCTCGGCGGGTGATCCTCCCTGCTCCACGTTATGGTTTGCTCAGACCAATGGAGGTATCTGGGAAGCGCTGGTTCAGATACACTGTACGCCCGGTGACTCACCTTCTTATCACGCCTGCAAGCATTAGTGGTGAAAACATGATACAACCCATTACTTAACTATTTGGGGTTGCTGCGAAAGCCCCCATTGTCGTCCTGACCCTGCGGAGCCCCCTGTGGGGGTGGCTGCTGGAAAACTCATGGCGGGTTATACCGCCGCTGGTGGTGCACCGGGTATTGGCCGCCGCCTAGCTGCGGGCCTCCCTGAGCCCCCTGTTCGGGAAAGCCACCGAAAGGGTTCTGTCTTTGGTTGGGTGCGACGAATTGCTCCTGACGCTGGTCCGGGTCATCGTTTTGACTCTTCTTGATCGCCTCTGCCCGAAACTCTCGCATCACGAAGCAGTTTTCCCAAGAGTGAGTCGCCGGACCGTCTGCCGTGGCATGGTGCGGGCAAGGGCCTTTGAGTAGCTCTTCGTAGTTACACGGCCTCTTCCCGCTAAACCCCCGATTCTTCTTCTTGCCGTTGTTGGGTTTGTGTTGGCGACTAAGTCCGAGGGCTCCTCCTGCGGTCTCCGCTTGCCATTGGTCCCTTGATTGTGACGGTTACGCCCCTGGAACCGGGTATGATTTTTGGATAACTCTCCCTTCTTAGGCGAGTTATCCTTACCATCCTCGCCAGGACCTTTGGTATCATCGGCCTCAGCGTATCTAGTGAGCGTGTCCATCAGTTCTCCCATGTCTTGGACCTTTCGCTTGAGTCGCCCCAATGTTTGCACCAAGGGTTCGTAATGGCAATTATGCTCGAGGATGAGCATGGCTTGAGCCGCCGTAATACCATCTGGCGAATGGATAATTTCTGCAACCCGCCGTGACCAATGGTGGGCCGACTCATCCGGGCGCTGAACACAGTGCTGTAGATCGACGATCGTCATCGGACGTTTGCAAGTTCCTCGGAAGTTTTCGATGAAACGTTCTTTTAACTCAGCCCAGGACTATGCAAGTTTGCAAGTTCCTCGGAAGTTTTCGATGGCCGGCTCCTAGTGTAACTTGCCTGGGGGTGGAATGCAATCTCTCGAGGCTATGCAAGAACTGGGCGTTTTGAACCACCGCTGTCTTCAACATCTCGATGGCGTTCCTTGCTTCTATCTCGGCAGGGGTGTTGTCGTGAATTGGAAGAGACTCCAGATGGCGAGTTGCAGCAAGCACGTTATCCACCGGATTGTAAAAGTGGCCTTGAGGCGTTCGGAATCGGGGAATGTGATCCTCAACCGGCTGAGCCGGCGGGTTAGGCGGGCGGCCCGGTCCTCCCCATGGGGCGGCTCCCGCCCCAGGGGTTCGTGGAGTGTCGAACAGGCGGGTCGGGTTGAGATCATGGGGCAGGCGACCCTGGTGTCTCCGCTGATGGACAGCGTCGGACGCGTGCTGCTGTCCCTCGAGCCGCCAGTTGTCAGTGTTTAAACGCATCCTTTCGGCCGTAATTTGAGCTTGCCGAGTCTCGATCCTGGCGGACTCTATCTCGGCGTCCCGATGAGCCTTTGCCACAGCCTCTCTGAGTTTCGCCAGCTCCGTGTTTATCTCCTCTTGGTTCTCTGGTGTGAGGGGAGTCGCCATTAGCCTTGTGATCTCCGCCGCTAAATCCACCAGGACTGCGGTCGAGCTCCTGGACGTCTCACCGGTTCCATCGCCTCCAGTAGGGTTTTGTGTGGGCTGAGTCACCCCAGCCATGTAGATGGTGATATGGCGGCGAGTTCGGTCAAGGATTTCTGGGTCCATGGCCAGCGACAAGCCCCCAAGACAATCCCCATGCAGAGAGCGAATTGAATCTGAGTCGCCCATGGATGATTCGTCATCAGAGTTGACCGGTGTAGTTTCCTGAGTCGCCGGGCGTTCTGGCTCCTCCGATCCCTGCGTGAACCCCACAAAGACCGGGCGAGTCAGATTTGGCGTTATGACTTGGCGGACGTACCTGGCCGGCTCGACGATGTCGGTGGAGATGTCCGGCTCAGGCGCAGATGATCCGATCATGCCGATGAAGATGTTGATCTTGCCGAAGGGGACCCTCTAACCAGATTCAATCGAATCCGCTTCAGGTCCCCATTGCTGGTTGTCGATGTAGGTTATCCCGCGGCGGCTCCGAGTCATGAGCCCCGTCGCGTAACTCCCAAACCCTGGTAGGGCTCCCTTTGAGAACTCAACTCCACTGTGCGTAGGCCCCACGGTGGGCGCCAACTGTCGTGGTTTTGTCACGGCAGATGTCCTCGTGAAAGGACTTAGTACTGGAGCCATCGCACCTTGGTGGCGACTCAAAAGGGTTAAGCGGGAGAGACACGTCGATTTACCCAGGTTCGGCCCCTCGTGAGGAGGTAAAGGCCTACGTCCTGCTTTGGTTTGTATTGATGTGGTTTCGATTACAAGGAGGGCGTAACTCGCCAAACCTAGCACTCGATGATTTCTAACCTGCCCCCTCCTCCCCTGGGACTCGCCTTTATATACAGGTCGAACCCCTAGGGTTTGCAAGGGTGCTTTCCTTCCTACAAATCGTGACCCCTATGGTCTCTAAATCGTCGTCTTCCAAAGCTTGGAGACCTTCCAGAAATCACAAACCGTCATACGACCTTGATCCGGCCACGACAAGGCCCAAATAATAGTTTGGGTGAATTGCCTGATTGGTAACCCGGCCCAACTAGGGCGGGTCATTAACAAATAATATCCCCAACATTATGGCAGGCGAGATGCCTGTATAATCCACTTAATGACTCTATCATGCCATAAGAATTAATTCATGGATGCATTCATGCAGATAAATCATTTCCACCAATGTTGTATAAACAAACAAGGAAGGTAAATATACAGTTATGAACTTGTGGTCGGGCGTCTGAGGCGACACCTCGGAACAATGAGTAACACAAGCCACAATCGGGCGTCTTAGCGACACCACATAAAGTGACTTATCAATGGAATGTTACTAACATGCCACAGTTGGGTGTCTGGAGCGACACCACAAAAAGGGCTTATATGAAGGTAGCGATAAGTAAGTAATAGCATGTATGCCACAGTCGGGCGTCTGAGTGACACCACCTAAAGGGATCACATGAAAATAATAACAGTGGTCACAGTCGGGCGTCTAAGCGATGCCCCAA
Organism: Hordeum vulgare subsp. vulgare; assembly: GCF_904849725.1. Taxonomy (NCBI): domain Eukaryota; kingdom Viridiplantae; phylum Streptophyta; class Magnoliopsida; order Poales; family Poaceae; genus Hordeum; species Hordeum vulgare. The sequence goes on along the minus strand of NC_058524.1, from coordinate 499,115,748 downwards.
AAAGGGCTTATATAATATCAACACTGAGTATCCAGGAGGTAGAACCGTCCCAAGGATACTCCAAAAATTCCATATACCACATAAGGTTAGTCCAAATCAGAATCCATAATAGTAATAATACTTATCACCTAGGTTCATTTGTGTCCCCTGTTTCCAATTTAATGCCTCCGAAGGCCGACACTCACACAGACACGTGACTAGTCAACCACTCGTCCTTGACTATGGACACAACTACTCGAATAGTTTTGACTCTGCAGAGGGTGTACTCTTTATTAGCAGCCCATGGGTTTCAATAGTCACTCTAACCAATCCCGTGTATGGTATCTCAGAAGTAAACACTCAGAACCATCATGCACCCATTTTTCCACCGCGAAGACCTGACTCACTAGGACTATGCTGCCATAGAAAAACCATAAGATGGGAGGCTCCAACCTCGACTAACATGGGATCAAATTTTTACCGCGCGCTATAAGGGAAGGGCCATTCCCTGTCGGTCCCAGACCGGAAACATCCATGCCCCCTGACCGGATGACTGGATTTAGTCCAGGGCCATGGATACCTTCATTCCGGCCTCTCTACTTGGTGTGTGCGTGGTAATAGGTTTACGACCTACTAGACCGTATTCCATTTCGAGAAGACCGATGGCACCACGAAAGGTAAGGTGACACGCTGACAAGACTCGATCTACGGTCGACTTTGGAGGTTTAAGTTTCCCTGCAAGGGTTAGTACCACACGACTTTTGCTGAATGACAAACCTCAACGTTACCACCATCACACCCCGACATGCTTTGACTCACCACTCTCGTCCCACGAGATGTCAGTCTCATGGTCTTATTTCCACCACGAGACACCTTACCCGAGGTTATCCAGACCAACATAGCATATGAGGCATGAGGTAGTACCCACCCACCACTTGTCTCACATATATTTAGCAACAAAAATATCGATCACATGCACTCATGCAAGGTATGATTGTATGCGAGATTTTTATTAACATAACCTAAAATCATGCAATTGATGCACCACAACAAACATCACACAACTTCATGCCAATCAGAGTTCAATATGCTTGCCTTTGGAGTTTGAGGAGGGTGGTGTGCACCCCAAAATCTTGAAGTAAGTCTCCTCTCTCCAAATTCCTATTTTGAAAATATTTAAATTAACACACAATTTCAAAACAGCACATAAAATTTGTTTGAATATTTTTGAAATAAATCTATAAATAAACTAGAGGAAATTTTAGAGAGGTGGGAAAAAGAATCATCCATTTGGAGTTTTCTTTAAAAAGTTAGAGCGAGTCAAAGTTCCTGGTCAAATCTGTTTCTAAAAGAATTTAGAAAAGAAAATGTTTCGGACAGGAATACGCTTCCGAGCAGGGAAAACGCATTTACTGAGACAACTACGGATAAATACGCTTCACTAAAAATAAAATGCATCGGGGGCTGCGCCACTCGGGGGCTTGGTTGGCTCACCGATAGGTGGAGCCCAAGTGTCGGGTTGGCCTCCCTCCTCCGCGCGCAATGGGCACGGAGCGGACGAGTTCGGCAACACTCGCTGGTGGCACAGGGCACCACCCTCGATGCTCGACCCATGCACGAGCTCAGGAGGACGAGTCGCACCATGTGGAGGGTAGAGGAACGCCCGGGGAGGCTCCGGCTAGGCACGACTTTGCCCATGGCGGGCGGTGGCGTCGGGGAGGAGGGGAACCTCGACTATGATTGTGCTAGGGCCAAAATTGGGGCGGGGATGATCTCATAGGTTCCTCAGGAGGCTAGAGGAGGCCTTAGGGAGGAGATGAGGCTCTGGACAGAGTTGAAAGCGCCAGGGGGACGGTGGCGGCATTGCGGACAGAGGTGAGCAGGGCGAGCGGCTCCGGCCAAATTGAGGGGCGGAGGAGACGGCTCGGACTCCGGGACATGGCTAAGTTGCACCAGGGCTTGGGGCTGCCCTTTTATAGTCGGGTTGGGTCGGTTTCGCAGGGATGAGGATAAGCACGCCGGTGACATAATCTGACGACGGCACAGGGGCTGCAGGAGCAAGCTAGTGACACCGGTGGCACGAGGGCGACGCAGGGGGTGGTCCAAGGGGCAGCTGTAGGATCAAAAGTATGTCTAGAGGGGGGTGATTAGACTACTTGACAAGATAATTTTTTTGCATTTTCCCAATTTTAATTGAGAGGCAGCTACGACAGTTATCACAAGTCAAGTACACCCTACACATGTAGTTCTAATAGTATAGCAGCAGAAAGTAAAACATGCAAGTGTAAAGTATAGGAGTAAGGTAGGGAGATCAAACACATGAAGTTGACACGACGGTTTTTGGCATCGTTCCGATAGGTGGCGCTATCTGATACGTCTCCAACGTATCTATAATTTTTGTTGGTTTGATGCTATTATCTTGTCAAACTTTGGATGTTTTGTATGCCTTTTATATCTTTTTTGGGACTAACTTATTAACTCACTGCCAAGTGCCAGTTCCTGTTTTTTTCCGTGTTTTTGACCCCTTTCAGAGGAGGATTTTGAATGGGTTCCAAACGGAACGAAACTTCCAAAAAGATTTTTTCCGAAACAGAAGAAAATCGAGAAGCTTGAGAACCAAGGCATGGGGCCACCAGGGACCCCACAAGCCCCCTAGCCGCGGCCAGGGGGCCCGCGCCTCCCAGGCTTGTGGGCTCCCTGGGCCACCTCTGCCCTAGGTCTTCCGCCTATATATTCCCTAAAATCCCAGAAAAAATCAGGAGATCATCGAAAGTACTTATCCTCCGCCGCAAGCTTCCGTCTCCGCAAGATCCCATCTGGGGCACGTTCTGGTGCCCTGCCGGAAGGGGGATTCGGATACGGAGGGCTTCTTCATCAACACCATGACATCTCCGATGATGCGTGAGTAGTTCACCATAGACCTACGGGTCCATAGCTAGTAGCTAGATGGATTCTTCTCTCTCTTGGATCTTCAATACAAAGTTCTCCATGATCTTCATGGAGATCTATCCGATCTAATCTTCTTTTAAGGTGTGTTTTTCGAGATCCAATGACTTATGGATTTATGATCAGATTATCTATGAATCTTATTTGAGTTTCTTCTGATCTCTTATATGCATGATTTCATATCCTTGTAATTCTCTTCGAGTTGTGGGTTTTGTTTGGCCAGCTTGATCTATGATTCTTGTGATGGGAGAAGTGCTTGGTATTGGGTTCATACCGTGCGGTGACCTCACCCAGTGCAGAAGGGGTAGCGAGGCACGCATTGTGTTGTTGCCATCAAGGGTAAAAAGATGGGGTTTTCATCATTGGTTTGAGATTATCCCTCTACATCATGTCATCTTGCTTAAGGCGTTACTCTGTTTGTCATGAACTCAATACACTAGATGCATGCTGGATAGCGGTCGGTATGTGGAGTAATAGTAGTAGATGCGGAAAGTATTGATCTGCTTGCTTCGGACGTGATGCCTATATGTATGATCATTGCCTTAGATATCATCATGACTTTGTGCGGTTTTATCAATTTCTCGACAGTAATTTGTTCACCCACCGTAATATTTTCTATTTTGAGTGAAGCCTCTAGTGAACACTATGGCCCCGGGTCTACTTCACATCATATTTTCAACCTTACTCTTTTTCTTCGTTGCACTTTCCTCCTTCAGATCTCACTTTGCAATCAATCTTGGAGGGATTGACAACCCCTTTATAGCGTTGGGTGCAAGCTCTTTTGTGTTTGGGCAGGTACTCTGGACTTGACAAGATTCTCCTACTGGATTGATACCTTGGTTCTCAAACTGAGGGAAATACTTACTGCTCCTGTGCTGCATCACCCATTCCTCTTCAAGGGAAAAACCAATGCAAGCCCAGTCTCCGTCAAGGTGTCAATCTCTGGCGCTGTTGTCTGTTGTCGTAGCAGAAGTATTTCTAGCACCGTTGTCGGGGAGGATCAAGTCAAGAACTCATCCAAGTAAGTGTCGCAAACTCATCTCTTGCATTTACATTTTTGCCTCTCGTTTTCCTCTCCCCCACTTCTGAAAAACAAAAATTTACAAAAAAATATTTGCCTTTTTCGTTTGCCTTTTCGTTCGCCCTTTTTCTCGCTTGCTCTTTGTTCGCTTGTGTGCTTGCTTGCTTGCCGAAGTCACCATGACTGAAAACACCAAACTTTGTGACTTCTCGAATACTAATAATAATGATTTTAATAGTACTCCGATTGCTCCCGCCACTAGTGCGGAGTCATACGAAATAAATGCCGCTTTGCTGAATCTTGTTATGAAAGAGAAATTCTCCGGCCTTCCTAGTGAAGATGTCGCATCCCATATTAATACCTTCATTGAGCTTTGCGATATGCAAAAGAAGAAAGATGTGGATGATGATGTGATTAAATTGAAGCGTTTTCCTTTCTCGTTGCGAGATCGAGCAAAAACTTGGTTTTCGTCTTTGCCCAAAAATAGTATTGATTCTTGGGATAAGTGCAAATATGCTTATATATCCAAGTATTTTCTGCCGGCTAAGATTGTCTCTCTCCGTAATGATATCATGAATTTTAAGCAACTTGATCGTGAACATGTTGCACAATCTTGGGAGAGAATTAAATTGATGATTAGAAATTGTCCCGCTCATGGCTTGAGTCTTTGGATGATTATACAAATCTTCTACGCTGGCTTGAATTTCGCTTCTAGAAATATCTTGGACTCCGCCTCAGGTGGAACTTTCATGGAAATCACGTTAGGAGAAGCCACAAAACTCCTCGACAATATCATGACGAACTACTCTCAGTGGCACACTGAAAGGTCACCTACTAGTAAGAAGGTACACGCTATAGAAGAAATTAACTCGTTGAGTACTAAGATCGATGAGTTAATGAATTTGGTTGCTAGTAGAAGTGCTCCTTTAGATCCTAATGATATGCCCTTGTCTTCCTTGATTTAGAGTAGCAACGCTAGCTTGGACGTTAATTTTGTTGGTAGGAATAATTTTGGCAACAACAATGCTTTTAGAAGAAACTATGTTCCTAGGCCTTTTCCTAGTAACTCCTCTAATAACTTTGGCAACTCCTACAACAATACTCATGGAAATTACAATAGATTACCCTCTGATCTAGAGAGTAATATCAAAGAGTTTATCAACTCGCAAAAGGTTTTCAATGCGTCCATAGAGGAAAAACTACTCAAAATTGACGATTAGGCTAAGAGCGTTGATAGAATGTCTAGTGATATTGATGCTTTGAAAGTTAGATGTGCTCCTCCCAAGATCAATATGGATGAAACTTTGAAAGCTATGCGTGTTTCCATGAGTGAGAGCAAACAAAGAACCGCCCAAATTCGTGCTAGACATGAATGGCTTAAAAAGGCGTGTTCTCGTGATAAGAATCACGAAGATCTTAAAGTGCTTGGTGTGACACCCATTGAATTTTTGTTTTCTTGTGTCAAACCCAATGATGATGGGGCTGGATATGAATCCACTTTGGTTGAAAACGCCCCAATGATTCAGAGTCCACCTATGTTAATGCTAAAAGCATTGAAAGTGGAGTAGAAGATATTAAAACCTTGAGTAGTAATGAAATTACTACTTTGGATTTCAAGGAATTCAATTATGACAGTTGATCCTTGATTGAATGCATTTCCGTGATGCAATCCATGCTAAACTCTCCACACGCTTATAGCCAAAACAAGGCCTTTACCGATCATATCGTCGAAGCTATGATAAAATCTCTTGAAGAGAAACTTGAATTGGAAGTCTCTATCCCTAGAAAGCTTCATTATGAGTGGGAACCTACTATCAAAATCAAAATCAAAAACTATGAATGCAATGCTTTGTGTGATTTGGGTGCTAGTGTTTCCGTGATTCCAAAGTCTTTATGTGATGTTCTGGGTTTTAATGAGATTGAGGAGTGTTCTCTTAATTTGCATCTTGCGGACTGTACTATCAAGAAACCCATAGGAAGGATCAATGATGTTTTTATTATTGCAAATAGGAACTATGTACCCGTGGATTTCATTGTGCTTGACATTGATTGCAATCCTACATGCCCTATTATTCTTGGTAGACCTTTCCTAAGGACTATCGGTGCTATCATCGATATGAAGGAAGGGAATATTAGATTTCAATTTCCTTTAAAGAAGGTCATGGAGCACTTTCCTAGAAAGAAAATAAGATTGCCTTATGAATCCATGGTGAGGGCTACTTATGGTTTGAGCACCAAAGACGACGATACGTGATTCTATCGCCTTATGCCTAGCTAAGGGCGTTAAACAATAGCGCTTGTTGGGAGGCAACCCAATGAATTTATTTATTTTTCTTTCTGTTTAGTTGCATCCACACCATCATAATTCTGTTATGATTGTGTCTTTTGTATTTCTTTTTGGGTCTGCGCCAAGCAAAACATTTATGACTAGTCTTGGTGATGGTTGTTTGATCCTTCTGGAAAAAGACAGAAACTTTTTGCTCACGAGATTATTTTTCATTTTTCTTCAGAAAGCTTTTTGAGTTGATTCTTTTTTCTAATGGTTGATATGCCCTTTTCCCAGGTAGTCGTAATGTTTCAGAATTTTTGAGGTACCATAAGTATATGAAGTATACAGATTGCTACAGACTGGTCTGTTTTTGACAGATTCTGTTTTTGTTGAGTTGGTTGCTTGTTTTGATGATACTATGAATAGTATCAGGGGGTACTAGCCATGGAAAGTGATAATACAGTAATATAACACCAATATAAATAGAAATCAAGATTGCTACAGTACCTAAAGAGGTGGTAGTTTGTTTTCTTGTGCTAATGTTATCACGAGTTTCTGTTTATGTTTTGTGTTGTGAAGTTTTCAAGTTTTGGGTGATGTTCTCATGGACAAAGAGATAAGGGGTGCAAAGCGCTCAAGCTTGGGGATTCCCAAGGCATCCCAAGCCAAATTCAAGGACACCAAAAAGCCTAATCTTGGGGATGCCTCGGGAAGGCATCCCCTCTTCGTCTTCAATCCATCGGTAACATTACTTGGAGCTATATTTTTATTCACCACATCATATGTATTTTGCTTGGAGCGTCTTGTATCGTAGGAGTCTTTTCTTTTTGTTGTGTCACAATCATCCTTGCTGCACACCTTTTGAGAGAGACATGCACTCATCGTGATTTTGCTAGAATGCTCATCGTGCTTCACTTATATCTTTTGAGCTAGATAATTTTGCTCTATGTGCTTCACTTAGATCTTTTAGAGCATGGCGGTGCGTGACTTGGTAGTTGGCTTATGCTATGAAAGTAGTCCCAAAGGTGATAGGTACATAAAGAGGATACAAAAACCTCCATCTTCATGTGCATTGAGTAGAAAGAGAAGTCTTGATTCCTCTCAATTAGTTTTGAGACATGGATTCGATAATATTAAAAGTTTTGTTAGTAGGGTGTTGTGAATCTAGAAATACTTGTGTTGAAGTTATTTATTCCCATAGCATGCATGTATGGTGAACCGCTATGTTAGGAAGTTGGAGCATAATCGATCTATTGATTGTCATCCTTTGCGTTGAGGTCGGGATCGTGTGATGGTTTACACCTACCAACCCTTCCCCTAGGAGTATGCATTTAGCACTTTGTTTCGATTACTAATAAAAACTTTCGCAACAAGTATGTGAGTTCTTCATGACTAATGTGAGTCCATGGTATAGATGCACTTTCACCTTCCACCATTGCTAGCCTCTCTAGTGCCGCACAACTTTCGCCGGTACACAAACCCACCATATGCCTTACTCAAAACAGCCACCATACCTACCTACTATGGCATTTTCATAGCCATTCCGAGATATATTGCCATGCAACTCCCACCGTTCCATCTCATGACTTGTGCCGTCACTCTCATATTGCCATTGCATGATCGTAAGATAGCTAGCGAGATGTTTCAACGTCATACGCCAAGCAAGATCGTTGCACATCCCGGTACACTGCCGGAGGCATTTCCTATAGAGTCATCATCGTTCTAAGCTTTGAGCTGTGAGTAAATAAAAGTATGATGATCATCATTATTAGAGCATTGTCCCATGTGAGGAAATAAATAAAAAAGAGGCCAAAGAGCCCAAATAAAAAAAGGGGAAAGAGGCCCAAGAGCCCAAATTTAAAAAAAGAGAAAAAGAGAGAAGGGAGAATGCTACTATCTTTTTCCACACTTGTGCTTCATAATAGCACCATGTTCTTCATGATTGAGAGCCTCTCGTTTCGTAACCACCATATGCTAGTGGGAATCTTTATTATATAACTTGGCTTGTATATTCCAATGATGGGATTCCTCAAAATTGCCCTAGGTATTCGTGAGCAAGCAAGTTGGATGCACACCCACTAGTTCTCCTTTTTTAGCTTTCACATACTTATAGCTCTAGTGCATCCTTTGTATGGCAATCCCTACTCACTCGCATTGATATCTATTAATGGGCATCTCCATAGCCCTTTGATACGTCGAGTCAATGTGACCATCTCCTCCCTTTTTATCTCACAACCACCACCACACTCTATTCCACCTATAGTGCTATATCCATGGCTCACGCTCATGTATTGCGTGATAGTTATAAGAAGTTTGAGAAAGTAAAAGTGTGAAAACAATTACTTGGCTAATACCGTGGTTGTGCATGATTTAAATCAGTTGTGTCAGGATGATGGAGCATAGCCAGACTATATGATTTTGTAGGGATAACTTTCTTTGGCCTTGTTATTTTGAAAGTTCATGATTACCTTGCTAGTTTGCTTGAAGTATTATTGTTTTCATGTCAATAGCAAACTATTGTTTTGAATCTTACGGATCTGAACATTCATGTCACACGAAAGAAGTTACGAAGGACAACTATGCTAGGTAGCATTCCACATCAAAAATTCAGTCTTTATCACTTGCCTACTCGAGGACGAGCAGGAGTTAAGCTTGGGGATGCTTGATACGTCTCCAACGTAACTATAATTTTTGATGGTTTCATGTTATTATCTTGTCAAACTTTGGATGTTTTGTATGCCTTTTATATCTTTTTTGGGACTAACTTATTAACTCAGTGCCAATTGACAGTTCCTGTTTTTCCGTGTTTTTGACCCCTTCTAGAGGAGGATTTTAAACGGAGTCCAAACGGAACGAAACTTCCAAGAAGATTTTTTCCAAAACAGAAGAAGATCGGGAAGCTTGAAAACCAAGGCAGGGGGCCACCAGGGACCCCACAAGCCCCCTAGCCGCGGCCAGGGGGCTCGCGCCTCCCAGGCATGTGGGCTCCCTGGGCCACCTCTGCCCTAGGTCTTCCGCCTATATATTCCCTAAAATCCCAGAAAAAATCAAGAGATCATCAAAAGTACTTTTCCGCCGCCGCAAGCTTCTCTCTCCACAAGATCCCATCTGGGGCACGTTCTGGTGCCCTACCAGAAGGGGGATTCGGATACGGAGGGCTTCTTCATCAACACCATGACCTCTCTGATGATGCGTGATTAGTTCACCATAGACCTACGGGTCCATAGCTAGTAGCTAGATGGCTTCTTATCTCTCTTGGATCTTCAATACAAAGTTCTCCATGATCTTCATGGAGATCTATCCGATGTAATATTCTTTTGCGGTGTGTTTGTCGAGATCCGATGAATTGTGGATTTATGATTAGATTATCTATGAATCTTATTTGAGTTTCTTCTGATCTCTTATATGCATGATTTCATATCCTTGTAATTCTCTTCGAGTTGTGGGTTTTTTTGGCCAGCTTGATCTATGATTCTTGCAATGGGAGAAGTGCTTGGTTTTGGGTTCATCCCGTGCGGTGACCTCACCCAGTGACAGAAGGGGTAGCGAGGCACGCATCATGTTGTTGCCATCAAGGGTAAAAAGATGGGGTTTTCAGCATTGGTTTGAGATTATCCCTCTACATCATGTCATCTTGCTTAAGGCGTTACTCTGTTTGTCATGAACTCAATACACTAGATGCATGCTGGATAGCGGTCGATGTGTGGAGTAATAGTAGTAGATGCAGAAAGTATCGGTCTACTTGTTTCGGACGTGATGCCTATATGTATGATCATTGCCTTAGATATCGTCATGACTTTGCGCGGTTCTATCAATTTCTCAACAGTAATTTGTTCACCCACCATAATATTTGCTATTTTGAGAGAAGCCTCTAGTGAACACTATGGCCCCGGGTCTACTTCACATCATATTTTCAACCTTACTCTTTTTCTTCATTGCACTCTCCGCCTTCAGATCTCACTTTGCAATCAATCTTGAAGGGATTGACAACCCCTGTATAGCATTGGGTGCGAGCTCTTTTGCGTTTGCGCAGGTACTCTGGACTTCACGAGATTCTCCTACTGGATTGATACCTTGGTTCTCAAACTGAGGGAAATATGTACTGCTCCTGTGCTGCATCACCCTTTCCTCTTCAAGGGAAAAACCAACGCAAGCCCAGTCTCCGTCAACGTGTCAATCTCTGGCGCTGTTGTGTGTTGTCGTAGCTCTATCGTACGTCCATGTTAGTGGAGACTTCAACCAACGAAGGGTAACGTCTCCGAGAGTCCACGAACGGCTCCACCCATAGAGGGTCCACAAAGAAGCGGCCTTGTCTATCCCACCACGGCTTCCGTCCACGGAGGACTAGCCTTACTCACTGTAGATCTTCACGAAGTAGGCGATCTCCTTGCCCTTACAAACATCATGGTTCAACTCCAAAACGCGAAGTAGGAGGCTCCCAAGTGACACCTAACCAATCTAGGAGGCACCACCCTCCAAAAGGTAATAGATGGGGTAGATCGATGAACTCCTTGCTCTTTTGCTTCTAAAGATAGTCTCCTCAACACAAATCTCTCTCTATCACAGATTATGCATGGGTAGGAGAGGTTGATTTGGTGGAAAGCAGTTTGGGGAGGCTAGAGATGAAGATTCAAATGATAGGATCGGAATATCTTGGTCTCAACACATGAGTAGGTGGTTCTCTCTCAGAAAATGGATCTGGAAATGAAGTGTTTGTTCTGAGTGCTTCTCCCGTGAATGATAGGTGGGTGAAGGGGTATATATAGGAAGGAGCCAAAATCCAACCGTTACACACAAAAGTACAAACTCGGTGACACCGAAGTGGACAACTCGGTGGTACCGACTAGTACTAAAAGTGTGAACTTTGAATCTCAATGAGATCGATATATAAAACTCGCTGGCACCAAAGATGTGACTAGCGGCCAAACTCGGAAATTCTTATTTTGTATATCTTGGTAACAGAATGTTGGTCACACTAAACTCGGTAGCACCGATGCAGTTTTGGTTGCCCCGATTTGGTGGGAATGGCTAGGGTTTTGTCTTAGGTTCAAACTCGGTGGGTCCGATGTGGCAATGTTGGTGACACCGAATTTGTGAATGTGGTACTTGACAGAGTGGATATGTGGGGGGAAATGACTGAGTGTTTTGGTGGCTAACTTTGAACATTTGACCAATCAGTTCATTTTACTACCTGACCCCCTTTTAATAGTATTGACTTTCCTATGGACTCAAAAGTGATTTCTCACAAATATAAAATGAAGAGTCTTCTAGATTGAAGCTTGAGCCAATATTATTCCTTTCTTGCATCCAGGGGCATCTCCACATAAACCTTAAGCCATAGCATCTTTTGAACTTTTCTGAAATATACTTGGAAAACACATTAGTCCAATGATTCATATGTTGTGATCAATTATCAAAACCACCCTAGGGAGCAATTGTGCTTTCAATCTCCCCCTTTTTGGTGATTGATGACAACATATAGATCAAAGCTTCGACAAAAGATATAATCAATGATTAGCATTGACGCTTTGAGAAGTATGTGAAAAGCAAGAGCTCCCCCTAAATTGTGCATTATTTAAAAATTGCGTTTGAATGCAAATGCGCAATCGATTAGGATTATGGGTTACTCTTCCATGTCACATACATATTGGTGGTGCGTAAAAAGAATAGCAATGCACATGACACCAACAAGATAAGTGAATAATCATCACATGGATGGCTAAAAGATAATATCGTAGCATCACACACGATAAAGAGTATGATCACACACACAAATAGGATAAAGTCATCCAAAAACCAAAGTTTTTAAAACCAAACAAGAGCAAATAAAGTCAAAAGCTCTCTCTCACACGGAGTCTATGATATATACATTTCTCCCCCTTTGGCAACAAGTTACCAAAAACTTCAAAAGTATAGAACTACTCGTCTCTCTGGACACCTCATGATGGAGTCGATAAAATGGCGTCGGCAAAGGCTTCTGCTGATGTCCCTGGAGCTGGAGGAGTTGATACTGAAGGAGCTTGAGTTGGAGCTGGTGCTGAAGGTGATGAAGCTTGTGCTGAAGATGTTTGTCTTGTCTCCCAAGAAGGAACAACAACTGACAGGAGCTGGGTGCTAAACCTTGTGGTAGTGGGAGGAGGAGACTCATCCTTGTCATCATCATCTTCATCCTCATCCTCTCAGCATGGAATCTCCATAGAGTCAACTTCATGTTGAAGCTGTCTAGCAATGGTGGTTAACTCAGTCACCTTCATATCCATGTTGTGGAATTTTGTCTCCACGACTCTCTCAAGGCTCTTCTGATTTTGCATGATCTCCTGAATGTTCTTCTCCATGCCTTGGGTAGTGCTCACTAGAAATGCCATTTGCTCAGCTTGAGTTCTGAGTTGTGGAACTGGAGGTGGCATGTTCCTAGCAGCTTCAGCCTCTGCTACCTTTGCTGCCATTCTTACTGCAGCTGAGTTGGGATCATTGTCATCCATCACAACCTCATTATCTTCAAATTCTGGCTAAAGAGGTAGATGGGGACGATCAAATTGATATGCATGCTTGCCTAGCTTGGCATTGATAAACATATTAATATAAGGCGCATATCCACCGGATCTCTTCTCATCTGTAGCAGTCCTTCGGATAGTCTCAACTATCAAGTCCATCACTCTAAATCTGGTATGGGAATCAAGTAGGTGGAGCAGGTTGATAGAATATCCTCTGATCATCTTCTCATCTCCTGACTTAGGCATGAGAGTGTATCGCAGTATAGTGTTTGTCATGGGAATACGAGCTTGCAGAAAATACACTGAACCAAACTTGTGACTGGCCAAATACTGATGTGGAATGGTCTTGTACATATTGGCCATGGATTTGTGATTCTGCTTAGCATCTGCATACACATCTATATCTGCTTATTCCTGTTTGGGTGCACCAATGATAGCAGCCCATTCAGCAATTGTAGCGTCGTACGTGTGTCCATCAGTCATCCAAACTAAAGAGTCATCATAGAAATGAAATGTTTCATATAATTGCATGATCATCTCGTCGTTCCATGGGGTCATCTCCTTTCCAATAAAACCTTCTATGTCAACTAGCCTTAAGTTCTCTTGAACATGTGGAAAGTAATTTTCATTCTCCTTGATGTATGCCCAGTCGACATACCTCATATCACTTATAGCAGGACTCTTGTCATACAAGACAATCTCATAAAAATCTTGTTGTTCCTTGGTGTGAAACCTTGGATCAACAACAGTTCTTCTTCTGGCGGGATATGGATCAGCAGCTCTCCACTTTCTTAGTTCGGCATCCTTCCTCTTATTCATGTCTTCTGCTACAGGATGATCATCATTGTGGAGTGGTACGTATGGTCTGAGATTTCTGAGAACTGGAGCATTCTCATCTTCTTCTTCTTCTTCTGCAGGATGGGCACTGGATGAAAGGCCTTTGCTCTTAGCAGCTGCAGGTATATCTTTGGTGGTCTTCATGGAAGCTACAGCCTTCTTAGCTTTAGCAGCAGTCTTTGGAGCAGACTTCATTGCATCTCCCATCACCTTCTTCTTCTTGGGAGGAACTAGGATTTCCTCAGGAGCTTCTTCCTTAGCTTCTTCTGGGTCTTCAAACATAGAAGTCTTTCTGCCAACAAGATGGATAGTTCTCTTCCTGGGCCTCTTCACATCAGCCTTCTTTGCAGGTGCTTCCTTGGCAATAGCTTTTCCCTTCTTGGCTTAATCAGTTGCTCTCAGATCAACAACACTAGCAGATATCTTCCTGACAACTTTCCTTGGAGGAGCCTTAGGAGGGTATGAAGTTTCTTCAAGCACAAAGTATGAATCCTCCTCATCAGAATTTAGCTTCCTTCCTCCGTGGCCTCCTTGGGCAAGTCATGGGAACTGGGAGAACTTGGGTCTGAAGCAGTCTTCTCCGGACTAGTGTCGGAGTCCATCTCGACACTCTGCTCTCTGAAATCATTCTGATTGTCATCTAATCGTGACATACTGACAGACACAGTCAACAGCAAACAGCAGAACCTGTGAAGTGGATGTAGGAAAGACATAATGGATGAGCATCACAAGATTCAGATGTTTTTGAAAAATTGAAGTCTGAAACTCAGGGTATGATCTTCTGCAGGATGTAAATCAGTGGCACCGAGTTTGCATTTTTGGAGTCACCGAGAAAACACACTCGCTTAACAGAAACTTGGCAGTCCTTTTCGGTGGCACCGAAAATAGCTGCTCGGTCTCACCGAGTTGCTTCTCACGAACCCTAAAACAGGAATCGGTGGAACCGATTTTACAAACTCGGTCTCACCGAGGTGCATTCTGCGGCATATCAGATCCAAAATTTCATACTTCTCCTAATCTACTGATTTTATCTGGTGGACAAGAGGTTTGCACAAAGTGGAAAGAAGAATTAAAAGATCCAATGCGTGAGAAACAAATGGGGAACGCAAAGGAGATCGAACCGTACCCTAGCTCGCTGGCGCTTCGGCTACGGCGGTGACGAAGGAGCAGGTTTCGTCGAAGACGGCGAGTCCTAGCAGCGTCCGCGCTCGAGGAGTCAAGGCGATGACCAGGGGTCTCGGGGGGCAGCGAGGGTTTGGCGAACAAATCATTTTGATGAAGTGAAATCAAAAGGTCTGGTCCGCAGGTATATATACCCGTGCGCTGTCGATGTCACCGAGAAGGAAAAATCGGTGGCACCGAGTTCCTCTACTATCACTGGACAAGGAAACTCGATGTAACCGAATTGGCGATTCAGGTGGTACCGAGATGAGAAAACCTGATCAACTTCGGAAAATTCGTGCCTCCGAGTTTGCGGACTTGGTCACACCGAGTTTTTCAAAGAGGTTTTGGATGGCAGGCTTTGACGATACTGAACTCCGAGTGCACCTTCACACAGAGGGATCGACAAGTGCTTGTTCAAGTTTTGTGATGAAGCATGAATAGAACTTGAGATGAGATAACATATATAGCTAGACAAGGGTCCTAGGCATTCTTGTCCATCCAATTGACAAAAGATAAAACAAAAGCCATATAACAACAGTTGGATGTCCTCAAATGAATAAATTCATGCAGACGAACATGCTCACACAATAAGAATCATGATACAAACATGGTGAACATGCACAAACATCCTAGCAACTATCAAGCACTTGGGCGATGACAAGGTCATCTATATATGAGTATATTGACATAGGAGACAAGCAAGAATACTTGATCATAGGTCATACTCATCGTTAAGCACAAGTGGGGTTACCACTTTTACATAAGCATTAATGTGTTCATATCCTTAGGAGATTCTTATACTCAAATATTAGAGTAAAGCTCCCCCTTGATATGATATCCACAGAAAGAGGGATCAACTAACCATGGGTTTTGTCGTGGAGTTCAAGTAGGTGAAGTAGTGGTGGATGCTCAAAGTTGATGAAGATCATCTTGAGTTGGGAGAAATCCTTATTGTTTTCATACTCTTCTCACCTCCATGGGTTAGCCCTAAAGCAAAAAAGGAACATATGCAAGTATATCTATGGACATTGAGTGAAACACAAATGGGATGATGTCTAAATATGCATTGATTACCTAGTTCCTTGCTTACCTTTGAGGGAATGTGTGACTCCTTGAACTAATGCATGAGGTTGAGGTTGATTGCATATATTTCTTTCCAAAATGAATGAGTGAATTTAATTGGCGGAGTCACCCCTCAAAAGCTTCTAGTTCTTCCTCTTGGGAATCCACACCAAATTGATGGGAATCCTTGGAGTTGTGGTAGCACTTGTTGAGGTAGAGCTAGTAGTATCCTTGGGAATCCACTTGACCTTGGCTTGGGGTTCTTCTTCAATTAGGTCAATGTCATCTTGAAGCTTTCCCTTGCCTTTGTGGTCTGGTGGTAGAAGGCCATCTTGTGAGCTCGTTCCTTCGGAAGGACTGGACTTATCCTCTTGGGGAACAAACTTGGGAGTGGGATATGGACCTTCTTCCCGAACATCTTCGTTGACGTTGAAGTAGCAAACACATTGTTTCTTCCGATGTCCTCCTTGCTTGCGCACAATTTCCTCAAATTGCTTACTTCCGGCAAGACTCTTAAGGACACCTCTCTCTATACTCCCTTTCAATAGATCATTTTCTTTCTCAAGTGTAACTTGGCTGAGAGAATCGTTAATGGAATCAATAGAGTTACTAGCAACAACATTATTGGATTTAGCTTTAGCATTGTTGTTACTAGATGAATAAACCTTCTTGCCTTTGTTACTAGTGTTCTTAGACTTAACTTGTGGAACAAAATTAGACAAGAGTAATCGTTTGGCTAGGTAAGAATAACTCTTGTTTCGAAGGTCATCATTGATATCTTTTAAGAACTCATGCTCTTGCTCCAAGTTGAGCTTCTCGAAGCGTAGCTTCTCATGGGTTGTTTCAAGCTCTCTATGATCTTCGAGAGTAGTCTCATGAGCTAACTTAAGAGTTTTTAATTCTTGAGTTAGCCGTTCAATCTCTTCCTTATCGTCATCATTCGGTTCCTCTTGACTTGCATGATAATTAGCAAGTTTATTTTCAGTGCAGTCACTAGTTTTATCTAGAAGCAACTCATCTTCTCCTAACAAGTCATCCTCATCACTATTGAAATCAAGATACTCGGGGTGTGATACCTTGGGGCCTTTAGCCATGAAGCAGGCTCCGACTCCCTCATTTGGTGAATCCAATAAGTCGTAGGACTTGGAGGTAACAAGTGCAATGCCGGCAACACCTTCATCTTGACTATAGTCGGAGTGGGAGTGATAGCTTCTATCGGAGTGGTGATCATATTCGGAGCCATAAACCCATTAACCAACATGAGTTTGATGTCTTCTTCTTGAACTGCTCTTGGTGTATTTTTCCTTCTTCTCCAATTCCTTGCCTCTCCAAGAGTGTCTTCGTTCATAGTGATCGTCTCTACTCCTTCTCTCTCTGCGAGGTGATGCATCTCTTGAGCTTCATCTTGGAGGTAACTCTTCTCTTATTTTGTAGGGAGACGAGCACTCATTTCAGTAGTGTCCGAGTTTCCCACAATTGTAGTAGTTTCGGTCACGACTAGACGAACGCTTCTCATCATGTCTTGAACTTGAGCTTCTATCTTTGCCTATACTCTTGCAGAACTCGTTTAATTTTCTGACCATGAGGCTTATCTCTTCATCAGTGACAAGATTGTCTTTTGAAGTAGCGGGAGCATCGCATGAAGCTTTATAAGCACCGCTTGACTTGTTGTGCAGCTCATCTTTATCTTTGAGTGACATCTCATGAGCAACAATCCTATCAATGACTTCAGTTGGCTTGAGATCTTTGTAATTTGGCATCATTTGGATCAATGTGCACACTGTGTCATACTTGCCATCAAGAGCTCTAAGTATCTTCTTGATGACGGATTTGTCGGTCATTCTTCGCTTCCTAAGCCGGCAATCTCATTGGTGATGAGAGCTAGGCTAGAGTACATTTTAGCGACTCCTTCACCATACTTCATATTGAATTTCTCAAGTTGACTTTGAAGCACATCCAACTTAGATTCTCTGACAGAATCGATAACTTCGTGCGTATCAACCAAACTATCCCAAATCTCTTTTGCATTCTCAAGATGACTGATTTTGTTGAATTCTTCGGGGCAAAGGCAGTTGAAGATGATATCGCAGGTTTGAGAATTAAGTTGCAACATCTTCAGTTCATCAGCTATCGCATCACGATCTGGTTCATGCCCTTCTCCAAAGAAGTTACCTTGCACACCAACACGAATAATAGCCCAAACATGAGGGTTAAAGCCAAGAATGTGCATCTTCATTTTATGCTTCCAACTAGCAAAATTAGTGTCATCGAAGTAAGGACCTCTACGATGATAATTTCCCTCACCAGATGCCATACTCTCCTAGGTTGCTAAACCAATGAAATGGAGACCAAAGCTCTTATACCACTTGTAGGACCGAAAGTATGTCTAGAGGGGGGTGATTAGACTACTTGACAAGATAAATTTTTTGCCTTTTCC
This sequence comes from Hordeum vulgare subsp. vulgare, assembly GCF_904849725.1. Taxonomy (NCBI): domain Eukaryota; kingdom Viridiplantae; phylum Streptophyta; class Magnoliopsida; order Poales; family Poaceae; genus Hordeum; species Hordeum vulgare. The sequence goes on along the minus strand of NC_058524.1, from coordinate 499,097,539 downwards.
CAATTTTCCTTGAGAGGCAGCTATGACAGTTATCACAAGCCAAGTACACCCTACACATGCAGCTCTAATAGTATAGCAGCGGAAAGTAAAAGATGCAAGTGTAAAGTAGAGGAGTAAGGTAAGGAGATCAAACGCATGAGGTTGACACGGTGATTTTTGGCATGGTTCCGATAGGTGGAGCTATCGTGCGTCCATGTTAGTGGAGACTTCAACCCATGGAGGGTAACGGCTGCAAGAGTCCATGGAGGGCTCCATCCACGTAGGGTCCACAAAGAAGCAGCCTTGTGTATCCCACCATGGTTTCCGTCCACGGTGGACTAGCCTTACTCATGGTAGATCATCACGAAGTAGGCGATCTCCTTGCCCTTACAAACATCTTGGTTCAACTCCACAACACGAAGTAGGAGGCTCCCAAGCGACACCTAACCAATCTAGGAGGCACCACCCTCAATAAGGTAATAGATGGGGTAGATCAATGTACTCCTTGCTCTTGTGCTTCTAAAGATAGTCTCCTCAACACAAATCTCTCTCACACAGAATATGCATGGGTAGGAGAGGTTGATTTGGTGGAAAGCAATGTGGGGAGGCTAGAGATCAAGATTCAAATGATAGGATTGGAATATCTTGGTCTCAACACGTGAGTAGGTGGTTCTCTCTCAGAAAATGGATCTGGAAATGAAGTGTGTGCTCTGAGTGCTTCTCCCACGAATGATAGGTGGGTGAAGGGGTATATATAGGCAGCAACCAAAATCCAATCGTTACACACAAAAGTGCAAACTCAGTGACACCAAAGTGGACAACTGATGACGAGTTGATGGATATACTTCTCGCCCCTCGTTGGTTAGCCCAAGTGGAAGGTGGAGATGTAGTCAGCAGCAGATTTCCCTTACACGGGGACTATAAGGTTTATCGAACCAGGAAGACTCCAAGGATCAACAAGTAGGTGTCCGCTGCTCTGGCGCTAGCACAAGACGTGGACCTGCACACACAATAAATAACTTCGCTCCCAACGAGTACAGAGAGGTCGTCAATCTCTTCGGCCTTGTAGTTTGCAAAGGATCAAAACACAAGCGGGAATAGTGATAGTGATTGCAACGGAAAAGTAAATAAATGTGATATATGGTGGAGGTGTAAACAATGGTGGAAATATGGACGGGAGTCACATGATGTTCACTAGTGATGTCTCTCACCCAAAAGACGATAAACAACTATGCATGGGTAAACAAATTACAGCTGGGCAATTGACAGAATTATAAACGCACCGCAATGCTAATTATGCTACTTGAAAGTTAGAGGCTCAACAGTAATGGGCAGTACGCCAAGACAAGTAGACCGTTTATTCATCAACATCTACTTACTAATCATCCACATTGAGATATCTATCCAGAACATCTCGCTCGTATTAAGTTGCGAGCCCCACCCAAAGTGTAAACTCAAAGCAACAGACAATTGCACTAACGAACTTTGCATAAGCTAAACAATCCTTGCAACCGTGGTCACAAGCACCGTTGTTTTCTCCCTGGTGGCAACAGCACATCCCCTAGTCTCAAGTTTTTGTCACTCAAGCTAGACATCAGGTGTCATGAACCCACAATCATGCATAATATCCCTCTTGGAGTTACAATCTACTACTCGGCCAAAGCAATAAAGAGCAATGGAGAACATGCTTGAATCACTAAAGAACATAATATAAAAAAAGGATAATCAAGTATATATAACTCATCACAATCTGAACATAATCTCATAATCCATCGGATCCTAGCAAACCGAGAATATAAATAGTAGGAAAATTACATAGATGCCTTGATCATGTAGGGCAGCTCACAAGGGCTAAACATTGAAGCACAATATTGGAGAGAAGACATCACATAGCTATTAGTCATGTACTCATGGTCCAAGGAGGACTACTCACGGCACGTCCGGGAAGTGTCCATGGAGGTGGAGAAGCTTCCGGAGGTCAATCCTCCCTCCAGCAGGGTGCCCGGAAGAGGTCTCCTAACGCTCCCGATCTCGGAACCGCTGCGACGGCGGAACAATGGAAAATTCGCAATTCTGAATATGATGGAAGGGTTTTCAATCACAGAGGTAAACATAGGCCGAAGTAGAGCGTCAGAGGAGGTGGGCCCCATCCAGGCAACCCATGGGCGCAGCCAGGGGCTAGGCCGCGCAGGGAGGCCGCGTGGGCAGGCCCTGGCTCCCCTCTAGCCCACCTTTAGTGCTCCGGAAGCTTCCGTCATGCTGATTTTTATATATTTTTCTCGGGATTTTTGGGACTCTCTAAATTGGGGTAAAAGTCCATGCAAAAAAAAAGACATTAGCAGACAGAAACTGGCACTGGGTGCACTGAGTTAGTAGGTTAGACCAAATATGTGTAAAAAGATATAAAATTGTAGCAAAGCATATAACAATGTCACCCAAAAGATCATGGAACAAGCAAAAATTATAGATACATTTGGGACGTATCAACATCCCCAAGCTTAATTCCTGCTCGTCCTCGAGTAGGTAAATGATAACACAAATAATTTCTATGGTGACATGCTAACACACATATAAGAACTTCAAAGTAAAGCAAGTAAGATATGCAATTCAAGTCAAGACAATAACAAGCAAGAGTTTATATTTAGTATTGAAATTAGCAAAGTAAGAACATAAAGGTGCAAGAGCTCTCGTTGTCCGTGACTCGAATGTCTCCAAATGGTGTTTGCGTGCAAGAAGTGGGAGATGGGTTTAGAGCATAAAAATATATTTTTAATTGAGAACTCAATCTACTAAAACTTCACACTTGGTCTCCTTCAGAATCTTAACTCATCCCGAGACCACTAGTCAGGCACAAGTCAAAATGATCCTCTCCCTTTCGACTTTGAGCACTCATGCAATGGATGAGCGCAAGCAAGATATGTTGGCAGTTAGGATGGAAAAGAGAATAATGATGGGGAAGGAAGACAAAAAGGTGTGAAAGGCTCACATCAATGAGGACAACCATAGGCGAGAGAAAGCCAAATGATATATATGATGTGAGGAGTAGGGATTGCCATGGAACGGATGCACATATGAGCTAAGGTAAGCTCTCCAATGGAACTAGTGGGGGTGCATCCAACTTGCTTGCTCATGAAGAACTAGAGCTCATTTGAGGAGGCTCGTCATTGGAATATACAAGCCAAGTTCTATAGTGTAAGGGTCCCCACATAGTTATGCATGAATGATAATCTCTATGGAGTACGAATATAACAATGGAGTACGAGTGTGGATCTTTCAAAAGGAACAGTAGTGTTGCTCCCTTCTCTCTTTTTTTCTTTTTTTCTTTTCTTTTTTTGTGTGGCCTCTTTGACTCTTTCTATTTATCTCTCATTTGTCATTTTTGTGATATTTTCATTTCTCCTCTTTGGGATCTTTTAATTTGTCCTCTTTGGGATCTTTTCCTCACTTAAGGGCAACACTCTATGTTTTACAAGAATAAAAAGAAGATCATCACACTTTATAAGAAGTACTCACATAAAGACAAATGAAAACTATCATGACGTATGCAATTGTATGCCTCTGCAGTGTAGCAGGATATGCAATGAAACTAGCGCGTCATGTAGCAATAATAAGGGCAAGGCCCAACTAGCATGCGGCTCCTCGATCAAGCAAAAGCATGTATGACATGAAGATCAAGTCTTGAGATGGTGGATGTTGCATGGCAATGTATCTCGGAAAGGCTATGGAAATGCCTTAATAGGTAGGTATGGTGGCTGTTTCGAGGAAAGATATAATGAGGCTGATGATGACAGAGCGTATCATGCGAAGGGTTTGGATGCACCGGTGAAGTTTGCACCAACTCTCAAGATGAGAAAGGGCAATGCACGGTACCGAAGAGGCTAGCAAAATATGGATGGTGGAAGTGCCAACAATCGAATACTCGTATTAGTCCGAAGAACTCATGCACTTATTATCGGTAACTCTATATCTAGTTAGGAGATTCACAAAGAGATAAGCACCCCGAGGAGGAGTGTTTGGGGGTTTGGTTATCCTTGCGCATCCTCAACCAATAATAACGTGAGGGTACTCTATATATTCCAACCCCTCCAGAGGTTAGCGATCAATCTAGTAGCTAGAGTTCTCAACTAATTTTTTTAGTTTTTAAAAACACATGGATTTCCCAAAATACGACACCTTTCACTAATAGGCTCAAGATATTGTAACCAATAGTCCAAAAATTTCTCAAATCAATACCTCAAAACTATTGCAAGTTACTACTATACTTAAATAGCAACCTCATTTACCTACTCATGCAAGACACACAACTCAATGCAACAAGCCAACTCTCTAAACAAGGTAAGCATGATAACTCAAGAGAGTTTCAAAAGAAACTTAAATAAAAGCTCTTAAAAAGATAAAGCATGAAAACTAAGAGTTAAGATGACCACAGCTATGAAAAGATAAAGAACACACAAAAAGATAAGCATGAAAACCTATGTTGTGTTCTAGAGTGGAGTGGAGCGTGTTTCTCTCCCAAACAAAGAAGGCTAGGTTCCGACTTGTTATGAACAGCAAGGAAAACTAAAACAAACTAAAAAGTAAAGAGCAGGATGCTCCAAGCATAGCACATAACATATGAAGTGATAAAAATATAGCATGCAGATGGACGAACTGATGATTGTTGATGGAGAAGGTGTTGCACGGGGGCATCCCCAAGCTTAGATGCTTGAGTCTCCTTGAATATTTGTTGGGGGTGCATGGGCCATCCCCAAGCTTGAGCGCCTGACACTCCTGGATCTTCTTTCATCATCTTCCATCGCATACTTGAAAACTCCCTTCATACGGAACTCATCATAAGCTGATTAGAGTGGTTAGTGCCCATAATAAAATAATTAATTCCCTACTAGCAATAAGGATTTTCATGAATATCTAATGTTTCACAAGATTTCCAAAAGGTTTTTGCAAAGGAAAAGCAAGCTTAAGATTTGCAAAACGATGAAAACGCAAAACGTGGCAGAATGTGTGAAAAACAGAACAGCGGGTAGTAAATATTTTTTCGAGTCACTTCTGCAACTCAAATAAAAAACTCAGAACAGACGACAGAAATACAATTATATAGACCATACTGTCAAAAACATTCAGATCAAAAAGATAATCTGGTGATTTTTCGCGAATTGTTCCATCAAGCAGACATAATCTGTTTCTGGACAGCGTGTCACAACTTTTGAACTTTCTCGCAATTGGAGGCTAAAACCTGGCACAAAGCTCGAAAATAAAGATAAAATGATGTTTCTACAGTAGTAACAAGCATCAAGACCACTAAAACTGAGAGTAAAAAAAAATTGGGTTTCCTCCCAACAAGCGTTTTCTTTTATGCCTTTGAGCTAGGCATGATGCAAAAAAGATCAAGTATTATCAACTCCAAAAGAATAACTTGCCCGAGTAACGGACTCATAAGGTAACTTAATCTTCTTTCGAGGGAAGTGTTCCATTCCCTTTTTAAGGGGAAATTGGAATCTAATGGTCCCTTCTCCCTTTTTGTGTAGTTTTTGGTATAAGACTTTAAATAAAAAACTAGAAAGCAAACTAACAAGACTAAAAAGAAAAGCTAAAAGATAGCGTGCAACTCCCCTATCTTGAAGACTCGAGTTCCCAGTAACGGTGCCATAAATTTGCTTGATGATGAGTTGATGGATATACTTCTCGCCCCTTGTTGGTTACCCCAAGTGGAAGGTGGAGATGTAATCAGCAGCAGATTTCCCTTACACGGGGACTATAAGGTTTATCGAACCAGGAGGACTCCGAGGATCAACAAGTAGGTGTACGCTGCTCTGGCGCTAGCACAAGACATGGACCTGCACACACAAAAAATAACTTTGCTCCCAACGAGTATAGAGAGGTTGTCAATCTCTCCGTTCTTGTAGTTTGGAAACGATCAAAACACAAGCGGGAATAGTGATAGTGATTGCAACGGAAAAGTAAATAAAAGCGGTAGATGGTGGAGGTGTAAACAATGGTGGAAATATGGACCGGAGTCACATGATTTTCACTAGTGATGTCTCTCTCCCAAGTTACGACAAAAAAACTAGGCATGGGTAAACAAATTAAAGTTGGGCAATTGACAGAATTATAAACGCACCGCAATGCTAATTATGCTACTTGAAAGTTAGAGGCTCAATAGTAATGGGCAGTACGCCAAGACAAGTAGACCATTTATTCATCAACATCTACTTACTAATCATCCACCTTGAGATATCTATCCAAAACATCTCTCTGGTATTAAGTTGTGAGCCCCACCCAAAGTGTAAACTCAAAGCAACGGACAACTTCATTACTGAACTTTGCGTAAGGTAAACAATCCTTGCAACCATGGTCAATAGCAACCGTTGTTTTCTCCCTGGTGGAAACAACACATCCCCTAGTATCATGTTTCTATCACTCAAGCTAGACATCGGGGGGCATGAACCCACAATCATGCATAACGCTCCCTCTTGGAGTTACAATCTACTAGTCGGCCAAAGCAATAAAGAGCAACAGAGAACATGCACGAATCACTCAATAACATAATATAAAAGGATAATCAAATATATAACTCATCACAATTTGAACACAATATCATAATCAATCGGATCCCAGCAAACCGAGCATAGCAATAGCAGGAAAATTACATAGATGCCTTGATCATGTAGGGCAGCTCACAAGGGCTAAACATTGAAGCACAAGATTGGAGAGAAGACATCACATAGCTATTGTTCATGGACTCATGGTCCAAGGAGGACTACTCACGGCACATCTGGGAAGCGTCCATGGTGGTGGAGAAGCTTCCGAAGGTCAATCCTCCCTCTGGCAGGGTGCCGGGAAGAGGTCTCCCGATGCTCCCGATCTCACAAGCACTGCGGCGGCGGAACAATGGAGAAATTCGCGATTCTGGATATGATGGAAGGGTTTTCGATTGGAGAGGTAAATATAGGCCGAAGGAGGGCATTAGAGGAGGTGGGCCCCACCCAGGCAACCCATGGACGTGGCCAGGGGCCAAGCCACCTGGGCAGGCCCTAGCTCCCCTCTGGCCCACCTTTGGTGCTCGGGAAGCTTCTCTCACGCTGATTTTTATATATGTTTCTTGGGATTTTTGGGACTCTATAAATTGGGGTAAAAGTCCGTACAAAAAAAGACATCAGCACACAGAAACTGGCACTGGGTGCACTGAGTTAGTAGGTTATTCCAAATATGTGTAAAAAGATATAAATGTGTAGCAAAACGTATAACAATGTCACCCAAAAGATCATGGAACAAGCAGAAATTATAGATACGTTTGGGACGTATCAACAACTCGGTGGTACCGACTAGTACTAAAAGTGTGAACTTTGAATATCGGTGAAACCGATATATAGAACTCGGTGGCACCGAAAAGGTGACTAACGTCCAGATGGCCAAACTCGGTGGCACCAATACTCAAACTCGAGAATTCCGATTTTGTGTATCTTGGCAACAGAATGTTGGTCACACTGAACTCAGTAGCACCGATGCAGTTTCAGTTGCACGGATTTGGTGGGAATGGCTAGGGTTCTGTCTTAGGTTCAAACTCGGTGGGTCCGTTTTGGCAATGTTGGTGACACCGAATTTGTGAATGTGGAACTTGACAGGTGGATATGTGGGGGAAATGACTGAGTGTTTTGGTGGATAACTGTGAGCATTTGAGCAATCAGTTCATTTTACTACCTCACCCCCTTTTAATAGTATTCGCTTTCCTATCGAGTCAAAAGTGATTTATCACAAATATAAAATGAAGAGTCTTCTAGCTTGAAGCTTGAGCCAATATTATTCCTTTCTTGCATCCAGGGGCATCTCCACTTAAACCTTAAGCCATAGCATCTTCTGAAATTTTCTGAAATATACTTGGTAAACACATTAGTCCAATGATGCATATGTTGTGATCAACTATCAAAACCACCCTAGGGAGCAATTGTGCTTTCAGTAGCTCACACGCTGAGGCCTCTTGGGCGGTGCTGGCCAAGGCGGGGCCGAAGCGGGGGCTGTCCACAGCGGCCTTGCCGACGGCGGCAGTGCTTCGGCACGGCTGGGGCTGCAGCACGGTGCAGCAGTGGAGGGGACATACTCTCGTCGGGCGCAACACAACTCCTTGGGACGGCAAGAGGCAAGGGCAGGGACGCGGCAGCTCGCGTGTGCGCGTGCAGAAAACGCGCTCTTGGCGCATCTAGAGCACGCACACTAGGTGTTCGGTCAAATGCCTAGCGCCTCTAGCTACCTCCAAAGCTTCTTCAAACTGACGGAATTAGGCTAGGGGTTAGGGAAAGAGTGACAGACATGCTGGCCTAGGCAGGCAAGAAACTTCCCAGTGCAGACTAACACACATGCCAAATCTGGCCATGCACCAATGGTGTTTGATGAAATGCCACAAGCATCAAATGGGCTTTACTGCAACCCAAAATCTCGATATCACACTCTCTTTAGGTGTTAGTAATGATGGAAGGGTTAGTTGAAGAAAAGAAGAAAGTGGTTAGTACAACCTTTGGAGAAAAGCTTTTCTGGGCAAAATCTTGGAGGCATTAAAACATGGGCTAAAAATGCTCCAAAGGATCTCATCTCTCGGACTTAAGGTTTTGGTAGGGTGAAATACCAACAGTAAAAATCTCATGGGCATTGGAGTAATTAAAATAGGGGTTGCAGTACAAATCACCAAAGTGGACGAGAATAGAAAAAGGGTTATTTTAATAAAAAAATCATAGCACAAAGTTGTAATTTCGCATAAAAGTTAATCTCGTCTAATCCTTGACATCTCCAAATTTTTACAGAATTTTTGAAAGAGTAAATCTAGGGGTTGTAGTTCAAAACACCAAGTGGACCATAATAGAAAAGAAGATGGCATGTTCAAATTTTCCAAAACACTTGGTTATGTTCTTACAAAAATTTGATCCAGAAACATCACATGTCACCTACAAAGTTTTGTAGAATTTTTATAAAAAGTTATCAAAAGGTTGTAGTGTAAAATAGCTCTTTAAAGGAATTAAAAGCCATTTTGAATAAGTGGAAACTTGGCATATATATATATATATATATATATATATATATATATATATGAAGTCTTCCACTGAATTTTTCAACAAAGAGGAAATGTGTGGGGACCCCGACTTACGAGTCGAGATCGCCGAATGAACATGCTCGGTAATCCCACAGATCAATGCTTACCGAACACACATATACAGAATAATAAGAGTCTTACATCTGAACATACTGTTTGATACAACAAATGACCATCATGGTCAAGTCTCACATAGGTAGGGCCAATAAGGCCAATCACACCGTTACATCTACTAGCGGAAATCTTGGTAATAAACGAGAACCCATGCCATCAGCCTTCACCAACATGCATTCCGCTGGGAAGCGTCCTAGTTCGCGTGTCCGTCTCCGATCACGAATTCTTCTCCGAACTCCGGTTCCTCCATGTCTGCTCAATAACATAACCAGTGGCAAGCCAGTGAGTACTTTTAATGTACTCGCAAACAACCCATGATGTGGATAATGTAGTTGGCATGATACTAAGTAATATGCAGCCTTTGCGGGAAGCAAATTTTTACTTAAGAATATGCATGGTCAACTACTTGCAAGGATATGCATCATAAGCTAGATGGTAAACATCAGAACAGGTTACAGATATCAACATATGTGTTGAGGGCTGAACACTTTGGGTTAACCTGACATGCCAAGTCACCAAACTTGACCATATCAAGTCTTTCATAGCACACTATGAACACACAAACACACACACTATTGGTTTATGTGGAAACGACTGGACGTAGTTTAAGCAGCACCACCCAATTGTCCTTAACCGTGGACACGGCTATTCGAATAGTTTTACACTTTGCAGAGGTTGTATGCTGTACCCACGAGATCCGAGAAACTTCTTTGTCATCCACGACTCGCGGTATATATCATACCCGAGGTAAGTGTCTGGTCATTGCCTTTCCCCTGACGATACTAGACAAAGAGTTCACTCAATTGGTACCCAGCCCACATGATGTACGTCTTACGAGCACCAACTCTAGACCGTATCATCCATGCGGGGACCAACGGTGTGCCCGGAACACGTAAAAATGGCATAGTCGACCTACCTGGTATGACCCCATCACGAGAGTGAACACATATCACTCCCGCCACCAGTAATGTGGCTCTTTGCTAGCACCGACAAAAGTAATCAACAAAGCCCCGTCCCACAAAGGGATATCGTGGTCATACATGTAAGGTTGGGATGTTCGAAACATCATAAATCTAATCCCATTTCCGAAACCAGTCACACAAAATATTCTCGGTGCACCAGTTATTTCGCAAGTGGTCACCTAACTCAATATCATCACCCTCGGGCATTAGTGGCACCCGACGGGCTTTTTGTAAAACCTTTGATATCAACTTGTGTTACCATCATCATGCACATGCTCTTTCTATGCGTAGCACTACTGTCTACTTGTCAATATTTTATCAGCGTGACCCTCATAGATGATAGGTTGATGCTCAATGCAAATGCTCCAGAGGAGCTATCGGAAACACCATGTTGGGGTGCACCGATCATCCTTAATTATATGCATCGGAGTAGAGTAACCAATGTGTCATGCATAGAAGTCTTTCTTAGACATGGTCAAATGGGCTGCTTGCCTTGATCAGCTAGGTATCCATGATCTTCGGGTCCAAGTCCTTCGTCGAACACGGAATCTATCATTGTAATAATGGTACTAATAATAAGAAGCACATTAAAAAACAGAGCATAAACTCACTTTAAAAATGTTAACCTATTCTGATAAATCCTTTCTATAGTTTTAAAAATGTTTGCCTATGGTTTTGATGCAAAAAGGTATATTTAAAACCTATTTAAGAGGGGCTAAAATATTTAAACTAGGCATTTTAATCAAAGCTATGTGTAAAAGTTTTTACAAAAATTAGTGTAGCAGCACTAATAAATTCTACACCTTTTTAGAAGAAATGTGGTGGAAAATTATTTAAATTTGATTAAATATTTAACTTTACAAAAATCATTTAGAATCAGAATAAAAAGAAAAAGGAAAAAGGGCTCAACCCTGGCCTGGCTCGGCCAGTGGCTGGGCCGGCCCAACTGGCCAACCGGCCAGTTAGCCAGCCAGTAGCCCAGGTGTGCGTGCGCCGTCAGGTTTAAACTTGACGTGCGGGCCCGTGCGGTCAGCGGCAGAGAGAGGAGAGAGGGGGAGAGACTAGTCACTGACAGGTGAGGCATGTCTGTCGGGGTCATATTCCTCCTCTAGACAGAGGGGAGAGAAAGCACGCCGGCGGTGATTCCGACGCCCTCGTGGCCAGGTGATGGCAGGAACGGCACCGTGGCATCGTCGCCTACCTGCTGGTGGTCGAATGAATGACGGGGAGGCCCTAGGTCATCGGCGACGACGTCGACGCGGCAGAGGTGATTCGTGTGGTGGTGGAGATGGTGCTATGGGCAGGGAAACACTCGGGGAAGAGGTGGAGAGGCTTGCTGAGCTCTCTACGGTCACGGAGGAGGTGAGAGGAGTGCGAGAGCTGGCGTGTCGCCCGAGATCGATGGAGCTCTGAAGCGGCGGGGCCTCGGTCGATCTCGAGCACCGGAGCTCTCTCTGCTCGAATGGAGTGGCTAGGGTCTCGATTGCGGGTCTGGAGGAGTGGTGTCATGTGCTGGAGTAAAGGGGGAGGGCCTATTCATAGGCCAGCAATGGTGCACCGAGCGGGGGAGCACCGGTGGTTTCACCGCGGCTGCAGGAGAGGGAGAGAGGGCACGGGGTTGATACCACGGTTTCGCCCACGTGGTTTGAGACCCCAGAGACTCAACAAGAGAAAAGGGGGGCTCAGTGCGCGCGTGCTGCAGGGCCGCGCACGACTGAACGTATCGGGCGCACGCGGGCACGCATCGCCTGAATTAGTAGAGAGGGGGAGAAGGGGCCCTAGGGCTGCCCTGAGTCAGGAGGTTTGTCGGGGACGCGGAGGTACACCCAGGGGAGGTGAGAACCAGCCGGGGCTGGCTTCCTTTGCCTCGGGTGCGCCCTGTAGCGCGCCCAGAGCGCAGTTTTGGCATGCCACGGCATGCTGGCGCTCTCTCGGGTGCTTTGTCCATGTCTGGCGTGTTCGGGGGTTGTCTAATATGCCCCTCAACTGTTAGGAGCCAAGATACTCATTGTTGTCCAAAGGGAAGTGATTTAGGAGAAGCTGTCAGCCTTGAATCAGAGACTAAATTGGGAATTTTGTCTTACCTGCTTGGAACCAGAGAGGGGCCACTCGTCTACAGTTGAGGAGTGGTGCTGGTAGCTTGCACTAAGAGTTTAATGGGAAGGGACTGGGTGTAGAGGGTGCTAAGTGTTGTTTGACCATTCTGGCTGAAGGTGTTTGATATGGGTTTGGGGTAGCTAACCTCCCCCAATGATGCTAAAAGTTAACAGGTTTGGGTTTTAGGCAAAAGTAGGATGCTTTACCAATTTTGAGCTCCATTGGACAAGTTTGACAGTGTAAACTTGAAAAGACCCCCAAATGGGCAGTTCTGTCCTTTTAAAAGAGAATGTGGGTAAATTAATCCCCACAAACCCAAATCTTGGCAGGGTCTCCTCATTTGGGGTATTGAGCACTCGTGCAAAGTTTCACGCGATTTGGACAAACTTTTCTATGTAGAGTTGCTACAACTTGATTACGGATAGGGAAGGTTTTAGGAATATTTGGTGAACCAAACCAACTTGGAATGAGGTGAAACTTGGCATGACCACCAAATATAGCTTGGGAAGCATGCTAGAATTTTCTGAGAATTTATTGAGAAGATTTCCTTTGGAAATATTTCAAAATGTCAAAACAGAGAGAATAGGTTTTCAAGGATTAGCTCAAATATTTTGAACATAAATAGGGGTTGTATGTATGGAAAATATATGTCCTCTGAGTATCCCCAAATTTTCTTAGGTTTGTCTAAGGCATAAAAATAATATTCCATTCAGAAATATCCTTTCTGGGCTCAAAAAAGGACATGCAAATAAAATAGGAAAATATTTGTAGCGACCCAACTCAAGACGAGTCAAGCCTCTGTGTATCTGTGCCATCCCTGGATCAGTATGCTGGCACACACAGTACATCAATGTATATATTAAAGTGCAATCACATGTAAAATAGCGTAAAACTGATATATACCTTAAATATCTCAGCGGAAGCAGTCAAGGGAGTGGAGTCCCAATAAACACCAACGGCAAGTTGAGTGTAGACCGTAACCCTGAATCGTACTCTTACTCGTCGAAGAAAAATATCTGCAACATAAGACGTTGCAGCCGTGTAGGTCAGCATAATGAATATGCCGGCAAGTCACATAAGAGAGGGGTAAAGTAATAATCAACTATCTCTACATGCATATTTGGTCGGTGGAGCTAAGTTTTGCATAAAGCCAGTTTTATCCTACAACAAGAGGGGTTGAAAGAAAAATGTTACTATAAGGTTTGTTGTTAACGAGATGGTTCCGCCAACCAGTTCTCGTACCCGAGTTGTCAATAAATACCCTCATCAAATATATTTAATGGTGTTGAGAAATCCAGATAACCTCAGTTCCTTTGACTCAAGTTGTCCATGACCGTGGACACGGCTAATCGATTAGGTTTGAGTACTCTGCAGAGTTTTGCACACGTTCCCCACAAGATTTGATCGCCTCCGTGTATGTCCTCGCACTTCAAGGTGTTTGAAGACCGGATGATCAAAACATGGTCTTTCAACGGGTCCCTCTGAATCCCTGTCGGTGCCCATCCATTCCTACCGTTCGTCTACATCTGCTAGCACCGCCTGTCCAGAGTCGCCGCGTTGTCCAACCAAGCCAGAGCCCATAATGACTTGTGGCTGTGCAGGTAAGCCTTGGGTCTTGAAAATATCCGTCCGTCTCTTTGAGCCTGGGTGAAGCTTTCCGCAGGATGACATGGCCTCTCCAGCATCCCGGGCATCCACTGGATTTTCCAGGGAGCCGGTCAACCGTCCTTCACCCAGTGTTGCATTGCGTCCGAGGTCTTGAAAATCTTGTCTTAGTCCGGTCTTGATTATTTTGTCAACCTCGCATCACTCGTGGAATACATTCAACCGATAACCCGTCTACTCAAGCATAGCATTAAGTAATTGTCATCCCGGGGCCAAGTGTCGGGGTTGTTGTGTTCCTACCACATGATACTACAACTTACAATTAAGTTTCCAAGTACCTAGGCAGCATGCAAATGGGCATAGGATGGTAGAACTACAATGCATAAAACATAGGTGAAAGTATGATCAAAGTGACTTGCCTGTGATGTTGACGAGGAAGAATTTCTCAAGAAAATAACTTGATAGACTACTCGTCACTCTCCGATGAAATCTATATAACAAACATAGCATCCACATAAGCACACATACTAGCAATCATTCTAGCAATCAAACAAAAGAGCGAGAGTGAATAAGAAGCCGAAGAAAACTTCAAATAAGACTAGCGAGTCTTCTACTACGTCAAACACTAGATGGTTTTGTCTAACAGAAAATAATAACAAAGAACTAATATATAAATCTACTAAGATAAAATAAAGTGTTTTTCACAAAACCTTTGAAAGTATTTCCAAACGGGATTTGAAACAACGGTGAAAACAATTGCACGTTACTACGGAGCTAGAATTGTTCTTATAAAAACATATAAAACTAAAATAAGAACTTGTTGCAAAACTAATGTTATCTAACATAAACAAACAATAATAATCTTTCTGAATTAATAAAGAAAATATTTTAAAACCAAAGTATAAAACGAATTAGCCGAAAACCGAAAAGCGATGGAACAGAAACTGTTTCACATGAAATAATGTGTTAAAATACTCGAACAAAGCTTAACTTTTTACCACTTATAAATAGGATCACTAGTGGTCAGTACCAAAAGGAATCAAATTAAAAGCTATTTTTAAACTCCTGGAATAGGCAAAACAGTGTTTAAACCAAATCTGCTCTACCTTATATTTAAAAATTTCAAACACAGCCAAATTATATGTTTTTAAAAACTACAGGAAATTTGTGAGCTACTGGAAAAAGAATCAATGTCATTGGACTTCGGGATCAAAAGTTGTGGCCAAAACAAGATTGAAATTTGCTGTTTTTGCTGTTTTGACGGAAAAAACTGCAGCTATCTAGTACTAACACGTGGCAAGCTGCGGAGGGGTGTTTGTTTCTTGTTTTGGAGCAAACGTCCTAAGGCTAGTAAAAGGGCTGGCTAAATTTTAAGTGGGAAAAATAACCCGCGGTTTACTGAACTAAACCGAAAGGGTATAGATGATCTAATCCTGGCCGTTGCATGAAGATCTAAGGGCTAAAAGAGATAACATGCAATTAATAGAGAGTTGGAGGGAGAGACTAACTTGGTTGACCGTGGCTGGCAGTGCTTGCACCGGCGAGGAAGAAGAGGGTGTCGCCGGCGAGGGGGAGAGGGGAGCTCCGGGGCGTGGAGACGTCGGGCGGCGGCGGTGGGGTGCTTCTCCTCCTCGGGGAAGAGGCGGCGGTGGAGAGAGAGTTCGGGGAGGGCTCCTCCTCCGCGGCGAGGCCGAGGTGCAGCAGCTTTCGGGCTGCTGCCGCTGCTCGCGGCGGCGGCTAGGGCGGCGGTGGGGTGAGGCGCCGGCGGCGGTGGGGTGAGGCGCCGGCGGCGGCTTGTGGATGCGGCGGTGGAGACGGCGGTGGCTAGGGTTGGGGAGAGGTGGTGGTGGGGGGGGTTATATAGGCTTAGGGGAGGAGAGTAAAAGGAAAGGAGAGGGAGAACTTTGGGAAGGAGATCACGGGAGGGAAAAATAGGAAAGAGAGGGAGGAGAAAGAAGGAAGGAGAGAATAAGGAAAGGGGAGGGAGAAGAAAAAAGGAAAAAGGAGACGTGGGGAGGGAGAGACGTGGAGAGGGGCTTGGGGGTTGCATGCAAGGCTTGCATGCGTGCATGCATGGGGCGGCTGGGCTGAGCCCTTGTGGCTCGGCCTGGCAGTTTTTTTTTTTTTTTTAAACAAACAAACAGCAGCAACAAAAATAAATAAAAACAAAACAAAACAAAACTGAAAAAAATATATTTTCCTAGCTAACGAAATACTAGAAAAAAAAGGGTACTAATATACATATATGCGCTAGAATACTTAGGAAAACAAAATACATATACAACTAATATATATATAATACATATAGGAAACCTAGTTCCACCTAATGCAATTTTTTTTTAAAAACGTTTTATGCAATTAGATCACACAACGCGATTGAAAAAAAACAACTCAACTAAAATAATTCGGAGTTTAGAAAAATTTGCAAACCAAAAGGGTGACTTTAACTCACAGGGGAGAAGTCATATTATCTCCACTCCAATAAATTGCCCGCAGTTTTGGAGTGTCATTTTCCTCCGCTCTCTCTCTTGCGTGCAAGAGAGTTTTCTCCGGACATTTCTCGCGCGATGGAAAAATGGAAAAGCAAAAGAATTCAACGCAAATATCTCCGTTCCAATTCTGTATAATTGAAGAAGTCATGTCATCTTCTCTCGTTGCTTTTTTTTAAAAGCTTGAATTTGAATTCACCGGAGAAGGGGAAAGTCATTTTATTCCCTCTCTTTCAAAAGTTTCGAAAAGTTTCAATTTCACGCAAGTTTCAATCACTCAGCAAACAAACAAACAAGCAAAACTAATAATTATATTAACATTCCAAAATTTATAAATTTTGGGATGTTACAAACTACCACACTTAAAATGAATCTCGTCCTCGAGATTCGAAGAGGCTAGAAAGAAAGGTTAGGGTTTGGGGGTCTTCTAACAAATCCAATCTCCGGCAAGGTGTGATGCTACCACACTTAAAATGAGAATTACTGGTCCCTCAAAATGCTTTAACGATCCTCTGGGGTTTTGGCAACTGACATCTCATAGTCTTCATATTAAATCCTTTGGTGATGCTCTCCGTTGATATAAGCTTCTTCCGTCACTGGGTCTTCTTTAACTGACAGTCTCGTGGTCAATTCTAAATAACATATCGATGATTCTCATGGTGGTCTACCATTTGTGGTTATCCTGCAGAGAGAGAGGTCTTGGTTTCATTCTCACCGTAAAATTTCCTACGCGTGACAACAAGTGCCATGTACATGGGATTTTCTTATACCATTCTAAGGCTTAAACAAAAGCTTCAAAGAACGTCGTCTCTCTATATGGGTAAGTCTCTCAGATTTACCATTCCGAATAGCAAGATAAATGATAAGAGTAAGTCGTCATGGTGATCAATCCATTCCGCACCCAAATCATTTCTCTGTATAAGGTTTAGCGAATCTCGCATTCTAACACTTGGGCATCCTCACAAGCTTTGCAGAATTTCTCTTTTCAACGAACGAAGTTCGGATAATCCATTGGTTCTGCAAGCTGACCGAAACATCTATCGTATCTTCACAACTCTCAGGTTTTCGTATGCTCCTAAGAAAACGTTTGCTGATCCATCATAGCTTCTTCCATAATTCATATTCATTTCATAATCAATCCTTTATTACATCCTTAATTTCTTATCAAAAACTCCAATTCAAAAGTACTCTATTACAATTGCTGCCATCCACATGGTTTGGTATGGTCGAGCATTTCTGCCAACTTTGTTCATCTACCTCTCTTGGAGGTACTTTAGTTCCACTCGAACTTTCCGAGGTGCTCCTTGAAATCATCCATCTTTTGCTTCATCACGGTGGTCATGAGCTTCATCTCCATCATCTCCGCACGTACTTCACTCAGGTATTCCTGGGTATGACGAAGTCTTGCTTCAAGTATTTCTCCGATCTGACGTATGGCTTCCATGGCAGCTTCACGAACAGCATCAAAGAAAGTTGCTCGTGGTACACGTGAAATGAAAAAGTATTGCCCCATAGTCTTTGGACAAACTCCTTTCACATGGTGGAGGTGTACTTCCACGTACCAAAGTTCCACTCCATTTTCCATGAATGGGTAGCCTTTGTAGACTGCATCTCCTTCAAGGTGAATGTGCTTCATCATGTCCTTCAGGATTTTCGGGTAATCATGATCACTGTTCAGGGTCATGATCGTTTCTGGGCCCTTGAGGAATGACTCGTAGAGAGTTGTCATCTGCGGGTGTCAGTAAATAGGTACTCAGAGGAATGTATGTGTCTCCTTGGTAATCATGGTACACTCCTACTCAATGGATCCTGAGGGTTTACCGATTACTACCACACTTAAAATGAATTATACTCATGTCTCCATAGACCGTATTTTCTCATATCCTCATAATTGTTCAGAGATCTTTGCTCGTAGAGAAACAACGCATACAGTTTCAACATAGACAATCATGAGACAATAAATTCCATTTATTCATGATGTTATTACAATATCGGGGACTTCTATTACAAAATTTTCACTCCATGATCTCATGAAAAACAAGAGTGCTTTTACACTTATTGCCATGGTCAAAACTTAACTACTCCATTCTAGCTTTCTTCCTTTGCGGACAATCGCTAGCAAAATGTCCTGCTTCCTTGCAACGAAAGCAAATGAGTTCTGACAAGTCTCGAGCCTTCTTAGCTTTCGCTCCTTGGGTTTCCGGCTTCCGTCCTGAGCACATGTATTTGTGGTGGCCAAATTTCATACACTTGTAACATCTGACATGACTCAGGTCTTTGTCTGCAGAGATTTGGTTCTTCCGAGGGTACTTTTTCTTCTTTCCGGACTTCTTCATCTTGGCCAGTTCTTCCACTTCAAGTGGATCAAACTCCACTTCTTCCGTCGGGAAGTTTCCCAGATACTCTTGGCTTCTCTTTGTGCAGTCCTGTGAATAATGTCCTTCTTCTCCACATGAGTAGCATGCATTGGAGAAAAATCTGGTCAGACCTTGTCCATCAGGGTCTTGAATATTTTCGTTCATCATCGGCTCTTCTAGAATCTTCTTCTTGAGGGTTTCCTTCACTGCATCTTTCTGCTGCTTGACAACTCGTTGCACCTTGGGATAAATGTGACACTGAGCTGGGTAGTGGGTGGTTCCTTCACACAAGAAACAAGTCACCTGACTAGTTGGGCATTCCTCAGCTGGGTGATTTTCTTCACAATGAGTGCATTCATCCATGTGTTCTTCCTGGGTGTGTCCTATTTCTCCACAGATCTTGCATGCACAAGTCTTCTTCTTCGGATTGTCATAGCACTTCTGAATGAGACGGGATCTTAACAGAGTCTTCTTGAATTCTTCCCAACTTTCTGCTCCACTAAATCCTTGTATGGCGTGGTGCATTTTCCACCATATTGCAGCACTTTGGGTAAAGTACTAGAGAGTGTGTTCCACTTCATTCTTCCTTGAGATCAAGTTGCTCCCAAAGTGGTTCTCCATGTTTTGAATCCACATATCAGCTTCCAGTTGGGTCATTGGTCCAGAGACTACAAGTCCAGCTTCATACTCCATCTGGTAGGGTTGAGATTTTGGGGATGAGACGGGTAAGAGAGGGAGGGAGATACACACAATACAAACAATATTTTTGAGAATAGATTTTGTTTGTGGCCGTCGGAAAACACACACCAAAGACGGCTCACAAATCATCGTAACTAACGTGGGTATATAACAGGGGTTTGGACTTCTAATGGTCATATAATATTATTCGGACACTTCAGGGTCTTCGAGTTCTTCGGGTCTTGAGAGTCTACTGTTGGTGTAGCTATGATTCTTCAAATGCATGGTGATTTCCTCTTTACTTTGAAGTGGGACTCAGTTGATTCTTCATAAGGTCAAAGGGGTAAGGGGGTTGTCTAACTATTTGAGGTGAGAGAGAACGTTTGATGAAATCAGAAGAGATGAGAAGTAAAAGGTGTAGTTGAAAATAATTTTTTTTGAGAGATCCTATCCTAAGAAATTTCCAGTTTCTAGGGGTCACGTCCTACAGTCAACATGTGCTCTGATACCATTTCTGTAGCGACCCAACTCAAGACGAGTCAAGCCTCTGTGTATCTGTGCCATCCCTGGATCAGTATGCTGGCACACACAGTACATCAATGTATATATTAAAGTGCAATCACATGTAAAATAGCGTAAAACTGATATATACCTTAAATATCTCAGCGGAAGCAGTCAAGGGAGTGGAGTCCCAATAAACACCACCTGCAAGTTGAGTGTAGACCGTAACCCTGAATCGTACTCTTACTCGTCGAAGAAAAATATCTGCAACATAAGACGTTGCAGCCGTGTAGGTCAGCATAATGAATATGCTGGCAAGTCACATAAGAGAGGGGTAAAGTAATAATCAACTATCTCTACATGCATATTTGGTCGGTGGAGCTAAGTTTTGCATAAAGCCAGTTTTATCCTACAACAAGAGGGGTTGAAAGCAAAATGTTACTATAAGGTTTGTTGTTAACGAGATGGTTCCGCCAACCAGTTCTCGTACCCGAGGTGTCAATAAATACCCTCATCAAATATATTTAATGGTGTTGAGAAATCCAGATAACCTCAGTTCCTTTGGCTCAAGTTGTCCATGACCGTGGACACGGCTAATCGATTAGGTTTGAGTACTCTGCAGAGTTTTGCACACGTTCCCCACAAGATTTGATCGCCTCCGTGTATGTCCTCGCACTTCAAGGTGTTTGAAGACCGGATGATCAAAACATGGTCTTTCAACGGGTCCCTTTGAATCCCTGTCGGTGCCCATCCATTCCTACCGTTCGTCTACATCTGCTAGCACCGCCTGTCCAGAGTCGCCGCGTTGTCCAACCAAGCCAGAGCCCATAATGACTTGTGGCTGTGCAGGTAAACCTTGGGTCTTGAAAATATCCGTCCGTCTCTTTGAGCCTGGGTGAAGCTTTCCGCAGGATGACATGGCCTCTCCAGCATCCCGGGCATCCACTGGGTTTTCCAGGGAGCCGGTCAACCGTCCTTCACCCAGTGTTGCATTGCGTCCGAGGTCTTGAAAATCTTGTCTTAGTCCGGTCTTGATTATTTTGTCAACCTCGCATCACTCGTGGAATACACTCAACCGATAACCCGTCTACTCAAGCATAGCATTAAGAAATTGTCGTCCCGGGGCCAAGTGTCGGGGTTGTTGTGTTCCTACCACATGGTACTACAACTTACAATTAAGTTTCCAAGTACCTAGGCAGCATGCAAATGGGCATAGGATGGTAGAACTACAATGCATAAAACATAGGTGAAAGTATGATCAAAGTGACTTGCCTGTGATGTTGACGAGGAAGAATTTCTCGAGAAAATAACTTGATAGACTACTCGTCACTCTCCGATGAAATCTATATAACAAATATAGCATCCACATAAGCACACATAAGAACTTGTTGCAAAACTACTTTTATCTAACATAAACAAACAATAATAATCTTTCTGAATTAATAAAGAAAATATTTTAAAACCAAAGTATAAAACGAATTAGCCGAAAACCGAAAAGCGATGGAACAGAAACTGTTTCACATGAAATAATGCGTTAAGGTACTCAAACAAAGCTGAACCTTTTACCACTTATAAATAGGATCACTAGTGATCAGTACCAAAAGGAATCAAATTAAAAGATATTTTTAAACTCCTGAAATAGGCAAAACAGTGTTTAAACCAAATCTGCTCTACCTTATATTTAAAACTTTCAAACACAGCCAAATTATATGTTTTTAAAAACTACAGGAAATTTGTGAGCTACTCGAAAAAGAATCAATGTCATTGGACTTCGGGATCAAAAGTTGTGGCCAAAACAAGATTGAAAGTTGCTGTTTTTGCTGTTTTGACGGAAAAAACTGCAGCTATCTAGTACTAACACGTGGCAAGCTGCGGAGGGGTGTTTGTTTCTTGTTTTGGAGCAAACGTCCTAAGGCTAGTAAAAGGGCTGGCTAAATTTTAAGTGGGAAAAATAACCCGCGGTTTACTGAACTAAACCGAAAGGGTATAGATGATCTAATCCTGGCCGTTGCATGAAGATCTAAGGGCTAAAAGAGATAACATGCAATTAACAGAGAGTTGGAGGGAGAGACTAACTTGGTTGACCGTGGCTGGCAGTGCTTGCACCGGCGAGGAAGAAGAGGGTGTCGCCGGCGAGGGGGAGAGGGGAGCTCCGGGGCGTGGAGACGTCGGACGGCGCCGGTAGGGTGCTTCTCCTCCTCGGGGAAGAGGCGGCGGTGGAGAGA
Organism: Hordeum vulgare subsp. vulgare; assembly: GCF_904849725.1. Lineage (NCBI taxonomy): Eukaryota > Viridiplantae > Streptophyta > Magnoliopsida > Poales > Poaceae > Hordeum > Hordeum vulgare. Next base: position 499,075,453 of record NC_058524.1, on the reverse strand, counting down.
GAGTTCGGGGAGGGCTCCTTCTCCGCGGCGAGGCCGAGGTGCAGCAGCTTTCGGGCTGCTGCCACTGCTCGCGGCGGCGGCTAGGGCGGCGGTGGGGTGAGGCGCCGGCGGCGGCTTGTGGATGCGGCGGTGGAGACGGCGGCGGCTAGGGTTGGGGAGAGGTGGTGGTGGGGGGGGGTTATATAGGCTTAGGGGAGGAGAGTAAAAGGAAAGGAGAGGGAGAACTTTGGGAAGGAGATCACGGGAGGGAAAAATAGGAAAGAGAGGGAGGAGAAAGAAGGAAGGAGAGAATAAGGAAAGGGGAGGGAGAAGAAAAAAGGAAAAAGGAGACGTGGGGAGGGAGAGACGTGGAGAGGGGCTTGGGGGCTGCATGCAAGGCTTGCATGCGTGCATGCATGGGGCGGCTGGGCTGAGCCCTTGTGGCTTGGCCTGGCAGTTTTTTTTTAAAAAAAAACAAACAAACAGCAGCAACAAAAAGAAATAAAAAAAAACAAAACAAAACAGAAAAATATATATTTTCCTAGCTAACGAAATTCTAGAAAAAAAGGGGTACTAATATACATATATGCGCTAGAATACTTAGGAAAACAAAATACATATACAACTAATATATATATAATACATATAGGAACCCTAGTTCCACCTAATGCAATTTTTTTTTAAAAAAAAGTTTTATGCAATTAGATCACACAACGCGATTGAAAAAAAACAATTCAACTAAAATAATTCGGAGTTTAGAAAAATTTGCAAAACCAAAAGGGTGACTTTAACTCAGAGGGGAGAAGTCATATTATCTCCACTCCAATAAATTGCCCGCAGTTTTGGAGTGTCATTTTCCTCCGCTCTCTCTCTTGCGTGCAAGAGAGTTTTCTCCGGACATTTCTCGCGCGATGGAAAAATGGAAAAGCAAAAGAATTCAACGCAAATATCTCCGTTCAAATTCTGTATAATTGAAGAAGTCATGTCATCTTCTCTCGTTGCTTTTTTTTTAAAGCTTGAATTTGAATTCACCGGAGAATGGGAAAGTCATTTTATTCCCTCTCTTTCAAAAGTTTCGAAAAGTTTCAATTTCACGCAAGTTTCAATCACTCAGCAAACAAACAAACAAGCAAAACTAATAATTATATTAACATTCCAAAATTTATAAATTTTGGGATGTTACAATATTTTATAAAATAATCATTTTATGATTTTGAAGAGTTATAATAGTGCTAAAATCACAATACGAGCCTTGCGTGAAGGCACCCCCTTGGAATCAAGGACTTGTAGTGCAAACCCTAAAGCAAGGTTTTGAAATAATCAACATGAGAAAAGAATCTTTTTGGAAATAACATGTTATAAAAATATTGTTTTTGGATCCACTCACTCAAGCATACACACAAACAATGGCAATCATGGCACTCATAACACTTGCTTAAAAGGTTTTAATAAACTCAGATTTTTGAAGAGACTACACTTGAAATAAAGTGAAAACACGGTGTGACACACCTATACCCCTTACAAGAATCTCGTCCCCGAGATTCCTAAGCTAGGTGCTAAAAGGGTACAGAAATTCGGATCAGAGATAGTCTTCATGCTCCCATGTTGCTTCTGCTTTGGTGTGGTTGCTCCGCTGAACCTTGAAGTACTTGATGGTGCGGCTTCTGGTACAACGCTCGGCTTCGTCCAGGATGCGAATTGGTTTCTCGCGATAAGTGAGGTAAGGTTGAAGGTCAATAGCTTGATGGTCGATGTCCTTATAAAGATCTGGATGGTTTGGCGCTTGAAGGCACTTCCGAAGTTGTGACATGTGGAAGACGTTGTGCACACCCGAAAGTTCCGGAGGTAGCTCCAACTGGTAAGCAACTTCTCCACGCCTTTCCGTAATCTTAAAAGTCCAATGAATCTTGGAGAAAGTTTCCCCTTGACGTGGAAACACTTAGTTCCCTTGAGAGGTGTGACACAGAGGTACACCTGGTCTCCGGGGTTGAACTCCACTTCTCTGCGGTGAGAATCCGCATAGCCCTTCTGTCGCGACTTGGCTGCTTTTAGGTGTTCCCTCACAAGTTGCACCTTGTCTTCTGCTTCACGAAGCACGTATGGCCCAAAAGTCAACCCTTCACCAGTTTCAGACCAGTTGAGTGGGGTGAGACACTTCCTTCCGTATAGCACTTCAAATGGGGCCATCTGGAGACTGGACTGATAGCTGTTGTTGTATGAGAACTCAGCGAATGGCAGACAGTCTCCCATTTGGTACCATGTGCTAAGACACAAGCACGGAGCATGTCCTCAAGTATCTGATTTACTCGCTCCGTCTGTCCGCCCATCTACGGATGGAAGGCGGTGCTGAAAGAGAGCTTTGTTCCCATAGCTTCATGGAATTTCTTCCAGATTCTTGACGTGAACTGCGTGTCTCGGTTGGATACAATTTCCTTGGGAACTCCATGGAGGCTCACAATATGATGGATATATAGGCTGGCCAATTGTCTACCATCATAAGTGGTGTTGACCGGAATAAAATGGGCCACCTTGGTTAGGTGGTCAACAATGACCCATATGGAGTCGTGTCCTTTGCATGACTTGGGCAGAATGGTGATGAAGTCCATACCAGCCTTGTCCCATTTCCATTCGAGCATGTGGAGTGGTTGGAACAGCCAGCAGGTCGATGGTGCTCAGCCTTGACCCCCTGGCATACGTCGCACTTGGCGATATAGGAAGCTATTTCCCTCTTCATGCCATGCCACCAGAATCTTTCCTTGAGGTCTTGATACATCTTGGTCCCACCGGGATGAATTTATTAGGGTGTGTCGTGGGCTTCTTGCAAGATTAAATTCTTGAGTTCAGCCTTGTTGGGTACACATAAACGTTTCCCAAACCACACAACTCCTTGATCATCCACTGAGAATTTTGGGGCCTTGCCTTCCTTGATCTTCTTCTTGATGCCTTCAATGCTCTCGTGTCCCTTCTGGGCCTCTTTGAAGTCGTCTACCAGAGTGGGTTTGACTTTGAGGTTGGCTAGGAATCCTGGTTCAACCAGCTCTAACCCGAAGCTCTCCAGCTCGTCATATAGGGCGGGTAGTCTTTCCTTGATCATAGCATTCAAGGTGCAAGCCTTCCGGTTCAAGGCATCGGCCACCACGTTGTCCTTACCGGGGTGGTATTGAATGCTAAGGTCGTAGTCTTTGATTAGTTCCAACCATCTTGGCTACCTCACATTCAACTCCCTTTGAGTAAAAATATACTTCAGACTCTTGTGGTCGGTGTATATTTCACATCACTTCCCCAGAAGGTAATGTCGCCACGTCTTCAGAGCATGCACTACGGCTGCCAACTCGAGGTTATGACTAGCATAGTTCTCCTCATGCGGGTACAGTTGCCGTGACAGGTAAGCAACGACCCTGCCGTCTTTCATTAGGACGCCACCGAGACAAATTCTAGAGGCATCACAGTATATCACAAACTCCTTGTTAATATCTAGAGTAGCCAGTACCGGGGCGGTGGTCAATTTCTTCTTTGGTTCCTGGAAGCTTTCTTCGCACTCGAGCGTCGATTCAAACTTTTTGCCCTTCTTCAAGAGCTGAGTCATTGGTCGAGCGATGCAGGAGAACCCTTCCATGAACTTGCGGTAGTATCCTGCGAGTCCAAGGAAGCTTCTAACTTCCTTCACATCGATTGGCGACTCCCAGTTGGTTACCGTGGTAATCTTGGAAGGATCGTCTGCCAATCTGCTTGCCGTCAAGGTATGACCCAAGAATCCAACTTCGTGCAACCAGAATTTACACTTGCTAAACTTGGCATAAAGTTGGTGCTCTTGAAGCTTTTCCAACACTAGACTCAAGTGTTGCTCGTGTTCCTCTTCGAACTTGGAGAAGATTAGTATGTCGTCGATGAAGACGACAACAAACTTATCCAGGTATTCCATGAAGACTTCGTTCATGAGGTACATGAAGTATGTCGGGGCATTGGTCAACCCAAACGACATGATTGTGCACTTGTACAAATCGTACCGGGTCACGAGTATCGTCTTAGGTATGTCCTCGGGTCGAATCTTCATTTGGTAATATCCAGATCTGAGGTCGATCTTGGAAAATACCTTGGCACCATTTAACTGGTCAAATAGGTCTTCAATCTTGGGGAGTGGATACTTGTTCTTTATTGTGACTTCATTGAGGGAACGGTAATCGATGCAGAGCCTCATAGTCCCATCCTTCTTGTACACGAATAGAACAGGTGATCCCCAAGGTGATGCACTCAGACGGATGAATCCCTTCCTGAGTTGCTCATCCAACTGCTTCTTCAACTCTGCTAGCTCTTCGGATCCCATCCTATTGGGCTTATTATAGATAGGCCTTGATTCGGGCATGAGCTGAATGATGAACTCGATGTCTCAGTCAGGAGGCATCCCAGGCAGCTCATGAGGAAATACATCCGGGTATTCACATACTACTGGTACTCGGTCCAACTCTTCTTCCGAAAGGCAATTAACCTGAGGGACTTGAGTGGAGGTAGGTTCACAGACATACTTGACTTTGACCCCTTGGTCACTTGTCATGGTAATAGCCCTCTTGGCGCAGTCGAGTATGCTTTGGTGCCTGGCCAACCAATCCATACCAAGGATCACATCCAAGCCTTGTGACTTAAGGACGATGAGATCTGCTATGAAGCTTATCCCATTGATGTTGATCCCAACTGCTCTACATCCTAGGTTGGTCCTTAGCACTGCTCACGGTGTATGTACTTCCATTTGCCCATTAAGGAGGGCAGGCTTCAAACCACATTTTTCAGCAAAGTTTTGAGTGACAAAAGAATGCGAAGCACCACAATCCAAACAATAATGTTGCTGGGGTGGAGTTGACGAGGAACGTACCCAGAATGCAGTCCGGGTCCTCCTGGGCTTCTTGTGCGGATATGTGATTCACGCGTCCCCTACTGTGATACTGCTGGTTGCGGAGAGCCTGGTTCCTGCTTGGTGCTCCATCATCTTGTCCTTGATTAGGCGCATTGGGGCACAGTGCATCGGGCTTCTTGTTGGGGCATTGCCTGGAGTAGTGCCCAGTCTGTCCACAGGCAAAGCAGGTAACCGGCCCTAGAATGTTGAGGTCGACCCCACTGCTGTTGGGCGTATTGATCGTTGGCTTGGGGTTGGCATGCTGCTGGGGCTGATAGTTCTAGTGGAACATAGGTGCCTTGTATTGTTGTTGCTGATAGCTAGGCCTTGCGAGGGCGGATTGCCACGGACGTGACTTCTGGTTACTGGAACCACCATTGCACATCAGCTTATGCTTGCGGGTGTCATCCATCGCACGACGCTTATCCTCCAGCATGATGGCCTTGTTTACCAGATCGTAGAAGGTTCGGCATTCACACAAAACAAGTTGGTATTGAAGCGACTCTTGAAGTCCTTCCATGAAGAGTTCCACCTTTGTGGCTTCGGTGTTGACGTCTTCTGGTGCATATCTTGACAAAAGGTTAAACTTCTGCACGTACTCCTTGACTGTTCCGCTACCTTGCCTCAGAGCTCGGCATTCCTGCTTCTTAGTGGTCATCATTCCAGGGGGAATGTGAGCGTTGCTGAATCCTTCCTTGAAGACAGTCCAAGTGATAGCCTGCCCTTCCCGCATAATTTGGAACTCGTCCCACCAAGCCCTGGTCGTGCCTCCGAGACAGTGAGAACTGAGAAGCATAAAGGACTTTCTCACGGTCGTCGGTCATTTAACTAGCACGAGGAGTTCTTCAATGGTGTGAATCCAGTCATCGGCATCCATGGGGTCAGTTGTCTCCGTGAATATGGGAGGCGTAGTCCTCATAAACTCAGACAGAGTGGAGCTACCGTTGCCATTTCTGTTTTGCGGCGGATTGTTCACTAAGACTTGAGCCAACTGCTGGACGGCGGCGTTGTTGGCTTGACGTTCCTCTCGGAGATCCTGGAGGAACTGAGCCACGGTCATGCTCTCTGGAGGAGGCGGTGGAGGGGGAATGTCGCCTTGCTACTGCTCGGGGTGATCTCCAGCTTGGGCAGACCCACTGGTTCCTGGCTGCTGGCTAAAAGTGCCACTGTTGGGGTTGCCGAAGGTACTCGTGCGAGTAGAAATCACCATCCTGTTTGGAGTAGACAGGTCAATATTCCGAAGTGGTTGGGGAATCATAAAGGGATGACGCGCCTAGACAAGGGGGTTTGGTACAGTGCAAGTGTGTGAGACAAACAAAAAGGTTTGAAGAACCTCATGCAAATACTGAATTAAAATAGGTGATGCAGTCACTTACATGCTGCCTAAGGCAGAAATGCGGCTTGCATCGAAACATGAACAGGAAGCACACAACACTCGTGGTTCTCATGAACCGATACACAGACTCGACTTCGCATGGGAGACTCCTAACTTGCCTAAGACGTTCCTCTAAGCAGCGGACTGCTCGGTCTCGTATGTAGGTCCTACAGGGTCTTCTTCTTCATCCTCGTCAGTGCCTTCTTCCTTCAGAGGTGTGGGGGAAGGAAAAGTCCAATCACGGTGACGCTTTGTCGGTGAAGTGGTGAGGAGTTCAGTGTATTCTTCCGTGGTCAGACGGCGACTCTCTATAGGAGTGGCCTGGAGCGGTGGTATTCCTCCATGAAAGGCAATGGTAGACTGCCCTTCGGGTGCTCCTTCCTTCTTGACCTTGCGTCTCTTCATCTTTTCCAGGCAAAGTAGGTCCTTGACTTGGTGTAGTTCTTGGCGAAGTGCCATGGATTCCTTGATTAGTAGGTGAGTGAGGGTGTCGGCGGAGAGGTTGTAGTAGGTCTGAAACCTGAGTGGTGTCCCGTCTTCCGGGGATGGGTTGAGTGTCGAGCTCCCATCAAACCTGTCCTTAACAAAAGTCAGGTGACAAGTAGCCGCCTCGTTAGCCATCTTGGGAAGGATATCGCGGAGATGCACAAGCGCCTCTCATGCTGCTGTCTCCACTGCCAATACCAGATTCTCCATCTGTGGTCCTTCAAAGAACCAACTAGTTGGGGAGTCGTTTTCCTTCACTATCACGTCTACGTGATATTCCTTTGTGTCGGCGTTGACCCAGTGCTTGTGGTAGAGGAAAATGGGCGTGCGGCGTACTTGACACTTCTCCAGGTTGTCTCCCAAAAGTAGGGGAAAGCCAGTCTCCAGAAGCGTCTCAGGTATGACGGCCATCTACAAGTTTTTTAGGAGAGGGTTAGAAATTTGTGGAGGGTATGAAATGGTAGTAGGGTGTAGAAAATATCAAGTGTAAGGGTTGAGTGTGCTACTTGTCTCGGCTATCGTCCATGCTACCTAAGGCTTCCTACAGTCAGGATGGCTTTGATAACAGCTCTATGGGGACCCCGACTTACGAGTCGAGATAGCCGAATGAACATGCTGAGTGATCCTAGAGATCAATGCTCACCGAACACATAGATACCGAATAATAAGAGTCTTACATCCGAACATACCGTTTGATACAACAAATGACCATCATGGTCGAGTCTCACATAGGTAGGGCCTATAAGGCCAATCACACCGTTACATCTACTCGCGGAAATCTTGGTAATAAATGAGAAGCCATGACATCAACCTTCACCAACAGGCATTCTAACTGGAAGTGTCCTAGTTCGTGTGTCTGTCTCCGATGACGAATTCTTCTCCGAACTCTGGTTCCTCCATGTCTGGTCAATGACATAACCAGTGGCAATCTAGTGAGTACTTTGAATGTACTCGCAAACAACCCATGATGTGGATAATGCGGTTGGTATGATACTAAGTAATATCCAGCCTTTGTGGGAAGCAAGTTTTTACTTAAGAATATGCATGGTCAATTACTTGCAACGATATGCATCATAAGCTAGATGGTAAACATCAGAATAGGTTACATATATCAACATATGTGCTGAGGGATGAACACCTCGGGTTCACCCGATATGCCAAGTCACCAAACTTGACCATATCAACTCTTTCATAGAACACTATGAACACACACACTCACTCTTGGTTTATGCGTAAATGACTGAACGTAGTTTAAGCAGCACCACCCAACTGTCCTTGACCGTGGACACGACTATTCGAATAGTTTTACACTCTGCAGAGGTTGTACGCTGTACCCACGAGATCCGGAAAACTTCCATGACATCCATGACTCGCGGTATATATCGTACCCGAGGTAAGTACCCGATCATTGCCTTTCCCCTGACGATACTAGACAAAGAGTTCAACCGGTTGGTACCCAGCCCACATGATGTATGTATTACGAGCATCAACTCTAGACCGTATCATCCATGCGGGTACCAACGATGTGCCCGGAACACGTAAAAACGGCATAGTCGACCTACCTGGTACGACCCCATCACGAGAATGACCACATATCACTCCCGCCACTAGTAATATGGCACTTTGCTAGCACCGGCCAAAGTAACCAACAAAGCCCCGTCCCATAAAGTTGTATTGTGGTCGTACATGTAAGGTTGGGACGGTCCATACATTAGTAATCTAATCCCATTTTTGAAACCACTCACACAAAATATTCCCGGTGCACCACTTCTTTCACAATTGGTCACCTAACTCAACATCATCACCCTCAGTCATTAGTGGCTCCCGACGGGGTTTTCGTAAAACCTTTGATATCAACTTGTGTTACCATCATCAGGCACATGCTCTTTCTATGCGTAGCACTACTGTCTACATGTCAATATTTTATCAGCGTGACCCTCATAGATGATAGGATCGTGCTCAATGCAAATGCTCCAAAGGAGCTACCAGAAACACCATGCTGGGGTGCACCGATCATCCTTAACTATATGCATCGGAGTAGAGTAACCAATGTGTCATGCATAGAAGTATTTCTTAGACATGGTCAAAGGGTTGCTTGCCTTGATCAGCTAGGTATCCGGGGTCTTCGGGGTCTTAGGGTCCAAGTCGATCGTCGAACGCGGAATCTATCGTTGTAATAGTAGTAATAATAATAAGAAGCACATTCAAAAACAGAGCACAAACTCACTTTAAAAATGTTAACCTATTCTGATAAATCCTTTCTACAATTTTAAACATGTTTGTCTCTGGTTTTGATGCAAAAAGGTATTTTTAAAACCTATTTTGCAAGGGCCAAAATATTTAAACTAGACATTTCAATCAAAGCTATGTTTAAAAGTTTTTACAAAAATTAGTGTAGGAGCACTAATAAATTCTACACATTTTTGGAAGAATTGTGGTGGAAAATATGTAAATTTGATTAAATATTAAACTTTACAAAAACCATTTAGAATCAGAATAAAAGAAAAAGGAAAAAAGGCTCAACCCTGGCCTGGCTCGGCGAGTGGCTGGGCTGGCCCAACTGGGCTGGCCCAGCTGGCCAACCAGCGAGTTAGCCAACGAGCAGCCCAGGTGCGCGCGCACCGTCAGGTTTAAACCTGACGCGCGGGCCCCTGCAGTCAACGGTAGAGAGAGGAGTGGGGGAGAGACTGGCCACCGACATGTGGGTCATGCCTATTGGGGTCATCTTCCTCCTCTGGACAGAGGGGAGGGGAGGCACGCCGGCGGTGATTTCGACGCCCACGTGGCCCGGTGATGGCCGGAACAGCACTGTGGCATCGTCGCCTACGTGTTGGTGGTCGAATGAACGATGAGGAGGCCCTGGGTCACCGAAGATGACGTGACCGCGACGGAGGTGATTCAACTGGTGGTGGAGATGGGTGCTAGGGGCAGGGAAGCGCTCGGGGAAGAGATGGAGAGGCTTGTTGACCTCTCTACGGTCACGGAGGAGGTGAGAGAAGCGTGAGAGCTTGCCTGTAGCCCAAGATTGACGGAACTCTGAAGCAGCGAGACCTCGATCGATTTCGAGCACCGGAGCTCTCTCTGCTCGAATGGAGTGGCTAGGTGCTCGATTGAGGGTCTGGAGGAGTGGTGTCAGGTGTTGGAGTGAAGGGGGATGGCCTATTTATAGGCCAGCAATGGTACACCGAGCGAGGGAGCGTCGGTGGTTTCACCACGGTTGTAGGAGAGGGAGAGAGGGCCCGGGGTTGATACCACGGTTTCACGGGCGTGGTTTGAGACCCCAGAGACTCAAAGAGACAGAGAGGGGGCTTAGTGCGCGCGTGCTACGGGGTCGCGCACGACTGACCGAATCGGGCGCGTGCGGGCACGCGTCGCCTAAGTCAGTAGAGATGGGGAGAAGGGCCCCTTGGGCTACCCTGAGTCAGGAGGTTTGTCGGGGACATGGAGGGACACCGAGGGGAGATGAGAACCGGCCGGGGTTGGCCTCCTTTGCCTCGGGTGCACCCTGTAGTGTGCCCAGAGCGCAGTTTTGTCTTGCCAAGGCATGCTGGTGCGCTCTGGGGTGCTTTGGTTGTGCCTGGCGTGTCCGGGGGTTGGCTTAGATGCCCGCCAGCTTTTAGGAGCCGAGAGACTCATTGTTGGTCAAAGGGAAGTGCTTTAGGAGAAGTTGTAAGCCTTGAATCAGAGACTAAATTGGGGATTTTGGCGTACCTGCTTGGAACCACATAGGGGCCACTCGTGTGCAGTTGAGGAGTGGTGCTGGTAGCTTGCACTAAGAGTTTAATGGGAAGGGAGTGGGTGTAGAGGGTGCTAAGTGTTGTTTGACCATTCTGGTTGAAGGTGTTTCATATGGGTTTGGGGTAGCTAACCTCCACCAATGATGCTGAAAGTTAATAGGTTTGGGTTTTAGGCAAAGTTAGGATGCTCAACCAAATTTGAGCTCCATTGGAGAAGTTTGACGGTGTAAACTTGAAAACACCCCTAAATGGGCAGCTCTGTCCTTTTAAAAGAGAATATGTGTAAATTAATCCCCACAAATCCAAATCTGGGCAGGGTCTCCTCATTTCGGGTATTGAGCACTCGTGCAAAGTTTCACGCCATTTGGACAAACTTTGCTATGTAGAGTTGCTGCAACTTGATTCTCGACAGGAAAGGTTTTAGGAATATTTGGTGAACCAAACCACCTTGGAATGAGGTGAAACTTGGCATGACCACCAAATATAGCTTGGGAAACATGCTAGAATTTTCTGAGAATTTATTGAGAATATTTCCTTTGGAAAGATTTCAAAAGGTCAAAACAGACATAATAGGTTTTCAAAGATTAGCTCAAATATTTTGAACAAAAATAGGGTTTAAAAATTTTATGTATGGAAAGTATATGTCCTCTGAGTATCCCCAAATTTTCTGAGGTTTTTCTAAGGCAGAAAAATAATATTCCGTTCAGAAACAGCATTTCTAGCCTCAGAAAAGGACATGCAAATAAAATAGGAAATTATTTTAAAAAATAATCATTTTATGATTTTGTAGTGTTATAATAGTGCTAAAATCACAATACAATCCTTGGGTGAAGGCACCCCCTTGGAATCAGGGACTTGTAGTGCAAACCACAAAGCAAAGTTTTGAAATAATCAACATGAGAAAAGGATCTTTTTGGAAATAACATGTTATAAAAATATTGTTTTTGGATCTACTCACTCAAGAATACACACAAACAATGGCAATCATGGCACTCGCACTTGCTAAAAAAGTCTTAATAAACTCAGATTTTTGAAGAGACTAAAGTTGAAATAAAGTGAAAACAGGGCGTGACAAAATGTTTTCATGCAAGACTCAAATCCCAATAAAATTTTCAAAGGCTTCTACTTGGGGAAGGATTCTTTATAATTAGAAGAAAAGAGTGGTACTCAAATCAACAAAGAAATTCAGGAATCAAGATTTTAAACCAACATGGTCATATTAAAAGAATATCCCCATCTCATTTAATAAAGAATAAAAATGATCTCAAGCAATGACTCAAGCACTTCAATGGTCTTTAAAATGCCACTTGAAAATGAATTTTTTTTTGGAAAGACGCTTTGGAAAGAGCTATGAAACAATTAATTTCTCAAAAACATTATTCTAGGCAATATTTTAATTTATAAAAATATGATTAAATTTTTGGGGTGTGATAGATGGTTCCTCGGGCGACACTCTCGCGCCACCAAGAGAGTCGGGGAGAGAGTCTACCTCCTCAGGTTTCCTCCTCCATGGCCTCTCCCTAGATGGGGAGAGGTTCTCCCCTCTCGTCCGTGTCCTCCATGGCTCCCGCAGGGGTGAGAGCCCCTCCAAGATTGGATCTCTCTTTGTTTCTCTCCTATTTTCGCTTTTGTTTTCTTGCCCTTCACCGTTTCTTAAATATTCCTAGAGCCGTAACTCTAATCAAGCTGAAATTTTGAGGGGGGTTATCTGGAAATTATCTTCCTTGCGGTGAAATAAGGACCCCAACCGACTTAAGGGGTGTCCACAAGCTATCAGTGCATGACCAGGTTGGCTGCTCCCTGTTATCTTATGGGGCCCTCTTGCACCGTGTTGTGTTCATTCTTCTTTCCAAAATTCATATATATCACAAAAAAATCTCTGTAAATTTTTATTGTGTTTGGCCTTTGTTTGATATGGATTTTCTGCGAATCAAAAAACACACAAAAAACAAGGATTGGCACTAGGTAGTGGATAAGTAAGTTAGTCCCTAAAATAATATAAAATGTTGCCAAAAGTATATGAAAGTTGCAGAATATTGGCATGAATACTTTATAAATTATCGATGTGTTGGAGACGTATCAGAATCCCCAAGCTTAATTCTTACTCATCCTCGAGTAGGTAAATGACGAAATAAATAATTTATGAAGTGTGAATGCTAGCATAGTATATAAGTTTGATCAATGTTACTTCCAATCACTTTTCTAGCATCATAAAACAAGAACTCTTTTCTCATAGAACTTCTCATGATCAAGTAACAAGCTATTCACATGTTAAAGTATAAACCATAAAGTTTCTTGAAAACTATCAAACTATGTTTTCGTCATCAAACAATTACAATTCATTGTATTTTCAAGAAGGGTATATGCAAGAGCTTTGATTCACCAAATTCCATATACTCAACTATCATTTAGTCTTCCATGATCGCTGACACTCAAAGCATATTTTTAGAACAAGCAGTTTCAGTCAAACACATAGGAAGATAGGGTTTTAATGTTCCACCTCCCAAATTATTTATATGAGGGATAATGTCAACTATAATGAATCATGATCATCTATATCCAACTGGTTTTTTGTGTCTGGATCTTTCCCCACCACATGAAGCTTGCCAACAAAAGAATTAATAGATTGGAGTAGGGATGAAAATTATTGGCTCATGCATAAAAGTAAATGTAGAAAAGTAAATACATAGAACTAAAAGAAAGGCCCTTCACAGAGGGAAGCAGAGGTTTTCATGTACTTTTTATTTTTGGATGTGCAATCTCTTAATGAAAAGGAACGTCACTTTATATTGCCCCTGTAATGGCAAACTTCATTATGCAGTCTGTCGCTTTTATTTCTTCACCATCACAAGTTCGTACAAAGCTTATTTTCCCTCCCAATAAACAATCATACATATTTAGGAGCATTTTTTATTGCTTTTGCATAGATGACAACTTACTTGAAGGATCTTATTCAATCAATAGGTAGGTATGGCAGACTCTCATGGCAAGAAACTAGGTTTAAGGGCTATGGATGCACAAGTAGTATCTCTACTTAGTGCGAATTTTTGGGCTAGCAAAGGATCTAAAGGAAGAACCACATGTTAGAGGATGCATGACAATATAACTTATATGTGAATACAAGCGAACATAACCATTATGTTGTTTTCCTTGTCCAGCGTCAACTACTTGATCAAGTTTGAAGATAGTTAATAGGGGATCACAATCATAGAAGATGCCCAAGATAGTATATTTATATGTGAAGTATTTATTCCTTCAATATTCGTTCATGAATTGTTCAAGTGACCAATTGATGTGGAGCATCCTACGGACATCACCATGACAATAGTCCATTTGGCAAGTGGCACGTGCCACATCGTCTACACATACATAAAGGTGAATCATCTCCTTTACACATGCTCACTTGAACCCCTCGAGGATGGTATACTACTTGACACTCCTCTCGTGTGCATGCATAGGTATTGTCGGAGCTTCATGGATGACGAGGAGGAGTGTCAACACCTACGAACGACTGCACCATCCGCGAGGGAAGCTTGCAAGCGGAGATGAAAGAAGACGGAGACGACAAACGGAAGACCGTGAGGGTTTGTGGGTACGCCATGCGCACGGGCCATAAGACCATGTGCCCACAGGACCCCCATGCCCACGATACATGCCCATGCTCACGGGCTAAGTCGCCAACTCTCTTGGTACCCCGTGCACACTGGCCCTCACTTACCCATGCGCATGGTCCCCCGATGTGCACCTGTTGGGCTTGGCCCATGTATCCCCATCTCGTCCCTCACTTACCCCTTGGTGGCCTAAGAATATATATACTCCTTCCCCTCATCATTTCTAGGGTTAGCTAATGTATTGACAACTTGAGATTGTTGAGCATAGGTCCATCTACTATCCTCCTCCCATGGAGATGCCTCCATGTGACAAGACACCATAGTGGATGCCAAGGCCCCTTGCGAAGGAAGATCCCTAGTGGATTTAAGGCCCCATCTCCCTTTGGTATTTGGGATGAACTCGACCATGTATCTTACTTTCCCTTTGTTGTTCTCTTTTATCAAAGCTTTGATCTATATGTTGTCATCAATTACCAAAAAGGGGGAGATAGAAAGCACAACTTCTCCCTAAGGTGGTTTTGGTAATTAATCACAATATATGTGTCATTGAACTAATGATCTTATCCAAGTATATTTCAGAAAAGTTCAAAGATGCATTGGCTAAAGGATTGTGAGTAGAACCCCTTAATACAAGGAAGTGAATAGGATTGGCCAAGCTTCAAGCTACAAGACTGTGCATTTTATATTTGTGAAAAATCACGTTCGAGTCCGTAGGAAAGCCAAAACTATAAAAAGGAGGTGAGGTATCTATAATGAATTGGTTGCTCAAGTGCTTAGAGATAGCCACCAAAAATACTCATCCATTCTCCCACAAAATTCTCTGTCCAAAGCCTAAACACCAAAATCGGTACCACCAAGATTTTCCATTCGGCCATACCGATTTTCCACTAGACAAAACCTTTGCCAAGCCCTAGAGTCTCGGTATCACCAACATTCCTTTCGATGCCACTGAAACCAGTGACCAAGTTTATGGTATGTCGTTTTCAAGAATCAAAAATTCCGAGTCCTGGAATCGGTCTCACCGAGATTTGGAAACTTCCCTAGGTCACCCATATCGGTATCACCGAGATTCCTTTATCGGTCTCACCGAGAATTCGAAAGTTGCAACAATTTGTGGAAATCGATACCACCGAGATTGACTTCAGTTTCACCGAGTTGGGAAATAATGTTGTAACAGTTGGATTTTTGGTGATGCCTATATATACTCATCCACCACCTCGCATGCGCAGAGGAAGAACTCAGAATACACATACACTTGCCATATCCATTTTTCTAAGAGAGAGCCACCTACTCATGTGTTGAGATCAAGATATTCCAATCCATTCATTTTAAACATGATCTCTAGCCTCCCCAAGTTGCTTTCCACCCAATCAATCTCTTATACCCATGCCAAATCTACGAGAGAGTGTGTGTGCGTGTTGATGAGACTATCTTTTGAAGCAAAAGAGCAAGGAGTTCATCGTACTACCGTATATATTACCTTTTGGAGAGGGGCGCGTCCTAGATTGGTTAGGTGTCACCTAGGAACCTCCTACTTTGTGTTGTGGAGTTGAACCAAGAAGTTTGTAAGGGCAAGGAGATTGCCTACTTCATGAATATCTACCCTGAGTGAGGTTAGTCCTTCGTGGACATAAGCCATGATGGAATAGACAAGGTTGCTTCTCGGTGGACCCTCCATGGGTTGAGCCCTCCGTGTACTCGCATGGCCATTACCCTCCGCGGGTTAAAGTCTCCATCAACGTGGATGTACGATAGCACCCCATATTGGAACCACGCCAAAAATCGTCGTGTCAACCTTTGTGTTTTATCTTCCTATCCCTACCCTCTACTTACATGTGCATTTCATTACTTCCCACTGCTATACGCTTAGACTTGCATATGTAAGGTGTTCTTGACTTACAACAATTACTAAAACTTGCCCACAACTAAAATTGGGAAAAGTCAAAGTTCTTATTTGGTCAAGCAGTCTAATCGCCCCTCCCTCTAGACATACTTTGGATCCTACACACACATCTGATAAGGAAGATCAGCCTCATGTTGCAAATCCGAATCCAAAGTAGAAAGGAAAGGCTTCAAAGGCTTCAAGGCCAACAGTTTCACCACAATCCTTAAAATCAAGATTAGCTGAAGCAGCTGAAACTGAGGAAGAGTCTCGCATCAATAGGAGACTGAAGCGAGAACATGTCGTTGTCCGTGGGCCAAAGCCATCCGTCTCCTTGATGGATACTGCAAATATGATACAGCTAGCTGATGATGAATTTGATGATCAAGACATGGCAAGGCTGGTTCAACAAAACATACGTCTCGAAGACTTGCCTCTGATGGATGTAGAAATCATAAACTAGTTCATTGATGAATGACTTGTTGATCCCTTGCTCACCATTGACATCCTACAGCTTCCTATTGGACTAAGCGTCACATTCCAAGTGCTGGTGAATGAATAGCTCACTGTTGCTCAGAAGGTTGTGCATCAGCGTGTGAAGATACACCATGAGAAGGCTCTTTTCAGGAGCAATGTACACAAGCTCACAGTCGCACAAATTCAGGGATATCAGCTCATTATGAAAATATTTAAAATCTGAATTTGATAAGCGTTGTGAAGCCGTCGAAGGCGCTCTAGAGCATCTCAAGAAGAAATCAACGAAGATGGTAAAGGCTCACAATGCGATGCTCAAGGGAAAAACACTTTGAAAGGACATGGATGTTGCCTAGAGGGGGTGAATAGGTGCTTTAAAATAATGACGGGTTAGGCTTGAACAAATGCAGAATAAAACTAATGTTTAATTTTCCAACCACAAAACCTAAAACAACTAGGCTCACCTATGTGCACCAACAACTTACGCTAAGTAAGATAAACAACTTGTTGGAAATATGCCCTAGAGGCAATAATAAAATGGTTATTATCATATTTCCTTCTTCATGATAATCGTCTATTGTTCATGCTATAATTGTATTAACAGGAAACAGTAATACATGTGTGAATAAATAGATCACAATGTGTCCCTAGCAAGCCTCTAGTTGGCTAGCTCATTAGTCAATAGATGATCATGGTTTCCTAGTCATGGGCATTAGATGTCATTGATAACGGGATCACATCATTGGGAGAATGATGTGATGGACAAGACCCAATCCTAAGCGTAGCACTAGATCGTATTGTTTGTATGCTAAAGCTTTTCTAATGTCAAGTGTCTTTTCCTTCGACCGTGAGATTGTGCAACTCCCGGATGCCATAGGAGTGCTTTGGGTGTATCAAACGTCACAACGTAACTGGGTGACTATAAAGGTGCACTTCGGGTACCTCTGAAAGTGTCTGTAGGGTTGGTACGAATCGAGATTGGGATTTGTCACTCCGCATGACGGAGAGGTATCTCTGGGCCCACTCGGTAGAACATCATCATGAGCTCAATGTGACTAAGGAGTTAGTCACACGGTGACGTGCTATGGAACGAGTAAAGAGACTTACCGGTAACGAGATTGAATAAGGTATAGGCATCCGACGATCGAATCTCGGGCAAGTTCTATACTGACAGACAAAGGGAATTGTATACGGGATTGATTGAATCCTTGACATCATGGTTCATCCGATGAGATCATCGTGGAGCAAGTGGGAGCCACCATGGGTATCCAGACCCCGCTGATGGTTATTGGCCGGAGGGGCGTCTCGGTCATGTCTGCCTGTCTCCCGAACCCGTAGGGTCTACACACTTAAGGTTCGATGACGCTAGGGTTATAGGGAATTGTTATACGAGGTTATCGAAAGTTGTTTGGAGTCCCGGATGAGATCCCGGACGTCACGAGGAGCTCCAGAATGGTCCGGAGGTAAAGATTGATATATAGGACGGATGGTTTTGGACACCGAAAGTGTTTCGGGCGTCGCCGGTAACGTACCGGGACCACCGGGACCACCGGGAGTGGCCCCGGGGGTCCACAAGAAGGGGGCCACGACCCCGGGAGGCTAGATGGGCCAAGTGCGGGAGGGGAACCAGCCCCTGGGTGGGCTGGTGCACCCCCCACACTCAGCCCAAGGCGCAGGAGGTGGACAGGGGGGAAACCCTAGGCGCTGGTGGGCCTATGGCCCACCTAGGAGTGCGCCACCCCTCCCCCTGCCCTGGCCACCGCACCTCCCATCTAGGGGGGCTGCCGCACCACCTAGGGTGGGAACCTGTCACGCCCAAGATGCGACCCTATCCTCAATTTGGCACGAGGGCCTCGTCAAGGATAGAAGCGCATCTCGTCGTGTCGCAAGAATGGATATCGTTACAAGTACATGTACTGAAAAGAAGAGATATATAATAGAATTGGCTTACACTCGCCACAAGCTACATCAAAGTCACATCAGTACATTACATAATCATCAGGAGTAAGAGCAGGGTCCGACTACGGACAAAAACAAACAACAAAAGAAGAACGACGTCCATCCTTGCTATCCCAGGCTGCCGGCCTGGAACCCATCCTAGATCGATGAAGAAGAAGAAGAAGAAGAAACTCCAAATGAACAATCAACGCGCTCGCGTCAAGTAATCTTTACCTGTACCTGCAACTGGTGTTGTCGTTATCTGTGAGCCACAAGGGACTCAGAAATCTCATTTCCAAAGGTATCAAGACTAGCAAAGGTTATTAGATGAGGTATGGTTAAGTGGTGAGGTTGCAGCCGCTGTTAAGCATATATTTGGTGGCTAAACTTACGAGTACAAGAAATAAGAGGGGGAAGATCTACGTATAGCGGACATGAACTACTGATGATCAACTGAATGATCCTGAACACCTACCTACGTCAGACATAACCCCACCGTGTCCTCGATCGGAGTAAGAACTCACGAAATAGACAGTCACGGTTACGCACACAGTTGGCATATTTTAATTAAGTTAACTTCAAGTTATCTAGAACCAGTGTTAAACAAAGTTTCCACGTTGCCACATAACCGCGGGCATGGCATTCCGAAAAGATTTAACCCTGCAGCGGTGCTCCAACTAGTCCATCACAAATTTCCACAAGCCGCATAGAAATCCTCGATCACGACACTCGCGATCTCGTGGGATTCCTTAGTGGAAAGCCTCAACTCTGAGATTACCCAAAGCATCATCAGAATCCCGATGCATAAGATATCTCGTCAAAGGTAAAACTAATCCAGCAAGGCCACCCGGCGTGTCGACGATCCCGATAGGAGCCGCGTATCTCGTTCTCAGGACACGACGGATAAGCACAGCGTACGTTGGCCTGATAGAAATCTCTCGAGTTGCCCCGGGTTGGCCCCGCAAACGGCTCTAGTTTTGGACCAGCACCAACAGCACTGGCCCTCCCTGTATTATGTAGAATTACTCCTCGGGTAGCACTAACTCCCTATGCATTTCAGATTAACACAATTATTATGTTGGGCAAATGTAGAACCAATGTTGGGCCTTGCCAGACCAACTTTAATCTAAAACGAATTATCAAGGGGTCCGCATAACAACCCCGATCGTGTTAGGAGCGCTCGTTTATGGAACATAACACCGGTAGCCGAAACTAAGGGGGCAAAGGTGGAACAAAACACCAGGCTAGAAAGGTAGAGCCTTCCACCTTTTACCAAGTATATAGGTGCCTTAAATTAAATAGCATTTAATATGGTGATAAGACAAGGAACCCATGTTAACACATGGAAGCAACTGCACCTGCAACTAGCAACGCTAACAACATGGTTAAGCATGCGGTAACATAGCCAATCAGTGCTTTGCTAGGGTGATCAGGTTGAAGGTTTGATGGCATTGTTGAGAGGCTGATATTTAACATGTGGTAGGCAACGAGACATAACCGATAGAAGCGGTAAAACTAGCATGGCAATGATAGTAATGGTATCTGGGAAATGGTCATCTTGCCTGAGATCCCGCTTGGTAGAAGAACAACTCGGTGGAGTCGGCAAACCAACGTAGTCGAACGGGTCCTCACATTCCGACATGCTTGCGGAACTCTATCGCGACGGAGCAAACCGGAATCAAACATCAACACAGATGTTCACCACGGCAAATGCAAGACATGATGCACACCCTAATATGATGCATGATCAGATCAAAATGCAGGGGATGGCATGGCAATTCACATCACGCAAACACTACACATTAAGTGAAGCTCGATATGCAACGGGTTGCATATCGACGAAACTCCACGATTAATTATTTAATTCACTCCCGATTATTTAACACGCAATATTAAATGTTGTTAACATGGCAAGGGGTGAAGCGAGTGATTCTACCTGACATCCTAGTCGGTTAACTAGCGGAGCAAGGATCGGAGCTACGGCACAAGAGACATGCAACACAATATATTATGCCATGAATGCATCATGCATGCGAGTTCAAACATCACGGGAAAGAAGAGAAAGAAGCATATGTCGCCACGGCGAGCGAGAGGGAACCATGGCGGCAAAACGGAAACGAATCCACGGCAACGTTCCTATCCCGATAACTCATCGGGGTATCGGAGCCACGATCCGGAAGCGTGTGCGGGAACGCTAAATAAAGAATGGGGTGATCCCGTATATCGGGTTCCCATGTGTCGGGGCGCGACGGAAAGAAGACAAGGTGCAACGGGCTAATATAGGGCGCATACATACATTCATCTCGTACAACATGCATTCGGTACACGACACGTCTCATCAGTATACCTTCGACGCGTGCGAATCAGAGGGGTTCGGTCGAAGCAGACGTCATGGAGGTCGTGGTCATTGTGGAAGTAGTCGTACACGGTCTCGTCGACGGTAGTCGTTCCCTCGGCGTAGTGGTTCACGGTCTTCACATCGGTAGTCTAACACGGGTCTTCGGCGATGTCGAGGAAGTCGAACTCGTTTCCGGGGTCGTCGGGGTCGTCGAGGACGTCGTTGTACTCGCCAATCTTGTCGGTTCCACAAAGAAGGGAATGACGCACGGTTCTTCGCCGACATAACCGGCGACATCAAACAGCAACACGATGCAAGCAGCACCAGCAACAGGCAACGGCGACACAACGGCGACATGCCACCATCTAACAGCAGCAACTTGCAAAAGCAAGCTAGCAAGCTAGCAGCACCGAGCCTAACTAGCAAGGCACGTAGCAACTACAACTAGCAATGCTAGCAACAGCAACTAACACGTCTAGCTATAGCAAGCACACTAGCAAGCAGCATCTAGAATCTAATAGCAAGCATCTACAGCAGCAACATCTACTAACTAGCAGCATCTAAGCATCTAACAACAGCAACAACAAGCATAGCAGCTACGGCCACGGCAAACTTCAGGCCAGCAAGCAACTTGTAGCGGGAAAGCAATAGCGCAGCATAGCACGGCACAGCAACCACCGCAGCAACTCGATAGCAACACTACAGCTACAGCATCTATAGCCAGCAGCAAAACGGCAAGCAGGCAACTGCATGGGCAGCAAGCAGCAATGCAACGCACCTCGGAATAGCAGCAGCATCACCACGGCAGCAGCAGCAACTAGGGCAGCAGCAAAGGCCAGCGGCGACACAGGGGCCTCGGGCCGGCCATGGCGAGCTACAGCAGGGGCATGGGCGGCCAGCGACAGCAACGGCTAGCAGCAGCCGGCAGCATCTACAGCAGGCAACAGCTGGTAACAGCGACAGCACAGCTAAAGCGGCGGCTCGGCACGGAACCAAGGCGGCGCGGCGCACGCAGGGTACCGGCAGGACGGCGTCGCGCTGCGCTGCCGGAGGGCGCGGGCGGGCGACGGGGAGGAAGGAGGAGGCGACGCGGGGACTCGGCAGGGCGGCCTGGAGGCGAGGCCGAGGGCGACGGGGATGGTGGAGGCAGCGGCGTGGCCATGGCGAGGGCGAGGCCGAGGGGCCCTCGACGCCGGCGAGCTAGGGGTGGCTCATCGCGGGAAGGAGCAGAGAGGTGCGCGAGGGGCGAGGGGATGGTTGCGCGACGAGGGGAGGAGAGAAAGGGGATCGGGAGGCTGGGCTCCTGCCGCTAGGTCGGGAGGCTTGGGGCCAGCTGGGCCTTGGCCCAAGTGGCACACGCTGGCTTCTCTCTTTTCCCCCTCTTTCTTGTTTTCTATAAAGTCTTTTTCCTAAACACCAACTTGCAAATTAAGAAAACAAGGGAAGGAGTTGGAATTCCAACAAGAGAGGAATTTTCACGGAGCCAGAGAAATATGGGGGATTTAATAAAATTGCTTTGGGGATTTTTACAGTATTTAAATTCGGAAAAGTTTCGAATATATTTCAAACTTGCCTTAAATTATAAACCATAACCAAACCAACCCCAATTGGACTGAGACTTTTGATGGAGACCCTATACAATAGATATTATTTATGGGCTCCACAGAAACATTTATTTGAGCACTTAAATCTGCAACTCAAATAAACGAAGGGAAAAGGAAAAGAACAAGGAGTGGCTAGGAGAAGAGGGAAAATAAAAATGAACACAACAGGGGAAGCAATCACACCACAGAAGATGGAGATGATGCATGATGCGTGATGAATGCAACAAACAAAAATAAAACACACTGCGTCAACGAATTAAAAGGGGAATCTTCTGGAGCGTCGGCATCGGGCTGTCACAACTCTCCTACACTACAAGAGGATCTCGCCCCGAGATCCAAGAATAAAAAGGGAGAAGAGGATGAGAAAGAACAAGAGGTAAAACTTAGTCGCTTCTTTGACAAACTAGTGAAACCAACGATCCTTGAAGGTTGCAAAGAGATGAGAAATGATATGAGAAAGAAGCAAGAATTCACGGAAAATTTCGGTAGCACTTCGGTAGGAAAATGGGACAAAAAAATTCGATAAGGTGGCAAAAGTAGACAATATTCATAACAATCAACTAAATAGAACACGGGAACACCATGATCTTGGTAGAACAACACAATAGACCCAAAAGAGCAACATCACAAAGCCTCTCGAACAATAGAATAGGAACTAGCTCGAGCGGAAGAAGAGAATGAAGCAAAAGAATGACAACTATCATCACAATAGAATTGAAGAGCCTCCGGACAGAGAATTGACTTAGTAGTTGGAAAACCAACAACGAAAATAACAAGATAGTAGTGGGCTTGTGAAAATCATCTCAACAAATATGAGGTGACAACCAACCACTAAAAGAAACAAGGATAGATTGGGAGCAACAAGAAATCAGAACTTCTTACACCAAGAGGATACATTGTGAACTTGGATTAATGACAAGCACCATAATAGCAACAATCCATAGGAAAAGCTTTAGGTGAAATCCAAACCAAGATAGCTCAATGAAGAAATCATGGGTTGAAAATATCTCATGATCCTAGAGTTGGTGGGTTTAATTAACTCACTCTTGAAAGGAATCTCTTCGGGGCTCCTACACTAACAAGAATGCTATAATACCACCTCAAAGGATAAAGAAAGAAAAATTGCACATATAAATGCAAGAGAAAGGATAGTTGAGGTTCTCCAACAAGAATCTTGAAAACACTTGAGAATGGATTGAAACCTTGATGAACCACCATGAAGGACCTCCGTATACAAATAAATGATGCAAAGATATGAAGGTAGAAAAGAATAAGATTATGGCCTTACCAAGATTTAGATGAAGCTGCACCAAGAGATACTTAAAAGAACTTGGAACTCCGGAAAAGAAAGATAGGCACTTGAGAAAAGAATTGATATCATGAGCCACTCCGGGAGAAGAATTCAGATTACTATGAACAAGAATAAGAATTATGTTATGCTTATCCTTCATCAAGTTTAATTGATGACAAGCAACAGATTTAGCATACCACTTATTCCTCTTGAAAGAATCTTGAAGAGATAGGGAGATAAGCACCACTTGAAGCATAATTGAAGGAAGCACCGGTAAGAAATCACAATTGAATGGGAATACCAAGGAAGCATGGAGACACATGAGAATGAAGAGATCATAAGCCACCTGAGAGAAAACTAGAACAAGGCACTGGATAAACGAGAGACGAACGAAGATACAACAATTGAGAAGAATTGAGGATGAAAGCTGAAAGCTGAGAATGAAGAATCTTCTAACATGATGGCCTTCGGAGGAACGAGAAATAAAAACAACTCAGAGAAGCACCGGATAGCAAGAAAGGGATACCCACGATTGACAACAATTAAGATTATGACACAAAGCTGAAATGATGAATCTGCAATAGAATGAACCAAGATTTGAGAGAAACACTCCTTCGAATTTGCAAGCTGAGAATAATGACGAGAAACAGCACCAAGGATAATGAGACACTCCGGAATAATGAAGAATGCAAGGTTGAAATAATATGAGAATTAATTCAAATTGATCTTGAAGAAGGGGTATGACTGATGAAATTCATACTTATGTCATAGTTGAAAAGATTTAAAGATCTTCGGAAAAAGAATAAAAGAGCCAGAAAAGATCCTGGGAAAGAACATGTGGGTTATGGGCCTACTGAAAATAAAACACCGTTGAAAAGATTGCTTAGAAGAGAGATATTGCAACGGTATAAATGACAACTAGATGAGGCTGAGCACCTTGAAATAAATGAAAGAATTGAAAACAAGAATTTCTGAAATATCTTTAACACTCCGGATAGAAAGAGAGAGGAATTAATAACAAGATAGGCTGATAAAAATTCCCAACATAGGAAAGAATTACAAGGATGAATGGATATGATGAACACAGACAACTGAATTGCATTCACCGGTAAAAAGATAACCAGGTTGAATAAAGATGAACACGAATCTCTTGAGAATCTTCACAATGAATCATCGGCTACGAAAGGAAGAAGAGATAGCTGAAGCACAATGAAATGAATGCGCTTGGATGAAATCCAATCACTCAAGAAAAGGGTGGGAGGGAGGGGAAAAACAAAGACAACTTGGAACAGATGAGATGAACTCCGGCATAAAAGAGAGAATGATCTTGCAAAATTAGATAAGATTGAATTCAGTTGAAGATAAGCACACCGGTTGAATGGAATTGATACGATGACTTCGGTTGAAAGGAATTGGTAAGACAATTGATAGAGCAAAATAATTAATACTCTCATAAAAATATGTGAACACCTCTTAGAAAAGATCTGAAATCACCACTTGACATCGAAGCAACACGAATTTGTTGGAAGATCGTCCTATAAGTAACTACTTGAATTCCCACCTATGAATTCCCGAAATATCTGGTCATGCAATCTGGTACACGGATACAAGGAGTAATATCACACAACTCCTATACTAACCCGTCACTTGTATCACATCCGTCAACACACAACCAGAATCTCGGACCTTCATCTACAACAGACCCTCGTGATCACAACGATACAAAGTATGGCAGTACTCCCGAACAATCTGCACGAGTACTGGGGACATCGGGGTTATCTCGCACTACTAGTATTGAAGCAATTACGAACATCCTTCGTTCTGAGATACTAAGAAATCTGAATGATAACGATGTGCTCAAGAATCCCCTGGAGCTCAACTCCCCTGAAACTCAAAGCAGATAGGAGGCACCAAGACAGAACTCCGTCACATCGGCATCATATAGATTCCAAAAATATCCGCGTGATCCTAAAAAATTTTGAGTGAGAAGAGGAGTAGAATAAACTATTACGTCAAGATTCCTCACCACAGCATAGAAAAGGAGAAAAAAGAATCCTACTCTCCGATATATAACTAGACTCAAAGCAGTTTTTCACTAGACTCGACTCAGCCAAGTTCGATCAATCAAGGGGGCTCCTGGTCGGTACTGCTCTGATACCAACTTGTCATGCCCAAGATGCGACCCTATCCTCAATTTGGCACGAGGGCCTCGTCAGGGATAGAAGCGCATCTCGTCGTGTCGCTAGAATGGATATCGTTACAAGTACATGTACTTAAAAGAAGAGATATATAATAGAATTCGCTTACACTCGCCACAAGCTACATCAGAGTCATATCAGTACATTACATAATCATCAGGAGTAAGAGCAGGGTCCGACTACGGATGAAAACAAACGACAAAAGAAGAACGACGTCCATCCTTGCTATCCCAGGCTGCCGGCCTGGAACCCATCCTAGATCGATGAAGAAGAAGAAGAAGCAACTCCAAATGAACAATCAACGTGCTCGCGTCAATTAATCTTTACTTGTACCTGCAACTGGTGTTGTAGTTATCTGTGAGCCACAGGGGACTCAGCAATCTCATTTCCAAAGGTATCAAGACTAGCAAAGCTTATTAGGTGAGGTATGGTTAAGTGGTGAGGTTGCAGCCGCTGCTAAGCATATATTTGGTGGCTAAACTTACGAGTACAAGAAATAAAAGGGGGAAGATCTACGTATAGCGGACGTGAACTACTGATGATCAAATGAATGATCCTGAACATCTAACTACGTCAGACATAACTCCACCGTGTCCTCGATCGGAGTAAGAACTCACAAAAGAGACAGTCATGGTTACGCACACAGTTGGCATATTTTAATTAAGTTAACTTCAAGTTATCTAGAACCAGTTTTAAACAAAGTTTCCAACGTTGCCACATAACCGCGGGCACGGCTTTCCAAAAATATTTAACCCTGCAGGGGTGCTCCAACTAGTCCATCACAAATTTCCACAAGCCGCATAGAAATCCTCGATCACGACACTCGCGATCTCGTCGGATTCCTTAGTGGAAAGCCTCAACTCTGAGATTACCCAAAGCATCATCAGAATCCTGATGCACAAGATATCTCGTCAAAGGTAAATCAAATCCAGCAACGCCGCCCGGCGTGTCGACGATCCCGATAGGAGCCGCGTATCTCGTTCTCAGGACACGACGGATAAGCACAGCGTACGGTGGCCTGATAGAAATCTCTCGAGTTGCCCCGGGTTGGCCCCGCAAACGGCTCTAGTTTTGGACCAGCACCAACAGCACTGGCCCTCCCTGTATTATGTAGAATTACTCCTCGGGTAGCGCTAACTTCCTATGCATTTCAGATTAACACAATTATTATGTTGGGCAAATGTAGAACCAATGTTGGGCCTTGCCAGACCAGCTTTAATCTAAAACGAATTATCAAGGGGGTCCCCATAACAACCTTGATCGTGTTAGGAGCGCTCGTTTATGGAACATAACACCGGTAGCCGAAACTAAGGGGGCAAAGGTGGAACAAAACACCAGGCTGGAAAGGCCGAGCCTTCCACCTTTTACCAAGTATATAGGTGCATTAAATTAAATAGCATTTAATATGGTGATAAGACAAGGAACCCATGTTAACACATGGAAGCAACTGCACCTGCAACTAGCAACGCTAACAACATGGTTAAGCACGCGGTAACATAGTCAATCACTGGTTTTCTAGGGTGATCAGGTTGAAGGTTTCATGGCATTATTGAGAGGCTGATATTTAACATGTGGTAGGCAACGAGACATAACCAATAGAAGTGGTAAAACTAGCATGGAAATGATAGTAATGGTATCTGGGGAAATGGTCATCTTGCCTGAGATCCCGCTTGGTAGAAGAACAACTCGGTGGAGTCGGCAAACCAACGTAGTCGAACGGGACCTCACATTCCGACACGCTTGCGGAACTCTATCGAGACAGAGCAAACCAGAATCAAACATCAACACAGATATTCACCACGGCAAATGCAAGACATGATGCACACCTAATATGATGCATGATCAGATCAAAATGCAGGGGATGGCATGGCAATTCACATCACGCAAACACTACACATTAAGTGAAGCTCGATATGCAACGGGTTGCATATCGTCGAAACTCCACGATTAATTATTTAATTCACT
Source organism: Hordeum vulgare subsp. vulgare (assembly GCF_904849725.1). Lineage (NCBI taxonomy): Eukaryota > Viridiplantae > Streptophyta > Magnoliopsida > Poales > Poaceae > Hordeum > Hordeum vulgare. The sequence goes on along the minus strand of NC_058524.1, from coordinate 499,047,687 downwards.
CCCGATTATTTAACACGCAATATTAAATGTTGTTAACATGGCAAGGGGTGGAGCGACTGATTCTACCTGACATCCTAGTCGGTTAACACACGGAGCAACGATCGGAGCTACGGCACAAGAGACATGCAACACAATATATTATGCCATGAATGTGTCATGCATGCGAGTTCAAACATCACGGGCAAGAAGAGAAAGAAGCATATGTCGCCACGGCGAGCGAGAGGGAACCATGGCGGCAAAACGGAAACGAAGCCACGGCAACGTTCCTATCCCGATAACTCATCGGGGTATCGGAGCCACGATCTGGAAGCGTGTGCGGGAACGCTAAATAAAGAATGGGGTGATCCCGTATATCGGGTTCCCATGTGTCGGAGCGCGACGGAAAGAAGACAACGTGCAACGGGCTAATATAGGACGCATACATACATTCATCTCGTTCAACATGCATTCGGTACACGACACGTCTCATCGGTATACCTTCGACGCGTGCGAATCGGAGGGGTTCGGTTGAAGCGGACGTCGTGGAGGTCGTGGTCGTCGTGGAAGTAGTCGTACACGGTCTCGTCGACGATAGTCATTCCCTCGGCGTCGTGATTCACGGTCTTCACATCGGTAGTCGAACATGGGTCTTCGGCGACATCGAGGAAGTCGAACTCGTTTCCGGGGTCGTCGAGGACGTCGTTTTACTCGCCGATCTTGTCGGTTCCATGAAGGAGGGAATAACGCACGCGGTCTTCGCCGACATAACCGGCGACATCAAACAGCAACGCGATGCAAGAAGCACCAGCAACAGGCAACGGCGACACAACGGCAACATGCCACCATCTAACAGCAGCAACTTGCAATAGCAAGCTAGCAAGCTAGCAGCACCTAGCCTAACTAGCAAGGCATGCAGCAACTACAACTAGCAATGCTAGCAACAGCAACTAACACGTCTAGCTACAGCAAGCACACTAGCAAGCAGCATCTAGCATCTAACAGCAAGCATCTACAGCAGCAACATCTACTAACTAGCAGCATCTAAGCATCTAACAACAGCAACAGCAAGCATAGCAGCTACGGCCACGGCAAACTTCAGGCCAGCAAGCAACTTGCGGCGGGCAAGCAATAGCGCAGCATAGCACGGCACAGCAACCACCGCAGCAACTCGGCAGCAACACAACAGCTACAACATCTATAGCCAGCAGCAAAATGGCAAGCAGGCAACAGCATGGGCAGCAAGCAGCAACGCAGCGCACCTCGGGATAGCAGCAGCATCACCACGGCAGCAAGAGCAACCAGGGCAGCAATCAGGGCAGCAGCAAAGGCCAGCAGCGACACAGGGGCCTCGGGCCGGCCATGGCGAGCTGCAGCAGGGGCACGGGCGGCCAGCAACAACAACGGCTAGCAGCAGCTGGCAGCATCTACAGCAGGCAACAGCTGGTAACAGCGACAGGACAGCAACAGCGGCGGCTCGGCACGGAACCAAGGCAGCGCGGCGCAGGCAGGGCACCGGTCGGACGGCGTCGCGGGGCGCTGCCAGACGGCGCAGGCGGGCGATGGGGAGGAAGGAGGAGGCGACGCGGGGACTCGGCAGGGCGGCCTGGAGGCGAGGCCGAGGGCGACGGGGATGGTGGAGGCAGCGGCGCGGCCATAGCGAGGGCGAGGCCGAGGGGCCCTGGCCGCCGGCGAGCTAGGGGCGGCGCATCGCGGGGAGGAGCAGAGAGGTGCGCGAGGGGCGAGGGGATGGCTGCGCGACGAGGGGAGGAGAGAAAGCGGGTCGGGAGGTTACGCTCCTGCCGCTAGGTCAGGAGGCTTGGGGCCAGCTGGGCCTTGGCCCAAGTGGCAAAGGCTGGCTTCTCTCTTTTCCCCCTCTTTCTTGTTTTCTATAAAGTCTTTTCCTAAACACCAACTTGCAAATTAAGAAAACAAGGGAAGGAGTTGGAATTCCGACAAGAGAGGAATTTTCACGGAGCCACAGAAATATGGGGGATTTAATAAAATTGGTTTGGGGATTTTTACAGTATTTAAATTCGGACAAATTTCGAATATATTTCAAACTTGCCCTAAATTATAAACCATAACCAAACCAACCTCAATTGGACTGAGACTTTTGATGGAGACCCTATACAATAGATATTATTTATGGGCTCCACAAAAACATTTATTTGAGCACTTAAATCTGCAACTCAAATAAACGAAAGCAAAGGGAAAAGGAAAAGAACAAGGAGTAGCTAGGAGAAGAGGGAAAAAGAAAATGAACACAACAGGGGAAGCAATCACACCAGAGAAGATGGAGATGATGCATGATGTGTGATGAATGCAACAAACAAAAATAAAACACACTGCGTCAACGAATTAAAATCGGAATCTTATGGAGCGTCGGCATCGGGCTGTCACAGAACCCTAGGGGTGGCACCCCCCCCCTCCCCTCCTCCTATATATAGTGGGGGTTTCGGGGCTGTTTTAGACACAGTTTTGCCTCTCCCTCGGCGCAGCCCTGCTGTTCTTTCTCCTCCTCTCTGCCGGTGCTTGGCGAAGCCCTGCCGGGAGACCTCGTCTCTCCATCGACACCACGCCGTATTGCTGCCGGAGATCTTCCCCAACCTCTCCCTCCTCCTTGCTCGATCAAGGTGCGGGAGACGTCACCGAACTGCACGTGTGTTGAACGCGGAGGTGTCATGGTTCGGCACTAGATCGGAATAAAACCGCGATCTGAATCGCCGCGAGTACGACTCCATCAACCGCGTTCTAGCAATGCTTCCGCTTAGCAATCTTCAAAGGTATGAAGATGCTCTCACCCCTCTCTCGTTGCTGGTCTCTCCATAGGAAGATCTGAATATGCGTAGGAATTTTTTTGAATTTATGCTACGTTACCCAACACAACTATGTGATACCAAGATATATAACAAGAAACAATATGGCTATCACAAAGTAAAGTGCATAAGTAAAGGGCTCGGGTAAGAGATAACCAAGGCATGTGGAGACGATGATGTATCCCGAAGTTCACACCCTTGCAGATGCTAATCTCTGTTTGGAGCGGTGTAGGGGCACAATGCTCCCCAAGAAGCCACTAAGGCCATCGTAATCTCCTCATGCCCTCTCACAATGCAAGATGTCATGATTCCACTAAGGGACCCTTGAGGGCGGTCACAGAGCCCGTACAAACAAGGTTGGGGCAATCTCCACAACTTAATTGGAGGCTCCCAACAACACCACGAAGGTTCACCACAATGGAATATGGCTTCGAGGTAACCTCAAATGCTCGGGGCAATCTCCACAACGTAATTGGAGACTCCGATGCTTGCCCGGATCTTTACAGCACAATGATTGAGCTCTGGGGCACCACCAAGCTTTTAGGACACCAAAGCATCCACAAAGAACAATCTCAAGGGTACCAAGCACCCAAGGGTAATAAGCTTCACAACTTTTCACTTCCACGTATCACTGTGTAGAACTCAAACCAATGCAACTAATGCAATGGCAAGAACACATGAAGTGGTCAAGTCCCTCACACTCAAATCACTCCACAACAACAACAGCTAAGGAGGAATAAGATAGGAAGAACAAGGAGATCACAAAGAACTCCAAGATCAAGATCCAAGGGGTTCCCCTCATATAGAGGAGCAAGTGATTGGTGCAAATGTGGATCTAGATCTCTTCTCTCTTTTCCCTTAAGAACTAGCAAGAATCATTCGAGGGATTTCGAGTTAGCAATCTCAAAGAAAGTCAACAATGGGGGGCAAATACGAGCTCAATGGATGGGGAACCATTGGGGAAGAAGACTCCCTTAAATAGGTCCCCACAAATCTGCCCGTTATGTGCAGAATTACATAGGGGCAGTACAACAGGTGATGCGGGCGGTACAACTGCTGTGACCAGTACAACCGCCCAACCACCACCCAACTCGAGCACTCGACACGACAACGTCCCAAGCGGTATAACCCCCTGGAACACCGAATCACCGATAGTACCGGCCTATATAATATAGCGGTACAACCGGTCCACCTCCGCCCAACAACCAGAGCTCAATAGAACCGTGTCCGGTTGAAGCATTGTTCAAAGAGTCGATATGGTTGACTAGAGGGGGTGAATATGCAACTAACAATTTTTAATATTTTCTTTAAACAAATTAGGTTTACAACAAATAGTTTGTCTAGATATGCAACTAAGTGTGCAACCTATATGATGCTAACAACAACAATAATAACCAAGAAGTAAATACAAGTAAAGGTAAGAAATAACCACAAGTGAAACCGATGAAGACGAGGATGTGTTTTCGAAGTTCCTTACTTTTGGGTGGAAGTACGTTTCCGTTGGAGCGGTGTGGAGGCACAATGCTCCCCAAGATGCCACTAAGGCCACCGTATTCTCCTCACGCCCTCACACAATGCGAGATGTCGTGATTCCACTAAGTGGTGCCCTTGAAGGCAACGACCGAACCTTTACAAACATGGTTGGGTCAATCTCCACAACTTAATTGGAGGCTCCCAACAAGACCATGAAGCTTCACCAAAATGGAATATGGCTTCGACGTGACCTCAACCGTCTAGGGTGCTCAAACACCCAAGAGTAACAAGATTCGCGAGGGACAAGTGGGGAAATTAAATTTCTCTTGGTGGAAGTGTAGATCAAGGCCCTCTCAACCAAACCCTAGAATATCAATAAGTTTGTTGGCTAGGGAGAGAGATCGGGCCAAAATGGAGCTTGGAGCAACAATGGAGCTTAGGAGGCAAAAGGTAGGGTTCTCAGGGAAGAACAACCCCTTTATATAGTGGGGGCGGGAATCTACCAGTTACCCACTCCCTGTGCACGAGCCAGAGCGGTACTACCGCTCCTGGGAGCAATAGTACCAATGATAAGAGGTAGTACTGCTCCCCTGATCGGTACTACCACTCAGGCACAGGGAGGCCGGGCCAGAACCAAGGTAGAGCACCTAGTACTGCCCTAAGCGGTAGTAATGCTCTGTAGGCGGTACTACCACCGAGTACTACCGCAAAACCCGTCCACAAAAGTGTTCGCACTTCCACAGAACGGTACAGGACACAGGCACTAGCATAGCCCTACCTCTCTGAGCGGTACTACCGCCGGCCGGGCGGTACTACCGGTGATAAGAGGTAGTACCGCTCCTGGGAGCAATACTACCGCTTGGAATCTGTAGGGCAGGGTTAGGCAATGTAGGAAAGCTCCATCGCAGCGGAAAAGGGGTGAGGAAAAAAGTGTATGTGATGATTCCACCCAGACTTTTCCAAAGCGAATCCCCTCTTAATAGTACGGCTTTTCCCATGACTCAAGTCCACCGACAACGAAACGTAAGAGCGAAAACCGTCTTCACATCAAAGCATCGAGGGGCAAGAATCGTCTTTGTGCAAATCGAGGAAATACCTGAAAGGCTTATCGCACACGATTAGTCCGCAAAAGTGTAGTCATCAATCACCAAAACTACTAGGGTAGAAAAATGCCCTTACAATCTCCCTCTTTTTGGTGGATTAATGACAACACGGGATTTGCATTGAGGATAAAAATGAGATAGAATGCAACCCCACAGTCTACTAAATATAGATAGGCTCCCCCTGAGTGTGTGCACTATTTAAGTATGCTTTTGGAATGCAAAGTGCACACACTAGGATCAACACTCACCCTATATTTTATAGACAAACATTACTTGCATATGTGTAACAACTTAGAGTAATATAGCTGCAAGAGAAGTGAGCATGATCATAAGGGCACAATATAAGCATCTCACAAAATTAAATACATATGATAAAGCTACAATAGCATATGTCTCACACCATATGGCATAGTATAAGAGGAGTCTCACACACATTAAAACGCAAACCAACATAAGTTCCACACCACACAACTTAGTCTTTTAAGCAAAGCGAACGATAAAAGAGATCACGAGTGAAAATATGAGCCATGAAAGAACACTCGTGACTCGCAAATCCCAACACTCTCCCCCTTTGGCAGCAAAACACCAAAAAGGGCACAGAAAATAGCAAGGATACAGGAGGTGAGGTGGTGCGGAACATGAATATTCAGCACACTCAGAGTTGTGCTGAACGGTGCCACGAGGAGCAGGAGAGCTAGGTAACTCACCATCAGAATCCCATGGCCAGTGGCCAGCAATCCAGGTGTGCTCATCAGTGAGCCTATCCTCAGAACCGCTCTCAATTTTTAATCCAACTTGCCTCCCAAGAGCCTTGTGCACGACTGATAGCCGCCTTTTCGACCGTGTGGGCCTGGTACTGACCCTTGGCCTGCATACAGAAGAGCTTCTTCATCCTCTCCTTGAGCTTCTTAGCCCAAGAAGGTTCGCCAGTGGGGGGCACAATAGGGGAAGCAGTGTCCTCGTCAGCCACAAAATCCTCATCACCCGCATCATCAGCAAAATCTTCAGCCATGTATTCAGGGACATCTTGTTCACGGGTAGAGTGAGTAGCCTGCTTGTCCTTCTGCCTAAGTTGCACAACCTTATGAGAAACCAAGTCCCCAGCTTCAAACAACTCATCAGGCAAGGTTGCTTCCCAAGTCTTCTCAATCATATGCATTAGAAAAGGGGTCATACATGGGGCATTTACGCTCAGACACCGCATAACGGAGCTCGGACCACATCACATGAGAGATATCCATTGGCTGTACTTGAACCTTAAACTTATGTAGCTCACAGAACAGAAGCATGTATACCAGGTACGAGTGGACCTGATCCAGATTGCCAACACGGGGGAACAAGGTGTGGCGAAAGATGCAGTAGATGATATCTAAGAAAGGTTCCAGCACCCAAGTGGACTTGCATGTAGAAGAGGAGATCTTCTCAGTGCTAAACCTGTATAGGACTTGCTTGTGCGTAGCAGCAAACTCATGGTGAGGACGAAATCCCACAGGGGTCTCAAGACCCTTATCCTCAATGTGAAGAATATCCACAAAGGACTTCCACGGAGCAGAAAGCAGCCTACCATTGGTTATCCATGTAAGAGTCCTTGCCTCATCAGTTCCTAGGTGAACCATGGCAAAGAACACCGCAATAAGCTCACCATCAAAGTCTTTGTTGAACTGCACAATATCAGGGATGCCCAGCTTCTCACATAAGGAGAGAGCAGTCCTGAAATACCTTTCATTGCGCTGCATATGTTCAACATCAATAGACTTGACATGAGGAACGTACAGGTTCTCCCTTGGCTTTAGAATGTCATTGTAAATGGACAGTTGCTTCCAGGTCCAGAAGGGACAGTTGAGCATTGAAGGCTCCTAAGGTTCCAGATAGGGATTAAGCTTCTGGGTCATCCAAAATTCCTTAGCCTTGAGAGTAGCCATGAATTGGGACTTCAAGGGCCTGACAGCAGGGCGCTTCCCCTTGGGTTTGGAAGCGGACTGGTTGACCTTCTCAGTAGGAACAGCCTCCTGTGATTGACTTGAGCTATCAGCCTCAAATGAACGGTACCTCTTCGTGCTGCGACAGCTAGGATTCATCCTACGCTCCTGAGGAGCCGAGCTGCCACCTCCTGAGATGAAAAATAGAATCAGACGAAAGCACAAGAGAAAAACAATGCGAACATGACAGCAAGACTCAAAGGCGGTTGAGAAAGAAATGATGAACAAGAAGAAAAATTGTGCAAAGTCCAGCCCAGGGCGGTAGTACCGCTAACACAGGCGGTACTACCTCTAATGAGAGGTATTACCGCCCGGATGAGTGGTAGTACCGCTTAGGGCTAGAACCATGGGGTGAAAACCACCACAGGTAAGATCCGGTACTACCGAGGATGCCTTGAACACACAATTTCTATAAGATCAACATATCTAAACTCTAGTTATCATCCACACCCCTCACATGCCGCAAATAGAAACCAAAAATACCTAGATACATCCCATATTGTCCAACACCTAGATCTAAAAAAGAGACCAAAAGAGAACAAGAAGGTGGACAATACCGGTATCCATGACAAGAGGAGAGGTGGGGAATGATTCCTCTGGTTGAAATCACGAATGGATAGCCGAAAACAGAGAACGGGGCGGTCATCGAAGCCTTGGGGTCGCCTGGAGAGAGACACCCACGAGGAGGAGTGGGGATGAATGGGTATGGGGAGATAAAACTGCCCTTATCCGGCCCCATAACCCCCCCCCATGGAGAAATCTAAGCGGTAGTACCACCCAGTGGTAGTACCGGTGCGACGGGCGGTACTACCTCTTATCATTGGTAGTACCGCTTGGGTAGCGGTAGTACCACTCCAGATGACCCAAAAATACCCAGAAATCAGGAAAAAATCAAACCACCATGAAGTAAAAGATATAAATTCATGTCAAGTGGGTGAGTTCACTCCAATTTGTAAAAAAACAACTTGGAGTGAAGGAGACAAAAGTGATATGTTCCTGTGAGACAAGTGTCGTAAGGAGGGGGCGGTGGCTGAAGCCACCTATGTTTGAGTTAGTAGGTATGGCACCGCAAAGATTTTAACCTTGGGCCCATGACCATAACTTGTCGTTGAAGCACAAGTATCATCGAAGATGACTAATGTGAACGAGCGGATTGTTTTGTGCATAATAGGGGAGGGAGCATTCGTTAAGGGAACAACACTCCCCCTAAATCCATGCCTACACCTAAACAAGATAAAATGATGAGAGTGGTGGGGCATGCCTAGTTTCAATCCACATTGCTCAAATCAATGATATTTAGCTCATGTCTTAACTCACAAACTCGTGCTTCATTCAATGTCTTCGTGAAGATATCTACAAGTTGTTCATTAGTGTTGAGGTAAATGAGGTCAATTTCCCCACGCTTGGTATGCTCCTGCATGAAGTGGTGATGAATACTAATATGCTTCGTCTTGCAATGTTGAACTGGGTTGTTGGAGATTGAGATGGCACTAATATTATCACAATAAAGAGGCACTTTGTCACAAGTGACACGTAATCCTTTAAAGTTTGTCTCATCCAGATCTGAGCACAGAAACTGGCAGCAGCTACATATTCGGCCTCGGTGGACCAGAGAGAAACACAATTTTGTTTCTTCGAAGATCAACTTATGAGAGCGTGACCAAGGAATTGGCAGCCTCTGGAAGTTGACTTCCTATCTACACGGTCTCCCGCCCAATCCGAGTCAGAATATCCTATGAGATCAAATGAAGCTCCTTTGGGGTACCATCAGCCAAAGTTTGGGGTATGATCCAAATATCAAAAGATTCGCTTTACCGCCACATAGTGGCTTTCCTTAGGTGCAGATTGAAATCATTCACAAATTACCACACTCAACATAATATCTGGTCTAGATGCACAAAGGTAAAGTAGGGAGCCAATCATAGAGCGATATACCTTTTGATCCACAACTTTACCATTATGATCGAGCTCAAGATGGGAGTTAAGCGGCATAGGGGTGTTGGCCTTGGCTGGTTTGAGATCATCAATCTTGAACCTTTTGAGCATGTCTTGAGTATATTTTGCTTGATTGATGAAGGTACCTTGACTTCGTTGCTTGACTCCGAATCCAAGGAAAACCTGCAACTCTCCCATCATAGACATCTCAAACTCTTTTGTCATGAGTGCGACAAATTCTTCATTAAAAGCTTTGTTAGGGGGACCAAATATATATAATGTCATCAACATATAGTTGGCATATGAAAAAACTCCCCTTGACCTTCTTAGTAAATAGAGTGGGTTCGATTTTCCCAATTTCAAATCCAAGGTCATGTAACATCTCAGTAAGGTGCTGATACCCCGCATGTGAGGCTTGCTTAAGGCTATAGAGTGCCTTATCGAGAACATAAACATGATTAGGAAACTTGGGATCCTCGAACCCCGGGGGTTGCTTGACATACACCAACTCCTTAAGAGGACCATTCAAAAACACTTTTCACATCCATTTGGTATATGATGAGAAGCAAATGCAAGAAACATGCGAATAGATTCAAGGAGAGCTACAAGAGCAAAGGTTTCACCGTAGTCGATACCCTCGACTTGGGAGTAGCCTTTTGCTACCTATCTTGCCTTTTTCCGAGTGACGCCACCATTCGCATCTTGCTTGTTCTCAAAGACCCACTTTGTACCAATTACATTGTGATTTGCCTTTAGTCTTGGCACGAGTTGTCACACTTGGTTGCGCTCAAAGTTGTTGAGTTATTCATGCATGGCTTCAACCCAATCCATGTCTTCAAGAGCCTCTTGTACCTTTAGTGGTTTAATGCAAGAAACAAACGCAAGATGGGCACTAAAGTTCGATAATTGACGACGAATGGTTACCCCTCTCTGAATGTTGTCGTAGACATTCTCGAGAACATGAGAATTATTTTTGAGTGTCTTGGCATTCTTGGCCGCACGTCTTTCTAGAATTTCCTCACCGGTAAGCTGAGGAACATGTTTGAGACTTTTACCGCCTTTGCGAGTTTGCCCTTGATCTCGATCTTGGTTTTGTTCTTGAGCTTGTTCTTGATCTGGTACTAGGTCTTGATCTTGAGCTTGCTCTTGATCTTGAGCAACGTCAGAGGGGTGAGCTTGATCAAGGACATCACTTGGTGCAGAACCATCCCAAGGTTGATCTTCTCCTTGATCAAGATCACAGGGTTGAGGGCCTTCAGAGAGTTCTTTGGAAGCGTGTGCGTCTTGCGTCAGCGATGGTTCCACATGAGTGGAACATTGTCCTTCTCCTTTAGCCACAAGGGGTTCCTCAACATGCAAGAAGTGTCCCACGCCCATTTTTCCTATGGCTTGGGGAGGAATTTCATCACCTACATCACAAAAAACCACTTTGCTTCACTTGGGATCCATTATTCCCATCAAACTCCATGTTACACGTATCCTCAATGAGTCCCAAGGACTTGTTGAGAAAACGGCAAGCGCGAGATTTTGTAGCATAACCAATAAATAATCCCTCTTGAGCTCTAGGTTCAAATATAGACAATAGAGCACCTTTCTTAAGAATGAAAGACTTACAGCCAAACACCCGGAAGTACTTGAGATTGGGCTTGTTGCCGGTAAGGATTTCATATGGAGTCTTGTTCAAGCCTTTGCGAAGGTAGAGCCGATTGGATGCATGACATGCGGTATTGATGGCTTCGGCCCAAAAGTTATAGGGAGATTTAAACTCCGGAATCATGGTTCTTGCCGCATCCATCAACGTCCGGTTCTTCCTTTCCGCTACACCATTTTGTTGAGGAGTGTAAGGTGTAGAGTATTGATGCTCGATTCCTTCATCACCCAGGAATTCATTCAGGGTGTAATTCTTGAACTCGGTGCCATTATCACTTCTGATCATCAATATCTTTGCATTAAATTGGTGTTGAGCTTCATTAACAAAGTCGATGATGGTTTGTTGAGTCTCACTCTTTCTCTTGAAAAAGTATACCCAGGTATATCTTGAGTAATCATCCACTATCACCAAGAAATATTTTCTTCCCCCAAGAATATCATTGGATGGAGCACCAAAGAAATCCATGTGGAGGATCTCCAAGGTCCTTTTTGAGTAGATGATAGTCATGGGGCGGTGAGCTGTCTCGTGAATCTTTTCTTCAATACACGCACTGCAAGCATGATCTTTGGCAAAACTCACATTTGTTAGTCCAAGAGCGTGATCCCCTTTGAGGAGACTTTGCAAAGATCTCATACTGACATGGGCTATCCGTCGATGCCAAAGCCATCCCACATCAACTTTAGCCATTAGGAAAGTCACGGTGTTAGTGGCTCACTCCGAAAAGTTAACCACCACATAGAGACCGTTCTCTACATGCCCAACAAAGGCTACTTTAAGAGTCTTACTCCACAAAAGGGCCATGGAGTCAATGCCAAAGAAAGTAATAAAGCCCATAAGTGCAAGTAGATGAACGGAAAGTAAATTTTATGCGAGGGTATCAACAAGCATAACCTTTTCAATGGTAAGTTCCGGGGAAATTACCACCTTACCGAGACCCAATACCTTGGAAATTGCATCATCACCAAAGTAGACTTGGGTGGCAATGGATGGGTCGGGATGAACGTCCACTACAAAGTCCTTGCTTCTGGTCATATGATTTGTTGCTCCACTATCAAGCAACCATGACACCCCACCGGAAGCAAATTCCTGCATAAGATCAATGCTTGTATTTAGGTATCCATTCTTTAAAGCGTCCTCTCAGGTTAGTAACAAGGGTATTAGGAGCCCAAATAGACCATGAAATGTACTCATCATAAGAACCAACAAACTTAGCAAAAACATTCCCATCACTGGCGCGACAAAAAACATAAGAGGGGTTAAAGTCATCGACTGTGTTGGGCAGAGTGGTATTGCCCTTCATGGCATTACCACCCTTAGCTTGGTCCATTTTCTTCTCATGAGTACCCTCCCCAGATTTAACAAAGGTTTCCAGAAGCCCGGGAGGTTGCCTGTTCTTCTTCTTGTTGTTCTTCTTGGACTTGGGTGCAAACCCAACTCCTTCCTTTGCAACCACTTCCTTTTGACTGCTCAAAAGGTCATTAAGATTATGTTCACCTTGGATGCATGTCACAAGGCCTTTCTCAAGCAGCTCTTTTAATTTGGAGTTCTCCTCCACAATGTGTGCATGCTCACAACAGGGTTAGTACCATGGACATTATCAATTAAAACAAATGGAGAGCAAGTGGCTATTCCCTTAGTGAGTTTTACTTGGAGTTGAGCGTGATACTCTTTTAAAGAGACATGAGCACTCTTCAAGGACTTGTGATCCTTGTCAAGTGTAGCAATCTCTTCCTTGAGTCTAACATGATCAAGCCCAAGTGCACTCTTTTCGGATTGAAGCACATGGGAACAAGAGATAATCAAGATCTTTCTGTAATTTTGCAAGGTCATCATTATGTGACTCCTCAAGAGTCAAACAAAGTCCTTGCTCTTTGTCAAGAGAAATAGAAAGATCCACAATCTCATCGGCATAGTCACGACTATGACCTTCTAAAGTAGAGATAGTTTCTTCATGAGATTCAATGAGGTCATTAGCCTCACCAAGTTGTTCCAAGAATGCAACAAATTGCTTCTTGGATTTATCCTTAAGTTTTCTCATGAATTTATCAAAGGAGTTTTCCTCCTCCTCTATGTCTTCCTTTTCATCGCCACTAACACAGGTAGTGGAAATGGTAGGATTGGGATTGGAAGTTTTAATGTTGGATGCCTTGGCCATAAGGCACTTGGCAATGCGGTTTTCGTTGGGGGCATTGAAGAGGGACACCTTGCTTGGAGAAGAGAATGCAATGGACACGATGGCCATCCCCATCACTTCACCACTTGCATCATCATCCTCATCCTCATCGGAGGGGTATTCCTCTTGAGCCATCAACACCTTTTGGGGCTTGTTCTTGAAGAAGTTGTTCTTGTTGGGGAAGGGCTTGGCTTTGTCTTTCCGAATAAGTTTGCCACCATTGTCTTCCCTCTTCTCATAAGGACAATCAGCCACAAAGTGACTCGCATAGCCACAGTTGTAGCAAGTCCTCACATGGTGCTTCCCTTTGGGCCCATTTGAGTTGTTCTTGGAGAAATTTGACTTTGAATTTCTCTTGTTGCCCCAAAATTGTCTCTATGCAAGAGCCATATGCTCGTGATAAACATACTTGGTGTCCTCGGAGCACAATTCCTCTTCTTCTTCCACATCTTCCTACAATTCAGCCTTGGCCTTCAAGGCAAGGTTGGGAGAGTCTTTTCTTGACCGCTGAACACGAGCAAGGGCATTGTCAGCGGTCTTGTTCAATATGTTCATGGCAATAAACTCATCCAACACATGCCTTGAAGACAAGGAGTGAAAGTCTAACCTCTGATGGATGATGGAGGACATGGATTGTTTTAAGGGCATAATAGCCTTGACAAACTTACGCTTGGTCCAATTGATAACCACATCCTTGCTTCCATGATCTTGAAGAACGAAAGCAAGGGTTGTGATACGTCTCCAACGTATCGATAATATATGAAGTATTCATGCCATATTTGCCTATGTTTATAATAACTTTATATGGTATTGATGCACTTTATATCATTTATTTAGAACTAACCCGGACTGACGTTGTTTTCAGCAGAATTACCGTGGTGTTGTTTTTTGTGCAGAAAATGAAAGTTCTCATAATCGCCCGAAACTTTTTTATGATTTTTTCCGCAAAATATGAGCAGCGTTGGAGCGAAGAACCGCCAGTGGAGGGCTGGCATGGAGGAACAAGCCAACAGGGCGCGGCCTGGGCCTTGGCCTCGCCCTGGCGGCTTGTGGGGCCCACGTGGCTCCGTTGCGCGTAATTTCAATGCTGAAAAATCCTATAAATCGCAGAAACCCTGGAAGTAAGGAGAGAACTTCCGCTCCACTGCCGCAACTCTCTGTATCGTTGAAAAAACAATCTGGAGCGATTCCAGTACCCTACCGAAGAGGGAAAACCATCACCGGTGGCCATCTTCATCATCCCGGCGGAGGCCATGACGAGGAGGGAGTAGTTCACCCTCGAGGCTGAGGCTATATACTAGTAGCTATGTGTTCAATCTCTCTCTCTCTCATGTTCTTGAGATGGCATGATCTCAAGAACACAGGCTTTGTTAATAAAGTTGGATCATATGATGTATTTCCCTTACCATCTAGTTGCGATGAATTGAGTCTTTTCCTTTAAGATCTCATGATGTCGCCTAATTTACCCATGGATACTTGAGGTGACATTGGAGTGTCTAGGTGACATTAGGGTTGATTGATATGTATCATTGGTGTTATTTTAGTACGAACTCTTATATAGATCGAACGGAAAGGATAGCTTGATGTTATCTTAGTACGAACTCTTGAATATATTGAAGGGAAAGGATAGATTGATGTTATCTTAGTACAAACTCTTGAATAGATTGATTAGAAAGAATAAATTTGAAGTGGTTCTACTACCTACACCAATTTCATCTTATTGTTCTCCACTAGATAGGAACTTGGGAGTGATTATTTGTTGCACGTTGAGGGGTCCAACTATGTTAGCATTGTTGAGAGATTGCACTAGTGAAAGCATGTACCCTAGGCCTTATTTCCAATCGTTAATACAATGTTTTTATCGTTGTTTGCCACTTGTTACCTTGCTGTTTTTATATTTTTCTGATTACAAAAACCTATATCTACTATCCATATTGCACTTGTATCACCATCTCTTCGCCGCACTAGTACGCCTATACAATTTACCATTGTATTGGGTGTGTTGGGGACACAAGAGATTTCTTGTATTTGATTGCAGGGTTGCTTGAGAGAGACCATCTTCATCCTACACCTCCCACGGATTGATAAACCTTAGGTCATCCACTTGAGGGAAAATTGCTACTATCCTACAAAACTCTGCGCTTGGAGGCCCAACACGAGTCTACAAGAATAAAGTTGTGTAGTAGACATCAAGCTATTTTCTCGCGCCGTTGCCGGGGAGGTGAGTGCTTGAAGGTATATCTTTAGACGTTGCAATTAGATCTTTTAGTTTCTTGCTTTTCACTAGTTTGTTTTAAAAAATGTAGTCTATGTTGCCTAAATGGTTTCATCGTTTTAAGGTCTTCGTGTAAAAGTTGGTTTGATTTTTTTTGCTCACGTGAGTTCCTTGAATGATGAGCATGATTGCAATGTTGTTAGTACAAATTCTCTTTATATCCATGATGCTAATGATGATTGCACTAGTCATGATAAAAAGGTTTCCTATAAGCATGTCAATTTTTGTGGAGTGAATAAAATTTGAAAAGACATGCCATATAGGGATGATAGATTTTGCAAGAAGCATAAACATCATCAAACTAATTGGTGGCTTAAAGTGATAGATGAAAGTGCCACAGAATTATGCTCTCTTCATCCCATTACGTTTGAACTTTGCAATGGAGTTGGTCATCTTAATTTCCAGTGCAAGTTTTTTTATGATCGAACTGTTTCCAAATATTGTGATAATTTCATCTCCCATGAACTCTATAATGAACTTTGTTTATTTTTGGGGCAGGAAGAGTTGTCACATAAAAATGATTAGTTTGATATATTCCTTATCACTAATGGTAATGAAACTAATCTACAAGAAATCTTTATGTTTTGCGTAGTGAATTGCAATGAGAATTCTTATATCGCCAACTATAGACAGAATGAGAAACCAATAGAATATAAAAGGAACACTAATGAAAGGGTAAAGGTCTCCCAATACCCCCTATTGTTTCTCGTGATGAATCAGGTTGCAAGGAAGAGCTTTCCATCAAACCAATCTCTTCAAGAAGCTCGAAAAAATCACTTAGACCCACACATAAGGTGGTGAAGAAGAAGAAAAGAAGGAAAAGTAGAGGTAAAAAGGTATCTCTCCCAAATAATGTTGTTCCTATAATCATTGAGAATGAATATGAAAATAGTGTGAATGATTATACACTTGATGATTATTTTGGTATGCCTACTACTTGTTGTGATGAGGATGATTGGGAAGATAATGATACTCCTTATAATATTAAAAATCTTTTTGGCACCAACTTGGAAAATTGCGATGATAATAATTGTTACACTGTTGGTGCTATTCATTCAATTGATGTGTATACCAAGCTTGGGGATGCTATGCATAATGAAGATGATCTTTTTAGTCCCCCTAGTTCGAATGATCAAATTTGTTATGATGATTGCTTCCTCCCATTTATGATGAGAACCAAGTTGCTACTTATGATGATTATTGTGATGATACGTATATTATAAATAATAGTGATGATTATTACTATAAAATTTGTCACAATTATGAATACCCTTTTTCTGAACATTATTCTTTTAATGTGGAAACAATTTATAGCATTCAAGTCTCCTATGATACTCCCACTATTATGTATGAGAAGTTTGCTTGTGGGGAGAGTAATAAATTTTCTATGCTTATACATCATTAAAATAATGCTTTATGTTATATTTGTATTTTTTAATTCCTTCATGATGCTACCAAAAATTATTATGAGGGAGGAACATATCCTTGTAGGAATTGCAATAATATCAAGTTTCCTCCATATGTGTTGAAAATCTTGAAGATATGCTTGTTTTGCCTTCCTATGCTAGTTGATTATTGTTCCCAAAAATTGTTTGATCACAAATTACCTATGTATAGGAAGAGGTTTAGAATAAAATGTGCTTGTCATATGCTTCATGATGCTCCCATTGTGTTCCAATTCAATATGTTTACGTGAGCATCATTGAAATCATCATGCCTAGCTAAAAAGGCTTTAAAGAAAAGCGCTTGTTGGGAGACAACCCAACACTTGTAAATTCTGTTATTATGTGTTCACATTATTAATATAATTTATTAATCATGTTTTGTGTAATTTATTTCAATAAAGTGCCAAGTAAAGCCTTTGGGATAGTGTGGAAACTTGTTAGTTTGAATCTATGCAAAAACAGAAACTTTTGCCTCCAGTATATGAATTATGTGATTCTACTGGAAAGTAAAAAAAATTTGAAATTTTTACAAAGTTTTTATATATAATTATAGGCGTTTTAATAATTTTTAAGAATTTTTAGAGTCAGGTAAGTATGGTGTTCAGTCAGATCTTCACAAACTGTTCGGTTTTTGACAGATTCTGTTTTGCATGCATAGTTTGCTTGTTTAAGTGTTTCTATAGCTTATATTGAGTGATATAAATTATGGGAATGGTATAATAAAGTAGGTATCATTTGGTAACAATTATTAATCTTGTCTTGATAGTACCTAAGTGAATGATCTATCTTTATTATACTAACCCATCTCACGAAGTCCCGTTAAGTTTTGTGTGATTGAAGTTTTCGAGTTTTGGGTGAGATACTGATATGAGGAGAATAAGGAGTGAAAATAACCTAATATTGGGTATTCTCAAGTCACCCCCAAGATAATATTCAAGGAATACTCAAGTGCCTAAGCTTGGGGATGCCCCGGAAGACATCCCCTCTTCCATCTTCAACACTATCGATATATCTTACTTGGAGCTATAATTTTATTCATAACATAATATGTGTTATGCTTGGAGCATCCTTATATTTTGTTATATATGTTAGTTGTTATTTATAATCTTGTTTTTCAATAAAAAAGTTCCAAGAATTGCCTTCAGGATTCTTGAATGGCATGTGTGATTTGTGTTGTATAAAAACAGAAATTGTTTCTGTAGTATTTGAATTATGTAATTTTACTGGAACGTGCAAAGTTTCTGAATTTTTTACATAGAAGGTTCATAAAAATTATTTATCGTGTCTTAAATTTTCATAATTTTTGGAGATATAGAAGCACACTGTTTTAATAAATTGCTACATACTGTCCTGTTTAGACAGATTGTTGTCATATTTTTGTTATCTACTTGTTCTATAGTTTTCATAACTTATATTGGTAGATATAAATTATGGAAATGATATTATAGAGTAGATAATGTTTTAAAATTATTATTCAACTTGTATTGGCAGTACATGAAGTGTTGATTTATTCTTATGTGTACTAACCTATCTCATGAGTTCTTTTCAAGTTTTGTGTGGATGAAGTTTTTGAGACATAGGTGAAACCGGGACATCGAGGATTGAACGAGATACAAAAGATCAATCTTAGGAATTCGCAAGGCACCCCAAGACAATATTACAAGAAGTCTCAAGCATCTAAGCTTGGGGATGGTACGCATCCCACCCCTCTTCGCCAACTATCGGTTATCCTATGCTAAGCCTAATTTGTTTTTCGTTCAAATGATATATGCTATTATTGGAGTGATATTTTTTTTGTTGTTTGAATAAAATATCAAGATCTAAAAATATTTACTGAGAAAGAGTCCTCATATAGCTACTTAATTGTTTGACTACTCATTGATCTTCACTTATATCTTTTGAGAGTAGTTTGATGTTTACTCTTGTGCTTCACTTATATCCTAAGAGTACAACGTTGAATGAATTGAATATCATAAATTTGAAATTATATATATGCTTCATATGACTATACCATGGGGAGTAGTGACTTCACATACTAGGAGTATAA
This sequence comes from Hordeum vulgare subsp. vulgare, assembly GCF_904849725.1. Taxonomy (NCBI): domain Eukaryota; kingdom Viridiplantae; phylum Streptophyta; class Magnoliopsida; order Poales; family Poaceae; genus Hordeum; species Hordeum vulgare. The sequence goes on along the minus strand of NC_058524.1, from coordinate 499,028,811 downwards.
GCGGTAAAATTTATTCGAAGTTAGCAAACATAACATTGGTCATTTAAATGATTCATGAAAGAACATTGAAGAAAGAGAGGTTTCACATGTATATATATATAAACTATCTTGGACATATTCTATGATTGTGAGCCCCATTAATTATTTTCAAAATTGATCAAGTAGTTGAAGGTGGACAAGGAAGACAACTTAATGGTTATGTTTGTTTATATTCACATAGCAGTTATATTGTCATGGATCCTCTAACATGTGGTGCTTGTTTAGAACCTTTTGCTAGCCAAAACTTTGTGGTAAGTAGAGATACTATTTGTGCATCCAAATCCTTGAACCTAGTTTCTTGCCATGAGAGTCCACCATATCTACCTATGGATTGAATAAGATCCATCAAGTAAGTTGTCATCGGTGCAAAAAGCAATAAAAAGCGCTCCTAAATATGTATGATCTTTTATTGGAAGGAAAAATAAGCTTTGTACAAACTTGAGATGGTGAAAAAATAAAAGCGACAGACTGCATAATATAGGTTGCCATCACAAGGGGCAATATAAAGTGACGTTCCTTTTCATTAACGGATTGCACATCCAAAAATAAAAAGTGCATGACAACCTCTGCTTCCCTCTGCGAAGGGCATGTCTTTTACTTTTCATATTGAGTCAACTTCTTATTCCAATCTATTAATTCCTTAGTTTGCAAGCATCATGTCTTGGGGAAAGATCCAGACACGTATATACAATTGAATATAGGTGATCATGATTCATTATTTGTTGACATTATCCCCGAGATAAATAAGTTGGGAGGCAAAACTTTAAGCCCCTATCTTCCTTGTGTTTGAATGAAACTTTTTGTTCTAAAAATATACTTTGAGTGTCAGCAATCATGGAAGACTAAATGATAGTTGAGTATGTGGAATTTGCTGAACCAAAGCTCTTACATAGACTCTTCGTGAAAATAAGATGAATGGTAATTGTTTGATGACTGAAAACATAGTTTGGTATTTTTCAAGAAAGTTTATGGTCTATACTTTAACATGTGAATAACTTGCTACTCGATCTTGAGAAGCTTTATGAGAAATACTTTCTGGTTATGATGCTAGAAAAATAAGTGAAATTATCCTTGATCAATATTTTACATTATGCTAGCATTCACACTTCATAAATTATTTCTTGTATCATTTACCTACTCGAGGACGAATAGGAATTAAGCTTGGGCATGCTCATACATCTCCAATGTATCGATAATTTATGAAGTATTCATGCCATATTTGCCTATGTTTGTAATAACTTTATGTGGTATTGATGCACTTTATATGATTTATTTAGAACTAACAGGACTAACGATGTTTTCAGCAGAATTACCGTGGTGTTGTTGTTTGTGCAGAAAATGGAAGTTCTCGGAATCGCCCGAAACTTTTTTAAGATTTTTTCTGGAACATATGAGCAATGTTGGAGCGAAGAACCACTAGAGAAGGGCTGCCACGGAGGCACAATCCAACAAGGCACGACGTGAGCCTTGGTCGCGCCCTGATGGCTTGTGGGGCCCACGTGGCTCCAACGCTGAAAAATCCTATAAATCCGAGAAACCCATGAAATAAAGAGAGAACTTCCGCTCCGCCGCCGCAACTCTCTGTATCACCGGAAAACCAATCTGGAGCGATTCCAGTACCATGCCGGAGAGGGAAAACCATCACCGGTGGCCATCTTCATCATCCCGGCGGAGGCCATGACAAGGAGGGAGTAGTTTACCCTCGAGGCTGAGGGTATCTACCAGTAGCTGTGTGTTCAATCTCTCTCTCTCTCTCTCTCTCTCTCTCTCGTGTTCTTGAGATGGCATGATCTCAAGAACATGGGCTTTGTTAATAAATTTGGATCATATGATGTATTTCCCTTACCATCTAGTTGTGATGAATTGTGTCTTTTCCTTTAAGATCTCGTTATGTTGGATTGAGCATATTGGTATGGCACCACTTGATATATGTTGAGGCATCAACTTGCGGGTTCCGGTGAACTTGGGGATCTATGCATAGGGGTTGATTGCACGTTCTCATACCATGTTCTCCGATAGAAATCGTGGGGTGCTCCTTGCACATTATTTGTGTTGGATTGAATATGACAGCTCTGAAATTGTTTGATGCATGTCGCATAATTTACCCATGGATACTTGAGGTGACAATGGAGTATCTAGGTAACATTAGGGTCGATTGATATGTACCATTGGTGTTATTCTAGTACGAACTCTTAGATAGATCAAACAGAAAGGATAGCTTGATGCTATCTTAGTACGAACTCTTGAATAGATTGAACGGAAAGGTTAGCTTGATGTTATCTTAGTAAGGACTCTTGAATATATTGATCGGAAAGAATAATTTTGAGGTGGTTCTACTACCTACACCAATTTCATCTTATTGTTCTCCACTAAATAGGAACTTTGGTGTGATTCTTTGTTGCACGCTGAGGGATCCAACTATGTTATCATTGTTGATAGATCGCACTAGTGAAAGTACGTACCCTAGGCCTTATTTCCAAGCATAAATATAACATTTTGCTCGTTGTTTTCCACTTGTTACCTTGCTGTTTTTTATTTTTCAGATTACTAAAACCTATATCTACCATCCATATTGCACTTGTATCACCATCTCTTCGCTGAACTAGTGCACCTATACAATTTACAATTGTATTGGGTGTGTTGGGGACACAAGAGATTTCTTGTATTTGATTGCAGGGTTGCTTGAGAGAGGCCATCTTCATCCTACACCTCCCACAGATTGATAAACATTAGGTCATCCACTTGAGGGAAAATTGCTACTGTCCTACAAAACTCTGCGCTTGGAGGACCAACACGAGTCTACAAGAATAAAATTGTGTAGTAGACATCAGGTTATCACCCTTCGGTATATCTCACGAGGATCTTCATCCTCAATCATAAAAAATTCATCGGCCTCATCAAGTACCATTTCATAGTTTGACCATTGAATACTAGAGCTTTCCTTGTACATGGAAATGATGTGTTCCCAACAATCTTTAGCACAAGTGAAGGGACGCAAATGTGCAAGTGGGAACAACTCCTTGGAGGATGAAGAAGGATGAATGATTGAGTTCATTGTCAACCCCTTCTCTTGGAGTGAGGTTACTTGGATCATGAGAGTAGTATCCTTGTTCGATGATTCTCCAAAGTTGTGTTGAGTTGTGATTCTGTCGTTGTTTCCTCAAGACAGATGCCATAGGTAGGCTTATCGGGAGTGGTTGGAGCCGAAAGGACACCGGCGGGCTCCGAGCAACGGGATTGGTAACTAGCGAGCAAGATGCACGATGTACCAAGGTTCGGGGCTCTCCGTCGGAGATAATACCCCTAGTCCTGCCGGAGTGGTTGATGAACCAGAGTGTTTACAGTATGCTCTTTGAGCTGTTCGACGGAGGAGGAAGAAGGAGCAGCCGACTCGAGTTCTACCTCTCATGTGTTGTGTGTGGGTGCAGGAATGGCTGACCCTCTGCATGGAGGAGGGTCGGGGGCTTTTATAGACGAACCCACTGATAACCCACAAGTATAGGGGATCGCAACAGTTTTCGAGGGTAGAGTATTCAACCCAAATTTATTGATTCGACTCAAGGGGAAGCCAAAGAATATTCTCAAGTATTAGCAGTTGAGTTGTCAATTCAACCACACCTGAAAGACTTAGTATCTGCAGCAAAGTATCAGTAGCAAGGTAGTGTGATAGCAATAGTAGCAATAGTAACCAGTAGCAGCAAAGTGACAACAGTAGCAGCAAAGTGACAACAGTAGCAGCAAAGTAACAGCAGTAGCAACAGAGTAACAGTAGCAGCAGTGACAGCAGTAGCAGCAAAGTAGCGTAGCAAGGACCAATAGGAAAAGACTCGTAGGCATTGGATCGGTGATGGATGATTATGCCTGATGTTATTCATCATGCAATAGTTATAACACGGAGAGATAAGTAACTAGCTCCAGTTCATCAATCTAATGTAGGCATGTATTCCGTATGTAGTCATACGTGCTTAGGAAAAAGAACTTGCATGACATCTATTGTCCATCCCTCCCGTGGCAGCAGGGTCCTAATGGAAACTACGGGATATTAAGGTTCTTCTTTTAATAAAGAACCGTACCAACGCATTAACACTTGGTGAATACATGAACTCCTCATACTATGGTCATCTCCGGGAGTGGTTCCGGCTATTGTCACTCCGTGGTTGTCGGGCCATAACACATAGTAGGTGACTACAACTTGCAATATAGGATCAAGAACACACATATATTGGCGACAAAATAATAGGTTCAGATCTGAAATCATGGCACTCGGGCCCTAGTGACAAGCATTAAGCATGGCAAAGTAGTAGCAACATCAATCTCAGAACGTAGTGGATACTAGGGATCAATCCCCGTCAAAACTAACTCGATTACATGATAGATCTCATCCAACCCATCACCGTCCAGCAAGCCTACGATGAGATGACTCACGAACGTTGAAGAGCATCATGGAATTGGTGATGAAGGAAGCTTGCTGATGATGATGGTGACGATCTCCCCTCTCCGGAGCCCAGAGGAAGAATAGGAGGTGGCGGCGCCTCCGTATCGTAAAACGCGATGAACTCTTCTCCTTGACTTTTTTCCGGACGAAAGGGACTAAATAGACCTGAGATTGGAGGCGGTGGAGTTTTGTGGGCCCCACAAGCCTGTCAGGCGCGGTCAGTGGGGGGCCACACCTGGTGGGCTTGTGGGCTCCACGCTCCACTTCCTCCGCTGATTCTTGTGCCAGTATTTTTTATATATTCCACCAAAATTCTCCTTAAATTTTCAGGTTGTTCCGAGAACTTTTGTTTCTGCGCAAAAACAACGCATGGCAATTCTGCTGAAAATAGTGTTAGTCCGGGTTAGTTCCATTTAAATCATGCAAATTAGAGTCCAAAACAAGGGCAAAAGAGTTTGGAAAAGTAGATATGATGGAGACGTATCAACTCCCCCAAGCTTAAAACCTTGCTTGTCCTCAAGCAATTCAGTTGACAAACTGAAAGAGACAAAAGAAAAACTTTTACGAACTCTGTTTGATCTTGTTGTTGCAACTATGTCTGACTCATATCCAGAATTTCAGCAAGATCACAAGCTAACCACATAAGCAAATGACATCTAGGTCTCACGGTAAACTCATATCAATTGCATAATCAACTGGCGAGCAAATAATAATAAGTTTCAAACGTCAACACTTCAATCAAAACAAGCATGAAACAGTGTAAACAGATGGTATCTCGCTAGCTCTTTCTGAGACCGCAAAACATAAATGTAGAGCACCTTCAAAGACCAAGGGCTGACTAAACATTGTAATTCATGGCAAAGAAGATCCAGTCACAGTCATACTCAACATCAGTCAAAAGCAAAGCATAGAAATGACAGAGGTGCTCTCTAATTGGTGCTTTTATAAGAAGGGGATGACTCAACAGGAATATAAATAGACAGGCCCTTCGTAGAGGGAAGCATTGATTTGCAGAGGTGCCAGAGCTCAAGCTTTGAAAACAGAGATAATAATTTTGGGTTGCATGCTTTCATTGTCAATGCAATGACTAAGAGTTCTCACCATCTTCCACGCTACACATGCTATAGGCGGTTCCCAAAACAGAAAAGTAAAGTTTTGACTCCCCCACCACCGATCAATCACACTCCACGACTAGCTGAATACTCGGGTGCTGTCCATACCAACATCAATCCAGGGGGAGTTTTGTTTGCAATTATCTTTCCGATTTGAGCATGAAACTAGGCATTCCAATTACCGACCCCTTTCTCGTGAATGATAGTGAATAAACACATATCGAGGATAACACGCCTAGCATGGAAGATACTGATAGCCCCTGTCACCACATGAGCGGTTCGGGCATGCAAAACAGATTATTTCTTGAAGGTTTAGAGAGTGGCACATGCAAATTTACTTGGAACTGCAGGTAGATACCGCAAATAGGTAGGTATGGTGGACTCATATGGAACAACTTTGGGTTTATGGAAGTGGATGCACAAGCAGTATTCCCGCTTAGTACAAGTGAAGGCTAGCAAAAGACTGGGAAGCGACCAACTAGAGAGCGACAACAGTCATCAAAATGCATTGAGATTAACCAACATTGAGTGCAAGCATGAGTAGGACATAAATCACCATGAACATGAATATCATAGAGGCTATGTTGATTTTGTTTCAACTATATGCGTAAACATGCGCCAAGTCAAGCCACTTGAATCATTCAAAGGAGGATACCATCCTATCATACTACATCACAGTCATCTCAAGATTCATGTTGGCATCCAAGACAAACCATTATAAGCTCCTAGCTAATTAAGCATGGCATCACAAACTATGATCTCTAAGTTGTCATTGCAAACATGTTTCTCTCACAACAAAGCTGAATCAGGATCGATGAGCTAGTCATATTTACAAAAACAAAATAGATCGAGTTCATACCAGCTTTTCCAGGCTCAGTCACTTCATCATATATCGTCATTATTGCCTTTCACTTGCACGACCGAATGATGTGAACAATACTAAGAGTGCTCGTGCATTGGACTAAGCTGGAATCTGCAAGCAAACACAAAGGAGAAGACAAAGTAATATGGCTCTTTGACAGATAAACAGATATGCATGCGAGAGCCACTAAACATTGTAACCATGGTCTTCTACCTTGACCCAAAGAAAAAGAAAACTATTTACACGGGAAAGCTCCCAACAAGCAAAAGAAGAACAAGAAAATATTTTTGGGTTTTTCTCAAACTAGACAAACACACGAAAAGAAAACGAGAGAAAGAAATAGACTAGCATGGATGATACAGTTGCAAAGTGTGAACACCGACTAACAAAGTGAAAGTGTAAGCAAGAATATAAAGTCGGTGAGAAACACGTACTCCCCCAAGCTTAGGCTTTTGGCCTAAGTTGGTCTACTCCCAAGGATGGTCCGGGCGATACCCAAAATCATAATGGGGGTTGTACAGGAGCGCTGCAGCCACTGCCTGAATAGCTGCCTCAGGGAGACGAGCAGCCTTTCCCTCCCTCTCATACTCCTCTGCCTCTCCTCTGGTTATGTAATATCTTTGTTTTACCTGAAAGTCAAAGAAGGCAGGAGCAGGAAGGGTAATATGGAAAACACGCTGTCGGTTAAATATTAAATGGTATAGGAGGGATTCATCATCCCTCTCAAGGAACTGATAGCGTGTCAAAGTCGTGCGATCAAGGAAAGCTGTATGGAGCGGAGGATCTCCTTCGCGGATGGGTACTCCAAGAAAATTTGCTATGCGAGTGGCATAGATCCCACCAAAGAAATCCCCTTCATTAGCATTATTATTCAGCCTCCTTGCTATTATAGCTCCCATGTTGAAACATCTATCACCCGTAACTGCGCTCTTAAGAATATTAAGGTCGGGTGCGCAGAGGTGACAATGCTCAATCTTTCCATTAATGCATCTGCCTATGAAGAGGGCAAAGTAATGCAAGGCAGGAAAATGAATGCTCCCCATGGTAGCATGCGTAATATCTCTAGTTTCTCCAGCAGTTATACCAGAGAAAAAATCTCTAACCGAAGATTTAGGAGGATCATTGAGGCTACCCAAAATAGGTATCTTGCAAATTCTATTGAAATCCTCTAAATCCATGGTATATGATTTGTCATAGAGATCAAACAGTACAGATGTATCACGGCCAACTGAAAATTTGAATCTACGAACAAAATAGGCAGTGAGAGCAACATACTGTTCACATGTATCGGAGATGAATTCTTCGAGCCCGATGTTGTGAACAAGTGTATCAAACTCGTCTTTGAAACCTGCCTCAATCATGAATTCATCAGAAGGCCATTCACATGGTTGTACATGTGCGTTCCTCTGTTGGTAAGGATCGGGCTCCCGAATCGCGAGACGTGGACCGCTCTTGCTTGAGGAACCACCATGATAGTTTCTCCTGAACATCTTCCTTTTCTGAAATTTTCAGTGACTCTAAGGAAAAGTGAACAAGGCCCAACAAAACTCGTAGCAACTACTCCCACAAGTGCCTAGAGGCCATATTACGCATCAAAACTACTTGGGACCAGCTAAAATTAGCATGCAAAGCTCAAGAACAGGGTCACCAAGGCAGCAAAAATACGCGATGTATAAGGCACTGGAGCAAAAACTAATTGGACCAATGGAGGAGTCACTTACCAAGGAGTAATTTCCCCAAAACAGTTCGGTAAATGGTGCTTTGCACAAGGAGATCGAAAATCCCAGCAAGAAGAGAAAGAACACGGGTTTGAGCTGCGAAAAGATTTTTTCTGGCGGTAGGAGAAGCATATGGGAGCTAGAATGAGTGGAGGGGGTGCATGTGGGCCCCACAAGCCTGGTAGGCGCGGCCAGGGGGGTTACCGCGCCTCCAGGGCTTGTGGCCCACTGGTGCAGCCCCCTGACTAGCTCTCCGTCTCAGTATTTTTCAAAAATTCCAGAAAAAATCATACTTGATTTTCAGGACGTTCGGAGAACTTTTATTTTCGGGGTACTTTTCTATGGGATGCTAAAACAGAAAACAGGGAAAACTAAATTAAATCAATCATTTTTCTTCTAAGGAACCGAAGGTGAAAGCTTGGAACAGAGGTTTGTGACTCCTCGATTCATCCATCTCATGCTCATCGAAAGAAATCCGTCAATGAGGTTGATCAAGTCTCCTTGACAAACTTTTTCGAATCGCAAAAGAGAACGGAGAATTTCGAATAGTCGCTAGGTTACCTCAATGGGGATGTGAATCTCCCCAACAAGCAAATCATACTTCATCTTAACAGGAGGAATAGGGCATTCAAAGCTCCCAATAAGAATCGATGACGTTTTTTCGATAGCATTGGTGCAATGTACTCAATATTGTTTCTTCGGAAAGTGCACCGTATGCTCATTACCGTTGACATGGAAAGTGGCATTGCCTTTGATGCAATCTATAACAGCCCATGCAGTGTTTAAAAAGGGTCTTCCAAGGATGACCGCCATAGCATCGTCCTCAGGAATATCCAGAATAACAAAGTCTGTTAAGATAGTGACGTTAGCAACCACAACAGGCACATCCTCGCAAATGCCGATACGGAAAGCAATTGACTTGTCGGCCATTTGCAGAGAGATTTCAGTGGGTGTCAACTTATCCAGTTCAAGTCTACAATAAAGAGAGAGAGGCATAACACTAACACCGGCTCCAAGGTCGCATAAAGCAGTTCTAATGTAGTTGCCTTTAATGGAGCAAGGTATAATGGGCACTCCGGGATCACCTAGTTTCTTAGGAGTTCCACCCTTGAAGGTATAATTAGCAAGCATGGTGGAAATCTCAACCTCAGGTATCCTCCTCTTATTAGTCACAACATCCTTCATGTACTTAGCATACGGAGACATTTTGAGCATATCTGTCAAATGCATTTGCAGAAAGACAGGTCTAATCATTTCAACGAATCGCTCAAAATCCTCATCATCCTTTTTCTTGGATGGTTTGGGAGGAAAGGGCATGGGTTTTTGAACCCATGGTTCCCTTTCTTTGACATGCTTCCTAGCAGCGAAGTCATTCTTATAGTATCTTCTATTCTTAGGTTGTGGGTTATCAAGATCAACAGGTTCAATCTCCACATCCTTATCATTGCTAGGTTGAGCATCTTCATGAAAATCACTATTGATATTATCATTAGGCTCATGTTCATCACCAGATTGTGTTTCAGCATCAGAGACACAGACATCGTTTGGACTCTCAGGTGTAACAGCAACAGGGTTGCTAGCGTGCAAGTTCCTATCATCTTTCTTCTTCTTCCTAGGATGACTAGGTGCATCAGTGCTAACTCCTTGAGAATCTTGTTCAATTCTCTTAGGGTGACCCTCAGGATACAAAGGTTCCTGGGTCATTCTACCGCCTCTAGTGACGACTCTGACAGAATTGTCATTCAACTCATTAAGCAAGTCATTCTGAGCCTTAAGTACTTTTTCTACTTGAGTAGTAACCATAGAGGCATGTTTACTCAAGAGCTTAAGATCATTGACGTTTCTGTCCACACAAGCACTTAAATGACTAAGCATACGAGCATTCTGTTTCAATTGTCTGCTAACATAATCATTGAAACTTTGTTGTTTGGCAACAAAGTTATCAAATTCATCCACGCATAGGCTAGCAGGTTTATCAAAAGGAATATCACTCTCATCAAACCTACGCAGAGAATTTACTTCTACTACCTGTATCGGGTTATCAAGACCATGGATCTCTTCGATAGGTGGTAGATTTTTGACATCTTGAGATTTAATGCCTTTCTCTTTCATAGATTTCTTAGCTTCTTGCATATCTTCAGGACTGAGGAATAGAATACCTCTTTTCTTCGGAGTTGGCTTAGGAGGTGGTTCGGGAATAGTCCAAGCGTTCTCATTGCACAAGATGTTATTCAATAGCATCTCAGCTTGTTCTACGGTTTGTTCCCTAAAAACACAACTGGCACAACTATCTAGGTGGTATCTAGAAGCATCGGTAAGTCCATTATAGAAGATATCAAGTGTTTCATTCTTCTCAAGAGGGTGATCAGGCAAAGCGTTCAGTAGCTGGATGAGCCTCCCCCAAGCTTGTGGGAGACTCTCTTCTTCAACTTGAGCAAAGTTGTATATTTCCTGCAAGGCAGCTTGCTTCTTATGGGCAGGGATATATTTTCCAGATAAGTAGTAGACCATATCCTGGGGGTTACACACACAACCAGGAGCAAGAGAAGTGAACCAATTCTTAGCATCATCCTTTAGCGAGAAAGGAAACAACTTGAGGATATAGTAGTGGCGGATCTTTTCCTCACTCGTGAATAGAGTGGCTATATCGTGCAGTTTGGTAATATGGGCTACAACCATTTCAGACTCATAACTGTGAAAAGGATCACATTCGACCAGAGTGATTAACTCAAGGTCGACACAGAATTCATAATCCTTATCGGTCACAAAGATAGGCAAAGTAGCAAACTTCGGGTCGTATTTCATCCTAGCGTTCAGAGATAATTCTTTCCACTTGCGTAGTAAGTTCTCAACATCATAGCTATCCTTACACGCAAGAAAATCCTCAGCTATCTATCCATCCATAACATAACACTCAGGCATATCAGGCAATTCATATCTGGGAGAGCTAGTTCTATCAGGCAAATAGTAGGTTCTACTTCAATAGTATCAGCAGTTTCAGAAGTATCATCACATCTAGCGGCAACTCTAGCAATTTGTGCATCAAGGAATGCACCTAGTGGCAAAGAAGTATCAAGCATAGCATCATCATAAGCATCATGGGTAGCAGAAGTAGCAACATCAAGCACAGGTGACATATCAATATTTCTAGCAGGAGGTGGTGTCGCAAACTTACTCATAACTCAAGGTGAATCAAGTGCAGAGCTAGATGGCAGTTCCTTACCTATCCTCAGAGTTGAGGGCGAGACTTTAGTTGTTGGATCTTTCGGATTCCTCATAGTGACCAGCAGACATAAATCCCAAGTGACTCAGAGAATATAGTTATGCCTCCCCGGCAACGGCGTCAGAAAATAGTCTTGATAACCCATAAGTATAGGGGATCGCAACAGTTTTCGAGGGTAGAGTATTCAACCCAAATTTATTGATTCGACTCAAGGGGAAGCCAAAGAATATTCTCAAGTATTAGCAGTTGAGTTGTCAATTCAACCACACCTGAAAGACTAAGTATCTGCAGCAAAGTATTAGTAGCAAGGTAGTGTGATAGCAACAGTAAACAGTAGCAGCAAAGTGACACAGTAGCAGCAAAGTAACAGCAATAGAAACAGAGTAACAGTAGCAGCAGTAGCCGCAGTGACAGCAGTAGCAGCAAAGTAGCGTAGCAAGGACCAGTAGAAAAAGACTCGTAGGCATTGGATCGGTGATGGATGATTATGCCGGATGTTATTCATCATGCAACAGTTATAACACGGAGAGATAAGTAACTAGCTCCAGTTCGTCAATCTAATGTAGGCATGTATTCCGTATGTAGTCATACATGCTTAGGGAAAAGAACTTGCATGACATCTATTATCCATCCCTCCCGTGGCAGCGAGGTCCTAATGGAAACTACGGGATATTAAGGTTCTCCTTTTAATAAAGAACCGGACCAACGCATTAACACTTGGTGAATACATGAACTCCTTATACTATGGTCATCTCCGGGAGTGGTTCCGACTATTGTCACTCCGGGGATGCCGGGTCATAGCACATAGTAGGTGACTACAACTTGCAAGATAGGATCAAGAACACACATATATTGGCGACAACATAATAAGTTCAAATCTGAAATCATGGCACTCGGGCCCTAGTGACAAGCATTAAGCATGGCAAAGTAGTAGCAACATCAATCTCAGAACGTAGTGGATACTAGGGATCAATCCCCGTCAAAACTAACTCGATTACATGATAGATCTCATCCAACCCATCACCGTCCAGCAAGCCTATGATGAGATTACTCACGAACGGTGAAAAGCATCATGGAACTGGCGATGCAGGAAGGTTGGTGATGACGATGGCGACGATCTACCCTCTCCGGAGCACAGAACGAACTCCAGATCTGCCCTCCAGAGGAAGAACAGGAGGTGGCGGCGCCTCCGTATCGTAAAATGCGATGAACTCTTCTCCCTGATTTTTTTTCGAATGAAAGGGACTAAATAGACCTGAGATTGGAGGCGGTGGAGTTTTGTGGGCCCCGCAAGCCTGCCAAGCGCGGCCAGGGGGGTGCGCCTGGTGGGCTTGTGGGCTCCACGCTCCACTTCCTCCGCTGATTCTTGCGCCGGTATTTTTTATATATTCCACAAAAACTCTTCGTAAATTTTCAGGTCATTCCAAGAACTTTTATTTCTGCGCAAAAACAACACCATGGCAATTCTGCTGAAAACAGCTTTATTCCGGGTTAGTTCCATTCAAATCATGCAAATTAGAGTCCAAAACAAGGTCAAAAGAGTTTGGAAAAGTAGATACGATGGATACGTATCACCCACCAGCCTACAAAATGGATATAAGTACATTATGGGGGACCCGACTGGTAGCCTCTCAAGCCGTCCAGGGGGGCGCTAAGGTTTAGTCTTGTCTCTTAGGGGGCCGCCGGCTGTAAGGTCCCATCTGGCCATGGGACCCGTCGGCCAGCCTATGGGGTTGGTGCGTGCTCCCCATGCATGATGAGTGTTGTACGTCGAGTGTCGTCTTGCGGGATCCGGCGCGGGTCAGCGATACGGCCGTCTCCACTGTAGCCACGCCGGATCAGGTAATGGAGTGGGCGCTGGCGTGCGGGTACTGTGCATGGTTGATGGATCGGAGCCGGCGTCGGTCAGCGGTACGGCTGCTGACACTGTAGCCATGTGTGCGCTTCTCCCTCGTACCCGTGCTGACGTACCTTCACCTTTAATCGAAAGCCCCCGTCAGATCCTAGGGATTGATGCGACAGGTGCCCTTAAGCCGGCTGGTGGCTTGGCCACCCAGCTAGAGAGTAGCCGGCTACGCTCCTATCCGGCTAGTACTTTGTAGCCGGCCAGGAGGAGCCGACCGTTGAGGATGCTATTGCCCCTCTCTATACCAAAGTATAGAGGAGTAGGCTTGACGAGCCTACCCCGGGGTTATCCCCCCGTCAGTAGTCCCCGAAGCAGGGGAGGTCCATTGTCTCGAGGCGAAGGGCCTCGTGTTGGGGAACGTCGCATGGGAAACAAAAAAAATCCTATGCGCACGAAGACCTATCACGGTGATGTCCATCTACGAGAGGGGATTTGGATCTACGTACCCTTGTAGATCGCACAGCAGGAAGTGTTAAGAAACATGGTTGATGTAGTGGAACGTCCTCACGTCCCTCGATCCACCCTGCGAACCGTCCCACGAACCGTCCCGCAATCCGTCCCACGATCCGCTCCGATCTAGTGCCGAACGGACGGCACCTCCGCGTTCCACACACATACAGCTCGACGATGATCTCGGCCTTCTTGATCTAGAAAGAGAGATGGAGAGGTAGATGAGTTCTCCGGCAGCATGACGGCACTCCGGAGGTTGGTGGTGATCTATCTCAGCACGGCTCCGCCCGAGCTCCGCAGAAATGCGATCTAGAGGGAAAACCATGGAGATATGTGGTCGGGCTGCCGTGGCAAAGTTGTCTCAAATCAGCCCTAATACCTTAGTATATATAGGAGGGAGGGGGAGGGCCTTGCCTTGAGGCTCAAGGATCCTCAAGGGGTTGGCCGAAGGGGGGAGGAGGATTCCTCCTCCAATCCTAGTCCAACTAGGATTGAAGGTGGAGTCCTTCCCTTCCTTCTGACTTCCCCTTTTTTTCCTTTGATTTTTTCTTCTCCTGCGCATAGGGCCTCTTGGGCTGTCCCACCAGCCCACTAAGGGCTGGTGCGGCACCCCTAAGGCCTATGGGCTTCCCCCGGGTGGGCTACCTCCCCCCCCCCCCGGTGAACATCTAGAACCCATTCGTCACTCCCGGTACATTCCCGGTAATGCCGAAAACTTTCCGGTAATCAAATGAGGTCATCCTATATATCAATCTTCGTTTCCGGACCATTCTGGAAACCCTCATGACGTATGTGATCTCATCCGGGACTCCGAACAACATTCGGTAACCAACCATATAACTCAAATACGCATAAAACATCGCCGAACCTTAAGCGTGCAGACCCTACGGGTTCGAGAACTATGTACACATGACCTGAGGGACTCCTCGGTCAATATCCAACAACGGGACCTGGATGCCCATGTTGGATCCTACATACTCTACGAAGATCTTATCGATTGAACCTCGGTGCCAAGGATTCATATAATCCCGTATGTCATTCCCTTTGTCCTTCGGTATGTTACTTGCCCGAGATTTGATCGTCAGTATCCGCATACCTATTTCAATCTCGTTTACCGGCAAGTCTCTTTACTCGTTCTGTAATACAAGACCCCGTGACTTACACTAAGTCACATTGCTTGCAAGGCTTGTGTGTGATGTTGTATTACCGAGTGGGCCCCGAGATACCTCTCCGTCACACGGCGTGACAAATCCCAGTCTTGATCCATACTAACTCAACGGACACCTTCGGAGATACCTGTAGAGCATCTTTATAGTCACCCAGTTACGTTGTGACGTTTGATACACACAAGGCATTCCTCCGGTGCCAGTGAGTTATATGATCTCATGGTCATAGGAATAAATACTTGACACGCAGAAAACAGTAGGAACAAAATGACACGATCAACATGCTACGTTCATTAGTTTGGGTCTAGTCCATCAGATGATTCACCCAATGATGTGATCCAGTTATCAAGCAACAACACCTTGCACATAGTCAGAAGACCTTGACTATCCTTGATCAACTGGCTAGCCAACTGGAGGCTTGCTAGGGACAGTTTTTGTCTATGTATCCACACATGTATCTAAGTCTTCATTCAACACAATTATAGCATGGACAATAAACGATTATATTGATACAGGAATTATAATAATAACTTATTTATCATTGCCTCTAGGGAATAATTCCAACACCTCGCCGGCTTGAGTATCTGGCCAGTGAGCCTTGAAAGTCGTTGTATGGGAGGCGTCCGGGCCGGCAGCCGGTTGGCTTCCGGTGGACGCCTCGGCTTCGTCGCACGCAGCCCCGGTGCACCACGTGACGGGCTTTGGGCGTCGCGCCCTGACAAGCCACGCGCGTGACGGGACTGGGCCTGCGCCTTAGGGCCTACCACGTCGTACCCTCGGCCCGCGTGCGGGGATCCTCTACGAATTGCGCCGCGACTGTTGATATTTCGGGGTGCATTAAAGCTCCCGCATGATTCGGAGGGGGTGGGGATCATGCGCACCAGAAACCCTCCCCACGATATCCTCGGCGGTTTAAATGGAGGGGCGGGGCGCCGAAGAGGCCATTATCCCCCGTCCCGTTCCGTTACAGCACCCCTTCCCTCCCAGAGCCAGAGAGAGAAGGAGGCACCGCTCACACCTTCGCTGCCATTCATCGCTGGAGCTCCGCACGTCTCATAGAGCTTCTCGCCGTCGCTCCACCATGTCTCAAACCGCTGCAGAGAAGGCGAAGTTCCGAGGCGCCTGGGAAGGCAGCGACGTCACCGACGAGCACATTAAGGTGCTCCGCCAACGCCAAATGCTCACCTCGGCGGAGCGCATGGCGGTGCGCCTCCCCGGCGCCGAAGGATCTCCGATCCCTCACACCGGCGAGGTGGTGGTCTTCAAGGAGCATTTCTTCCGTGGATTTGGGCTCCCTGCCAGCGACTTCTTCTCGCGATTTCTGGTGCATTTCGGCTGGCAGCCGCATCACCTTGCGCCCAACGCCTTCCTCAAGCTGGCCGCCTTCGTCACCCTGTGCGAGGGGATTGTGGGGATTGAACCCCGCCTGGATTTGTGGCGTAAGTTGTTCTTCTTCAAGCAACAATCGACGTCGACTGATGATCCCAACATCAAGAAGATGACCCCTTGCGGCGTCGCCCTTGTTCATCACCGGTCCGCCTCCAGCTTCCCGAAGCTGCCTCTCCAAGATTCGATGAAGAAGTGGCACATGGGATTCTTCTACGTGAAGATTGTGGATCCCCTCCACGACTACATCAATCTATCTCCTTTCGCCATCGCTCCACCGACTGCTAAGCTGAACTAGAATAGTTCGCTTCCAAAGCCCATCCTAGAGGTGAAGCAGATATGCGCCCACCTCGAGATTTTGAAGACTCAAGGCCTTTTGGCCAGATATTTTCTCGCCACCATGGTGGCCCGCCGGATCCTGCCTCTGCAGTACCGACCGCACCTGATCTGCCAAATGGGCGGTTGGCATGATGCATGCCAGCTCTCGATGAAGAACTTTCGAGCCGGCAAGGTGGCCTAGCAGGTGAATTTGATCTCCTCCGCCTCCATGGATGAAGGTGGTGAATGGGAGTGGGGCATGGCCCCTTACGACCGAAGCCATCCGGCTCCGACGGTATGTTCCTTCATTGAGTATGTTTCTTGTCTTTCTTTGATTATCATCCAACATCTGACGCCGAATGCCGGCTACACCCTCAGCTATTCGAGCGCCTGTAAGTCTATCGGCAGCCGGCTGCTGACATGGAGGTGTTGGACCCGTTGAAATCGAGGATGAGGATGAGGTGGAGCTTCAATCATCCGCCTCCGAAGATGTGGAAGGGGTGGTGGAGTCGGAGGGCACTGAGTCAGCCGGTGAGTTTTTAGCGTCTGTGTTGCTTGACTGGACGGATGATGACGAAGTGTCACCTCCCTTACGCGATGCAGCCGACGTGGAAGACCTAGAAGGGCTAGAGGAGGCCTCCACCCCCCCCCCCCCTGATGCGGCAATGTCGAGCGACCCGAGAGCCGGCCGTGCAGGGCGAAAGGAGCACGGTGGAAAGGCAAGAAGATTGCTACCGCCAAGACGGCCCCCAAACGAACTGCAACAGGGCCTCCGGCTAGAGGTCGCGGGGGCGGCTCGAAGAAGCAGCGAGTCACCGTCGGTAGACGGCCAGTTCCCATCGTTGCAGTGTAAGTAATTGCATTCCTCCCTTCCTCCCCCTTTCTTGAATCTTGTGTAGGAAATCCTCCCTTACCAATTTATGGTGATCAGGGAGGCCGAGCCGGCGGAGGAAGATGACGCCACTGCTACAAAGGAGGCCACATGGGCCGAGGCTAACGTTGTGAAGAAGGCGCTGATCGAGCAGGAGAAACATCCCTCGGAGGAGGAGGCCCGGAAGGCGGCTGTGAGCCAGGGCCAACCCAGCAAGCGTGCAGCCGGCCCTGCCAAAAAGCCAGCCACCAAAGAGAGACGGTCCAAGACGAAGCATGATCCCGCCTCGCGGGTGAGTGTTGAGGCCCCGACTAGCGAGCCGGCTCGTGTCGGAGCGAGCTCAGCCGAGATCGCCAAGACCACTAGGCCAGAGCCTGCCTCCATGTAGGTGGATCTTGATGCGGCACCCGACACGCCTGACGCTGGAGCGGACACCGAACCGTAGGCGCCAATGGATGCGTTGGGAGCGAAGATCCTACCACCCGACACGGAGACGACTCTGGTAGTGAAGCATAAGACCGTGCGGATCGAGGGTCCACAGGCGCCTCACCGGACCGATGCGTCGAAGGAGCCGACCAAAGCGCGCCACTAGGAGACGTCACCATGGTCGTATCCGGCTGTGGCCCGTCCGCCTCTCGAGTCGGCCCCTTCTCCGGGAGCCGGCCCCTAGAGTCCTGGAACGCGGCCGAGGTCAGACGCGCGACCTTGCCTCCTGGCACCACATTGATTGGGGTCCCTGCACTGGTGGCTGCATACTCCCGCAACCGCGACAAGGTGCCGTAGGCAGTTCTGGTGGCCAAGGAAGATCTGAACCTCCTCGGGGAGTGGACCGCGGTATGTATTCAATTCATGCACCTTTCGGTTGATTGGGTTGAGATTTTTCTTCTTCTTCTTTCTTTGCTTCAGTGGGGGCGCGCCAGCGCACCCACTGGGTGTAGCCCCCGAGAGTCGGGCCAGCTGAGAGTTAGCCGGGTCAAGTCTTACTCGCGGTGGCTTGTTTTCCTTCTTTCTCTTTCAGTGGGGCCGCGCTAGCGCACCCATTGGGTGTAGCCCCCGAGACTCGGGTCGGCTGAGAGTTAGCCGGGCCGAGTCTTACTCTTGATTTGCTTTGATTCTCTTCATCGTAGGATCTTCACAACAGCCAAGCGCAGGCCTACAACGCACTGTTAGCCCGGATCCAAGAGGTCGAGAGCTGGACCAGCGACCTTCACGGTCGGCTGGACCAAGCCTTCTCGGAGCACAATGCCTTGCGTGGTGAAGACGCCCGGCTCCGTCAGGAGGTGGATCTACTCCAGACGAAGAAGAAGGACCGCGAGGCGGCCCATCAGGCGAAGCTGGAGCAGCTGCATGCTGCCCATGCCGACGCCCTGAAGCAAAAGGAAGCCTCCCACGCTACCAACCTGGAGCGCTTGGAGAAGTTGCACCTTGAGGAGAAGGCGTGGAAGGATGCTACCCTGAAGGAGGCGCATACCCAGTTGGTGAAGGAGACCGTGGAGGCACAGGCCCTCCGGAGCGAGATCACTCACCTGGCTCAAGAGCGCATAGTTCGAGACCGCGAGGCTCTAGAGGAGGCGGGGAGGTCGATATTCACCTCAACCGTAAGCCTTCTTTGCCTTGTCTTCTTTTTCAACGTCGTTAGCTTTTCTTTTCTCTTTTTTCTCACGCCGCACCCCTATTCCTGCTCCCCAGAACTCTTCCGAGGGACACGGGAGGCGGCGGAAGCAGCTTTGGAGGCCAGCCGCGATGAGCATCGTGCTGCCGGCATTGAGGTGGACGCCGCCGCTGGCTGAACCGTGGAGGAGATAGCTACCGGCGCCAAGGCCCGTATGCACGACCTAGTGCACTCTCTGAACCGGCTCCAGGACGCCGGGATGGCGATGGTGAAGGCCCTTTGGCCTGATGCGGTGGAGCCGCGTCAATGAGCCGGTTGTCCCGCTGGCTTGAAGCCGGAAGCTCTCGTATGGGCGCCTCACGTGCGTCAGCTGCACGCGCTGGAGCGTACATGGCGCTCCGCCTGGCCAAGTCATGGCATAAAAACCTAGACTTGGGCCGGCTCACAGCACAACGTGCCGGCACAGAAGCGGAACTGGCAACCGTCGAGGACGAGCTGCAGGTGCAGGCCAGCGACATCGCATCCTTTGCGGCCTGGAACAGGAAGCTGGCGGCAATGTGATTCCGAAGGATCCGTTCCAGCTGCTTCTCCACGACGCCGATGGCAGCTCCGACAAGACGACATTTGAGGACGCCGACTCCAGCGACGAGGCCTATGCCGACTCCGCCGCAAGGGACGGTGCCAAAGGTGCTCAGGCGGATGACGACGCCTCTACCTCAGGCGGAGCTGGCAATGTCGGCGTCTCCGCCTCAGGTGCCTCTGTTGACGCCGGAGCCACGGGTGGAGCCACCACCAAGTGAAGTTTTTTTCTTTTTTCTGCACTTCTTTTGTTAGTCCAAAATTTCCACCCACTGGGGTGTTTATGTAATGAACTCCGGCCGTGTGCCTTTGAATGCTTTTGAATGTAATATATGTTTATCTATTTGCATTGTGCGTGTGAAGATTGTGCTTGACGGCTCGCTTTTCTATCTTTTGTTCCTCTTTGGCTTCTGTCTATCCAACAACTTTTCCTCCTCTAACATCCACCCCGCCAGCCCGACAGCCGGGAGCCGGTCTATGACTCGGACGAGGCTTCTGCCTTCGAAAGCGCCAGCCTCGGATTTTTTGAAGCCGCCAAGGTACTTAGACTCGGAGCGAGCTAACAGAGGTTGGCTAGAAAGGAAGATCGGAAGCGATCGAACCAACCCGAGCCGGCAACCCCTTTTGTAGTCAGATTTTTCGTGCAGCCGACCTTCCTTCTCACGGTCCCGTTAGCCGGACAGTCGGGAGTCGGTCTGTAGCTTGTGCAGGGTGGTAAGGGTTTCGGCTCGACATGCATTATACATTCGACTACGACTAAGGAAGTAGCTCGGGCCCGCTAGCGAGCCCCCGAGCCCGAGGAGCCAGACCGGAGGGCCCACTCTTGTATTGATAACTCTTTTCATGAACTTGAAAAAGGTATGCCCCAAGTACTGGCTTGGAGCACCCATTGCATTCATTGAAATCCCGAAAAGGGTAAAGGATACATACATACATGTTTTTCTCTCTTATTCTTAGCAGTAGAACGGGTGAAGTAATGTCGCGTTCCATGGACGCTCCGTATCTTCACTCGAGTTGTGTCTCTTGCGCTTCTACGGCTTCTGGGCGTCTATTAGATAGTATGCATTGTTGTGCAAAACCCTGCTGATGATGAAGGGTCCCTCCCATGGGGAACAGAGCTTGTGCTGGCTGGCTGTTCGCTGAATTCTTCTGAGTACCAGGTCCCCCTCACAAAAGGAGAGGGGCCCGATCTTCTTGTTGTGGTAGTGCCTCGGCTTCTGTTGGTAGATGGCCGTCCGGCTCAAGGCCAACTCCCGTGCCTCGTCGAGTAGATCAACACCATCTTCTCTTGCCTCTTTTGCGTCTGCCTCCGTGTATAGGGTGACCCAAGGCGAGTCAAGCTCGACATCTGCAGGTATGATTGCCTCGGACCCATATACAAGGAAGAATGGTGTGAAGCCGGTTGACCGGTTTGGCGTGGTGTGGAGGCTCCACAGCACAGCCGGCAGCTCTTCGATCCAGTAGTCGGCTGACCTGACGAGCGGGGCCATGAGTCTTTCTTGATGTCGGCCAGGATTAGGTCGTTTGCCCTTTCCGCTTGGCCGTTGGACTGCGGGTACGCCACCGATGCCAGATCGAGCTAGATGCCCTCTTTGGCACAAAAGAGTTCCATTGCGCCTTTGGCTAAGTTGGTGCCGTTGTCGGTGATGATGCTGTGGGGGACGCCGTAGCGGACAAATATGTCATTGATGAACCTGACGATCGTGGGACCGTCAAGTTTCTTGATTGTCCTGGCCTCAATCCACTTGGTGAACTTGTCTATGTCTACAAGGAAATGCGTCATGCCGCCTCGAGCGGTCTTGAATGGTCCCACCATATCCATCCCCCGGACAACAAAGGGCCATGACAGGGGGATGGTCTTGAGAGCCGAGACCGACAAGTGGCTCTGCATGCTGAAGCGCTGGCAGCCTTCGCACTTGTCGACCAAGGCTGTGGCCTCCTCGAGGGCCGTGGGTCAGTAGAATCCATGGCGGAACTCCTTGGCCACCAGGGTTCTGGAGGCGGCATGATGCCTGCACTCACCCTAGTGTATGTCCTTCAGGATTTCTTGCCCTTTCTCTGACTCGACGCAGCGTTGGAACACATCGGTTATGCTACGTCGAACCAACTCATGGTTGATGATGGTGTACGCGGGAGATCGTCGTTGGATCTTCCTCCCTCCCGCCTCGTCTTGAGGAAGCTTGACACGAAGAAGGAAAGCCAGGATGGGTTGTGCCGATGAGGGATCCGACACGGGTGCCGGCTCCGGCTCGGCCTGAAGGTCAAAGGCCTTTGAAGCCCCCGAGTTTGTCGTTGTGGTCCTGGGTTCGAGACCTTCTGTCTTTGGTGACGTCGTGGAAGCTGGCATGCCGTCAACCTCCATGGCGACCACCCACTGGGTGTTGAGCCGACAGGGTTCAAGGTTTGGCGTAGCCGGCGGCGTGGCTGGAGCCGGCGAAGCAAGTGGAGCCGGCAAGATTGTCGGAGCCGGTGGAGATGATGATTCCGGCGGCTTCTCCGGACCCAAAGTCATTGGGATGGATGGGTACGCAGGCACGAAGGTTGATGTCAACTCCGGAGACGGCTTGATGGATGGCTTGTGCAGCTGCTCGAGGGAGACGCCGGCCGGGATTGCTTGCCATTTGGAGCCGATTTTTGCCAATGTATCAGCCACCTCGTTGTCCGCTCAGGGGACATGCTGGAACTTGTAGCCCTGGAAGGGGACACTGAGCTGCTGGATGAGGAGGCGGTAGCTGCCCATGTTCGCATCCTTGGCGTCCCATTCACCAGAGACTTGATGCACCACAAGATCAGAATCGCTAAAGCAAAGGATCTGCCGGATGCTGATTTCTCTCGCAAGCCGGAGGCCGTGTGTGAGCACTTCGTACTCGTCGACGTTGTTAGAGGCAGCGAAGTGTATCTGGAGAGCATACTTGAGTTGGTCTCCTTTCGGGGATGTCAAGACAATACCGACTCCCAGACCAGTTCACATCTTCGAGCCGTTGAAGTGCGTCCGCCAATGTGTGGAGTCGACAGGCGGCGGCAAGAATTGGGTCTCGGCCCAATCAACGAGGAAGTCAGCCACCACCTAAGACTTGAGGGCGGTGCGCGGCTTGTAACGGATGTCGTGGTCGGCCATGACGATGGACCATTTGGCGATCCGGATCATGGCATCACGGTTGCCCATGATTTCTGAAAGTGGAGCTGTGCTCACCACCATGATCGCGTGCTCCTGGAAGTATTGCTTCAGCTTCTTGGTGGCAAAATACACGCCATAGCACATCTTTTGATAGTGGGGATAGTTTTGCTTGGAGGCGGACAAGACCTCACTCAGATAGTAGACAGAGCGTTGAACCAGCAGCACCTTGCCATCCTCCTTGTGGTCCACTACCAAGACCACACTGACCACGCGTGTGGTTGCTGCAATGTAGATGAGGATGGGCTCCCTCTCTGCCAGCGCGGCCAAGATTTGCGTGCTTGAGATTACGTGCTTAATATCACGAAAAGCTTCGTCCGCTTGATCATTCCACTCGAACTTGGTTGTCTTCTTCATCAACTGATAGAGTGGTAGCGCCTTCTCGCCCAGCCGGCTGACGAACCGGCTGAAGGATGCCAGGCAGCCGGCAAACTTCTGAATGTCAAGGAGTCGAGCCGGCTTGGCCATGCGCTTGATGGTTCTGATCTTCTCGGGGTTAGCTTCGATGCCGCGAGCCGACATGAAGAAACCCAAGAGCTAGCCAGCTGGAACTCCAAAGACGCACTTCTCCGGATTGAGCCAGATCTTGTACTCGTGCGGATTGGCGAAGGTCTCCCACGGATCGTCAAGGATACTGAAATGCTACTTGGCCTTGACGACAATGTCATCGTCGTAGACGTGGA
Source organism: Hordeum vulgare subsp. vulgare (assembly GCF_904849725.1). NCBI lineage: Eukaryota > Viridiplantae > Streptophyta > Magnoliopsida > Poales > Poaceae > Hordeum > Hordeum vulgare. The sequence goes on along the minus strand of NC_058524.1, from coordinate 499,005,276 downwards.
TGTTCTTGCCGATTTGTGTCAGGAGGCATTATTGCATGCGGCGCTGGAAGGTGGCGCCGGCGTTCTTCAGGCCGAACGTCATAGTCGTGTAGTAGTAGGCTCCAAAAGTTGTGATGAAGTAGGTCTTCAGCCGGTCGTCCAGGTCCAGCTTGATCTGGTGGTAGCCGGAATAAGTGTCCAGAAAGGACAACAATTCACAGCCGTCCGTGGAGTCGATCACTTGATCTATCCGTGGCAGGGCAAAGGGGTCTTTCGGTCACGCCTTATTCAGGCTTGTGTAATCGATGCACATGCGCTATGTCTTGTTCTTCTTCAGCACCAGGACTGGATTGGCCAGCCAGTCCGGGTGGAAAACTTCCATGATGAAGTCGGCTGCGAGCAGCCGCGCGATATCTTCTCCAATTGTGCGCCGCTTCCCTTGGCGAAGCGGCACAAAGGTTGTTTGACCGGCTTTGCATCCGGACGCACATGAAGCTTGTGCTCGGTGTACTTCCTCGGGACTCTCCGCATGTCCTTTGGGGAGCATGCAAAGATATCTCGATTCTCACGGAGGAAGTCGACGAGCTCGCCTTCCTATTTGGGGGTTGAGGTTGGCGCCGATGGTGACGCACTCCTTGGGGTTGGCCGGGTCGAGCGGCACTTGCTTGGTCTCCTTGGACGGCTCAAACGAACCCTCACTGGCCGACTGGGACGGAGGAGTGGGCATTGTCGGCTGCTCGGTAGCCTGAGCCACGAGTCGGTCAAGCTGCCTCTTCTCCTCGGCAATCACCAGTGCCTCGGCCAGCCGGCTGTTGTCGCACGTGCACTCGAGCGACTTCTTGTAGTCGCCGGCAACAGTGATGATGCCCTTGGGACCCGACATCTTCATCTTGAGATAGGCATAATGGGGGATCACCATGAATTTAGTCAATGTCGGCCTGCCTAGCAGCGCGTGGTACGGGCTGTTGAGGTCCATCACCTCGAACCAGACCAGCTCGCGGCAGGAATGCACCTTGTCGCGGAAGAGGACGTCCATCTGGATTTTGCCGATTGGCGAGCAAGACTGTCCCGGCACAATGCCGTGGAAGACAGTCCTGGTCGGCTGCAAGTCCTTCTCCTTCATCCCGAGCTTGAGCAGAGTGTCTCGGTAGAGGATGTTGATGCTGTTGTCGCCATTGACCAACTCCCGTGAGAACTGACAGGTGAGTCTCTTGGAGGCGAGGGTGGGGTCGAGGACGAGCGCGTATGTGCCGGGGTTCGGCATCACCGCAGGATGGTCAGCCCGGCTCCATGTAATTGGCTTTTCACACCAAAGCATGTATTGGGGAACCGAGAGGACCATGGCATTCATCTCATGCCGGCGTTGACGCTGGCTGTGGTTGTCGTTGCCTTCACTGGTGAAGATGACGTAGGCCCCGTCCTGCTCGGGGAACTGATCGTGAAGACGGCCATCATTCGGAGGCGGTTGAGCTGGAGCCGAACCTCGAGGCACCGCCCCCGGGGGAGCCATCATACCCTCACACCGGGACAGGCGTTGAGCGAAGCTGCACTGCCGGAGTGTATGGGTGGTCGGCTTCGCCTCGGTATGCATCTTGCAAGGCGCGTCGAGCATCTGCTCGAAGGTGAGCTTGGGCTGCCACGCGTTGTTGCCGGTCTGTTGACACTGAGTGTTGTCTTGCACAGCCGGCGGCTCTTCCTCTACGTTGGCCACCTCCTTGCTTCCAGGTCGTGGGTCAAGTTCATCCGACTTGCGTTTGTTGTTCTGGCTGCCTTGGTTGTCACCATCCGGCTTAGACGTAGCCGGCAATTGGACGGTCTTGTCTGTTGTGCTGATCGTGAACCTCATGGGGGAGTCGGCAGTGGCGTACTTATGCGCCTTGGCCATGAGAACCGTCAAAGAGGTCGGCTCGGAGCAGATGAGCTTGTGCTTGAGAAGGATGCCGTCTCGGCAGTCGTCGATGAAGTACTGAACAACTTGTACCTCATGCACTCCTTTGCATGAGTTGCACAACTCCGTCCAGCATGTGACGTAGTCGCGAAGGGGTTCGTCGGGCTTCTGAACGCACATGGCCAGCTCGCGAGGCCGGCCATGGCGCTTGTAAGTGCCGGTGAAGTTGTGGATGAACGCCTCTTCAAAGTCAACCCAAGAATTGACGCTGCCGACTGGCAGGCTGTTCAGCCAAGTCCTTGCCAAGTCGGTCAGCATGAGTGGCACGTAGCGGATGGCTATGCGCTTGTTGCCCCGGGCGATGCCGACTAAAGTGGTGTAGTCGATCAGCCAGTCTTCTGGCTTGGCGGATCCGTCGTAGTTTGGAGTGTCGCGGGGAAGAGTGAAGCCGGTAGGGAACGGCTCCCATCGGATCCGGGGGCCGAAGCACGCTGGACCAATGGGACCCTCCTCCTCCATGAGGGTCGACTGCGCCAGAAGGTTGATGCAGAGACGAGCATCGTTCTTGCTGCGAGGGACGCGAGGGTCGATCCGAGCCGCGAGCTCGAGACGGATCGGGGGCACACGCGTGTTGGCCCTTTCCAGATGCCTTGGCGGGGGAACTTCATGGACCGAGTCTCCTTCGTCTCTAGCCGCCTCGCGGCACTGGCTAGAGACTTCTCGTGGCTTTCTCTGGTGCCGAGAACGCTGGTCTTAGCTTCCTTCAGCCCTCCGGCCAGAGGTGCGAGGGGCTGAAGAATGTTGAGCTTGCTGCCGGCCGCTGGGGATGCGGGGAGCCTTGGGATCGAGCGTTGGAGACACCGGGAATGCGTGAGTAGGGTCAAGGCGAGTCTGCTACTCGTTGGCGGCATCAAGGAGATCCTTGACGCGTTTTTCTTGGCGAGCATGCTCCTCGCCCTCCATAGCGCCTATTTCCGCAAGAGCCGTCTGGGCAGCCCGCATGTTGGCTGCAGGAGTGTCGTAGATGGGCAGCTTGCCGCCTAGGATTTCGGTGACGACCCGGCCGCAGCCGCGGACCTCTCCATGCCGGTTGGGACCATCAGTGGCCGGAGTGAAGCCGTCAGCGGAGTTATACTCGCGCCGCGCGGCCTCCATCTGGCGCTTGGTAGTGGCAAGGGCGGTGCCCTCTACTAGGAGTTGCTTGCGAGCTTCCTCCAGCTCGGCCCCGGCCTCTGCAGTGTTCGTCATCGTGGCGGTTGGCGTGGTTAGCCCGGCAAGGGTGGCGTGAAGCGGATCGGCAGGGCCCGGAGGGGGGGTCAGCTGCATCCACCGCAGCCTTGCCGCGACCTGAACTGGTGCAAACGCCAACAACCATCACCTCCATAAGATCAGAGGTAATGGCCACGCCGTGCGGGGCAAGACACCCCGCAAACGATGGTGGATCACTGCAGTCGAGTACATTGCATGGGTACTCATCGGGCGTAGGCACATCCTCAAGGGTGAGCCTACTAAAGCTTGCGCAGAGCGCGTCGATTACGATGTCCCCGCCAAGGTGGCGAGGCTCCTCGTTGAGGCGCAGGTCGCCGAAGAGAGCAGAGAGGTGAGCAACGTCGGCAGTGATGTCGTCAGCAAGTGGCTTGCTGGCGATCTCCTCAACACAGCGTGTAGAACGGGTTGTACCATCGATCAACACCGTGGAAACCTCCGCAGGGGCAGGCTCCACGGGCGTGCTAATCAGTCCGGACGTGAGGCATCTAGTGAAGTTGGCGGAGGGTCCCGCCCGAAGCCCCGAAGCGTAACTCCGGCCGATGCCATGGACGGCCCAACGGTGGGCGCCAACTGTCGTCGTTTCCTCATGGCAGATGCCATAGGTAGGCTTATCTAGAGTGGTTGGAGCTGAAAGGACACCGACGGGCTCCGGGAACGGGATTGGTAACTAGCGAGCAAGACGCACAATGTACCCAGGTTCGGGGCTCTCCGTGGGAGATAATACCCCTAGTCCTGCCGGGGTGGTTGATGAACCAAAGCGTTTACAGTATGCTCCTTGAGTTGTTCGACGGAGGAGGAAGGAGCAGCCGGCTCAAGTTCTACCTCTCTTGTGTGGTGTGTGGGTGCAAGAATGGCTGACCCTCTGCATGGAGGGGGCCCGGTGGGTTTTATAAACGAACCCACCGGCCTACAAAATGGATATAAATACATTATGGGGGACCCGGCTGACAGCCTCTCAGGCTAGACAGGGGCCCCACTATGGTTTAGTCTTGTCGCTTGAGGGGCCCGCCGGCTGAAGGTCCCATCTGGCCATGGGACCCTCTTCCAACCTATGGGGTTGGTGCGTGCTCCCCATGTAGGACGCGTGCTGTACGTCCGGCGTCGTCTTGCGGGATCCGGCGATGGTCAACGGTACGACCGTCTCCACTGTAGCCACGCCGGACCGGGTAATGGAGTGGACGCTCGCGTGCGGTTACTATGCATGGTTGACGGATCGGAGCCGACGTCGGTCACCGATACGACCATTGACACTGTAGCCATGCGTGCGCTTCTCCCTCGTACCCGTGCTGACGTACCTTCACCTTTAATAGAAGGACCATCACATCCTAGGGATTGATGCGATAGGTGCCCTTCAGCCGGCTGGCGGCTTGGCCAGCCGGCCAGAGAGTAGCCGGCTACGCTCCTAGTCAGCAAGTACTTCGTAGCCAGCTAGGAGGAGTCGGATGTTGAGTATGCTATTTCCCCTCTCTATACCAAAGTATAGAGGAGTAGGCTTGATGAGCCTACCCCTGGGTTACCCCCCGTCAGACTCAAATGAGCCTTTATACAAAAAATCAATTAGCAAAATCATTCTTAACAAGCTTTGGTGGAGGACCTAGATTAATAATATGCGGTGGGTGGACCGGTCCTCCATAGACCATGGGAGGAGGGACTGAGGCAAAGACATTTGCCGCACTCGTTCCTTGAGGCGTTTTATATTTTTCACTACTAGCATTTTCCTTTTCGGAGTTGGCCCCCATATCTGGAGTTGTGGTATTAGCCACCAACAATGGGTCGGTAGGCGGTTTGTAAATATCAAGGAAATCCTTAAGCATGTTCCTCACTTTGATAGCCACTAAGGATTTAAATGTGCACATAACCTCATTTAATTCCTATCGGTTGACCGAGTTTGCAACAGCTCCCTCGAGCACCTCCCCAACCCGGTCCCTGTCATCAACCATACTCTTTGGGTGGTGAAACCCATAGTAAAGAGACGAGGCTCTCATACCAATTGAAATGATCGATATGGTTGACTAGAGGGGGTGAATAGGCAACTAATACATTTTAAACTTTTCTTTATACAAATTAGGTTTAGCAACAAAAAGGTTGTCTAGATATGCAACTAGGTGATCATCCTATATGATGCTAACAACAACAATAATAACCAAGAAGTAAATACAAGTAAAGGTAAGAAATAACCACAAGTGGAACCGATGAAGACGAGGATGTGATTCTGAAGTTCCTTCCCTTTTGGCGGGAAGTACGTCTCCACTGGAACGGTGTGGAGGCGCAATGCTCGCCAAGATGCCACTAAGGCCATCGTATTCTCCTCACGCACTCACACAATGCGAGATGTCGTGATTCCACTAAGTGGTGACCTTGAAGGCGGCGACTGAACCTTTACAAACAAGGTTGGGGCAATCTCCACAACTTAATTGGAGGCTCCCAACAAGACCAAGAAGCTTCACCACAGTGGAATATGGCTTTGAGGTGACCTCGACCATCTAGGGTTCTCAAACACCCAATAGTAACAAGATCCGTGAGGGATTAGTGGGGGGAATCAAATTTCTCTTGGTGGAAGTGTAGATCAAGGCCCTCTCAACCAAACCCTAGAATATCAACAAGTTTTGTTTGCTAGGGAGAGAGATCAGGCTAAATTGGAGCTTGGAGCAATAATGGAGCTTAGGGGCAAAAGGTAAGGTTCTCAGGGAAGAAGAACCCTTTATATAGTGGGGGAGGGAATCTGCCCGTTACGCACCCCCGTGTGAATGAGCGAGAGCGGTACTACCGCTCCTGGGAGCGGTAGTACCGATGATAATAGGTAGTATCGCTCCCCTCGGGAACATGGAGGCCAGGCCAGAACCGAGGCAGAGCACCTAGTACCGCACTGAGCGATAGTAAAAAGCGGTAGTACCGCTCCGCTCTACAAGCGGTACTACCGCCCAGTACTACCGCAAAACCAGTCCAGAAAAGTGTTTGCACTTCCGGAGAGTGGTACAGGCGAGAGGCACGAGCAGATCCCTATCACTCTGAGCGGTACTACCGCCGGGCAGGCGGTACTACCGATGATAAGAGGTAGTACCGCTCCTAGGAGCATAACTACCGCTTGGAATATGTAGGGCAGGGTTAGGCAAGGTAGAAAAGCTCCATCACAGCGGAAAAGGGGTGAGGAAAAAAGTGTACATGATGATTCCACCCACACTTGTGCAAAGTGAATCCCCACTTAATAGTACGACTTTGCCTACGACTCAAGTCCACCGACAAAGAAGCCTAAGAGCAAAAACCGTCTTCACATAAAAACACCAAGCAGAAAGAATCATCTTTGTGCAAACCGAGAAAATACCTGAAAGTCTTATCGCACACGATTAGTCCGCAGAAGTGTCATCTGTTGGGGAATGTTGAATGGGACACAAAAAATTTCCTACTAAAAAAATACACCCCTCTAGTCATTTGAGTGGTGCATGATCCAAATTCACTAACTCAAGTCCGATCATCATGTGAGTTGAGTATAGTTTCATTGGTAAACATATCTATGCTAATCATATCAACTATACGATTCATGCTCAACCTTTCGGTCTCTTGTGTTCCGAGGCCATGTCTGCACATGCTAGACTCGTCAAGTTTAACCCGAGTGTTCTGCGTGTGCAACTGTTTTGCACCTGTTGTATGTGAACGTTGAGTTTATCACACCCGATCATCACGTGGTGTCTCGAAACGGCGAACTGTTGCAACGGTGCACAGTCGGGGAGAACACGGTTTCATCTTGAAATTTTAGTGAGGGATCACCTTATAATGCTACCATCGTTCTAAGCAAGATAAGGTGCATAAAAGGCTTAACATCACACGCAATTTATAAGTGACATGATATGGCCATGATCTTGTGCTTCTTGATCTCCATCATCAAAGCACCGGCATGATCTTCTTGTCACCGGCACCACACCATGATCCCCATCATCATGATCTCCATCATCGTGCCGCCATCGAGGCTGTCGTGCTATCTATGGTATTACTACTAAAGCTACAACCTAGCAATATAGTAAACGCATCTACAAACACAACCATTAGTTTAAAGACAACCCTACGGCTCCTGTCGGTTGCCGTAGCATCGACGTGTGATACGTCTCAAACGTATCTAAATTTTGTGATGGTTTCACGTTATTATCTTATCAACTTTGGATGTTTTATGTACCTTTTATATCTTTTTTGGGACTAACTTATTAATTCAGTGCCAAGTGACAGTTCCCGTTTTTTCTGTGTTTTTTACTCTTCTCAGATCTGATTTTGGAACGGAGTCCAAACGGAATAAAATCCCCGAAATATTTTTTTCCAGAACAGAAGAAGATCGGGGGACTTGAGGGCCAAGGCACGAGAGCCACATGGGGCCCACAAGCCCTGTAGCCGTCGCCAGGGGGGCCGCGGCTACCAGGCTTGTGGCCCCCCTGGAGCTCCCCTGCCCTAGCTCTTTCGCCTATATATTCCCTAAAATCCCAGAAAAAATTAGGGCATCCACGAAAACACTTTTCCGTCGCGCAAGCTTCCGTTTCTGCGAGATCTCATCTGGAGACCCTTCCCGATGCCCTGCCGCACGGGACTTTGGAGCTGGAGGGCTTCTACATCAACATCATCGCCTCTCCAATGACTCGTGAGTAGTCCACTTCAGACATACGGGTCCGTAATTAGTAGCTAGATGGCTTCTTCTCTCTCTTGGATCTTCAATACAAAGTTCTCCATGATGTTCATGGAGATCTATCCGATGTAATCCTCTTTGGCGGTGTGTTTGTCGAGATCCGATGAATTGTGGATTTGTGATCAGATTATCTATGAATTATATTTGAGTCTTTGTTGATCTCTTATATGCATGATTTTATATCCTTTTAAGTCTCTCCGGGTCTTGGGTTTTGTTTGGCCAACTAGATCTATGATTCTTGCATTGGGAGAAGTGCTTGGTTTTGGGTTCATACCGTGTGGTGACCTTTCCCAGTGACAGAAGGGGCAGCAAGGCACGCATCATGTTGTTGCCATCAAGGGTAACAAGATGGGCTTTCATCATAAATTTGAGATTGTCCATCTACATCATGTCATCTTGCTTAAGGCGTTACTCTATTCTTTTGAACTTAATACACTAGATGCATGCTGGATAGCGGTCGACGTGTGGAGTAATAGTAGTAGATGCAGAAAGTATCAGTTTACTTGTTTTGGACATGATGCCTATAGATATAATCATTGCCTTAGATAACGTCATGACTTTGCGCGGTTCTATCAGTTGCTCGACAGTAATTCGTTCACCCACCGTCTACTTGCTTTCATGAGAGAAGCCACTAGTGAACACTACGACCCCCGGGTCTATTCACAACTATCGTCTCCACTTTTACTTTTACCTTGCTTTGTTTTCTTTTTGCTTTCAGTTCTCACTTTGCAAACAATCTATAAGGGATTGACAACCCCTTCATAGCGTTGGGTGCAAGCTCTTTGTGTTTGTGCAGGTACTTGTGACTTGACGCGATCCTCCTACTGGATCGATACCTTGGTTCTCAAAACTGAGGGAAATACTTACCGCTGTTGTGCTACATCACCCTTTCCTCTTCAAGGGAACACCAACGCAAGGCTCCAAGGCCGCGGGGAAATCCTTTGCATATTTGCCAAGGAAGTCCCTATAGGCGTAGCCCGTAGCAGAAGGATTCCTGGCGCCGTTGCCAGGGAAGGTCCGTTGACGCAGTAGCAGAAGGATTTCTGGCGCCGTTGCCGGGGAAGGTCTGTTGACGCAGTAGCAGAAGGATTTCTGGTGCCATTGCCGGGGAGGAGAGATCAAGTCAAGATCTATCCAAGTAGGTGTCACAAACTCATCTCTTGCATTTACCTTTTTTGCCAGTTGCCTCTCATTTTCCTCTCCCTCACTTCACATTTGCTGTTTTCATTTGCCATTCTCCTTTGCCATTTTCTTTTGCCTTTTGCCGTTTTCTTTTGCCTTTTGCCGTTTTCCTTTGCCGGTTTTCTTGCTTGCTTGTGTTCTTGTTTGTTTGTTGAAGTCATCATGGCTGAAAACACCAAACTTTGCGAATTCTCGAGTACTAATAATAATGATTTTATTAGTACTCCGATTGCTCCCACCACTAGTGCGGAATATTATAAAATCAATGCCGCCTAGCTGAATCTTGTTATGAAAGAGCAATTTTCTGGCCTTCCTAGTGAAGATGCCGCATCCCATCTCAATACCTTCATTGAGCTTTGCGATATGCAAAAGAAAAGAGATGTGGATAATGATGTTGTTAAGTTGAAGCTTTTTCCGTTCTCTTTGCGAGATCGTGCGAAAACTTGGTTTTCTTCTTTGCCTAAAAATAGTATCGATTCTTGGAATAAGTGCAAAGATGCTTACATATCCAAGTATTTTCCGCCGGCTAAGATTATCTCTCTACGTAACGATATCATGAATTTCAAGCAACTTGATCATGAACACGTTGCACAATCTTGGGAGAGGATGAAGTTAATGATTAGAAATTGTCCCGCTCATGGCTTGAGTTTGTGGATGATTATACAAATCTTTTACGCTGGTTTGAATTTTGCTTCTCGCAATATCTTGGACTCCGTCGCAGGTGGAACGTTCATGGAAATCACGTTAGGAGAAGCTACAAAACTCCTAGACAATATCATGACCAACTACTCTCAGTGGCACACTGAAAGGTCACCTGCTAGCAAAAAGGTACACGCTATAGAAGAAATTAACTCGCTTAGTGCTAAGATGGACGAGTTGATGAATTTGGTTGCTAGTAGAAATGCTCCTTTAGATCCTAATGACATGCCACTATCTTCCTTGACTGAGAGTAGCAATGCTAGTTTGGACGTTAATTTTGTTGGTAGGAACAATTTTGGCAACAACAATGCTTTTAGAGGAAACTATGTTCCTAGGCCTTTTCCTAGTATCTCCTCTAACAATTATGGCAATTCCTACAACAACACTTATGGAAATCATAACAAATTATCCTCTGATTTAGAGAGTAATATCAAAGAGTTCATCAACTCTCAAAAGATTTTCAATGCGTCCATAGAGGAAAAACTACTCAAAATAGACGATTTGGCTAAGAGCGTTGATATGATGTCTTGTGATATTGATGCTTTGAAAGTTAGATGTGCTCCTCCAAAGGTTAACTTGGATGAAACTTTAAAAGCTATGCGTGTCTCCATGAATGAGAGCAAAGAAAGAACCGCCCAAATTTGCGCTAGGCATGAATGGTTTAAAAGGGTGTGTTCTAGTGAGGCAAATCATGAAGATCTTTAAGTGCTTGGTGTGACTCCTCTTGAATCTTTGTTTTCTCGTGTCAAACCTATTGATGAAGGGGCTGGATATGAATCCACTTTGGTTGAAAAATGCCCCAATGATTCGGAGTCCACCTATCTTGACGATAAAGGTGTGGAGAGTGGAGTAGAAGAAATCAAAATATTGGGTAGTAATGAAACTCCCACTTTGGGTTTGAAGGAATTCAATTATGATAGTTTCTCCTTGTTTGAATGCATTTCCTTGATGCAATCCATTGCAAACTCTCCACATGCTTATAGCCAAAGCAAAGCCTTTACCGCACATATCGTAGATGCTATGATGAAATCTCTTGAAGAGAAACTCGAACTAGAAATCTCTATACCTAGAAAACTTCATGATGAGTGGGAACCTACTATCAAAATCAAAAACTATGAATGCAATGCTTTGTGTGATTTGGGTGCTAGTGTTTCCGCGATTCCAAAGTCTTTATGTGATATTCTTGGTTTTCATGAGATTGAAGAGTGTTCTCTTAATTTGCATCTTGCAGATTCTACTGTCAAGAAACCCATGGGAAGGATCAATGATGTTCTTATTGTTGCAAATAAGAACTATGTACCCGTGGATTTCATTGTACTTGACATAGATTGCAATCCTTCATGTCCCATTATTCTTGGTAGACCTTTCCTAAGGACTATTGGTGCTATCATCGATATGAAGGAAGGGAATATTAGATTTCAATTTCCTCTAAAGAAGGCCATGGAGCATTTTCCTAGAAAGAAAATAAGATTGCCTTATGAATCTATGATGAGGGCTACTTATGGTTTGAGCACCAAAGATGACTATACGTGATTCCATCACCTTATTCCTAGCTAAGGGCGTTAAACAATAGCGCTTGTTGGGAGGCAACCCAATGAATCTATCCTTTTTTTTTCTATTTTGTGTTTTCCACACTTTCATAATTCTGTTATGATTGTGTTTTTTGTGTTTCTTTTGCGTTTGTGCCAAGTAAAACCGTTATGATTAGTCTTGGGGATGATCGTTTGGTCATGCTGGAAAAGACAGAAACTTTCTGCTCACCAAAAGAATTTTCATTTTTTTTCTGTAAGAGATTTTGAGTTGATTCTTTTTGCTGCTGACTTCTACGCAAATTCTTCAGACTGTTGTAATTTTTCAGAATTTGTGAAGTACCAGAAGTATACGAAGTATACAGATTTCTACAGACTGGTCTCCTGTTAATAGATTTTGTTTTGTTGAGTTGGTTGCTTATTTTGATGAAACTATGGATAGTGTCGGGGGGTATTAGCCATGGAAGATTGAAAATACAGTAACCCAACATCAAAATAAGTAGAATTTAAGTTTTCTACAGTACCTAAGGAAGTGGTGGTTTGCTTTCTTATACTAATGATATCATGAGTTTCTGTTTAAGTTTCGTGTTGTGAAGTTTTCAAGTTTTGGGTGAAGTTCTTATGGACAAAGAGATAAAGAGTGGCAAGATCTCAAGCTTGGGGATGTCCAAGGCACCCCAAGTTTATTCAAGGATGTCGTAAAAGCCTAAGCTTGGGGATGCCCCGGGAAGGCATCCCCTCTTTCGTCTTCAATCCATCGATAACGTTACTTGGGGCTATATTTTTTTTCACCACATGTTATGTGTTTTGCTTGGAGCATCTTGTATCGTAGGATTCTTTTATTTTTGTTTTGTCACAGTCTTCCTTGCTGCACACCTAGAGAGAGATACATGCACTCACCATGATTTTGTCAAGCTTCACTTATATCCTTTGGTTAGACAATTCAGCTCACATGTGCTTCACTTATATCTTTTGAGCTAGTTGATTTTGCTCTATGTACTTCACTTATATCTTTTAGAGCACAGCGGTGCGTGGCTTGGTAGTTGATCTATGCTATGAAAGTAGTCTCAAAAGGGGTAGTTATCCAAAGGGATATTAAAACTTCCACCTTCATGTGCATTGAATAGTTAGAGAATTTTGATTCATCTCAATTAGTTTTGAGTTGTGGTTGTGGTAATATTGAAGTTATATTAGAAAGGTGTTGTGGATCTAGAAATACTTGTGTTGAAGTTAGTGATTCCCGTAGCATGCACGTATGGTGAACCGCTATGTGATGAAGTCTGAGCATGATTAGTCTATTGATTGTCATCCTTTGTGTGGCGGTCGGGATCACGCGATGGTTTATACCTACAAACCCTTCCCCTAGGAGTATGCGTTGAATGCTTTGTTCCGATTACTACTAAAACTTTTGCAACAAGTATATGAGTTATTCATGACTAATGTTGAGTCCATGGTTTAGATGCACTTTCACCTTCCACCATCACTATCTTCTTTAGTGCCGTGCAACTTTCGCCGGTGCACAAAACCTGTTGGAATTATGCCCTAGAGGCAATAATAAATGTATAGTTATTATTATAATTCCTGTATCAAGATAATAGTTTATTATCCATGCTATAATTGTATTGAATGAAGACTCATTTACATGTGTGGATACATAGACAAAACACCGTCCCTAGCATGCCTCTAGTTGGCTAGCCAGTTGATCAATGATAGTCAGTGTCTTCTGATTATAAACAAGGTGTTGTTGCTTGATAAATGGATCACGTCATTGGGAAAATCACGTGATGGACTAGACCCAAACTAATAGACGTAGCATGTTGATCGTGTCATTTTGTTGCTACTGTTTTCTGCGTGTCAAGTATTTATTCCTATGACCATGAGATCATATAACTTACTGACACCGGAGGAATGCTTTGTGTGTATCAAACGTCGCAACGTAACTGGGTGACTATAAAGATACTCTACAGGTATCTCCGAAGGTGTTAGTTGAGTTAGTATGGATCAAGACTGGGATTTGTCACTCCGTGTGACGGAGAGGTATCTCAGGGCCCACTCGGTAATGCAACATCACACACAAGCCTTGCAAGCAATGTAACTTAGTGTAAGTTGCGGGATCTTGTATTACGGAACGAGTAAAGAGACTTGCCGGTAAATGAGATTGAAATAGGTATACGGATACTGACGATCGAATCTCGGGCAAGTAACATACCGAAGGACAAAGGGAATGACATACGGGATTATACGAATCCTTGGCACTGAGGTTCAAACGATAAGATCTTCGTAGAATATGTAGGATCCAATATGGGCATCCAGGTCCCGCTATTGGATATTGACCGAGGAGTCTCTCGGGTCATGTCTACATAGTTCTCGAACCCGCAGGGTCTGCACACTTAAGGTTCGACGTTGTTTTATGCGTATTTGAGTTATATGGTTGGTTACCGAATGTTGTTCGGAGTCCCGGATGAGATCACAGACGTCACGAGGGTTTCCGGAATGGTCCGGAAACGAAGATTGATATATAGGATGACCTCATTTGATTACCGGAAGGTTTTCGGAGTTACCGGGAATGTACCGGGAATGACGAATGGGTTCCGGGAGTTCACCGGGGGGGCAATCCACCCCGGGGAAGCCCATAGGCATTGGGGAGCCACACCAGCCCTTAGTGGGCTGGTGGGACAGCCCACAAGTGCCCAATGCGCCAAGAGAAGAAAAATCAAGAGGAAAGAAAAAAAAGGGAAGGAGGTGGGAAGGAAGGGGGACTCCTCCCACCAAACCAAGTCCAACTCGGTTTGGGGGGGAGTCCTCCCCCCTTTGGTTCGGCCGACTCCTTGGACCCCAAGGCAAGGCCCCCCCTCCCTCCTCCTATATATATGGAGCAATTAGGGCTGATTTGAGACGACTTTCTCACGGGTGCCCGACCACATACCTCCACGGTTTTTCCTCTAGATCACGTTTCTGCGGAGCTCGGGCGGAGCCCTGCTGAGACAAGGTCATCACCAACCTCCGGAGCGCTGTCACGCTGCCGGAGAACTCTTCTACCTCTCTGTCTCTCTTGCTGGATCAAGAAGGCCGAGATCATCGTCGAGCTGTACGTGTGCTGAACGCGGAGGTGCCGTCCGTTCGGTACTAGATCGTGGAATTGATCGCGGGATTGTTCGCGGGGCGGATCGAGGGACGTGAGGATGTTCCACTACATCAACCGCGTTCTCTAACGCTTCTGCTGTACGATCTACAAGGGTACGTAGATCACTCATCCCCTCTCGTAGATGGACATCACCATGATAGGTCTTCGTGCGCGTAGGAAAATTTTTGTTTCCCATGCGACGTTCCCCAACAGTGGCATCATGAGCTAGGTTCATGCGTAGATGTCTTCTCGAGTAGAACACAAAAGGTTTTGTGGGCGGTGATGTGCGCTTTGCTGCCCTCCTTAGTCTTTTCTTGATTCCGCGGTATTGTTGGATTGAAGCGGCTTGGACCGACATTACTCGTACGCTTACGAGAGACTGGTTTCATCGTTACGAGTAACCCCCTTTGCTCAAAGATGACTGGCAAGTGACGGTTTCTCGAACTTTAGTTGAATCGGATTTGACCGAGGAGGTCCTTGGATGAGGTTAAATAGCAACTCATATATCTCCGTTCTGGTGTTTGCGTAAGTAAGATGCGATCCTACTAGATACCCTTGGTCACCACGTAAAACTTGCAACAACAAAATTAGAGGACGTCTAACTTGTTTTTGCAGGGTATGATTGTGATGTGATATGGCCAATGATGTGATGTGATATATTGGATGTATGAGATGATCATGTTGTAATAGAAATATCGACTTGCACGTCGATGGTACGGCAACCGGCAGGAGCCATAGGGTTGTCTTTATACTAACGTTTGTGCTTGCAGATGCGTTTACTATTTTGCTAGGATGTAGCTTTAGTAGTAATAGCATAAGTAGCACGACAACCCCGATGGCAACACGTTGATGAAAGATCATGGTGTGGCGCCAGTGACAAGAAGATCGTGCCGGTGCTTTGGTGATGGAGATCAAGAAGCACGTGATGATGGCCATATCATGTCACTTATGAATTGCATGTGATGTTAATCCTTTCATGCACCTTATTTTGCTTAGAACGACGGTAGCATTATGAGGTGATCTCTCACTAAAATTTCAAGACGAAATTGTGTTCTCCCCGACTATGCACCGTTGCTACAGTTTGTCGTTTCGAGACACCACGTGATGATCGGGTGTGATAGACTCAACGTTCACATACAACGGGTGCAAAACAGTTGCGCACGCAGAACACTCGGGTTAAGCTTGATGAGCCTAGCATGTGCAGACATGGCCTCGAAACACATGAGACCGAAAGGTCGATCGTGAATCATATAGTTGATATGATTAGCATAGGGATGCTTACCACTGAAACTATACCCAACTCACGTGATGATCGGACTTGGGATAGTGTAAGTGG
Source organism: Hordeum vulgare subsp. vulgare (assembly GCF_904849725.1). Taxonomy (NCBI): domain Eukaryota; kingdom Viridiplantae; phylum Streptophyta; class Magnoliopsida; order Poales; family Poaceae; genus Hordeum; species Hordeum vulgare. The sequence continues at coordinate 498,989,604 of NC_058524.1, read as the reverse complement.
ATCATGAACCACTCAAATGACTAGAGAGATGTACTTTTTGAGTGGGAGTTTAGCAAATAATTTGATTAAGTTGAACTCTAATTATCTTGAACATAGTCTAAGTCCACTTTGAATATATTTGTGTTGTAGATCATGGCTCACGCGACAGTCATCCTGAATTTTAATACGTTCCTAGAGAAAGCTAAGTTGAAAGATGATGGAAGCAACTTTGTAGACTGGGCTCGTAATCTTAAACTAATCTTACAAGCTGGGAAGAAGGATTATGTCCTTAATGCTGTGCTAGGAGATGAACCACCCGCTACGGCTGATCAGGATGTTAAGAACGCTTGGTTAGCACGTAAGGAGGACTACTCAATAGTTCAATGTGCAGTCTTGTATGGCTTAGAACCGGGACTTCAATGTTGCTTTGAGCGTCATGGAGCATTTGAGATGTTCCAGGAGTTGGAGTTTATCTTTCAGAAGAACGCCCGGATCGAGAGGTATGAGACCTCCGATAAATTCTATGCTTGCAAGATGGAGGAAAACTCGTCTGTCAGTGAACATGTGCTCAAAATGTCTGGGTACTCAAACCGTCTAGCTGAACTGGGGATTGAACTCCCGCAAGAAGCTGTCACTGACAGAATCCTTCAATCACTGCCGCCAAGCTATAAAGGCTTTGTGTTGAACTACAACATGCAAGGGATGAACAAGTCTCCCGGCGAGTTGTTTGCGATGCTGAAAGTCGCAGAGTGTGAACTCCGTAAAGAGCATCAAGTGTTGATGGTGAGCAAGACCACTAGTTTCAAGAGAAACGGAAAAGGCAAGAAGGGCAATTCGAAGAAGAGCGGCAAGCCTGTTGCCAATCCGCCGAAGAAACCCAAGGCTGGACCTAAGCCTGAAACAGAGTGCTTCTATTGCAAGGGTATGGGTCACTGGAAGCGCAATTGCCCCAAGTATCTGGCAGATAAGAAGGCGGGCAAAGAAAAATCAGGTATATTTGATATACATGTTATTGATGTGTACTTAACCGGCTCTCGTAGTAGTGCCTAGGTATTCGATACCGGTTCTGTTGCTCACATTTGCAACTCGAAGCAGGAACTGCGGAATAGACGAAGGCTGGCGAAAGACGAAGTGACGATGCACGTAGGAAATGGTTCCAAGGTTGATGCAATCGCCGTCGGCACAGTGTCACTTCAGCTACCATCGGGATTAGTGATGAACTTAAATCATTGTTATTTAGTGCCTGCGTTGAGCATGAACATTATATCTGGATCTTGTTTATTGCGAGACGGTTACTCTTTTAAGTCTGAGAATAATGGTTGTTCTATTTCTATGAGTAACATCTTTTATGGTCATGCACCGAATGTGAGAGGATTGTTCATATTGAATCTTGATAGTGATACGCATATACATAACATTGAGACCAAAAGAGTTAGAGTAAACAATGATAGCGCCATATTTTTGTGGCACTGCCGCTTGGGTCATATTGGTGTAAAGCGCATGAAGAAACTCCATGCTGATGGACTTTTGGAGTCACTTGACTTTGATTCACTTGACACGTGCGAACCATGCCTCATGGGCAAGATGACTAAGACTCCGTTCTCCAGAACAATGGAGCGTGCAAGTGACTTGTTGGAAATCATACATACCGATGTGTGTGGTCCAATGAGCGTAGAGGCACGCGGCGGATATCGTTATTTTCTCACCTTCACTGACGATTTAAGTAGATATGGTTATGTCTACTTGATGAAGCACAAGTCTGAAACATTTGAAAAGTTCAAGCAATTTCAGAGTGAGGTGGAAAATCATCGTAACAAGAAGATCAAGTTCCTACGGTCTGATCGTGGGGGTGAATATCTGAGTTTCGAGTTTGGTGCTCACTTAAGACAATGTGGAATTGTTTCGCAGTTAACACCGCCTAGAACACCACAGCGTAATGGTGTTTCCGAACATCGTAATCGTACTTTGTTAGAGATGGTGCGATCTATGATGTCTCTTACTGATTTGCCGTTATCATTTTGGGGTTATGCATTAGAAACAGCTGCATCCACTTTAAATAGGGCACCATCAAAATCCGTTGAGACGACACCATACGAACTGTGGTATGGCAAAAGGCCAAAGTTGTCGTTTCTTAAAGTTTGGGGATGTGATGCTTATGTCAAAAAGCTTCAGCCTGAAAAGCTGGAACCCAAAGCGGAAAAATGCGTCTTCATAGGTTACCCAAAAGAGACAGTTGGGTACACCTTCTATCTCAAATCCGAGGGCAAAGTGTTTGTTGCTAAGAACGGAACTTTTCTCGAGAAGGAGTTTCTCTCGAGAGAATTGAGTGGGAGGAAGATAGAACTTGACGAGGTTGTCGAACCTCTCATCCCTCTGGATGGTGGCGCAGGGCAAGGGGAAACCTCTGTCATTGCGACGTCGGTTGAGGAGGAAGTTAATGATGATGATCATGAAACTCCAGTTCAAGTTTCTGTTGAACCACGCAGGTCGACGAGATCACGCGCTGCTCCAGAGTGGTACGGTAATCCCGTCTTATCAATCATGTTGTTAGACAACAATGAACCTGTAAATTACGAAGAAGCAATGGTGGGCCCAGATTCCAACAAATGGCTAGAAGCCATGAAATCCGAGATAGGATCCATGTATGAGAACAAAGTGTGGACTTTGGAGATACTACCTGAGGGCCGCAAGGCTATTCAGAACAAATGGATCTTTAAGAAGAAGACGGACGCTGACGGTAATGTGACCGTTTATAAAGCTCGACTTGTGGCAAAGGGTTTTTCACAAGTTCCAGGAATTGACTACGATGAGACTTTCTCTCCCGTGGCAATGCATAAGTCCGTCAGAATCATGTTAGCAATAGCTGCATTTTTCGATTATGAAATCTGGCAGATGGATGTCAAAACGGCGTTCCTTAACGGTTTCCTTAAGGAAGAGTTGTATATGATGCAGCCCGAAGGTTTTGTCGATCCTAAAAGTGCTAACAAGGTGTGCAAGCTCCAACGATCCATTTATGGACTGGTGCAAGCATCTCGGAGTTGGAACAAACGCTTTGATGAGGTGATCAAAGCATTTGGGTTTATACAAGTGGTTGGAGAATCTTGTATTTACAAGAAAGTGAGTGGGAGCTCTGTGGCGTTTCTAATATTATATGTAGATGACATATTACTGATTGGAAACAACGTAGAGCTTTTGGAGAGCACAAAAGGTTACTTGAATAAAAGTTTCTCTATGAAGGACCTAGGAGAAGCTGCTTACATTCTAGGCATTAAGATCTATAGGGATAGATCAAAACGCCTGATAGGACTTTCACAAAGGACATACCTTGATAAAGTTTTGAAGAGGTTCAAAATGGAACAGTCCAAGAAAGGGTTCTTGCCAGTTTTACAAGGTACGAGATTGAGTAAGACTCAGTGCCCAGCAACTGATGAAGATAGAGAGCATATGCGCTCCGTCCCCTATGCTTCAGCCATAGGTTCTATCATGTATGCGATGCTGTGCACTAGACTGGATGTTAGCCTGGCCATAAGTATGGCAGGTAGGTTCCAGAGTAATCCAGGAGTGGATCACTGGACAGCGGTCAAGAATATCCTGAAGTACCTGAAAAGGACTAAGGAGATGTTTCTCGTGTATGGAGGTGACGAAGAGCTCGCCGTAAAAGGTTACGTCGATGCAAGCTTTGACACAGATCCGGACGACTCTAAGTCACAAACCGGATACGTATTTATTCTTAATGGGGGTGCAGTAAGCTGGTGTAGTTCCAAGCAAAGCGTCGTAGCAGATTCTACATGTGAAGCGGAGTACATGGCTGCCTCGGAGGCGCCTAAGGAGGGTGTCTGGATGAAGCAGTTCATGACGGATCTTGGAGTGGTGCCAAGTGCACTGGATCCAATAACCTTGTTCTGTGACAACACTGGTGCCATTGCCTTAGCAAAGGAACCAAGGTTTCACAAGAAGACCAGACACATCAAACGACGCTTCAACCTCATCCGCGACTACGTCGAGGAGGAGGACGTAAATATATGCAAAGTGCACACAGATCTGAATGTAGCAGATCCGCTGACTAAACCTCTTCCACGGCCAAAACATGATCGACACCAGAACTGTATGGGTGTTAGATTTATTACAATGTAATTCACATGGTGATGTGAGGGCTAGATTATTGACTCTAGTGCAAGTGGGAGACTGTTGGAATTATGCCCTAGAGGCAATAATAAATGTATAGTTATTATTATAATTCCTGTATCAAGATAATAGTTTATTATCCATGCTATAATTGTATTGAATGAAGACTCATTTACATGTGTGGATACATAGACAAAACACCGTCCCTAGCATGCCTCTAGTTGGCTAGTCAGTTGATCAATGATAGTCAGTGTCTTCTGATTATAAACAAGGTGTTGTTGCTTGATAACTGGATCACGTCATTGGGAGAATCACGTGATGGACTAGACCCAAACTAATAGACGTAGCATGTTGATCGTGTCATTTTGTTGCTACTGTTTTCTGCGTGTCAAGTATTTATTCCTATGACCATGAGATCATATAACTTACTGACACCGGAGGAATGCTTTGTGTGTATCAAACGTCGCAATGTAACTGGGTGACTATAAAGATACTCTACAGGTATCTCCGAAGGTGTTAGTTGAGTTAGTATGGATCAAGACTGGGATTTGTCACTCCGTGTGACGGAGAGGTATCTCGGGGCCCACTCGGTAATGCAACATCACACACAAGCCTTGCAAGCAATGTAACTTAGTGTAAGTTGCGGGATCTTGTATTACGGAACGAGTAAAGAGACTTGCCGGTAAACGAGATTGAAATAGGTATACGGATACTGACGATCGAATCTCGGGCAAGTAACATACCGAAGGACAAAGGGAATGACATACGGGATTATACGAATCCTTGGCACCGAGGTTCAAACGATAAGATCTTCGTAGAATATGTAGGATCCAATATGGGCATCCAGGTCCCGCTATTGGATATTGACCGAGGAGTCTTCGGGTCATGTCTACATAGTTCTCGAACCCGCAGGGTCTGCACACTTAAGGTTCGACGTTGTTTTATGCGTATTTGAGTTATATGGTTGGTTACCGAATGTTGTTCGGAGTCCCGGATGAGATCACGGACGTCGCGAGGGTTTCCGGAATGGTCCGGAAACGAAGATTGATATATAGGATGACCTCATTTGATTACCGGAAGGTTTTCGGAGTTACCGGGAATGTACCGGGAATGACGAATGGGTTCTGGGAGTTCACCGGGGGGGCAACCCACCCCGGGGAAGCCCATAGGCATTGGGGAGCCACACCAGCCCTTAGTGGGCTGGTGGGACAGCCCACAAGTGCCCAATGCTCCAAGAGAAGAAAAATCAAGAGGAAAGAAAAAAAAAGGGAAGGAGGTGGGAAGGAAGGGGGACTCCTCCCACCAAACCAAGTCCAACTCGGTTTGGGGGGGGGGAGTCCTCCCCCCTTTGGTTCGGCCGACTCCTTGGGGGTCCTTGGACCCCAAGGCAAGGCCCCCCCCTCCCTCCTCCTATATATATGGAGCAATTAGGGCTGATTTGAGACGACTTTCTCACGGGTGCCCGACCACATACCTCCACGGTTTTTCCTCTAGATTGCGTTTCTGCGGAGCTCGGGCGGAGCCCTGCTGAGACAAGGTCATCACCAACCTCCGGAGTGCCGTCACGCTGCCGGAGAACTCTTCTACCTCTCAGTCTCTCTTGCTGGATCAAGAAGGTCGAGATCATCGTCGAGCTGTACGTGTGCTGAACGCGGAGGTGTCGTCCGTTCGGTACTAGATCGTGGGATTGATCGCGGGATTGTTCGTGGGGTGGATCGAGGGACGTGAGGACGTTCCACTACATCAACCGCGTTCTCTAACGCTTCTGCTGTACGATCTACAAGGGTACGTAGATCACTCATCCCCTCTCGTAGATGGACATCACCATGATAGGTCTTCGTGCGCGTAGGAAAATTTTTGTTTCCCATGCGATGTTCCCCAACAAAACCCACCATTAGCCTCCCTCAAAACAGCCACCATACCTACCTACTATGGCTTTTTCAAAGCCATTCCGAGATATATTGCCATGCAACTACCACCATGACATGTGCCACCACTTCTACATTTCCATTGCATGATCATAAGATAGCTAGCATGGTGTTTCCATTGATGTCTATGCCATGCTAGATCATTGTCACGGTACACTACCGAAGGCATTCCATATAGAGTCATCATTGCTCTAAGTTTTGAGTTGTAAGTGTGATGATCATCATTGATGGAGCATTGTCCCATGTGAGGAAATAAAAGAGGCCAGCGAAGCCCATTTACAAAAAGAGGCCAAAGATGCCCACAAAAAAAAGAGGCCAAAGATCCCACCAAAAAATGAGAGAAAAAGAGAGAAGGGACAATGCTACTACCTTTCCACACTTGTGCTTATTAAGCACCATGATCTTCATGATTGAGAGTCTCTCGTTTTGTCACCACCATATAGCTAGTGGGAAATTTTCATTATATAACTTGGCTTGTATGTTCCAATGATAGGCTTCCTCAAAATTGCCTTAGGTCTTCGTGAGCAAGCAAGTTGGATGCACACCCACTACTTTCCTTTAAGAGCTTTCACATACTCTTAGCTCTAGTGCATCATTTGTATGGCAATCCCTACTCATTCACGTTGATATCTATTGATGAGCATCTCCATAGCTCGTTGCTATTCCTAGTCAATGCGACCATCTTCTCCTTGTTTGCCTTGCAACCTCCACCACACTCCATTCCACTCATAGTGCTAAAACCATGGCTCACGCTCATGTATTGCGTGAGAGTTGAAAAAGTTTGAGAAAGTAAAGGTGTGAAAACAATTACTTGGTCAATACCGAGGTTGTGCATGATTTAAATTCGTTGTGCAAGGATGATAGAGCATAGCCAGACTATATGATTTTGTAGGGATAACTTTCTTTTGGCCTTGTTATTTTGAAAGTTCATGATTACCTTGCTAGTTTGCTTGAAGTATTATTGTCTCCACGTCAATAGCAAACTATTGTTTTGAATCTAACGGATCTGGACATTCATATCACATAAGAGGAGTTACAAAGGACATCTATGATAGGTAGCATGAAAGCATCAAAAATTCATTATTTATCACTTCCCTACTCGAGGACGAGCAGGAGTTAAGCTTGGGGATGCTTGATACGTCTCAAATGTATCTATAATTTTTGATGGTTTCACGCTGTTATCTTGTCAACTTTGGATGTTTTATGTACCTTTTATATCTTTTTTGGGACTAACTTATTAATTCAGTGCCAAGTGCCAGTTCCTGTTTTTTCTGTGTTTTTGACTCTTTTTAAATCTGATTTTGGAACGGAGTCCAAACGGAATAAAATCCCCGAAATAAATTTTTCCACAACAGAAGAAGATCGGGGGACTTGAGATCCAAGGCAGGAGAGCCACACGGGGCCCACAAGCCCTGTAGCCGCCGCCAGGGGGGTCGCGGCTACCAGGCTTGTGGTCCCCCCTGGAGCTCCCCTGCCCTAGCTCTTTCGCCTATATATTCCCTAAAATCCCAGAAAAAATCAGGGCATCCACGAAAACACTTTTCCGCCGCCGCAAGCTTCCGTTTCCGCGAGATCTCATCTGGAGACCCTTCCCGGTGCCCTGCCGGAGGGGACTTTGGAGCTGGAGGGCTTCTACATCAACATCATCACCTCTCCAATGACTCGTGAGTAGTCCACTTCAGACCTACGGGTCCGTAGTTACTAGCTAGATGGCTTCTTCTCTCTCTTGGATCTTCAATACAGAGTTCTCCATGATCTTCATGGAGATCTATCTGATGTAATCCTCTTTGGCGGTGTGTTTGTCGAGATTCGATGAATTGTGGATTTGTGATCAGATTATCTATAAATTATATTTGAGTCTTTGCTGATTTCTTATATGCATGATTTGATATCCTTTTAAGTCTCTCCGAGTCTTGGGTTTTGTTTGGCCAACTAGATCTATGATTCTTGCATTGGGAGAAGTGCTTGGTTTTGGGTTCATACCGTGTGGTGACCTTTCCTAGTGACAGAAGGGGCAGCAAGGCACGCATCATGTTGTTGCCATCAAGGGTAACAAGATGGGCTTTCATCATAAATTTGAGATTGTCCATCTACATCATGTCATCTTGCTTAAGGCGTTACTCTGTTCTTTTGAACTTAATACACTAGATGATGCTCGATAGCGGTCGACATGTGGAGTAATAGTAGTAGATGCAGAAAGTATCGGTCTACTTGTTCTGGACGTGATGCCTATAGATATAATCATTGCCTTAGATAACGTCATGACTTTGCGCGGTTCTATCAATTGCTCGACAGTAATTCGTTCACCCACCGTCTACTTGCTTTCATGAGAGAAGCCACTAGTGAACACTACGGCCCCCGGGTCTATTCACAACTATCGTCTCCACTTTTACTTTTACTTTGCTTTGTTTTCTTTTTGCTTTCAGTTCTCACTTTGCAAACAATCTATAAGGGATTGACAACCCCTTCATAGCGTTGAGTGCAAGCTCTTTGTGTTTGTGCACGTACTTGTGACTTGACGCGATCCTCCTACTGGATCGATACCTTGATTCTCAAACTGAGGGAAATACTTACCGCTGCCGTGCTACATCACCCTTTCCTCTTCAAGGGAACACCGACGCAAGGCTCCAAGGCCGCGGGGAAATCCTTTGCATATTTGCCAAGGAAGTCCCTATAGGCGTAGCCCGTAGCAGAAGGATTCCTGGCGCCGTTGCCAGGGAAGGTCTGTTGATGCAGTAGCAACGTGCAAGTCGATATTAACTATTACAACATGATCATCTCATACATCCAATATATCATATCATGTCTTTGGCCATATCATATCACAAGTATACCGTGCAAAAACAAGTTAGACGTCCTCTAATTTGTTGTTGCATATTTTACGTAGATGATATGGGTATATAGTGTGATCGCATCTTACTTACGCAAAAACCACAACGTATATGTGCAAATTTCTATTTAACCTCTCTCCAAGGACCGCCTTGGTCAAATCCAATTCAAATAAAGTTAACAGGCACCCGCCAGTCATCTTTATGCAACGAGTTGCATGTTAGTCGATGAAATCAGTCTCTCGTAAGCGTACGAGTAATGTCGGTCCGGGCCGCTTCAATCCAACAATATTGCCGAATCGAGAAAAGAGTAAGGAGGGCAGAAAATTGAAAATCAACGCCTACTAAAACTTTTGTGTTCTACTCGAGATTACATCTACGCATGAACCTAGCTCTTATACCCCTGTTGGGGAACGTTGCATGGGAAACAAAAAATTTCCTACGCACACGAAGACCTATCATGGTGATGTTCATCTATGAGAGGGAGATTGGATCCACATACACTTGTAGATCTCTAAGCGGGAAGCGTTAATAAACACAGTTGATGTAGTGGTACAGCTTCGTGATTCAAATCACCGTCGTCCCACGATCCGTTCCGATCTAGCGCCGAACGGACGGCACCTCCACGTTCAGCACACGTACAGCTCGATGATGATCTCGGCCTTCTTGTTCCAGCAAGAGAGGCGGATAAGTAGATGAGTTCTCCGGCAGCGTGACGGCGCGTCGGTGGTGGTGATGATCTACTCGTGCAGGGCTCCGCTCGAGCTCCGCAGAAATCCGATCTAGAGGAAGAACTATGTGGTATAGGTTTGAGTTGCACGTGGCAAAGTTGTCTCTCAAAAGCCCAAAAAACCACCAATATATATAGGAGGAGGGGACGGGCTAGCCTTGGGGCTCAAGGGAGCCCCAAGGGCGTCGGCCGATTGGGAGGAGGTAGACTCCCATCCCAATTCGGTTTGGGGGAAGGAGTCCACTCCTTCCTTCCCACCTCCCTCTTTCCTTGTTTTTCATTTTCCTTTGGTTTTTTCCACTTGTGGCACCATAGCCCTCTTGGGCTGGCCTCACCAGCCCACCAAGGGCTGGTGCGCCACCCTAGGGTTACTCGGCTCAGTCCCTGGTGGGTGGGCCCCTCTCGGTGAATACCCGGAACCCATTCGTCACTCCCGGTACACTACGGGTAATGCCCGAAAACTTTCCAGTGACCAAATGAAACCATCCTATATATCAATCTTTGTTTCCGGACCATTCCGGAAACCCTCGTGACGTTCGTGATATCATCTGGGACTCCGAACAACCTTCGGCCACCAACACATATAACTCAACTATACTAAAACGTCATCAAACCTTAAGTGTGCATTCCCTGCGGGTTCGAGAACTATGCAGACATGACCCGAGATACTCCTCGGTCAATATCCAATAGCGGGACCTGGATGTCCATATTGGATCCTACATATTCTACGAAGATCTTATCGGTTGAACCTCCGTGCCAAGGATTCATATAATCCCGTATATCATTCCCTTTGTCCTTCGGTATGTTACTTGCCCGGGATTTGATCGTCGGTATCCCTATACCTATTTCAATCTCGTTACCAGCAAGTCTCTTTACTCGTTCCGCAATACAAGATCCCGTGACTTACACTTTGAGTCACATTGCTTGCAAGGCTTGTATGTGATGTTGTATTACCGAGTGGGCCCCAAGATACCTCTCTGTCATGCGGAGTGACAAATCCCAGTCTTGATCCATGCTAACTCAACGGACACCTTCGGAGATACCTGTAGAGCACCTTTATAGTCACCCAGTAATGTTGTGACGTTTGATACACACAAGGTATTCCTCCGGTGTCAGTGAGTTACATGATCTCATGGTCATAGGAATGAATACTTGACACGCAGAAAACAATACCAACAAAATGACACGATCACATGCTACATTTATAATTTGGGTCTTGTCCATCACATGATTCTCCTAATGATGTGATCCAATTATCAAGTGACAACACTTGCATATGGTCAGAAAACCTTAATCATCCTTGATCAACTGGCTAGCCAACTAGAGGCTTGCTAGGGACATTGTTTTGTCTATATATCCACACATGTATCTATGCTTTCATTCAATACAATTATAGCATGGATAATAAACAATTATCTTGAAATAGGAAATATAATAATAACTATTTTATCATTGCCTCTAGGGCATATTTCCAACATCATCATCAATCACCAAAACTACTAGGGTAGAAATATGCCCTTACACCTGTGATGGGCCAGTTCAACTGCCGAGTGTGTGGGCGGTACAACTGCCCGGGGCACCGGTACAACCGACATGAAGAAAACGGGAAAGATGAGAACTACCATAACTTGTGCAAATGAGCTCCGAATTGAGCAAACTCAAGCTTGTTGGATTCAGGACGACAAGAGCTATCCAACGGCTATGTGAAACCTCTATGAATAAATAACCAGCAAAAAAACCAACATCTAAAACATCATAGAAGATGCACATGAAATCCGTTTTCCATGAACTCGATCTTGTCATAAAGATGACCATAAGCTCAAATACTCACAAAGAGAAACACCAAACAAGAACCAAGTAATATGATGCAAGGATGCAAACCGTTTGAGCTCTCAACAAATGATACGATCTAGCTACTCACCTGAGAGCCCCCCTTGATAGTACGACAATCTATCCTAAAATAGAAAAACCTATCAAGGGCAAACCTATATCTTGCACATAGTCCACTTGAGCTAGATTATGACAATATTGACTTCCTCGAGATGGACCACCTTTCTTGATTACGTTAGCTTGATGAAGACTAGTTGATTGCTCCCCCATACCCACTATGGGCGAGCCACTCTTCAACACATCTTCACAAGTCCATTGCCACCACAATGGACGACAAGCTTCAAGCATGATATCTTCGTGATGCTCCACTTGAACTTGCACACCACAATCTTGATGACAAACACCACTTGATGTCATCCTTGATGGGTTGAATGAGATATTCATCTTGATGCAATCCCATGAAAACACACCTAACCCCACATAGAACTATCACGAAAACCATGGGTTAGTATACACAAGTGTAATGGACAATGCTTACCATACCATGGGATCACTTGATCCCCCTCGGTACATCTTGTACGCTTTGTGTGTTGATCAACTTGATTTACTCTTCGACTTAGTCTTGATCAACCTTGTTTCTTTATGACAATTCATTGGATAATACCTTGATTACCACCTTGGTCATCATATAAACTCCTTGAAATCAAGAGATGAACTTCAAGAAGTGCATATGGACAAATCCTTCGAATATAACTCAAGGCAACCATTAGTCCATAGGGATTGTCATCAATTACTAAAACCAACAGATGTTGGAACTTTTCACTGGTTGGATTGCTCTTGTCGTCCTGAATCCAACAAGCTTGAGTTTGCTCGATTCGGAGCTCGTATGCGAAAGTTATGGCAGTTATAGTGGCTAGCGGTAGTATCGCTCTTGGAGCAGTAGTGGTTTTTTTACTACCGCTCTATGGGTGGTAGTACCCCTTTTTGGGCGGTAGTATTTTTTACTACCGCTCCGTCAGACTTTTTGCGCATCCTTTTTCCTCAGCAGTGGTAGGCACGATAGCACTTTTTTACTACCATGGTTGGTGAACCTAGCAGCGGTAGTACCGCCCCTTGCAGCGGCAGTACGGCTCCTAACAACGGTAGTACCGCTCTGCTCGGGTTGTGAGTGGGGGTAACGGTCAGATTATTTCCCCCACGATATAAAGGGGGTCTTCTTCCCCATTGGATCTTATCCATTTGTTGAGCTCGTGTTCTTCCTCCGTTGTTGACCTTCCGAGAGCTTGCTAACTCTCAGTCCCTCCAATGATTCTTGCTAGTTCTTGAGGGAAAAGAGAGAGGAGATCTAGATCTACATCTCCACCAATCACTTTCTCCTCTATGTGAGGGGAACCCCTTGGATCTTGAACTTGGAGTTCTTTGTGAGCTCCTTGTTCTTCCTCTCATCTTCACGCCATGGGGACAAGTAGTACCCAATGTCTTTGTCCCTTTTGGTCATTAGATGAGCAAGGAGGAGAAGCTATATATGTGTTGTGTGCTGCTATTTTGATTAAGTTTACAACTCTCGTTCGAATCATTTGCTCGTTTGGGTTGTAAATCTTAAGTCGTGATGGACGTCTGCACATTCCTTGTTTATCGTAACTTTGGCGCTATTTCATACCATATCATATGAGTCCGAAGTCATTCAGCAGACGCCCATTTTTCATTATGCATTTCATCATCTTCATGAAACCTTAAATACATAGTGATTGGATTCCAAGATATAGGGTGAGATCTCCACTAACTACAACGTGCCATGTGCTCTTGCATTCAAAGCAAAATCTTCATAAGCACATCTTGAGGGGGAGCTCTCTATATCTTCCAATCATAATCTCCAAGTATTTATCTTCACATATTTTTATCCCCATTGAAAACTTCAACCAATTTGTCATCAATCACCAAAAAGGGGGAGATTGTAAGTGCATCTAGTGCCACCCTTTGTTGGTTTTGAAGTATTGAAGACAAACGTGGTTGAGGGACTAATGTGTTTGTGAGAGTTCACATGATAACACACACAGAAGTCCCTGGAGATTCAGTTTAACCGTCGAAGACGACCCTAAAAAATGTCTAAAAACATCGATGATGGTTCAAGCCATTGGTGGTGCGCGAAGATAATCGCTTGAAGATAATGAAACATGAAGACGAAGTCTTTTATTGTTTTATTTCTTCTTTCGTGAGTCATATGAACCACCGTACTATTAAGTAGGGTCGATGTGATCGAAGTGAGATGCTAACATAATGCTGAACCCACATTTACCTATGTCTTCGACCGAAGACAACGGGAGGAAATCTCTTCCAGAATTGGTGAGTCAACGTTGGTTGTAGCTCAAGTATGTTGCCACATGTGTATTTGAAATCCAACCGTTGTAACACGTGTCGGTTGGCCATTGACCGAGGGACATTTTGGTCGTATCAAGTAGGGTTACCTGTTGGCTATAAACAGCCCACCCCTCCACCATAAGTTGGTGGTTGCTCAGATTTAGATATGGTTGTTGTTGTTTTGGAGGAACCCACCTCGAAGACATTGAGAGAGAGAGAACTATCCCGTGAGGATAAACCCAAACACCTAGAGCCAAAGTGTTTGAGCATTACAAAAATTATTCTGTTTTGAGAGAACTAAAGACTTGTTACACTTGAAGACTGTGATCTTCCAGATGGTTAGGTGTCGTGGTCTAGTGCATCCAAGAGTCGTTGTAGATTGTCGTGTGACCATGGTCTAGATCAATCCAAGTGTCATTGTGGATTGATGGGTGACCAAGTTTGTACGGGTTTCGAAAGTCTCCCCTCAAGAATTACGCGAGTGATTGGGCATGGTGTGAGAGACTTCGTCTCAAGGGGATCAAGGTGTAGACAAGGTCTAAGCCTCCCCCAACCACACGTACAGCTGTCACAACAACTGAAAATGGTCCAACAAATCATGTGTCTTCATAAAGTACTGGTTCTATCTTTCATTCCCTTACTTACTCTACTCTCAAGCCATTGCTTGACCATCTCATCCCGAAGACATTCTCTCAAGACATCCCCCCACTATTGTTTATCTTCACAATCCCTAAGTTTATCATTGAATCGCAACCGAGAGAGCGGGCATTTCCTTCTTTGGAAGGACTACTTTGATACAACAAACCCGTTGTTCAAACATCGAAAATTTCGTCGCCGTTTCCGTATGAGTAGGCATCTTTTCAACCGTGTTTGAGAGGGGGTGGTCGGCTATGATGACTATTTCGAGTGCAAAGAGGATGCCGTTGGCAAGATATGTTTTTGCTCTTATCAGAAATGCACTGCCGCCATCCGAATGCTTGCATACGGAGTGCTCGGTGATCTCATTGACGAGTACGTTCGTATGAGCGAGTCTACTTGTCTAGAGTCCCTGTATAAGTTCTGCAAGGCTGTTATTGTTGTGTTTGGCCCTGAGTACTTGAGAGAGCCAACTGCTGAAGATACAACCCGTTTGTCGGCGATGAATGCCAGCAGGGGCTTCCCAGGGATGTTTGGTAGCATAGACTGCATGCACTGGGAGTGGAAGAACCGCCCTTCTGCTTGGCAAGGGCAATATAAAGGCCATGTCAAGGCTTGCATTGTCATACTAGAGGTCGTGGCGTCTGAAGATCTCTGGATCTAGCACTCTTTCTTTGGCATGGCCGGATCACATAATGATATTAACGTGCTTCAGCGCTCGCGGGTGTTTGCTAGGCTTGCCGAAGGAAACAGCCCGCCGGTGAACTTTACTGTCAATGGCCACAACTATGACAAATGATACTACCTGCGTGACGGTATCTATCCTAAGTGGACCACTATTGTCAAGACAATACCCAACCCTGTCACAGGGAAGAGGAAAATATTTGCCCAAGAGCAAGAGAGTGCTAGGAAGGATGTCGAGCGTGCCTTTAGTGTTTTGCAATCTCGATGGAGCATCGTTCGGTATCCTGCTAATACGCGAAGCACGCATAAACTGTGAAAGGTGATGACTGTTCGTGTGATCATGCATAATATGATCGTAGAAGACGAGCGTCCGGAACGATTGTACGATCAAGGGTTTCAGTTTCAGGGTGTGAATGTTATGTCTGAGCATGGAGGAGCGACACCGTTTGAATAGTTGATTCAATTTCATCAATACATGCGTGATTGAAAAACTCACGTGCAACTGTAAAATGATTGATTAAGCATTTGTGGGCTTATATTGGCAACCAATAGATTTATCTTTTTTTATTCGTTTGCAAAACTATGTGAGACTTTTTTATTTTTATTCGGCTTGTAATAACTATGCTATTTTATTCGGTCCAAATTATGTTATTTGATTCAAAATATGAAAATCATGCAAAATAGGGCGGCCATCCGGCCATCCGGCACATATGGGTCGGCGCGTTGGTCGCGTTGCCGATGCATATCTAAAACAGGTCAGACGTCGGACGGGCGACCGACCCAAACGGACAAAAAGCGGACGAAATCGTTTTCCGTTTGGGTCGCCCCATTGAATTTGCTCTTATATCCGCTTCATGTTTGAATTGAACATGATAGATACCGATCAACTTAAACATTTCAGGTCCGTTTGAAACGTCCGAATTAATTTTTCATGACCGATCAACGATTAGACGGGCCGACTCCTGGTACCGCGATGATCCAGCCCGAGAGGACTCGCCCCCGTTGAGACGACACTATGAAGTCTCATCGGACAGATCCTTTTATAGGTCGGGCGTTGTCCTATCGTGAGCGACGAAGTGCAATACACACTGTCATTGCCTTCTCCACCCCACACGGGATGATACCGCACTCAATAGATCCGGACTGGTCGGAGTCAAATCCTCTATCCGACATGCCGGAAAGGGCCGAAAATCACCGAATGTGAACTCGTGTGGCGGAGGGAATGGAAAGGAATGAAGTGTGAAGTGGCTAGGGTTTGATTCGGTGAACAGATGTTGACGAATATATATGGATCGTTGCAGGCGAGACTGACGTGACGAACACAACCGAACGTCCTTATATCCGCTTCATGTTTGAACTGAATATGATAAATACCGATCAACTTAAACATTTCAGGTCCGTTTAAAACGTCCGAATTAAATTTTCATGACCGATCAACGATTAGACGGGCGTCCGAGATGGTCGAGGCGGGTTAGAAGCTTGCGATGCTCTTGTAATACACAAACAAAAACCAAACGGACCCCACGGCCCCTTAACCCCGGGTCACCAACCTCTCTGCCCACCACTTCAACGCGATCCAGGCGCCCCAGTTCGAAATTTGCCCCGTCCCGCCGACCCGACGCCAACGGCCGCCGATTTCCCGCCCGCCCCCGCCCCGCGATTCAAATCAGCGCGGCGGGGCCCCTCCCCCCCGCTCCCCGTCCCTACTCGACCCGAAACGCACGCGACGGCCCGCGCCCTCGTGCCGCTGACAGGGCGGCCCACCGCGCCAACGGAACCCTCCGGGCCCCCGCGCCCGCGTGCCATCCAGCCGGCGCCAGGCGCGTGGGTACGCCCCCCCCCCCGGCCACGCCGAGCCGACGTTATCACAGGAGCTATTTATGACGCGCTCGTTCCATTCCAAAACCGAACCCAAACCCCTCCCTCCCTCCCTCCGTCTCTCGATTCTTCCAAAGGGTTCCGTTCCCCATCGCCGGTTTCCATTTCTGTTGGAGGTTTGCGATCTGGGGGAGATCGAATCCTCGCCTGCGGCGGGTCTGCCGTTCGAGTTCATGGCCACCTCGGGCGATCAGTCGGGCGGCTGCGGTACGCGGAGTTGTTCTTTTTTCTTTTTGGCGATTTTCCAGGGGTTTTTGGGGGGTTGTCGGTGGGTTCTGATCTAGGGTTTTGGGTCGTGCAGGGTCGGCGGCGGTGAAGGGTTCAAAGCTGCGGTACCCTCTGCGGTCCGCGGGCCGGGTCAAGCTGGAGCCGCCGGCGGCGGCGGATGCCCCTCTTAGCGGCTCTGCTTCGCGAAGGTACTCCTTTTCGACCATTTTACCCCCCCCCCCCCCGTTCCTGTTCAAACGTTCTAATTATATTGTATTGTTTCCTACCTGTTCTGCGATTCCTTTTGTTAACTGTTCTTATATTAAAACCTAAGAGTAGTTCTTTCGGTTTCAGTTATCAAATACAAGCACTCTTAGAGATGAACGAAAGTAGAATATGTATTGTACTACTACTTAGCAAGTTTCTACCAATTTCCGTAGAATTGTGAAGGCCAATGACTGTTTGCAATGGATGAATAGACCCGTCACATTAATAGCTGATAGGAATTTATCTTCTCAAATAGCCATTGGATCTGCAAACTGTACAGAACCAGACCTAACTATTTAAATGCAAGACGGTACCAAAGGGAACTCATGAATCGTTGTCCCGACTTAGTATTGCAGTTTAGAGTGAGTGACACCCTGACATGTGAACAGTAGTTGGCGCTATTCCAACCAATGTATGGTTCAAACGGAATCAGCTCTAGTCCTGTGAAACTAGTGCTCCTAACAAGGATTAGGAACAGGAAAGTCCACCAATTAGGAGCAGGAAAGCCCAGCATGAGCATTAATAGAGGCCCGTGTGCGTACAGATGTAACTAGTTTTTTCTAGAAGTTTAGCCATCACAGGGCTGAGTTATAATAAACACAATTCAGCAAGCCTATGGGAAAACAATAGGCCACCATGCAAATGCTGATGCCCAGATTATTGCGTCTAAACTAAGCATGCCTGTTTGGTGTTATGTCAGTGTAAAATTGACTACCGGCTTACTCTGAGGCCTCCTGGGTTCCAACTTTAAATTGCTGCCAACTAACTTTGTTATTTCAAAATCACTTCTAATTGCGCTCCATATATAGGGCCAAACCATCTTTAGATGTCACCAAGAGCTGTGCTCTCGATCTTTCTGCCGTGAAGGATAAATCAGCTAAACCTCCGCGGAGGCACTCAATACCAACAAAGCCAGGTGTTAGTCCGAGGCCTACTCCTACTGGAACTATTACTCCAGTGTCAGGGGTTCGACCGAGGAGGTCAGAGAGGTTGGATACCCCAACATCAGAAGCATCCATGTCTACAGCAAGGCGCAAGTTCAGTACACTCTCCTCAGTCTCATATTGGATGACACAGATTAGGCTTGCAGAGGCTGCTTCCAAGCACTCTATCTCTCTGGGCTTCTTCAAGCTGGCCCTTGAGTCAGAATGCGAGGTAAGCATCAATTGATCATCTGTGATTAGTTCAGACTGTCCAGTTTCTTTCATTAAATCACTGATCATATTGTTGTGTTTTCCACAGCCTCTGGATAGAATGAGAGAAGAACTCAAGGCTTATGTGGCCCGGCATGGCCTTGCAACAGAATTGGAGGAGCCGGTGAAGGAGGTTCTTCAGGTCTATGATATTGTGGAAGATTTTGAGAAGCTAAAGATCTCCCTGGACTCTTCACAAGAGCCAAAAAAGTCTGACAAGGCTGCTGTTAGTGCTACCAATGTGACTCCAAAGGGTAATCTGAAACCTAGATCTCTGAACTCTGTTGCAGCTCATAGTAAAGATGGCAAGAAAGAGAACATTCAGAAGGAGAAGCCTGATGCCAAAATCAGAGGTTCCTACAACCGGAATCCAGCCAAGAATGCTCCTGCAAAAGAAGGTGCCAAAAATACCGGCAAGAAAACCAAGAAGCAGGCTAAGGAGCAGCAAGAAGATTGCAATGGAGGTAGTGAGGTTTCGCCAGTTGACGCAGACCAAGAATCTGGTAAGTGCCATAGCTTTCCTTAGTTCCTAACGTAAATATCACCTCTTTCTGTGATTTATTATAGGCTTGCTAATGGCAAAAGTATATTTTTCAGTTGATGTGGTGAAGGAGATCACATATGAAGATAAGGAGAACATGGTAAGAATTCCGACTGTCTTCTAGCAACTGAGAAGTACACTACATCTGTATCAGGTTACTGTTTCGTTCTTGCTTAACTTGAACTTTTATGTCTATAGGGGGATGCTGAGATGGCAATAGACGCTGGCAACGCCGTAGCCCAAGAAGTCTAGAATTGACAGACTGACTTCAGATTCAAACCTTTTGTTTGCTGAATATGAAGTATCGAGTGTGGTGCTTGTTTTCTTTCGCCGTTGTTGATATGTCACTAGTACTTGTCTTTCTGGTTGTCAAGCCGTAATATTTCTTTAAGAGTGTGTATTATGGTTTGCTGGGTGAGACTGCTCGCTTGTTCCCTTTGTTTAAGTCAGTTTGCTTATCTGTGTCCAGCTTCTGAATATAGCTGAATTCTTTATTTGTGTGATACCCTTGGGCATAATTCTCCCTGATCTTTGTGTTTTTCTCATGTATGTATATATTATACTTCAAGTGCATGTTTTAATTCTTCTCGTGCGTGCTTAGTAGTCTGTGATCAGATCTTCAATTATATGCACGTGTCTGCACGCTCTATGCTGCATCCTTTCATTCTTGGGTATCTCGATCTATCACAGTATCCAGAGCACTGGGTACACATGGATGTTGGTTTTGATTAACTGCAACTTGCAAGCACCATTTCTTTTGTTCTGTAATCATTTTGCTTGAGATCTGGTTTTCCCGTGGTCAAGTTGCCTTTATCATCTGTATCTGTACGCTTGTCTGCATTCTCTGTTCTATAATGTTTTTGGGTTTACAGCCAAAGACTTGTGTGTTGATTAATGTGTTTCAACAGCAAATGATGTTGAAAAGATGCCATCACTTCATGCAATGCCAAATGTGCATTGCAATTAGGCAATTGGTTGTACCGTCATGGCTGGAGAGGCCCACAGGCGTGGTAGAGAATAGACTTGTGGAAGGTACATGATAGGAGTACACAAGGTAGAGAACTTAAAAATGTTGAGATTGATAGAAAAAACTAAATACGTATGTTGTGCAGCTGGGTGCGTGCGCACCTGGTTTTGAAATAATCAATGCGTGCATGTGTAAGTTTTTAAAATTGTTAGCAATTAAGGCCCTGTTTGGAATCACCTAGATTATATAATTCAGTTTTTACAATCTATTATGTTTCCAAACAGGACAATTTATAGTGTAGATTATAAAAACTAGATGAATAGATTATTAAAAACTCATAATCTACTCTATACCAGCTAAAATCAGATTATGAATTGCTAATGACCCATTACCCTTGTAAAGTTAGAGATAATAACATTTCTACCACCGCTACCCTCCTCTTTTAAAAAAAAACAGAGGGTAGATAGGTCATTATGCAATGTAAAACCTGGATTATAGTTTATATAATCTGACCTCCAAACATGTTCACCTAGATTATTTTTATAAACCAGATTACATAATTTATTTTCATAATCCAGATTATCATAATCTATTATGGTTTCAAACAGGACCTAAGTTAAAAAAAACAGCTAGCAGTTTGTGAAACCCTATTGTTTGATGTAGTATGAGCATACAAAACTGGGCAAAAAATGGCACTCTGTAAGAGAAACAAGAAGAAAGAATGTCTAAAATCGACCGCAAATGTACACATTTTTTTCCCATGTGGTGTTAGATCGACATAGGGTTGCTGAATGTTTTTTCTTTCATAACAACAAATAATTTTCATTGATAAATACTTGAAAATACTTATCATAGAAATGAATGTATCAAGATGTATTTTAGTTCTACGAACATTTATTTTTATTAATTTATAGGAGAAGTAAAATCGGACGTAGAGATTATAATGTTAGTACGCGAGGGAAACTTACAGGAGACGGGTAAGTGACAAGTAGAACGCACCTAATAATAGTGGGCCGCAGACAAGCACGTGCAGCGGTGCAATGGTGTGGAATAAGAGAACATAATTATGTTAGGCGGAGTCTGAATAGTATCAGTTAGACAAGGGCAATGGCAATGGCAAAAGTCCGATCGAGAAAGCAACAACTTGTGAGGTTCCTGCATCATGTATTCTTGAGTCTACTCGAGGGCATTTTCTTATACGTTTGAGCATCACACCCCGTAATACTACTGAACCCGTAAAATTCCGATGAATATACGGATTCGACTCGTTTTAGTTGTTAGAACAGACCCTGTATCACGTATTCAGTTTGTATTTTTTTTACCACGGTCTGACCCCCCAACCGGCGTATATGCGGTTTTACAACGCGTTTACTGATCAAACACTATCCTTCGCCGCCGCAGCTCCGCCGCGATTCATCGCCCACTCCATCCTAATTTCTCGCCGTCGGCCGTCTCGATCATGGACGGCCACGAAAATGAAGGGGATGATGCCGAGCGCTGTTGCCGCCGCGCCTCCAACGCCGCACGCAAGCGGGGATCGCGGGATGGCTGAACTACGGCCGCCGACTTTCGAACGCCGCGAGTTTGAGGTGTACGAGCGCGAGCTCGCGGTCCGACACATCAGCTCCTCTGACTCCTCTGCCGCTGGGAGTTCGTCCGCGGGCGCCTCGTCCTCGCGGACCATCACTCTGGTGAAGAGAAGGCCGGAGGAGCTCGGGCCGCTCGTCGTCAAGCTCGAGGACGACGTCGTCCCGCCGCGTGGAGGGGTCATCGGCCCCGAGAACTACCTTCCCCTGGGGCAGGAGGATCACCTCTTGCACGCCATCATGAAGCGCTGGTGAGGGAGGCGGCGGAGGCCACCGCGCGCAACCGCCGTGAGCTCGAGATCGAGCAGATCTTCCTCGAGCAAGGGGTCACAGCGTTGCACGCGAGCGCGTCCAAGGAGGCGGACCTGCGCGTCATGAAGGCCGAATAGGACAAGATTTGAATCGACCTCGACTCTGACGAGGACTGAGCTCCTCCGGCTCCTCCGCCGCGTCGTCGCCGTCGCACCCGTCATTTTTTATAGCCTTGGCTCGGGTACGCTGCACGGCCCGCAGTCCCCCCTACCTAGTAGTATTATGAAGAACTGATGCTGATGAAGAATGATGTAGTTTGATGAAGAATCATAATGTAGTTTCACCCTCGAACCTTTTTTTTATTTAAATTTTTCAGTTTCATATACAGGGTCTCATATTTAACGCACGAAATGGCTTCGTAAAATTGCTCCCAGCAACCTGTAAATCTATTTTACAGGTTATTTTCTTACGAGGTATGTTAGAGATGCTGTAAGGCCATAATGTTCATCACTCATGCAAAGAACTTCCAATTTTGCTCTGTTACATGACGTGGCATCTCCCTGCCTTCCGTTGGACCTCTGGTAAATGCATGCTTGTAAACGAAGTTATCAGTTAGTAACATACTTCTCTCGTTACAAAAATAAATAAATAGGGGAACATGTCCTTACAAAAAACAGTTGCCTGCAGCGATGCATAAGAGGCACATTGATACCATCTTTGAAAGCTTTTGCCAAATGACAATGGGCCCAAACCCACATGCGTATCCTCTTAACTCGTTGTACGTGGTACTCCTATGCTTTTCTTGTCAGGTTGCCCTAAGTGCATCCGGTACTAACAGAAATGCAGCCCATTTCTACCGCTCAGTTTATTCTAAGGCTAACCTAACCACATATCATCAACAGTTCAGCATGGAAATTTCGTCAACCCAAACAACCCATTGCATATACACAGGAAAGAGCACTGCTCGTCAGTCACCACCGTTTCAGAAGCAGTGATATGCTTGCTGGGAAGTGGCATCACGATGCGGATGGATTCCTCCTTTCGTCTCCACGCTCTTTGTCTGTTTTCACCTCTGCACTGTCCCAGCGGGGGCGCGCGTCGCACGCGTGGGCTCCGCGGCATGAGTATCCAGCGGAAATTCAGACGGCGTCGGCCGGCCCATGCTCCCATCCATGGCACTGGCTGGCAGCACCAGCACCCCCCGCCGCCGACACGAAACCTCGCATTGAAGACGGACCACGGCTCCACTTCCACAGGGAACGCTCGTAGCATCACGATGATGATCCCCGCGCTGTTTCGGAACGAAAATGATAAGACCGGAATGATACACGCAGCGCATTGATTGAGCCAGCGGTAATGCTTGGGACAGGTTCATAAGATATCTATACGGGATATGAAGCGGAGATTCACAGGTTCAGATGCCGTCAGGACATAGTTAACTGGGAATGGGATGTCGATGGGTTGACGGATGATGGATGTCCTATATGTGGTGTGCAAGGCGGACTTGATTATTAGGCTGCGGGGAGCGTGTCTTTGTCGTCCAATCAATACTCTGGTGCTTCATACTGTGCGTAGTGTCTTTGCTAACTGTTCGGAGGATACGCAGCCATCAAGCTGGGATCAAGCGATATGGTTGGGTCAGGCTCAAGGTGCATGTTCGGAAATTAAATGCACATGTCACCATTCCTGCTCAACATTCTATTTTCTGAAATGGAGGGGAAAAAACTGTCTCCTTCAGTTGATTTTTTTTAAAAACTTTCGATATATTCATCAACTGTGATGATAGTATAAAGAACATCAGAAGTAAAAATTGCATCCAGGTCCGTATACCATCTAGCGATGACTTAAACCGCAAGAACGAGGCGAAGGCGTGCCGCCGTAAGAGCGCTCCTTACTCATTGGATCCGGACAAACCTTATTGTAGTAGACAGTTGAAAATCGCCGTG
Organism: Hordeum vulgare subsp. vulgare; assembly: GCF_904849725.1. Classification (NCBI taxonomy): domain Eukaryota; kingdom Viridiplantae; phylum Streptophyta; class Magnoliopsida; order Poales; family Poaceae; genus Hordeum; species Hordeum vulgare. The sequence continues at coordinate 498,965,669 of NC_058524.1, read as the reverse complement.
TTAAATTCGCTTAGGGCTAGCGCACGAGAACATCAACCGCCGCCGACGAAGCGAAGCGTATATCGGATTTTTTGATTTTTTGATTGTTTTATGCTTTATTTTATCAATCTTATGCTCTGTGCACTATTTAATATCACTTTTAGGAACTAATCTATTAAGTCAGTGCTAAGTGTCATTTGTCATCTTCTCCGTGTTCTTAACTTTTCAGAAAATCTGAACCAAACATGACAAAACTTTTTGACGATTTTTTCTGAATAAAAAAAAGACCCGAAAGCTTTGAAGGGAGATCATACGACTCACGAGGAAGCGACAAGCGCAGGGGCACGCCCTCGGGGGCGGGGCACGCCCTCCCCCCTTGTGACTCCCTAGTGGGTCCTTTGCATCGCCTCTCTGGCCTATAAATTCTCATATAACCCCAAAATCTTATAGGAGCACCCGAAACAAATTTTTGACTGCCGCAAATCTCTATTTCTTCGTGATCCCATCTGGAAGCCTTTCCCAGTATTCTACCGGAGGGGGAATCCATCATGCATGTCGTCTTCATCAACCTTGTTGCCTCCCTCATGATGCGTGAGTAGTTCCACAAGGACCTATGTGTCCATAGTTGTAGCTAAATGGATCCCTCCCTCCCTCTCTCTCCCCCTCCCTCCCTCCCTCGATTGTAGACATGTGCAAGGTCCCTCGATTCCCTCAGAGCTGGACAAACCTGCCCTCTAAGTTTGGGCTACCCAAAAGTTCTGATGTACACCTAACCATGACAATGGGAAGATTTGGAGAGCTTCTCTCCTCGGACATTGAGGTGCATATTTCTAGGTGTGCGTGAAGTTGATTCCCTTAGTGTTTTCAGGGTGCGCCCCTTTTAATAGTGTGGTTGCCCCCTAAACTCAAATATGAAGGTAAAAATCAGTGGGAACACTTCCTTTTGGTTTTATCAATCAAGGGACATCTAACCATCCATGCATCATTCCATTGTATGACAACGTTGTTTACATACTATAGCATGTGGATAGAACAACAAAATATGTTGTCATTAATACCAAAAATAATTAAGGGCATAAATGCCTTTTCGGGTACGAGCTCTCCCTCAACCCCAATCCCTTTCCTTCTCGTCTGACCAATCAGATCTCCTCATGGCGCGAGATGGTGGAGGTCGTAGCCGGGAAGACAATGGTCATGGTTAATGAGGCAGTTTGTCTGTAGAGGTTTTGCGTCCTGCGTAGGTTTGTGCATGGCCTCTTGTTCTTTTTTGTCTGCCAGCTCCACCATCTAAAGACCAATAGGATTCTTCCCATCGTTAATTTTATTTTTAGATAAAAGGCATATGCCCGACTTTATAGATAAAGCCACCAGACAGAGCAACAATGCACATAACAGAGAGAGTGGTTTAAAAGGCACCCATGCCAAAAGGGGAGTAGATAGTTTAAGGGGTACATGGCATGCATGCCCCAACCACGACACGCAGGCCGGCCCATAAGTAGCATCAAGAGAAAGGTGGCACGACCTCCAAGTACACGGCCACCAAGAGGCTAAGCAGTGAGCTCCTGCCGTGAGAGGGAGGAAGTCATGGCCAGAATCTTGGATAGCATCAGGGTGAATCTGACGCGTTCTTCAGTTTTAGTCAATAATCTCCACTGTTGCAAGAACATGCAAGCTTTATATAAGCAATCAACAGGTTTGGACGGAAAGATATGTTCAATGGTAAACTTGTTCCTGGTGTTCCATAATGCCCAACAGACCGCCGCAAACCCAATCCAAAACAGACATTTTGTGGCCCCTACCAAAGGTGTTGCTAAAGTTTGTAGGTCAGAGAAGGAAACATGGTCCAAGAAGCATGAAGCACCAATCGAAAACAACACCAACTAATTTTATCCAAGACACAATGGAAAAAGATATCGGTGTCTTCCAACTCCTCACACAGGGCGCAACGATCCGAACCTGGTTCATTGCGTTTTCGGATCTAATCCGCCGCCGAAAGCCGCCCCCCCAATGTTTAAAATATGCCCTATAGGCAATGATCAAACAATTATTATTATATTTCCTGTTTCAAGATAATCATTTATTATCCATGCTATAATTGTATTAAATGAAAACATAGATACATGTGTGGATACATAGACAAAACAATGTCCCTAGCAAGCCTATAGTTGGCTAGCCAGTTGATCAAGGATAGTCAAGGTTTTCTGACTATATGCAAGTGTTGTCACTTGATAACTGGATCACATCATTAGGAGAATCATGTGATGGACTAGACCCAAACTATGAACGTAGCATGTGATCGTGTCATTTTGTTGCTATTGTTTTCTGCATGTCAAGTATTTATTCCTATGACCATGAGATCATATAACTCAGTGGCACCGGAGGAATACCTTGTGTGTATCAAACGTCGCAACGTAACTGGGTGACTATAAAGGTGCTCTACAGGTATCTCCGAAGGTGTTCTTTGAGTTAGTATGGATCAAGACTGGGATTTGTCACTCCGTGTGACGGAGAGGTATCTCGGGGCCCACTCGGTAATACAACATCACAAACAAGCATTGCAAGCAATGTGACTAAGTGTAAGTCACATGATTTTGTATTACGGAACGAGTAAAGAGACTTGCCGGTAACGAGATTGAAATATGTATGCGGATACCGACGATCGAATCTCGGGCAAGTAACATATCGAAGGATAAAGGGAATGCCATATGGGATTATATGAATCCTTGGCACTGAGGTTCAACCGATAAGATCTTCAGAAAATATGTAGGATCCAATATGGGCATCCAGGTCTCGCTATTGGATATTGACCGATGAGTGCCTCGGGTCATGTCTACAAAGTTCTCGAACCCGCAGGGTCTGCACACTTAAGGTTCGATGATGTTTTAGTATAGTTGAGTTATATGTGTGGTTACCGAATGTTGTTCGGAGTCTCGGATGAGATCACGTACGTCACGAGGGTTTCCAGAATGGTCCGGAAATGAAGATTGATATATAGGATGGTTTCATTTGGTCACCGGAAAGTTTCGTGCATTTCTGGCATTGTACGAGGAGTGACGAATGGGTTCTGGGTATTCACCGGGAGGAGCCCACCCACCCGGGAGTGAGCCCAGTGACCCTAGGATTGCGCACCAGCCCTTAGTGGGATGGTGAGGCCAGCCCAATAGGGCCATGGCGCCACAAGGGAAAAATACCAAAGGAAAGAAAAAAAGGAAAGAGGGAGGTGGGAAGGAAGAGGAGGACTCCTCCTTCGCCAAACCGAATTGGAGTAGGAGTCCTCCTCTCCCTTCGGCCGGCGCACCAAGGGGCTCCTTGAGCCCCAAGGCTAGCCCATCCCCTCCTCGTATATATACTGGTGGTTTTAGAGTTTTCGAGACACAACTTGCCACGTGCAACTCAAACCTATACCACACAGTTTTACCTCTAGATCGGATTTCTGCGGAGCTCGGGCGGAGCCCTGCAGGAGTAGATCATCACCACCACCGGAGCACCATCACGATGCAGGAGAACTCATCCACTTCTCCGTCTCTCTTGATGGATCAAGAAGGCCGAGATCGTCATCGAGCTGTACGTGTGCTGAACGCGGAGGTGCCATCCGTTCGGCGCTAGATCGGAACGGATCGTGGGACGACGGTGATTTGAATCACGAAGCTATACCACTACAGCAACCGCGTTTCTTAACGCTTCCCGCTTAGAGATCTACAAGGGTACTTAGATCTAATCTCCTCTCGTAGATGGACATCACCATGATAGGTCTTCGTGTGCGTAGGAATTTTTTTGTTTCCCATGCAACATTCCCCAACAGTGGCATCATGAGCTAGGTTCATGCGTAGATGTTATCTCGAGTAGAACACAAAAGGTTTTGTGGACGTTGATGTTCAATTTGCTGCCCTCCTTAGTCTTTTCTCGATTCGGCGGTATTGTTGGATTGAAGCGGCCCGGACCGACATTACTTGTACGCTTACGAGAGACTGGTTTCATCGACTGACATGCAACTCGTTGCATAAAGATGACTGACGGGTGTCGGTTTCTTCAACTTTAGTTGAATTGGTTTTTACCGAGGCGGTCCTTTGAGAGCGGCTAAATAGCAATTTGCACATCTGTGTTGTGGTTTTTGCGTAAGTAAGATGCGATCATACAAGATACCCATAGCAGCCACGTAAAACATGAAACAACAAATTAGAGGATGTCTAACTTGTTTTTGCAGGGTATGCTTGTGATATGATATGGCCAATGACGTGATGTGTTATATTGGATGTATGAGATGATCATGTTGTAATAGTTAATATCGGCTTGAACGTCGATGCTACGGCAACCGGCATGAGACATAGGGTTGTCTTTAAACTAATGTTTGTGTTTGCAGATGCGTTCACTATATTGCTAGGTTATAGCTTTCGTTGTAATAGCATAGATAGCACGACAACCTCGATGGCGGCATGATGATGGAGATCATGGTGTGGCGCCGGTGACAAGAAGATCATGCCGGTGCTTTGGTGATGGAGATCAAGAAGCACAAGATGATGGCCATATCACGTCACTTATGAATTGCATGTGATGTTAATCCTTTTATGCACCTTATTTTTCTTAGAACGACGGTAGCATTATAAGGTGATCTCTCACTAAAATTTCAAGATGAAATTGTGTTCTCCCCGACCGTGCACCGTTGCGACAGTTCGTCGTTTCAAGACACCACGTGATGATCGGGTGTGATAGACTCAACGTTCACATACAATGGGTGCAAAACAGTTGCACACGTGGAACACTCGGGTTAAACTTGATGAGCCTAGCATGTGGAGACATGGCCTCAAAACACATGAGACCGAAAGGTTGAGCATGAATCGTATAGTTGATATGATTAGCATAGAGATGCTTACCACTGACACTATTCTCAACTCACGTGATGATCGGACTTGAGTTAGTGAATTTGGATCATGTATCACTCAAATGACTAGAGAGATGTCCTTTTTGAGTGGGAGTTTATCAGTAATTTGATTAGTTAAACTCTAATTATCTTAAACATAGTCTAAGTCCACTTTGCAATATTTGTGTTGTAGATCAATGGCTCACGCAGTAGCAACCCTGAATTTTAATACGTTCCTAGAGAAAGCTAAGTTTAAAGATGATGGAAGCAACTTTGTAGACTGGGCTCGTAATCTAAAGCTGCTCCTGCAAGCTGGGAAGAAGGATTATGTCCTTAATGCTGCGCTAGGAGATGAACCACCCGCTACGTCTAGCCAAGATGTTTTGAAAGCCTGGTTAACACGTAAGGAGGACTACTCAGTAGTTCAATGTGCAGTGTTGTATGGCTTGGAACCGGGACTTCAACGTTGCTTTGAGCGTCATGGAGCATATGAGATGTTCCACGAGTTGAAGTTTATCTTTCAGAAGAACGCCCGGATCGAGAGGTATGAGACCTCCGATAAATTCTATGCTTGCAAGATGGAGGAGAATTTGTCTATGAGTGAACATGTGCTCAAAATGTCTGGGTACTCAAACCGTCTAGCTGAGCTGGGGATTGAACTCCCGCAAGAGGCTATCACTGACAGAATTCTTCAATCACTGCTACCTAGCTATAAGAGCTTTGTGTTGAACTATAACATGCAAGGGATGAACAAGTCACCCGGAGAGTTATAAGCGATGCTGAAAGTCGCAGAGTCAGAACTCCGGAAAGAGCATCAAGTGTTGATGGTCAATAAGACCAGTGGTTTCAAGAGAAACGGCAAATGCAAGAAGGGTAACTCCAAGAAGAGCGGCAAGCCTGTTGCCAATCCGACGAAGAAACCCAAGGCTGGACCTAAGCCTGAAACATAGTGTTATTATTGCAAGGGATTGGGTCACTGGAAGCGCAGTTGCCTCAAGTATTTGGTTGATAAGAAGGGAACCATGGAAAAATTAGGTATATTTGATATACATGTGTACTTAACCAACTCTCGTAGTAGTGCTTGGGTATTCGATACCGGTTCTGTTGCTCATATTTGCAACTCGAAGCAGGAACTGTGGAATAAACGAAGGCTGGCGAAGAATGAAGTGACGATGCGAGTGGGAAATGGAACCAAGGTTTCACAAGAAGACCATGCACATCAAACGGCGCTTCAACCTCATCCGCGAGTACGTCGAAGGAGAGGACGTAAATATTTGCAAAGTGCACACGGATCTGAATGTAGTAGATCCGCTGACTAAACCTCTTCCATGGGCAAAACATGATCAACACCAGAACTGTATGGGTGTTAGATTTATTACAATGTAAATCACATGGCAATGTAAGGACTAGATTATTGACTCTACTGCAAGTGGGAGACTGTTGGAAATATGCCCTAGAGGCAATGATAAAATAGTTATTATTATATTTCCTGTTTCAAGATAATCGTTTATTATCCATGCTATAATTGTATTGAATGAAAACATAGATACATGTGTGGATACATAGACAAAACAATGTCCCTAGCAAGCCTCTAGTTGGCTAGCCAGTTGATCAAGGATAGTCAAGGTTTTCTGACTATATGCTAGTGTTGTCACTTGATAACTAGATCACATCATTAGGAGAATCATGTGATGGACTAGACCCAAACTATGAACGTAGCATGTGATCGTGTCATTTTGTTGCTATTGTTTTCTGCATGTCAAGTATTTATTCCTATGACCATGAGATCATATAACTCACTAGCACCGGAGGAATGCCTTGTGTGTATCAAACATCGCAACGTAACTGGGTGACTATAAATGTGCTCTACAGGTATCTCCGAAGGTGTCCGTTGAGTTAGTATGGATCAAGACCGGGATTTGTCACTCCGTGTGACGGAGAGGTATCCCGGGGCCCACTCGGAAATACAACATCACAAACAAGCCTTGCAAGCAATGTGACTAAGTGTAAGTCACGGGATCCTGTATTATGGAACGAGTAAAGATACTTGCCGGTAACGAGATTGAAATAGGTATGCAGATACCGATGATCGAATCTCGGGCAAGTAACATACCGAAGGACAAAGGGAATAACATACGGGATTATATGAATCCTTGGCACTGAGGTTCAACTGATAAGATCTTCGGAGAATATGTAGGATCCAATATGGGCATCCAGGTCCCGCTATTGGATATTAACCGAGGAGTGTCTCGGGTCATGTCTACATAGTTCTCGAACCCGCACGGTATGCACACTTAAGGTTCGATGATGTTTTAGTATAGTTGAGTTATATGTGTGGTCACCGAATGTTGTTCGGAGTCCCGGATGAGATCACGGACATCACGAGGGTTTCCGTATTGGTCCGGAAATGAAGATTGATATATAGGATGGTTTCATTTGGTCACCGGAAAGTTTCGGGCATTTCCGGTAGTGTACCGGGAGTGACGAATGGGTTCCGGGTATTCACCGGGAGGGGCCCACCCACCCGGGAGTGAGCCCAGTGACCCTAGGGTGGCGCACCAGCCCTTAGTGGGCTGGTGAGGCCAACCCAATAGGGCCATGGTGTCACAAGGGAAAAATACCAAAGGAAAGAAAAAAGGAAAGAGGGAGGTGGGAAGGAAGAGGAGGACTCGTCCTTCCCGAAACCGAATTGGAGTAGGAGTCCTCCTCTCCCTTCGGCCGGCGCACCAAGGGGCTCCTTGAGCTCCAAGGCTAGCCCTTCCCGTCCTCCTATATATACTGGTAGTTTTAGGGTTTTTGAGACACAACTTTGCCACGTGCAACTCAAACCTATACCACGTAGTTTTACCTTTAGATCGGATTTTTGCGGAGCTCGGGCGGGGCCTTGCAGGAGTAGATCATCACCACCACCGGAGCACCGTCACGCTGCCGGAGAACTCATCTACATCTCTGTCTCTCTTGCTGGATCAAGAAGGCCGAGATCGTCATCGAGTTGTACGTGTGCTGAACTCGGAGGTGCCATCCGTTCGGCGCTAGATCAGAACGGATCATGGGACGACGGTGATTTGAATCACGAAGTTGTACCACTACATCAACCGTGTTTCTAAACGCTTCCCGCTTAGCGATCTACAAGGGTACGTAGATCTAATCTCCTCTCGTAGATGGACATCACCATGATAGGTCTTCTTGTGCGTAGGAAATTTTTGTTTCCCATGCAACGTTCCCCAACACTGAAGGCTTGCCACAAGAAGATTTTAATCTTAGGGGGGATATGAGAATGCCAAATCTGATTGAACTTATTCGTTGGTGAACCCGTAATAAGATTAGAGTACAAGGATTTAACCAAGAAACGGCCTGAAGCAGAGTGAGGCCAGACCACCGAGTCCTCCGCCTCAGAGAGCATGGGGAAAAAGGCAGCAAGACGATGCCATTGAACCAACTCTTCAGGCGACAACGAACGTCAGAAGGCCAAGTCCCAATTCTGACTTGCGAGCTCCATGATGGAGATCTCAGGCTTAGGGCAGAAGGAGAAGAGCGTGGGGAAAGCCACCAAGAGGGTAGAGTCCCCACACCACGAGTCAAGCTAGAAAAGAATAGAGGCCCCGTTGGCTACCCAAAATTTGACAAAGTCCTTGAAAAGAGGACGAAACTTAACCAAGTCCTTCCAGAATTGAGATCCCCCTAGGAGATGCAAACATTGGATTGGAGGAAGGGAAGTATTTTGCCTTTAGAATTGCGATCTACAGAGAGTTGTGATCCGAGGTCATAATTTTCCACCACCACATTATCATGAGGCATTTGTTCATCACCGCGGTATTGATGATACCCAACCCTCCCATGTTTTTGGGCCTACAGTTGATGTTCCATTTGACCATCCGATATTTGCGTTTATTATCAGACGAGTTCCAACAGAAAGCACCTCTATGCTTGTCGAAACCGTCGTGCGTGCCCACAGAGAGAAGGCAGAGTTTAGTCACGACAATTTTCCCAGCATTTGAGTTGTACCTACCCCTCCAAGGTAGCACCCGATTACCAACCTTGGTAATAATGGGAGCAAACTCCTTGGCACATAAGATATCCGAAGCAATCAGGAGGCCTAGGTATTTTAAAGGGAAAGAACCCACACCGCGGTTTAGGAGATGCGCCACTCGCAAGGCCTCCAAATTGTCAACACCAGTGGTAATGACCTCGCTCTTAGCGAAGTTAATTTTGAGCCCTGACAAGGCTTCAAAGCAGAGCACGATGAACTTGAGATGGGCGAGGCAGGAGTCATTGAGCTCTACCATGATAATGGTGTCATCCGCATACTGGAGGTGAGTGACCCATGGGGAATGAGATGAGATATGATGGGAGAGATGTGACCAGAAGAAGCAGCCCTCGACAAACTATGCGGTAAAGTATCCGCTACAAAATTAAAGAGGAGAGGAGACGCTAGATCCCCTTGCCTTATGCCCCTACCATTGGCAAAGAACTTGCTCACCTTACCATTAATCGATATTGCCGTATGGCCACCGGATACCAGTTGCATAATCCGATGAACATAAGCCCCGTCAAAACCTTTGGCCAGCAACACCTGCCTAAGAAAAGTCCAGCTGACCGAGTCATAAGCTTTTTTTGAAGTCCAGCTTTAGGATCACCGCTTTGGAATGACGGACCTTAAGGTCATGGACTATCTCGTGGAGGTAGAGAATCCCATCAAGAATGAACCCCCTTTAACGAAAGGAGACTGAAAGGGGCTAAGCGTGCGGTGCGCCACCGGATATAAGCGAGTGGCGAACCCTTTTGTCGGAAATTTAGCCATATTATTGATCAGGGTAATCGGCCCGAATTAGGAAATGAGCTCCGCGCCCTTGACCTTGGGGATGAGGGAAATAGCAACATAGTTAAGATGAGAGATATCAACCGTCCCAAGGCAGAATCCTTGGATGGTGCTACAGACGAGGGCCTTTAATTACGACCAGAATTTTTTGAAGAAAGGGATGGAGAAACCATCAGGGCCCGACGCAGCGTTCGTATTGGCAGAGTTAATGACCTCCCAAATATCGGCGTCTGAGAGGGGCAGGCTTAAGGCCTCGTTCTCAACCGGAGAAATCTTAGACGTGGCGTCCCAGATAGAGTGCGAGATGGTCAGACCAGACTTTGGCTTAGCAGCATATAAAGAGGAGAAGAACTCGACCACATGCGTCGAAATATGTGTCTGATCAGCAACCCTCACCTCGTTAATGAGCAAGCTGTCGATAACACACCTCCTCTACCTACCATTTACAATCGCAAAGAAATAGGTTGTAGGTGCGCCCCCCTTCAATGTCCAATTCAAGGTCCCCCTTTGGCGCCAATACAACTCTAACTGCTCGTGCAAAAGCATCAGGGCCTCTTCAAGGCCGTAACAAACAATCCACTCCCCCGGAGATAAACACAACCCATCGGCCTTTGTGTCTAACCTCGAAATCTGGTCCTCCAGCGAACCATTATTGCGGCGATCCTCCGCCATCCTATTGCGCGACCAACCGCGTAGGGACGTACGAAGAGCGTAGGAGCACTTGTGCCAGTCATCCATGGGCCCAAAGGAACGTTGGAAAGAAGTGAGTAACCCATATATCTTGTCAACTAGCATCTCGGGGAAGCCCTCTACCAGAAGCCACGATGCGTCGAACTGAAAGCGTGAGGAAATAGCAGGATAGATCAAGCCCGCATCCAGGATGAGAGGCGCATGATCCGAACCGACGATGGATTTGACTTTCAGAGAGGCGCAGGGGAATAAGGAGTCCCAATTAGGGCAGACAAAGGCCCGGTCCAGCACTGACCGAATAGGGTTAACCTGGCGGTTAGTCCAGGTGAAGCGGGCTCCCACCCTAGGGAGTTCACGCAGCGCGCATTCACGAATGAAGGCGTTGAAGGCATCCGTCGGGGGCCAGGAGAAGTTGCTAGAGCTTTTATCGGCAGGAGAGTGAAGAAGGTTAAAGTACCCCCCCACCAACAGAGGTAACGCACAAGCCTTGATCTTGGACGCGATCTCATCGAGGAATAAGGAAGACAGAGAATGGTCCGCACGTCCATACACCACCATGATTTCCAAAAGACAATTCAGACTCCGGTGATGCACCACCGAGCTAGCCCAGAAGATGCCATGGTCAAAGGCCACAAAGTCAAAGACATCGCGCTTAGTGCCTAGAAGGATCCCATCAGAGTGTCCCGGAGAGGGAAGAAAGTTCCAGTCAAATCTGTCTCTCCTTGCCACTACTGAGAGTTCGTTGGGGAGAAGGATCCCTTAGAAGTCTCCACCAGCCCAATAATATCAATACTTTCACCTCGAACCACGTCCCTAATTTGGTCTCGGCGCCCCTAGAACCGAAACCTCTAATGTTCCAGAACAGGGGTCTCATCTTAAGGATAGGTTTTTGATTCGAAGGCTCGGCCTACTGGGCGCCACGAAGGGTTTAGCACGCTTAGAGTATGAATGTTTAGATGGTGGAGGGGGGACCGGTCACTACTAGTAACACCCCTGTCCACGCCCGTCGTGGGTGCAGCAATCCCATTCACCGCAACCAGGTATTTTGCTTTCGCAATGGCCGCCTAGGCCCTCTCATTAGCATGGTTGATAGAGATAACAGTAGCAGGCGAGCCAAAACCCACGTCAATGAAGACCCCAACATCCTTAAGCACATGAAGTAGTTGATCATCGAACAATGATGGAAGCACCAATCTAACCGGGGAGGTAGGAAGTGGAGGAGGGGTAGGGGAGAAGGGGGAGGTGGGGAGGTGGGGTACCTGACATTGGAAGATCCCTGGCCGCAACCCGCCGCTCCGCCCGAGCCGCCACACTCTCCCCATAGTCTCGCACCCGTCTGCCCTTGCGAGCTGTGGAGGTGGGCGTGCGGATGACCGGGGACGAAGCCGAGGGAGACAACGGCGCTGCCCTGGGAGGGGAGCCCGATTCTGCCCCCAGGTCAGCCTCCATACACCGGCACATCCCGTCCGCAGAAGCCTTGGAGCTGGAAGAGGCTCTGCTTTTAGCAGAGTACTTTTTCACAATGGTTTTCTTCTTGGTACACACCGGGTCCATAGCCACACGAGCAGGGAGACGGACAAATCCTCGATGCCAGACATGGAGGGGGACTGAGGCCTCACATGTATGTTAGAGCAAACGCCCAATATGGGGTGCCCATCGGAGCCATCTTCTCCATGCCTGCGGCTGCCACCGGCGAATCCATACGCTGAACCTTCGTAGTGGACACATTATCCTTAAAAACCTCATGAACATCAGGGCCCAGTTTGCCCCATTCAGATTGGGTGAAATGGACGTCAGAGCCTCCACCTGTGCCACCACTGGGGTTGAAACCACCACCAGCTGAACCGTCATCGTGTTTATACAAGGCAAACGAGGATGGAGGTGGAGGAGGGGGGAGGCTGGGTGGCCTCCAGGCCCTCAGGCCGCACCCGTAACCGGATCCCATCTGTGCTAGGGTACACAACCACCAAACCAAACAAGCGGCCAGGATCCACACACCACACCTTCAAGCAAACAGGGCCCAACCTAGTCAAAGAGTCCACATCCACCTCGATGGGTTTCCCCAGCACAGCATCGAAGGCCATGAGAAACGGGACTGATCTGAACTCCGTTGGGACGTCGTCCACCAGCACCCAAACCTCCGACAGTTGCCCAACAGTTTTGGGGGCATTGTCCGCCGCTTTGACAGATATGACTAGATGGTGAAGCGGGAGGGTAAAGCTCGTACTTGATGCTATCATTCTTAGATTCTGAGCAGAAGGGAGCACCACAACAAAGTCAAAGTTTGACATTTGGTTGAACTGCCAGTCCCAGCCGTCCATGCCCCAAACCGGCAAGCCTTCCAGCAGGATATGGGGCAAAATCTTTTGCCCTTGGACAAAGATAACTGCAACATTGGAGACTGAGGGAGACATAGCCACACGAGGCAGATCACAGTCCATGGCGAAGAAAACAAATCCCGGGAGCCCCGTCCCAAATTACACGAAAGAAGGGAGCTTGATGCGATTCTGGCAATCCACAGTGAGGTGTGATACGTCTCCAACGTATCTATAATTTTTTATGGCTCCATGCTATTATGTTATCAACTTTGGATGTTTTATATGCATGAATATGCTATTTTATATCATTTTTGGGACTAACCTATTAACTCAGTGCCAAGTGCCAGTTTCTGTTTTTTCCGTGTTTTTGAACTTTTTCACAAAAGAATATTAAACGGAGTCCAAACGGAATAAAACCTATGAGATGATTTTTTCCATAACAGAAGATACGCAGGGGACTTGAGAACCAAGATAGGAGACCTTGTGGGAGGTCACAAGCCCCCTAGGCGTGCCCTAAGGGGCGCCTGGCAGGTTTGTGGGCCCCACGTGCCTCCTTTGCCCTACCTCTTTCGCCTATAAATTCTATAAAATCCCGAAACCAAAGAAGGGAGCCACGAAAATACTTTTCCGCCACCGCAAGCTTCTGTCTCCGCAAGATCCCATCTGCGGACCGTTTAGGTGCCCTGCCGGAGGGGGATTCGGACACGGAGGGCTTCTTCATCAACACCATTGCCTCTCTGATGATGCGTGAGTAGTTCACCACAGACCTTCGGGTCCATAGCTAGTAGCTAGATGGCTTCTTCTCTCTCTTGGATCTTCAATACAAAGTTCTCCATGATCTTCATGGAGATCTATTCGATGTAACTTTCTTTTGCGGTGTGTTTGTCTAGATCCGATGAATTGTGGATTTATGATCAGATTATCTATGAATATTATTTGAGTCTCCTATGATCTCTTATATGCATGATTTTGTATCCTTGTAATTCTCTTCGAGTTATGGGTTTTGTTTGGCCAACTTGATCTATAATTCTTGCAATGGGAGAAGTGCTTAGTTTTGGGTTCATATCGTGCGGTGTCCTCACCCAGTGACAGAAAGGGTAGCGAGGCACACATCGTGTTTTTGCCATCGAGGGTAAAAAGATGGGGTTTATATCATATTGCATGAATTTATCCCTCTACATCATGTCATCTTGCTTAAGGCATTACTCTGTTTGTTATGAACTCAATACACTAGATGCATGCTAGATAGCCGTCGATGTGTGGAGAAATAGTAGTAGATGCAGAAAGTATCGGTCTACTTGTCTCGGACGTGATGCCTATATGTATGATCATTGCCTTAGATATTGTCATGACTTTGCGCGATTCATTCAATTGCTCGACAGTAATTCGTTCACCCACCGTAATACTTGTTATCATGAGAGAAGCCTCTAGTGAACACTATGGCCCCCGGGTCTACTTCACATCCTATATTCAGATCTAAAAAAATACCAAAAATACTTTGTTGCACTTTTCACCTTCAGATCTCACCTTGCAAATAATCGTGAAGGGATTGACAACCCCTTTATCGTGTTGGGTGCAAGTTTGTTTGTTTTTGCGCAAATTCATTGGTGTCTCATCTTGATACTCCTACTGGATTGATACCTTGGTTCTCAAACTGAGGGAAATACTTATCGAGGCTTTGCTGCATCACCCTTTCCTCTTCAAGGGAAAAACCAACGCAAGCTCAAGAGGTAGCAAGAAGGATTTCTGGCGCCGTTGCCGGGGAGTATTCAAGTGAAGCATACCAAGTAACTATCGGAAACTCATCTCTTGCATTTACATTATTTGCCTTTTTCCTCTCTTTTTCCTCTCCCCCACTTCTAAAACGATTTTCCAAAAATATCAAAAAAAGTTCCTTTTTATTCGCTCTTCTTCCATTCGCCTTTTTGTTGATATGTTTGCTTGTGTTGCCATGTGCCTTCTATTTGCTTGCATCTTCGCTTGCTAAAAATATATTGATATGGATCCTCATCTACTTGCTAATCTCTTTAAGATATCCAATTATGTTGAACCAATTGCTAGTGAGTTTTGTGCACTAGATTATCTTTATGAAGTTTTGCTTGAGATGCGTGAATCTGAAAATTGTGATGAAAAAATTTATGAAGTGATTCACGAGGGCTCCTTGAATGAAAAGCATGATTGCAATGGTTTCACTATGAATTCTATTTCTCAATCATGCTAAAAATATGCAAAACCCTGAGCTTGTGGATGCTAGTTTTGCTATGTCCACTACTTGTTGTAATGATCCACTACAGGAATCAGCTTCTTTGCCGTCTGCCATCACAGACGGTAAAGACTAAATACCGGACGGCAAAGACAAAACATCAGACGTCAAAGAATCTCACGGCCGGCAAAATTTCTGCGTCAGCCTACGACGGCATATGACCTTCTTTGCCATCTGTCCCCCCAAAGCGGACGACAACGCTCTTTGCCGTCAGCTTTCCTTAGGAGTAGTCGGCCAAGTGGTCGAGACAGCAGCCGACAAGCGTTGCCTCCGTTAGGGGTTAACGGAGGCTTTGCCGTGTGCCTCCCCCTTGATCTTTGCCGTCTGCCTCCCCCTTTATCTTTGTCGTCTGCCTCCTCCTCCTCCCCCCTCCACTCTTTGCCGTCTGCCTCCCGCCTTATCTTTGCCGTCTGCCTCCTCCACCTCCCCCCTCCACTCTTTGCCGTCTGCCTCCTCCTCCCCCTCCTCTGTGCCCTCTTCTTTGCCGTCTGCCCACCCTGGAGGCAGACGGCAAAGAGCCTATATAGACACCCCAGGATGCACAGCTGGGTGCCATGTGATACCTTTGCCATCTGCCAGCTGATGGCACAGGTCTTTGCCATCAGCTAGCAGACGGCAAAGAGCCCATATAGTACCTGATTTTTGTTTTATATTATTTCACAGCACACACACACACACACACACACACACACACACACATATATATATATATTTGACAACACATTTATATAATTCACCACACATATATGATATATAGTTCACCACACATATACTTGCCAACACATATATATAATTCACCACACATATATGATATACATATAAATCAATGTACATCCCCATATATCGAAAGAACCAACATACAAAGTATTGCACTGTTTATCCATATATACATATACATATAGTTCGACATTGTTCATCAACTAAAATGAAAACTAGATGATATACATATAAAGTTCATCCATCGACATTGTTCAACTCCATGAATGCCAGCTTCCATGCATGTAGTATATCCAATCTGCAAAAATGTGAATGAGAAAGTCAGAAGAAGAACAAAATATGATATTTTTCAGCTAATTATGTCATTTTTAGCGGAAAACAAGCTAAGAATATAATATTCATGAGCTAACCAAGGTTTTTATGCCATTTTTAGCTTATTATGGCATTTTGGAGCTAAATGGGTTGATTAAAGCAAGGATAATATGAAAGAGGAGAAGAAAGAGGAGGAGGAGGAGAAGAAGAAGAAATCAAGAAGAAGGAGGAGAAGGAGGAGAAGGACTAGAAGGTCCTTGGCCTTCTCCTCCTCCTCCTCCTCCTCCTCCTCCTTCTCCTTCTTCTCTTCTTCTTCTTCTTCTTCTTCTTCTTTCTTTTCATTTTGCCTATTTCTTCTCCTCTTCTCCTCTTGTTGGAGCTAAATTACCTAATTATGTATTTTTGGAGCTAAATGGGTTAATTATAACATTTTAGAGGAAAACAAGCTAAGAATATAATATTCATGAGCTAACCAAGGTTCTTATGCCATTTTGAGCTTATTATGGTATTTTGGAGCTAAATGGGCTAATTATATCATTTTTGGGGAAATTAAAGCAAGGATAATATGAAAGAGGAGAATAAAGAGGAGGAGGAGGAGGAGAATAAGAAATCAAGAAGAAGGAGCAGGAGGAGAAGGACTAGAAGGTCCTTGGCCTTCTCCTTCTCCTCCTCCTCCTCCTCATTCTCCTTCTTCTCTTCTTCTTCTTCTTCTTCTTCTTCTTCTTCTTTTTTCTTTTCATTTTGCCTATTTCTTATCCTCTTCTCCTCTTGTTGGAGCTAAATTACCTAATTATGTCTTTTTGGAGCTAAATGAGTTAATTATCCCATTTTAGAGGAAAACAAGCTAAGTATATAATATTCATGAGCTAACCAAGGTTCTTATGCCATTTTGAGCTCATTATGGTATTTTGGAGCTAAATGGGCTAATTATGTCATTGTTGGGGAAATTAAAGCAAGGATAATATGAAAGAGGAGAAGAAAGAGGAGGAGGAGGAGAAGAAGAAGAAATCAAGAAGAAGGAGGAGAAGGAGGAAAAGGAGGAAAAGGAGGAGGAGGAGAAGAACTAGAAGGTCCTTGGCCTTCTCCTCCTCCTCCTCCTCCTCCTCCTCCTCCTTCTCTTTCTTCTCTTCTTCTTCTTCTTCTTCTTCTTCTTCTTCTTCTTCTTCTTCTTCTTCTTCTTCTTCTTTCTTTTCATTTTGCCTATTTCTTCTCCTCTTCTCCTCTTGTTGGAGCTAAATTACCTAATTATATCTTCTTGGAGCTAAACGGGCTAATTATCCCATTTTAGAGGAAAACAAGCTAAGTATATAATATTCATGAGCTAACCAAGGTTCTTATGTCATTTTGAGCTTATTATGGTATTTTGGAGGTAAATGGGCGAATTATGTCATTGTTGGGGAAATTAAAGCAAGGATAATATGAAAGAGGAGGAGAAGTAGAAGAAGAAGAAATCAAGAAGAAGGAGGAGAAGGAGGAGCAGGAGGAGGAGGAGAAGGACTAGAAGGTCCTTGGCCTTCTCCTCCTCCTCCTCCTTCTCCTTCTTCTCTTCTTCTTCTTCTTCTTCACCTCTTGTTGGAGCTAAATTACCTAATTATGTCTTCTTGGAGCTAATTGGGCTAATTATCCCATTTTAGAGGAAAACAAGCTAAGTATATAATATTCATGAGCTAACCAAGGTTCTTATGCCATTTTGAGCTTATTATGGTATTTTGGAGCTAAATGGGCTAATTATGTCATTGTTGGGGAAATTAAAGCAAGTATAATATGAAAGAGGAGAAGAAAGAGGAGGAGGAGAAGAAGAAGAAATCAAGAAGAAGGAGGAGAAGGAGGAGGAGGAGAAGGACTAGAAGGTCCTTGGCCTTCTCCTCCTTCTCCTCCTCCTCCTCCTTCTCCTTCTTCTCTTCTTCTTCTTCTTCTTATTCTTCCTCTTGTTGGAGCTAAATTACCTAATTATGTCTTCTTGGAGCTAAATGGGCTAATTATCCCATTTTAAAGGAAAACAAGCTAAGTATATAATATTCATGAGCTAACCAAGGTTCTTATGCCATTTTGAGCTTATTTTGGTATTTTGGAGCTAAATAGGCTAATTATGTCATTGTTGGGGAAATTAAAGCAAAGATAATATGAAAGAGGAGAATAAAGAGGAGGATGAGGAGAAGAATAAGAAATCAAGAAGAAGGAGGAGAAGGAGGAGGATGAGAAGGACTAGAAGGTCCTTGGCCTTCTCCTTGTCCTCCTCCTCCTCCTCCTCCTCCTTCTCCTTCTTCTCTTATTCTTCTTCTTCTTGTTCTTCTTCTTCTTTCTTTTCATTTTTCCTATTTCTTCTCCTCTTCTCCTCTTGTTGGAGCTAAATTACCTAATTATATCTTCTTGGAGCTAATTGGGCTAATTATCCCATTTTAGAGGAAAACAAGCTAAGTATATAATATTCATGAACTAACCAAGGTTCTTATGCCATTTTGAGCTCATTATGGTATTTTGGAGCTAAATGGGCTAATAAGTCATTGTTGGGGAAATTAAAGCAAGGATAATATGAAATAGGAGAAGAAATAGGAGGAGGAGGAGAAGTAGAAGAAATCAAGAAGAAGGAGGAGAAGGAGGAGAAGGAGGAGGAGGAGAAGGACTAGAAGGTCCTTGGCCTTCTCCTCCTTCTCCTCCTCCTCCTCCTTCTCCTTCTTCTCTTCTTCTTCTCCTCTTGTTGGAGCTAAATTACCTAATTATGTCTTCTTGGAGCTAAATGGGCTAATTATCCCATTTTAGAGGAAAACAAGCTAAGTATATAATATTCATGAGCTAACCAAGGTTCTTATGCCATTTTGAGCTTATTATGGTATTTTGGAGCTAAATGGGCTAATTATGTCATTGTTGGGGAAATTAAAGGAAGGATAATATGAAAGAGGAGAATAAATAGGTGGAGGAGGAGAAGAAGAAGAAATCAAGAAGAAGGAGGAGAAGGAGGAGAAGGAGGAGGAGGAGAAGGACTAGAAGGTCCTTGTCCTTCTCCTCCTCCTCCTCCTTCTCCTTCTTCTCTTCTTCTTCTTCTTCCTCTTGTTGGAGCTAAATTACCTAATTATGTCTTCTTGGAGCTAAATGGGCTAATTATCCCATTTTAAAGGAAAACAAGCTAAGTATATAATATTCATGAGCTAACCAAGGTTCTTATGCATTTTGAGCTTATTATGGTATTTTGGAGCTAAATGGGCTAATTATGTCATTGTTGGGGAAATTAAATCAAGGATAATACGAAATAGGAGAAGAAAAAGGAGGAGGAGGAGGAGAAGAAGAAATCAAGAAGAAGGAGGAGAAGGAGCAGGAGGAGAAGGACTAGAAGGTCCTTGGCCTTCTCCTTGTCCTCCTCCTCCTCCTCCTTCTCCTTCTTATCTTCTTCTTCTTCTTCTTCTTCTTTCTTTTCATTTTGCCTATTTCTTCTCCTCTTCTCCTCTTGTTGGAGATAAATTACCTAATTATATCTTCTTGGAGCTAAATGGTCTAATTATCCCATTTTATAGGAAAACAAGCTAAGTATATAATATTCATGAGCTAACCAAGGTTCTTATGCCATTTTGAGCTTATTATGGTATTTTGGAGCTAAATGGGCTAATTATGTCATTGTTGGGGAAATTAAAGCAAGGATAATATGAAATAGGATAAGAAAGAGGAGGAGGAGGAGAAGAAGAATAAATCAAGAAGAAGGAGGAGAAGGAGGAGAAGGAGGAGGAGGAGAAGGACTAGAAGGTCCTTGGCCTTCTCCTCTTTCTCCTCCTCCCCCTCCTCCTCCTCCTCCTCCTCCTCCTTCTCCTTCTTCTCTTCTTCTTCTTCTTCTTCTTTCTTTTCATTTTTCCTATTTCTTCTCCTTTTGTTGGAGCTAAATTACCTAATTATGTCTTCTTGGAGCTAAATGGGCTAATTATCTCATTTTAGAGGAAAACAAGCTAAGTATATAATATTCATGAGTTAACCAAGGTTCTTATGCCATTTTGAGCTTATTATGGTATTTTCGAGCTAAATGGGCTAATTATGTAATTGCTGGGGAAAATAAAGCAAGGATAATATGAAATATGAGAAGAAAGAGGAGGAGGAGAAGAAGAAGAAATCAAGAAGAAGGAGGAGAAGGAGGAGAAGGAGGAGGAGGAGAAGGACTAGAAGGTCCTTGTCCTTCTCCTTCTCCTCCTCCTCCTCCTCCTCCTCCTCCTCCTTCTCCCCCTTCTCCTTCTTCTCTTCTTCTTCTTCTTCTTTCTTTTCATTTTTCCTATTTCTTCTCCTCTTTTGGAGCTAAATTACCTAATTATGGTTTCTTGGAGCTAAATGGGCTAATTATCTCATTTTAGAGGAAAACAAGCTAAGTATATAATATTCATGAGCTAACCAAGGTTCTTATGCCATTTGGAGGTTATTATGGCATTTTGGAACTAAATGGGCTAATTATGTCTTTTTGGGGAAATTAAAGCAAGGATAATATGAAAGAGGAGAAGAAAGAGGAGGAGGAGGAGAAGAAGAAGAAATCAAGAAGGAGGAGAAGGAGGAGAAGGAGGAGGAGGAGAAGGACTAGAAGGTCCTTGGCCTCCTCCTCCTCCTCCTTCTCCTCCTTCTCCTTCTTCTCTTCTTCGTCTTCTTCTTTCTTTTCATTTTTCCTATTTCTTCTCCTCTTCTCCTATTCTTGGAGCTAAATTACCTAATTATGTCTTCTTGGAGCTAAATGGGCTAATTATCTCATTTTAGAGGAAAACAAGCTAAGTATATAATATTCATGAGCTAACCAAGGTTCTGATGCCATTTTGAGGTTATTATGGCATTTTGGAGCTAAATGGGCTAATTATGTCTTTTTGGGGAAATTAAAGCAAGGATAATATGAAATAGGAGAAGAAATAGGAGGAGGAGGAGAAGAAGAAGAAATCAAGAAGAAGGAGGATAAGGAGGAGAAGGAGGAGGAGGAGAAGGACTAGAAGGTCCTTGGCCTTCTCCTCCTTCTCCCTCTTCTCTTCTTCTTCTTCTTCTTTCTTTTCATTTTTCCTATTTCTTCTCCTGTTCTCCTCTTCTTGGAGCTAAATTACCTAATTATGTCTTTTTGGAGCTAAATGGGCTAATTATCTCATTTTAGAGGAAAACAAGCTAAGTATATAATATTCATGAGCTAACCAAGGTTCTTATGCCATTTTGAGGTTATTATGGCATTTTGGAGCTAAATGGGCTAATTATGTCTTTTTTGGGAAATTAAAGCAAGGATAATATGAAATAGGAGAAGAGAAACTTACCGTAGTGGTCATCAAGGAGGAGAAACACCACGGTTGCTCGTGACGGCTTCGTTTGGAGACGGTTGCCCTGGAGAAGGGTCGTGCGATGCCGCTCGGGAGTTATTCTACAGAAAAGATATTTTGCAATGTCTTAGTTAGCATGATGACACTCAATTATTAATACTAGTTTATAATGAAACTCACCGTGCCAATCGAAGAGAAGACGGGCATCGGCGGAGGGACTTGACCGCTCTTCTCGCACAGACCCTGAAGAGTGGGTCGTATTAGTTAGTAATGAAACAGACATTACACACATGATTTGGCTAATGTGAAAAAAAACATACCACAAAAAGCTCGTACAGGGCCCGTTGACCCGCCTCATTTCGGGCCCTCTCCTCCTCAAGCAATCATGTCGTGGTGTGGTCCCTCTCATCAAGAGCAGCCTGGCTTGCCAATCTCTCTTTCTCAAGAGCAGCCTGGTTTACCGCTCTCTCTTTCTGAAGAGCAGCCTGAAACACCATTCCTCGTTACCACAGTAATGATCTATGGTGACACACATAATGAAATGGATGAAAGTGTTCTTAGTCCGTACAACTAACCTCGATGGCAAGTTCGACTGGCCGTGGACGACGCGTTATCTCAGGACAGCTGCTCGACTGGCGCGCCTTGATCTCCGGAAGAGTGAGTGGACAACGTATTATCCCATCTCCAATGGCTATCAAGCCATGGGGCCTCCCGCCACCAGATATCATCACCAACTCTGGATCCAAAGGTTCCTGGCTAGGGTTAAAGTCATCCCCTTTCGTAGCCTTCCCCGCATCCATGTATGTCACGAGCTTCTGGTGGGATGATATGTTGGTGAAGTTATTGGGATCATCCAGGTCAGACTCAGAGAATGCCTTCGCCTTCTTGTACGAGGCAGTATGGGCCATGCCATAAAGGTCGTACAAGTGTGGAATCTCAGTCTTATTGTGATGCGCCTAAAACAGAGGAACAAAATATTAGCATCAAGAATGAATTGCATGAATCATGAAGCAAATCACATACCCAATTTCATCCAAACTGAAGTAATTTGGCGCTGCCTTGATGGTGTGGCACACCAACCATTTGGCTACGCCGATCCTTCGCATTCTCGTGGACGGCTCGCCAGCTCCTGTGCACCACTCATCAACCAACGCCTCCCAACAATCCATCTTATCCGCACACCATCTCGGGGGCACCTGTAAGTTATTAGAAAGAATTTTCAGCGCTACGCCTAGGAATGAAATCAAGAAAACTACGTAGAAGGACTTAAGAATAGGTAATTACCTTCATTTATTGCTCCTTCTTCAGAAACTTTCCGCGGCAATCCTTCTTCTGCTTCTTA
Organism: Hordeum vulgare subsp. vulgare; assembly: GCF_904849725.1. Taxonomy (NCBI): domain Eukaryota; kingdom Viridiplantae; phylum Streptophyta; class Magnoliopsida; order Poales; family Poaceae; genus Hordeum; species Hordeum vulgare. The sequence continues at coordinate 498,943,116 of NC_058524.1, read as the reverse complement.
ATACCACGCGTGGCGTAGTAATCTTGAATAGCCTGCGGCCAAGCCTCGTGGCGCAAGTTCTATAGTAACCGCCTACACTCGGCCTCGAGAACCCTGGCCGCCTCCTCCTCATATCCATCCTCACACCTATAGAAGTTCTGCAATCAGACGTGAAAACACCGATTAGTACAATAATTAGCTATATTGTTAATTTTAGATTCTCTAAAAGGATAATTTACCCAAAAGCTCTTGATCACCATCTCGGCCCTCGTGTGGCACAAGACACCATCTATAATCTCCTCCGGCGGGGCCTGCGCAGCCTGGTAGTGCTCCCAGGTAAATCCTAGTGTAGGAACCTGACCCTCACCAGGCAACGTGACAAACCCCGGGAAATTTGTCCAGCAAAGCACACCAAGGACGGAGTTCGGCCTGCGGACTCCAAGAGGGTGTACCCATCCCCTGCAGTATGATAAGGGCAACACATTAGATATTTGAACAAACTTGAAGGCAAAAGCTAAAAAATGGTAGATGTACTTACCTATCTCTTTCAGGTTTAATCACTGGCCTCTGCTCGCGGGTAGCCGGGGCGACCGAGAGACGTGTACTACCACGCTTGTACACGGTGGCCCCATCCATCTGCACATCGCCCTCACTATCCGTAACCTCATCCCCGCCATCCCCGCCCCCTGAGCCACCCGGACCCTCGGTCTAATCCGGCAACTCGGTACGATCCGGCCAGGTCTCCCATCCGGGCCTCTCCACGTCGGGTGAAGCCTCCGGAACCGTAATCTCCTCCGGCTGCTCCTGGGCCGAATGCACCTCGACCCGAGGCTGCTCCTGGACCAGAGTCTCATGGGACGAATGCCCGTCAACAACACGCTCCTGGAACGGAGTCCCCGTAGCCTCCTCCGCAAACGGGTCGACCATACTAGTCCTATGCTCGGGTGAATGAGCTGGTGGTGGTGGCGAGGACGGCTCAACAGTCCTCCTGGATCTTTCGTGGCCACCACCTCTCCCTGTACCCATCCCCTTCTTCCCTACCCGACCAGAACCTCCCCTAGTGGGCAATGCCGCCGACGAAGAAGAACCCACGGGTGGTGTCGACAGACTGTCTGCCAAGGCTCTACGGAGAGATAGGGGTGGAAGGGAAGTACCACCCCTCGTGCGGGGCGCGTGGGAAGAACCCGTCGAGCGATCTGGACCAGCGCCCACCATCTTTCCACACCTGGTGACCTGCCATGATAAAGATTAAAAGAAATTAGTAGAACATAAAAAAAATTGAATAACCGACATGAATAATAATATGTACATGAATAATAAAGATTAAAATATATATAGTTTAAGTTGTGAATCTTACAAACTAATAATCATCATCAATAAATGCATCATCATCATCACTATCACGCATGTCTTCATGAATGACGTGCTCGTAGGGTTCAACGGCGTGAAGTTGTGAAAGGCCTTCCTTTAATCGTTGAAGCATTGACAGGTCATCCGCGTCAGTAACCTCTACGAGTTCCAGGTCTTCTGGTTCCGGCTCAGTGCTGGAGTCGGATTCATTGTTGCTGTCTACTTCCATGTTCTTGGGTGAATTACGTCGGTTCTTGAAACGTTTCTTGGAAAGACGTGTTTCTTGGAAGAATTCTCCATCATATGTGTCTGGGTTAATGTGAGGTTCATAATCCTGTTCATTTGGGAGAGGTGGTCTGACATGTGGCGGCACTTCATAAACAACATACCAACCTTCCAGATTCTTATCCGTTTGGCATGCCCACGGTAGATAGAAAACTTGGGTCGCCTGTTGAGCCGTAATATAGACATCGGGAACATCTAAATGGGTGTTTGGATTGATTTCGACTAGTCCTATATGTTCATGAGTCCTTCTAGTCTTTTTCGGCTGGAACCAATAACATTTGAAGACTACGACGTCCGGTGGGTTTTCACCATAGAATTGAAGTTCATAAATTGCTTCAACTCTTCCATAATACTCGATAACACCTTCGCCGATAGCAGAGACACCACAATTTGTAGATTTCCGGTCGGGCATATATAACTCTTTGCCAAAGGTACGAAAGAGATACCCGTTGATGTTGTATTTCTCAAATGAACGGACCTTATAGTCAAAACCATTAGCGACTTGTCTCAATTCGGCGTCCATAGACTCTGAATTAGCCTACAAGTTTAATACGAAACGGTTGTTGCATTAGCCGCAAGTTAGACCAAGAATGAAATGGTCCATTATTGATAATTACCGTTTGTTTGAACCAAGAGATGAAACCGGGATAGCCGCCTCCTATCTTTGACAGAAGCTCATACTCTTCGACGGAATCATTTTTTATCACCGCTCCATCCGAGAATTTGACGACGTAACGGCTGTTTGAAATATCCGGGAATAAGAGCAGTTCAAATGAATTAGAAGTTACGGGAAAATGTGCCGAGAACTCACTCGATGTATGGCCGCACTTCTGTTAGGTTGTTGAAGATATACAACGAAATGTTCTGCCATTCTTCGACATCCAACATTATTGGTTTCGAAGCACCGGCTTGTGCGAGCTTCCCTTTGAATAGGCTGAGGTTGGACCCACCTTTTTTATGGTCTGCATCATTGTGCCGAGGCTTCGGATTATGCAAATAATGATTTTTGGCTTCGTAGTGTGCTGTCATAAAGTTTGTCACCTCCTCAGTAATGAATGCCTCAGCCATCGATGCTTCAATTCTACGCTTATTTTTACATTTAGTTCGAAGGGTCTTCTGCATCCTCTCAGTTGCATAGCACCAACGATCTTGCACGTGCCCACCCAATCTTGCCTCGGTCGGTAGATGTAAAATCAAATGCGCATTGGATTAAAGAAGCCCGATGGAAATATCTTCTCTAACTTGCACAACAACTCCGGTGCAAACTCCTCCATGTCTTCTACCACGCCAGGCGACAATTCTTTCACACAAAGAACACGGAAGAAATAGCTCAGCTCCGCCAGTACAAGCCATTCATCCTCAGGAATAAAGCCACGTAACATCACCGACATTACCCGCTCTAGCCATATGTGCCAATCATGACTCTTGAGACCAAAGATTTTTAATTTTTCAAGACTCTCTCCCCTCTTTAGATTCGCTGCATACCCATTGGGGAACATCAAGTGAATTTTGACCCAAAAGATAATTTCCCTCATAGCTGGCCTTCCAAGATTGAACCAGGCCTTTGGCTTCGACCACTTCCGCTTTCCTTTGCCTTCTCGCATGTTTTGTAACAGTCTATGACATCGTGTCTCTTGATCGACTCTAGCCTTAATATTATCCTTTCACTTCCCATCTATGTCGAACAATGTACCAAAAATAGCCTCTCCGATATTCTTTTCAGTGTGCATCATGTCGATATTGTGTGGAAGAAGGAGGTCTTTGAAGTAAGGCAGATCCCAGAAGCATGGCTTGTGAGTGCACGCGTGTTTTGAATTATACCCCTTGAAATACCCTGGACGCTCTGGATCAGGCTCGAGGACGTTTAACTGATCCAGGATCTGTTGGCCTGTGAACGCAGGTGGTGCCAAGTTTTTGATAACTTTACCTTTGGTAAAGTTCTTCTTGTCTTTTCTGAACTAACGGTCAGGATCCAGGAACTGTCTATGCAAGTCAAAGCAAGAATACTTCCGACCCTCCTGCAACCAATGAAACTGAAGAGCTGCATTGCATTGGGGGCACGAGAACCTTCCATGCCCACACCATCCAGAGAATAGCGCATACGCTGGCAAGTCATGCATAGAGTACATGTACCACACATGCATTTTGAAGTTTTCTTTTCTAGCGGCATCGTATGTCTTGACCCCATTATCCCAAGCTTCTTCCAATTTATCCTTAAGCGGTTGCAGGTACACATTCATATTCTTCCCCGGATAATTGGGCCCTGGAATTATCAACGTCAGAAATATGTTCTTTCTTTGCATAATCTGCCCGGGGGGAGATTGAGTGGAATGACAAATATAGGCCAACAACTGTATTGGGTTGCCGTCATGCCGAAGGGATTAAAACCATCCGTGGCGGCGCAGACTCGAGGATTCCTTGGATCTGCTGCTTTATCCTCATGCAATCCATCGAAATGTTTCCACGCTTCCCCATCCGATGTGTGTACCATCATCTTATTCCCATCCGCATCTAGTTCGGTTCTTTTGCCCAATTTGTGCCATGTCATCTGTCTGGCTGTCTCTTCGACCATGAAAAGACGTTGAAGTCTTGGTACGATTGGCATATACCGAAGAACACTAACTGCGATTTTGGTCTACCTCTTCTCACCCATACCGTTGTCTACCACAAGATACCTGCAAGACTCGCAATTGGGACAATAGTCCAAGTGTGCATACTCCTTCCTAAATAAGACACATCCTTTCTCACATGCATCTATCTTCTCATAGGGCATCTTAAGTACACGAAGTATTTTGTCCGACTGGTACAGGTTTGCAGGCATGACATGGCCTTTGGGTAGGAAACATCCAAATAGTGTCATCATCACATCGTAGCATTCTCTTCCCAAGTTGAACTGAGCCTTCAGAGCCATTACTTGTGCAATTGCATCCAGCTGACAGAGCTCAGTGTGCTCATGGAGAGGACGTTTTGAAGACTCCAACATTTCATAAAAGGCCTTTGCAGATTCCTCCATCTCATCTTCCGAATCCCGAGCATCATCAAAGTCTTGCACCATGTGTTCGATCCCGGTACCATGCTCGTCCGTGCGACGACGGACCACCTCAGCTCTTGTGCGTTGTATAGACTCACCATGAAATGTCCACACCGTATAATTAGGCTTAAAACCCCTCCTCTGCAGATGTTTAATCATTACAGCCTCTGTCGTCTTTTTATAGTTATCGCATCTAGGACAGGGGCAATAGTTCCTTTCCTGGCCATTTGCGAATGCGGCTTTCACAAATTCCTTTGTTTTTACAAACCATTCTTTCGTCATCTCTTTCTGACTAGGGTGACCGGTATACATCCACGCACGATCACTCATCTTGCGTAGCTACTAAAGACAGAAGAAATATATTTATATATCATTTAGCATTTATATTCATCGGTTAATCAGGTTCGCCATTTTTATTACGTCCACGCAACCTACACACTAATAGGTAAAGATAGGTCCTAATCCCACCGGAGTATGTGTAGATTGGGTTCGCTTTCCCATGCTCTACTCTGGATCCAACGCAAAATTTCGGCAGCACCTCCCCGCTGTTCTCCTGATACACGTCTCCACAATAAACAGAGAGGATGTGCATCCGGAGAACAACAGGGGAGGAACTGACGAAATTCTGCATCGGATCCAGAGCACAGCATACGGGAAAATGAACCCAATCTACACATACTCGGGCTGTCCATGGATAATGTTGGACAATTCGAAAGGATGGCGGTTATAAATATGCAAAGACATGCATATTTATAGATGTCGCCCTTTCGAACGGGAGACGCATACTAGTCACGCATACTCATGATTGAAGAAACCTATATATAGATAACAAGTTTCATCGGCACGAAGACCGGGACAGAGCAAATTAAGGGGGTAGGAGGAGAAGTCATTTGTGCTCACCAACAAACGTAGGGGCGGAGCTCGTCCAACGCACGTGGAGGTCATCGAACAACTGCACATTGAAATTCACCCGATCAACACAAATATGATGTTTTTATAAGATAATCAAAAAATATGTGACCTAACTCTTATTCTTCTTCTTCTTCTTCTTCTTCTTCTTCTTCTTTTCTCCTTCTTCTCTTCTTATTTTCTTCCTCTTCCTCTTCAGCCATTTCCTCTTCTTCTTCTCCTCCTCCTCCTTCTAATTCTTCTTCTCCTTCTTCTTCTTTTCTTCTTCTTCTCTTCCTCTCCTATTTTTCTTCTTCTTCTTCTTCTTCTTATTTTCTTTTTTCTTTTTTCCTCTTATTCTTCTCTTCCTCTCGTATTTTTCTTCTTCTTCTTCTTCTTCTTCTTCTTCTTGTTCTTGTTCTTCTTCTTCTTCTTCTTCTTATTTTCTTTTTTCTTTTTTCCTACTATTCTTCTTCTCCTTCTTCTTCTTTTCTTCTTCTTCTCCTCCTCCTCCTCTAGCTCTTCTTCTTCTTCTTCTCCTTTTTCTTCTTCTACTTATTCTTCTTCTTCTACTTTTTCTTATTTTCTTCTACTAAACAGGAAACTAACCTAAGACTAAACATAAACGTAAACTAGACTAAAACTAAACCTAAACTAAAACTAAACCTAAGCCAAAACAAACCTAAAACCTATAACTAATTAAACAAAACTATTACAAAAAGCTAAAAAAACTGACCTTGATCCGGTGGCGCAGGGAGGAGAGGCGCGGGGAGGAGGGCGCAGGGGGGAGGGGCCCGAGGAGGGAGTGGGGAGGAGGGCCGCAGGGGGGAGGGGCCCGAGGAGGAGAGGCGCGGGGAGGAGGGCCACAGGGTGAGGGGCGCGAGGAGGGCGTGGGGGTGGCGTGGCGGCGGCGGGGCTGGGGTGGGGTGGCGGCGCTGGGGTGGGGTGGGGCGGCGTCGCTGGGATGGGGTGGGGTGGCGGTGCTGGGGTGGGGCGGCGGCGCTGGGGTGGGGTGGCGTCAGCGGCGCTGGGGGGTGGAGATTGCAGTGGAGAGAGAGGGGAGAGAGAGTGGGGGAGTGGGTGGGCATGACGACCGTTAACGTTAGGGGTCCATCCCCTTTGCCGTGTGCCGCAGACGGCAATGTTAGTTAGGCAGACGGCAAAGGGGTGGGGTGGGGCGGGGTGGGGTGGGGAGAGAGGAGAGGTGGGGTGGGATAGGTTTGCCGTGTGCCTTCACTACCTTTGCCGTCTGTTGACGGACGACAAAGAGGTGGCTGATGGCAAATAGGTTTTTTGCCATGAGTCATATCTTTACCGTCTGTTTTCTCGAAGCTGATGGCAACTAGGTTCTTTGTCGTCCGCTGGCTGACGGCAAAGATGTGGTAGATGGCAAATATATGAATTCCAGTAGTGATCATGATTGGGGTGATGATTTTTCTTATGATCTTGAAATTTTTTTAAGCCTCATGATGAATATGATATTGATAATAATGTTTGCAACAATATTGAAACTGGGTTTGGAGAAGTCATGACTTTAGTTGATGATAATCCCACTATTTTTAAAGAGCGTCAACTTTGCATGCATGTGGATCATGAAAATAATATCCTATGTGATAGCTATATTGTTGAATTTGAATATGATCCCACATGTAATAATTATGGGAGAGGAAAATATGGCTGTAGAAATTTTTATATCACTAAATCACCTCTCTTTATGTTGAGATTGCTATTGTCTCTTTCTTCTTCCTTGCATATGGTAGCTATTGTTTGTCTTGATAATTTGTTTTCCTATAAAATTTGTATGCATATGAAGTATGTTAGACTTAGATGTGATTTTCACATGCTTTATGATGCTCTCGTTGTGCTTCAATTCTTGTCTTTTGTGTGAGCATCATTGAATTATCAATGCCTAGCTAAAAGGCTTTAAAGAAAAGCTCTTGTTGGGAGGCAACCCAATGAATATTTTTTTTTTGCTTTTTTACTTTCTGTTTTGTTGTGTCCACACCATCATAATTCTGTTATGATTGTGTTTTTTTATTTTTTTAGTGTTTGTCCCAAGTAGAACCTTTATGAGTAGTTTTGGTGATAGTTGTTTAATCATGCTGAAAAAGACAGAAACTTTGTGCTCACGAAATTATTTTAAATTTCTATCCAGAAAGAGCTTTTGATTTGATTATTTTTGCTGTTGATTGATATGCAAATTTCCCTAATTTTCATAATTTTTGGGATACCATAGGTATACGAAATATACAGATTGCTACAGACTGTTCTGTTTTTGACAGATTCTGTTTTTGTTGTGTTGATTGCTTATTTTGATGAAACTATGGTTAGTATCGGGGGGGGGGGGGGTACTAGCCATGGAGAAGTGAGAATACAGTAATATAACAATAATCTAAATGGAAATGAAGTTTACTACAGTACCTAAAGAATTGGTGGTTTGTTTTCTTATGCTAATGATATCACGAGTTTCTGTTTAAGTTTGTGTTGTGAAGTTTTCAAGTTTTGGGTGATGTTCTCATGGACAATGGGATAAGGAGTGGAAAGAGCTTAAGATTGGGGATGCCCATGTCATCCCAAGCCAAATTCAAGGACACCAAAAAGCCTAAGCTTGGGGATGCCCCGGGAAGGCATCCCCTCTTTCGTCTTCAATCCATCGGTAACGTTACTAGGAGCTATATTTTTATTCACCACATGATATGTGTTTTTCTTGGTGCGTGGTGTATTATAGGAGTCTTTCCTTTTTTTTTGTCACAATCATCCTTGCTTCACACCTTTTTGAGAGGGACATGCACTCATCGTGAATTTGTTTGAATACTCAATGAGCTTCACTTATATCTTTTGAGTTAGGCAATTTAGGTCGCATGTGCTTCACTTACATTTTTTGAGCTAGATGATTTTGCTCTAGTGCTTCACTTAAATCTTCTTAGAGCACGGCGGTGTCATATTTTGTAGAAATAAAAACTCTCGATCTTCACTTATACCATTTTGAGAGTGCTCTCTCTAAGTAACTTGGTAATTGGCGTGTGCTATGAAATTAGTCCTAAATATGATAGGCATCCAAAGAACATATAATAAAAACTTCCATATTCAAGTGCATTGATTAGTAAGAGAAGTTTGATTCCATACAATTAGTTTTGAGATATGGATATGGTAATATTAGAGTTATGTTAGTAGGGTGTTGTCAATCTAGAAATACTCGTGTTGAGGTTAGTGATTCCCGTAGCATGCACGTATGGTGAACCGCTATGTTTGGAAGTCGGAGCATAATTGATTTATTGATTGTCATCCTTTGTGTGGCGGTCGGGATCGCGCGATGGTTAGCACCTACCAACCCTTCCCCTTGGAGTATGCGTTCAGCACTTTGTTTCGATTACTAATAAAACTTTCGCAATAAGTATATGAGTTTTTCATGACTAATGTGAGTCCATGGATTATACGCACTCTCGCCCTTCCACCATTCCTAGCCTCTCTAGTACCGTGTAACTTTCGCCAGTGCACAAACCCACCATATACCTTCCTCAAAACAGCCACCATACCTACCTATTAAGGCATTTTCATAGACATTCCGAGATATATTGCCATGCAAATCCCACCGTTCCGTCTCATGACATGTGACATCACTTTCATATTGCCATTGCATGATCGTAAGATAGCTAGCGATATGTTTTCAATGTCATACGCTAAGCTAGATCGTTGCACATCCCGGTACACTGTCGGAGGCATTTCATATAGAGTCATCATTGTTCTTAGTATTGAGTTGTAAGTAAATGAAAGTGTGATGATCATCATTATTAGAGCATTGTCCCATGTGAGGAAATAAAAAAAGAGGCCAAAGTTGCCCACCCAAAAAATAAAAAAAGTAAAGAGGCCAAAGAGCCCAAAAAAATGAGAGAAAAAGAGAGAAGGGACAATGCTACTATCTTTTTCCACACTTGTGCTTCAAAATAGCACCATGTTCTTCATGATAGAGAGTCTCTTGTTTTGTCACTTCCATATACTAGTGGGAATTTTCATTATATAACTTGTCTTGTATATTCCAATGATGGGATTCCTCAAAATTGCCCTAGGTCTTCGTGAGAAAGCAAGTTGGGTGCACACCCACTAGTTTTCTTTTTGAGCTTTCATACACTTTTAGCTGTAGTGCATCCGTTGCATGGCAATCCCTACTCATTCACATTGATATATATTGATGGGCATCTCCATAGCCCATTGATATGCCGAGTCAATGTGACCATCTCCTCCTTTTTTCTCACAACCTCCACCACACTCTATTCCACCTATAGTGCTATATCCATGGCTCACGCTCATGTATTGCGTGAGAGTTGAAAAAGTTTGAGAAAGTAAGAGTGCGAAAACAGTTACTTGGCCAATACCAGGGTTGTGCATGATTTAAATTCTTTGTGTGGGGATGATGGAGCATAGCCAGACTATATGATTTTGTAGGGATAACTTTCTTTGGCCTTGTTATTTCAAAAGTTCATGATTACTTTGCTAGTATGCTTGAAGTATTATTGTTTTCATGTCAATAGTAAACTGTTGTTTTGAATCTTACGGATCTGATCATTCATGTCACAAGAAAGAAGTTACAAGGAACAAATATGTTAGGTAGCATCCCACATCAAAAATTCGGTCTTTATCACTTTCCTACTCGAGGACGAGCAGGAGTTAAGCTTGGGGATGCTTGATACGTCTCCAACGTATCTATAATTTTTGATGGTTCCATGCTATTATGTTATCAACTTTGGATGTTTTATATGCATGAATATGCTATTTTATATCATTTTTGGGACTAACCTATTAACTCAGTGCCAAGTGCCAGTTTCTGTTTTTTTCCGTGTTTTTGACCTTTTTCAGAAAAGAATATTAAACGGAGTCCAAATGGAATAAAACCCGCGGGATGATTTTTTCCATAACAGAAGATACACAGGGGTCTTGAGAACCAAGGCAAGAGACCTTGTGGGAGGTCACAAGCCCCCTAGGCGCGCCCTAGGGGGGGCGCCTGGCAGGTTTGTGGGCCCCATGTGCCTCCTTTTCCCTACCTCTTTCACCTATAAATTCTCTAAAATCCCAAAACCGAAGAAGGGAGTCACGAAAATACTTTTCCGCCGCCGCAAGCTTCTGTCTCCGCAAGATCCCATCTGGGGACCGTTATGGTGCCCTGCCAGAGGGGTATTCAGACACGGAGGGCTTCTTCATCAACACCATTGCCTCTCTGATGATGCGTGAGTAGTTCACCACAGACCTTCGGGTCCATAGCTAGTAGCTAGATGGCTTCTTCTCTCTCTTGGATCTTCAATACAAAGTTCTCCATGATCTTCATGGAGATCTATTGGATGTAACTTTCTTTTGCGGTGTGTTTGTCGATATCCGATGAATTGTGGATTTATGATCAGATTATCTATGAATATTATTTGAGTCTCCTCTGATCTCTTATATGCATGATTTCGTATCCTTGTAATTCTCTTCGAGTTATGGGTTTCGTTTGGCCAACTTGATCTATAATTCTTGGAATGGGAGAAATGCTTGGTTTTGGGTTCATACTGTGTGGTGTCCTCACTCAGTGACAGAAAGGGTAGCGAGGCACGCATCGTGTTGTTGCCATCAAGGGTAAAAAGATGGGGTTTATATCATATTGCATGTATTTATCCCTCTACATCATGTTATCTTGCTTAAGGCGTTACTCTGTTTGTTATGAACTCAATGCACTAGATGCATGCTGGATAGCGGTCGATGTGTTGAGTAATAGTAGTAGATGCAGAAAGTATCGGTCTACTTGTCTCGGACGTGATGCCTATATGTATGATTATTGCCTTAGATATCGTCATGACTTTGCGCGATTCTATCAATTGCTCAACAGTAATTCATTCACCCACCGTAATACTTGCTATCATGAGAGAAGCCTCTAGTGAACACTATGGCCCCCGGGTCTACTTCACATCCTATATTCATATCTACAAAAATACCAAAAATACTTTGTTGCACTTTGCACCTTCAGATCTCACCTTGCAAATAATCATGAAGGGATTGACAACCCCTTTATCGCGTTGGGTGCAAGTTTGTTTGTTTTTGCGCAGATTCATTGGTGCCTCATCTTGGTACTCCTACTGGATTGATACCTTGGTTCTCAAACTAAGGGAAATACTTATCGCTACTTTGCTGCATCACCCTTTCCTCTTCAAGGGAAAAATCAAGGCAAGCTCAAGAGGTAGCAAGGTGGCGCTCAAATCTACAGATGAGGCAGAAGGGTGGGTTGGGGCACTGGGATTGGAAGTGCCCTGGCTGGTGGCAAGAGAAGCAAGTCAAGGAAGGCAAAGGATTCGAGGGGCGAGGAGGGGGAGGGGGGCGGGGAAGGATGCCATCATCCCGAGCAGAATAGGGTGATCTAGATGTGGGAGCAGGGAACCTACGCTGCTTGAACTTCTGTGTCATCGGACCAAAGTTGCCGATGTGAGGAGGAGGGCACGGGCCAACCCCAAATCCAGGGTCACGAGCCTGAACGCGAAGAGGGGGTGGTGGACGGAGGAGATAAGTAGAATACCCAGCCGCCACCCCCGCAACCGCCGCCTCCCAAGGATCCACGAACGGCGCTGTGGCACCCCGGCTCAGAGGAAACCGAAACTCCTCATATTCCAGCCCAAGGACAAGTCTTTTGGAATACGGAACCGTTGGCACAGAACAAATCAGATCTTTATTACTATGGAAAAGATTACAAGGATACATGGATGATGTCACCTTGGCGATACTACACCTGCCTACGGTAAATCATACGCTAGCAGCGGAACAACGACCTATGTGATGAACTCCACTCCGCAAGGACTCTGACTGGAACGCGCATCCTAGCTCGCAACTCGGAATCCTCGACAATCAAGCAATCATGGCATGACCTACAAACTGGCATGACAAGCCAGGTGAGTTCTTTGAATGTACTCGCAAGCTCAAAACAAACATTAGCATTAAGGCAAGATAACATCATAGCAATCAAGATTAGGAAAAGATCTGTTATTACTAAAGGAGTAGCAGAGAACTAACTATACCAGGCTACTCTCACCGTACTCGGGTGATACCAACTCATGTGATCTTACCAAGATCCTTTAGCGAGTATCCTCAAGACGGATACCAAGACTTATCATCGGCACGATGCCCAACCGTTATCATACTCAGACAAATTCTTCCATCATTACTATCATAGTTACGGTTGACCACCTACTGAGGTCTGGTCGGGATGTCCAATACCGTGGACTCGGCTATTCGAATAGGTTTGACACTCTGCAGAGGTTGCACACTTTACCCACACTATGGAGCACTGACCTCGTGATCCCATTCGGGTGGACCAGTGTTGCTCCAACGAAACTTGTCTCACCCGTGACTCTTTCATAGTACCATCGACAATCATCCTTCCTCGAAGTCCTTTCCTGGGTGGCCTTGTGTCCTCATGACACCTGCCACCGTCGTGGCCAAACTGAACTGTCCCAACTAGGGACGGGTACCCCAAACAACTCAACTGGCCCACAAGGTTATCACGCCTACCGGGCCAAGGTAGCACGCGTGCATAACCCTTCCTCTTTGGAGGTATGATGACCCACAAGTATATGGGATCAATCATAGTCCTTTCGATAAGTAAGAGTGTCGAACCCAACGAGGAGCAGAAGGATCTGACAAGTGGTTTTCAGCAAGGAAATATCTGCAAGCACTGAAATTATCGGTAACAAGTGATTGTGTGGTGAGATGATTCGTAGCAAGCAACAAGTAACAAAAGTAGCAACGGTGCAGGAAACTGGCCCAACCCTTTTGTAGGAAGGGACAAGCCTGGAAAAAGTCTTATAGGAGGAAAAACGCCCCCGAGGACACACGGGAATTTCTGTCATGCTAGTTTTCATTATGTTCATATGATTCGCGTTCTTTACTTTGATAGTTTGATATGTGCGTGGACCGGCGCTTGGGTACTGCCCTTACTTGGACAAGCATCCCACTTATGATTAACCCCTCTTGCAAGCATCCGAAACTACGAAAGAAGAATTAAGACAAAGTCTAACCATAGCATTAAACTAGTGGATCCAAATCAGCCCCTTACGAAGCAACGCACAAACTAGGGTTTAAGGTTCTGTCACTCTAGCAACCCATCATCTATTTACTACTTCCCAATGCCTTCCTCTAGGCCCAAATAATGGTGAAGTGTTATGTAGTCGACGTTCACATAACACCACTAGAGGAAGAACAACATACAACACATCAAAATATCGAACGAATACCAAATTCACATGACTACTCTTAGCATGACTTATCCCATGTCCTCAGGAACAAAAGTAACTACTCACAAAGCATAATCTTATTCATGACCAGAGAGGTAATGAGTAGCATCAAGGATCTGAACATGAACTCTTCCACCAAGTAATCCAACTAGCATCAACTACAAGGAGTAATTAACACTACTAGCAACCTTACAAGTACCAATCGGAGTCGCGAGACGAAGATTGGTTACAAGTGATGAACTAGGGTTTGGAGATGAGATGGTGCTGATGAATATGTTGATGGTGATGAGTCCCCTCCGATGAGAGGAGTGTTGGTGATGACGATGGCGATGATTTCCCCCTCCGGGAGGGAAGTTTCCCCGACAGGATCGTCCTGCCGGAGCTCTAGATTGGTTCTGCTCATGTTCCGCCTCGTGGCGGCGGTGAATCGACGAAAAAGTCTCCTCCTGATTTTTTCCCGGATGAAACCCTTCATATAGCAGAAGAGGGGGGCAGAGGGCCATCGGGGTGCCCACAAGCCCCCTAGGCGCTGCTAGGGGGGTGGCCGCGCCTAGCAGGCTTGTGGCCACCTGCTCGCGCCCCTCTGGCGCTTCTTCGGCCCAGTATCTTTTATAAATCCGGAAAAAATCATTGTTGATTTTACGGCGTTTGGAGTTGCGCAGAATAGGTATCTCAAACTTGCTCCAATTTCAGGCCAGAATTCCAGCTGCCGGCATTCTCCCTCTTCAAGTAAACCTTGCAAAATAAGAGATAAAAGGCATAAGTATTGTACCGTGAAGTGAAATAACAGCCCAAAAAGCGATAAATATCAACATGAAAGCATGATGCAAAATGGACGTATCAACTCCCCCAAGCTTAGACCTCGCTTCTCTTCAAGCGAAAGCCTAGCTCAATAAATATGTCCACATGTTTAGGGAGAGAGGTGTCGACAAAACAAAATACGAACATGCATGCATCATGATCATGATCAGAACAACAATACCATCATATAATCTCTCATGCTAAAGTGACAATTCCTTCACAAAGTAAAGTATGGATCAAGAACCTTACCGAGAAGTAACAACCGATAGCCTTTAGTCACTGAAGCAATTGCAATTTATCACAACATGAGAAAGAGTCAAATAAGAGCTTGCAAAGCAAATCCACATACTCAATCATCTTTTCATTCTCTACAATTGCTACAACTCACGTGGTAATCATGAGATCAAAGTTTGAGCTGGACACAGAGAAAGATAGGGGCTTATAGTTTTGCCTCCCAACTGCTTACCTCAAGGATAATGTCAACAACAATAATTCATGAATGCTTACCTCCAAGTTGACATATGAATATAGATCTTTCCCTAGCATAGACGTTAGCTAATATAAAGGCGAAACAAGGAATTGGTGGAGATCACCATGACTCTTTCAAGGGCAAAAAGTAAAGGTACAAGATAGGCCCTTCTCAGAGGGAAGCAAAGGTTGTCATGCGCTTTTGAGGTTTGGATGCGTGTCCTCTTAGTGTGGAGGAACGTCACTTTATATTGCCTCCTATGATAAATAACTTTATTATGCAGTGTGTCGCTTTTAAATCTTCCTCATCATAGGTTCGTACAAAGCTTATTTTCCACACACTAATATATCATACATATTAGGGAGCAATTTTTATTGCTTGCACCGATGACAACCTACTTGAGGGGTATTATTCAATCCATAGGTAGGTATGGTGGACTCTCATGGAAAAACTGGGTTGAGGGTTTATGGATGCACAAGTAGTATCTCTACTTGGTGCGGGAGTTTTGGATAATATGAGGTGGAAGCAATCGTCACATGCTAAGGGATCTCTAATCATATAACATTGTTTGGAGCTAGGCAAACATAATTCATTATGTTGTCTTCCTTGTCTAACATCTACTTCTAGGCATGCAATAGTTTAGTGAGTGTTCAGAATCATAGATGGTGTCAAAGATGATATATTTATATATGAACCTCTCCTTCCTTATCACTTCCTATTAATTGCAACAAGGACCAAGGTCTACGTTTGTTTACCCTCAACAAGTTTCAATCAACATTCTTTCTACATGTGAAGCTATCATTTCCCATAAGATCATTACATGATCTTTCATGCTTTTGTTCTTTTCTCACTCTTTGATCATGGCAAGAGGCAAAGCCCTCAACTAAGACACTCTTTATTATATGGCTCACGAGCTCGAATACATCGGGGGTGACACAAAGCTAAACTCAAGACTAAAACACTAAGACTTTTAAACTATTAGAGAAAAATAAAACTGAAAAGGAACAAACTAAAACAAAGGTAAAGGTAAAAGATGTGATGGTGATACGATACTGGGGCAACTCCCCCAAGCTTGGCAAAAGCCAAGGGGATTGCCCATACCCATGCTTAGTTGTCTTCCTTTGGTGGTGATGGCGGTGGAGTTGTTGCAACATGGGCTTGATCCTCCATCTTCCAAGGCATAGGTGCTCCATCATGGAAAGATGAACGAGTCTCCGGAATCCTCAAATCTGCAGCCAACCGTATTGATTTAAATCTATACTCATGCTCACAGTTTTGGTTCTGCAGGTCATAGATCTGGGCCTGGAGTTGATCAATCCTGCCATAGAGCCTCAAGAGGTGCTTCCTAGTGTCATTGGCATCGATCCTGTGCTTGCTGGTGAACTCCGTGATCATCATGTGGTTGGCGTTGAGTCCACGCTCCACCATCCCTTGGCACTTGAAGACATGTTGCTCCATTGCTTCGAGCCTCATCTCCACGCTTCCGGTCTTCTTGGGCCCCTCAACATAACGGATGTGCAACATCCCCTCATGCATCTTGATAGATTGAGGGTGTTGCAGCACTCCCGTGAGGTAGGGATTGATGACCTTCTCAAAGATCTTGTCCTTCAGAGCTTTTGGGAAAGTCATAGCGATCTAGATCTGCAACAGAAACAGGTTCGAAACGAAAAACAGAGGAAATCTGCCTGATACAAGGGTCAGACCTTTCGGGAGAATATATAATGAATTTTTCCAGACCAGAAGGAGTACTCCGCAGGAAAACGGAGTCTGGGAGGCACACGAGGTGGCCACAAACCCCAGGCGCGGCCACGGGGTGGGCCCATGCCTGGCAGGCTTGTCGCCTCCTCGCGCGCTTTCCGGACTACTTCCAATTTTTCTATTTTTTCAAATATTCCAAAACAGAGAAAAAATCCTACTGGAAAAGTTTTGGAATCTGTTTTCTTACCGAATCACATACCTCTTCGTTTTCGAAGTCTGAAACAGGCTGATAAACATCCCTTAGGTATTCCTCTGGAGTTATGGTATTGATGATATTGCTTTCAACATTTATGGGAGTACCCGAGATATAATGCTTGATTCTCTGCCCATTTACCACTCTCGGACAATTACCTTCTATGTTGTTGATCTTGATAGCACCGGAATGATATACTTCCTCAACAATATAGGGACATTCCCATTTAGAGAGAAGCTTGCCTGCAAAGAATCTTAAACGAGAATTATATAGCAAGAAATAATCACCTACATTTAACTCACGCTTTTGTATCCTCTTATCATGCCACCTCTTAACCTTCTCTTTGAACAACTTGGCATTCTCATATGCCTGAGTTCTCCATTCTTCAGGCGAGCTAATGTCAAATAACCTCTTCTCACCAGCAAGTTTGAAATCAAAGTTGAGCTCTTTGATTGCCCAATAAGCTTTATGCTCTAGCTCAAGAGGTAAATGACATGCTTTACTGTACACCATTTTGTACGGAGACATGCCCATGGGATTCTTATAGGCAGTTCTATAAGCCCATAGTGCATCATCGAGCTTCT
The DNA here is from genome assembly GCF_904849725.1 of Hordeum vulgare subsp. vulgare. NCBI lineage: Eukaryota > Viridiplantae > Streptophyta > Magnoliopsida > Poales > Poaceae > Hordeum > Hordeum vulgare. The sequence goes on along the minus strand of NC_058524.1, from coordinate 498,925,529 downwards.
TAGACCAATTCTTTCTAGACTTGTTGACAGTCTTTTGCAGAATCAGTTTAATCTCTCTATTGCTTAGCTCTACTTGACCACAGGACTGAGGGTGATAGGGAGACACAATTCTATGGTTGACATCGTACTTAGCAAGCGTTTTACGGAAAGCACCATGAATGAAATGTGAACCACCGTCAGTCATCAGATATCCAGGGACTCCAAATCTAGGGAAAACAACTTCTTTAAGCATCCTGATAGAGGTGTTGTGATCAGCACTACTAGTGGGGATAGCTTCTACCCACTTAGTGACGTAATCAACAGCAACTAGGATATGAGTATACCCGTTTGATTTTGGAAAAGGTCCCATATAATCAAAGCCCCAGACATCAAATGGTTCAATGACGAGTGAATAGTTCATAGGCATTTCCGGACGTTTACTGATATTACCTACTCTTTGACATTCATCACAAGACAAGACAAACTTACGGGCATCCTTGAAGAGAGTGGGCCAATATAAACCTGATTGCAATACCTTGTGTGTAGTTCTGTCTCCCGCATGGTGTCCTCCGTAGGCCTCGGAGTGACACTTTTGTAGGAGCTGTCCTTGTTCATGTTCAGGTACACAACGTCTAATAACACCATCTACTCCTTCCTTTTAAGGGTAAGGGTCATCCCAAAAGTAATGTCTCAAGTCAAAGAAGAATTTCTTCTTCTGCTCGTATGTGAAACTAGGTGGTATATATTTGGCAACGATATAGTTTGCATAATCAGCATACCACGATTAACTACGTGAAGCATTGATGACATACAGTTGCTCACCAGGAAAGCTATCATCAATAGGTTGTGGGTCATCAAGAACGTTCTCTAACCTAGACAAGTTATCTGCTACGAGGTTATCAGCACCCTTCTTGTCGACAACGTGCAAATCAAACTCTTGTAGCAAGAGAACCCATTTGATAAGTCTAGATTTAGCGTCCTTCTTCTCCATGAGGTACTTAATAGCAACGCGATCATTGTGAATAGTGACTTTGGAATCAACTATGTAAGACCTGAACTTTTCACATGCAAACACGACTGCTAACAACTCCTTTTCCGTAGTGGCATAGTTTCTTTGGGCACTGTCCAAAGTTTTACTAGCATAGTGAATAACATTCAACTTCTCATCAACTCTTTGCCCTAGGACAGCTACAACAGCATAATCACTAGCATCACACATGATCTCAAAAGGTAAGTTCCAATCAGGTGGTTGAACAATTGGTGCAGTTATCAAAGCCCTCTTAAGTATTTCGAAGGCTTCCTCACAATCATCATCAAAGACAAAAGGAATATCCTTTTGCAAGAGATTGGTAAGAGGCCTAGAAATCTTAGAGAAGTCTTTAATGAACCTTCTATAGAAACCAGCATGACCAAGGAAACTTGTTATACCTTTGATATCTGTGGGGTATGTCATTTTCTCGATCGTCTCAACCTTAGCCTTATCGACTTCAATACCTCTTTCAGAAATTTTATGTCCTAAGACGATGCCTTCATTAACCATAAAGTGGCACTTCTCCCAGTTCAAGACAAGATTTGTGTCTTCACATCTTTGTAAGACTCGATCAAGGTTGCTGAGGCAATCATCAAAGGAAGACCCATAAACGGAGAAGTCATCCATGAAAACCTCAACAATCTTTTCACAAAAGTCAGAGAATATAGCCATCATACATCTTTGAAAGGTGGCAGGTGCATTACATAAGCCAAAAGGCATACGTCTATAAGCAAAGGTACCGAAAGGACAGGTGAAAGTGGTTTTCTCCTAATCAGCTTGTGTAACTGGTATTTGAGAGAAACCAGAATAACCGTCTAGAAAGCAGAAGTGTGTGTGTTTAGACAGTCTTTCTAGCATTTGGTCGATAAAAGGCAAAGGGTAATGATCTTTACTAGTGGCTTTATTCAATTTCCTAAAATCGATCACCATCCTATAGCCAGTAATAATCCTCTGTGGGATCAATTCATCCTTATCATTAGGGACAACAGTAATGCCTCCCTTCTTAGGGACGCAATGCACCGGACTCACCCAATCACTATGAGCAACATGATAGATAATACCTGCTTCCAGGAGCTTTAGTATTTCTTTTCTCACTACTTCTTTCATCTTAGGATTTAATCTCCTTTGATGATCAGCAACTGGTTTGAAATCAGGACCAGTTTTAATCTTGTGCTGGCATAGAGTGGGACTAATGCCCTTAAGATCATCAAGAGTATATCCAATAGCAGCACGGTGCTTCCTCAGAGTTTTTAGTAACTTATTTTCTTCATGCTCTGAGAGGCTAGCACTAATTATAACATGATATATATCTTTTTCATCAAGATAAGCATACTTAAGAGTATCAGGCAACTGTTTAAGCTCGAACACAGGATCACCCTTTGGTGGGGGTGGATCCCCAAGCAGTTCAACAGGCAAGTTATTCTTAAGGATATGATATTGTTCTAAGACAACTCTATCTATCTCATCCCTTTCATCCATATGCATATCATTTTCATGCTCAAGCAAGTATTGCTCTAAGGGTTCAGTAGGAGGCACGACAATAGAAGCTAAGGCAATAGTTTCATCCTTACTAGGCAACTCTTTTTCATGATGTTGTCTACCAAACTTGGAGAAATTGAACTCATGTGAACTCATGTGACACACCTTCAAAGCCAATAGTGACAGTTTGTTTCTCACACTCAATATGAGCATTGACGGTATTGAGAAAAGGTCTGCCAAATATGATGGGACAAAAGCTATCTTGTGCGGTAGCAAGAACAAGGAAATTAGCAGGATACTTCGTTTTACCACACAAGACTTTGACATCCCTAACAATTCCCACAGGGCAGATAGTATCTCTATTGGCAAGCTGAATAGTGACATCAATAGGCTCTATCTGAACAGGTGCAATCTCATCTTTGATTTCATCATATAAGGATTGAGGTATTGCACTAACACTAGCACCCACGTCACATAAACCATGATAGCAATGATCTCCTATCTTAACAGAAACAATAGGCGTGCCAACAACATGCCTATGTTTGTCTCTAGCGTGAGGTTTAGCAATTCTAGCAACATCTTCACCCAAGTGAATATTATGTCCCTCAACATCATTGGACAGAAGATCTTTGATAATAGCGATGCTAGGTTCAACTCTAATTTTCTCAGGGGGTGTAGGTGTTCTAATGTAGCCTCTACGTATCACAGTTGAAGCTTTAGAATGATCCTTTATCCTAACAAGGAAAGGTGGTTTCTCAATGTAAGCACTGGGAACAATTGGATAATTATAAGCAATGACTTTCTCTTCAACTGGATTAGGTTTAACTACATTGACTTCTAAAGGAGGATGATATTTAAACCACTTCTCTTTGGGGAGATCAATATGAGCAGCAAATGATTCACACAATGAAGCTACTATCTCAGAGTCAAGTCCATACTTAGCGCTAAAATCACTAAAGGTATTTGTTTCAACAAAGGATTTAACGCAATCAAACTTGAAATTCATACCTGACGCCTTACCTTCTTCAAGCTCCCAATCTTCAGAGTTGCCTTTAATTCCCTCCAATAAATTCCATCTGAAGTCAATATCTCTCTTCATAAAAGAACCGGTACAAGAAGTGTCAAGCATGGTGGATCATCATGAGAAAGTCGAGCATAGAAGTTCTGAATGATAATTTCTCTCGAAAGCTCATGGTTGGGGCATGAATATAACATTGATTTAAGCCTCCCCAAGCTTGAGCGATGCTTTCTCTGTCACGAGGCCAAACATTATAAATATAATTCCGATCACGATGTACTAAATGCATAGGATAAAACTTTTGATGAAATTCCAATTTCAACCGATTGTAGTTCCATGATCCAGTATCATCACATATCCTATACCATGTCAACGCCTTATCCTTCAAAGATAAAGGAAAGACCTTATTCTTGACCTCATCCTCGGGCAAACCTGCAAGCTTAAATAAACCACAAACTTCATCTACATAGATTAGATGCAAGTCTGGATGTGATGTTCCATCTCCTGTAAAAGGATTAGCCAGCAGTTTCTCAATCATACCCAAAGGAAATTCAATGCAAATATTTTTAGTAGCTGCAGCAGGTTGAGGAGCAACTATTTGTGCTTCCGTTCGAGGTGAAGGTACCCCGAACAAGCCCCTCAAAGGATTAGTATCCATAGTGACAAGTGACAATAAATTTCAGCACACTATATGAATGTTTCCTTACCAAGTTCCACTTACCAAAGGCACTTCACTCCCTGCAAACGGTGCCAGAAAAGAGTCTTGATGACCCACAAGTATAGGGGATCAATCGTAGTCCTTTCGATAAGTAAGAGTGTCGAACCCAACGAGGAGCAGAAGGATCTGACAAGTGGTTTTCAACAAGGAAATATCTGCAAGCACTGAAATTATCGGTAACAAGTGATTGTGTGGTGAGATGATTCGTAGCAAGCAACAAGTAACAAAAGTAGCAACGGTGCAGCAAAGTGTCCCAATCCCTTTTGTAGCAAGGGACAAGCCTGGACAAAGTCTTATAGGAGGAAAAATGCTCCCGAGGATACACGGGAATTTCTGTCATGCTAGTTTTCATTATGTTCATATGATTCACGTTTGTTACTTTGATAGTTTGATATGTGGGTGGACCGGCGCTTGGGTACTACCCTTACTTGGACAAGCATCCCACTTATGATTAACCCCTCTTGCAAGCATCCGCAACTACGAAAGAAGAATTAAGACAAAGTCTAACCATAGCATTAAACTAGTGGATCCAAATCAGCCCCTTATGAAGCAACGCATAAACTAGGGTTTAAGCTTCTGTCACTCTAGCAACCCATCATCTATTTACTACTTCCCAATGCTTTCCTCTAGGCCCAAATAATGGTGAAGTGTTATGTAGTCGACGTTCACATAACACCACTAGAGGAAAAACAACATACAACACATCAAAATATCGAAAAAATACCAAATTCACATGACTACTATTAGCATGACTTATCCCATGTCCTCAGGAACAAAAGTAACTACTCACAAAGCATAATCATATTCATGACCAGAGAGGTAATGAGTAGCATCAAGGATCTGAACATAAACTCTTCCACCAAGTAATCCAACTAGCATCAACTACAAGGAGTAATTAATACTACTAGCAACCTTACAAGTACCAATCGGAGTCGCGAGACGAAGATTGGTTACAAGTGATGAACTAGGGTTTGGAGATGAGATGGTGCTGATGAATATGTTGATGGTGATGAGTCCCCTCTGATGAGAGGAGTGTTGGTGATGACGATGGCGACGATTTCCCCCTCCGAGAGGGAAGTTTCCCCGGCAGGATCGTCCTGTCGGAGCTCTAGATTGGTTCTGCTCAAGTTCCGCCTCATGGCGGCAGTGAATACATGAAAAAGCCTCCTCCTGATTTTTTCCCGGACGAAACCCTTCATATAGCATAAGAGGGGGGCCAGATGGGTGCCCACAAGCGCCCTAGGCGTGGCCAGGGGGGTGGCCGCGCCTAGCAGGCTTGTGGCCACCTGTTGGTGCCCCTCTGGTGCTTCTTCGACCCAGTATTTTTTATAAATCCGGAAAAAATCATTGTTGATTTTTACGGCGTTTGGAGTTGCGCAGAATAGGTATCTCAAACTTGCTCCAATTTCAGGCCAGAATTCGAGCTACCGGAATTCTCCCTCTTCAAGTAAACCTTGCAAAATAAGAGAGAAAAGGCATAAGTATTGTACCGTGAAGTGAAATAACGTCCCAAAAAGCGATAAATATCAACATGAAAGCATGATGCAAAATGGACGTATCAAGGTACCGGTGAAAGATCACACGATCAGCTCAAGTCAAGGCCGTCCCATATCGGGAAATGTGGTTGCACTGATGAGCCCGGACAGGTGACCTTTGATCAACCAACTAGGCATCTTATCCCGAATAATATTTCTGTTATAGCTGACGCTCCGACGTCACAGTAATCTGATACTTAATAAGCTCAAGCCACTACTCTTGATTCATGTTCACAAAGTAATCATAGATAGTAATCTCAACAGTATAGTGTAAAGTAGTGGGTGAAAAATATTAGTTACTGACGGTCTTGTACTCAACACGGCAGTCATCTATTCCGACAGTGCATACTCACATTCCAAACTACAAGCAGATATATTTGTGATTAATTAGGCTATGGTATTGAAATGCGATTAAGCAAATGAGATTTGTGGCTTGCCTAGGATGAGGGAACCGCCGGGAAGAAGGGCGAGAAGCTCGCGGAAAGAATTGCTGGAAATAGTTCTCTCTCGGAGGAGGGGCTGTTTACGGCAAGGGCAACATGGTCATTTCCACTGTGTGGTCACATAGTGAAAATGGTGCCATCATAGCGGGATCGGCGAGACGAAGACGTGGGCTTTGGAATCACTCGAATCAGAGATATGGGTAAAAAGATATGAGTGTTTTGGTGCTAGGGTCTATTCTCCAATAAAAATATTCACAACCGGGTCCGTGGGCAGAGCGGCAAGTCGCGCATCTGAGCAGAATACGTCTTCCCGCAGGGAAAATGGAAATGTCGAGGGGGCGCGTCCACTTATCTAGGTCAGCAGCGGTGGGGTCGGCCTCTTGGCCACTGACGCCTGGGGCCCACGTTGATCCTGGCCCTTTCTCTCTCCTCCTTGTCACGCCTTCTTATTCCTCCCGAAGGGAGGAGCAGGGGAGGCTGGGCAGAGCGCGGCCGGCGAGGGCTACGACGGCTCCGGCCGTCTCCGGCCAAGGCGAGACCGCCAGCGGCTGCGGGGGACCACGCCGCACTCGTCCGAACCCTAGATGGGCGCCGGAGGGGACCGGATCTCGGGCACACCACCACATGGCCTCTAGCGACGAGGCGAGGTGATGGGGAGAGTCGTCGGTGCTTGGGGGCTCCTCTGGGCACCGATGACGGGGAGAAAAAGCCCGACACCAGCCGAATTCGAGAGGGGCTTGGCGGCGGCTAGGGCGGGCATTGGAGGGCAGGAGAGCTCCTCGAGCTTGTTTGAGAGGTTGAGGAGGGCTCTGGGGGAGAGGGAAGGAGGCTGTGTCCGGCAAAGGTGCTCGGGAGGGCCTATAAATAGCCGGCCATGGGGAGGCGATGAAGACGACCGCTATGGCATCCTTATCCACACACTGGTGCTCCAGGGCGACGTGGCTGGACGCTTGCGGCGACGAGAGGCTTTGAGGTGGGGATGGGATAGCTTAGGCGAGCTCGAGAGAGCTCTAGGAAGAAAACGACGACGACGGGCACTGTAAGAACATGGTCGGGCTTGTCGCGACGTGGCAAGGGAGAATCCGGAGGGGAAGAGGGCTCCGGGAGGAAGCGAACGATGAGGCGGAGCTTCCAGACATGACTAGAGCTCGAGGGAGAGGACGAATCGACAAAACCAAGGGCTCTATTGCACAGAGCACGGTTATTGCATGCCACAGGCATGGTCACCACGTGCACTGGCACTGAGAGGACAAGAGATGCTGGCACACTATGTCTAGCAGATAGTCCATCCAAAGAGATGCCCAACTAAGCTGATAGATCACCAAAAGGAGCTAAGGGTTGATGGGAGGCTTCACTGGAAGTTTCCTGCATAAGACTTGACCTGATCACTGTGGTCAACAGAGAAGGGATAAGTGCAAAGCACCATGTCTGGGAGGTTTAGGGTAGGAAGGACTATGATCCTGTGAAAATTGGGGAGCACAGGATCAATATTTAGTAGGGTTGCTTTGGAACTAGCTAATCTGGTCTAGAATAGGGATTTTGATGTGGCACTCACATACTGGCTTGGATGGAGCTGAAACTTGGAGGATATGAATATTTTAGGGTTAAGAAGATGCTGCATAAATTTCATGCCATCTTGATAATCCAAAGTGGCACTTCCTTCACACAGTATCCCACTGGACAGAAACTTAGGAGAATTACTCGGGATAATTCGCTGGATAAAATGAGCACAAAATTGGCTTAGCAAGGTTCTATAGATAGGAGAATGTCCTGGTAAAGTTTCAGAATTTATGGAGCAACATAAAATATAGTTGCTTCATAACCCAAAATAATAACCAGAGACAAAGATTTGAAGCTATGGTCACATGGTTGAAGGAGTGATGCTCAAATTTGGTGGAGAGGCATATTTGGAGCATATTGAGATGATGAAAAAATTTCAACTCATTTGAACACTCCTAGCTAGCTCTTGGTTCACAAAGCTTCTTCTGGATGAGAAACTTTGGAAATTTGCCAAGAAATATTTACTAGCTAAATTGAGTTGAATTTTGGCATGAGGTAATTATATGGATAGGAAAGAGTGCCCACAAATTTTGAGAGCAATCAAGCAAATAAAAAGGGTACTTGCTTGACAACTTGACAGATAGGGCAGAATCAGAGAAGGAATTTTTGGGAAATATTTTTGAACAGGGCCCGGAAAGATTTTGTCATATCTGAGGAAGATATGACCCAAGAGATTTATGAAAATTATTTGGGAATTTTTGGAATGATAGAAATGGGGGTTGCTTCACAATTCAAGGCAACAAAGGTTATTTCTTTAATAGAAAAAGGAATATTCCCATGGAAAAGAATATTGGGATAGGATCAAGATGGAAATGGCTAGGTCTTGGGATGATTTGAAGGTTGGCAAGCCACTAAGAAAGAGAAATCAAGGGTAATCCCTTTAGCTTTCAAAACTATCAAGCCACAAAAAGCAAAACCATATCAAAATCAAAGGAAAAAGAAATGGGCAAAATCCAGGGTGTTACAAACCTACCCCCCTTAAAGAAATCTCGTCCTCGAGATTTGATTGCTCAAGGTACAACATAAATATCCTTACTTGAGGAGACCGTTTCCAACTCGGGTTTCCTTCTTACCTTAGAATGATACTTCCGGTAAATCTTAGCTGACTAACTTTGTGGTTTCAGGGTGGTTTGTTCCACTAGATCCTCATAGGGTACTCTAACTTCCATTTGTTTATATATGCTGACTTGACTAACAGGGTTCTGGCAGAAGGATCTTGTTCACGTTAAACTATCTTTTGACTTATTCCCATATGTGCGGACACATGCTTCGAGTTTGTTGTCCACATTCTGGTCGTCCCGTCTGTCGACACCTTTAAGTGGATAATGGGCCGTGTTATCATTTGACATTGTTGTTGCAATCTAACTACTGAGTGGTCTTCATAGATTTGAGTATCTTGTTTTGGCGATGTTGAACATATCTGGTTGGGTTGAGGGGGTTGCCTCGATATAGGGTCCTTGCAAATGGGATGGACCCATTGGGTGTGTTCCCACAGTGATTGGTATCGAACCAGACTATCTTGAGTATATGCACCATGTTGATCTTGCAACCATTATCATACCTCTATGGGCAATCTTGCTCTTTCATTATAATTCTCTTTGCCTGGATCCTTAGTTGAAAGAGCTTGGCCTGATGTATTCTTTATTCCTTCAGATGACCATGGGTGTTGCCAGGTACCATATTTCGGCAAGCATATTACTTAACAAGTTGTAGCTTTAAGGTGACGATTGTCTGAACCCTTGGATAAAACCAGCAAATAAACCAGTAGCCACCAGAACGGTCTTTACAACTCAGATCTGGGACATTACTAGAGTAACTCAACCCCGACTCACGACAGCTGAAAAGCAGCTCAGAGCATGAGACGGTGTCGATAAGAAGAAAGTAGCAGTTCCCTAAGACGGACGAGAAACAGCTCACAACATAGGGTCACTACTACGAAAAGAAATTCAACAACTTTTCGAGACGGCCGAAAAAGCAGCTGAGAACACAGGCCAGTTGCTGACAAGAGAAATAAAAGTCGGCATCCACCCCGGACGGTCGAAAACAGCTCAGAACACAGGTGTGGTGCTGTCATGAAAGAAAGACACACAAGGGTTCATCCGTGTCCCATACAGTTTATCCATGGGTTGTTGGTCATCTCACTGAAGTATATAGCTGGTGTTCTTCTTCTCACGTAGCCCATGCCATAGTCAGATTTCTCACCGGGCTGACATCGTTGTATGATCAACTCCTATAGCCTTGATAGCATGTCCACCATATATATTGGGTCTATGTGGCGGAGTGCTTGATTCGTGAAGCGGGCTTGTGTCTTGACTGACTATTTTGCTTTCGACCCACTGTTGCGAATTTAATCCTTGAAATGCATGGTCATATGCTGCCAACTATCGGTGGAATAACTTGTACTAGTGAAAACGCGATGCCTTCAAAGGTTACTTAGCTTGTCTTATAAGTCATCAAGAGTATCGTGTCAAGGAAGACTGGGTAGCTTGTGCTTGATGCTTCGATCAGAATGGCTTCTTGAAGAGGATTGGGTACCATATCTCAAGTGCTTTCCTTTCTTGAAGACTTGCTGGGTACGACTCGGTACCTTATGCTAGAAGTTTGCTGTGATGTCTTGCTGGAGAGGCATGGGTGTCTTGAACAAAGATCTGCGTGTCACATAGAGGAAGTTACCTGAATCTTGTGCCATAAGCTTTTCGGGTAGCTTGCAGGGAAAGACTGGGTTGCTTATACCTGAAGCTTCATATGCATGTATATGTCATTAACGTTCCTGCTTGCGGTGTGCGATAGAGTATTCGGCTATCCTTTTTGCTGAACACTAAGTTCATAGCTCATTCTGACTTCCTTTCATAGTGTAGCATGTTTCAAATTTTATTCATAACATACTCAACCGTGTATATGCATCATACTTTTGACTCGAACTGTACGCATCTCTTCCTTCTTGTTGATTCCACGATTGCTGCTGGAAAAGTTGCACAGATGTATACTTGATAGTGATAATTCATATGATCAGGATACCATTTATATTCGGGCTTGATATTCCTGATATAATGAAGTCTGCTGGAAATTCCATCTTGGTGAACTGAGCTTCCAAATAACTGGCTCTTCACTATTTCCTTTGAGTCCAATGTTGGTGAGCAATTTCCATAAGGGGAAAATAAGGTAACACCAAGGGCCCAAAGAAAGAAGCAAACGACAAACACAAAGCGGCAAGATCACACACACGCAATGTCATATTCTACAGTTATTCACAGCAATAATATGCATTCCTACTTAAGCACAAAAATCTTGCAAGAACTCTGGTACTACGGTCTAACATGCTATGGCGGTGTGCACGAATGTGAATCAATGTGTGAAAGGGGGTCGGCGTAAACAAAGCTACACCAAACAGGGGCTTACACCGGTTCCGTCTGGACGGACACGGTGGCAAGGACGAACTTGGTGATCATGGGTCGGAACACAGGGTCTCGACCATGTCATCATGAAGCGTACGGAAGAGAACCGTACTCGTCCAGAGAATGAATGGCACAGAAGGATAACGATGGAAAGAAGGCTTGCGGGCATTGCCCTTTTCTGATAAGCAAGATCAGTAAGGGTTGCCAACGCGGCTAGAGGGATGGGCAAGATCCGGGTTAGAAGCATGCCTATCACCGAGACAATTGGGCGGCTAAAGAGAATGCATTGGTGTGGTATTGGTGCATCAGTCCGACAAGGGATTGACATTACCAGGCACCTTGGCATCACTCCGATGAAGCAAAGGTGATACCACACCAAGGAAGAAGAAAGCAGGTTAGGGAGTGCATGTGGTGAATCAAAACCGATGCCACCTACACTCACCCGATCCATCGTTGGTAATAACCACTGTTCAAGAATTCGTCCGATTAACCAGTTAACTTGTCAGTTAATCGCTACTCTTAGGATAACCGAATTGAATAACACCTATTCATCGTGTTAACTTGCCGTGCCGATTAATTAGCCAGTTAGACCGATTAATGACTTGTCATACCGATTAATTAGTTGCGAGACCGATTAATCACTACTGACCTATTAACTGGTGGGCAAACAAATCCCAAATTTTTGACACATAATGCCCCCCACCCCCTCTTTCTACTAAATACCTAGGGTTTGGCCCTCTTCGTGCTTCCTCATGCTCCTTTCATACCGTCCTAACCTGGCTGGTGGCTAGCCGTGTTCTCACCGGTGCCAATCTCCACACTACACGTGCAAGATCTAGTTGCTCTGCCATTCTGGTCACTTGCCTCGACCCCACCCCCTAGACACTCCCCATCCTCTCCCATGTGATGCTCCCCAATCTCTTCCTCAATGGCGTCACCGGCAGGCAAGTACTACCATCTTCCCCCATACTTTAGTGGAGAATCCAACATTCATATATTAGTAGATTATGAATTACAATTTTGTAGATGAATGGATGGAACTGTTGGTTTTGGCTGTTATCTGTAGTATATTATGTGTTGTATGTTAGCAAGTATATGGATAAGTTTAAATGTTTAATTGCTCATTTTCAATTTTGAGATTTTATATATTTAGATGTATAATGATTATTAGTTTTACCTCTTATCTATTTTTTATATGCCTACAATAGAATATTTTGGTACATTACATAGCTAGGTGCATGGAATTATGGTATGATACATAAATTTTTTTAGATGTAAGTTGGCAAGTTTCTGTTTAATCTACCGATTAATAGTCGACCGATTAATCCAGTTAATAAGCCGATTCATCAATTAATCACTACACCCAAGCACACCGAGCAGTTACCAGTTACCTATTTCTTGAACAATGGTAATAACATATCTAGTCTATATGCATGCTATGCACAATCAAATGCAACAAACAAGTGCAGCAAACCAACTGGATCCTATACTACCGGTTACTAACGCTCGCGCGGTCTAGGGCGTCCTACACCTAGACCTGCTCTGATACCAACTCTTGTGGCACCCCGGCTCAAAGGAAACCGGAACACCCCGTATTCCAGCCCAAGGACAAGTCTTATGGAATACGGAACCGTTGGCACAGAACAAATCAACTCTTTATTACTATGGAAAAGATTACAAGGATACATGGATTACATCGCCTTGGCGATACTACACCTGCCTACGGTAAATCCTACGCTAGCAGCGGAACAACGACCTATGTGATGAACTCCACTCCGCAGGGACTCTGACTGGAACACGCATCCTAGCTCGCAACTCGGAATCCTCGACAATCAAGCAATCATGGCATGACCTGCAAACTGGCATGACAAGCCAGGTGAGTACTTTGAATGTACTCGCAAGCTCACAACAAACATTAGCTTTAAGGCAAGACAACATCATAGCAATCAAGATTAGGAAAACATCTGTTATTACTAAAGGAGTAGCAGAGAACTAACTATACCAGGCTACTCTCACTGTACTCGGGTGATACCAACTCATGTGATCTTACCAAGATCCTTTAGCGAGTATCCTCAAGACGGATACCAAGACTTATCATCGGCACGATGCCCAACTATTATCATACTCACACGAGTTCTTCCATCTTTACTATCATAGTTACCGATGACCACCTACTGAGGTCTGGTCGGGCTGTCCAATACCGTGGACTCGGCTATTCGAATAGGTTTAACACTCTGCAGAGGTTGCACACTTTACCCACACTATGGAGCACTGACCTCGTGATCCCATTCGTGTGGACCAGTGTTGCTCCAACAAAACTTGTCTGACCCGTGACTCTTTCATCGTACCACCGACAATCATCCTTCCTCGGAGTCCTACCCTGGGTGCACATGGTTATCACCACTGAACTGTCCCAACTAGGGACGGGTACCCCAAACAACTCAACTGGTGCACAGGGTTATCACCGCCTACCGGGCCAAGGTAGCAAGCGTGCATAACCCTCCCTCTTTGGAGGCACCGGTGAAAGATCACGCGATCAGCTCAAGTCAAGGCCGTCCCATATCGGCAAATGTGGTTGCACCGATGAGCCCTAATAGGTGACTCTGATCAACCAACTAGGCATCTTATCCCGAATAATATTTCTTTTATAGCTGACCCTCGGACGTCACAGTAATCCAATAATTAATATGCTCAAGCCACTACTATTGATTCATGTTCACAAAGTAATCATAGACAGTAATCTCAACAGTGTAGTGTAAAGTAGTGGGTGAAAATATTAGGCTATGGTATTGAAATGCGATTAATTCCAAAATATAAGCAGATATATTTGTGATTAATTAGGCTATGGTATTGAAATGCGATTAAGCAAATGAGAGTTGTGGCTTGCCTGGGATGAGGGAACCACCGGGAAGAAGGGAGAGAAGCTCGCGAAAAGAATTGCAGGAAATAGTTCTCTCTCGGAGGAGGGGCTGTTTACGGCAAGGGCAACATGGTCATTTCCACCATGTGGTCACATAGTGAAAATGGTACCATCATGATGGGCTCGGCGAGACGAAGACGTGGGCTTTGGAATCACTAGAATCGGAGCTACGTGTAAAAAGATATGAGGGTTTTGGTGCTAGGGACTATTCTGCAATAAAAATATTCACAACCAGGTCCCTGGGTAGAGCGGCTCGTGGCGCATTTGAGCAGAATACGTCTTCCCGCAGAGAAAACGGAAATGCCGAGGGGGCGCGACCACTTATCTAGGTCAGCAGCGGCGGGGGCGACCTCTGGGCCACTCACGCCTAGGGCCCGCGTTGACCCTCGCCCTTTCTCTCTCCTCCTCGTCACGCCTTCTTCTTCCTCCCGACGGGAGGAGCAGGGGAGGCTAGGCAGAGCACGGCCAGCGAGGGCTACGACGGCTCCGGCCATCTCCGGCCAAGGCGAGACCGCCGGCGGCTGCGACCACGCCGCACTCGCCCGAACCCTAGATGGGCGCCGAAGGGGCTCAGAGCAGCGGTGCCACGCGGGGGTAGCGAGCATCGGCGACCGGATCCCAGGCACACTACCACATGGCCTCCGGCGACGAGGCGAGGGGATAGGGAGAGTCGCTAGTGCTTGGGGGCTCCTCTGGGCACCGACGACGGGGAGAAAAAGCCCGGCACCAGCCGAATTCAAGATGGGCTTGGCGGCGGCCAGGGCGGCCATTGGAGGGCAGGAGAGCTCCTCGAGCTTGTTTGAGAGGTTGAGGAGGGCTCTCAGAAAGAGGGAAGGAGGCTGTTGTTGGGTAACGTAACAAAATTCAAAAATTTTCCTACGCCATATTCAGATCTTTTATGGAGAAACCAGCAACGAGAGAGGGGTGAGAGCATCTTCATACCTTTGAAGATCGCTAAGCGGAAGCGTTGCTAGAACGTGGTTGATGGAGTCGTACTCACTACGATTCAGATCGTGGTGTGATTCCGATCTAGTGTCGAACCATGACACCTCCGCGTTCAACACACGTGCATCCCGGTAACGTCTCCCGCACCTTGATCCAGCAAGGAGGAGAGAGAGGTTCGGGAAGAGCTCCGGCAGCACGACGGCGTGGTGGCGATGGAGTGACGAGGTCTCCCGGCAGGGCTTCGCCAAGAACCGTGGGAGAGGAGGAAGAAGAGAGACAGGGTTGCGCCGAGAGAGAGAGAGAAATTGTCGTGTCTCCAATGGCCAAAACCCCCACTATATATAGGGGGGAGGGGAGGGTGGCGCCCCCCTTAGGGTTCCCACCCCTAAGGGGTGTGGCAGGAGGTGGCGGCTAGGAGGGGAGGAGGGGGGTGGCGCACCCCTGGTGGGCCTTGGGCTGGGTGTGCTGGCCGCACCAGCCCACCCAGGGGCTGGTTCCATCTCACACTTGGCCCATGTAGCCTCCCGGGGCTGGTGGCCCCTCGTGGTGGGCCTCCGGAACCCTTCCGGTGCTCCCGGCACGTTGCTGGTGGTGCCCGAAACATTTCCGCGTCCAAACCCATCCATCCTATATATCAATCTTTACCTCCGGACCATTCTGGAGCTCCTCGTGACGTCCGGGATCTCATCCGGGACTCTGAACAACCTTCGGTAACCTCGTATAACAATTCCCTATAACCCTAGCGTCATCGAACCTTAAGTGTGTAGACCCTACGGATTCGGGAGGCATGCAGACATGACCGAGACGCCTCTCTGGCCAATAACCATCAGCGGGGTCTGGATACCCATGGTGGCTCCCACATGTTCCACGATGATCTCATCGGATGAACCACGATGTCAAGGATTCAATCAATCCCGTCTACAATTCCCTCTGTCTGTCGATATAGAACTTGCCCGAGATTCGATCGTCGGTATCCCTATACCTTGTTCAATCTCGTTACCGGTAAGTCTCTTTACTCGTTCTATAGCACATCATCCCATGACTAACTCCTTAGTCACACTGAGCTCATTAAGATGATGTTCTACTGAGTGGGCCCAAAGATACCTCTTTGTCACACGGAGTGACAAATCCCGATCTCGATTCGTGCCAACCCAACAGATACTTTCAGAGATACCCGTAGTTCACCTTTATAGTCACCCAGTTACGTTGTGACGTTTGATACACCCAAAGCACTCCTACAGTATCCGGGAGTTGCACAATCTCACGGTCGAAGGAAAAGAAACTTGACATTAGAAAAGCTTTAGCATACGAACAACACGATCTAGTGCTATGCTTAGGATTGGGTCTTGTCCATCACATCATTCTCCTAATGATGTGATCCCGTTATCAATGACATCCAATGTCCATGATCAGGAAACCATGATCATCTATTGATCAACGAGCTAGCCAACTAGAGGCTTTCTAGGGACACATTGTGATTTATTTATTCACACAGGTATTACTATTTCATGTTAATACAATTATAGCATGAACAATAGACGATTATCATGAACAAGGAAATATGATAATAACCATTTTATTATTGCCTCTAGGGCATTTTTCCAACAGTCTCCCACTTGCACTAGAGTCAATAATCTAGTTACATTGTGATGAATCGAACACCCATAGCATTGTGGTGTTGATCATGTTTTGCTCGAGGAAGAGGTTTAGTCATCGGGTCTGCAATATTCAGATCCGTGTGTACTTTACAAATATCTATGACTCCTCTCTCGACCTGGTCCTGGATGGAGTTGTAGCGGCGTTGGATGTGCTTGGTCTTCTTGTGAAATCTAGGCTCCTTGGCTATGTCAATGGCTCCAGTGTTATCACAGAAGAGTGTCATCGGACCGGATGCGCTTGGAACCACTCCAAGGTCGGTGATGAACTCCTTCATCCAGATCCCTTCATGGGCCGCTTCTGAAGCAGCTATGTACTCCGCTTCACATGTAGATGCTGCCACGAGGTCTTGATTGCTGCTGCACCAGCTGACTGCCCCACCATTCAAAACATACACGTATCCGGTTTGTGACTTAGAGTCATCCGGATCCGTGTCGAAGCTAGCATCGGCGTAACCCTTTACGACGAGCTCTTCGTCACCTCCATAAACGAGAAACATCTCCTTAGTCCTTTTCACGTACTTAAGGTTATTCTTGACCGCTCTCCAGTGTTCCATACCGGGATCACTTTGGTACCTCCCTACCAAACTTATGGCAAGGTTTATATCAGGTCTGGTACATAGCATGGCATACATTAGAGAGCCCACGGCTGAAGTGTAGGGGACAATACTCATCTTCTCTCTATCTGCTGTCGTGGTCGGTGACCGAGTCTTACTCAATCTCTTACCTTGCAAAACTAGCAAGAACCCCTTCTTCGAGTTTTCCATATTGAACTTCTTCAATATCTTGTCAAGGTATGTACTTTGTGAAAGACCTATGAGGCGTCTCGGTCTATCTCTATAGATCTTGATGCCTAATATGTATGCAGCTTCTCCAAGGTCCTTCATTGAAAAACTCTTGTTAAAGTAGGCCTTTATGCTCTCCAATAACTCTATATTATTCCCCATCAATAATATGTCATCCACATATAGTATTAGAAAAGCTACAGAGCTCCCACTCACTTTCTAGTACAAACAGGCTTCTCCATAAACCTGTATGAACCCAAACGCATTAATCACCTCATTAAAGCGAATGTTCCAACTCCGAGATGCTTGCACCATCTCATAGATGGAGCGCTGGAGCTTGCATACCTTGTTAGCACTCTTAGGATCAACAAAACCTTCTGGTTGCATCATATACAACTCTTCCTTAAGATACCCGTTCAGGAACGCTGTTTTGACGTCCATTTGCCAAATTTCATAATCATGAAAAGCGGCAATTGCTAACATGATTCGTACTGACTTCAGCTTCGCTACGGGAGAGAAGGTCTCATGGTAATCAACTCCTTGAATTTGTCGAGCTTTATAAACGGTCACATTACCGTTTGCGTTAGTTTTCTTGTTGAATATCCATTTATTTTCTATGGCTCGCCGATCATCTCGCAAGTCCACCAAAGTCCATACTTTGTTCTCATACATGGATCCTATCTCGGATTTCATGGCCTCAAGCCATTTGTTGGAATCCGGGCCCGCCATCGCTTCTTCATAGTTCCAAGGTTCACCGTTGTCTAACAACATGATTTCCATCACATGGTTGCCGTACCATTCTCGTGCGGAACGTACCCTTGTGGACCTTCGTGGTTGAGTAGCAACTTGATCCGAAGCATCATGATCATCATCATTAACTTCCTCTTCAGTTGGCGTAGGCACCACAGGAACAATTTCCCGCGCTGCGCTACCCTCCGGTTCGAGAGGGGGTACAATTACCTCATCAAGTTCTACTTTCCTCCCACTTACTTCTTTCGAGAGAAACTCTTTCTCTAGAAAGGATCCGTTCTTGGCAATAAAGATTTTACCTTCGGATCTAAGATAGAAGGTATACCCAATTGTCTCCTTAGGGTATAATGACCCACAAGTGTAGGGGATCTATCATAGTCCTTTTGATAAGTAAGAGTGTCGAACCCAACGAGGAGCAGAAGGAACTGACAAGTGGTTTTCAGCAAGGTATTCTCTGCAAGCACTGAAATTATCGGTAACACATAGTTGTGTGGTAAGATACTTCCTAGAAAGTAGCAAGTAACAATAGTAACAAAGGTGCAGCAAAGTGGCCCAATCCCTTTTGTAGCAAGGGACAAGCCTGGACAAAGTCTTATAGGAGGTAAAGCACTCCCGAGGACACATGGGAATTTCTGTCAAGCAAGTTTTCATCATGTTCATATGATTCGTGTTCGCTACTTTGATAGTTTGATATGTGGGTGGACCGGTGCTTGGGTGCTGCCCTTACTTGGACAAACATCCCACTTATAATTAACCCCTCTCGCAAGCATCCGCAACTACGAAAGAAGAATTAAGACTAAGTCTAACCATAGCATTAAACTAGTGGATCCAAATCAGCCCCTTACGAAGCAACGCATAAACTAGGGTTTAAGCTTCTGTCACTCTAGCAACCCATCATCTACTTATTACTTCCCAATGCCTTCCTCTAGGCCCAAATAATGGTGAAGTGTCATGTAGTCGATGTTCACATAACACCACTAGAGGAAATACAACATACATCGCATGAAAATATCGAACGAATACCAAATTCACATGACTACTTATAGCAAGACTTATCCCATGTCCTCAGGAACAAAAGTGACTACTCACAAAGCATAATTATGTTCATGACCAGTGAGGTATTGGATAGCATTAGAGATCTGAACATATGATCTTCCACCGAGTAATCCAACTAGCATCAACTACAAAGAGTAATTAACACTACTAGCAACCTTACAAGTACCAACCGGAGTCACGAGACGGAGATTGGTTACAAGAGATGAACTAGGGTTTGGAGATGAGATGGTGCTGATGAAGATGTTGATGGTGATGAGTCCCCTCCGATGAGAGGAGTGTTGGTGATGACGATGGCGATGATTTCCTCCTCCGGGAGGGAAGTTTCCCCGGCAGGACGACCCTGCCGGAGCTCTAGATTGGTTCTGCTCAAGTTCCGCCTTGTGGCGTCGGCGACTCCTCCTGAAAGCCTCCTCTTAATTTTTTCTGGAACGAAACCCTCCTTATAGCAAAAGATGGGAGCCAGAGGGGCAACAGGTGGCCTACAAGCCACCTAGGCGCGACCAGGGGGGTGGGCCGCGCCTGGCAGGCTTGTGGCCTCCACGTGGCTCCCCGGTGGTACTTCTTCCGTCCAATATTTTTTATAAATGCCAAAATAATTCCTCGTTGATTTTCACGGCTTTTGGAGTTGCGCAGAATAGGTATCTCAAACTTGTTCCTTTTTCAGACCAGAATTCCAGCTGCCGGCATTCTCCCTCTTCATATAAACCTTATAAAATAAGAGAGAAAAGGCATAAGTATTGTACCTGAAGTGTAATAACAGCCCATAAAGCAATAAATATCAACATGAAAGCATGATGCAAAATGGACATATCAACTCCCCCAAGCTTAAACCTCGCTTGTCCTAAAGGGGAAACCGAGATCAATAAATATGCCCACATGTTTAGAGATAGAGGTGTCGACAAAACACGATACGGACATGCAGGCATCAAGATCATAATTAGAATAGAAATATCATCATATAATCTCTTATGCTAAAGTGATAATTCCTTCATAAAGTAAAGTATGGATCAAGAACCTTATTGAGAATTAACAACCAATAGTCTTTAGTCATCGAAGCAATTGCAATTTATCATAATGTTGGAAAGAGTCAAATAAGAGCTTGTAAAGCAAATCCACATACTCAATCATCATTTCATCTTGTACAATTGCTAAAACTCACGTGGTACTCATGAGATCAAAGTTTCAGTTGGACAAAGAGAAAGATAGGGGCTTATAGTTTCACCTCCCAACTACTTACCTCAAGGGTAGTGTCAACAATAATAATTCATGAATGCTTACTTCCAAGTTGACATATGAATATAGATCTTTCCCTAGCATATGACGTTAGCCAAGATAAAGGTGAAATAAGGAATTGGTGTCGATCACCATGACACTTTTAAGGACAAAAAGTAAAGATACAAGATAGGCCCTTCGCAGAGGGAAGCAGAGGTTGTCATGCGCTTTTGAGGTTTGGATGTGTGTCCCCTTAGTGTGAAGGAACGTCACTTTATATTGCCTCCTGTGATAAAGAACTTTATTATGCAGTCCATCGCTTTTATGTCTTCCTCATCACAGGTTCGTACAAAGCTTATTTTCCACACACTAATAGATCATACATATTTAGGGAGCAATTTTTATTGCTTGCACCGATGACAACTTACTTGAGGGATCTTCTTCAATCCATAGGTAGGTATGGTGGACTCTCATGGCAAAACTGGGCTGAAGGTTTATGGATGCACAAGTAGTATCTCTACTTAGTGCGGAAGTTTTGGCTGATATGAGGTGGAAGCAATCGTCACATGCTAAGGGATCTCTAGTCATGTAATATTGTTCGGAACCAAGCAAACATAATTCATTATGTTGTCTTCCTTGTACAACATCTACTTCTAAGAATGTAATAGTTTAATGAGTGTTCACAATCATAGATCGTGTCAAAGATGATATATTTATATGTGAACCTCTCCTTCTTTATTACATCCTATTAATTGCAGCAATGACCAAGGTCTACGTTTGTCCACCCACAACAAGTTTCAATCAACATTCTTTTTATATGTGAAGCCATCACTTCCCGTAGAATCATTACATGATCTTTCATGCTTTTGTTCTCTCATTATTCTTTTCTTTAGATCATGGCATGAAGCAAGGCCCTTAACTAAAACACTCTTTATTATATGACTCACGAGCTCGAATACATTGGGGTGACACAAAGCAAAACTCAAGCCTAGAACACTAAGAACTTTATTCTACTAGAGAAACATAAAACCAAAAAGGATCGAACTAAGAAAAAGGTAAAGGCAAAAGATGTGATGGTGATACGATATCGGGGCAACTCCCCCAAGCTTGGCACAAGCCAAGGGGATTGCCCATACCCGTGCTTAGTTGTCTTCCTTCAAAGGTGATGGTGGTGGAGTTGTTGCAACCTGGGTTTGATCCTCCGTCTTCCAAGGCATAGGTGCTCCATCATGGAAAGATGATCGAGTCTCCGGAATCCTCAAATCTGCAGCCAACCGTATTGATTTAAATCTATACTCATACTCACGGTTTTGGTTCTGCAGGTCGTAGATCTGGGCTTGGAGGTGATCAATTCTGTCATAGACCCTGGAGAGGTGCTTTCCAATGTCATTGGCATCGATCTTGTGCTTGTTGGTGAACTCCGTGATCATCATGTGGCTGGCGTTGAGTCCACGTTCGACCATCCCTTGGCACTTGAAGACTTGCTGCTCCATTGCTTCGAGCCTAGCCTCCATGCTTCTGGTCTTCTTGGGCCCCTCAACATCACGGATGTGCAACACTCCCTCATGCATCTCGATAGATTGAGGGTGTTGCAGCACTCCCACGAGGTAGGGATTGATGACCTTCTCGAAGAACTTGTCCTTCAAAACTTTTGGGGACGCCATAGCGATCTAGATATGTCTGCACAGTAGCTCGAAACAAAACAGAGGATATTTGCATGATACGAGGGTCAGACCTTTCGGGAGAATATATAATGAAATTTTCCCGACCAAAAGGAGTACTCCGCAAGAAAACGGATTCCGGGAGGCACAAGAGGTGCCCACAAGCCACCGAGGCACAACCAGGGGGTAGGCCGCGCCTGGCACGCTTGTCGCCTCCTCGTGCGCTTTCCGGACTACTTTAAATTTTTCTATTTTTCTAAAAAAACCAAAATGGAGAAAAATTGCTACTGGAAAAGTTTTGGAGTCAGTTTACTTACCGAATCACATACCTCTTCGTTTTTGGAGTCTGAAACAGGCTGATACATATCCCTTATGTACTCCTCCGGAGTTATGGTATTAATAACATTGCTTTCAACATTTATGGGAGTACCTGAGATATAATGCTTGATTCTTTTCCCATTTACCACTCTCGGAAATTACCTTCCGTTTTGTTGATATTGATGGCACCGGAATGATATACTTCCTCAACAATGTAAGGACCTTCCCATTTAGAGAGAAGCTTACCTGCAAAAAATCTTAAACGAGAATTGTATAGCAAGACATAATCACCTACATTGAACTCACGTTTTTGTATCCTTTTATCGTGCCACCTCTTAACTTTTTCTTTAAACAACTTGGCATTTTCATATGCCTGAGCTCTCCATTCATCAAGTGAGCTAATATCAAATAACCTCTTCTCACCAGCAAGTTTGAAATCAAAGTTGAGCTCTTTGATTGCCCAATAAGCCTTATGCTCTAGCTCAAGAGGCAAATGACATGCTTTACCGTAAACCATTTTGTACAGACACATGCCCATGGGATTCTTATAAGCAGTTCTATAAGCCCACAGTGCATCATCAAGCTTCTTAGACCAATTCTTTCTAGACCTATTAATAGTCTTTTGCAGAATTAGTTTAATCTCTCTATTACCTAGCTCTACTTGACCACTGGACCGAGGATGATAGGGAGATACAATTCTATGGTTGACATCATACTTGGCAAGTATTTTACGAAAAGCACCATGAATGAAATGTGAACCACCATCAGTCATTAGATATCTAGGGACTCCAAATCTAGGGAAAATAACTTATTTAAGCATCCTAATAGAGGTGTTGTGATCAGCACTACTAGTTGGGATAGCTTCTACCCACTTAGTAACGTAATCAACAACAACTAGGATATGAGTATACCCATTGGAGTTTGGAAAAGGTCCCATACAATCAAAACCCCAAACATCAAATGGTTCAATGACAAGTGAATAATTCATAGGCATTTCCTAAGGTTTACTGATATTACCTATTCTTTGACATTCGTCACAAGACAAGACAAACTTACGGGCATCCTTGAAGAGAGTAGGCCAATAGAAACCTGATTGCAATACCTTGTGTGCAGTTCTATCTCCTGCATGGTGTCCTCCGTAAGCCTCGGAGTGACACTTCTGTAGTATCTATCCTTGTTCATGCTCAAGTACACAACGTCTAATAACACCATCTACTCCTTTTTATAAAGATGAGGATCATCCCAAAAGTAATGTCCCAAATCAAAGAAGAATTTCTTCTTTTGCTGGTATGTGAAACTAGGTGGTATATATTTGGCAACAATATAATTTGCATAATCAGCATACCACGGTGTACTACGTGAAGCATTGATGACATTCAATTGCTCATCAGGAAAGCTATCATCAATAGGTTGTGGGTCATCACGAACATTCTCCAACCTAGACAAGTTATCTGCAAGGGTCTCTCAGCAACCTTCCTCTCAACAACATGCAAATCAAATTCTTGTAGCAAGAGAACCCATCTGATAAGTCTAGGTTTAGCATCTTTCTTTTCCATGAGGTACTTAATAGCAGCATGATCAGTGTGAATAGCAACCTTGGAATCAACAATGTAAGGTATGAACTTTTCACATGCAAACACGAGTGCTAAAAATTCCTTTATTGTAGTAGCATAGTTTCTTTGGGCACTGTCTAGAGTCCTACTAGCATAGTTTCTTGTCAACTCTTTGTCCTAGAACAACACCAACAGCATAATTACTAGCATCACACATAATTTCAAAAGGTAAGTTCCAATCAGGTGGTTGAACAATAGGTGCAGTTATCAAGGCCTTCTTAAGTATTTCAAAGACTTCCTCACAAGCATCGTCAAAAACAAAAGAAATATCCTTTTGCAAGAGATTGGCAAGAGGCCTAGAAATCATAGAAAAGTCCTTATTGAACCTTCTGTAGAATCCAACATGACCAAAGAAACTTCTTATACCTTTGATATCTGTAGGGCATGGCATTTTCTCGATCGCATCAACCTTAGCCTTATCGACTTCAATACCTCTTTCAGAAATTTTATGTCCTAAGATGATGCCTTCATTAACCATAAAGTGGCACTTCTCCCAATTCAAGACAAGGTTGGTATCTTTACATCTCTGCAAAACTCGATCAAGGTTGCTGAGGCAATCATCAAAAGAAGACCCGTAAACGGAGAAGTTATCCATGAAAACTCAACAATCTTTTCACAAAAGTCAGAGAATATTGCCATCATACATCTTTGAAAGGTAGCAGGTGCATTACATAAGCCAAAAGGCATACGTCTATAAGCAAAGGTACCGAAAGGGCAAGTAAAAGTGGTTTTCTCGTGATCAGATTGTGCAACAGGTATTTGGGAGAAACCAGAATAACCATCTAGAAAGCAGAAGTGTGTGTGTTTAGACAATCTTTCTAGCATTTGGTCAATAAAAGGCAAAGGGTAATGTTCTTTCCTAGTGACCTTATTCAATTTCCTAAAATCAATCACCATCCTATAGCCATTAATAATCCTCTGTGGGATCAATTCATCTTTGTCATTAGGGACAACGGTGATACCTCCTTTCTTGGGGACGCAATGCACCGGACTTACCCAATCACTATGAGCAACATTACAGATAATACCTGCTTCCACGAGCTTTAGTATTTCTTTTCTTACTACCTCTTTCATCTTAGGATTTAATCTCCGTTGATGATCAGCAACTGGTTTGGAATCAGGATCGGTTTTAATTTTGTGTTGGCATAGAGTGGGACTAATGCCCTCAAGATCATCAAGAGTATATCCAATAGCAGCACGGTGCTTTATCATAGTTTTCAATAATTTCTTTTCTTCATGCTCTAAAAGGCTAGCACTAATAATAATAGGATATATCTCTTTTTCATCAAGATAAGTATACTTAAGAGTATCATGTAACTGTTTAGGCTCGAACACAAGATCACCCTTTGGTGGGGGTGGATCTCCAAGCAGTTCAATAGGCAAATTATTCTTAAGGATAGGTTGTTGTTCAAACATAACTCTATCTATCTCATTCCTTTCATCCATATGCATATCATTTTCATGCTCAGGAAAATATTGCTCTAAAGGATCAGCAGGAGGCACGGCAATAGAAGCTAGAGCAATAATTTCATCCTTACTAGACAACTCTTTTTCATGAGGTTGTCTACCAAACTTGGAGAAATTGAACTCATGCGACACACCATCAAAGCCAACAGTGACAGTTTGCTTCTCACAGTCAATATGAGCATTGACGGTATTGAGGAAAGGTTTGCCAAATATGATGGGACAAAAGCTATCTTCTATGGTAGCAAGAACGAGAAAATCAGCACGATACTTAGTTTTACCACACAAGACTTCAACATCTCTAACAATTCCCAAAGGGCAGATAGTATCTCTATTGCCAAGCTGAATAGTGACATCAATAGGTTCCATCTCGACAGGTGCAATCTCTTCTTTAATTTCATCATATAAAGATTGAGGTATTGCACTAACCCTAGCACCCACATCACATAAACCATGATAACAATGATCTCCTATCTTAACAGAAACAACAGGCGTGCCAACAACATGCCTATGTTTGTCTCTAGCATGAGGTTTAGCAATTCTAGCAGCATCTTCACAGAAGTGAATATCATGGCATCAACATTGTCGGACAGGAGATCTTTGATAATAGCAATGCTAGGTTCAACTCTAATTTGCTCAGGGGGTGTAGGTGTTCTAATGTAGCCCCTATGTATCACAGTTGAAGCTTTAGAATGATCCTTTATTCTAATAGGGAAAGGTGGTTTCTCAATGTAAGCACTAGGAACAATAGGATCATTATAAGCAGCGACTTTCTCTTCAAATGGATTGGGTTTAACTACATTGACTTCTAAGGGAGGATGATATTTAAACCACTTCTCTTTAGGGAGATCAATATGAGCATTAAATGATTCACACAATGAAGCTACTATCTCAGAGTCAAGTCCATATTTAGCGCTAAAATCACAAAAAGTATTTGTTTCAACAAAGGATTTAAGGCAATCGAACTTAAGATTCATACCTGACTCCTTACCTTCATCAAACTCCCAATCTTTGGAGTTGCGTTTAATTCTTTCCAATAAATTCCATTTGAAGTCAATATATCTCTTCATAAAAGAACCGGTACAAGAAGTGTCAAGCATGGTGCGATTATCACGAGAAAGCCGAGCATAAAAGTTCTGAATAATAATTTCTCTCGAGAGCTCATGGTTGGGGCATGAATATAACATCGATTTAAGCCTCCCCCAAGCTTGAGCGATACTTCTCTATCACGAGGGCAAAAATGATAGATATAATTCCTATCACGATGTACCAAATGCATAGGATAAAACTGTTGATGAAATTTCAATTTCAATCGGTTGTAGTTCCATGATCCAGTATCATCACATAGCCTATACCATGTCAATGCTTTATCCCCCAAAGATAAGGGAAAGACCTTCTTCTTGACCTCATCCTCGGGCAAACCTGCAAGCTTAAATAAACCACAAACTTCATCTACATAGATTAGATTCAAGTCGAGATGTGATGTTCCATCTCCTGTAAAAGGATTAGCCAACAGTTTCTCTAGCATATCCGAAGGGATTTCCTAACAAATATTTTCAGTAGGTGCAGCAGGTTGAGGAGCAACTCCTTGTGTTTCCGTTCGAGGTGAAGATACCCCAAACAAGCTCCTCAAAGGATTAGTGATGGTGCTGAACTAGGGTTTGGAGATGAGATGGTGCTGATGAAGATGTTGATGGTGATGAGTCCCCTCCAATGAGAGGAGTGTTGGTGATGACGATGGCGACGATTTCCCCCTCCGAGAGGGAAGTTTCCCCGACAGGACGACCCTGCCGGAGCTCTAGATTGGTTCTCTCAAGTTCCGCCTCGTGGCGGCGGCGACTCCTCCCGAAAGCCTACTCTTGATTTTTTTCTGGAACGAAACCCTCCTTATAGCAAAAGATGGGAGCCAGAGGGGCAACAAGTGGCCCACAAGCCACCTAGGCACTGCGAGGGGTGTGCGCCGCGCCTCGCAGGCTTGTGGCCTCCTGGTGGCTCCCCTCTGGTACTTCTTCCGTCCAATATTTTTTATAAATTCCAAAATAATTCCTCGTTGATTTTCACGGCTTTTCGCTTTGCGCAGAATAGGTATCTCAAACTTGCTCCTTTTTCAGACCAGAATTCCAGCTGCCGGCATTCTCCCTCTTCATATAAGCCTTATAAAATAAGAGAGAAAAGGCATAAGTATTGTACCGTGAAGTGTAATAACAGCCCATAAAGCGATAAATATCAACATGAAAGCATGATGCAAAATGGACGTATCAGGGTATCCTATGAATACGCATTTCTCCGCTTTGGGTTCAAACTTTTCTGGTTGAAGTTTCTTCACATAAGCATCACAACCCCAAACTATTAGAAAAGACAGCTTAGGTTTCTTGCCAAAGCATAATTCATACGGTGTCGTCTCAACAGATTTAGACGGTGCCTTATTTAAAGTGAATGCTGCAGTTTCCAATGCGTATCCCCAAAATGATAGCGGTAAGTTGGTAAGAGACATCATAGATCGTACCATATCTAATAAAGTGCGATTACGACGTTCAGACACCCCGTTACGTTGCGGTGTGCCAGGCGACGTGAGTTGTGAAACAATTCCACATTTCCTTAGGTGTGTGTCAAACTCGTGACTCCAATATTCTCCTCCACAATCAGATCGTAGACGCTTTATTTTCTTGTCACGTTGATTCTCAACCTCACTCTAAAATTCCTTGAACTTTTCAAATGTTTCGGACTTGTGCTTCATCAAGTAGATATATCCATACCTACTCAAATCATCGGTGAGAGTGAGAACATAACGATAGCCATCACGAGCCTCAACGTTCATTGGACCACACACATCAGTATGTATTATTTCCAATAAGTCGGTTGCTCTCTCCATTATTCCTGAGAATGGAGACTTAGTCATCTTGCCCATTAGGCATGGTTCGCATGTGTCAACTGATTCAAAGTCAAGAGACTCTATCAGTCCATTAGTATGGAGTTTCTTCATGCGCTTGACACTGATCTGACCAAGGCGGCAGTGCCAAAAGTATGTGAGACTATCATTATCAACCTTACATCTTTTGGTATTCACACTATGAATATGTGTAGCATCACGATTGAGATTCATCAAGAATAAACCATTCACCAGCGGAGCATGACCATAAAACATATCACTCATATAAATAGAACAACCACTATTCTCTGACTTAAATGAGTAGCCGCCTCGCATTAAGCAAGACCCTGATACAATGTTCATGCTCAAAGTTGGTACTAAATAACAATTATTAAGGTTTAAAACTAATCCCGAAGGTAGATGTAGAGGCAGCATGCCGACGGCGATCACATCGACCTTGGAGCCATTCCCGACGCGCATCGTCACCTCATCCTTGGCCAGCCTCCGTTTATTCCGCGGTTCCTGCTTTGCGTTGCAAATGTGAGCAACATCATCGGTATCAAATACCCAGGAGCTACTACGAGTGCTGGTAAGGTACACATCAATAACATGTATATCACATATACCTTTGACGTTGTCGGCCTTCTTATCCGCTAAGTATTTGGGGCAGTTCCGATTCCACTGACCGTTTCCCTTGGAATAGAAGCACTCAGTCTCAGGCTTGGGTCCATTTTTTATTCTTCTTCCCGGCAACTGGCTTACCGGGTGCGGCAACGGCTTTGCCGTCTTTCTTGAAGTTCTTCTTACCCTTGCCCTTCTTGAAACTGGTGGTCTTGTTGACCATCTACTTCTGCAGATTTCAGCATCGAGTAGAACTCGGGAATGGTCTTCTCCATCCCTTGCATGTTGTAGTTCAACACAAAACCCTTGTAGCTTGGTGGGAGAGACTGGAGGATTCTGTCTATTACAGCGTCATCCGGAAGTTCGACTCCAAGCTGAGTCAGACGACCCTAGCAACCCAGACATTCTGAGTATATGCTCACTGAAAGAACTGTTCTCCTCCATCTTACAACTAAAGAACTTGTCGGAGACTTCATATCTCTTGACCCGGGCATGATCTTGAAAAACTAGCTTCAGCTCGTGGAACATCTCATATGCTCCGTGTTGCTCAAAATGCCTTTGGAGCTCCGTTTCTAAACTGTATAGCATGCCACACCTAACCAGAGAGTAGTCATCACTCCGCTTCTGCCAGACGTTCTGAACATCTTGGGCTGCCGCGGGAATAGGAGGGTCACCTAGTGGCGCGTCAAGGACATACGCCTTCTTGGATGCAATGAGGATGAGCTTCAAGTTGCGGACCCAGTCCGCATAGTTGCTACCATCATCTTTCAGCTTGTTTTTCTCTAGCAACGCTCTCAAATTGAGGTTGACAGGTGTGTTGGCCATTGGATCTACAATATTTGTAAAGACAAATTTTAGACTAAGTTCATGATAATTAAGTTCATCTAATCAAATTATGTATGAACTCCCACTTAAATCGACATCCCTCTAGTCATCTAAGTGTTGCATGATCCATGTCGACTAACCCATGTCCGATCATCACGTGAGACGGACTAGTCGTCGATAGTGAGCATCTTCATGTTGATCGTATTCAACCATACGACTCATGTTCAACCTTTCGGTCTCTCGTATTCGAGGCCATGTCTGTACATGCTAGGCTCGTCGAGTCAACCTAAGTGTTTCGCGTGTGTAAATCTGTCTTACACCCGTTCTATGTGAACGTTAGAATCTATCACACCCGATCATCACGTGTTGGTTCGAGACAACGGTCCTTCGCAACGATGCACACTTAGGGGCATACATTCTCAAAATTTTATGAGGGATCATCTTATTATGCTACCGTCGTTCTAAGCAATAAGATAAAAAACATGATAAACATCACATGCAATCATATAGTGACAATATATGGCCATTATCATCTTTGCTCCTTCGATCTCCTTCCTCGGGCATCGCATGATCATCATCGTCACCGGCATGACACCATGATCTCCATGATCGTGTCTCCGTGAAGTTTTCACGCCAACTACTACTACTACAGCTAACCGTTAGCAATGAAGTAATAGTAGTAAACACATGGCGTTGCATCTCATACAATAAATTAAGACAACTCCTATGGCTCCTCCGATTGTCATACTCATCGACATGCAAGTCGTGAATCCTATTACAAGAACATGATCATCTCATACATCACACATGTAACATCACATCCTTTGGCCATATTGATAACCCACAAGTATAGGGGATCGCAACAGTTTCGAGGGTAGAGTATTCAACCCAAATTTTTTGGTTCGCCAAAGGGGAAGCGAAAGAATATTCTCAAGTATTAGCAGCTGAGTTTGTCAGATTCAACCACACCTGAAAGATTAGTGTCTGCAAGCAAAGTATCAGTAGCAAAGTAGTATGATAGCAACAGTGCCAGAAACGATCTGTTGACGGCAGACTATTCCTAACTGTTGTATCAATGACGCCAGTAAGTTGCACGTGGGCGAGTAACCATTCTTCCCCGACAACAGTGTCGTAAAAGGATCTTGCAACAAGTAACAGCGAAGTAGCAAGGAACAACGGGAGCAACAGCAGCAGAGTAACAGCAGTAGCAACAATAGCAGCAAAGTGGCCCAATCCCATTTGTAGCAAGGGACAAGCTTATACAAAGTAACATAGCAAGGACCAGTAGTAAAAGACTCGTAGGCAGTGGATCGGTGATGGATGAGTATGACGGATGTGATTCATCATGTAACAACTATAACACGGAGAGATATGTAACTAGCTCCAGTTCGTCAATCTAATGTAGGCATGTATTCCGTATGTAGTCATACGTGCTTAGGGAAAAGAACTTGCATGACATCTATTGCCCATCCCTCCCGTGGCAGCGGGGTCCTAATGGAAACTACGGGGTATTAAGGTTCTCCTTTTAATAAAGAACTGGACCGACGCATTAACATGCGGTGAATACATGAACTCCTCATACTATGCCCATCTCTGGGAGTGGTTCCGGATATTGTCACTCCTGGGTTGCCGGGTCATAACACATAGTAGGTGACTACAACTTGCAAGATAGGATCTAAAACACACATATATTAGCGACAAAATAGTAGGTTCAGATCTGAAATCATGTCACTCGGGCCCTAGTGACAAGCATTAAGCATAGTCAAGTAGTAGCAACATCGATCTAGAACATAGTGGATACTAGGGATCAATCCCCGTCAAAAACTAACTTGATTACATGATAGATCTCATCCAACTCATCACCGTCCAGCAAGCGTACGATGAGATTACTCACGAACGATGAAGAGCATCATGGAATTGTCGATGGAGGAAAGTTGATGATGACGATGGCGACGATTTCCCCCCTCCGGAGCCCCGAACGGACTCCAGATCTGCCCTCCAGATGAAGAACAGGAGGTGGCGGCACCTCCGTATCGTAAAACGCGATGAAACCTTCTCACTGATATTTTTTTTGGGCGAGACGGAAGATATAGAGCTGAGTTTGGGGGCGGTGGTGCCACGTGGGCCCCACAAGCCCTCACGGCGCGGCCTAGGGGGTGGCCGCGGCCCAGGGGCTTGTGGCCCACTGGCACGCCCCTCCGGTGGATCTTTGCACATGTATTTTTTCTTTTATTCCAGAAAAATTCTCCGTAAATTTTCAGGACATTCCGAGAACTTTTATTTCTGCACAAAAACAACACCATGGCAGTTCTGCTGAAAACAACGTTAGTCCGGGTTAGTTCCATTTAAATCATGCAAATTAGAGTCCAGAACAAGGGCAAAAGAGTTTGGAAAAGTAGATACGACGGAGACGTATCACATATCACATCACATGTCAAACCCTGCAAAAACAAGTTAGACGTCCTCTAATTGTTGTTGCAAGTTTTACGTGGCTGATTTGGGTTTCTAGCAAGAACGCCTTCTTACCTACGTGAAAGCCACAAAGTTGATATGCCAAAGCTATTTACCCTTCATAAGGACCCGTTTCATCAAATCCAGTCCGACTAGAGTGGGAGAGACAGGCACCCGCTAGCCACCTTATGCACCATGTGCATGTTAGCCGGTGGAACCTGTCTCACATAAGCGTACGTGTAAGGTTGGTCCGGGACGATTCATCCCACAATACCGCCGGAAAATAATTAAGACTAGTAGCGGCAAGCGATTGACAAAATCAGCGCCCACAACCTTTTGTGTTCTACTCGTGCAAAGAATCTACGCATAGAAAACCTGGCTCGGATTCCACTGTTGGGTAGCATAGCAAAATTCAAAATTTTTCCTACGCCATATTCAGATCTTTCTATGGAGAAACCAGCAACGAGAGAGGGGTGAGAGCATCTTCATACCTTTGAAGATCGCTAAGCGGAAGCGTTGCTAGAATGCGGATCATGGAGTCGTACTCGCTGCGATTCAGATCGCGGTGTGATTCCGATCTAGTGCCCAACCAGGGCACCTCCGCGTTCAACACACGTGCAGCCCGATGACGTCTCCTACACCTTGATCTAGCAAGGAGGAGGGAGAGGTTGGGGAAGAGCTCCGGCAGCATGACGGCGTGGTGGCGATGGAGCGACAAGGTCTCCTGATAGGTCTTCGCCAAGCACCATAGGAGAGGAGGAAGAAGAGAGACAGGGCTGCGTCGAGAGAGAGAGAAATTGTCGTGTCTCCAATGCCCAAAACCCCCACTATATATAGGGGGAAGGGGAGGGTGGCCCCCCTAGGGTTCCCACCCTAAGGGGTGCGGTGGCACTAGATGGGGCAGGAGGTGGCGGCCAGGAGGGGAGGAGTGGGTGGCACACCCCTGGTGGGCCTAAGGCCCACCTGACTTAGGGTTTCCCCCCTTTCCCTCTCTTGGCGCCTTGGGCTGGGTGTGGGGGGCGCACTAGCCCACCCAGGGGCTGGTTCCCTCTCACACTAGGCCCATGTAGCCTCCCGGGGGCTGGTGGCCCCTTCCGGTGGGCCTCCGAAACCCTTCCGGTGGTCCCGGCACGTTGCCGGTGGTGCCCAAAACATTTCTCGCGTCCAAACCCATCCATCCTATATATCAATCTTTACCTCCGGACCATTCCGGGGCTCCTCGTGACATCCGAGATCTCATCCGGGACTCCGAACAACCTTCGGTAACCTCGTATAACAATTCCCTATAACCCTAGCGTCATCGAACCTTAAGCGTGTAGACCCTATGGGTTCGGGAGGCATGCAGACATGACCGAGACACCTCTCCGACCAATAACCATCAACGGGGTCTGGATACCCATGGTGGCTCCCACATGTTCCATGATGATCTCATCAGATGAACCACGATGTCAAGGATTCAATCAATCCCGTATACAATTCCCTTTGTCTGTTGGTATAGAATTTGCCCGAGATTCGATCATCGGTATCCCTATACCTTGTTCAATCTTGTTACCGGTAAGTCTCTTTACTCGTTCCGTAGCACATCATCCCGCCTTAGTCACATTGAGCTCATTATGATGATGTTCTACCGAGTGGGCCCAGAGATACCTCTCCGTCACACGGAGTGACAAATCCCGATCTCGATTCATGCCAACCCAACAAATACTTTCGGAGATACCCGTAGTGCACCTTTATAGTCACCCAGTTACGTTGTGACGTTTGATACACCCAAAGCACTCCTACGGTATCCGAGAGTTGCACAATCTCATGGTCGAAGGAAAAGACACTTGACATTAGAAAAGCTTTAGCATACGAACAACACGATCTAGTGCTATGCTTAGGATTGGGTCTTGTCCATCACATCATTATCCTAATGATGTGATCCCGTTATCAATGACATCCAATGTCCATGATCAGGAAACCATGATCATCTATTGATCAACGAGCTAGCCAACTAGAGGCTTGCTAGGGACACATTGTGATCTATTTATTCACACATGTATTACTGTTTCCTGTTAATACAATTATAGCACGAACAATAGACGATTATCATGAACAAGGAAATATGATAATAACCATTTTATTATTGCCTCTAGGGCATATTTCCAACAGCTGTGTCCGGCAAAGGCGCTCGGGAGGGCCTATAAATAGCCGGCCTTGGGGAGGCGATGAAGACGTCCGCGGTTGCGTCCTTAGCCACACACTGGTGCTCCTGGACAACGTGGTTGGACGCTTGCGGCGACAAGAGGCTTCGAGGAGGGGATGGTACAGCTCAGGCGAGCTCGAGAGAGCTCGAGGAAGAAAACGACGACGACGGGCACTGGAAGAACAGGGCGGGTCCTGTCGCAGCGCGGCAATGCAGAATCCGGAGGGGAGAGGGCTCCAGGAGGAAGGGAACGATGAGGCGGAGCTTCTAGACATGACTAGAGCTCGAGGGAGAGGGGGAATCGAGAAAACCAAGGGATCCATTGCACAAAGCACGGTTATTGCATGCCACAGGCATGGTCACCATGTGCACTAGCACTGACAGGACAAGAGAGGCTGGCACATGATGTCTAGCAGATAGTCCATCCAAAGAGATGCCCAACTGAGCTGACAGATCACCAAAAGGAGCTAAGGGTTGATGGGAGCCTTCACTGGAAGTTTCCTGCATAAGACTTGACCTGATCACTGTGGTCAACAGAAAGGGATAAGTGCAAAGCACCATGTCTGGGAGGTTTAGGGTGAAGGACTATGATCCTGTGAAATTTGGGGAGCACATGAACAATATTTAATAGGGTTGCTTTGGAACTAGGTAATTTGGTCCAGAATAGGGATTTTGATGTGGCACTCACATACTGGCTTGGATGGAGCTGAAACTTGGAGGATATGAATATTTTAGGGTTATGAAGATGCTGCATAAATTTCATGCCATATTGATAAGACAAAGTGGCACTTCCTTCACACACTATCCCACTGGATAGAAACTTAGGAGAATTACTGGGAATAATTGGCTGGATAAAATGAGCTCAAAATTGGTTTATCAAGGTTTTATAGATAGGAGAATGTCATGGTAAAATTTCAGAATTTATTGAGCAACATAAAATATAGTTGCTTCACAATCCAAAATAATAACCAGAGACGGATATTTGAAGCTATGGTCACATGGTTGAAGTAGTGATGCTCAAATTTGGTGGAGAGACATAATTTTAGAATATTGAGATGATGACAAAATTTCAACTCATTTGAACACACCGAGCTAGCACTTGCTTCACAAATCTTCTTCTGGATCAGAAACTTTGGAAATTTACCAAGAAATATTTACTAGCAAAATTGAGTTGAATTTTGGCATGAGGCAAGTATATCGCTAGGAAAGACTGCCCACAAACTTTGAGAGGAATCAAGCAAATAAAAAGGGTACTTGCTTCACAACTTGACATATAGGGCAGAATCAGAAAAGGAATTTTTGGGAAATATTTTTGAACATGGCGAGGAAATATTTTGTCATATCCGAGGAAGATATGACCCAAGAGATTTATGACAATTATTTGGGAATTTTAGGAATGATAGAAATGGGGGTTGCTTCACAATTCAAGGCAACATAGGTTATTTCTTTAATAGAAAAAGGAATATTCCCATGGAAAAGAATATTGGGATAGGCTCAAGATGGAAATGGCTAGGTCTTGGAATGATTTGAAGGTCGGCAAGCCACTAAGAAAAAGAAATCAAGGGTAATCCCTTTAGATTTCAAAACTATCAAGCCACAAAAAAGCAAAACCAGATCAAAATCAAAGGAAAAAGAAATGGGCAAAATCTAGGGTGTTACAGGCGCCACCCCATCAGCAGATCCCGAGGCCAAGGTGCTGGATCCGCCCCGTGACCAGGCCCGATCATCCCGTTGGAGCCACTCCGGCCCAGCCGCCCAAGCCTCACGATCGCGAGTCACCTGCTCACGAGCCGCTTGCTCCGCCTCTAGTTTAGATCTGAGAGAAGCCTCATAATCCAAATCCGGCCCATCGCCCGACGACTCATCACGACGCCTCTTGCTGCCAGAGATGGCCTCACTCAAGGAAGCCCTGGATTTGTCCATGGCGAGGACCTCAAAGAACGAGAGGGAGAGGGGGGCTAGCCTTGCGAAAGAAGTGAATGGGAAAGCGCCGTTTACGCAGGTCCGCGGGAGATGCAGGAAACCCTAGGAATGGGGGGAGGGAACCTTTCCGGACCCATAAATATCCTGAGGACACGGACCCCGTGACTGGCTAGCGGGCCGAGTGGGCCGAGAGGGCCAGGGAGTTAAGCGGTGGGGGGCAACAAGCCCCGAGACCGTCGGCACCAGCGGAGGAAAAAGTGCCACAGAGGAGAGGGGGAGTCGTGGGCCGCCCACCCGAGGACGGCCCAACAAAAAATGAGGCTCGAGGAGCATCACCCACCAACCGAGGAGGGCGCGTGTAACGACCAAGATGCGGTCCTTTCCGATCTGGGAGTCGAGGCCCCCGAATAGGAAAGAAGCGCATCTAAGCGTTTCGCAAGCAAGTAACATAGCACAAAAAAATAATACAAGTAGACAATTCGGGATTCAACTGTCTTCTTATTAATAACTCAGAGTACAACACAGATACAATCAAGGTAGTTCCGCTACGGACTACAAAACATGGAAAATGCTATGCTACCCTGCTGCAGGCCCACGATCACGACCACGCCTTAGTCCTCGGGATAGTTCACGTAGAGGCGGTCTGTCTCCTCGTCGTACTGCCACGCCAGCTGGGTGACGTCGGGATCATCTGCCTCAGGGGTACCTGTACCTGCTGGGAGTTTCGGAGGAACCCGTGAGCCACGGGGACTCAGCAATCAAAGACCTTGGTGCCAAAACTGGTCATGTTATTGGGTAGGGAAGGGATGAAGTGTATCAGGCTGCTGCATCCTATGATTGAATAAGTGGCTAACTTACGCAAAAGAGAAGTGAAGGCGGTCTACGCTAACGGTCGGGAATTACTTGATCACCAAGTGATCCTGAACACCTACCTACGGCATTCATAACCCCACCGTGTTCCCGATCGAAGAGGGATCTTCGAAGGGACAGTCACGGTTACGCACACAATTGGCAGTTTTATTAATTTATGTTTAAGTTCTCTAAAACCGGATGTTAACAAAATATTCCAAGTTGCCACATAACCGCGGGCACGGCTTTCCGAAAGATTAAACCCTGCAGGGGTGCTCCAACTAGTCCGACACAAATGAACACAGGCCGCAAAGGCATCCTCTATCACGAATCTCGTGATCTCGTCGGATTCCTTAGAGGAAAACCTCAACTCTGGGGGAAACCAAAGCTTCACTGGGATTCCTATACGCAAGATATACCGCTAAGGTAAGGCAAGGCTAGCAGGACCTCCCGACGTGTCGATGACCCTGATAAGAGCCGCGTATCTCAGTCTCAGGACACGCCGGATGAGCGATGGTTACCACGCCAAAACACCGAGTTGCCCCGGGGAGCGTAATAAGCTGCTCTGAATTGGACCAACACTCATGAGGAGCACTGGCCCGGGTTGTTGATTAAGGATCCTCGGGGTAGCTACTCCCTATGCAGATTATTATTAAGTTATTAGCAAATTAACACCAATGTTGGGTCCTGCCGGACAAGCCTTAACACTACGCGATTTATCAAGGGGGTCCCCATAACAACCCCGAACGTGTTAGGAGCGATCATTTTGGAATCAAACACCGGTAACTGGTAACTAAGGCGGCAATAACGGAACAAAGCACCCGGCAAAAGGCTAGGCCTCCCGTCATTTACCAAGTATATAGGTGCATTAATTAAATAACAGAATTTCATATAATGATATCAAGCTCATGTCATCACATGAGTTTAAAACACCTGCAACTAACAAAGCTAACATTAGTAGCTGAGCAAGCCTACCTAGCCATACAAGTTTGCTAGGAAAGAGTACGGTGTTTGGGCTCATGGCATATGAAGAGGCAATTTAAATTCAGTGGTAGGCAGCGAGCAATATGACATGGAAACGAACTAACATAACAAGTCTAGAGATGGAATCAAGGTCATATCATCTTGCATGTGATATCCTCAGCTTGGAATGGTTCTGGATCGTCCTGCACGTACTCTCCTGACTCCACGTATTCGTTCTCCGCTCCCGGTGCTACCCAACATAAGAATAACAGCCAATGAACAGCAGCACCACAAGATGCAACAATCACATGATGCATGAGATGAAAGTTGAGCATGCACCACTATTTCTATCACTAGCACAAGCAAAATAAACTACAGCAAGTTCCTGGACAGAACTTTGCACTAAACTATTTTGACATGCATGAGAATGACATGAAAAGATTCGGCTCGTAAAAACGGTGCAAAACCATATAAAGAACATTGCAAACGGAGCTACGGATCAA
Organism: Hordeum vulgare subsp. vulgare; assembly: GCF_904849725.1. Taxonomy (NCBI): domain Eukaryota; kingdom Viridiplantae; phylum Streptophyta; class Magnoliopsida; order Poales; family Poaceae; genus Hordeum; species Hordeum vulgare. The sequence goes on along the minus strand of NC_058524.1, from coordinate 498,886,804 downwards.
CGGGAATCCACGAAACAATATATGAAGCTCTACGTGAAAGATTCAACACCACACTCCCAATTGGCACAAATCTGGTATTCCCAGGTTGCCAAGACATGTATCAACCCAACATGAATGAATTGGGGCAAGGTAGAACACCACAACATCAATTAAGCACATACTTTGATCAAAATGACAGAACTTCATAATCTGCCATATTCTGCATCTTAGCTGTTTGGGAGCAACATGCAACATAGCTACAGGTCTTCAAACATGACAAATAATATATGTGGCTGTTGCCAACGAAGAACACTACAAGCACCAGCAAGAATCACTGCAAAAGGAATTAAACTCTAGAAGATACAAGGCCACAAACTTTCCCTAAACCATCAGATCTCAGGGACTTAGTGAAAATTCCTGCACCCGAGTTTCTGTTTCTGTTCTGAAGCTTTTTTACAGCAATCAAAACACAAGCTACTGGACTCCAAATGATTTGAAAGTTGACAGGAAGCGTCAAAAACATATCAGGTTCAAAATACTAGCACTGTACTAAGGCCAGTTCTCAACAGAATGACCAGCACATCCTCATCTATAGGGGAAGAAAATGTTTCCAGAATCCCAGACTTAGTGAAATTTTCAGAGTTCAATAATCTGGAATTTTCCAGCCACATGCCCACTTTGTCTAGGCATAGTTTGCACACACACAACACCAAGAGGTCATTGACACCACGATGGTGTTGAGCACAAACCCCTGCTATTAACACACAAAAACCCATGCCCTTGGGCTCCACCTATATCAAGGAATCAAGGACCAAACTTTCAACAAAACTGTAAATGCAACTCCATAAGGTATTCTTCTAAGATGACAACTACATAGGGCAAGTTTCATGTGCACAATGACAAAGTGACATGGGGGTTTGAACCCCATGTTTGTGTCATGCACATCAACAACACCAACACATATACCACACTATCACTAGCATCAAGCACAACAAAATATAACTCCTATGCTAACAAGAGAGTTTGCACACCCTCACATATGGGCATGTGATGGTACACACTCTCAGATGCACCACAAGGAACACCCTTGGGGTCATGTCACCCTCAAGGTGCAACCCCCACAAGAATCTACCCATGCCTAACTAGTAAACTCCACCTACACATGCTTATCACAGCTAGCAACCTAGTGCATCACATACACACCAAATACTTATGAGAGGGGGAGGCATCCACACCCATAATCACACTCCACTAAATCGGAACATGCAAATAAACTACAAGCACAACATAGCCCATCTAAAGCTCATAAGATGGGGCTACACATGCTTAACTAGTGCAATCTCTCACACCTTAAGGCACACCACTTACAAGTAACCAAGACAAATTACACAATCTCCTACCAAGTGTGTCTTCACACCACAAAAGTGCAATCATCATAAGTTCACAAGGCTAGCAAAACATCATCTATCACTTCACTAGTGTGCAAAACACACACACAAAGAAATCTGCACCTAACTATACTAGCAGGAAAAAGAACTAAAATACCACTTTGTCTAAGAGTTAGCAAAACAGAAAAAATAGGCAGTAAAAGAAAAGACCACAAAAAAAATGAATCAGGGGCTCCTGGGAATCGAACCCAGCACCTCCTGGTATACCACACTGCATTCTACCACTCTACTGCTGACATCGTTTTGACAGAGAGAGAGGCAATTCGCAGGCTAGCATTCTACCACTCTACTGCTGACATCGTTTTGACAGAGAGAGAGGCAATTCGCAGGCTATACTCTTTGCAGCTGCTAGCACCATAGGCCGAAAAAATCAACACAAAAAAGGGGGAGGAAAGGTGCTCTACAGGGGATTCGATCCTTGCACCTCTCACTCACAGACACAGGTGCCAACCACTGCGCCATGATCCGGCTGCTGAACTAACGCGCAAGAAAAAATAGAAGAAGGGTCTCTCCCGTCGCTATCTGCTACCTGAACTAACCTGCTCGCCTGAGACAGAGACGGCCACACAGACCAGGCTGCACCCACCCAACATTGACGGGGAAAGCTCCCAGGCCCCGGGGTGGCAACTCTTACTGCTATTGCAGCCCATGAGCACCACCTACCTACAGCACGAGCACCACCCAACAAGCACGATCTACTGCTGCTGCACGAGACAGAGAACACGCACGCGCACATACCGCATCCGAGCTGATCTACGAAGGAGGATGGAAGGAGAGGCTCCTGCTCACCTAGGGGAAGGAGGAAGGGCGCCGGTCGATGGAGAGGGTGATGGAGAGGAAGAAGACGCGCGGGTGAAGGCCCTGCTGTCGGTTGGCGTCGACAGAGGTAGACGGAGCGGTTCACCGGAGCCGGCTCCTTGACGTGCTCCTGGCCGGCGTGGAAGACGACCCTCGACCTCACCGAGGGCGAAAATGGGGCGCGGGCAACGTCCCCGTGCCCCTGGACATGCCCCCCGGCGTTGTTCGACGGAAACGGCGGGGTAGACGGTGGCGTGGCTGCACTCTCTCTCTCTGCTAACTCCTACAGAGGCTTACCAGGGGGAAGAAAGAGAGAAGGGGGAAGGTGGCGGCGCTGGGGAGAAGGAGAGGGAACCCTAGGGGAAGGAGGAGGGTTCCCTTCCTCTTATATTACCTCGGGGGAGGCGCTGGAGCCACAGGATCATGCCATGGTGAATCTGTGGAGGAGGTGGAGTCGTACAGCGTGACGTTGACGGGAGGAGGAAGAGGGACGCGCTGGGCTGCTGCAGCGAAGGGGTATTGGCCCAGGAGAGAAACTGGGCCTCTCTTGGTGGGAGGGAGCCCACCAGAGAAGGGAAAAAAGAAAAACAGCCCTGGAGTTATTCTAATTAGGTAACAAAACGTGAGAAAGAAAGAAAATCTCAGGACTACTGCTGAAATAAAAATCAAAACAAAAATGCCCCCGGGCCTAAAAATACCTAAGCTTTTAAAATAAAATGCAAAAGGAATTTTATGGGGCATTTAAATAAATACAAAACAGCACTAGATATGTTGTTTTGTGATTTATAAGCACCCTCAAGACCAAAATAAAAACTCCACATCATCACATCCTCATCCCCACAATAGCCTCTAGATACAAGACATTTTAAAACAGCTCTCGTAAAGAAGGAATTTTGAACAAAAGAAAAAATAGGAAAGGGAAAGGGTTTGAAATTTGCAAAGAGCTTTGGAATCCCAAGCAACCACTATCTCTACACACCATCATCACATGTTATCACAAGATCACCTCCAACATCATGACCACAAATACCACTGTAATCCAATGGCCACTTTGCAACAACAAGAGCACATGATATGATATGCTATGCATGCATGCATGAGGAGGAAATAGCAAGGAACACACATGCAATCATGGTACCAACTTAACATCACAAACTCTGACAGGGTGGTCCCACTTGAAGTAGGTCCAAAAAGGGAAGGTTTTACACTTGGGGCATTACAAACTCTCCCACACTACAAAGAAGATCTCGACCTCGAGATCTAAGACTGAAAGAAATCGGGAAATTCGGAACGGAGGTGATCCTCGCGTTCCCACGTAGCCTCTTTATTGGAATGGTGTGACCACTGCACTTTGAGAAACTTGAAAGTCTTGTTACGGGTCTTGCGCTCAGTCGCCTCGAGAACCGCAACTGGATGATCACGATAAGAAAGGTCAGGCTGAAGGTCGATATCTTGAAGATGCACAGTGCGCTCAGGGGTCTTGAAGCACCTCCGGAGCTGAGAAACATGGAACACATCATGGACATTTGCAAAGGTTTACGGAAGCTCGAGCTGGTACGCGAGGTCGCCCCTCTTGCCAACCACTCTGAATGGACCAACGAAACGAGGCGCAAGCTTGCCTTTGATGCCAAAACGCTGCATACCCTTCATAGGTGACACCTTGAGATAGACAAAATCATCAAGCTCATACGACATGTCATGGTGCTTGCTATCGTAATAGCTCTTCTGACGGGACTGAGCTGCTCTGAGGTTGTCGCGAATGATCCGACACATCTCCTCAGCTTCTTCTATCATATCATTGCCAAGGATCTGACGCTCGCCTGTCTGGGACCAGTTGAGCGGAGTACGGCACTTCCTGCCATAGAGAATTTCAAACGGAGCCTTGCCAGAACTAGCTTGATAACTGTTGTTATACGAGAACTCCGCGAAAGGCAGACAATCTTCCCACTTCATGCCGAAAGAGATAACACGGGCTCTCAGCATGTCCTCAAGAACTTGATTCACTCTCTCCACTTGACTACTAGTCTGAGGATGGAACGTTGTGCTGAAGCGGATCTTCGTGCCCATAGCAGACTGAAAGGAGTCCCAGAACTTGGAAGTGAAGATACTTCCGCGATCTGACGAGATCATCATAGGTACACCGTGCAACGAGACAATCCTCGAGTTGTACAACTCTACCAGCTGAGCTGCTGAAATGGACTCCTTGACTGGAAGGAAATGCGCCACTTTACTCAATTTGTCGATGACAACGAAGATAGCATCATTGCCCTTCTTGGACTTCGGAAAACCTGTGACGAAGTCCATCTCAATGTGATCGAACTTCCACTCGGGAATCGGCAAAGGCTGCAAGAGACCCGCTGGTCTTTGATGTTCTGTTTTCACCCTTCGACATACATCACACTCATTAACGAATTGTGCAATCTCCCGCTTCATACGGGTCCACCAGAAAGTCTGCTTCAAGTCGTGGTACATCTTGGAACTTCCAGGATGAATAGAAAGCAGAGAGTTATGAGCTTCTTCCATGATCACCTTCCTGAGATCACCTTTCGGGACGACAAGGCGGTCCTCGAAAAACAAAGTGTCCCTGGCGTCCACAGTGAAACACTTATACTTGGGAAGACTCTTTCCCACGCCAATCTTGACCTTCTTCACCATAGCATCAAGTAGCTGAGCTGCTCTGACCTGATCTTCCAAGGTAGGAGAGATCTGAAGGTTCGCAAGAAAACCCTGAGGAACCAGCTGAAGACTGAGCTTCCTGAAAGACTCAGAAAGACCCGGCTGGAGAGGTTGCAGAATCAGACTGTTGCAATATGCCTTCCTGCTCAATGCATCTGCCACAACATTTGCCTTGCCTGGCGTGTACTCAACACTCGGATTAAAATCCTAGAGCACTTCCACCCAAAGTGTTTGCCGAAGATTCAAGTTAGGCTGAGTGAAGATATACTTGAGGCTCTTGTGATCGGTGAAAACTTCAACCTTACGTTCCAACAAGAGATGTCTCCAAGTCATCAAGGCATGCACAACAGCTGCTAGCTCGAGATCGTGCACAGGATAGTTCTTCTCCGCAGGCTTCAACTGCCTGGAGGTATAACCAACCACCTTCCTATCTTGCATCAAGACTGCACCGAAACCCTGGAGAGAAGCATCGCAAAAGACCTGGTACGGCTTGGAATCATCTGGAGGAGCCAATACCGGAGTGGAGGTAAGCTTCTCTTTGAGTGTATCGAAAGCCAGTTGATGTTGGGGAACGTCGCATGGGAAACAAAAATTTTCCTACACGCACGAAGACCTATCATGGTGATGTCCATCTACGAGAGGGGATTTCAGATCTACGTACCCTTGTAGATCACACAGCAGAAGCGTTAAGAAACGCGGTTGATGTAGTGGAACATCCTCACATCCCTCGATCCGCCCCGCGAACCGTCCCACGAACCGTCCCGTGATCCGTCCCACGATCCGCTCCGATCTAGTGCCGAACGGACGGCACCTCCGCGTTCAGCACACGTACAGCTCGACGATCATCTCGGCCTTCTTGATCCAGCAAGAGAGACGGAGAGGTAGATGAATTCTCCGACAACGTGACGGCGCTCCGGAGGTTGGTGGTGATCTTATCTCAGCAGGGCTCCGCCCGAGCTCCGCAGAAACGCGATCTAGAGGTGAAACCGTGGAGATATGTGGTCGGGCTGCCGTGGCAAAGTTGTCTCAAATCAGCCCTAATACCTCAGTATATATAGGAGGGAGGGAGGGGAGGAGGCAGCCTCAAACCCTCAAGGTTTGGCCGAAATTTGAGGTGGAGGAGTCCTACTCCAATCCTACTTGGAGTAGGATTCCACCTTCCCACTTGGAAACTCTTTCCACCTTGTGTTTTTCCCTTCTCAAACCTTATGGGCCTTAGTGGGAACTTATTCCAGCCCACTAGGGGCTGGTTTATCTCTTCCCATAGCCCATGAGACCCCTTGGGGGCGTGACACCCCTCTCGATGGTCCCCGTCACCCCTCCCGGCACTCCCGGTACACTACCGATGAGTCCGAAATTTTTCAGGTAATGCCCGAAAACTTTCCGGTAACCAAATGAGGTCATCCTATATATCAATATTCGTCTCCGGACCATCCCGGAAACCCTCGTGACGTCCGTGATCCCATCCGGGACTCCGAACAACATTCGGTAACCAACCATATAACTCAAATACGCATAAAACATCGTCGAACCTTAAGTGTGCAGACCCTGCGGGTTCGAGAACTATGTAGACATGACCCGAGAGACTCCTCAGTCAATATCCAATAGCGGGACCTGGATGCCCATATTGGATCCTACATATTCTACGAAGATCTTATCGTTTGAACCTCATGCCAAGGATTCATATAATCCCGTATGTTATTCCCTTTGTCCTTCGGTATGTTACTTGCCCAAGATTCGATCGTCAGTATCCGCATACCTATTTCAATCTCGTTTACCGGCAAGTCTCTTTACTCGTTCCGTAATACAAGATCCCACAACTTACACTAAGTCACATTGCTTGCAAGGCTTGAGTGTGATGTTGTATTACCGAGTGGGCCCCGAGATACCTCTCCGTCACACGGAGTGACAAATTCCAGTGTCGATCCATACTAACTCAACTAACACCTTCGGAGATACGTGTAGAGCATCTTTATAGTCACCCAGTTACGTTGCGACATTTGATACACACAAAGCATTCCTCCGGTGTCAGTGAGTTATATGATCTCATGGTCATAGGAACAAATACTTGACACGCAGAAAACAGTAGCAACAAAATGACACGATCAACATGCTACGTCTATTAGTTTGGGTCTAGTCCATAACATGATTCTCCTAATGATGTGATCCCGTTATCAAGTAACAACACTTGCCTATGGCCAGGAAACCTTGGCCATCTTTGATCAACGAGCTAGTCAACTAGAGGCTTACTAGGGACAGTGTTTTGTCTATGTATCCACACAAGTATTGTGTTTCCAATCAATACAATTATAGCATGGATAATAAATGATTATCATGAACAAAGAAATATAATAACAACTAATTTATTATTGCCTCTAGGGCATATTTCCAACAGTCTCCCACTTGCACTAGAGTCAATAATCTAGTTCACATCACCATGTGATTCCAACGAATCCAACACCCATATAGTTATGGGGTCTGATCACGTCTTGCTCATGAGAGAGGTTTTAGTCAACGGTTCTGAAATTTTCAGATCCGTGTGTTCTTTACAAATCTTTATGTCATCTTATAGATGCTGCTACTATGTGCTATTCGGAAATACTCCAAATATCTACTCTACTATACGAATCCGTTTCACTACTCATAGTTATTTGGATTAGTGTCAAAGTTTGCATCGACGTAACCCTTTACGACGAACTCTTTAACCACCTCCATAATCGAGAAAAATTCCTTAGTCCATCAGTTACTAAGGATAAATTTTGACCGCTGCTAGTGATTCAATCATGGATCACTCTCTGTACCTCTCAACAGACTTGCTGCAAGGCACACATCAGGTGCGGTACTCAGCATGGCATACTTTAGAGTCTACGGCTAAGGCATAGAAGACGACCTTCGTCTATTCTCTTTATTCTGCCGTGGTCGGGTTTTGAGTCTTACTCAAATTCACACCTCACAACGCAACCAAGAACTCCTTCTTTGCTGATCTATTTTGAACTCCTTCAAAAGTTGTCAAGGCATGCATTTTGTTGAAACTTCTATTAAGCGTTTTGATCTATCTCCATAGATCTTGATGCTCAATGTTCAAGTAGCTCAATCCAGGTATTCCTTTGAAAACTCCTTTCAAACAACCTTGTATGCTTTACAGAAATTCTACATTACTTCTGATCCACAATATGTCAACCACATATACTTATCAGAAATTCTATAGTGCTCCCACTCACTTCTTTGGAAATACAAGTTTCTCATAAACCTTGTACAAACCCAAAATCTTTGATCACCTCATCAAAGTGTATATTCCAACTCTGAGATGCTTGCACCAGTCCATTGAAGGATCACTGGAGCTTGCATACTTGTTAGTATCTTTAGGATCGACAAAACCTTCTGGTTGTATCACATACAATGTTTGCTCAAGGAAACCGTTGAGGAAACAATGTTTTGACATCCTATGTGCAATATTTCACAAATAATGCAGCAACTACTAACATAATTCTAACAGACTTTTAGCATCGCTACGAGTGAGAAAGTCTCATCATAGTCAACTGTTTGATCTTGTCGGAAACATCTTTGCGACAAGTCGAGCTTTTCTTAATAGTGACTTATCACCATCATCGCCTGTCTTCCTTTTAAAGATCCATATTTGCTCAATAGTCCTATGACCATCAAGTAGTTCTTCCAAAGTCTACACTTTGTTTTCATACATGGATCCTCTCTCGGATTTCATGGCCTCCAGCCATTTGTCGGAATCCGGGCCCACCATTGCTTTCTCCATAACTCGTAGGTTCACTGTTGCTCAACAACATGACCTCCAAGACAGGGTTACCGTACCACTCTGCAGTAGTACGCGACCTTGTCAACCTACGAGGCTTGTAGTAACTTGATCCGATGCTCGATGATCACCATCATTAGCTTTAACTTCAATTGGTGTAGGCGCCACAGGAACAACTTCCTGCGCCCTGCTACACACTGGTTGAAGTGATGGTTCAATAACCTCATCAAGTTCTACCACCCTCCCACTCAATTCTTTCGAGAGAAACCTTTCCTCGAGAAAGGATCTGTTTCTAGAAACAAACACTTTTCTTTCGGATCTGAGATAGGAGATGTACCCAACTGTTTTGGATATCCTATGAAGATGCATTTATCCGCTTTGGGTTCGAGCTTATCAGACTGAAACTTTTTCACATAAGTGTCGAAGCCCCAAACTTTCAAGAAATGACAGTTTAGATTTCTCTAAACCTCAGTCTATACTGTGTCATCTCAACGGAAATACGCGGTGCCCTATTTAAAGTGAATGCGGTTGTCTCTAATGCATAACCCATAAACGATTGTGGTAATTCGATAAGAGACATCATAGCATGCACCATACCAAATAGTGCGTGGCTGACGTTCAGACACATCATCACACTATGATGTTCCAGGTGGCATGAACTGTGAAACAATTTCCACATTGTCTTAACTATGTACCAAAACTCGTAACTCAGATATTCATTTCTATGATCATATCGTAGACAGTTTATCCTCTTGTTACGACGAACTTCACTCGAAACAGAATTGAACTTTTCAATATTTTAGACTTGTGATTCATTAAGTAAATACTCTTGTATCCACTCAAATCCTCATTGAAGTAAGAACATAATGATATCCACTGCATGCCTCAGCACCCATTGGACTGCATACATCAAAATGTATCACTTCCAACAAGTTACTATCTTATTTCATCTCAATGAAAACAAGGCCTTGCTCATGTGGTATGATTTGCATGTCACTAGTGATTCAAAATCAAGTGAGTATAAACATCCATCAGCATGGAGCCTCTTCATGCAATTTATACCAACATGACTCAAGCGGCAGTGCCACAAGTAAGTGGTACTATCATCATTACCTCGTATCTTTTGGCACCAATATCATGAACATGTGTAACACTACGATCGAGATTCAATAAACCATTGAAGGTGATTATTCAAGAAAATAGAGTAACCATTATTCTCTTTAAATGAATAATCGTATTGCAATAAACATGATCCAATCATGTTCATGCTTAACGCAAGCACCAAATAACAATTATTTAGGTTTAACACCAATCCCGATGGTAGAGGGAGCGTGCGACATTTGATCATATCAACCTTGGAAACACTTCCAACACGTATCGTCACCTCGCCTTTAGCTAGTCTCCGTTAATGCCGTAGCTTTCATTTCGTGTTACTAATCACTTAGCAACCGAACCGGTATCCAATACCCTCATGCTACTAGGAGTACTAGTAAAGTACACATCAACATCATGTATATCAAATATACTTCTTTCGACTTTTGCCAGCCTTCTTATCTACCAAGTATCTAGAGTTGCTCCGCCTCAGTGACTGTTCCCCTCATTAGAGAAGCACTTAGTCTCGGGTTTGGGTTTAATCTTGGGTCTCTTTATTAGTGCAGCAACTGTTTTGCCGTTTCACGAAGTATCCCTTCTAGCCCTTGCCTTTCTTGAAACTTAGTGGTTTTACAAACCATCAACTATTGATGCTCCTTCTTGATTTCTACTTTCGCAGTGTCAAACATCGCGAATCGCTCAAGGATCATTGTATCTATCCTTGATATGTTATAGTTCATCACGAAGCTCTCACAGCTTGGTGGCAGTGACTTTGGAGAACCATCACTATCTCATCTCGAAGATTAACTCCCACTTGATTCAAGTGATTGTCGTACTCAGACAATCTGAGCACACGCTCAACGATTGAGCTTTTCTCCTTTACTTTGTGGACAAAGAATCTTGTTGGAGGTCACGTACCTCTTAACAAGGGCACAAGCATGAAATCATAATTTCATCTCTTTGGAACATCACTTATGTTCCGTGACGTTTCAAAACGTTTTCGGCGCCTTGCTTCTAAGCCATTAAGTATTTTGCACTGAACTATCGTGTATGTCGGATGTTCACAGCATCCACAGACGATGCTCGAGGTGCGGCACACCGAGTGGTGCATTAAGGACATAAGCCTTCTGCGCAGCAATGAGGACAATCCTCTACAAAGTTTGCTACTATCAACTTTCAACTAAATTTTCTCTAGGAACATATAAAAACAGTAGAGCTATAGCGCAAGCTACATCGTAATTCGCAAAGACCATTAGACTATGTTCATGATAATTAGTTCAATTAATCATATTACTTAAGAACTCCCACTCAAAAAGTACATCTCTCTAGTCATTTGAGTGGTACATGATCCAAATCCACTATCTCAAGTCCGATCATCACGTGAGTCGAGAATAGTTTCAGTGGTAAGCATCTCTATGCTAATCATATCAACTATACGATTCATGCTCGACCTTTCGGTCTCATGTGTTCCGAGGCCATGTCTGCACATGCTAGGCTCGTCAAGCTTAACCCGAGTGTTCTGCGTGTGCAACTGTTTTGCACCCGTTGTATGTGAACGTTGAGTCTATCACACCCGATCATCACGTGGTGTCTCGAAACGAAGAACTGTCGCAATGGTGCATAGTCGTGGAGAACACAATTTCGTCTTGAAATTTTAGTGAGAGATCACCTCATAATGCTACCGTCGTTCTAAGCAAGATAAGGTGCAAAAAGGATTAACATCACATGCAATTCATAAGTGACATGATATGGCCATCATCATGCGCTTCTTGATCTCCATCACCAAAGCACCGGCACGATCTTCTTGTCACCGGCGTCACACCATGATCTCCATCAACGTGTCGCCATCGGGGTTGTCGTGCTACTCATGCTATTACTACTAAAGCTACATCCTAGCAAAATAGTAAACGCATCTGCAAGCACAAACGTTAGTTTAAAGACAACCCTATGGCTCCTGCCGGTTGCCGTACCATCGACGTGCAAGTCGATATTATCTATTACAACATGATTATCTCATACATCCAATATATCACATCACATCGTTGTCCATATCACATCACAAGCATACCCTGCAAAAACAAGTTAGACTCCTCTAATTTTGTTGTTGCATGTTTTACGTGGTGACCATGGGTATCTAGTAGGATCACATCTTACTTACGCAAACACCACAACGGAGATATATGAATTGCTATTTAACCTCATCCAAGGACCTCCTCGGTCAAATCTGATTCAACTAAAGTTAGAGAAACTGACACTTGCCAGTCATCTTTGAGCAACGGGGTTACTCGTAGCAATGAAACCAGTCTCTCGTAAGCGTACGAGTAATGTCGGTCCAAGCCGCTTCAATCCAACAATACCGCGGAATCAAGAAAAGACTAAGGAGGGCAGCAAAACGCACATCACCGCCCACAAAAACTTTTCTGTTCTACTCGAGAAGACATCTACGCATGAACCTAGCTCATGATGCCACTGTTGGGGAATGTCGCATGGGAAACAAAAAATTTCCTACACGCACGAAGACCTATCATGGTGATGTCCATCTACGAGAAGGGATTTCCGATCTACGTACCCTTGTATATCGCACAGCAGAAGCGTTAAGAAACGCGGTTGATGTAGTGGAATGTCCTCACGTCCCTCGATCCGCCCCGCGAACCGTCCCACGAACCGTCCCGTGATCCGTCCCACGATCCGCTCCGATCTAGTGCCGAACGGACGGCACCTCCGCGTTCAGCACACGTACAGCTCGACGATGATCTCGGCCTTCTTGATCCAGCAAGAGAGACAGAGAGGTAGATGAGTTCTCCGGCAACGTGATGGCGCTCCGGAGGTTGGTGGTGATCTTATCTCAGCAGGGCTCCGCCCGAGCTCCGCAGAAACGCGATCTAGAGGTGAAACCGTGGAGATATGTGATCGGGCTGCCGTGGCAAAGTTGTCTCAAATCAGCCCTAATACCTCAGTATATATAGGAGGGAGGGAGGGGAGGAGGCAGCCTCAAACCCTCAAGGTTTGGCCGAAATTTGAGGTGGAGGAGTCCTACTCCAATCCTACTTGGAGTAGGATTCCACCTTCCCACTTGGAAACTCTTTCCACCTTGTGTTTTTCCCTTCTCAAACCTTATGGGCCTTAGTGGGAACTTATTCCAGCCCACTAGGGGCTGGTTTATCTCTTCCCATAGCCCATGAGACCCCTTGGGGGCGTGACACCCCTCTCGATGGTCCCCGTCACCCCTCCCGGCACTCCCGGTACACTACCGATGAGTCCGAAATTTTTCCGGTAATGCCCGAAAACTTTCCGGTAACCAAATGAGGTCATCCTATATATCAATCTTCGTCTACGGACCATTCCGGAAACTCTCATGACGTCTGTGATCCCATCCGGGACTCCGAACAACTTTCGGTAACCAACCATATAACTCAAATACGCATAAAACATCGTCGAACCTTAAGTGTGCAGACCCTGCGGGTTCGAGAACTATGTAGACATGACCCGAGAGACTCCTCAGTCAATATCCAATAGCGGGACCTGGATGCCCATATTGGATCCTACATATTCTACGAAGATCTTATCGTTTGAACCTCATGCCAAGGATTCATATAATCCCGTATGTTATTCCCTTTGTCCTTCGGTATGTTACTTGCCCAAGATTCGATCGTCAGTATCCGCATACCTATTTCAATCTCGTTTACCGGCAAGTCTCTTTACTCGTTCCGTAATACAAGATCCCACAACTTACACTAAGTCACATTGCTTGCAAGGCTTGAGTGTGATGTTGTATTACCGAGTGGGCCCCGAGATACCTCTCCGTCACACGGAGTGACAAATTCCAGTCTCGATCCATACTAACTCAACTAACACCTTCGGAGATACGTGTAGAGCATCTTTATAGTCACCCAGTTACGTTGCGACGTTTGATACACACAAAGCATTCCTCCGGTGTCAGTGAGTTATATGATCTCATGGTCATAGGAACAAATACTTGACATGCAGAAAACAGTAGCAACAAAATGACACGATCAACATGCTACGTCTATTAGTTTGGGTCTAGTCCATAACATGATTCTCCTAATGATGTGATCCCGTTATCAAGTAACAACACTTGCCTATGGCCAGGAAACCTTGGCCATCTTTGATCAACGAGCTAGTCAACTAGAGGCTTACTAGGGACAGTGTTTTGTCTATGTATCCACACAAGTATTGTGTTTCCAATCAATACAATTATAGCATGGATAATAAACGATTATCATGAACAAAGAAATATAATAACAACTAATTTATTATTGCCTCTAGGGCATATTTCCAACAGTTGACACTCTGGAGACCAAACATACTTGACACCCTTCCGAAGAAGACTAGAGAGCGGCTTGGCGATTTTGGAGAAGTTCTCAACGAATCTTCTGCAATATCCGGCAAGACCGAGAAAGCTTCGAAGCTGCTTCACATTCCGCGGAGGTTCCCATTCAACAATGGCTTGAACCTTGGACGGGTCAACCTTAATGCCCTCGGCAGAGATAATATGCCCAAGATAAATCACTTCTTTCAGCCAGAACTCGCACTTGGAAAACTTGGCATACAGCTTGTATTCTCTCAGTTTATCAAGCACCAACCTGAGATGTTTCTCATGTTCTTCCTCATCCTCAGAGAAGACCAGAATGTCATCGAGATAGAGCAAGACAAACTCATTCTTGAATGGAGAGAAAATATAGTTCATCAATCGGCAGAAAGTCGGAGGAGCATTAGCCAGACCAAAAGACATGACCGTATACTCATACGAGCCAAAACTGGTCCTGAATGCCGTCTTCGGTATGTCTTCCTCGCGAATGCGAATCTGATGATAGCCCATTCTGAGATCAAGCTTGGAGAATACTTTAGCACCTTTCAGCTGCTCGAACAACTCATTTATGTTCGGAAGTGGATATTTGTTCTTGATTGTCTTCTTGTTCAATGGACGGTAATCGACACACAACCGGTCCGTACCATCCTTCTTCTTGACAAACAGAACACCACATCCCCATGGAGACGAGCTTGGTCTGATCAAACCCAAACGCTCCTGCTCATCGAGTTGCTTCTTGAGTTCCTTCAACTCTTCTGGACCCAACTTGTACGGCCGCTTGCACACTGGCTCTGTGCCTGGCTCAAGCTCAATGACGAACTCCACTTCACGGTGTGGAGGCATCCCTGGCAGCTCTTCAGGAAACACGTCTTGATATTCGCAGACTACTGGAACTTGCTCAATGGGATTGATCTCACCCTTTTCATTCAAGGAGAACAAGCGGATTGTGTCATCGCGCACCGCGAATATAATCACATCCTCCAAAGAGTGGGTAAGTTTCACTTCTTTAGTTTCACAATCAATTGATGCCTTGTTCATGGCCAACCAGTCCATACCAAGGATCAAATCAATGTCGGACTTGCCCAAAACAATAGGAGATGTGAGAAAAGCATAATTGTCCATTTTGACAGAAACATCCGGAACCCTCATGTACGAACTCATGCGCATGCCCGGAGAAACCACATGGAAGGGACTATCCAAATGAATTGCAGGAATATCATGCTTAGCTAGGAAAGGCTTGGAGATGAAGCAATGCGAAGCACCAGAATCAAACAAGACTTTAGCAGGAAAATCATTGACTAGGAGATTACCCATGATCACATCCGATGAATTTTCTACCTCAGCTGCATTCACCAAGTTGACTCGAGCTGATCTGGGGTTGAACTTCTCAAGAGCGTTGCTAGGAGGTTTGCCTGGAGGAGGAGGCGGCAGACGGAGCTGAGAAGTGCATTTGTTGGCATAGTGACCCTTCTGCCAACATTTGTGACAAGTGACATCTGCTGGCTGCCGGAACTGAATCTGAGGAGGCCCTTGCTTCTGATGCTGATATCTCTGCTGGAAGCCCGGGTTGGGTGGGTGGGGAGAGCCACGTCCACCTGAGTGCTTCGGCTGCTGAGAGTGCCGAGGAGGAGGAGGAGAAACCCAAAACCTCTGTTGCTTCTGAACCACCTGAGTCGAGGAAGAGCTGGAATCTCTGAAACGTTTCTTGGAGTTATCCACCCTGAGCAAGGCTGCCTCTGCTCTGAGAGCTAAGTTATAGAATTTGTCAAACTCCTCAGGATCGTGCAAAGCAAGTGCTAAATGCAAATCCTCCTTTAAGCCACCCCTGAACTGATAGATCTTGCTCTTCTGATCCAGAACATCCTGCAGTGCGTAACGGGCCAGCTCGTGGAACTCGACATTGTACTTGTACACAGAATTGTTGCCCTGCTTCAAGCGCCTGAACTTCTCACGCATCTCCTCAACAAAACTGGAAGGGATGTAGTGGGACCTGAAGTCACGACAAAACTCGTCCCAAGTCATCACCCTGCCACCTCTGGAGTCCTTAAGCTGCTGCCACCAAATAGAAGCCTGCCCCTTCAACTGAAACGTTGCAAACTTGACATAGTCCTCTGGACGCACATTGCTACACTCGAAATGCTTGTTCATATCACGGATCCAATCTTCCGCATCAAACGGCTGGTCGCAAGAAGTGAACGTCTTAGGCTGGTTTGACAGGAACTGACTCAGACCGGCGAAGTGATTGCCACCCTGCTGGAAATTGCCCTGCTGATGATTGGCTCTCTCCTGGATCAACTGCAACAACATCTGCGTGTTTGCATTAGTAGCTGCCATCATCGCCTGCCAGGCCTCTGCAGGAGGAGGCGGCGGCGGCGGAGGAGGAGGAGGTGGAGGCGGCATATCCTCACGCGCTGGGGTCTGACGAGTTGGTGGAGCCATCCTGAAGACGGACATCATATTAGACCACAGAATAATTGAAGATATTGCTGAATCAAAAGACAGAATATCTGAATAGAATTTAGCATAGCACTCGAACAACATAGCAAGAGTGCATCCTCAAAGTAACAGACGACAAAATTCCGATAAGGGCCACTGCAAACAAGTGTGAGCTAGAACTGCTCGGAACAAACATATGACCGAGATTTCCCAAACCTCAATCAAGCATCTGTAGCAAGATAGTCCTATAAGATACTACTAGATATCCCACCTATGAATTCCCGAAATAACTGGTCATGCAATCAGGCACACGGATACAAGGAGTATTTCACACAACTCCTAAACTAACCCATCACCTGTATCACATCCTTCAACACACAACCAGAATCTCGGACCTTCGTCTACAACAGATCCTCGTGATCACAACGATACAAAGTGTGGTAGTACCCCGGAACAATCTACACCAGTACTGGGGACGTCGGGGTTATCTCACCACTACCCGTATTGAAGCAATAACGAACACCCTCCGTTCTTAGATACTCAGAAATCTGAATGATGGCGATGTACGCGATAATCCCTGGAGCTCAACTCCCCTGATACTTAGAGCAGATACGAGGCACCAGGACATGATTCCGTCACATCGAAATCATATAGATTTCACAAATATCCGCGTGATCCTAAAAAAAATTTGAGCGAGAAAAGGAGTAGAGTTAAAGATTTCCTAAGATGGAAGCCTCACCAGAGCAAAGAAGAGGAGAAAAAGAAACCTACTCTCCGATATAACTACGACTCAAAACATTTTCTAGACTCGACTCGGCCAAATACGATCACACTAAGGCTCCTATGGTCGTAAGGCTCTCATTACCAACTTGTAACGACCAAGATGCGGTCCTTTCCGATCTGGGGGTCGAGGCCCCCGAATAGGAAAGAAGCGCATCTAAGCGTTTCGCAAGCAAGTAACATAGCACAAAAAAATAATACAAGTAGACAATTCGGGATTCAACTGCCTTCTTATTAATAACTCAGAGTACATCACATATACAATCAAGGTAGTTCTGCTACGGACTAAAAAACATGGAAAATGCTATGCTACCCTGCTGCAGGCCCACGATCACGACCACGCCTCAGTCCTCGGGATAGTTCACGTAGAGGCGGTCTGTCTCCTCGTCGTACTGCCACGCCAACTGGGTGACGTCGGGATCATCTGCCTCTGGGGTACCTATACCTGCTGGGAGTTTCGGAGGAATCCGTGAGCCACGGGGACTCAACAATCAAAGACCTTGGTGCAAAAACTAGTCATGTTATTGGGTAGGGAAGGGATGAAGTGTATCAGGCTGTTGCATCCTATGATTGAATAAGTGGCTAACTTACGCAAAAGAGAAGTGAAGGTGGTCTACGCTAACGGTCGGGAATTACTTGATCACTAAGTGATCCTGAACACCTACCTACGGCATTCATAACCCCATCGTGTTCCCGATCGAAGAGGGATCTTCGAAGGGATAGTCACGGTTACGCACACAGTTGGCAGTTTTATTAGTTTATGTTTAAGTTCTCTAAAACCGGATGTTAACAAAATATTCCAAGTTGCCACATAACCGCAGGCACGGCTTTCCGAAAGATTAAACCCTGCAGGGGTGCTCCAACTAGTCCGTCACAAACGAACACAGGCTGCAAAGGCATCCTCTATCACGAATCTCGTGATCTCGTCGGATTCCTTAGAGGAAAACCTCAACTCTGGGGGAAATCAAAGCTTCACTGGGATTCCTATACGCAAGATATACCGCTAAGGTAAGGCAAGGCTAGCAGGACCTCCCGACGTGTCGATGACCCTGATAAGAGCCGCGTATCTCAGTCTCAGGACACGCCGGATGAGCGATGGTTACCACGCCAAAACACCGAGTTGCCCCGGGGAGCGTAATAAGCTGCTCTGGATTGGACCAACACTCATGAGGAGCACTGGCCCGGGTTGTTGATTAAGGATCCTCGGGGTAGCTACTCCCTATGCAGATTATTATTAAGTTATTAGCAAATTAACACCAATGTTGGGTCCTGCCGGACAATCCTTAACACTACGTGATTTATCAAGGGGGTCCCCATAACAACCCCGAACGTGTTAGGAGCGATCATTTTGGAATCAAACACCGGTAACCGGTAACTAAGGCGGCAATAACGGAACAAAGCACCCGGCAAAAGGCTAGGCCTCCCGTCATTTACCAAGTATATAGGTGCATTAATTAAATAACAGAATTTCATATAATGATATCAAGCTCATGTCATCACATGAGTTTAAAACACCTGCAACTAACAAAGCTAACATTAGTAGATGAGCAAGCCTACCTAGCCATACAAGTTTGCTAGGAAAGAGTACGGTGTTTGGGCTCATGGCATATGAAGAGGCAATTTAAATTAAGTGGTAGGCAGCGAGCAATATGACATGGAAACGAACTAACATAACAAGTCTAGAGATGGAATCAAGGTCATATCATCTTGCATGTGATATCCTCAGCTTGGAATGGTTCTGGATCGTCCTGCACGTACTCTCCTGACTCCACGTATTCGTTCTCCGCTCCCGGTGCTACCCAACATAAGAATAACAGCCAATGAACAGCAGCACCACAAGATTCAACAATCACATGATGCATGAGATGAAAGTTGAGCATGCACCACTATTTCTATCACCAGCACAAGCAAAATAAACTACAGCAAGTTTCTGGACAGACTTTGCACTAAACTATTTTGACATGCATTAGAATGACATGAACAGATGCGGCTCATAAAAACGGTGCAAAACCATATAAAGAACATTGCAAACGGAGCTACGGATCAACGGGAATCCACAAAACAAGATATGAAGCTCTACGTGAAAGATTCAACACCGCACTCCCAATTGGCACAAATCTGGTATTCCCAGGTTGCCAAGACATGTATCAACCCAACATGAATGAATTGGGGCAAGGTAGAACACCACAACATCAATTAAGCACATACTTTGATCAAAATGACAGAACTTCACAATCTGCCATAATCTGCATCTTAGCTGTTTGGGAGCAACATGCAACATAGCTACAGGTCTTCAAACATGACAAATAATATATGTGACTGTTGCCAACCAAGACCACTACAAGCACCAGCAAGAATCACTGCAAAAGGAATTAAACTCTAGAAGATACAAGGCCACAAACTTTCCCTAAACCATCAGATCTCAGTGACTTAGTGAAAATTCCTGCACCCGAGTTTCTGTTTCTGTTCTGAAGCTTTTTTACAGCAATCAAAACACAAGCTACTGGACTCCAAATTATTTGAAAATTTACAGGAAGCTTCACAAACATATCAGGTTCAAACTACTAGCACTGAACTAAGGCCACTTCTCAACAGAATGACCAGCACATCCTCATCTATAGGGGAAGAAAATGTTTCCAGAATCCCAGACTTAGTGAAATTTTCAGAGTTCAATAATCTGGAATTTTCTAGCCACATGCCCACTTTGTCTAGGCATAGTTTGCACACACACAACACCAAGAGTTCATTGACACCACGATGTTGAGCACAAACCCCTGCTATTAACACACAAAAACCCATGCCCTTGGGCTCCACCTATATCATGGAATCAAGGACCAAACTTTCAACAAAACTGTAAATGCAACTCCATAAGGTATTCTTCTAAGATGACAACTACATAGGGCGAGTTTCATGTGCACAATGACAAAGTGACATGGGGGTTTGAACCCCATGTTTGTGTCATGCACATCAACAACACCAACACATATACCACACTATCACTAGCATCAAGCACAACAAAATATAACTCCTATGCTAACAAGAGAGTTTGCACACCCTCACATATGGGCATGTGATGGTACACACTCTCACATGCACCACAAGGAACACCCTTGGGGTCATGTCACCCTCAAGGTGCAACCCCCACAAGAATCTACCCATGCCTAACTAGTAAACTCCACCTACACATGCTTATCACAGCTAGCAACCTAGTGCATCACATACACACCAAATACTTGTGAGAGGGGGAGGCATCCACACCCATAATCACACTCCACTAAATCTGAACATGCAAATAAACTACAAGCACAACATAGCCCATCTAAAGCTCATAAGATGGGGCTACACATGCTTAACTAGTGCAATCTCTCACACCTTAAGGCACACCACTTACAAGTAACCAAGACAAATTACACAATCTCCTACCAAGTGTGTCTTCACACCACAAAAGTGCAATCATCATAAGTTCACAAGGCTAGCAAAACATCATCTATCACTTCACTAGTGTGCAAAACACACACACAAAGAAATCTGCACCTAACTATACTAGCAGGAAAAAGAACTAAAATACCACTTTGTCGAAGAGTTAGCAAAACAGAAAAATAGGCAGTAAAAGAAAAGACCACAAAAAAATGAATCAGGGGCTCCTGGGAATCGAACCCAGCACCTCCTGGTATACCACACTGCATTCTACCACTCTACTGCTGACATCGTTTTGACAGAGAGAGAGGCAATTCGCAGGCTATACTCTTTGCAGCTGCTAGCACCATAGGCCGAAAAAATCAACACAAAAAAGGGGGAGGAAAGGTGCTCTACAGGGGATTCGATCCTTGCACCTCTCACTCACAGACACAGGTGCCAACCACTGCGCTATGATCCGGCTGCTGAACTAACGCGCAAGAAAAAATAGAAGAAGGGTCTCTCCCGTCGCTATCTGCTACCTGAACTAACCTGCTCGCCTGAGACAGAGACGGCCACACAGACCAGGCTGCACACGCCCAACGTCGACGGGGAAAGCTCCCAGGACCCGGGGTGGCAACTCTTACTGCTACTGCAGCCCACGAGCACCACCTACCTACAGCACGAGCACCACCCAACAAGCACGATCTACTGCTGCTGCACGAGACAGAGAACACGCACGTGCACATACCGCATCCGAGCTGATCTACGAAGGAGGACGAAAGGAGAGGCTCCTGCTCACCTAGGGGAAGGAGGAAGGGTGCCGGTCGATGGAGAGGGCGATGGAGAGGAAGAAGACGCGCGGGTGAAGGCCCTGCTGTCGGTTGGCGTCGACAGAGGTAGACGGAGCGGTTCACCGGAGCCGGCTCCTTGACGTGCTCCTGGCCGGCGTGGAAGACGACCCTCGACCTCACCGAGGGCGAAAATGGGGCGCGGGCAACGTCCCCGTGCCCCTGGACATGCCCCCCGGCGTTGTTCGACGGAAACGGCGGGGTAGACGGTGGCGTGGCTGCACTCTCTCTCTCTGCTAACTCCTACAGAGGCTTACCAGGGGGAAGAAAGAGAGAAGGGGGAAGGTGGCGGCGCTGGGGAGAAGGAGAGGGAACCCTAGGGGAAGGAGGAGGGTTCCCTTCCTCTTATATTACCTCGGGGGAGGCGCTGGAGCCACGGGATCATGCCATGGTGAATCTGTGGAGGAGGTGGAGTCGTACAACGTGACGTCGACGGGAGGAGGAAGAGGGACGCGCTGGGCTGCTGCAGCGAAGGGGTATTGGCCCAGGAGAGAAACTGGGCCTCTCTTGGTGGGAGGGAGCCCACCAGAGAAGGGAAAAAAAAGAAAAACAGCCCTGGAGTTATTCTAATTAGGTAACAAAACCACAGAAAGAAAGAAAATCTCAGGACTACTGCTGAAATAAAAATCAAAACAAAAATGCCCCCGGGCCTAAAAATACCTAAGCTTTTAAAATAAAATGCAAAAGGAATTTTATGGGGCATTTACATAAATACAAAACAGCACTAAATATGTTGTTTTGTGATTTATAAACACCCTCAAGACCAAAATAAAAACTCCACATCATCACATCCTCATCCCCACAATAGCCTCTAAATACAAGACATTTTAAAACAGCTCTCGTAAAGAAAGAATTTTGAACAAAAGAAAAAATAGGAAAGGGAAAGGGTTTGAAATTTGCAAAGAGCTTTGGAATCCCAAGCAACCACTATCTCTACACACCATCATCACATGTTATCACAAGATCACCTCCAACATCATGACCACAAATACCACTATAATCCAATGGCCACTTTGCAACAACAAGAGCACATGATATGATATGCTATGCATGCATGCATGAGGAGGAAATAGCAAGGAACACACATGCAATCATGGTACCAACTTAACATCACAAACTCTGACAGGGTGGTCCCACTTGAAGTAGGTCCAAAAAGGGAAGGTTTTACACTTGGGGCATTACAGCGCGCTAGGGTTAGGGAGCGAGTTCCATCGGCCGCCGCAATCCCCACCGTGGGTCGCACTGTCGCCGGCGAGGCCAACAAAGGAGGGGGACAAACGAGGGGAGACAGCGACGAGCAAGCAGGGGAGGGGGAAGAGAATCGAGAACGGGAGGAAATCAGCAAACGCTCGACAAGCGAGGCGGCACACACGTCGTAGGCCGGATAAAGGGGTGAGACCTTACTAGATCCACGGCGCCGCCGTGATACCAGGGACCAGCCCGGCTCCCCCGCCGAGAGGCAGCCCGCCCACCCCCGCCCCCCAGGAGCGAACTTGCGAGCACGCACCGCCGGCCTCGCCGCCAACGCTCGAACCACCGTTGAAGGAGCAAGACCGCGCACAGATCCAGATCCAGAGTCAGAGTCAGAGTCATCGTCGCCAGCCTTCATGGCCTAGAAACGGTTGCCACAAGGACCCACGACAGCGCCGTGGCCGCCGCCAAGTCTGCCAAGCCCAGATCCACTACTAGGGCGATGGAGGAAGGCGGGATCTGGACTGGGGAGAGACAAGGGGAGGGGGGCGAGGGCCACCACTAGGGCGATGGAGGAAGCGCCGACGAAGGAGGGAGAAGGGGTGACAGAGGGGAGAGGAAGATCTGCTCGGGGAGGAGAAGGGAGAGGAGCCGCGCGTCATGGCGAGGGAAGCAGGGGAAGCAGCGGAGGGAGTGGCGGAGGGAGGAGGGAAGGAGGGAGAGGAGGGGGAGGAGAGCCATCGTTAATTTTATCACACTGTGCAAATGTTTTCTGGGACAAAGGTGCACTTTGAGTTAAGGTCGAGAAGAAATGAAGGATTGTAGCTGGATTTTCTTCTTCTGTTTGTCTTTTGGCTGTGTGCGACCGTAATATTTTTACGATATTGCATTGTTGCATAGGTTGAATGTAATTGGTATTTTCATGTTATTAATATATTTTTATTGAGAAAAATAACTAGCAACGATACACAGATAAATTCTAAAGTGCTTCTACATTTAATTTCACTAATTTTCTTATGTCCAAGTCAGTTCCACCTTTTACAAATTCTGCTTACTTGCACTTTTTCCCAACCCCATACACTTCTGAAAAAGTGCACACTGAAGTTGGACTATGTAAAAGCGTGCAAATTGCACTTTTCACAGAAGAGAAGTGCATTTGTTTTTCAGAATCTGACACATAAATAAGAAAGTTCCGGACGACTTTATGTTAGCACAACCGTACATCCAATTTACCACTAGCCTTCCACATAAAACCGTGCCAAATCGACCACTTGTCTATTCTGCTCCTGTCAAGCAAAACTTCCATTTGTCTTCACGGCCAATGTTCTGGGCTGGACGGATCCGGCTTGCGATGCATGGATGCATGCATGGACGAAAAGTGGAAGCAACCGAGCGGGAGAGGTTTGACCCCAGGTCCCCAGCGCAGCACTGATCGCGCACCCGCATGCGTGAATGCTCTACTGCTACTACTGTGCCGGCCTAACTTTTTGGTAAAGGGCGGCGACGGGGGAGCCCAATTCCAAAGTTACTCGATTGACTCGTAGCATGGAAGTTAGGTACACTCCAAGCCGGAAGACTGATGAGCTGTGGGAATTGCAGCTGGGCCAGGTCATACTCATACGCCCAAAAACATCAACCTCTCTCGCCTTTTGTCTCGGCAATCAATCTCGTCTTGACGTTTTCCCTTTTCCGATGAGAAACCCCGGAAGGCGGAAGCTGCGTTCCACCGCGAGTCCGCGACGATGTTCATCACCAAAATGCACTGCATTCGCGTGGATCAATAGATTGGAATGTAGCTAGCGCTAGCCCATTTCCCTCTGTTGGTTAATGTACAGTATGGAGCAGCAGTTGAGTTTATGGAGAAGAAAACAAATCGGCACTGTGTCAGCAGGAGCAGAGCGCGCGCTACGACGTACGTACTCTACTCTGGGTTGGCTTTGGCTAGGGACAAGCAGCGCACCCGACCCGATACACGGCGTCCACCTGGCTCTCCCACCTGCCCCTGGCGCCTAGCGCGCGCCGGCCTGCTCGCCGCTACGTGCTCCGGTGCCCGATCCGTCGTTCTCCACCCCAAGAACCCACTCGCCCATGTTTCCCGTCGAGCCCCGCGCGGCAGCCGCTTAAACCCAGGCCTGCCTGCGTGCCAACCCTTAATTCCCCGTACTGCTGCCTTTACTGCAGGCAGCAGGTGGCCATGCCCCGACTCGTGGGCCAATGTAGCGAGCGCGCGCGCGCGCCGGTGACATGCTCCGATACACAGACACACGCAACACATCGCGTCCGATCGAGCCTTCCCGCGGCCACACGCCGTGCCCCCGCCACGTGCTCCGGCCACCGGGCCGCCTCACCCTCACCACCACGCGTTCGTCAACCCCACCCGTCAGCCAAAGCGAACGGCGACGGCCGACGGTGGCAACTGTAACAGCAGCAGCAGCAGCGGCTCGCGTGTTTATTAGTTTGGCTGGCACGCACTCGCACTACACTACATCGCACATTCGCACTCTTCTTCCACGGCCACTTGACTCGCGCCTCGCGTGCGTGCGCCATTCTTCCTCCCAGCGATGACCAGCTAGGGACTCTCCCAAGCCCCGGCATTGCCCCATCCGCACGCACGCACGTACGTACGTTCCGACCACCCTCCCTCCCAGCCTCGTCCATCCGCGGCGCAATGGCGTCGACGAGGACCGGCGCTACGCTGCTGTTGCTGCTCCTCTGCAGCATTGCCACGGCGGTCACCTCGCAGACGCTCGCGTCCTCGCAGGCCAAGACGCTGTACCGCGTGTGCCGCCTCCTCGGCTTCCCGCCGGCGCTGGCCGCGCTCATCAAGGCGCCCGACCCCTGCGCGCTGCCGCCCACGCCGTCGCTCACCGTGGCCTGCGCGGCCGGCCAGGTCACGGCGCTCTCCGT
Source organism: Hordeum vulgare subsp. vulgare (assembly GCF_904849725.1). NCBI lineage: Eukaryota > Viridiplantae > Streptophyta > Magnoliopsida > Poales > Poaceae > Hordeum > Hordeum vulgare. The sequence continues at coordinate 498,861,154 of NC_058524.1, read as the reverse complement.
GCTCGGCGACCGCCGGCCCGACCCGGCGTGGCGCAGCGCGCTGCCGTCCAACTTCTCCGCCGACGCGCTCTTCACCACGCTCACCCGGCTGCCCGCGCTGTCGCGCCTCTCGCTCGTCGCCCTCGGCCTCTGGGGCCCGCTCCCGGGGGCCAAGCTGCTCCGCCTCGGGGCGCTGCAGTCGCTCAACCTCAGCGCCAACTACCTCTACGGCGCCGTGCCCGGGCAGGTGGCGCGCATGTACTCGCTGCAGAGCCTCGTGCTGTCCGGGAACTGGCTTAACGGCACCGTGCCGTCGCTGTCCGGGCTCGCGTTCCTCCAGGAGGTCGACCTGGGCCGGAACAGGCTCGACGGCGCGTTCCCGGAGGTGGGGAACGCCGTGGCGAGGCTCGTCCTCGCCGACAACAACTTCACCGGGAAGATCCCGGCGGACGTGGCTTCTCTCGGCCAGCTCCGGTTCTTGGACGTGTCACGGAACCGGCTGGAGGGATGGATCCCCTCCTCCGTCTTCGCGCTCCCCGCGCTGCGCCACATCAACCTGTCGCACAACAAGCTCTCCGGGCAGCTGCCGGCGAGCACGGCGTGCGCGGACACGCTGGAGTTCGTCGACGTCTCTGCCAACCTGCTCATCGGGGCGCGCCCGGCGTGCATGAGGTCCAGCTCGTCGGCGCGCACGGTCCTCGACGCGGGCAATTGCTTCCGCGACGCAAAGCTGCAGCGGCCGAGCACCTACTGCAGCCCGGGGGCGCTCGCCGCCCTGCTGCCGCCGCCGCAGGGGAGCGGCGCCGGGCAGGGTGGGGGCAAAGGTGGTGGGGTGGGGATGGTTCTTGGCATTGTGGGCGGCGTCGTGGCAGGCGCATTGCTTATCGCGCTGGTGATGGTGGTGGTGCTGAGGAGGGCGAGGAGGCAGCACCCTGGGGTGATGGCCCTGCCGAAGTCGCCGTTGATAACGCCGGCGAAGAAGGGGGGCGGCGTGAAAGCTACAGCGAAGATGGCCCAGAAGATTGCCACCCCTGCCGATAAGAGTAAGAGAAGAAATTCATCATGCATTTGCTTTGTTGCTTCATGTCATTTCATTTTTTACTGTGTGCTTCAATTAATCTGTACCATGTCGTGATTACTCTTCAGTCAGTAGTTCATTTAAGAAGGGGGAACAAGATTATGGGCATCAGAGAACTGAAGGAGTAGTTTGAACTTTAATTTCCTCTTGCGTGTTTTATTTTTGAATCAAGTGTACCCACTTAAGTCAAAGTATCGTGGATCTTACTTAGACCCTGAGTTTTGGAACATGGGAGGAACCTTTATTCCTCACTCCACAGAAGACTTTGATAAAATAAAGCTGCAAAGTCAGACAACCAAAAAGGGAAAGGAAAATAATGAGCAAGGACTTACTCCGTATTTGTGATCAGCTAACATTTTGCAGGATAATATGCCTAACATGTTCTGCATTTTCACAGGGCATGCATCGCAAGCCGCAATGGTAAATACGCTGGAAGTACCGGCGTATCGCGTATATACCGCGGAGGAGCTTCAAGAAGCCACGAACAACTTTGCTTCCTCCAACCTGATCAAGAAGAGTGCCCTTGCACAGGTATGTGATGCATCAATGCAACCCCTTTTAGCCATATAATGGTGGAACTTTGCTTACTTCAGTCGTGGAATCTTTGTGCAATTCGATTCAACATATACTGCTGACAGCCTGATCGTAGCCATGCACATATTTTGTCGTTGAAATCTGTGTGTTAAACATGCATGTTGAGTTCTGCTAGAGTTCAGATGGGATCTTGTTAAATGGTCCACTGAAGCATCTCCATTCATAGTAGAGTACAATAATGGGCTGCCAATTATTGTCCTCTTATGTAATTATTATTATGGTAGTCGCATTTGGTTCACATCTTATACACCTGATAAACAAAGGGATTTTTTTTTCTGTATTATTGGCGCATGACAACCTGGCAAATGTGGACTTCCATACCCCTAATTACTTCACACATGGAGCAATTGCTTTCATTTTTCACTACAAGATTAGATTATTCAAAGCTTAATTGCTTTCATACCCCTGATTATTTCACATATTCGGAGTACACACGGGCGCATTGGGTGGAAAACACAAACTAAGGGAGGATGGTAGTGCCTCCAATTTTTTCCTATCGTGTGCACGGGACACGCACTTGTATGTGTGCGTTGTGTAGGTTCTGCCTATCTACATTTACTCGAACAAAAGACTAGTATTCAAATCCTAGCAATTTGAGTCTTTATAATTATTACTAACAAAATTATTTCCCTTGATATTTAATGGACTTTGTTGCACTCCAATTGAACTTGAGCCACAAATAACAGTTGGTTTTATTATCTATTTATATTATTCATCACATCAGTTTATCGTGCATCTCAGTCTTTTTTTAATCAAAGCGGAGTTGAACCCTTTTCATCAATTCACCAGCTTTCTCTCTAGCAGTTGTCAACCATGGCTCTGTTTTCAGTATAGTTTTCTTTTATAAGGTTTGTCAGGACTAATTATATCAATTATTTCTGCACCATTCTCCTTCCCACTTGCAGCATTACAACGGTCAGCTTCAAGATGGTACAAGAGTCTTGGTGAGATGTCTCAGACCAAAGCCGAAATATTCTCCTCAGAGTCTATCCCAGTACATGGAGACAATTTCTAAATTCCGCCACCGCCACTTGGTTAGCATTATTGGCCATTGTATTGTCAATGATCCGGAAAATCCTACTATTGCTAGCTCGGTGTACCTCATTTCTGAATGTGTAACCAATGGATCTCTAAGAAGCCATCTTACCGGTAAGTATATCTGGAGACATCACATGTACCATTACCATGTATAACCAAATATCTGTAAATATCTGACTTTACCCTTTTGATGGCTTCACAGAGTGGAGGAAGCGTGAAATGCTGAAATGGCCGCAGCGGGTTTGTGCTTCCATTGGTATCGCGAGAGGGATCCAGTTCTTGCACAATGCGACTGCCCCAGACATTGTACAGAATGATCTCAACATTGAAAATATTCTGCTGGACAAGACCCTCACTTCGAAAATTAGTGACTTCAGTCTGCCGATGATATCGACCAGCAAGAATGGCAAGGTACTTTTGGAATATTGGTCAAGTTTATTTTCTTGAATGCTGTTGAGGTTCTTCAATTGCCTGACAGATATGTTGTAACCGTTCTTATCTTGCAGGTATTCTCTGAAAACCCTTTCGCTGTCCAGGAAGAAAACGACCATGGCAGGTACAGTGTTCTTACAGAAAGAAAGTGACGTCTGCACTTAATAAACTAGAACTAGGGCAGCTACTAGTTATCTGAACAGAGATCAGACTTGAACCTAATTATTAGTTGTTGGAACTCTAAAGACACGAACCTAACCTATAAGACTGAATGCGGATTTGGTTAAGCCGCTCAACTTGTAACCTAAAATGATTATGGTTCCGTCTGCTTGCAGTGCTCAACCTGCAGAACATGGGGGCAGGGATGACATATACCAGTTCGGCCAAATTCTTCTTGAAGTGATCACAGGCAAACCAACGGCGTCGCGAAGCGAACTGGAATCCCTGAGAGCTCAGGTGAATCTCAAGCTTCATATTCACCATACTTCTGAACAAATTATTACACTGTGATTCTGAATTTGTGTCCCGTGTCAATCCGCAGCTAAGCGAGGCCCTGGCTGAAGACCCGGACATGCTGAAAGACATGGCCGACCCGACGATTCGCGGCACATTTGCGGTGGACTCCCTCAGCAAGGTGACTGAGGTGGCCCTCAACTGCACGGCCGGTGACCCGAGCGACCGGCCTTCGGTCGACGACGTGTTGTGGAACCTGCAGTACTCCATGCAGGTGCAGGACGGTTGGGCGAGCAGCGAGAGCTTAAGTTTGAGCGTCAAATCACAGGCGTGAGTGCAATGCTCTTTTGTAGCTGTGCACCTTTATGGCCTGGCCTTTTGCTGTGAAAGGGAGAAGCAAATGTTACTTGTCCCCAGTATATATAGCGTGCTATTTGTTGTTGCCGTCGTAAACTCCAGCACTATTAAGTCGAAATCATTAGGTTTTTTTGTTTTGTTTTTGTTTTTGAAATAGATCACTAGCTTATTTGTTGTATAAACTCCAGGACTATCATGTCAAAACCATTAGATCACACTAGCTTATGCTGACATCTGTCTATTTATCACCTATTACTGATATATTATTAAACGTAAATGATTGAAAGTGCAGCTGCATCATTAGATCACTAGCTTGTGCTGACACCACTGTCCATTGCTCCTGGCTACGGTTCACAATGCTAAGAGACGCCACAGATTTCGCTTTGAATCTTGCTGGTTTGATCGTGTGGATTTTCACGAGTGGTTGCATCTGCTTGGGGCGATCCATCCATGTGCAATTGCTACGCTCCTTGTATATGGGCCGGGTGTGAGAGCAAAGTGGTGGATATAGTGTAAGTTGTTGTTAGGCAGCTGTGTGTGGGTATCATGGAATGTACTGAACAAGCCTTATCTTCTCTTTTCTCTGAATCAAGTCTTCTTTCTCGACTCTTTCTTTCTTGCCACATCTTTGTACCGCGAGTTCGTCGATCCCAATACCCCGACCATGGCTAGGGAGTACTACTGATTGGTAGCACTTGGTATCAGAGCCAGGTTGTCATTGCTTGGTTGTGCTTCATCCATCAATGCATGTGCACCCATCCTTCACCTCATCTTCTGCTCTCACATCGAGCGCAAACACCCTCGACACAAACATCTTGGGCCACATTATTAGTGTTGAGGGTGTGAGGACTGACCCATCTAAGATTCAGGCTGTCCAGGAGTGGCAAACCCCTGTTAATGTCAAACAGGTCCGAGATTCTTGGGTCTTACTGGGTACTACAGGAACTTCATCCAACACTACAGCCTCATTAGCAGAAGTTTGACAGAGTTGTCGAAAAAGGATGTTGTCTTCGCTTGGACTCCTGCTGTGGATGCTCCCTTCAACTAACTGAAGCAGGCCTTGTTACAAGCACCGATTTTTAGCTCTGCCTGATTTTACCAAGACTTTTACCATTGAGACTGATGCCAATAATGTGGGCATAGGAGCAGTGTTCGTGCAATCCGGTCACCCTATTGCCTATCTCAGTAAAGCTTTGGGCCCAGAGGCTCAGGCCCTGACCACTTATGAAAAAGAGTATTTGGCTGTTATTTTGGCAGTGGATAAGTGGCAATCTTATTTACATCATGCTCCCTTCATTATCACCACTGATCATAAGAGTTTTTTGCACTTAACAGAACACGAAATGAGCAACTCCATGCAGCACAAAGCACTACTTAAGATCATGGGGTTTACATATAATGTGGTGTACAATAAGGGAAAGGAGAATACTGCAGCAGATTCCCTGTCCAGAGTGCCAGAGTCTGCTACTCTTCATTCTATGACTTTTGACACTCTGCACTGGCTGCAAACTGTAGCTGAAGGTTACTTGCAAGATAACCATGCCAAAGAATTATTATCCGAGCTTAGTCTCAATGGATCAAATGGAAAAGGGTTTCAATTAGTGCATGGTATCATCAGACATCATGATAGAGTGTGGTTGGGCACCAATAAGGAGGCCCATCAGGCTATTATGCTCTCTTTACATGCAAGTGGAGTTGGTAGGCACTGTGGGTTTCAGGACACTTACCAAAGAATTAAGGCTTTGTTCTCTTGGCCTGACATGAAACAACACATCCAGGAATATGTGAGGAAATGTACCATTTGTCAGCAGGCCAAGTCCAAGCACATCAAAAAATCTGGACTTCTTAGTCCCTTACCTGTGCCTAAGGAAGCTTGGAACATGGTGAGCATGGATTTCATCTCTCGACTTCCCAAAAGCAAGTCTTATGATACTATTTTGGTGGTTATTGACATGTTCTGTAAATACGGTCATTTCATTCCTCTGGCTCATCCTTTCACTGCCCTGAAGTAGCTCAAGTGTACCTGGAGAATGTATATAAACTACATGGCTTGCCTCAGGTATTGATCACTGATCGAGAACCTCTTTTCACCGGCACAGTTTGGAAGAATAGTGCCGCCTATTCGACACTAAAATGAACACGAGTACCGCCAATCATCCGAAGACTGACAGCCAAACATAGAAGCTCAATCAGTGTTTGGAGATGTTTCTGAGGTGTATGGTTTGATCTGCTCCCTAAAAGTGGACACATTGGGTTTCCCACGCCGAGTACTGGTACAACACTAATTATCATTCTGCCTTGGGTGCTACCCCCTTTCAGGTGCTATATGGTTATCTCCCGCGCCATTTGGGCATTTATAATCTGCAGAGTTCAACTTCTAGTGATCTCCCGAGTTGGTTAGCGGAGCGCAACCTTATGACAACATTAGTTCGAGAGCATTTGCTTTGGGCACAATTCAGGATGAAGACACAAGAGGATAAACATTGCTCGGACAGAGTGTTCCAACCGGGGGACTGGGTATTTTTGAAACTCCAACCATATATGCAGTTATTTGTATCTCAATGCTCCAATCATAAGTTGGCTTTCATGTTTTTTGGGCCGTATCAGGTGCTTGACAAAGTGGGTGTGGTCTCTTACCGTTTGACGTTGCCCCCATCAAGCAAGATCCATCCCGTCGTGCATGTGTCATTGCTCAAACAAGTTGATCCACCAATTTCAGGTGTCGATACCACCGACAGTCTTCTGTATGCTGTTGTAGCGACTCAAGTGTCAAGGCCTGTGCAAGTTCTTCACTCAAGGCTCGTCCGATCCGATGGAGCCACTCGGCGACAGTACAAGATTGCTTGGAGCGATCTCCTGGTGGCCATGACGACCTGGGAATGGTCCCTTGTTCTGCCAGAGTTAATGTTAGCGTGAGGGCACACTGTTTTTAAGAAGGGGGAGTGTGAAGTTTTGGTGCTCGGGCACCTTGGTGCCCTTTTGTTGAGAAAAATCAAAAAAAACATACTTACAGGTTTCAAAAAAATTCAAAAATAATTCTGTGAAAACTTCTATGTATTCATTACGAATCAGTGAAATTTCGTTTTGAAAAAATGTAATTTGTAAGCTGTACAAAAATAACAAAATTTTGGCCCAATAACAAAAAAGAAGCCCATTTAAAAATACATATTTGTTATTTTTTTGTATGCCACGTGTGAAAGTAAAATGATTTGAAATTTTGCAGATACATAATATACATGTTTATGTGTGTCTCCAAAAAGTTTCAATTTTTTTACGTTATGGAAATATGATTTTTGAAAACGGGCACAGTGGTGCTCGTGCACCATTGCTAATTTCCGGACATGCTACGCTCCTTGTATATGGGCCAGTTGTGCATGGGTCGGGTGTGAGAGCAAAGTGGTGGCTATAGTATAGCAGCCGTGTGTGGGTATCGTGGAATATACTGAACAAACCTTATCTTCTCCTTTCCCTGAATCAAGTCTTATTCCTCGGCTCTTTCTTTCTCCCCACATCTCCGTACTGCGAGTTCATTGATCCCATACCCCGGGCATGGCTAGGGAGTACTACTGGTTGGTAGAAGTAATATTGCTAACCCGTTGATTAGTTCCAGTCGCAAGCTTAAGAACACGACAAAAGTCCTTCATAGCTGGAGCGTTAAAACTTCTTATAGAACATTATGGAGCATATTGTATGGGTTAAAACAATTAGGACTGGAATAACTGGGGAAAGTCCCCGTCCCTTGGTTTCAATTGCGGGGAGGAACCAATAAGTTTTGGTTCTTTATGATATCCTCCCCAGAACCCTCGCGGGTGCTATATCTCGCATTAATCGAGACCGAAGCAAGTGTCGCTGCGAGAGTCTGCCATAATGGGCTGACTCACTTGCACACGCTTAAAAGATAATACAGTAGTAAAGAAAAAGGAGCATGTAGGGGGATTCAAACCCTAGTGTCCTACACTAGCCACTAGGCTAGCGTCGGGATCCTAATTAAGAAACGCGACGAGTTCGCTTTGACGCAAAATGAGTGAGGTCTCCATTGGTTTTTTCTTGTTTCCTTGTTTGTACTTTTTTTTCCCTTTTTTCCTTTATTTTTATTCTGCTTTCTTTGGCTTTTTTCTTCTTCTTTTTCTTTTCTTTTTTTGTTTGGTCTTTACTCTTCTCCGGTTGTTTTTTTATTTTGCATGCATGCATGTAATGATGTCATTAGATTCGTTTTAAATGATCGAAATTCAAAAACTTTTATCTCTTAAACCGTTAATTCGATCGATGATCTGTTTTCACCGTTGACTTTGTATTGACGAAATCTTCAAAACTAGATCCCATGTCGACATGTTTTGACAATTCTTTTTTTCTCATAATTACCACATTTGTTGCACTTACCTGTCATATTAGTAAGTACTTACTTGTCTGATAAAAAATAACTTAATTGTCAAAATTTTAAAAATTGCGTATAAATATGACATCTTGACATAATCAAAATGACAAACACAAACAACTTTTTTAGGCGATTACACGCAAAAAATATGACAACTCAACATATTTAAAACCGGTGACCACAAAAAAATCTTTTTTAGTCATCGTTTGTAAATATGACAACTCGGCATAGTTAAACTAGCATCTTGACAACTAAGTTTTTGTAAAATTGGCAACTATGCAATTTTAAACTACTACTAGTGAATAAGGTCTGCCAACTCATATTTTGTGTGAGACATTTTTTCTACCGATTTTCTGTGTGACGCTTTGCATGCAATGCATATTTTTGTGATGCCATCTGCATATCCTTCTAGCCCACGCCGCTGTGTGCTGCAATATGGATACATGCGGCACATGATTCACATCGAGAAAAAATGGCAATTAAGTTATTTTATTTTCACAAGTAAGTGACTAATAATACGACAAGTAAGTCTAAAAATGTGGCAATTATGAACGGAGAAAAAAAGTTTTCGAAACATGTCAACATGGGATCTAGTTTTGAAGATCTCGTCACGACAAAGCCAACGGTGAAAACAGATTGTCAATTAAATTAACAGTTTTAGAGATAAAACTTTTTAAATATCAAGTCAACAGAGAGAATCTTGATGACGTCATTGCATGCATGCATGGTAAGGGATGGAATTAGCCGCCGCATGAGAAGACTAGCATGCGGCGCCGCTTGTGTAGTTTAGTCTTTCATTGTTTTGCTTAGTTTTTCTTCTCTCACTCATTTCCAATTTTTCTTTCTTTCTTGGTTTTCAACATTTTTTTGTTATTCTTTGCTTTTATTGATATTCATTGTTTTCCATTTTTTGCATTTGTTTCTTGATTTCATTTTTCGATTTTTTTGTTTACATTTTGTTATTTTTTTATTTTTTTATTCTAGATTATTTGTATGTGATAATTATATTTTTCTAAAACAAGTTTAGCATTTAAAAAATAGTTTTTCTTATTATGCGGGCAATTTTTGTATGCACGTTTAAAAAAATTCTTAAATGCTTGATTAACATTTTTCAAATACATGATTGATATTTTAATGGATGTTCAATATTTTTTTATACATATTTAAAAAAATCAAATGTTGGATTAAATTTTTTTAAATAGAAGATTAACATTTCCTGATATATTTTAAATACTTTTTATGCACGTTTAATATTTTCAAGTGCTTCTTTAACATTTTCTGAACACATGGCCAACAGTTTTTCTAAAACATTTATTTTTTTGAATTCTTGATTAACATTTAACAATTGTTCAATATTTTTTCAAATGTTTGATAAATATTTCCGTACACATGATCAATTTTTTCCATCATTCTTTAAATACATGGTTATAATTTTTCTATATACATTTAATATTTTACTAATGCTTAATTAACATTTTTTAAATACAAGTTCGACATTTTTCAAATGGTTGATTAACACATAATCGTTTTTTTCATCATTTTTCAATTCATGGTTAACAGTTTTCTTCTATACACATTTAAGTTTTCCAAATGCTTGATTACCATATTTCAAACACTTATTCAACATATTTTAAATACATGATCAAATTCTTTCACACACATTTTATTTTATTTGTATGCATTTTTTCATATAAGTGAAAACTATTTTCTCTATGTAGTTTTACAAAAATTTAATGCTTCGTCAAAGCAAGAGGAAGATGATATTGACATGGAGGTCGCTGACCCAAACCGTAAAAGACCCTCCGATCAGGTTGTGGGGACTGAAAACCTAGTAGCTATAACAGGGATGTTGTTAGTCCAAGTGGCAAAGAATAGTTGTGATTCTTTCCTACCCAGCCCCCTGTCAAAGCAAGACCCCAAGAGATCAACAACTGCTCTTCAGAATGAGAGGAATGGAAGTGGTGGTTCAAAGAAGGCCCCAAGCATGGGGAAAAAGAGCGATGCAAGATCGGCAGCCTCCTCGGTGGAGGACCGACGGTCCCAATGAATCTGCTTTGTTGGAACTATCATGGGTTAGGCAACGCCTCGTCAGTTCAAGCGCTATGCGATATGTCACAAAAGTTTGCCCCTAAAGTGTTATGCATTGTTGAAACTCAAAGTCGTAGAGTTAGATCTAAAAATCCTGCTAGAAATTTAGGTTATGATTGTTATTTTGCTCTGGAAGCCACTCATAGGAGTGGCGGACTTGTTATGTTTTTGAATAATTGAATAAAATAGAGGTTTTGGGTTATTCAAAGCACCATATATATACTAAAGTGACTGATCTAGGTGGAACCCCATGGAGATTATCGTGCTTCTATGGGGAAGCTCAACGTTGTGTGAGCTGCAATACTTGGAACACGATGAAGAACTTAGCAGCATTGAATGATCTACCCTGGCTATGCCTCAGTGATTGATACGTCTCCGTCGTATCTATATTTTTTATTGTTTCATGTCAATATTCTATAAATTTCATATACTTTTGGCAACATTTTATATTATTTTTGGGACTTACTTACTTATCAAGTGCCTAATATCAGTTCATGCTTTTTGTGTGTTTTTTGTTTTGCAGAAAATCCATATCGAATGGAGTCCAAACGCGATAAAAATTTATGATTTTTTTTGGAATATATGTGAATTTTGGGAAGAAGAATTAAATGCAAAACGGTGCCCAGGGAAGGCACGAGCCAACCGGGAGCGACCAAGGGGGTGATCACGCCCTCTTAGCTCGTGCCTCCCCCTTAAGTCGGTTCGAGCCCTGCTTTTGTTGTAAGATATATAATTTTTCGAATAAAATCCCCTCAAAATTTCAGCATGATCAAAGTTATGGATCTCCGCATATTTAAGAAACGATGAAGGGCTAGAAAACAAAGGCAAAAACAAAAGAGAAACACAGAGAGAGGTCCAATCTCGGAATGGCTCTTGCCCTCTGAGAGCCATGGCGGCCATGGACCAGAGGATAAACTCTCCTCCCATCTAGGGGGTTACCAGGGAAGAAGGAGGAGGAGGAGGGGGCAACCATCGTGATGGTGATCTACACCAATAACTTCGCCGCCGTCACCGCCAACTCTCTCCTCCTCTATGCAGAGGTGTAAAATCTCTATTCCCCGTTGTAATCTCTACTTAAACATGGTTCTTAAAGCTATATATTATTATCCAATGATGTGTGGCTATCCTTTGATGTTTGAGTAGATTTGTTTTGTCATATGGGTTAATGTGGTATGATGTTATTGCTATGAGTTCTATGTTGATATGGTGGTGTCCTAAGGTGCCCTCCGTGCCACACACACATGAGGGAATCCCGCTGGAGGGTCTGCAATATGTTCATGATTCTATTATAGTGGGTGGCTTGAGTGACAAAATCTTACACCCGAGTCAGGGGATTGTTTGCGTATGGGAGTAAAGAGGACTTGATGTTTAATGCTATGTTTGGGTTTACCTTAATGATTTCTAATAGTTGCGATGCTAGCTAGAGGCCCAATCATTAGTGCATATGATCCAAGTACAGAAAGTGTGTTAGCGTATGCCTCTCCCTCGTTGCATATAACAAGTATATATCATGTTATATCCAATTGCCTATGTACAATAATTCTATTGCATTACACAAAAAAGCTTTCTACTAAACAACTAACTTAATTAATATTTATCTAAACAGCCCCTAACTTCTATTTACTTGTTCTTTATTACCTTGCAAACCTATCTATTACACCTACTAAGTACTTCTAGTTTCCTTCCCGCAAAGTAGTTTCATACTTGTCCTAGGTAAAGTAAGTTTTAGCGTGCATAGAGTTGTATAGGTGGTCGATAGAACTTGAGAGAATATCACTTCTACCTTTAGCTCCTCGTTGGGTTCGACACTCTTACTTATCAAAAAAAGGATACAAATGATCCCCTGCACTTGTGGGTTATCAAGACCTTTTTCTGGCGCCGTTGCCGGGAGCAATAGCATAGCGATTGATATTCTCGTGTGTGGTTGTATGCCTTATCACTAAGTAATTTTTATTTTCTATTATAAGTTGTTTTATATCTTTAGTTATGGATATGGAACACGAAACACCAAAAAAATAGTTGTACTTGCTACTCATGGAGATGGGGAACCTCCTAAAACCCTCGATTCTGTTTATGTGAAAAACATTAAATACTACTTTCATAATCCTGAGAAATCCCCATTCAACTTCATAATGGGAGACACATTGGATCAACGTGAGTACTTTAGGGATTATTTCTTGTCTCAAAAAGGGAAACACTTATGGGATCAAATTAGAATATTGCGTTTGTATGCTCGGAATTTATGCTTAAGATTTGATTATAATTGTTCCTCTAAGGTTAAGGGTCTACACCTTCCCTTTCAATGTGAATTTAGTGACAATGAAACCTTGGCTTCTTATGCTAGTGGTATATATGATTACTATGATGTGGAACAAATAGAAGAATTTGTTGCTTTTAAGGGTTCTTATGAAATCGAATCGTTCTTTGAAAAGTATGATAACTATGATGGTGCTATTTACTAACCTGAAAATTTAGCCATACTTAAATATTGCTTTGAGAATTATGAATATAATGCCGATATTAATGGATAAGTTGAGAGAATGTCTGCTGCCTTGGAAGAAACTAATATTTTGCAGTAATCTATGGAAGAAGAAATTGCTAAAACTGTGAGCTCATTAGATGAAAAAGACGAGGAGGACACTGAAGAACAAAAGGAGGAAGAGCAGATTAGCTACTCGTGCCCATCTTCTAATGATAGTAATTCTTCAACTCATACATTTTTAAATTTCGCTTCGTGCTTACCGAAGGATGAATGCTATGATGATTGCTATGATCCCTGGGTTTCATTTGAAATATCCCTTTTTGATGAACTTGATGCCTGCTATGTTTGTGGCCATGATGCAAACATGAATTATGCTTATGAATATGAAATTGATATTGTTACTTATGTTAAGAATAAAATTGTTCCTATTGCACCCGCACATGATAGTCCTATTATCTTTTTGAATTCTCCCAACTACACCATATCGGAGAAGTTTTCACTTATTAAGGATTATATTGGTGGGTTGCATTTTACCATTACACATGATGATTTTGATGAATATAATATGCATGTGATTGCTTCTCCTACTTGCAATTATTATGAGAGAGGGACTAAATCTTCACCTCTCCATGTCTCCAATATGGTAAAGTTGCAAGAAACTACGTATGATATGTATTGGCCTTTACTTGATGTGAATGAATTGTTCGTTTATGACATGCCAATGCATAGTAAGAGAGTTAGAGTTAGTTTTTACATGATATATATTACTTTTGGCTCACTACTATATTACAAATTATTGTTAATTAAAATTGGCTTTGATATACATTCGAATCCGAGTCGATCCATTACTTGAGCACCATATGCCTACCTTAATGGGTTTAATGAAAGCGATGCCAGGGAGATAAATCGGAAGTTTTATAGAGTCATTTTATTTTTTTGTGTGATAATAAAATAATTATAAATAAAAAATAAAGTGGGGATCCTAAAAAGTTTTCAAAAAGAACAGTGAAAGCGAGAAGGATGAGCACCATTGAAGTGGGGGCTAGCCTTGAACTTTGTTCATGCCCATGGAAACTTTGTGAATCTTAATTACAAAAAAAAATTCAACAAAAATAATTATATCCTTGTACAAATCCATTGTATTAATAAACATAATGTGCCAAGATTTACCTTAGGATGTTTAAATTGTTTGTTTGATATGTGTTGTGTAAAAATAGAAACTTTGGCTGTAGTGTTTGATTTTTCCAATTTTACTGGAACATCAAAAAATCCTGAATTTATTACGAAGTACTTTTATGCAATTTTTTTTAACATGTCCTAGTTTTTCAGAAATTTCTGAGTTACATAAGTATACATTTCATCTAGATATTTACAAGCTGTCCTCTTCGTAGATTGCTGTTATAGTTGCTTTGTGTGCTTATGTTTGAGTTCTTGTTGAGCCTCATTGACTTGGAAGCCATAGAATTGTGATATAATAGAGTAGGTAATTTTATATTATAATTTTAAAATAATTTTATGGAATTACATGATGAGATTTGATGTTATATGTACCAACCTTTCTAATAAAAGTTCTGTCAAGTTTTGTGTGGATGAAGTGTTCGAAGATCGAGGATGTATCGATATGAGAAGAATAAGGAGAGACAAGAGTTCAAGCTTGGGGATGACCAAGGCACACCAAGTAAATATTAAAGGAGACTCAAGCGTTTAAGAATGGGGATGCCCGGAAGGCATCCCATCTTTCTTTTTCAACAGTTATCGGTATGTCTCGGTTTTTGTTTTGTTCACATGATATGCGTAAGTTCTTGGAGCATCGTGTGCCTTTTGTTTTCCTTTTAGCAATGCACCATGCTGGTATGGGAAAGTACATGGTTGATTTATAGAATGCACTTTGCGCTTCACTTATATCTTTTGAGTATGGCTTTATAGAATGCTTCATGTGCTTCACTTATATCATTTGAAGTTGGATGCCTGTTTCTCTACGTATAGAAAACCATTATTTGTAGAATGCTATTTTGCTTCACTTATATTTATTAGAGAGTGGTATTTTGTAGAAAGAATTAAACTCTCATGCTTCACTTATACCTATTTAGAGAGTCATCATGAATTTGTCATTTACATGGTTAGTCATAAAATCCTACATAAAACTTGTAGATCAGTGAATATGATATGTTTGATTTCCTGCGATACTTTTTTGATATTAAGATGGTAATATGTTGGGGTACTAGTGAATGATTGTGGTCTAGTAAGAATATTGATGTTAGGGTTTGTGATTCCCGAAGCATGCACATATAGTCTCTAGTTATGCGATGAAGTTGGGGCATAATTTATCCTTGATTGAAATCCGTTGTGCTATTATAATCAGGGGTGCTCGATGGTTAACTCCTTCCAACCTCCTCTCTAGGAGCATGCGAGGAGTAATTTGCTTCGAGAGAGCTAATAAAACCTTGTAATAAGTATGTGAGTTTTTTATGACTAACGTGAATCCATGGATGTACGCACTCTTACCACCTCATATTTGCTAGGCTCTTCGGTACCATGCATCACACATTCTCACCTCAAGGATTGGTGCAAACTTCGTCGATGCATCCAAACCCCGCGACAAGATACGATCTGTTGCACATAAGCCTCCTTATATCTTCCTCAAAACAGTCACCATACCTACCTATCATGACATTTCCATAGCCATTCCGAGATATATTGTCATGCAACTTCCATCGTCACATCATATGACTAGCACCTACATTGTCATATTGCTTTGCATGATCATGTAGCTGACATAGTATTTGTGGAAAATCCATCGTTCAACATTATCATTCATGTTACGCTAGATCATTGCACATCCTGGTACACTACGAGAGACATTCATATAGAGTCATATTGTTTAGTAGTTTTTCATATAGAGTTGTAAGTAAATAGAAGTGTGATGCTATTCATTATTTTAGGGCACTGTCTTAGTGAGGAAAGGATGATGGAGACAATGATTCCCCCACAAGTCGGGATGAGACTCCGTACAAAAAATAAAAGAAAAAAGAGAAAGAAAAAGCGAAAAAGAGAAAAAAGAAAAAAAGGAAAAAAGAAAAAAGGAGAAAAAGAAAAAAATGAGAGAAAAGAGAGAAGGGACAGTGCTACTACCTCCTTTTCCACACTTGTGCCTCAAAGTGGCACCATGTTTTTCATATAGAGAGTCTCTTGTTTTGCCACTTTCATATGCTAATGGGAATTTATCATTATAGAACTTGGCTTGTATATTTCAATGACGGGTTTCTCAAATGCCCGAGGTCTTCATGAGAAAACAAGTTGGATGCACACCCACTTAGCTTCAGTCGAGCTTTCATACACTTATAGCTCTAGCCCATCCATTGCATGGCAATCCCTACTCCTTGCATTGATATCTATTGATGGGCATCTCCATAGCACATTCCGAGTTGATGCGAGACTTTCATCTTCACTTTTACCCCTTTGAAACCTACCATCATATTCTATTCCACCTATATGCTATGTCCATGGTTCACTTTCATGTATTGCGCGAGTAATAAAAAGATGAAGCGCGTTAAGAAGTACGATCCAAGTGCTTGGTTCGACAGCAAGGTGCTCATGATTTATACTTTATGCTAGGAAGACCAAGCATGACAGACCATAAGATTTTGTAGGGATAGCGTTCTTTAGCACTGTTATTTTGAAAGGACATGGTTGTGTGCTAGTAAACCTGAGTATGGATGTCTTTTTTTTTCAAATGATAGACTATTGTCTTGAATCACTTGTATCTTAATATTCATGACATGATTAGATATTTGTCCAAGATTATGTTAGGAATAATTCCACATAAAAATTATCTTTTATCATTTACTTACTCGAGGACGAGCATGAATTAAGCTAGGGGATGCTCATTCGTCTCCTTTGTATATATAATTTTTGATTGTTTCATGCCAATATTATACATCATTCATATAATTTTGGCAACATTTTATATTATTTTTGGGACTAACTTATTTATCCAGTACCGAGTGCCACTTCGTGCTTTTTGTGTGTTTCTTCTTTTCGCAGAAAATTCATACCAAACGGAGTCCAAACGCGATAAAAGTTTATGGATTTTTTGGAATATATGTGAATTTTCAAAAGGAGAATCAATGCAACACGATGCCCGAGGAAGGTACGAGACAACTGGGCGCGGTCGGGGGGGGGGGGGGTAGCTGTGCCGTGTTAGCTCGTGCCTCCCCCTTAAGTTAGTTGGGGCCTTACATTCATTGCAAGAAAGATAATTTTCCGATAAAATTCCCCTCAATATTTTAGCCCGTTCGGAGTTACGGATCTCCGGATATTTAATAAACGATGAAGGGCGAGAAAACAAAAGTGAAAATAGGAAAGAAACACACACACACACACACACACACACACACACACACACACACACACACACACACACATATATATATATATATATATATATATATATATAGAGAGAGAGAGAGAGAGAGAGAGAGAGAGAGAGATCCAATCTCGAAGGGGCTCTTGCCCTCCGGGAGACATGGTGGCAATGGACCAGAGGATAAAATATCCCCCATACAGAGGGAGACCAAGGAATAAAAGAAGGAGGGGGCTCTCTGGCCCTCCCTCCCGGTGGAGCCGGAGCGCCACCAGGGCAACCAACGTGACGTCTATCTACACCAACAACTTCATCGCCATCACCACCAACTCTCTCCTCCTCTATGCAGCGGTGTAACCCCCCCCCCCCTTGTAATTTCTACTTAAACATGGTGCTTAATGCTATATACTATTATCCAATGATGTGTGGCTATCCCAGGATGTTTGAGTAGATTTATTTTGTCATATGGGTTAATTATGGTATGATGTTATTGATATGAGTTGTATGTTGATATGGTGATGTCCTAAGGTGCCCTTCGTGCTGCACACACGTGAGGGAATCCTGCTGGAGGGTTTGCAATATGTTCATGTTTCACTTATAATGGGTGGCTAGAGTGATAGAAGCTTACACCCGAGTAAGGGGAATGTTTGCGTATGGGAGTAAAGAGGACTTGATGTTTAATGCTATGGTTGGGTTTAACTTAATGATTTCTAGTAGTTGCGGATGCTTGCTAGAGGTCCAATAATAAGTGCATATGATCCAAGTACAGAAAGTGTGTTAGCGTATGCCTCTGCTTCATTGCATATGACAAATATCTATCATCTTATATTAAATTGCCTTCAAGCAATCTTTCTCTTCCGTTACACAAAAAGCTTTCTACTAAACAACTAACTTAATTAATCTTTAACTAAATAACCCCTAATTTTTATCTACTTGTTCTTTATTATGTTGCAAACCTATGTGTTACACCTACTAAGTACTTCTTATTTCCTTCCCGCAAAGTAGTTTTATACTTGTCCTAGATAAAGTAAGCATTAGCATGCGTAGAGTTGAATGAGTGGTAGCTATAACTTGGAGAATATTAAATCTACATTTAGCTCCTCATTGGGTTTGACACTCTTACTTATCAAAAAGGATACAATGACCCCCTACGTTTGTGGGTTCTAGTGATTTTAACGAGATGTTGAGTTTGGATGAGTACGACGACATCAGACATCAAAGCCAGAGCCAGATTCAAGGTTCTCAAGATGCAGTCGATATATGCAGATTAGTTGATCTGGGTTTTCAAGGACGAGCATGGACCTTTGAGAAAAAGGTTTCGGTTGGGGGGGACCTTTGAGAAAAAGGTTTCGGTGCAAGGGGTTGCACGTCTACCACCGTGTTCAGACGCGAGAGGGGCCGCACCACCTACAGTGAAAAAGCGACAGCGGATCAATGCACCGATTGTTTGAGCGCGATGTATTTCCGACAGAAGGAGTTCGAGCGATGTCGTCGGGCTGCCACATCCTGTGAGCTGCAGAGTGCAAGCCAGACGACCATCTCCTCCTTGGGGCGCCATGAGATGAGGTCAAGGTCGACATATCTCGAGGTGAAGGTCTCGGATCCACTTCTCGCCATGCTGGAGAAGGCTGGATATCGCGAGAGGTGATGTCGGGTGGCAGAGGGGAGTGGAGGGGAGGAGATGGAAGTGGCTAGGGTTTGGTCCGGCGAGCGGATGTTGAAGAATATATGTGGGACGTGTGGGCCAGCGTGGGCTGGGTCTGACATGGCGGACGCTCTCGGACGCCCTCGTATCCGCTCCATATTTGGGTTGGATATGTGGGGTGTCGATCAGCCCGGTTGTTTCACACTGTTTGAGACGTTCGTCTGGATCGTTTTTTGTGACCAGTATGTGACCGGGCAACCTGCCCGGATGTTTGAGATGGGTTTGAGGTAGATACATCCGATATATGCATACTTGACATGCCATAATTTGGGCATCATCCTTTTGACCAAATAGGCTCTATGTCTTACAAACAAAACTATAATGTCCTTAAGCTCCTCTCATTATTGCCTACCTCTAAATTCCTCTTTCTACTTGAGAATATAGTTTTGTTGTTACAAGTATTTTGCTACACCATGGGTGCTCTTACACACTTACTTTTCAGCAACGGTGTTGGCTAAAATGAAAAGGAACGATTTTTGTGACTGAACTAATAACCATAATCTTCTAGGTCTATCAATTTTCTTCTTCGGATGCCCAAATAAAAATAGTCATCAAAACAAACACATGCATAAATCAACAAAAATATATGAATCCAAATGGTTATGGAAATATCAATTCATCGTTGACACACAATTGTTTCCTTTATTTTGATTCTAAATGATGGCTTACTCCATTACTTATTGACCTAGTTTGATTTTGAAAGAAGGCATGCAATGACGAAGCTTGACCAAGATCTTTGGGGGGACCAAATAGAATGTATGAACTACTGGAGGGGTCAAACTTACAAAATTTCACAATCTAAGCTCTTTCCCTAAACTGTTTATGCCTACACGTGCTAATCCTGGGGGTGACAACAGCCCCGGCAATGCACTAAGCTCCACCACTAAAGACATGTACGATGGTCGGCATTAGCCCTCACTAGAGAGGTTGGGCGCGCCGTTGGTTTTGTTGCATTTCTTAAAAAAATAGTCTGTTTTAAAATATAAGGTATTTTTTTTGAAAAGTCAAAGCTTTTAAGTTTGATCAAATTTATAGAAAAATATTTTAAAATCCATAATATCAAATTGGTATATGGTAGATTCATCATGAAATGGTTTTCCATACTTTTTTGTTTAATATTGTGGGTGTCGATATTTTTTGCTTTAAACATGGTCAAAGGTAAAGAAATTCGATTTTCCAAAAAATAACACCCTATATATTTTGAACTTATGAGATATTTAGTTCGGCGGGTGAGGGAGATGATGAAGTGTGTTTTGTTTTATTTATAATCAAGTGATCCGATGGGGCTTTTGTAGCGTGGTATGTGTTATCCGCTAAGCGACATATATTTAGGGGAAATTTTGGGTGTGAATCACTGCGCATACTATATTGGTGCTACACTATTACCTAGTTACTTTGTTTTCCCTAGGTGGTGGGATGATGCACCGGATTAATATGCTTTTATTGGCCGGTTGTTGTTGATTGATTTGAAAAATCATTGGCCCTGTCAAAATCGTAAATCAAATAAAAAATTGAGTACCTAGTGAAAGAACTTTAAAATTAGAGAAGATGCATAATTAAATAATTGAATGGAAAAACTCATTAAGAAATTATTCACCCCGGTCAAATCGGATGACCCAAGTTTAAATTGAACACCTTAATTAATTGTGAGGCCTTCAAAATTAGGAAGCATAGTGCATAGTATAAAAGAATTGAATGAGAGAGCTTTAACAAATAGTTGAGCTGGTCAAAACTGGGTGATCCAATTTCAATTGAATACCTAAACTAAATGTGGACTCTTTAAAACAATCGGGCTTAGTGTTATAGAGGATGTGCATTCAAGTTGGATATGATGAAGACATATGATAGACTTGAATGGAGCTATCTAAGAGCAATTACAGAAAAGCATGGCTTTGCACCATCATGGATTAACATTGTCACGCACATCGTAAGCTCAGTTTGATTTCCAGTCATGTTCAATGGATCAAAATCATAGGAATTCAAACCCACCACGGGTATTTGGCAGGGAGATCCAATCTCTCCATACCTTTTCTTGTTATCGGCAAATAGCCTTTCACCCCTCTTAAAATCCCAACATGAGTCATCTCAACTTAGTGGAATCAAGGTGGCACCATCGGCCCCACCGACGAACCACCTTTTATTAGCAGATGACAACTCGATTTTTTCTAGGGCAAGTTTAAATGGAGAAGAAGAAAGTATGATACCTACTTGAGACCTATTGTGTAGCTTCTAGACAAAGAATTAATAAAGAGAAGTCCACTATCTTCTTCAGCAAGCGGTGTCCACAGATAGTTCGAGATACTGTCAAAGGCCATCTTCATGTTTTGAATAAAACTTTAAGAGACAAATACTTGGGTTATGCCGATAGATGTGCGACACTCGAAGATGGGCACTTTCCAATATATAAGCGACTGAGCATGGGAGAAGGTAAAGGGGTTGTCGTGATTTTATCATGACAAATGTCCTAGTGTGAGGACTTAGACGTGAGGCCATCACGACCGGGTGGTTAGCTTGTCGGGGTTGATTGGAATCGAGAGACACGGTTTACCCAGGTTTCGCCCCTCGCGATCGAGATAAAAGCCTACGTCCTACTTTGTGTGTATTGCTTTGAGATCAATTACAAGGGATCAAATTCGCTTGACCTAGCTATTGATCGATTGTAACTTAAGCCTATTGGCCTCACGGACTCGCCTTTATATATAGGTCGAGGCCCTAGGCTTACAAGGGCCGGTGTCGTGATATGATTCGTGACCGAGTATGCTTCTAACCCACCTTGCCTCCTAAGCAAGGAAACTCTGGGCGACCTTCCACCTCTTGGGCCTCGAGTCACCGTCTTCGGGTATTGGGCCACCAAGCGGCTTAATGGATAAGTCGTCTTGTCGGCCTTAATCCTCCACGTCTCTGCCTATATGGCATACTGCCTATGAGCCACCATCTAGCGACCTGGCCCAATAGGACAGGTTATACCGTGGGGTTATATCCCCAACAGGGGTGGATGAGTCAACTTGTGTCAGCATGAGGCAAGGATGTACCAATTAAATCAGTTTCCTAAGCTATCCCAATCTATTCTATGTCATGCTTCAAGTTGCCGAGAGGCTTGTTGGAAGGACATGGATGTCGCCTAGAGGGGGGAGGGGGAATAGGCGCTTTAAAATAATTACGGTTTAGGCTTGAACAAATGCGGCATAAAACTAACGTTTAATTAGTCAAGCACAAAACGTAAAACAACTAGACTCACCTATGTGCACCAACACCTTATGCTAAGAAAAATAAACAATTAAGTGATAGCAATATATATAATAAGAAACAACATGGCTATCACAAAGTAAAGTGCATAAGTAAAGGGCTCGGGTAAGGGATAACCAAGGCACAGAGAGATGACGATGTATCCTGAAGTTCACACCCTTGCAGATGCTAATCTCCGTTTGGAGCGGTGTGGATGCAGAATTCTCCCCAAGAAGCCACTAGGGCCACCGTAATCTCCTCATGCCCTCGCGCAATACAAGGCACCGTGATTCCACTAAGGGACCCTTGAGGGAGGTCACTGAACCCGTACAAATGGCAACCCTTGGGGGCGGTCACCGAACCCGTACACTTTGGCAACCCTTGGGGATGGTCACCGGTACCCATACAAATTGCTTGGGGTGATCTCCATAACCTAATTGGAGACCACGACACTTGCCCGGAGCTTTACACCATAGTGATTGAGCTTTGAGGCACCACCAAGAATCTAGGATGCCAAAGCACCCAAGATGAACAAGCTCTAGGGTACCAAGCACCCAAGAGTAATAAGCTTCTCAAACTTAACTTCCACATATCACCGCGGAGAACTCAAACTGATGCAACTAATGCAATGGAAAGAACACACGAAGTAGTCAATTCCCTCACACTCAAATCGGTCCACAACAACAAAAGCTATGGAGAAATATGAGAGGAAGAACAAGGATCTCACAAAGAACTCCAAGATTTAGATCCAAGGGGTTCCCCTTAGATAGAGGAGGAAGTGATAGGTGGAAATGTGGATCTAGATCTCCTCTCCCTTTTCCCTCAAGAACTAGCAAGAATCGTTGGAGGGATTGAGATTTAGCAAGCTCGAGGAAGAAAAACAACGGGGGAAGAACACGAGCTTAAGAGTTCGAAACCATTGGGGAAGAAGACCCCTTAAATAGGTTCCTCCAAATCCAATCGTTATGCACTGGCGAGCGGTGCTTCCGCTGGCACGGAAGTTTCAATCCACGATGTGCTACACAGAGACTCCAGGAGGCGGTAGTGCCGCTGGAGCGGTACTACCGCTCCCACCAGCGGTACTACCACTAGGTGTTGCAAGTGTGGGTGAAACCGCCATAGTAGAGAAAAACAGGGCGTACTACCGTACACAGTGGTACTACCGCCCATTACTGCCTTTATACTACCACCCCAAAGGAAAGTTCTACCATGAGAGAAAAATATAAGCGGTAGTAAGGCGTAAATGGAGAGCTGCAGTACCGCCCGAGCGGTACCATCACTTCCACCGCAGCGGTACTTCCGCTTAACAGAATAAACTGCCCTCGCACTAAAACTGCCATAACTTTCTCATGAGCTCCGAATTGAGCAAACTCAAGCTTGTTGGATAGCACATGACGAGTACATCATAGAAGATGAATATGGACTCCATTTTTGATGAAATAGAGCTTGTAAAAAGATGACCATAAGCTCAAGAACCCACATAGAGAAAAATCAACCAAGAACCAAGAAAGATGACGATGCCAAGAATGCAATGATTTGAGCTCTCAATGAACGATACGATCAAGCTACTCACTTGAGAGCCCCCCTTGATAGTACGACAATCGATCCTATAACCCGGTCTCCCAACTAACACCATTAGACTGGTGAAATAGGAAACCTATCAAGGGCAAACCTTTGCCTTGCACATAGTCCACTTGAGCTAGATAATGACGATCTTGACTTCCTCAAGATGGACCACCTTGATTGATTGCGTTGGCTTGATGAAGACCGGTTAATTACTCCCCCATACTCCACTATGGGTGAGACACTCTTTGGCGCATCTTCACAAGTCCATTGTCAACACAATGGACGACAAGCTTAAGCATGATCTCTTCATGATGCACCACTTGAACTTGCACACTGGAATCTTGATGGCGATCACCACTTGATGTCATCCTACATGGGTTGTATGAGATCTTCCTCTTGACGCAAGACCATAGAAATACACCTAACCTCACATAGAACTCTCATGTAGACCATGGGTTAGTACACAGGGCATAATGGATAATACTTACCATACCATGCGATGACTTGATCCCTCTCAGTACATCTTGTACGCTATTTGTGTTGATCAACTTGATTCACTCTTTGACTTAGTCTTGGTCAACCTTGTACCTTATCTTCTGTATTCATAGATATGATATCTTGAAGGTAAACATGAATGCTCACAAAATCTTCTTCTTCAAGACATGCTTGAAATAAGCTCAACTCTCACACGACCAATATTTGGATAAAACCTTGAATACCACATTGGTCACCATATAAACTCCTTGAAATCCACAGATGGACTTCAAGAAGTGACTATGGACAAATCTTTCAAATGTAATTGAAGGCAACCATTAGTCCATAGAGATTGTCATCAGTTACCAAAACCACACATGCAGAAATATGCTCTAACACTTGTGAAAAAAATATTAAATCTATTATCCGCAAATTCTGGTGGGGATGCAAACAAGGACAAAGGAAGCCAGCGTAGATGTGTTGGGAAGTTAAGATGATGCCTAAGTACTTGGATGGGCTCGGGTTTCGTGACATGGAAATTTTTAAGGTTGCACTTTTATCGTGATAGGCACGGAGACTGTTGCAAGAGCCAAATTCTTTGAGTGCTAGAATTTTGAAAGCAACTTATTACCCAAATGGGGATATCTCGACAGCAGAATTGGGAGCGCACCCCTCCCATATTTGGCGTCCAATCTTAGATGGGGAGAGATTATGAAACAAGGCATTATAAAGAGGATCAGAAATGGGCAACATACAAAGATATGGACTGATAATTGGATACCTAATCACTACTGAAATTCAGAAATTTGCCGTCTGCCATGGCGGATGGCAAAGAGGGAAACCACTGACGGCAATGGCTTTGCCGTCGGTCAGCAGACAGCAAAAAAAAATCCGGTGAAGAGGTTCTTTGCCGTGTGCTTTTTTAAAGTGGACGGCAAAGAATCTTTGCCATGAGGGGGCAGACGGCAAATTAGATGGGACGACACGTACACCAACGGCCCCGTTAAGTGTTAACGGCAGGCCTCCTCTCTTTGCCGTTGGCCATCCCCCCTTTGCCATGTGGGGGCAAGCGGCAAAGGGGGGAACCAACCCCCTCTCTCTCCCCTCTTTGCCGTCTGCCATCCCACCTTTCCCATGTGGGGGCAGACGGCAAAGAGGGGAGAGAGAGGGGGCTGGTTCCCCCCTTTGCTATGTGGGGCAGATGGCAAAGAGGGGGAATCAGCCCCTCTCTCTCCCCTCTTTGCCGTCTGCCATCCCTCCTTTGCCATGTGGGGGCAGACGACAAAGGGGGGAACCAGCCCCTTTTTAATTTATTTTTTTATTATATCCAGCATTTTTCACAATAATCAGGATATATGTATATATATATATTTGACATAAATAAATTTCTGTCCATACTCATAACCATATTAAAATAACTTTCATCCATAGTACATACATATTATGCAAGTTGCATCCGTACCAAACCATATATTACACCAGTTTCATCCACATGCATACAAATTTTCATATATATCCATATACTACAATAGTTTCAATACAAGCTTCCGTGAAGCCATGGTACAAGAAATCATCTTCAAGCATTCCATCAATATAATCCAAGCTTCCCGTGAAGTGAATGTAATCTGCAAAATGACAAATAAGAAAGTTAAAAGAATAATACTAGGTGAAGAAGTATATAGGTTATTTAGGAGAAAAATTAGCTAAGTATAGGCCATTTAATAGTTAAGTTAGGTGGAATAGGTCATCTTGGAGGTACATAGCCTTATTATGTCATTTAGGAGAGAACTTAGCTAAGTATAGGTCATTCTAGAGCTAATTTGGATAAAAATATGTCATTTTGTAGCCAACTATGATTATTAATCCATTTTGACCTTATTATGTCATTTTGGAGCTAAATTAGTCATTTTAATGAGCTAACCAAGGTTCTTATGATGTTTTTACCTAACTATGCTAATTATGTCATTTTGGAGAATAATTAGCTAAGTATGTCTTTGTTGGGGAAAATAACCTACGTAGAAGAAGAAAGAGAAGAAGCAAGAAGAGAAGAAGCAAGAAGAGAAGAAAAAGAAGAAGAAGGAGGAGGAGGAGAAGGAGGAGGAGAAGGAGAATAAGAAGAAAACAAGAAGGACAAGAAGAAGGAGAAGGAGGAGAAGAAGGAGAAGGAGCTTCTCTCCTCCTTCTCCTTCTCCTTCTTCCTCCTTCTCCTTCTTCTTCTTCTCTTCTTATTCTTCTTCCTTCCTTTCATTTTTCCTCTTTCTTCTCCTCTTGTCCCCTTCTTCGGGCTAAATTAGCTAAGAATGCCTTTTTGGAGCTAATTATGTCATTTCGAGGATAATTAGCTAAGTATAGGTCATTTTTTATTAAAAAGACCACTTTGGAGCTAACTAAGCTAATTATGTCATTTAGGTGGAAGCCTAGCTAACTATAGGTCGTTTCGGAGCTAACTCGGGTAAAATAGGTCATTCCGGAGCAAACTATACTTATTAAGCCATTTTGGATCTAGCTAGGCTAATTATAGGCCATTTAATGCCTAAGTTAGGGGGAATATGTCATCTTGCAGCTACGTAAGCCTTATTATGTCATTTAGGAGAGAACTTAGCTAACTATAGGTCATTTTTTATTAAATAGGTCATTTTGGAGCTAACTAAGCTAATTATGTCATTTTGTAGGATAATTAGCCAATTTGGTCTTTCTTGGATGAGTCTAAGCTACGTAGAAGAGAAAGAGAAGAAGCAAGAAGAGAAGAAGAAGGATGAGGAGGAGGAGGAGGAGAAGGAGAAGGAAGAGGAGAAGAAGAAGAAAAGAAGAAGGAGAAGGAGAAGGAGGAACAAGGAGGAAGAAGAAGGAGAAGGAGGAGCTCCTTCTCCTTCTTCTACACCTTCTTCTCCTTCTTATTATCCTCCTCCTTCTCTTCTTCTTCTTCTCTTCTTCTTCTTCTTCCTTCCTTTCATTTTTCCTCTTTCTTCTCCTCTTGTCCCCTTCTTCGGGCTAAATTAGCTAAGAATGCCTTTTTGGAGCTAATTATATCATTTCGAGGATAATTAGCTAAGTATAGGTCATGTTTTATTAAATAGACCATTTTGGAGCTAACTAAGCTAATTATGTCATTTAGGTGAAATCCTAGCTAACTATAGGTCGTTTCGGAGCTAACTTGGGTAAAATAGGTCATTCCGGAGCAAACAATGCTCATTAAGCCATTTCGGATCTAGCTAGGCTAATTATAGGCCATTTAATACCTATGTTAGGGGGAATAGGTCATATTGCAGCTACGTACGCCTTATTATGTCATTTAGGATAGAACTTAGCTAACTATAGGTCATTTTTTTATTAAATAGGTCATTTTGGAGCTAACTAAGCTAATTATGTCATTTTGTAGGATAATTAGCCAATTTAGTATTTCTTGGATGAGTCTAAGCTACGTAGAAGAAGAGAAAGAGAAGAAGCAAGAAGAGAAGAAGAAGTAAAAGAAGAAGGTGGAGGAGGAGGAGGAGGAGAAGGAGAAGGAAGAGGAGAAGAAGAAGAAAAGAAGAAGGAGAAGGAGAAGGAGGAAGAAGGAGAAAGAAGAAGGAGAAGGAGGAGATCCTTCTCCTTCTACTCCTTCTTCTCCTTCTTCTTCTCCTCCTCCTTCTCTTCTTCTTCTTCTCTTCTTCTTCTTCCTTCCTTCCTTTCATTTTTCCTCTTTCTTCTCCTCTTGTCCCCTTCTCCGGGCTAAATTAGCTAAGAATGCCTTTTTGGAGCTAATTATGTCATTTCTAGGATAATTAGCTAAGTATAGGTCATGTTTTATTAAATAGACCATTTTGGAGCTAACTAAGCTAATTATGTCATTTAGGTGGAAGCCTAGCTAACTATAGGTCGTTTCGGAGCTAACTTGGGTAAAATAGGTCATTCCGGAGCAAACTATGCTTATTAAGCCATTTTGGATCTAGCTAGGTTAATTATAGGCCATTTAATACCTAAGTTAGGGGGAATAGGTCATCTTGCAGCTACGTAAGCCTTATTATGTCATTTAGGAGAGAACTTAGCTAACTATAGGTCATTTTTTATTAAATAGGTCATTTTGGAGCTAACTAAGCTAATTATGTCATTTTGTAGGATAATTAGCCAATTTCGTCTTTCTTGGATGAGTCTAAGCTACGTAGAAGAAGAGAAAGAGAAGAAGCAAGAAGATAAGAAGAAGTAAAATAAGAAGGAGGAGGGGGAGGAGGAGGAGAAGGAGAAGGAAGAGGTGAAGAAGAAGAAAAGAAGAAGGAGAAGGAGAAGGAGGAAGAAGGAGGAAGAAGAAGGACAAGGAGGAGCTCCTTCTCCTTCTTCTCATTCTTCTTATCCTCCTCCTTCTCTTCTTCTTGTTCTCTTCTTCTTCTTCTTCCTTCCTTCCTTCCTTTCATTTTTCCTCTTTCTTCTCCTCTTGTCCCCTTCTTCGGGCTAAATTAGCTAAGAATGCCTTTTTGGAGCTAATTATGTCATTTTGAGGATAATTATCTAAGTATAGGTCATGTTTTATTAAATAGACCATTTTGGAGCTAACTAAGCTAATTATGTCATTTAGGTGGAAGCCTAGCTAACTATAGGTCGTTTCGGAGCTAACTTGGGTAAAATAGGTCATTCCAGAGCAAACTATGCTTATTAAGCCATTTTGGATCTAGCTAGGCTAATTATAGGCCATTTAATACCTAAGTTAGGGGGAATAGGTCATCTTGCAGCTACGTAAGCCTTATTATGTCATTTAGGAGAGAACTTAGCTAACTATAGGTCATTTTTTATTAAATAGGTCATTTTGGAGCTAACTAAGCTAATTATGTCATTTTGTACGATAATTAGCCAATTTGGTCTTTCTTGGATGAGTCTAATCTACGTAGAAGAAGAGAAAGAGAAGAAGCAAGAAGAGAAGAAGAAGTAAAAGAAGAAGAAGGAGGAGGAGGAGGAGGAGGAGAAGGAGAAGGAAGAGGATAAGAAGAAGAAAAGAAGAAGGAGAAGGAGAAGGGGGAAGAAGGAGGAGGAAGAAGGAGAAGGAGGATCTCCTTCTCCTTCTTCTACTCCTTCTTCTCCTTCTTCTTATCCTCCTCCTTCTCTTCTTCTTCTTCTTCTCTTCTTCTTCTTCTTCCTTCCTTTCATTTTTCCTCTTTCTTCTCCTCTTGTCCCCTTCTTCGGGCTAAATTATCTAAGAATGCCTTTTTGGAGCTAATTATGTCATTTCGAGGATAATTAGCTAAGTATAGGTCATGTTTTATTAAATAGACCATTTTGGAGCTAACTAAGCTAATTATGTCATTTAGGTGGAAGCCTAGCTAACTATAGGTCGTTCCGGAGCTAACTTGGGTAAAATAGGTCATTCCGGAGCAAACTATGCTTATTAAGCCATTTTGGATCTATCTAGGCTAATTATAGGCCATTTAATACCTAAGTTAGGGGGAATAGGTCATCTTGCAGCTACGTAAGCCTTATTATGTCATTTATGAGAGAACTTAGCTAACTATAGGTCATTTTTTATTAAATAGGTCATTTTGGAGCTAACTAAGCTTACTAAGCCATTTTGGAGTTAACTAAGCTTATTAAGCCATTCCGGAGCAAACTATGCTTATTAAGCCATTTTGGAGCTAACTAAGCTAATTATGTCATTTAGATGGAAGTCTAGCTAATTTTTATTAAAGCACTAGAAATAACATACCATTATCGTCATCACGACGGTGAAGCACGGTGGCTCTGGCTTGTTTCACCTAGAGAAGGCTCCACTTTAGAAGGGTCGTGCGATGCGTTTCGGGAGATATTCTGCACCAAACATCGTTTGCAATGTGTCGTTAGCATGAGGACACTCTTAAGATCACTGCACTGAAATGAAACTCACCGTCCCCGCCACGTTAATGACTGGCATCGGCGGAGGGACTTGGCCGCTCTTCTCGCACATAGACTGTACATTTGGTTTCGACAAGTCAAACTTTTTATTTATTAATGAAACGGACATTCAAATGCAAGATTTGAAATAACATGAAGAAGAAACTTACCACGAAGAGCTCGTATATGGCCCTGTTAGACGCATCATTGCGTGCCCTCTCCGCCTCCACCAATGCAGTCATCATCTCCTCCAGCTCCCTAATCTCCTTATCCTTCTCCGCCATAGCCGTCTGCATTGCCTCTCTCTCTTTCTAAATAGCAGCCTGCAACACAACTCATTGTTAGCAATGTAATCATATTAGTTCCAATGCAGAACATAATGCGGAAAGATAGTTGAGTCCATTAAACTAACCTTGATGGCGAGCTCGACTGGTCGTGGACGACGTGTTATCTCCGGACAGGAGCTCGTTTGGCGTGCCTTTATCTGCCGGAGAGTGCTAGAAAAACGTATAAGGCCGTCTCCAATGGCGATCGAGCCATGGGGCCTCCCGTTGCCAGCTATCATCACCAGCTCTGGATCAATAGGCCCCTCACTCGGGTTAAAGTCCTCCCCTTTCCTCGCCTTCCCGTCATCTCTGTACTTCACGAGCTTGTGGTGGGAGGAGATGTTGGTGGAGTTTTCTGGATGCTCGAGGTCAGACTCAGAGAATGCCTTGACCTTCTTGTACGAGGCAGTATGGGCCATCGCATACAAGTCGTACATCTGTGGCACCTCTGTCTTATTGTGACACGCCTAAAAGAGAGAGAGAGGAAAATTGTATTAGTAAAGGGCTCAAGATAGCATTAAGAATGAATTGCATGAGGCATGAAGCAAACCACATACCCAGTTCTTGCCAAATTAGGTTAACTTGACGCTCCCTTGATGGTGTGGCACACCAACCATTTTGCCACGCCTCTCCTTGGCGTTGTTGTGGCTGGCCTCCCACGTTTCGGAGCACCACTGATCCACCAAGGCCTCCCAACAATCCATCTTATCCACACACCATCTCGGGGGCACCTAAGTTAATAAAGAGAAATTTGAGCGCGTAAGAACCAAATCAAGGAAACTAACTACAAAGCCTTAATAATATGTAATTACCTTCATGTATTGCTCCTTCTCCATCTTAGTATCACAGCACTTCGCCTTGTCAATCCTAATACGCCGGGTGGCATAGTAGTCTCGAACAGCCTGCACCCGAGCCTCGTGCCGAAATTTTTGAAGTAGGCGGTGACATTCGGTTTCGATAACCTTTGCCGCGTCCTCCTCGTATCCCTCCTCACACCTGTAGTAGGTCTGCAAACGAGACAACACCGATTAGTACAATAAATAGCTATGGTTGATATATAGAAGGAGAAATTACCTAGAACTGTCGGATCACCATGTCGGCCCTCGTGTGGCACAAAACACCGTCGATCTCCACCTCCGGCGGGGCCGGGGCACCCAAGTAGTGCACCCAGGTCATTCCTACCTCCCGCTCCCGACCGGGCAACATAACAAACCCTGGGAAGTTTTTACGGCAAAGCACACCAAGGACGCTGTTGGGCTTGCGGACACCCTTGGCAACAATCCAACCCCTATGGTATGACAAATTAAAGCCAAAACATTAGATATTTGAGAAAACGCGAAGGAAAAAGGTTAAATAAGAGTAAATTAACTTACTTGTCCCCATTTGGCCTAATCGACCACCTCTGCTCGGGGGTCGCCGGCATGAGCGGGAGCCCCGTACTACCACGCTGGTAGACGGTAGCCCCCTCACCCAGCTCCTTGTCGCTACCAGCATGGCCACTTGGCTCAGCCCAGGTATCCCACTGGGTCTCTTTGGACATACCCTCATCCCTGCTTTGCTCCGGAGTCGCCTGGAATGAAGCCTCTGGGACACGAGTCTCGTGGGTCGAAGGCTCGTCGACCTGAGGCTCGTCGACCCGAGGCTCGTGAACCGGAGACCGTGTAGCCTCCACCTCAGACGAATCCACCCTAGAAGTCCTGTGCTCACGTGAATCAGCTTGGGGTGGTGGCGGAGACCGTGTAGCCTCCACCTCAGAAGGCATGGCAGCCACCGCCCTACCTCTCCCGCGGCCACGTGTACCTTTAGTACAACATACATACCAATATGAGTAATAAAATGTACATAAATACCAATATGCATAAAACATGAGTATAACATAAATACCAACATGAATACAACATGTACCTTTAATACCTCTCCATTTCGCGGGGTGTCGTGGTTTTGTCACGGCAGATGTCCTCGCACCTTGGTGGCGACTCAAAGGGGTTAAGCGGGCGAGACACGACGATTTACCCAGGTTCGGCCCCTCGTGAGGAGGTAAAAGCCTACGTCCTGCTTTGGTTTGTATTGATGTGGTTTCGATCACAAGGAGGGCGTAACTCGCCGAACCTAGCACTCGATGATTTCTAACCTACCCTCTCCTCCCCTAGGACTCGCCTTTATATACAGGTCGAACCCCTAGGGTTTACAAGGATACTTTCCTTCCTACAAATCGTGACTCCTGTGGTCTCTAAGTCGCCGTCCTTCAAAGCTTGGAGACCTTCCAGAAATCATGAACCGTCATACGACCTTGATCCGGCCAGGACAAGGCCCAAATAATTGTTTAGGTGAATCGCCTGATTGGTAACCCGGCCCAACTAGGGCGGGTCATTAACAGGTAATATCCCCAACATTAGGCCCCAGATTGACTTGAACTTTTTTCACGCCAATACTTCCTCTCAGTTGAAGGCGATTCATTCCTCATTTTTCTCCATATGTCAGAAATTGTAACCCGCCATCTGGCACCGAAAAATCTTTAAGTCGCCAAACCATTTCTTGTTGGCATCTTCTTATCCCTCGATTTGCGGGAAGACTGACATAATCCCAACGGATCTTAGTGCATCGTTATCCCAAAATCTTCGGAACGCTATTATGGCGAATCTTTTTATTCCCCGACGGTTCCCGCTCACGGTGCCTCGATTCCAGCGCCTGCCCTGATAAATCTATGGGGGGGGGACAGGACTGGTGCTTCTCACCTACCAGTCTCGTCAATCTCCTCCCCATTATCACAGCGAGGAAGTCTCATCGCCTCCCGAGGGCTCCGCCGCTGACCGTACTTTCCGTCTTCGTCCGAGAAGCTTCGGCGCCGCCCATAGGTGTTCGCCGTTGTCAAGCTTCGCACCGCGACTGATCCGTCCGTCGCCATTTGACCACCGCATCGTCGTCGACTATCTCGTCGCTCGCCACGAACTCCGCCGCCGTCGAAGATCTCTTCGCTCGACGGGACCTCCGTGCTTCTCCAACAACCTCCGTCACCGTCGGCCTTTTTCGACCGAAAGCATCAGGTTAGGCCACCGCCCATTTAAGAACAGATCCAATCTCCGCTTGAAGCTCCAGCACTGCCATGTTTTTGATGTTCTTCGTGAGCATGTGTTGCATATCCTGAACTGATTAGCACAAATGTCGAGGAGATAGCCCATGCTTTGAATACCTTCATTTATCCGCGCTTACTTGCGAACTTAGAATAATGTTTCATCAAGCGAAGGGCGTCACCTTGCCCTGGTAATAAATTGCTGCATCCAACCACCTTTCTCATGTTTTTTCATCTGTCCAGTAGATCCATAACTTACCTACCGTTTGCAAAAAGCTGTTTCTAGTCTTCACACTTTGATGTTTTGAACGAACGTCTCCATCATCTTTAGAACGCAGCTCTCGTGAATAGCCAAACTTCGTAAGTCGCCATAGCAACCCAACTCGGCTCTTGATATGGCGGGTCAAGTTTTTCCCTCAGTCCGTGGACAAATTACTCGGCGAGTTAAATGAAGTCATTTCACCCCCTTACAGTAGATGTTCGAGGCGTGTAAATTCATACTTTACTTCTTTGTAGCATGGGCGCCGTCTTCAAAAGTGACTGGCTTCCTACCAAAGTCAATGACACCATACTAGCAGACTATGTGAAACCGGGCAACTTGGACCCTCAGAATGTTATCGGCTGGCGTACCGGGTTCGGAGAAGATCTCCCCAACCCCAAAGAAGGGGAGATAGTCGTTTTCGTTGAGCACCTGGATCGAGGTTTTAAGCCGCCCGGACCGAAGTTTCTTAGAGACGCCATGGCTTTCATGAATGTCCGCCTCCAGGATCTGGGACCTAACTCCATAAGTAACTTATGCCAATTCCAAGTATTCTGTGAGGCTTATCTGCGGATTGAACCCTCTGTCCCCTTATTCTGGCACTTTTTCCATCTGAATCGCCAAACGGAATTTCACAATGGCCCCAGCCTGGAACTCGGCGGTGTCAATGTCCAGCGCCGCAGGGATAGCCCGTTTCCCTCACTCACCATGCCCAGCCATCCCAAAGGTTGGGACGAGTCTTGGTTCTACTGTCAAGAGACCTTTCCTGCAGGCGAAAACAAGCTTCTGGGCTACAGGAAAGATCGCCTTCCAACAAACTTCAAGCTTCCAGACAAGCTCACCAAGGAGGAGGAATCAGAATTCATCCCAGTATTGTCCGAGTTAAGATCCTTGACAAACAACGGCCTTACTGGGGTTGACCTAATCCGCTGCTGGGTCGAATGGCGCATCCTCCCTCTGAGTCGCCGGGACGGGCTAATGTGCGAATTTGATGGCACCCTAGATCATCCTCAATGTTATTTCCATACGGCTTTAACAGAAAAGGATATTGTCACCATCATCAAGAAGCTGACTCGCGAGCCTGCGGGAAAATGCGGCCAAATCGGCCTCAAGCCTTTCTGCAAAATTAATCCGGCGCCCAAGGTGAGCAAATCTAACCCGCCTTTGGTCTTTACTTCTTATGTTTCACTTGTATTGTGGTTTTTGTAACATATGCTATTTCAGAAAGGCGATAAATTTTGGTCCAGGAAACCCAAAAGGCCATCCATGAAAAATGTTAAGCCGCCCTTAAAGAAAACCAGGGGCAAGGGCAAAGCTGCTGCAGCTGAGCCATCCGAAGTCGATGAGTCTCAAGTCGGCGATGCACTTTCGGAGGTAAAAATCCATCCTCTTTTCACTCGCCATCCACTACTGTTAATCTTTGTATTTATATCTCTGCCTTTCTTGAAATAGAATGAAGACAACGAAAGCCAGGAGGACTCTGTTGAGGTAATTTCTGTTTCCTCCGATTCATCTCCTTCTCCACCTAAGCCGGCCAGGCGAATTTGTGGGAAAGTTCCCTTCTCATGCCCAAATGCTTGTTTGGACCCAAATTTCCTACTGAAGAAAGCACAACATACTTCAAATCAGAAGACCCGAAGTCATTCCGGTGATCTAGTGTCCGGCTTACCAGCAACGAACAAGAGGAAACCAAATGAGGTACTTATGAATAACAATTCTTCATGTTTCTTTGGATCACATCTGTAACCCGCATATATTGTTGACGTATAATTCTTGCAGAACTCTCCTCCTACATCTGGCGACTCAGTGATGTCGACACTTCCGCCAATGATTCGAGTTCCTGGGTAAGTCTTTTGATAATCTTACTTTGAATCCTGAGGGTAATAAACTTTCAGTTCCTTAATGCGCTTCTCCCTTCTTTTAGGGCACATGCCAAGAAAAGGAAAACCAGCGGACCAACTCCTGTCACAACTTCAGAGCCCATCAAAGAGTCAGTGCCGATCCAGGACAACCCGGACCAAGGCGAGCCTGAAAATCAAATGGATCGTCCAAACTAGCCCAAGGAAACAATGGATGCCCCTAAGCCACCAAGTCCATTGATGACAACAAAAGACCCGGATGCTGTAGTTATTACTGGTACCGGCTTCTCTAAACCGGTGGCAACGGTTTTGTCAAGGCATGTGGCATCCTCCTCTCAAGCCATTCCTGAATCTGGACTCTCCAAGGCTAAGCTTTCTGAATATGAAAATCTGGAGTTCAAGGAACTCTGCTCTGGCTTTGCAAGTCGGCTGGAGGCGAGTTATGAGATGGAGAAAAGCCTGCTACGGATGTTAAAAAACAAACATGAGGTAAATTTTGTTATATTGTATTACTCCCATTAACCCCCAAGGGCCGGGTCATCAGTAAAAAGATGAGCCGGGTCTTGACAAATTTAGAAAAACTTGCGACCAATAACCCCCAAGGGCCGGGTCATCAGTAAAAGGATGAGCCGGGTCTTGATAAATTTAGGAAAAAGCTTGCGACTAGTAACCCCGAAGGGCCGGGTCATCAGTAAAAAGATGAGCCGGGTCTTGATATTGTATAATTTCATTTGAAAAGAAAAAATATACATTAGCCCCCAAGTGTCAGGGATATTGCTTGCAATAGTTCTGAGACTTGCCCCTTTTTTGTACTTTCAACAGGAAACTCTTGCTCAGACTGAATCGGCGCTTGGCGATTTAAAGAAAAACTTATCTGGTCAGCAAGATGCCCGAGCTAAGTCGGAGGAGAAGTATCAATTGGTCTTGGCTGAGCTAGAAAAACTCAAAGCCGATTTGAAAAGGGCTCAGGCTGACCAAGATGCTGCCACAAGAAGAGCAGAGAAGGCTGAAGCCAGGCTGGCTACAGTGCAACAAGAATTGTCCAGCTTGAAGCGTCATATCTGAAACATGACGCAAGCCGTCTTTGGTAAACTTACTCAAACTTTTGGTCTTTTCTCCCTTTTTTTAAATAACTCTTATCGTAAGTCGCTGATTATCATGACCCCTTACTCAGGTCCGAGAGCCGCCAACCTTCAGGAAGATTGCGTGCTGATGCTAAAGGCGATTTACACGCTGACAGAGCAACTGTACACCGGCAGTGTCTTAACTGTTAAAGCTGTGATGGGTGCCAAAGAGTCTATAACTTCCATAAAGAAGGTGCTTGGCTGCCTATCCACACTTCCCCCTCAAATTGGCGAGCTAACTCAGTCAGCCGCCCGAAAGGGGGTTCTGACCGCCTTGAGTCGCTGCTTGGCGTATGCTCCAGAGATCAACCCGGAAGAGGTAGCGGCAGGCTTTCCTCAACTCAAAGACGATGGGTCAGAATTCGTTGAAGAGGACTATCAACGTGTTGTCAAGGACTCCCGGCTGGCAGCAACCCAACTCGCAGCAAGTCTAGATTTATCAAAGTATCAGGCGACTTATGACAGCAAAAACAAGAAGGTCAACCCGCCAACTTTTGTGACGACCAGTTTAACTCCTCGGCGACCCAAGAACCCTTTTGACTTGGAAGCAGACCTGACATCAATCTTGATTGATGAAGATGACTTCGCAGCTCTGGCCAAATGTAACTGGGTACTGGGCGACTTGCAAATTGAGGTCGGCCAAAGCTCGCAGCAAAATGATCCTAAGGCGCCAACAGAATAAACCTCATCGATTTGGCCTGAGAGCCATGTAATAGGTCTTTTTCATAAGTCGATACTGTTTTTGTGATACTCTCGAAAGAATCTTTATATGGCCCTTAAGGCGATTTGAAATATTTGACTTGCCATTTGAGAATCCTTTATGATGCTTAATCCTCCATGGATGAATTAATTCTGATCATCAACCTGATTTAGTCTTTGAAGACAACATATGTGAAACCAAATAAATGATAACAAATATTTTCAAGAGGAATCAGAAAGAAGGGTAAAAAACCCTCGAGGCTATGCCACGAAGAAAAATAAAAACAGCAATTTCGTCGGCTCATAAGGTCGCGACAGGATGGGGCGAGTCAGAAAGCTCGAGCACACACCCAAAATGATGGTTTCGTCGGCTCATAAGGTCGCGACAGGATGAGGCGAGTCAAAAAGCTCGAGCACACACCCAAAATAATAGTTTCGTCGGCTCATAAGGTCGCGACAGGATGAGGCGAGTCAGAAAGCTCGAGCACACACCCTAAAATGCAGGTTTCGTCGGCTCATAAGGTCGCGACAGGATGAGGCGAGTCAGAAAGCTCGAGCACACACCCTAAAATGCAGGTTTCGTCGGCTCATAAGGTCGCGACATGATGAGGCGAGTCGGAAAGCTCGAGCACACACCCTAAAATGCAGGTTTCGTCGGCTCATAAGGTCGCGACAGGATGAGGCGAGTCAGAAAGCTCGAGCACACACCCTAAAATGCAGGTTTCGTCGGCTCATAAGGTCGCGTCAGGATGAGGCGAGTCAGAAAGCTCGAGCACACACCCTAAAATGATGATGATTTCGTCGGCTCATAAGGTCGCGACAGGATGGGGCGAGTCAGAAAGCTCAACTGCCACCCTAAAATGATGATGATTTCGTCGGCTCATAAGGTCGCGACAGGATGGGGCGAGTCAGAAAACTCAAGCGCCACCCTAAAATGCTGGTTTCGTCGGCTCATAAGGTCGCGACAGGATGGGGCGAGTCAGAAAGCTCGAGCACACACCCTAAAATGCAGGTTTCGTCGGCTCATAAGGTCGCGACAGGATGGGGCGAGTCAGAAAGCTCAAGCACCACCCTAAGATGATGATTCTGTCGGCTCATAAGGTCACAACAGGATGACAAAATTGTTCTTTAATGAAGAAGCCCCCAAGTCAGGGAGTATTTTTAACTTTATTACTTCATAATGAAACTGAAAAACTTACAAAATGTAGAGTTTAAGAGATCAAGTGTAATAAGGCCGCATGTGGGCAATATTCCACGGGCGAGTTGACTCAGCCTCCGTGGTTGGCCGGTTAGGCCGGAGATCCACCAAATAATAAGTGCCATTGCGGAGATTCTTGCTGACGACGAACGGTCCTTCCCAAGGTGGCGATAACTTATGCATGCCCGCACGATCTTGTATCAACCGAAGAACCAAGTCGCCTTCCTGAAAGGTCCGACTCTTAACCCGGCGGTTGTGATAACGCCGTAGATCCTGCTGGTAGATAGCTGAACAGGACGTAGCCAGGTCACGTGCCTCCTCTAGGGCGTCCAAAGAATCTTGACGCGCCAGCTCATTGTCTTGTTCCACATATGCGGCGACTCTAGGTGAGTCATGCCTTATATCAGTAGGAAGAACAACCTCTGCTCCGTAGGCCAGAAAGAAAGGGGTGAAACCTGTTGACCGGTTCGGGGTGGTCCGAATACTCCATAGTACTGAAGGTAATTCTTCAACCCAACACCCTGGGGTTTTTTCCAGGGGAACCATGAGTCGGGGCTTAATTCCTCGCAAAACCTCCTGATTCGCCCGCTCTGCCTGCCCGTTAGATTGTGGGTGAGCAACCGTAGAAACATCAAGCCGGATATGTTCTCGACGACAAAATTCCTGCATCGCCCCTTGGGACAAGTTAGTACCATTATCAGTAATGATACTGTGCGGATATCCAAACCGGAAAATCAACTTCAAGAATTTGACCGCCGTTTCTGCATCGCAAGCTCCAATAGGTTCCGCCTCAACCCACTTGGTGAACTTATCAACCGCCGCGAGCAGATGGGTCTTCTTGTTAGAGGACATTTTAAAGGGGCCAACCATGTCCAGCCCCCGGACCGCAAAAGGCCAAGTGATGGGGATCATTCTTAATTCTTGAGCCGGCACATGAGCTTGTCGCCCTTAACGCTGATATCCTTCGCACCGACGAACTATATCTTCTGCATCTGCATGAGCCGTTAGCCAAAAGAAACCATGATGGAAAGCCTTTGACACCAAAGAGCGTGACCCGGCATGATGCCCACAGTCTCCGGAATGAATGTCATTTAAAATTATGCATCCTTCTTCGGAGGAAACGCATCGCTGAAAAACTCCAGAGGCACTCCGCTTATATAACTCGCCATTGATGATGACCATGGATTTGCTACGCCGGACGATTTGACAAGCCGAAACTTCGTCTACTGGTAACTCGCCCCGAGCGAGATAAGCCAGATAAGGAAGAACCCAATCCGGCGTGACGTGGAGAGCCGCCACG
Source organism: Hordeum vulgare subsp. vulgare (assembly GCF_904849725.1). Classification (NCBI taxonomy): domain Eukaryota; kingdom Viridiplantae; phylum Streptophyta; class Magnoliopsida; order Poales; family Poaceae; genus Hordeum; species Hordeum vulgare. Next base: position 498,821,275 of record NC_058524.1, on the reverse strand, counting down.
AGCTGAGACTCAGGATCTGGTATTGCCAATTCCTCCTCCGATGGTAAAATCACAGATGGTTTATGCAAGATATCCAGGAAAACATTAGGAGGAACTGGCTTTCGCTGGGAGCCAAGTCGTGAGAGGGCGTCAGCTGCCTCGTTGAGGCGCCGATCAATGTGGTCCACCTGATAACCATGAAAATGACCCGCCACATCAGACACAGCTCTTCTATAAGCCACCATCATGGGGTCCCGGGAATCCCAGGTACCTGAAACTTGCTGTGCCACCAAATCAGAGTCGCCAAAGCATCTGACTCGCGTTAGATTCATCTCCTTGGCGACTCGCAAGCCGTGAAGCAAAGCTTCGTATTCCGCCGCATTGTTAGTGCACGGAAACATGAGTCGGAGAACGTAACAGAATTTATCTCCTTGAGGGGATACCAACACCACACCAGCCCCCGAGCCTTCTAGCTGCCTAGATCCATCAAAGTAAATAGTCCAGTAAGTGAGATCAGGTCTGTCTTCCGGAGCCTGCAACTCCGTCCAGTGGTTGACGAAATCAACTAAAGCCTGAGACTTGATGGCTGTGCGGGGGGTATACTGTATGTGATGCGGCCCAAGTTCTATTGCCCACTTGGCAATCCGCCCTGTTGCCTCCCGATTCTGGATGATGCCCCCAAGGGGGGCAGAGCTAACCACTGTGATAGGGTGTTCTTGGAAATAATGCTTAAGTTTTCGACTCGCCATAAACACCCCATATACCAACTTCTGCCAGTGTGGGTACCGCTGCTTGGAAAGAGTTAACACCTCGCTGATAAAATATACCGGGCATTGCACTGGGTATTCCTTCCCTTCCTCCTTTCTTTCAACGACCACTGCCACACTTACTGCTTTGGAATTTGCCGCGATATACAGAAGCATGGGCTCTTTTTCAGTTGGGGCGGCCAGGACCGGCGGGTTAACCAATTGGCGTTTGAGGGCTTCGAGCGCCTCGTCTGCCTCATTCGTCCAAACAAACCGATCAGACTTCCTTAATAACTGATAAAGAGGGATCGCCTTCTCACCCAGGCGACTCACAAAACGACTTAGGGCCGCAATGCGACCTGCCAGTCGTTGAACTTGATTAACGTTCGCCGGCTTTCCAAGGGATGTAACTGCTTCGATCTTGTCCGGGTTAGCTTCAATGCCGCGCTCCAATACCAGGAAACCCAGCAATTTCCCTGCAGGCACACCAAAAACACACTTGGTGGGATTTAGCTTCATCTGATATACCCGTAGATTATCGAACGTTTCCTTGAGATCCTCCAGTAGCGTCTCCCCCTGGCGGGTTTTGATCACAATATCGTCGACATAGGCATGGTCGTTGCGACCGATTTGGTTGCGGAGGCAATTATGGATGCAGCGCTGATAAGTCGCCCCCGCACTCTTGAGTCCAAAGGGCATGGACACATAACAAAAAGCCCCAAAGGGGGTTATAAAGGTTGTTTTCTCTTGATCCTCCACGGCCATCTTGATTTGGTGATATCCTGAGTAGGCGTCCAAAAAGCACAATCGTTCGCATCACGCCACCGAGTCAATGATCTGGTCGATGCGGGGAAGAGCGAAGGGATCTTTTGGACAAGCTCTGTTGAGGTCTGTGTAGTCAATGCACATACGAAAGGTACCGTTCTTCTTGAGTACCAAAACCGGGTTAGCCAGCCATTTGGGGTGAAAAACTTCCACGATGAATCCGGCGGCTAAAAGACGGGCAACCTCTTCCCCAATCGCCTTGCGTTGCTCCTCGCTAAAGCTGCGAAGGTACTGCTGGATGGGTTTGCTTTTTGGGTCAACATTAAGATGGTGCTCAGCGAATTCTCTCGGCACACCAGGCATGTCAGAAGGTTTCTATGCGAAGATTTCTCGATTCCCACGGATGAATTCGATGAGCGCGCTTTCCTATTTGGGGTCCAGACCCGTCCCAATGGTGAACTGCTTGGATGAATCGCCAGGCACGAAATCGATCATCTTAGTGTCGTCCGTTGGCTTGAACTTGAGGGGCGACTCAGAATCTGTAGTCGGCTTCTTTAGGGGTGACATGTCCGCTGGTTCAACATTGGCCCGATGGTGTTTGAGCTCTTCCGCAGCACAGGCGACTTCCGCATAAGCCGCGTCCCCTTCTTCACATTCCTTTGCAATCCTTCTATCTCCATCAACCGTGATAGGTCCTCTGGGACCAGGCATTTTGAGCTTGAGTTAAACATAGCACGGGCGAGCCATGAAGTGGGCGTAAGCCGGCCGCCCAAACAACGCATGGTAGGGGCTTTTCAATTTGACCACCTCGAAGATCAGTCACTCCGACCTGTAATTTTGCGTAGTTCCAAACGCCAGTGTGAGCCTGACCCGGCCTATGGGATAGGCCTACTTGCCCTGGACGATTTCGTGGAAAACCGTGGTTGAAGGCATCAGGTCTTTTTCCAACAGGTTCATCCTTTGGAAAGTGTCAAAATATAAGATATTGATGCTGCTGCCACCATCCATTAGCACTTTGGATAGGGTGTAACGCCCAACTTGGGGAGCCACGACCAACGCTAAATCGCCTGGGTTGTCAACTCTCGGCGGGTGATCCTCCCTGCTCCATGTTATGGTTTGCTCAGACCAATGGAGGTATCTGGGGAGCGCCGGTTCAGATACACTGTACGCCCGATGACTCACCTTCTTATCGCGCCTGCAAGCATTGGTGGTGAAAACATGGTACTGCCCATTACTTAACTGTTTGGGGTTGTTGCGGAAGCCCTCATTATCGTCCTGACCCTGCGGAGCCCCCTGTGGAGGTGGCTGCTGGAAAGCTCCTGGCGGGTTATAGCGCCGCTGGTGGTGCATCGGGTATTGGCCGCCGCCTGGCTATGGGCCTCCCTGAGCCCCCTGTTCGGGAAAGCCACCGAAGGGGTTCTGTCGTTGGTTGGGTGCGGCGAATTTCTCCTGGCGCTGGTCCGGGTCAACGTTTTGACTCTTCTTGATCGCCTCCGCCCGAAACTCCCGCATTACGAAGCAGTTTTCCCAGGAGTGAGTCGCCGGACCGTCTGCCGTGGCATGGTGTGGGCAAGGGCCTTTGAGTAGCTCTTCATAGTTACGCGGCCTCTTCCCGCTAAACCCCCTGTTTTTCTTCTTGCCGTTGTTGGCGTTGGTATTGACGACTAAGTCCGAGGGCTCTTCTTGCGGTCTTCGCTTGCCATTGGTCCCTTGATTGTGGCGGTTACGCCCCTGGAACCGGGTATGATTTTTGGATGACTCGCCCTTCTTGGGTGAATTAGCCTTACCGTCCTCACCAGGATCTTTGGTGTCATCAGGCTCAGCGTACCTAGTGAGGGTGTCCATCAGCTCTCCCATGTCTTGGACCTTTCGCTTGAGTCGCCCCAGTTTTTGCACCAAGGGTTCGTAATGGCAATTCTGCTCGAGGATCAGCACAGCTTGAGCCGCCGTAATACCATCTGACGAATGGATAATTTCGGCAACCCGTCGTGACCAATGGTGAGCCGACTCATCCGGGCGCTGAACACAGTGCTGTAGATCGACGATCGTCATCGGACGTTTGCAAGTTCCTCGGAAGTTTTTGATGAAACGCTCTTTTAACTCGGCCCAGGTCTGGATGGAGTTGGGAGGTAAGTTTTTCAACGAAGTGCGTGCTGACCCCTCGAGCATCATCGTGAAGTATCTGGCGCAAACCGCCTCGTTCACGTCGAGCATGTCCATGGCGATTTCATAACTCTCGATCCATGATGCCGACTCAAGGTCCGGGGTGTAATTAGGCACCTTTCTTGGCCCCTTAAAGTCTTTGGGCATCCTTTCGTTACGAAGGGCGAGGGACAAGCATGGTACCCCTACTCGCCCTCCGCCCTCGACGAGGGGGGCCGGGGCGTCTTGGGTGTTCGGGAGATCCCGACCCGACAGGTTCTGTTTAGGCGGGTTGTCCTGTGGGACGTGTCGCGGCCCGCTGTTTACGACGGGTTGGTCCTCTGGCCGGCTCTTGGTGTAACTTGCCTGGGTGGTGGAATGCAACCTCTTGAAGCTATGTGAGAACTGGGCGTTTTGAACCACCGCCGTCTTCAACATCTCGATGGCGTTCCTTGCTTCTATCTCGGCAGGGGTGTTGTCGTAAATCGGAAGAGATTCCAGATGGCGAGTTGCGGCCAGAACGTTGTCCACCGGGTTGGAAAAGTGGCCTTGAGGTGTCCGGAATCGGGGAATGCGATCCTCAGCTGGCTGAGCCGGCGGGTTAGGCGGGCGGTCCGGTCCTCCCCCCAGGGCAGCTCCCGCCCCAGGGGTTCGTGGAGTGTCGAACAGGCGGGTCGGGTTGAGATCATGGGGCAGGCGGCCCTGGTGTCTCCGTTGATGGACGGCGTCAGATGCGCGCTGCTGTCTTTCGAGCCGCCAGTTGTCAGTGTTTAAGCGCATCCTTTCGGCCGTAATTTGAGCTTGCCGAGTCTCGATTCTGGCGGACTCTATCTCGGCATCCCGATGAGCCTTTTCCACTGCCTCTCTGAGTTTCGCCCGCTCCGTGTTTATCTCCTCCTGGTTTTCTGGTGTGAGGGGAGTCGCCATCAGCCTTGTGATCTCTGCCGCTAAATCCACCAGGACTGCGGCCGGGCTCCTGGATGTCTCGCCGGTTCCATCACCTCTGGTAGGGTTTTGTGTGGGTTGAGTCGCCCCCGCCATGTAGATGGCGATCTGGCGGCGGGTTCGGTCAAGGACTTCTGGGTCCATGGCCAGCGACAAGCCCCCAAGACAATCCCCATGCAGAGACCGGATTGAATCTGAGTCGCCCATGGATGATTCGTCATCAGAGTTGACCGGTGTAGTTTCCTGAGTCGCCGAGTGCTCTGGCTCCTCCGATCCCTGCGTGAACCCCACAAAGACCGGGCGTGTCAAATTAGGCGTTATTACTGGGCGGATGTACCTGGCCGGCTCGACGATGTCGGTGGAGATGTCCGGCTCAGGCACGGATGATCCGATCATGCCGATGAAGATGTTGATCTTGCCGAAGGGGACCCTGTAACCAGATTCAATCGAATCCGCTTCAGGTCCCCATCGCTGGTTGTCGATGTAGGTTTTCCCGCGGAGGCTCCGAGTCATGAGCCCCATTGCGTAACTCCCAAACCCTGGTAGGTCTCCCTTTGAGAACTCAACTCCACCGTGCGTAGTCACCACGGTGGGCGCCAACTGTCGTGGTTTAGTCACGGCAGATGTCCTCGTGAAAGGACTTAGTACTGGAGCCATCACACCTTGGTGGCGACTCAAAGGGGTTAAGCGGGAGAGACACGGTGATTTACCCACGTTCGGCCCCTCGTGAGGAGGTAAAAGCCTACGTCCTGCTTTGGTTTGTATTGATGTGGTTTCGATTACAAGGAGGGCGTAACTCGCCGAACCTAGCACTCGATGATTTCTAACCTACCCTCTCCTCCCCTAGGACTCGCCTTTATATACAGGTCGAACCCCTAGGGTTTACAAGGATACTTTCCTTCCTACAAATCGTGACCCCTGTGGTCTCTAAGTCGCCGTCCTTCAAAGCTTGGAGACCTTCCAGAAATCATGAACCGCCATACGACCTTGATCCGGCCAGGACAAGGCCCAAATAATTGTTTAGGTGAATCGCCTGATTGGTAACCCGACCCAACTAGGGCGGGTCATTAACAGGTAATATCCCCAACACGGGGGGTCGACCCCTCTCACGGGGGCGCTCCTTGCAGAGTAGAGAGCAACGCTCTCCGAAGAGGCGAGGCAGGAATGGAAGTACCCATCCCATCACCCGCCGACGAAGAAGGAGCCGCGGAGTGCTTTCGACCCTTTCCCACCATCTTTCAACACCTGTCATGACAAAGAGTAAATGAAATTAGTACAACATAAATACCAACATGAGTAATAAAATTTATATAATTTAAGTGTATCATCGTCATAAATACCAACATGACTAATAAAAATTGAATACCTAACATGAACTCAAAATTTATATATAGTATAAGAGTTGAACACCTGACATGAACAAATAACAATCGTGCTCATCTATATATGCTTCAGGGTCAATAAATGCATCATGATCATCACTATCATCAATAAATGCATCATCATCATCACTATCACGAAGAACATGTGGAAGGCCACCATTATGTAATCGGTCAAGAAGTGACAGGTCATCCGCAGCAGTAACCTCTTCTTCTTCCAGCTCTTCCTGTTCGGGCTCAGGGGTTAAGACGGATTCACTGTCGCTGTCTACTTCAATGTTCTGGGGTGAAGTAGAGCGGTTCTTGAAACGTTTCTTGGACATACGTGTTTCTTGGAAGAATTGTCCTTCATATGTGTCTGGGTTAATGTGAGGTTCGTAATCCTCTTCATTGAGGGTAGGTGGTCTAAAATGTGGTGGCACTTCATAAACGACATCCCAACTATTGAGATTTGGATCAGTTTGGCAGGCCCAGGGTAGATAGAAAACTTGTGTCGCCTGTTGAGCCGTAATATAGACATCGAGAACATCTAAGTGGGTGTTTTGGTTGATTTCGACTAGTCCTATATGTTCATGAGTCCTTCTAGTCTCCCTCGGCTCAAACCAATAACATTTGAAGACTACGATGGTCGGTGGGTTTTCACCATAGAATAGAAGTTCATAAATTGCTTCAACTCTTCCATAATACTCGGTGTCTCCTTCGCCGATAGCAGAGACAGAACAATTTGTAATCTTTAGGTCGGGCATAGATAGCTCTTTGCCAAAGGTACGAAAGTGATACCCGTTGATGTTGTATTTGTCAAATGAATAGACCTTATAGTCAAAACCATTAGCGACTTGTCTCAAGTCGGCGTCCATAGACTCTGCATCAGCCTACAAGTTTAATACGAAAGAATGGATGCATTAGCCGCAAATTATACCAAGAAATCAAATGGGACCTTAATGGTAATTAATTACCCTTTGTTTGAACCAAGAGATGAAACCGGGATAGTCGCCTGCATGCTTTGCGAGAAGCTCATACTCTTCGACGGAATCCTTTTCGATGACTGCTCCATCCGAGAATTCCGCGACGTATCGACTATATCAAATATCTGGGAATAAGAGTAGTTCAAATCAATTAGAAGTTGCGGAACAATAAATTACCGAGAACTTACTCGATGTACGGCCGCACTTCTGTTAGGTTGGTGAAGATATACAATGAAATGGTCCGCCATTCTTCGACATCCAACGATTTTCCTTTCGAAGCACCGGATGGTGCGAGCTTACCTTTGAATAGGCTGAGGTTGGATTGAACTTTTTTTGGATCGCCATCATTGTACAGAGGCTTCGGGTTATGCAAATGATGATTTTTGGCTTCGTAGTGTGCTGTCACAAAGTTTGCCGCCTCCTTTGTAATGAATGCCTCGGCCATCGATGCTTCAATTCTACGTTTATTTTTACATTTAGCTCGAAGCGTCTTCTGCATCCTCTCAGTTGAGTAGCACCATCGATTTTGAACGGCCCCCCCATTCTTGCCTCGGTCGGGAGATGCAAAATCAAATGTTGCATTGGATTAAAGAAGCCCGGTGGAAAGATCTTTTCTAATTTGCAGATCAACTCCGGCGCCAACTCTTCCATTTCATCTAGCACGCCAGGCGATAGTTCTTTCGCACAAAGAGAACGGAAGAAATAGCTCAGCTCTGCCAGTACTAGCCATACATCCTCAGGGATAAAGCCACGCAACATCACCGACATTACCCTCTTAATCCATATGTGCCAATCATGACTCTTGAGACCAAATATTTTTAATTTCTCAAGACTCGCTCCCCTCTTTAGATTCGCAGCATACCCATCGGGGAACATCAACCGCATTTTCATCCACAATAGCATTTCCCTCATAGCTGGCCTTTCAAGATTGAACCATGCCTTTGGCTTCGCTATGCTTTGCTTTCCTTTCCGTTGTCGCAAGTTTTGCAACGGTCTATCACATAGAGCCTCCAGGTCGATTCTAGCCTTAGGATTATCTTTTGACTTCCCCTCTATGCCGAACAATGTACCAAAAATGGCCTTCGCAATATTCTTTTCAGTGTGCATCACGTCGATGTTGTGTGGGCAAAGGACGTCTTTGAACTAAGGCATATCCCATAAGCATGACTTGTGAGTCCAGGCGTGTTCCGTATTATACCCTTTGAAGTATCTTGGACGCAAAGGATCAGGCTCGAGAGCGTTTAACTGATCAAGGGTCTGTTGGCCTGTCAGCACAGCTGGTGCACTGTTTTTGACAACTCTACCTTCGATGAGATTCTTCTTGTCTTTTCTGAACTTATGGTAAGGTCCAGGAATTGTCTATGCATGTCGAAGCAAGAATACTTGCGACCAGCCTGCAGCCAACGGAACTGAAGAGCTGCCTTGCATGTGGTGCACGGGAACCTTCCATGCACACACCAGCCAGCGAATAGCGCAAACGTCGGATAATCATGCGTCGAGTACATGTACCACACATGCATTTTGAAATTTGTTTTGGTAGCCGCGTCGTAGGTCTTGATCCCATTATCCCAGGCTTCTTGCAACTCATCCTTAAGCGGCTGCATGTACACATTCATATTCTTCCCCGGATAGTTGGGCCCTGGAATTAGCAACGTCATGAAAATGTTCTTTCTTTTCATAATCTCTCCGGGTGGCAAATTTAGTGGAATGACAAATACAGGCCAACAATTGTATTGTGCTGCCGTCATACCATACACATTGAACCCATCCGTGCTGATGGCAACTCTAGGTTGCCTTGGATCTTCCGATTTATCGTTATGTAATGCATCGAAGTGCCTCCACGCAAAACCATCTGAAGTGTGTACCAGCATCTTGTTCCCATCCGCATCTAGTTCGGTTCTTTTGCCCAATTTGTGCCATGTCATCTGTCTGGCCGTCTCTTCGACCATGAAAAGACGTTGAAGTCTTGGTACGATTGGCAGATACCGAAGAACACTAATGGGGATTTTGGTCTGATTCTTCTCACCCATACCGTTTTCTACCACAATATACCTGGAAGAATTGCAAATGGGGCAATAGTTCAAGGCCACACACTCAAGCCTAAATAAGGCACATCCATTCTCACAGGCATGTATCTTCTCATAGGGCATCTTAAGTACACGGAGGATTTTCTCTGACTGGTACAAGTTTGCAGGCAGTACATGGCGTTTGGGTAGAAAGCGTCCAAATATCGTCATCACCGCGTCGTAACATTCTCTGCCTAGGTTGAATTGAGCCTTCAGAGCCATTACTTGCGCGATGGCACCCAGCTGACAAAGCTCAGTCTGCTCGTGGAGAGGACGTTTTGAAGACTCCAACATTTCATAGAAGGCCTTTGCAGATTCCTCCATCTCATCGTCCGAATCCCGAGCATCATCAAAGTCTTGCACCATGTCTTCAATCCCGGTACCATGCTCGTCGGTGCAATGATGAATCACCTCAGCTCTGGCATGTTGGTCAGACTCACCATGAAAAGTCCACACCGTATAATTAGGCGTAAAACCCCACTTCTGCAGGTGTTTACCCATTTCAAACTCTGTCTGCTTTTCCAGTTGTCGCAGTTGGGACAGGGGCACCATGTTTTTTGCTGGCCATTTGCAAATGCGGCTCTCACAAACCCCCTGGTTTTTGTTAACCATTCATTGGTCATGTCTTTCTGACTAGGGTGACCAGTGTACATCCAAGCACGATCACTCATGTTGCCTAGCTACCTATGGGCGCACAAGAAATAAATATATAATTCATCATCTATATTCATCCGCTAATCAAGTTTGTCAGTTTTATTACGCCCATGCAACCTACACGCTAATAGGTAAAGATAGGTCCTAATCCCACCCGAGTATGTGTAGATTGGGTTCGTTTTACCATGCTCTGCTCCAGATGCGACGCAGAATTTCGGCAGCACCTCCCCACTGTTCTCCTGATACACGTCTCGGCAATAAGTAGAGAGGATGTGTACCCGGAGAACAACAGGGAGGCACTGACGAAATTCCGCATCGGATCCGGAGCACAGCATACGGGAAAACGAACCCAATCTACACATACTCAGGCTATCCATGGATAACATTGGACAATTCGAAAGGATGTCAGTTATAAATATGCAAATACATGCATATTTATAGATGCCGCCCTTTCGAACGGGAGACGCATACTGGTCACGCATACTCATGATTGAAGAAACCTATATCTAGCAAGTTCCATCGGCACGAAGACCGGAACAGAGCAAATTAAGGGGGTAGGAGGAGAAGTCATTTGTGCTCACCAACAAACGCAGGGGCGTAGCTCGTCCAATGCACGTGGAGGTCGTCGAACAATTGCACATTGAAATTCACACGATCAACACAAATATGATGTTGGGGGTCGGTGGCGTCGGGGGTCGGGGGTCAATGGCGTCGGGGGTCAGAGGTCGGGGGTTGAGGGTCAGTGGCATCGGGAGTCGAGGGTCAGTGGCGTCGAGCGTCGGGGGTCGGGGGTCGAGGGTCAGTGGCGTCTAGAGTCGAGGGTCGATGGAGTCGGCGTCGGGGGTCGGGGGTTAGTGGAGTCGGGGGTTGGGGGTCGGGGGTCAGTGGTGTCGGGCATCGGGGGTCGGGAGTTTGGTGTCAGTGGCGTCGGAGGTCGGGGGTCGAGGGTCAGGGGTTGGTGGCGTCGGTCGTCGTGGGGCGGGGGTCGGGGGTCGGGGTCCTCTTCTTTCTTCTTCTCATCTCTCATCTTTTTCTTCTTCTTCTTTTTCTTCTTGATCATCTTATTATTATTATTATTCTTTTTTCTCCTCCTCCTCCTCCTCCTCCTCTTCTTCTTCTTCTTCTTCTTTCTTTTATCTTTCTCCTCCTCTCCTCTTTCTTCTTCTTCTTCTTCTTCTTTCTTCTTCTAGTTTATTATTCTCTTGTTTTCTTCTAAGTTTTTTCTATCTTTTTTTTTCTTTTCTATCCATCTTTTCTACTTAATAAACTAACTATCTAATTTAACCTAAAAAACAGAAAAAACTAACTATCTAGTTTAACAGAAAAAATACAAAATAAACTAACTATCTAAATTAACTATCTAATTTAAAAGAAAAAACAGGAAATAAAGCCAAAAAGAAAAAAAACCTTACCTGTGTAGGGGCAGTGGGCGGCCGGGGCGGAGGGCAGTGGGAGGAGAGGAGGGCGAGATCCGGCCCTGGGCGGCGGGGAGGAGGGGCGTGGGGAGGAGGTGTGCGGGGAGGAGGAGAGGGCGAGCTCCGGCCGCGCGTCGGTGGTGGGCCGGAGCGGCTCCGATGGTGGTGGCGGCGGCGCTGGAGTGGGCAGGGCGTGGGAAGGAGGGGCGCGGGGAGGAGGGGCGCGGGGAAGAGGTGCGCGGGGAGGAGGGGAGGGCGAGCTCCGGCCGGGCGGCGGTGGTGGGCTGGAGCGGCTCCGGTGGTGGTGGCGGCGGCGCTGGGGTGGGCAGGGCGTAGGGAGGAGGGGTGCGTGAAAGAGGGGCGCGTGGAGGAGGGGCGCGGGGAGCTCCGGCCGTGGGCGGCGGTGGTGGGCCGGAGCGGCTCAGGTGGTGGTGGCGGCGGCGCTGGAGTGGGCAAGGGGCGTGCACGAGAGAGGCAGGAGGTCGAGGGGAGCGGACGGGGTGGAGTGCCGTTAGGGGAACGAGGGGTGGGGGTTGGGCGCCGTTAGGGGGAGCGCCCCTTCGTCGTATGCAGAAGTTGGGAGGCGGCCGACAAAGGGGTGGGTGGGGTGGGGCAGGGTTTGGCCGTTAGGGTGGCGCCCCTTTGCCGTCCGCACGCTCTTTGCCGTCCGCTTGCGGGGCCTTTTCCATGCGTCAGCAGACGGTAAAGAGGTGGCCGACGGCAAAGAAAATCTTTGCCATCAGCAACCTCTTTACCGTCCACTTTGTACCAGCTGACGGCAAAGAGGATTTTTGCCATGCGTCAGCAGACGACAAGGGCATGGCAGACGACAAATTTATTAATTCCAGTAGTGAATAACTCTTCTCTTAGACCTCTACTTTCTCTCGTGCCTAATCCTCCAGTTTTGCTTTCCTAGTTATTAATGCGAGCAACAACACAGTGGAACGAAGAGCTGATTCAGACTATTTTTCTTCCCTTTGATGCCGAAGCTATCATGAACATTCCAGTTTGCACAAGGAATGTGGATGATTTTTGGGCTTGCCACCCAGATAGCAAGGGACAGTTTTCGGTAAGTTCAACATACAAGCTCATAATTAACACAAAATATCAACGTGAAGATTGGTTAGAAGGAAGAGGAGGAATGTCTCACAAAACAAAACATGAAAAGGACTTGGTGTCATTGTGGAATTTTTTGGTCCCTTCGAAGGTCAAAATTTTCTTACGGAGAGTAGCTCGCCATTCTCTGTCAACATTTGATGTTCTCCACAAGAGAAGCATGTCCACTATTGATGCTTGTCCGTTGTGCGGCGGGGAGGATTCATGGCAACATGCCTTGATAAGTCATACCATGGGGCGGTGCATCTGGGCATTGTCAGATTCAGACTTGGTTGATCTTATGGGAGATAATAAAGAAGCAAATGATAAGAGTTTTATTTTTGACATGCAACAAATACAAAGTTGGGACCAATTTGCGGAGATGGTAGTTACCTCATGGTCCATTTGGTATGTCAGGAGAAAAGCAGTTTATGAAGGGATCTTCGAGAGCCCTAGGTAAACAAAGTTATTCATGGCCAACTACTTGTTGGACCTAAGTTGTCTCTCAAATCCACGGCCAGGGAGGGATAATGCTGCACCGGGACCAGCATCATGATCGCCATCGGTTTGTAGATGTATCCCCCCGCCACATGGTCATGCTAAACTATATGTTGATGGGGAGGTGAACATGTAGGGACAGATATTTGCGGTAGCGGCAGTGCTAGAAATCAATAGGGCTTGTATTAAGGTTTTATCTATTTGGTGTATGCAAGCCTCACTGATCCTACAACCCTTGAGGTTTATGCGACTCGCAAGGTCTTGGCACTAGCAGCAAACCTGAACTTAGAGAGTAACTTGGTGGAAGAGTTTATGTTCAGATCTTTGATGCTACTCATTACCTCTATGGTCATGAATATGATTATGCTTTGTGAGTAGTTACTTTTGTTCCTGAGGACATGGGATAAGTCATGCTAATAGTAGTCATGTGAATTTGGTATGCGTTCGATATTTTGATGTGTTGTATGTTGTTTTTCCTCTAGTGGTGTTATGTGAACGTCGACTACATAACACTTCACCACTATTTGGGCCTGGAGGAAGGCATTGGGAAGTAGTAAGTAGATGATGGGTTGCTAGAGTGACAGAAGCTTAAACCCTAGTTTATGCGTTGCTTCGTAAGGGGCTGATTTGGATCCACTAGTTTAATGCTATGGTTAGACTTTGTCTTAATTCTTCTTTCGTAGTTGCGTATGCTTGCGAGAGGGGTTAATCATAAGTGGGATGCTTGTCCAAGTAAGGGCAGTACCCAAGCGCTGGTCCACCACATATCAAACTATCAAAGTAACGAACGCGAATCATATGAATATGATGAAAACTAGCATGACAGAAATTCCCGTGTGTCCTCGGGAGCGTTTTTCCTCCTATAAGACTTTGTCTAGGCTTGTCCCTTGCTACAAAAGGGATTGGGCCACTTTGCTGCACCGTTGTTACTTTTGTTACTTGCTACTTGCTACGAATCATCTCACCACACAACTACTTGTTACCGATAATTTCAATGCTTCCAGATATTACCTTGCTCAAAACCACTTCTCAGATCCTTCTGCTCCTCGTTGGGTTCGACACTCTTACTTATCGAAAGGACTATGATAGATCCCCTATACTTGTGGGTCGTCAGTCCCCGAGCCTGTGTCGGACTAGATGAGTCTGGTAGAGGTTTTAAGTCTTATAGTCCTCGGCATGTCGAATGTTTGTTCAGTCTACCTTATATGATTTCCGGATCAAGGTCGAGTCCCGGAGTATATATTTCAACTTAGGCAATATGGTGCCGCATCTAAGCCCCCCGAGTACGGATGATGTCTGTACTTGGAGTAGTTTTTAACTTAGGCGAAGTTACATTCGCAGCTAAGTCCCCGAGTGTGGAGCATGTCCGCACTCAGAGTTGTTTTAACTTGGGCAATACAGAGTCACAGTAAGTTCCCGAGTGCGGAGTGTGTTCGTACTCAGAGTAGTTTTCAACTTAGGCGACACAGAGTCGCAGCTAAGTTCCCGAGTTTGGAGCATGTCCCTATCCGGAGTTGTTTAAACTTAGGCGATACGGAGTTGCAGCTAAGACCCCGAGTGTGGAGCGTGTCTGTACTCGGAGTAGTTTTTAACTTAGGTGATACAGAGTCGCAGCTAGGTTCTCAAGTGTGGAGCGTGTCCGTACTCAGAGTAGTTTTTAACTTAGACGATAAAAAGTTGCAGCTAAGCCCCCGAGTGTGGAGTGTGTCCATACTCGGAGAAGTTTTTAACTTTGGCGATACGGAGTCACAACTAAGGTCCCGAGTGTGGAGCGTGTCCTTACTCAGAGTAGTTTTTAACTTAGGTGATATGAAGTCACAGCTAAGCCCCCGAGTGTGGAGCGTGTCCGTACTCAGAGTAGTTTTTAACTTAGGCAATACAGAGTCACAGCTAAGTTCCCGAGTGTGGAACGTGTCCGAACTCGGAGTAGTTTTTAACTTAGGCGCTACAGAGTCACAGCGAAGCCCCTAAGTGTGGAGCGTGTCCATACTCGGAGTAGTTTTTAACTTAGGCGATACGGAGTCGCAGCTAAGCCCCCGTGTGTGGACGATGTCCTCACTCGGAGCAGTTTTGAACTTATGCCAAATCAGGTTCGCGGCTAAGTTGTTAACTGAAATTTCATCACGGAGGAAATTCCTCACGTATGAATTACGTGCAGCGGAAATATCGGAGGATCAGAGGTGCAAAGATTACAACAGCAGGTTACTTGGTGAAGATTATTAGAATCGGTTTGCACAGTACGCAGGCACGGAGAACACAGGTGAAGATTAACTCGAATGAAGAACTTGAGGTTGAGGAAATTCGGAGAAAGTCTTCAGACAAATTCTTCAAGCACTACAAATGAAATTCTTCAACATACAATTCTGAGGAAATGAAAGCGTATAAGAAATAGAACCCGTATCACGATGAAGACAGTGGTTGATGACCCAGTTCCAAGTGTTGCAGCAGTCGTACGTCTGGTTTGGAGCGGCTTGGTATTGAAACCAAAGGACACACGGCCCCGGGACACACAGTCCCTACCGTATTGTCCTTGAGCTATGGACACACACTCCTCGCCCAACACTCGTGGTAAGTCTTCACGACAGACTTCCAAACCCTCACAAACTCAGTCACCCGACGATCCAAAGTTGACTGTTGGATGCTCTAGACCATGACGCCTAACCGTCTGGAGGATGCACGTTCCTCAAAGGTAAAAGGCTTCAGTTCCACACAGGAACAAATTCTTCAGTGATGCTCAATCACTTGGTTTTGGTTTGGGGTTTGGTGTTTGGGGTATTTCCTCACTTGATGATATACTCTCGAAGACTCTAAGGAAATTGGGTTGCTCTAAATGACAAGTGTCAGTTTCTCTCAGAGCAGCCAACCAGATAGTGGTTGTGGGGGCGTCTATTTATAGCCTGACAGCATCCTGGCATGATTTAGCATAAATGCCCTTAAATAATGTGACCGATGGGTGGATAAGATCAGTGAGGTGGCATGTGTCGCGGCAACGTTCGGAACTTTCAATTGTGAAATCCCTCATGTCTCTCATATTCCTCACTGTGAGGCTTTAGTAGGTTTAGGCTTGGGTTGAGCATCACGAGGAAATTCATTTTGTAGTATTACCTCGACCCCCTTTAACAGTACGATGTTCCTATGACTCAAGAGTAAAGAAAATGAAATAGAAAGAATAAATCTTCACGCTTCAAAGTCTTCAGACAGTATTTCTTCAGGAACCACCAAATTCCTCATCATCAATATCTTCATGAGGAATATCAATTTCATCGCAATTTCATCGCGATCAAAGTCTTCAAGGTAAGACCAAAATCTTCAGCCGAAGACATACATTTTTAGGGGTCGATATTCATCGTATAACTCAAACTCCTCAGCGACTTATAGAGTCTCTGTACACTTACAAACACATCAGTCACTTAACTTATAAGTCTTCAAACCACCAAAATCACTAAGGGCACTAGATGCACTTACAATCTCCCCCTTTTTGGTGGTTGATGACAATTAGGTTAAGTTTTCAACGGGGATAAATAGATGAAGTTTAAAAACTGAGTTTGAGGAATTTGAAATCAAGATACCGAGAGACTCCCCATGAAGATGTGCATATTTGAGGGATTTGCTTTGTACAACAGATGCACATTGATGATTCATATCATGGAGACCTCCCATGTATCTTGTAAATCATGCATACATTTGACATGTAATATGAGGAATTGAAAAGGCATGATGAAAATTCCACAATATGCATATAATATGAGGAATTGAAATATGAGACCTCCCCTGTATCTTGTAAATCATGCATACATTTGACATATAATATGAGGAATTGAAAATGCATGATGAAAAATGGTGTCAGACGAATTTCAACATGCCTGCATTAATAAACTTTGAGGAATGAGCATGCGAAGAAAAAACGTTCAAAAGATTTAGAGCACCATCGGGCTTAAGTTACAAATCATTACATCAAAACACCTCAGAAGAACCAAGAGTTTGTAACTTAATAATGTTTATAAGACCCAAAATGTTTCTTCCTCTTGAGTCTTCAGATGAGCCAACGTGGCCCAGGTTCGATCAAACACCTCATGAAGATAATAGTGATTTCTCTTCACTGCATTCTCAGTTGCGTTGAGGGTTTTCACAATGGCAATGAACTAACATTTAACCCACTTATGATTGCGATCGACCTTTTGATGAAGACTGAGGAGTAGCTCTCTGTTATTCATCACTCTAGGGGTAGTTGGGCTTGGTGGATCTTGGCTAGCAGTGTCATCATATGAAGAATATGACTCTGCTTTGCGAAACTGACCATCAAGGGGCCGATTTCCTTCATCAATCACAGATTTGCATTTGCCTTCAACAGCTCAAATGATTTCTTGATGACTCTGATTGGCGGCAGATATCCAATGTGATTTGGAAAATCAGCTTGGTAGTTGATGCCTGACCTGTTTCCGATGAATCTCATGATCCACGGTACGTAAATCTTCATTTCAAAAGGCGACAGGGCATTATCAGCCAAAGTCCTCAAGAAGAAATCATGAAGGTTCATTGGTATCCCATGGATGACATTGAAAAGGATATTCTTCATGATGCCTACGACATCTTCTTCATCATCGTGCCCTTTGATAGGAGCAAAGACATTGTACAGGATTCTATAGACTGTTCTTGGTTCATACCTCAAGTCTTGTACCAGAAAGCGAGTCCTTGGAGGTTGGTACTTGGGAAAATGCTTCATGAGGACTGCCATCGGTCTGTTGGGTTGTTCACGTTCATCATACATCAGCACGACACATTGTGAGGGAATTGAGATTGGAAGAGCTCAAAGCAATTCAGTGGCAGGCGCTTTGTAGTGCGTGTGCTGAGTCATCCAATCCAAAACCCAAGTGTTGACATCCTTTGGGTCGCCCGAGATGTGCAGAGTGGCGTAGAACTGAAGAATGATGTCAATGTTCCAGTCGCCTATGTGAGTGTAGAAAGGCAGTAATCCAGCTTCGTGAAGAACGTTGAGGACTGGAGTGAAGCAAGGTATTTCCTCCATATCACAGTGAGTAATATGTTTATGCTGAAATATCTTGTTCCTCCCACAGAGCACTGAAGCATAGTAATTGAGTTGATTCCTTGTCCAAAACTTCCTGTGCCTGATGCGAAGCTTATCATATGGATTCACGCCAGTAAAGTACATGTGTTCTTCATAGAATGCCTCCTTTTGAAACTTTGGCCTTTTGGAGAAAGGTTGACTCTGATGTGGTTGAAGATTATGCTGTTGTTCTTGAGGAGGAGCCACTATCATTGTTGTTTCTGTGTTTACCACAACAATAACAATTTTAGTGTTTGGGGCAGGAGCATTTTCTTCATTCTAAGTATTTTCTTCAGGTTGAGGATTTTCCTCAGCTTGAGGAATTTTCTTGTTGGAGGAGGCAATTGCAGTATTTATCGATGCATTGTCTTCAGCTGATGCAGCTGATTCTTGATCAGATTCCTCACGAAAGGTTTTCCCATCAGAACCTGTGAGGATTTCTCTCGAAGCTGGAGTGTGAGGAATTTGAGTTGACCTCGGTGAGCGAGGATGAGTCTCTTCCCAGAAGTCATCATGAATCATTAGAGTGCTGCACCAGTTTCATCATCACCCACTCATTCTTCAGAGGTCTTTGGAGGAATGGTGGGCTGAAGAATATCGTCAATTAGTATTTCCTCATCCATGATTTCTTCATCTTCAGCATCATCCATTTCTTCATCATCTTCAGGAATGACATAGTCAACTCCGAAGGGAACAATCAAGTAAGATGGAGCTACATTCAGAGGAGTAGCATCTACCGGGGCAGTTGAAGACTCTGACTGAGATACCTTCTGACGTTTAGCCTCTGAGGTTTCTGAGGTCATTGAAGCTTTTCTCTTCTTTGCTTCTTTCTCAGCAGCTTTGGTCTTCTTCACGTCTGATGCAGACGGAGTCACTTTCTTCACCTTTGTGGATGGAGCTGCGTGAGGCTTGAGCAATCGTTCCTGCTTGTTTCTGATGACAGCTTGTAGAGTCTCTGATGACCACAAGTATAGGGGATCAATCATAGTCCTTCCGATAAGTAAGAGTGTCGAACCCAACGAGGAGAAGAAGGCTCTGATAAACGGTTTTCAGCAAGGTAATAACTTCAAGCACTGAAAGTAGCGGTAACAAGTGATGGTGTAGTGAGGTGAAACGTAGCAAGCAAAAAGTAACAAGTGACAAGTAGTAGCAACGGTGCAGCAAAGTGGCCCAATCCCTTTTGTAGCAAGGGACAAGCCTAAACAAAGTCTTGTAAGAGGAAAAACGCTCCCGAGGACACACGGGAATTTCTGTCATGCTAGTTTCATCATGTTCATATGATTCGCGTTCGTTACTTTGATAGTTTGATATGTGGGTGGACCGGCGCTTGGGTACTGCCCTTACTTGGACAAGAATCCCACTTATGATTAACCCCTCTTGCAAGCATCCACAACTACGAAAGAAGAATTAAGACAACGTCTAACCATAGCATTAAACTAGTGGATCCAAATCAGCCCCTTACGAAGCAACGCATAGACTGGGGTTTAAGCTTCTGTCACTCTAGCAACCCATCATCTACTTACTACTCCCCAATGCCTTCCTCTAGGCCCAAATATGGTGAAGTGTTATGTAGTCGACGTTCACATAACACCACTAGAGGAAAAACAACATACAACATATCAAAATACCGAACGAATACCAAATTCACATGACTATTATCAACATGACTTATCCCATGTCCTTAGGAACAAAAGTAACTACTCACAAAACATAATCATAATCATGATCAGAGGTGTAATGAATAGTATCAAGGATCTGAACATAAACTCTTCCACCAAGTAATCCAACTAGCATCAACTACAAAGAGTAATCAACACTACTAGCAACCTTACAAGTACCAATCGGAGTCGCGAGACGGAGATTGGTTACAAGAGATGAACTAGGGATTGGAGAGGAGATGGTGCTGATAAAGATGTTGTTGGAGATGACTCCCCTCTGATGAGAGGAGTGTTAGTGATGACGATGGCGACGATTTCCCCATCCGGGAGGGAAGTTTCCCCGGCAGGATCGTCCTGACGGAGTGTGACAGCCCGAGACCGACGCCCCAGAAGATTCCCCCTTTATTTCCGTTTCTGTCGTCATTTAGTTTGCATCATCGCATCATGCATGGCATCTTGCATCGTCTGTCGCGTGTGGTGTTTGAGTGTGTGTGCTTCGAGTGCTCACCGAGTCTTAGTGCGATAGGAACTCCCCCTCTCTCCTCTTTTATTTGTTTTTGTGGTTTTGCCAAAGTTCAGTTTTAACCCCCGTTAAAAGATTCGTCTTCTTTTAAAAGATCCTTTTATTAAATGTGGGGGAAATCCCTTGGGTTTTCTTTATTTCTTCCTTTTGTTTATTTTCTGAAACAGTCTCATTTCTTTTCTCCTTTAAAGAGCCTTTATATTATTCTTTTAAAAAAGGGGTTTATTTTATTCTTTTGTAAAAGGGTTTATTTTAATTTTTCAAAAGGTTATTTTTATTCGTTTAAAAAGTGCCCAATCTATTTTATAGTTGGGGCATAATTTTTGTTTTAAGAACTCAAAGGCTTTTTTTAAAACATTTTTCTTTTTGTTTAAGCTTCCTGTTTTTTTAAAAAGGGAAAAAACCAAAGGGGGAGGACCCGAGGCCAAGGCCTAGCCGGCCAAGGCCAAAGGCCTCCCCTCCCCTGCCCTACTGACCAGCGTCTCCATCCCGTAGCGCCGTCCTCCCCTGTGGTCCCCTTTCCTCCCAATCCCCTCGAGCCCCTCGTCCCTCCCGTGCCCTCCTCCCGTACTGTAGGTCGCCGCCCCCAGCCCCATGCCGCCGCCATCAGCCAAGCCCCCGCCGGCGCCGCCCCCCATGGCTGTTCCCCATGCCCGCCGTGCTTGCTGCTCGCCTCGCTGATCGCCGCGCTGCCGCGCCGCGCTGCCTCGCCTGCAGGTGGCCTCGCCCTCTGCGCTTCGCCGGTGCCCTGCCCGAGCCGCCCTTCGCCGTTCCCCGGTCACGTAGCCGCTCGCCGTTCGTCGCCTCGCCGTTCGCCCCGCCGCCAGCTTAGCCTCCTGCAGCAGGCCGAGGTGCTCGCCTCCGCCATGGCCTCGGCTCGCCTCTTCTCGCTGCCCCGCCATGGCCATTCCCTTGCCGAGGTGCTCCGTGCCCCGCTCGTTTCCCCGCCACCGCCGTCTGTTGCCGAGTTACTATTGATAGCCGTCGCTATTCTGTGCCTGCTGCAGCTGCTGCATTTTGCTCCTGCTGCCATGCGTTAGATGTTGCTCTTGCTGCGTGCCTGTGCTTGCTTGCCCTGCCAGCCGATGCATGTTCTTGCTGTAGGCTGCTGTAGATTGCTCTGTGTAGCCAGTTTCTAGTTGCTGCCCATGCTGCTAGTTGCTAGCTGCTGCGAGTGCTTGCCGTGGCCGATGTTGCTGCTAGACTGCTAGTAGCTGCTGCCGCCGTTGTAGTTAGATGCTTTGCTGCTACTAGGTAGATTTTGCTAGTTGTTGCCTGCTAGATGCCGTCGTCGCTGTGGTCCGCTAGTTGCTGTCGTAGCGTGCTATGTTGTGGCCGAAGCTAGTTGTTGTAGTTGTTGTCGGCCACTGCCCGCTAGGTGCTATTGTGTCATCTTTCGGGACCGTCGCCGAAGTTCGCAAGCACCATCCCCTCCTTCATGGGACCGACAAGACCGCGTGTACCACGACGTCCTCGACGACCCCCGACCATCTTCGAAATGAGTTCGACTACCGACGTCGAAGACCCGAGAACCGACGACAAGAGTTCGACAACCGTCGATGAGACCGTGTACCACGACTTCCACAACGACCCATGTTCACACCGCTACGAACCGATCCTCTCCGATTCGCACGCCTCGAAGGTATACCGATGGGACGTTGTCGTGAAACGAATGCATGTGTTGTATGAGATGAACGTATGTTTGCGCCTTATGTTTGCCCGTTGCACGTTGACTCCCTCTTTCGTCGCGCCCCCGACACATGGGAACCCGGTAGCGGGATCACGCCATTCTTATTTAGCATTCCCGCACACGCTCCCTATTTGTTGGGACCGATATCTCGACGAGTTATCGGGATAGAAACATTGCCGTGGCTTCGTTTCCGTCTTACCGCCATGGTTCCCTCTCGCTCGCTGTGGCGACACATGTTTCTTTCTCTTCTTGCCCGTGATGTTTGAACTTGAATGCATGACGCATTCATGGCATATATCATGTGTTGCATGCCTCTTGTGCCGTAGCTCCATTCTATGCTCCGTGTGTTAACGGTCTAGGATGCCATGTAGGATCACCGCTTCACCCCTTGCCATGTTAACAACATTTATATTGCGTGCTAATTAAACGGGAGTGAACTAATAATTAATCGTGGAGTTTCGTTGATATGCAACCCGTTGCATATCGAGCTTCACTTAATGTGTAGTGTTGTGTGAGGTGAATTGCCATGCCATCACTTGCATCATTGTCCTGTTCATGCATCATAGTAGGTTGTGCATCATGTTGTGCATCGTGTGGTGAATATTTGTGTTGGTGTTTGTTTCCGGTTTGCTCCGTCTCGATAGAGTTCCGCAAGCGTGTCAGAATGTGAGGACACGTTCGACTACGTTGGTTCGCCGACTCCATGGAGTTGTTCTTCTTCCAAGCGGGATCTCAGGCAAGATGACCATTTCCCCAGATACCATTACTATCATTGCCTTGATAGTTTTATCGCTTCTATCAATTATGTCATGTTGCCTACCACATGTTAAATATCATCCTCTCTACAATGCCATGATAACCTTCAACTGTTCAATCTAGCAAACCAATGATTGGCTATGTTACTGCTTGCTTAACCATGTTGTTAGCGTTGCTAGTTGCCGGTGTAGTTGCTTCCAGGTGATAACATGGGTTCCTTCTCTTATCACCATATTAAATGCTATTTAATTTAATGCACCTATATACTTGGTAAAAGGTGGAAGGCTCGGCCTTTTCTAGCCTGGTGTTTTGTTCCACCTTTGCCCCATTAGTTTTCGGCTACCGGTGTTATGTTCCATAAATGAGCGCTCCTAACACGATCGGGGTTGTTATGGGGACCCCCTTGATAATTCGTTTTAGATTAAAGCTAGTTTGGCAAGGCCCAACTTTGGTACTACATTTGCCTAATAACGAATGAACTGCATAGGGAGTAATTAACTCGAGGATAATTTAATCAACCCCCGGGCCAGTGCTCCTCATGAGTGTTGGTCCACCCACCTAGCAGTCGGCGGTGCCACCACGGGGCAACTCGAGGTGTGGTTCCCGTCCACTTTGCATAGACGGTATGTCACCTAGAAGTCGGCGGTGCCACCACGGGGCAACTCGAGGTTTGGTTCCCGTCCACTTTGCATAGACGGTGTGTCCTGAGAACGAGATACGTCGCTCCTATCGGGATCGTCGACACACCGGGTGGCCTTGCTGGATAAGTTTTACCCTTGACGAGATATCTTGTCCATCGGGATTCCGGTGATGCTTTGGGTAATCTCAGAGTTGAGGTTTTCCACTAGGGAATCCGACGAAATCACGAGCTTCGTGATTGAGGATTTCTATGTGGCTTGTGGTAATTTGTGATGGACTAGTTGGAGCACCCCTGCAAGGTTAAATCTTTTCGGAACGCCGTGCCCGCGGTTATGTGGCAACGTGGAAACTTTGTTTAACACTGGTTCTAGATAACTTGAAGTTAACTTAATTAAAATATGCCAACCGTGTGCGTAACCGTGACTGTCTCTTTCGTGAGTTCCTTCTCCGATCGAGGACAAGGTGGGGTTATGTCTGACGTAGGTAGGTGTTCATGGTCATTCATTTGATCATCAGTAGTTCACGTCCGATATGCGTAGATCACCCCTCTTATTTCTTGTACGCGCAAGTTTAGCCACCAAATATATGCTTAGCCGCTGATGCAACCTCACCACTTAAACATACCTCACCTATTAAGCTTTGCTAGTCTTGATACCTTTGGAAATGAGATTGCTGAGTCCCCTGTGGCTCACAGATTACTACAACACTAGTTGCAGGTACATGTAAAGATTACTCGACGCGAGCGCGTTGATTGTTCATTTGGAGTTGCTTCTTCTTCTTCTTCTTCATCGATCTAGGATGGGTTCTAGGCCGGTAGCCTGGGATAGCAAGGATGGACGTCGTTCTTTTTTTGTCGTTAGTTTTCGTCCGTAGTCGGCCCTGCTCTTACTCTTGATGATTATGTAATGTACTGATGTGACTCTGATGTAGCTTGTGGCGAGTGTAAGCCAATTCTATTATATATCTCCTCTTTTCAGTACATGTACTTGTAACGATATCCATTCTTGCGACACGACGAGAAGCGCTTCTATCCCTGACGAGGCCCCCGTGCCAAATTGAGGATAGGGTCGCATCTTGGGCGTGAAAAGTTGGTATTAGAGCAGTACCGACCTAGGAGCCTCCTTTATTGATCGAACTTGGCCGAGTCGAGTCTAGTGAAAAACTGCTTTGAGTCTAGTTATATATCGGAGAGTAGGATTCCATTTTCTCCTCTTCTATGCTCTGGTGAGGAATCTTGACGTAATAATTTATTCTACTCCTCTTCTCTCTCAATTTCTTTTTTTAGGATCACGCGGATATTTTTGGAGTCTATATGATGCTAATGTGACGGAGTTCTGTCTTGGTGCCTCCTGTCTGACTTGATTTTCTTCCGGGGAGTTGAGCTCCAGGGGATTCTCGAGCACATCGTTATCATTCAGATTTCTTAGTATCTCAGAATGAAGGATGTTTGTAATTGCTTCAATACTAGTAGTGGCGAGATAACCCCGATGTCCCCAGTACTGGTGCAGATTGTTCGGGAGTACTGCCATACTTTGTATCGTTGTGAATACGAGGGCCTGTAGTACATGAAGGTCTGAGATTTTGGTTGTGTGTTGACGGATGTGATACAGGTGACGGGTTAGTATAGGAGTTGTGTGATTATTACTCCTTGTATCCGTGTACCAGATTGCATGACCAGATATTTTGGGAATTCTTAGGTGGGAATTCAAGTAGTTTACTTATAGGACAATCTTCCAACAAATGCATGATGTTAGGTTGGGGTTCGACATCTAGTGGATTCGTTTGTTGACGGTCGACTTACAGCGGTACACATTGTGTCTTAAAGAGTCCTTGTAGCTTGCTACGACTCGGGGACGCTTCGTATGTCGGGTGCACTACCTTGCACTTGATGGCTACTGTAAAATCGAGCCCGTGCGATCCTGTCCACGAAAATATCAGACGAAATCTTTCTCATGAGTTTGTTCTGGCTTGTTTCATAAGCCGCATCCTTTGTTTTGTTGGAATATGGTAATTCGTGTTGCTTCGATGTCAAGTGGTGATTTCAGATCTTTTCTAAGAGGTGTTCTCATATTTCTATGGGAGCATTAATTCTTTTGCTCAATCAGTGGTCTTATCAATTCTTGTCAACCGGAGTTGTCATGTCATTTCCTTTTCAACCGGAGTCATCGTGTCTATTCCATTCAACCGGTGTGTTTCTCTCCAAGTGAATTCAATCCTCTCCAATATTTGCAGATCATTCTCTCATTTTATTCCGGAGTTCATCTCATCTGTCCCAAGTCATCTTTGTTTTTCCCCGCCCTCCCGCCCTTTTCTTTAGTGATTAGTTTTTCATCCTAGTGCATTTCATTTCATTGTTGCTTCCGCTATCTTTTATTGCGTGTCCTATCCGGTGATTCATTGCGAAGATTCTCAGGAGCTTCATGTTCATCTTTATTCATTCTTGTGGCCTTTTCCGGTGAATTTAATTTAGTTGTCCGTGTTCATTATATCCTATCTATCCTTGTAATTCTTTCCCATGTCGGAAATTTTTATGAGCCTATCTTGGTATTTATTTCTCTCTTTTTGATCCGGAGCATTGAAGTTATCTCTGTAGTACTTCTTTCTAATCTTTTCAATTATTTCGAGGTTCTCAACCTCATCTAGTTCTCTTCATACCGGTGTAATATCTCTCTTCTAAGCAATCTTTTCGAACCGTGGTTTCTTTGAGTGGGCCCATAACCCACAGGTTCTTTCCCAGGATCTCTCCTGGCTCTTTTAATCTTTTCCCGGAGTTCATTAATTATTTTCAACCATGACATAAGTATGAATTTCATCAGTCATATCCCTTCTTAAAGATCTATTTGAATTAATTCATTCTTTGGCTCAACCTTTCATTCTTCTTTATTCCGAAGTGTCTCTGTAATTCTTGGTGTTATTCTCGTCATCATTCTCAGTTTGCAATTGAAGGAGTGTTTCTCTCTATTCTTGGTCCATCCTCTTGGATATTCGTCATTTTAGCTTTGTGGCATCTTCTTGGATTGTTCCCAATCATGAGTAATCCCTTTCTTGCTATCCGGTGCTTTTTGGAGTTGTTCTTATTTCTCGTTCCTCCGAAGGCCATCATTTCAGAAGATTCTTCGTTCTCATCTTTCAGCTTTCATCCTCAATTCTTCTCAATTGTTGTCTCTTCGTTCATCTCTCGATTATCTGGTGCCGTGTTCTAGTTTTCTATCAGGTGGCTCATGAGCTCTTCATTCTCATGTTTCTCCATTAATTCATGGTGTTCCCATTTATTTGTGAATTCTTACCGGTGCTTCCTTCAATTTTGCCTCAAGTGGTGCTTATCTCTCTGTCTCTCCAAGATTCATTTCTAGAAGAATAAGTCGTATGCTAAATCCGTTGATTGTCGTCAATTTAACTTGATGAAGGATAAGCATAACATAATTCTTATTCCTGTTTCATAATGGTTTCAATTCTTCTTCCGGAGTGGCTCACGATATCAATTCCTTTTTCTCAAGTGTTGTTATCTTTTCTTTTCCAAAGTTCCAAGTTTTCTCAAGTATCTCTTCGTGAAGCTACATCGAAGTCTTTGCAAGGCTTCAATCTTATCCTTTCATCCTTTTTATCTTTGCATCATCCTTTTTGATACAGAGGCCCGTCATGCTGGTTCTTCAAGGATGTGATCTTTTTCTCAAAGTGTTCTTCAACATTCCCCTTGGAGTACCTCAAGTATTCTTTCTCTTGCATTTCTGTGCATTTGTTCTTCCTTCATCCTTTGAGGTGGTATTATAACTTTCTTGTTAGTGTAGGAGCCTCGAAGAGTTTTCCTTTCAAGAATGAGATAATTAAACCCACCAATTCTATGATCATGAGATATTTTCAACCCATGATTTCTTCATTGAGCTATAAGGGTTGGATTACACCTAAAGCTTTTCCTATGGATTGTTGGTATCATGGTGTTTGTCATTATTCCTAGTTCTCAATGCACCCTCTTGGTGTACGAAGTTTTGATATCTTTGCTTTCAACTATCCTTGTTTCTTTTAGTGGTTGGTTGTCACCTCATATTTGTTGAGATGATTTTCATAAGCCCACTAATATTTTGTTCTTTTCGTTGTTGGTTTTCCAAGTACTACGTCAATTCTTTGTCCGAAGGCTCTTCAAGTCTATTGTGATGATAGTTGTCATTCTTTTCTTCATTCTCTTCTTCCGCTTGAGCTAGTTCATATTCTCTTGTTCTGGAGGCATTGTGATGTTGCTCTTTTGGGCCTATTATGTTGTTCTATCAAGATCATGGTGTTCCCTCGTTCTATTTAGTTGTTTGTTATGTATATTGTCTAATTCTCTCTTCTTATCGAATTTTTTGTCCCATTTTCCTACCGAAGTGCTCCCGAAATTTTCCTTGAATTCTTTCTTTCTCTCATGTCATTCCTCATCTCTTTGCAACCTTCAATGATCGTTGTTTTCACACGTTTGTCAAAGAAGCGACTAAGTTTTACCTCTTGTTCTTTCTCATACTCTCCCCCTTTCATTCTTGGATCTCGGGGCGAGATCCTCTTGTAGTGTAGGAGAGTTGTGACAGCCCGAGTCCGAAGCCCTAGAAGATTCCCCCTTTATTTCCGTTTCTGTCGTGTGATTAGTTTTATTTGTTGCATCATCATTTAGTTTGCATCATCGCATCATGCATGCCATCTTGCATCGTCTGTCGTGTGTGGTGTTTGAGTGTGTGTGCTTCGAGTGCTCACCGAGTCTTAGTGCGATAGGAACTCCCCCTCTCTCCTCTTTTATTTGTTTTTGTGGTTTTGCCAAAGTTCAGTTTTAACCCCCATCAAAATATTCGTCTTCTTTTAAAAGATCCTTTTATTAAATGTGGGGGCAACCCCTTGGATTTTCTTTATTTCTTCCTTTTGTTTATTTTCTAAAACAGTCTCATTTCTTTTCTCCTTCAAAGAGCCTTTGCTTTATTCTTTAAATAAAAAGGGGTTTTATTTTATTCTTTTGTAAAAGGGTTTATTTTAATTTTTTCAAAAGGTTATTTTTATTCGCTTAAAAAGTGCCTAAACTATTTTGTAGTTGGGGCATAATTTTTGTTTTAAGAAGTCAAAGGCCTTTTTTTTAAACATTTTTCTTTTTGGTTAAGCTTCCTATTTTTTTTAAAAAGGGAAAAAAACCAAAGGGGGAGGACCCCACGCCAAGGCCCAAGGCCTCCCCTCCCCTGCCGTAGCGACCAGCGTCTCCATCCCGCAGCACCGTCCTCCCCTGCGGTCCCCTTTCCTCCCAATCCCCTTGAGCCCCTCGTCCCTCCCGTGCCCTCCTCCTGTACTGTAGGTCGCCGCCCCCAGCCCCATGCCGTCGCCAGCAGCCAAGCCCCCGCCAGCGCCACCCCCCATGGCTGTTCCACGTGCCTGCCATGCTTGCTGCTCGCCTCACTGCTCGCCGCGCTGCCGCGCCGCGCCGCCTCCCCTGCAGTTGGCCTCGCCCTCTGCGCGTCGCCGGTGCCCTGCCCTAGCCGCCCTTCGCTGTTCCCCGACCGCGCAGCCACTCTCCGTTCCTCGCCTTGACGTTCGCCCCACCGCCGGCTTAGCCTCCTGCAGCAGGCCGTGGTGCTCGCCTCCGCCATGGCCTCGGCTCGCCTCTTCTCGCCGCCCCGCCATGGCTGTTCCCTGCCGAGGTGCTCCATGCCCCGCTCATCGCCCCGCCGCCGCCGTCTGTTGCCGAGTTACTGTTGATAGCCGTCGCTGTGCTGTGCCTGCTGTAGCTGCTGCGTTTTGCTCCTGATGCCATGCGTTAGATGTTGCTATTGCTGCGTGCCTGTGCTTGCTTGCCCTGCCAGTCGATGCATGTTCTTGCTGTAGGCTGCTGTAGATTGCTATGTGTAGCCGGTTGCTAGCTGCTACCCATGCCGCTAGTTGCTAGCTACTGCTAGTGCTTGCCGTGGCCGATGCTACTGCTAGACTGCTAGTGTTGTTGCTTGCTAGTAGCTGCTGTCGCCGCTGTAGTTAGATGCTTTGCTGTTGCTAGGTAGATTTTGCTAGCTGTTGCCTGCTAGATGCCGTCGTCGCTGTGGTCCGCTAGTTGCTGTCGTAGCGTGCTGTGTTGTGGCCGAAGCTAGTTGTTGTAGTTGTTGTCGGCCACAACCCGCTAGGTGATGTTGTGTCGTCTTTCGGGACCGTCGCCGAAGTTCACAAGCAACATCCCCTCCTTCATGGGACCGACAAGACCGCGTGTACCACGACGTCCTCGACGACCCCCGATCATCTTCGAAACGAGTTCGACTACCGATGCTGAAGACCCGGGAACCGATGACAAGAGTTTGACTACCATCGACGAGACCATGTACCACGACTTCCACGACGACCCATGTTCACACCGCTACGAGCCGATCCTCTCTGATTCGCACGCCTCGAAGGTATACCGATGGGACATTGTCGTGAAACGAATGCATGTGTTGTATGAGATGAACGTATGTTTGCGCCTTATGTTTGCCCATTGCACATTGACTCCCTGTTTCGTCGCGCCCCCGACACATGGGAACCCAGTAGCGGGATCACCCAATTCTTATTTAGCGTTCCCGCACACGCTCCCTATTCGTTGGGACCGATATCTCGACGAGTTATCGGGATAGAAACGTTGCCGTGGCTTCGTTTCCGTCTTGCCGCCATGGTTCCCTCTCGCTCGCTGTGGCGACACATGTTTCTTTCTCTTCTTGCTCGTGATGTTTGAACTTGCATGCATGACGCATTCATGGCATATATCGTGTGTTGCATGCCTCTTGTGCCGTAGCTCCGTTCTATGCTCCGTCTGTTAACCGTCTAGGATGCCATGTAGGATCACCGCTTCACCACTTGCCATGTTAGCAACATTTAATATTGCGTGTTAATTAAACGGGAGTGAACTAATAATTAATCGTGGAGTTTCGTCGATATGCAACTCGTTGCATATCGAGCTTCACTTAATGTGTAGTGTTGTGTGAGGTGAATTGCCATGCCATTACTTGCATCATTGTCCTATTCATGCATCATAGTAGGTTGTGCATCATGTTGTGCATCGTGTGGTGAATATTTGTGTTGATGTTTGTTTCCGGTTTGCTCCGTCTCGATAGAGTTCCGCAAGCGTGTCGAAATGTGACGACCCGTTCGACTACGTTGGTTCGCCGACTCCATGGAGTTGTTCTTCTTCCAAGCGGGATCTCACGCAAGATGTCCATTTCCCCAGATACCATTACTATCATTGCCTTGCTAGTTTTATCGCTTCTATTGATTATGTCACGTTGCCTACCACATGTTAAATATCAGCCTCTCTACAATGCCATAATAACCTTGAACTGATTGGCTATGTTACTGCTTGCTTAACCATGTTGTTAGCGTTGCTAGTTGCAGGTGTAGTTGCTTCCAGGTGATAACATGGGTTATTTGTCATATCACCATATTAAATGCTATTTAATTTAATGCACCTATATACTTGGTAAAAGGTGGAAGGCTCGGCCTTTTCTAGCCTGGTGTTTTGTTCAACCTTTGCCCCATTAGTTTTCGGCTACCGGTGTTATGTTCCATAAATGAGCGCTCCTAACACGATCAGGGTTGTTATGGGGACCCCCTTGATAATTCGTTTTAGATTAAAGCTGGTCTGGCAAGGCCCAACTTTGTTACTACATTTGCCTAATAACTAATGAACTGCATAGGGAGTAATTAACCCGAGGATAATTTAATCAACCCCCGGGCCAGTGCTCCTCATGAATGTTGGTCCACCCACCTAGCAGTCGGCGGTGCCACCACAGGGCAACTCGAGGTTTGGTTCCCGTCCACTTTGCATAGATGGTGTGTCCTGAGAATGAGATACGCGGCTCCTATCGGGATCGTCGACACACCGGGTGGCCTTGCTGGATTAGTTTTACCTTTGACGAGATATCTTGTGCACCGGGATTCCGTTGATGCTTTGGTTAATCTCAGATTTGAGGTTTTCCACTAGGGAATCAAACGAAATGGCGAGCTTCGTGATTGAGGATTTCTATGCGGCTTGTGGTAATTTGTGATGGACTAGTTGGAGCACCCCTGTAGGGTTAAATCTTTTCGGAAGGCCGTGCCAGCGGTTATGTGGCAACGTGGAAACTTTGTTTAACACTGGTTCTAGATAACTTGAAGTTAACTTAATTGAAATATGCCAACCGTGTGCGAAACCGTGACTGTCTCTTTCGTGAGTTTCTTCTCCGATCGAGGACATGGTGGGGTTATGTCTGACGTAGGTAGGTGTTCAGGGTCATCCATTTGATCATCAGTAGTTCACGTCCGATATGCGTAGATCACCCTCTCTTATTTCTTGTACTCGTAAATTTAGCCACCAAATATATGCTTAGCCGCTGCTGCAACCTCACCACTTAAACATACCTCACCTATTAAGCTTTGCTAGTCTTGATACCTTTGGAAATGAGATTGCTGAGTCCCCTGTGGCTCACAGATTACTACAACACCAGTTGCAGGTACATGTAAAGGTTACTTGACGTGAGCGCGTTGATTATTCAATTGGAGTTGCTTCTTCTTCTTCTTGTTGTTCTTCTTCATCGATCTAGGATGGGTTCCAGGCCGACAGCCTGGGATAGCAAGGATGGACGTCGTTCTTCTTTTGTCGTTTGTTTTTGTCCGTAGTCGGACCTTGCTCTTACTCTTGGTGATTATGTAATGTACTGATGTGACTCTGATGTAGCTTGTGGCGAGTGTAAGCCAATTCTATTATATATCTCCTCTTTTCAGTACATGTACTTGTAACGATATCCATTCTTGCGACACGACGAGATGCGCTTCTATCCCTAACGAGGCCCCCGTGCCAAATTGAGGATAGGGTCGCATCTTGGGCGTGACACGGAGCTCTAAATTGGATCTGCTCAAGTTCCACCTCGTGGCGACGGAGAATCCACGAAAAAGCTCCACCTTGATTTTTTTTCCGGACGAAACCCTTCATATAGCAAAAGAGGGGGCTAGTGGGCCACCAGGGTGCCCACAAGCCCTGTTGCCGCGGCCAGGGGGTAGGCCACATCAACGAGGCTTGTGGGCCCCTGGTTGCTCCCCTCTGACACTTCTTTTGCCTAGTATTTTTTATATATTCCCAAAAAATCACCGTTGCTTGTGGGCATTTGGAGTTGCGTACAATAGAGGACTTAGACTTGCTCCTTTTCGAGTCCAGAATTCCAGCTGCCGGTATTCTCCCTCTTCAAATAAAACTTGCAAAATGAGACAGAAAAGGCATAAGTATGGTTCCACAAAGTATAATAACAATCCATAAAGCGATAAATATCAATATGAAAGCATGATGCAAAATGGACGTATCAACTCCCCCAAGCTTAGACCTCGCTTGTCCTCAAGCGAAAACCAAGACCCAAAACATGTCCACATGTTTAGGGACGAAGGTGTCGATAAAACATAATACGGACATGAGGGCATCATGATCACAGATAGAACAACAATACATCATACAGATTCTTATGGGAAAGTAACAATTTCTTCACAAAGCAAAGTATGAAACAAAAACCTTACCGAGAAGTAGCCAACAACAGTCCATAGTCATTGAAGCAATTGCAATTTATCATAACATTAGAAAGAGTCAAATAAGAGCTTCTAAGGCAAATCCACATACTCAATCATCTCTTTTGTTTTCCACAATTGTTACAACTCACGTGGTACTCATGATATCAAAGTTTCAGCTGGACACAGAGAAAGATAGGGGCTCATAATTTTGCCTCCCAACCATTTACCTCAAGGGTAAAGTCAACAATAATAAAGCATAAGTACTCAGCTCCAAGTTGATATAAGAATATAGATCTTTCCCAAGCATATGACGCTCACCAAGAAAATGCTAAATAAGGAATTGGTGAAGATCACCATGACTCTTACAAGGGCAAAAAGTAAAGGTACAAGATAGGCCCTTCGTAGAGGGAAGCAGAGGTTGTCATGCGCTTTTGAGGTTTGGATGCGTGTCTTCTTAGTGCGGAGGAACGTCACTTTATATTGCCTCCTGTGATAAAGAACTTTATTATGCAGTCTGTCACTTTTATGTCTTCCTCATCACAGGTTCGTACAAAGCTTATTTTCCACACACTAATAGATCATACATATTAGAGAGCAATTTTTATTGCTTGCACCGATGAAAACTTACTTGAGGGATCTTATTCAATCCAAAGGTAGGTATGGTGGACACTCATGGCAAAACTGGGTTGAAGGTTTATGGATGCACAAGTAGTATCTCTACTTGGTGCGGGAGTTTTGGCTAATATGAGGTGGAAGCAATCGTCACATGCTAAGGGATCTCTAATCATATAACATTGTTTGGGACCAAGCAAACACAATTCATTATGTTGTCTTCCTTGTCCAACATCTACTTCTAAGCATGTAATAGTTTGGTGAGTGCTCACAATTATAGAAAGTGTCTAAGATGATATATTTATATGTGAACCTCTCTTTCCTTATTACTTCTTATTAATTGCGACAATGACTGGGGTCTATGTTGGTCTATTCTCAACAAGTTTCAATCATCATACTTGTTAAATGTGAAGCTATCACTTCCCATAAGATCATCTCATGATCTTTCATGCTATCGTTCTTTTCATACTTTCGATCACGGCACAAAGCAAAGCCCTTGACTAAGATACTCTTTATCATATAGCTTGTAAGCTCGAATACATCGGGGAGACACAAAGCAAAAGACTCAAACCAAACACTAAAGACTTATTCCACTAAGAGAAGAAATAAAAACTGAAAAGGAAAGAACTAAAAGAAAGGTAAAAGCAAAAGATATAAAGGTGATACGATACCAGGGCAACTCCCCCAAGCTTGGCAATACCCAAGGGGATTGCCCATACCAATGCTTAGTTGTCTTCCTTTGGTGGTGATGGTGGTGGTGTTGTTGAAGTAGTCCGATCCTCCGTCTTCCAAGGCATAGGTGCTCCATCATGGCAGGATGAACGAGTCGCCGGAATCCTCAAATCTGCAGCCAACCGTATTGATTTAAATCTATACTCATACTCACAGTTTTGGTTGTGCAGGTCATAGATCTGGCCCCGGAGTTGATCAACCCTGTCATAGAGCCTGGAAAGGTGCTTGCCAATGTCAATGGCATCCATCTTGTGATTGTTGGTGAACTCCGTGATCATCATGTGGTTGGCGTTGAGTCCACGCTCCACCATCCCTTGGCACTTGAAGACTTGTTGCTCCATTGCTTCGAGCCTCGTCTCCATGCTTCCGGTCTTCTTAGGCCCCTCAACATCACGGATGTGCAACATCCCCTCGCTCATCTTGATAGATTGGGGGTGCTACAATACTTCTGTGAGGTAGGGATTGATGACCTTCTCGAAGATCTTGTCCTTAGGAACTTTTGGGGAAGTCATGACGATCTAGATGTGCAACAGAAACAGGCTCGAAACAAAAACAGAGGAAAACTGCGCAATATGGAGATCAAAACCCTCGGGCGTATATATAATGATTTTTTCTGGACCAGAAGGAGTGCTCTGCAAGAAAACGGAGTCCAGGGGGGCACACGAGGTGCCCACAAGCCCTGTTGCCGCGACCAGGGGGAGGCCACGACAACCAAGCTTGTGGCCGCCTCGTGCGCTCTCCGGACTGCTTTTTATTTTTCTAATTTTCCAAAAATTCCAAAACGGAGAAAATTTCCTATTGGAAAAGTTTCGGAGTCCAATTACTTACCGAAATAGATACCTCTTCGTTTTGAGGGTCTGAAATAGGCTGATAAACATCCCTTATGTACTCCTATGGAGTTATGATATTGATGATATTGGTCTCAACATTTATGGGAGTACCAGAGATGTAATGCTTGATTCTTTGCCCATTTACCACTCTAGGAAAATTACCTTCCGTGTTATTGATTTTGATGGCACCGGAACGATATACTTCCTCGACAACGTAGGGACCTTCCCATTTAGAGAGAAGCTTGCCTGCGAAGAATCTTAAACGAGAATTGTATAGCAGGACATAATCACCTACATTGAACTCTCGTTTTTGTATTCTTTTATCGTGCCATCTCTTAACCTTTTCCTTGAACAACTTGGCATTCTCATATGCCTGGGCCCTCCATTCATCTAATGAGCTGATATCAAACAACCGCTTCTCACCGGCAAGTTTGAAATCGAAGTTGAGCTCTTTGATTGCCCAATAAGCTTTGTGTTCCAGCTCAAGAGGTAAATGACAGGCCTTACCGTAAACCATTTTATACGGCGACATGCCCATGGGATTCTTATAAGCAGTCCTATAAGCCCATAGTGCATCGTCAAGTTTGCTAGACCAATTCTTTCGAGATCTATTGACGGTCTTTTGTAAGATCAATTTGATCTCCCTATTACTCAGCTCCACTTGACCACTAGACTGAGGATGATAAGGAGATGCAACTCTATGGTTGACATCATACTTAGCGAGCATCTTGCGGAGAACACCGTGAATGAAGTGTGAACCACCATCAATCAACAGATATCTAGGGACTCCAAATCTTGGGAAAATGACTTCTTTAAGCATCTTAATAGAGGTGTGGTGATCAACATTTCTAGTGGGGATAACTTCTACCCACTTAGTGACATAATCCACAGTAACTAAGATGTGAGTATACCCATTGGAACTCGGGAAAGGTCCCATATAATCAAAGCCCCACACATCAAATGGTTCAATGACAAGTGAATAGTTCATAGGCATTTCCTGACGCTTACCGATATTCCCTATTCTTTGGCATTCATCACAAGACAAGACAAACTTACGGGCATCCTTGAAGAGAGTGGGCCAATAGAAACCTGATTGCAATACCTTATGAGCAGTTCTGTCTCCAGCATGGTGTCCTCCGTAGGCCTCGGAATGACACTTCTGCAGGATCTGTCCCTGTTCATGTTCAGGCACACAACGTCTAATAACACCATCTACTCCTTCCTTATAAAGGTAAGGATCATCCCAAAAGTAGTGTCTCAAATCAAAGAAGAATTTCCTCTTTTGCTGGTAGGTGAAACTTGGTGGTATGTATTTGGCTACGATATAGTTTGCGTAATCAGCATACCATGGTGCACTATGTGAAGTGTGGATGACATTCAGTTGCTCATCAGGAAAGCTGTCATCAATAGGTCGTGGGTAATCAAGGACATTCTCTAGCCTAGACTAGTTATCTGCTACAGTGTTATCTGCACCCTTTTGGTCAACAACGCGAAAATCAAATTCCTGTAGCAGGAGAACCCATCTGATTAGCCTAGGCTTAGCGTCCTTCTTCTCCATGAGGTACTTAATAGCAGCATGATCAGAGTGAATAGTGACTTTGGAGTCAACTATATAAGATCTGAAGTTTTCGCATGCAAACACGACTGCTAAAAACTCCTTCTCCATAGTGGCTGATACGTCTCCATCGTATATACTTTTCCAAACTCTTTTGCCCTTGTTTTGGACTCTAATTTGCATGATTTGAATGGAACTAACTTGGACTGACGCTGTTTTCAGCAGAATTGCCTTGGTGTTATTTTTGTGCAGAAATCAAAGTTCTCCAAACGTCCTGAAAATTTACACGGAGCAGTTTTGGAAAATAAGAAAAATATCCACGCCAAGTTCCACCTCAGGGGGTGGGCCAGTGGGCCACAAGCCCTGGCTCCGCCACCACCCCTTGGTGGCGGTGGGCAGGCTTGTGGGGCCCACACGGCTCTGCCGCCCCCAATCTTAGGTCTATAAGTTCCCTTTCGTCCCAGAAAAAATAAAAAGAGAAGTTTTCGTCGCGTTTGCGATACGGAGGCGCCGCCACTACCTGTTGTTCATCTGGAGGGCAGATCTGGAGTCCGTCTTGGGCTCCGGAGAGGGGAAATCGTCGCCATCGTCATCATCAACCTTCTTCCCTCTCCAATTCCATGAAGCTTTTTGTCGTTCGTGAGTAATCTATTCGTAGGCTCGCTAGGCGGTGATGAGTAGGATGAGATCTATCATGTAATCGAGTTAGTTTTGATGGGGATTGATCCCTAGTATCCACTATGTTCTGAGATTGATGTTGCTACTACTTTGCCATGCTTAATGCTTGTCACTAGGGCCCGAGTGCCATGATTTCAGATCTGAAATTATTATGTTGTCACCAATATATGTGTGTTTTAGATCCGATCTTGCAAGTTGTAGTTACCTACTATGTGTTATGATTCGGCAACCCTGGAGTGACAATAACCGGAACCACTCCCGGTGATGACCATAGTTAGAGGAGTTCATGTGTTCACCAAGTGCTAATGCGTTGGTCCGGTTCTTTATTAAAAGGAGAACCTTAATATCCCGTAGTTTCCTTTTCGACCCCGCTGCCACGGGAGGGATGGACAATAGATGTCATGCA
Organism: Hordeum vulgare subsp. vulgare; assembly: GCF_904849725.1. Classification (NCBI taxonomy): domain Eukaryota; kingdom Viridiplantae; phylum Streptophyta; class Magnoliopsida; order Poales; family Poaceae; genus Hordeum; species Hordeum vulgare. The sequence goes on along the minus strand of NC_058524.1, from coordinate 498,783,987 downwards.
AGTTCTTTTCCCTAAGCATGTATGACGACACACGGAATGCATGCCTACATCACATTGACGAACGGGAGCTAGCCACATATCTCTCCGTGTTATAGCTGTTGCATGATGAATATCATCCAAACAAATCACCGACCTATTGCCTACGAGTTTGTCCTACAACTGTTACTTGTCTTGCTCTGCTGCTACTACTGCTACTACTGTTGCTACTGTTGTTACTTCTTTTGCTCTGCTGCTGCTGCTACTACTGTTGCTATTACTTTTGCTTGCTACTGTTGCTACTTGCTACTGCTGTCACTACTGCTGTTCCTTGCCGCTGCTATTGCTCATTACACTTCTACTACCTGTTACAATTTTGGTTCACTGGACGTTGACGGGAACTGACAATTTCCGTCAACACGGCAACTTGGTGCCATTGATACAATCGTTAGGAATAGTCTTCCATCAACAGACCGTTTCTGACACCGTTGTTATCATATTACTTTGCTGTTACTACTGTGCTTGGAGATACTAATGTTTTAGGTGTGGTTGAATCTGACAAATTCAGCTGCTAATACTTGAGAGTATTCTCTCACCTCCTGCCTGGCGTACCAACAAATTTGGGTCGAATACTCTACCCTCGAAAACTGCTGCGAACCCACGCGCTGGTGGGCCATCAACAACATTCTTCTAGTTCCGTTGCCGGGGAGTGCTGGCAGCATTCTTATGGTGCCGTTGCAGGGGAAGGTTTGTTGTCATCAGCATTCGTCTAGCCATCGCCAGAGATTGCAATCAGTGGCGTAGTTTCTTTGGGCACTGCCTAGAGTTTTACTAGCGCAATGAATGACATTCAACTTCTTGTCAACTCTTTGTCCTAGAACAGCACCAACAACATAATCACTAGCATCGCACATGATTTCAAAGGGCAAGTTCCAATCAGGTGGTTGAACAATAGGTGCGGTTATCAAGGCCTTCTTAAGTATTTCGAAAGCTTCCTCACAATCCTCATAAAAAACAAAAGGAACATCCTTCTGCAAGAGGTTGGTAAGAGGCCTAGAAATCTTAGAGAAGTCTTTAATGAACCTTCTATAGAAACCAACATGACCTAGGAAACTTCGTATACCTCTGATATCTATGGGGCAAGGCATTTTCTCAATTGCATCAACCTTAGCCTTATCAAGTTCAATGCCTTTCTCAGAGATTTTGTGTCCTAAGATGATGCCTTCATTAACCATGAAGTGGCACTTCTCCCAGTTCAAGACAAGGTTGGTATCTTTGCATCTCTGTAAGACTCGATCGAGGTTGCTGAGGCAATCATCAAAGGAAGAACCGTAAATGGAGAAATCATCCATGAAAACCTCAACAATCTTTTCACAAAAGTCAGAGAATATAGACATCATACATCTTTGAAAGGTGGCTTGTGCATTGCACAAGCCAAAAGGCATGCGTCTATAAGCAAAGGTACCGAAGGGGCATGTGAAGGTGGTTTTCTCTTGACCAGATTGTGCAACAGGTATTTGCGAGAAACCTGAATAACCGTCTAGAAAGCATAAGTGTGTGTGTTTAGATAGCCTTTCTATCATCTCGTCGATAAACGACAAAGGATAATGGTCTTTCCTGGTTGCCTTGTTCAGTTTCTGTATCACCATCCTATAGCCCGTAATAATCCTCTGTGGGATTAGTTCATTCTTATCGTTAGGAACGACGGTGATACCTCCCTTCTTAGGTACGCAATGCACTGGACTTACCCAATCACTATGAGCAACATGATAGATGATTCCTGCTTCCAGAAGCTTTAATATTTATTTTCTCATGACCTCTTTCATCCTCGGATTTAGTCTCCATTGCTGATCAGCAACTGGCTTAGAATCAGGATCGGTTTTAATCTTGTGCTGACATAGAGTGGGGCTAATACCCTTAAGATCATCAAGAGTATATCCAATAGCAGCACAGTGCTTCCTCAAAGTTTTTAATAACTTCTTCTCTTCGTGATTCCAGAGGTGAGCACTAATAATAACATGATATATCTCCTTCTCACCAAGATAGGCATACTTAAGAGTATCTGGTAACTGTTTCAGCTCGAACACAGGATCAACCTTCGGTGGGGGAGGATCCCCAAGCAGTTCAACAGGCAGATTATTCTTGAGAATAGGATGTTGTTCTAAGACAATTTTATCTATCTCATCTCTTTCATCCATATGCATATCATTTTCATGCTCTAGCAGATATTGCTCTAAAGGATCTATAGGAGGTACGGCAAAAGAGGCAAGAGCAATGATTTCATCCCTACCAGACGACTCTTTTTCATGAGGTTGTGTTCCAAACTTGGAGAAGTTAAATTCATGAGACACACCCTCGAAACTAACAGTGACAGTCTGTCTAATGCAATCAATGTGAGCATTGACAGTGTTGAGAAAGGGTCTACCAAATATGATGGGACAAAAGCTATCTTGTGCATTAGCAAGGACGAGGAAATCAGTAGGATACTTCCTCTTACCACACGGGATTTCTACGTCTCTCACATTTCCCAGGGGACACATTGTGTCTCTATTAGCTAGCGTAATAGTGACATCAATGGGTTCTAACTCAGCAGGTGCAATCTCATCTTAGATTTCATCATATAGGGACCGGGGTATTGCACTAACACTAGCACCCATATCACATAAACCATGATAACAGTGATCTCCTATCTTGACAGAAACAACAGGTAGGCCAACTACAGGTCCGTATTTGTCTTTCGCGTGAGGTTTAGCTATTCTAGCGGAGTCCTCACAGAATTTGATAACATGCCCATCTATATCTTCGGCTAAGAGATCTTTGATAATAGCAACACTAGGTTCAACTGTAATTTCCTCAGGGGGTGCAAGTGGAGAATGTAACCCCTACGTATCACAGTTGGAGCTTTAGAATAATCCTTTTTCCTAGCAAGGTAAGGTGGTTTCTCAGCGTAGGCGCAAGGAACAATAGGATCACTAAAGTCAATGACTTTATCTTCAACTAGATTGGGTTTAACTATGTTGATTTCTATAGGAGGATGATACTTAAACCACTTCTCTTAGAGAAGCTACTATCTCAGAGTCAAGTCCATACTTAGCGCTGAAATCTCTAGAAGTGTTTGTTTCAAAAAAAGATTTAACGCAATCAAACTGGAAACTCATACCTCACTCCTTACCTTCTTCAAGCTCCCAATCTTCAGAGTTACGTTTGATTCTTTCCAATAAATTCCACTTGTGGTCAATATCCTTCTTCATAAAAGGACCGGTACAAGAAGTGTCAAGCATGGTACGATCTTCATGAGAAAGCCAAGCATAAAAGTTTTGAGTGATAATTTCTCTCAAGAGTTCATGATTGGGGCATGAATATAGCATTGATTTAAGCCTCCTCAAGCTTGAGCTATGCTTTCCCTGTCACGAGGCCAAAAGTTATAAATATAATTCTGATCACGATGTACTAAATGCATAGGATAAAACTTTTGATGAAATTCCAATTTCAACCGATTGTAGTCCCATGATCCAGTATCATCACATAGCCTATGCCATGTCAACGCCTTATCCTTCAAAAATAAAGGAAAGACTTTCTTATTTACCTCATCCTCGGGCAAACCTGCAAGCTTAAATAAACCACAAACTTCATCTACATAGATTAGATGCAAGTCTAGATGTGATGATCCATCTCATGTAAAAGGATTAGCCAGCAGTTTCTCAAGCATACCCGAAGGAATTTCATAAAAGATATTTTCAGTAGGTATCTCAGGTTGAGGAACAACTCCTCGTGCTTCCGTTCGTGGTGAAGATACCCCGAACAAACTCCTCAAAGGAACAGTTTCCATAGTGACAATAGATTTCAGCACAGTATATAAATGTTTCCTTACCAAATTCCACTTACCAAAGGTGCTTTCCTCCCCGGCAACGGCGCCAGAAAAGAGTCTTGATGACCCACAAGTATAGGGGATCAATCTTAGTCCTTTCGATAAGTAAGAGTGTCGAACCCAACGAGGAGAAGAAAGATATGATAAACGATTTTCACCAAGGTAATAACTGCAAGCACTCAAAGTAGCGGTAACAAGTGATGGTGTAGTGAGGTGAAACGTAGCAAGCGAAAAGCAACAAGTGACAAGTAGTAGCAACGGTGCAGCAAAGTGGCCCAATCCCTTTTGTAGCAAGGGACAAGCCTGAACAAAGTCTTATCAGAGGAAAAACGCTCCCGAGGACACACGGGAATTTCTGTCATGCTAGTTTCATCATGATCATATCATTCGCGTTCGTTACTTTGATAGTTTATATGTGGGTGGACCGGCGCTTGGGTACTGCCCTTACTTGGACAAGCATCCCCCTTATTATTAACCCCTCTTGCAAGCATCCGCAACTACGAAAGAAGAATTAAGACAACGTCTAACCATAGCATTAAACTAGTGGATCCAAATCAGCCCCTTACGAAGCAACACATAGACTGGGGTTTATGCTTCTGTCACTCTAGAAACCCATCATCTACTTACTACTCCCCAATGCCTTCCTCTAGGCCCAAATATGGTGAAGTGTTATGTAGTTGATGTTCACATAACACCACTAGAGGAAAAACAACATACAACATATCAAAATACCGAACGAATACCAAATTCACATGACTATTATCAACATGACTTATCCCATGTCCTCAGGAACAAAAGTAACTACTCACAAAACATAATTATAATCATGATTAGAGGTGTAATGAATAGCATCAAGGATCTGAACATAAACTCTTCCACCAAGTAATCCAACTAGCATCAACTACAAAGAGTAATCAACACTACTAGCAACCTTACAAGTACCAATCGGAGTCGCAAGACGGAGATTGGTTACAAGAGATGAACTAGGGATTGGAGAGGAGATGGTGCTGATGAAGATGTTGATGGAGATGACTTCCCTCCGACGAGAGGAGTGTTGGTGATGATGATGGCGACGATTTAACCCTCCGGGAGGGAAGTTTCCCCGGCAGGATCGTCCTGCCGGAGCTCTAGATTGGATCTGCTCAAGTTCCGCCTCGTGGCGGCGGAGAATCCACGAAAAAGCTCCACCTTGATATTTGTTTCCGGACGAAACCCTTCATATAGCAAAAGAGGGTGGCCAGTGGGCCACCAGGGTGCCCACAAGCCTTGTTGCCGCGGCTAGGGGGGTAGGCCGTGACAACCAGGCTTGTGGGCCCGTGGTTGCTCCCCTTTGACACTTCTTTCACCCAGTATTTTTTATATATTCCCAAAAAAATCACCGTTGATTTTTAGGGCATTTGGAGTTGCGCAGAATAGAGGACTCAGACTTGCTCCTTTTCCAGTCCAGAATTCCAGCTACCAGTATTCTCCCTCTTCAAATAAACCTTGCAAAATGAGAGAGAAAAGGCATAACTATGGTTCCACAAAGTATAATAACAGTCCATAAAGCGATAAATATCAACATGAAAGCATGATCCAAAATGGACGTATCAGTCTCCTCATCAAATTCTTCACTTCCTTGTGATGCAGAAGGAACATTGACGACTTTGCTCGGACGTGGCCCGATGCCTCTTCTAGCAGTCATTTTAGTCTTCAACAAAGGTCGTGGAGACTTTGTGGCAGAGCTCGTGGCAGACGGCACTGAGGAACTTTATTGAGAAGGCTGATGCTTATCCAGCTGCTTCTATTGAGGTTGTGAAGACTATGCTGTTGTTCAAGATTTTGCCACTGGTACAGCCTTCTGAGGCATTTGCTCTTTTGACACTGAGGCTTTGGGTTTCTTCAGCACAGTCTTCTTCAGAGGAATAGCTATAGCAGAGGCCTCAACAGTTGAAGAGGTGGCGGCAGTGCCTGCAGTAGTAGTCATCATTGAATTTCTTCACGGCTGCTTCTGCCTTCTTTTGTAGCTTAGGCAGATATTTGCTCTTCTCATCAGGATAATCCTCAATGGTTTCGACGCTTGAGGGATGACCATCTTGTTGGTCACCCTGAGGAGGCCTCTTGCAAGGTGCCTTGAGGGCGAATTTCTTCGCATACTTAGGAGTAACATATTTGTACTCCTTCCACTCCTTAGCCCACCTGCATTCAATTTTCTGAATTCTTATCTTGCGCTTCGCCATGGTTTCTTTGCCATGGATTCCACATCAGGAGTGAAGTAGTCAGCGTATATGTCTTCGGGTATTTTAAAAGTTGTGTTTTGTTCAAGCTTCTTTCCTCCCTTCTGCTTCCGGTCATCCTCCATTTTCTTCAACTGAGGCTTTTGCTGAGGAATATGAACTCCTGAGGATTCTGATGACATAGGTAAAGTTTCTTTGAGGAACGCTGCAAATGAGTTAAGTTGGTGAGAACCTAGTGATTCATCAGCTGACATTTTTGTACCTGTGAACAGAGTATATGTGCGAAGAATTTGGAGAGGTCATATGCGTTCTCAGATTTGAGGAAATTGAAGAAAAAAAATAGTAGTTGAGGAATTTGACCAGTGGGTTGAGGAATTTGACTAAGCATTCTGATCTTGGGTTCCAGAGTTGTGCAGATTCGAGAATTTACACAATTGAGGAACTTCATGAAGAATTTGAGTGGCTTAGTGAAATTCATCAAGTGTTTGAGGAATGAGTGTGCATGGTTGACAGACACTCTGAGCAAAAATAGATTTTGCGAGTCTAAGGTGAAATAACAGATCAACACAGGCAGTAAAATAGGACTTTAATTACCCTGAGCAAAGAACACGAAGAACTAGAGAAGTAAAAGAGAAAATCTCTTCGGTTCAGATCTTCTACGCCCTAACTCGGCGACAGAAATCAGCTACGGCGGCGGAGGAAGAGATTCCCCGTCCAGCATGAGTTTAGCAATGGCGAGGGCAAGGCAGCGAAGCTTTTCCTCACCGGCGACGAGATTGCTAGGGGTCGCTAGGGTTGAGCTCGAGCGGAGAAGACGAGAGGACGAAGAGTTCTGACTAAGGGGGGGGGTAAGGGCCTATTTATAGCTTAGGTGAAAAACCGTTCGACCGAAACTTTCGGACCGAACTTCCCTTGCCCATTCGTCTATGCATGACACGTGGAGCCCACGACTAAAGCGGTGGAGTTCGTGGTTATCCGATCGTGGGAAGTGGGTCTAGTTACTGTGTAACGTTATAAAAATGATTTTTGAAGTTTTGAGGATTTCGTTGCAAAGTCCTCAACTGACAAGGACACAATGAGGATTTTGAACAAGTGTCAAGTAGAATGCATATGAAGAATTGAATAGACTGGTTTGAGCTTAGCATAGAGAGGAGTCGGGTCCGATCACATTCACTCAGATGAAATATCAAATTCAAGATTGGGCTATAAGTGAATGCTGTTGAGGACTTTGAAATCTCAGTCTATATATATACACACATATACATATACATATATATAAATGTATATATATACATATATATATATATATACATATACACATATATATACATATACATATATATATATATATATATATATATATATATATATATATATATATATATATATATATATATATGTATATATATAGAAAGTCTATTCGTCACCCAGGATGCAAAATAAGTTATTCTTCACCGAGGTGATCTTACGACCGTATCACAAATAAATTACATTTGAATAATAATAGTTACACTAATATTGATTCATTGCGTAAAATTTGATGTAAAAAATTTAAAATATAGGTCATACGACCAGAAAAATGGCATTTCATGTATATTTTAAACTATGTTTTTATGTTTGTAATTTTACGTGACATAAAATATTTTTTATGGTGACTATACATTTTCTTACAGTCTCTTTTTACGTACGAAATAAGTAAAAAATTGAAACATAAAATTATAGTTCATAATTATTCTTCACCCAGGGTGACGAATAGTCAATATATATATATATATATATATATATATATATATATATATATATGCAAATGAAAATCATCAAACGTTTTGAAGAATTTGAAGATTTAAAAAAAACTTAAGGATTTTGTGACAAAGTGTCAGATTGATGAATTTCAACTTTGAAGAAAAGCAGCTTGAAGAATTTCAAAGTTGGGTGGTGGCTTGATCCAGCGTATGAGAATGATGATTTCAGGCGCCGTGTACAATTGTCGTAGGGCCGTGAGAACCAAATTCTTCATTAATTTCCTCACACTAATAGTGATATTCTTCATTGGTTGAAGAAAATCGATTCTTCGTATGTTGCACATCTAAGTCATCAATTTTGCATATGTGTTAGGATGTGTGCATGTTTTCACAAAACATCTGAAGACTCTAAGATATTTAGCTCACACCACAACTTGCAAAACCTTCTCTCATCCAAGGGCTTAGTGCAAATATTTTCTAGTTGATTGTCAGTCTTCACATGATCAATGATGATATTGCCCTTGAGGACATGGTCCCGAAGAAAATGATGACGGATCTGGATGTGCTTAGTCTTCGAGTGCTGTACTGGGTTGTAGGCGATCTTGATTGCACTCTCATTGTCGTAATAGAGAGGCACATTCTTCATGTTGATGTCGTAGTCTCTCAGGGTTTGCTTCATCCATAGAAGTTGAGCACAGCAGGATCCAGTAGCAATGTACTCAGCTTCGGCAGTGGAGAGAGAAACACAATTCTGCTTCTTTGAGGACAAGCAGACTAATGATTTTCCGAGGAAATGGCATGTGCTTGTTGTTGACTTGCGATCCACACGGTCACCAGCAAGATCAGAATCGGAATATCCAACGATATGAAGATTTGAGCCCTTGGGGTACCATAATCCCAGTGTTGGTGTGTGAGCTAAGTATCAAAGAATATGCTTCACAACCTTATGGTGTGATTCCTTCGGTTTTGCTTGAAAACGAGCGCACATGCAAACACTAAGCATTATATCTGGCCTAGATGCACATAGATACAATAAAGAGCCAATCATCGAGCGATATGCCTGCTGATCGAAATCTTTACCATTTTCGTCAGTGCAGAGGTGGTCGTTGGTAGGCATAGGAGTCTTGGCGCCTTTGCGTTCATGCATGTCAAATTTCCTCAGAACATCCTTGAGGTATTTCTCCTGTGATATGAAGATTCCATTGCATTGTTGACGAATTTGAAGACCTAAGAAGAATTTCAGCTCCCCCATCATAGACATCTGATATTCTTCACTCATCATGTAGGCAAATTCATCACTGTAATGTTTGTCAGTACAACCAAACATAATGTCGTCGACATATATTTGGCACATAAATAGTTCATTATCATAGGATTTTGTGAAAAGAGTTGGATCAAGTGAACCAGGTTTGAAGCCTTTCTTCATGAGGAATTCCTTCAATGTATCATACCACGCCCGAGGGGCTTGCTTGAGCCCATAGAGTGCCTTTTTGAGTCTGAAGACTTTGTCCGGATGCTTCGGATCCTCAAAACATGGGGGCTGAGCAACATATACTTCTTCCTCAAGCTTACCATTGAGGAATGCACTTTTCACATCCATTTCATATAGAGCAATATTATGATGATTAACATACGCAAGTACTATCCGAATAGCTTCAAGTCTAGCAACAGGCGCAAAAGTTTCAACGAAATCAATTCCTTCAACCTGTGTGTAGCCTTGGGCTACAAGCCGTGCCTTATTCCTCACCATTGACCATCCTCATCTTGCTTGTTTCGGAAAATCCACTTGGTGCTGATGATATTATGCTTGCGAAGATCTGGTCATTTCACGAGTTCCCATACGTCATTTAGCTTGAATTGAAGAAGTTCATCTTGCATGGCTTGAATCCACTCAGGTTCCATGAAAGCTTCATCAACTTTTGAGGGTTCTGTGATAGAAACAAAAGAGGAATGCCCACAAAAGTTAACTAAATGTGAAGCTTTTGAGAGAGTGAGAGGACCTCGCGCATTGATATCATCAAGGATTTTTTTCAAGTTCTACTTCATTTTCAATCCTTGGATGAGCTGGTTGAGGATTTTGCCTGGGCTGGGGAATTTGATGCGGAGCAATTTCCTTAGTTGCACATTCTTGAATTTCATCAGTGCTGGGGACGATTTCTTCAGCAATTTCCTCGGTAGGAATGATGTCTTCAGTAGCTTTGAACTTGATAGCTTCCTCAGGAGATAATTTGTGTGGCACAAGAGGCAATTGCTTTCTTTGCGATCCATTAGTTTCATCGAACCGCACATCTACAGTTTCAACAACGTTGTTGTGATAGGTGTTGAAGACTCTGTAGGTGTGCGAGTCCTTTCCGTAACCAAGCATAAAACTCTCATGTGCTTTAGGTGCAAATTTTGAGCTATGGTGAGGATCTCTAATCCAGCATTTTGCAACGAAGACTTTGAAATAACTTACATTGGGTTTATTGTCAGTGAGGAGTTCATATGAGGTTTTCTTGAGGAATTTGTGAAGATATACCCTGTTGATGATGCGGCAAGCAGTGTTGATTGCTTCAGGCCAGAAACGGCGAGGAGTATGATATTCTTCAAGCATAGTCCATGCCATTTCAACCAGAGTTATGTTCTTGCATTCAACGACGCCATTCTGTTGAGGAGTATAAGGAGGAGATAATTCGTGAGTAATACCAAGTTCATTAAGATAATCATCAAGACCAGTGTTTTTGAATTCTATCCCATTGTCAGTCCTGATGTGTTTGATCTTGACGCAGAAGTTCGTCGAGGCCCTTGAGGAAAATCGTTTGAAGACTTCGTGCACTTCAGTTTTATACAGAATGATATGTACCCAAGTGTATCGAGAATAGTCATCAACGATGACAAAGCCATATAAAGATGTTGCATTGGTGAGAGTAGCATAATGAGTAGTTCCAAATAGATCCATGTGAAGCAATTCAAACGGACGAGTAGTAGTCATGATAGTCTTCGAGGGGTGTTTGGATCTGGTCATTTTCCAGACTCACAAGCACCGCAGAGGTGGTCCTTGAGGAATTTGACAGATTCGATGCCAATGACATGCTTCTTCTTCGCCAGCGTGTGCAAATTCCTCATGCCTGCATGACCAAGTCTTCGATGCCATAGCCAGCCTTCTAAGGATTTTGCAAGTAAGCAAGTGGCTGGTTGAGGACCTGTGGAAAAATGAACAATGTACAAATCTCCTCTCCTAAAGCCTTCGAAGATTTTGGATCTGTCAGATTCCATGATGACTACACATCTGTATTTTCCAAAGATAACAACCATATCAAGATCACAAAGAATTTAGACTGACATGAGGTTAAACCCAAGGGATTCGACAAGCATGATTTTGTCCATGTGCCTGTCCTTGGAAATAGCCACTTTGCCAAGTCCCAGTATCGTGCTTTTACCATGGTCAGCATAAGTGATTTGCTTCAGTGGTGATGGAGTCAGTGGCATATTCATCAGCAAGATTTTATCACCAGTCATGTGGTTTGTGTAACCACTGTCAATAACCCACTCAGTATTCTTGGGTTTGTTAGCCTTTGAACCTTTTGCCATGAAGCAATAGGTTGGAGCGAAGTCATCAACATAGTCATGAGTGTAGATAGCGTTGTCATTTTCTTCAAGGTTGAAGATTGACTTTCATACGAATGTGGTAGCCAATGCAAGACTTGCCACACCAGACCCTGACTCTTATTCAGAACCTTCCTCTTCACCACATTCCTCAGATTCTTCCTCAGAATCCATTTCCTTGCCAATAAGTGCGCGAGCCTTCATGAAACTAGTCTTCTTGTGCGATGAGGACTTTGAGGATGAGGATTTTAAGGATTTCTTCTTTTTCTTCGAGTCGTCAGAACTTTCATCTTTGTACTTCTTCTTCTTTGATTCCTTCACCCAGCGAGGACAATCAACAATGTAGTGACCAGATTTCTTGCATTTGTGGCAGGTTCTTTTCTTGTAGTCCTCAGATGAACATTCTGATTTCTTCAAGTCTCTTCTTGCAGATTTACCAAACTGGCCACGCCTTGTAAACTTCTGGAATTTCCTCACGAGCATTGCAAGCTCCTGTCCAAGTTCTTCACGATCACCAATGCTGCAGTCTGAGTCTTCTTCTTTAGATGAGGAAATTGCTTTGGCCTTCAACGCACGAGGTCTTGAGTAGCTTGGTCCATATAGATCTCTCTTTTCTTCCTGTTGGAATTCATGAGTATTGAGTCTTTCAAGTATATCGGTAGGATCAAGCATCTTATAGTCTCCTCTTTCTTGAATCATCAGAACCAGTGTATCACATGATGGATCAAGAGATATTAGTAGTTTCTTCACAACTTCATGGTCAGTGATGTCTCGAGCTCCCAGTGCTTGCAGTTCATTTGAGATGTCAGTGAGGCGAGCAAAGGTATCTTGGCAGCTTTCATTGTCAAGCCTCTTGAAGCGATTGAAGAGATTGCGAAGAACATCAACACGAGAGTCACGCTGAGTTGAAATTCCTTCATTAACTTTGGACAGCCTATCCCAGATAAGCTTAGCTGTGCCCAAAGCACTCACTCTGCCATACCGACCTTTGCTCAGATGGCCACAGATGATATTCTTCGCTTGAGAATAGTGTTGCTTGAATTTCTTCACAGCAGCGGCAGAGACAGTAGCAGCTATGGAGGGAATACCATGTTCCACAATGTACGAGAGATCATTGTCAATATCCTGAAGATGCATCTGCATCTTGGTCTTCCAGTAGGGAAAGTCCTTTCCTTCGAAGGTAGAACATCCTGTAGCAACCTTGATCATACCTGCAGTCGACATAACTAAAAATCTAGGTGATTAAACCAAAATCACATAGAACGAGGGAGTACCTTGCTTTGATACCAATTGGAAGTCTGTTATATCGACTAGAGGGGGGGTGAATATGCGATTTTTAGAATTTCATCGCTAAGGAAATTACTTTTGAGGAAATTCTTCACTGATGAATTACGTGCAGCGGAAATATCGCAGGATCAGAGGTGCAAAGATTACAACAGCAGGTTACTTGGTGAAGATTATGAGAATCGGTTTGCACAGTACGCAGACACAGAGAACGCAGATGAAGATTAACTCGAATGAAGAACTTGAGGTTGAGGAAATTCACAGAAAGTCTTCAGACTAATTCTTCAAGCAGTACAAATGAAATTCTTGAACATACAATTATGAGGAAATGAAAGAGTTGAAGAAATAGAACCCGTATCACGATGAAGACAGTGGTTGATGACCCAGTTCCAACTGCTGTGACAGTCGTACGTCTCGTTTGGAGCGGCTTGGTATTGAAACCAAAGGACACACAGCCCTACCGTATTCTCCTTGAGCTAAGGACACACATTCCTCGCCCAACACTCGTGGTAAGACTTCAGGGCAGACTTCCAAACCCTCACAAACTCAGTCACCCGACAATCCACAATTGACTACTGGATGCTCTAGACCATGACGCCTAACCGTCTGGAGGATGCACGGTCCTCAAAGGTAAAAGGCTTCCGTTCCACATAGGAACAAATTCTTCAGTGATGCTCAATCACTTGGTTTTGGTTTGGGGTTTGCTGTTTGGGGTATTTCCTCACTTGATGATTTACTCTGGAAGACTCTGAGGAATTTGGGTTGCTCTAGATGACAAGTGTCAGTTTCTCTCGGAGCAGCCAACCAGCTAGTGGTTGTGGGGTGCGGCTATTTATAGCCTAGGAGCATCCCGACATGATTTGACATAAATTCCCTTAAATAATGTGACCGTTGGGTGGATAAGATCAGTGAGGTGATGCGTGTCGCGGCAACGGTCGGAACTTTCAACCGTGAAAGTCCTCATGTCTCTTCCATTCCTCACTCTGAGGCTTTAGTAGGTTTAGGCTTGGGTTGTGCATCATGAGGAAATTCATTCCGTAGTATTCCCTCGACCCCCTTTAACAGTACGGTGTTCCTATGACTCAAGAGTAAAGAAAATGAAACAAAAAGAATAAATCTTCACGCTTCAAAGTCTGCAGATAGTATTTCTTCAGGAACCACCAAATTCCTCATCATCAATATATTCATAAGGAATATCAATTTCGTCGCAATTTCTTCGCGATCAAAGTCTTCAAGGTAAGACCAAAATCTTCAGCCGAATACATACATTTTTAGGGGTCGATATTCATCGTATAACTCAAACTCCTCACGGACTTATAGAGCCTGTGTACACTTACAAACACATTAGTCACTTAACCGGTAAGTCTTCAAACCACCAAGGTTATGTTGTATATGTGTCCAGCTGAGCGATGGCGCATAGAGCATCCGAGTTGAGCATGTCTTCAAGAATGGCGACTAGAGGCATCCGGGTAACCTGTGTATGAAAAATAACACAAGCTAACATAAAAAATTCTCGAAGTAATTTGATGTTTCTTGAAATGATTTGTGTAAATTACACCCCTAGACACCCGCTCGGTGTGCCAGGTTCCTACTGGTCTGGAACCAGCAAGAGTCTAAAAGAGTGAAGGATCTGACTGAACTTGTGAAAGTTGAGGATCCGACTGAACTCGTTTTGAGTATTGGACCCAAATGAAGCGGAAGTGTAGTGTTCCAACATGAAAATAAACAACCGAGCGCAGAGGTACACCCGGTGGCATGGCCTCCGAGTGGACTCGTGTGCGACTTTACGTGCCACTCGATAATGTGGAATTAACTTATTTAATCGAATGGAGTCTTTGAAGAATGACTTAGCTGTCTGACGATGCGCGGGGCGATCGAGGAAAGTAGACATGTTCGACTGAATGACGCTGCACGGGGCGGCCAAGTGAGAAGACGTGTCTCGCCGAGTGATGATGCGCAGAGTTGCCAAGTGATGATGACGCATCCAGCAGAGAGACGACGCACGGGGCGGTCGAGTGATGATGAAGCGTTTAGTAGAGTGACGGCATGTGGGGCGACCGAGTGTCGATGGAGTGTTCAGCAAATACGGCACACGGGGAGGTCGAGTGATTAGAACGCGTCTAGCAGAGTGACGGTGCACGGGGCGGCCGAGTGTTGATGGAGCGTTCAGCGGAGAAGATGCACGGGGCGGTCGAGTGATGACGACGCGTCCAGCAGAGTGACGGCGCATGGGGCGGCCGAGTGTCGATGGAGCGTTCATCAGAGACGGCGCACGCGGCGGTCAAGTTATGACAATGTGTCCAGCAGAGAGACGGCGCGCGGGGCGGCCGAGTAATGATGGCGTGTCTCGCCGAGTGGTGATGCGTGGAGCTATCGAGTGATGAAGACACGTCCAGCAGAGAGACGGCGCGTGGGACTACCGAGTGTTGATGGAGCATTCAGCAGATTGATGACACGCGGGGCGGTCGAGTGATGAAGGCGAGTCTTGTCGAGTGGCGATGCATGGAGCTGCTGAGTGATGAAGACGCGTCCAGTAGAGCGACGACGTGCGGGACGGGCGAGTGTCGATGGAGCGTTTAGCAGAGACAGCGCACGGGGTGGTCGAGTGATGACGACGCGGCCAGCGGAGTGATGCGCACAGGACTACCGAGTGCCGATGGAGCGTTCAACAGAGTGACGGTACGTGGGGCAGTCGAGTGACGAAGGCGTGTCTCATCGAGTGGAGATGCACGGAGCTGCCGAGTGATGAAGACGTTTCCAAGAGTGTGATGGCGCACGGGGCGCCTGGATGATGCAGATGCATCCAGCCGAGTGGTGGCGTGATGGTCGGCCATGTGATGAAGATGTGCTCGGCAGAGTGATGGTGCGCGAAGCGGCCGAATGATGGTGTAACCTGTGTACAAAAAATAGCACACGGCAACGTAAAAAATCCTCAAAGTAATATTAGTTTGCTGAAATGATTTGCGTAAATTACACCCCTAGACACCCGTTGGGTTTGCTAGGTTCTTGCTGGTCCAAAACGAGCAAGAGTCTAAAAGAGTGAAGGATCCGGTTGAACTCGTTTGAGTTCTCGACCCAAATGAAGCGGAAGTGAAGTGTTCCGACATGAAAATAACCAACCGAGTGCAGAGGTAAACTCGGTGGTGTGGCCTCCGAGTAAATGTCATGTGTGACTTACTTAACATTTGGTAATGCAGAAACGATTATTTAATAGAATGTAGTGTCGGAGTGAAGAATGACTTAGTTGTACGACTGAGGGACAGGGCACGGGGCGGCCGATTGATGACGATGCATCCGACTGAGCGACGGCGTGCAAGGCGGCCGAGTGATGACGACGCATCTGACTAAGGGACAACGCGCAGGGCGACCGAGTGTTGACGACGCGTCTGACTAAGGGACGGCGCGCGGGGCGGCCGAGTGCTGACGACGCGTCTGACTGCGTGCTGGCATGTAGGGCGGCCGAGTGATGACGACGCATCCGACTAAGGGACGGCGCACGGGACGGCCAAGTGCTGATGACGCATCCGACTGAGCTACGGCACGCAAGGCCGCCGAGTGATGACGACGCATCCGACTAAGGGACGGCGCGCGGCACGGCCGAGTGCCGATGACGCGTCCGACTGAGGGACGGCACGCGGGGCGGCCGAGTGCTGACGACGCGTCCGACTGAGTGACGACATTCAAGGCGGCCGAGTGATGATGACGCATCTGACTAAAGGACGACGCGTGGGGCGGCCGAGTGTCGACGACATGTCCGACTGAGAGACGACACGCAAGGCGTCTGAATGACAATGGAGCATCCGACTGAGTGGCGATGCGCGGATCTGCCGAGTAATGACGACGCGTCGGGTAGAGTGACAACGCGCGGGGCGGTCGAGTGACGATGGAGTATCCGACTGAGTGGCGATGCACGGAGCTACTGAGTAATGACGACCGCGTCGAGTAGAATGACGACGCGCGGGGCAGCCAGGTGATGATGGTGTTGGGGAACGTCGCATGGGAAACAAAAATTTTCCTACGCGCACGAAGACCTATCATGGTGATGTCCATCTACGAGAGGGGATTTCCGATCTATGTACCCTTGTAGATCACACAACAGAAGCATTAAGAAACGCGGTTGATGTAGTGGAACGTCCTCACGTCCCTCGATCCGCCCCGCGAACCGTCCCACGAACCGTCCCGTGATCCGTCCCACGATCCGCTCCGATCTAGTGCCGAACGGACGGCACCTCCGCGTTCAGCACACGTACAGCTCAATGATGATCTCGGCCTTCTTGATCCAGCAAGAGAGATGGAGAGGAAGATGAGTTCTCCAGCATTGTGACGGTGCTCCGGAGGTTGGTGGTGATCTAATCTCAGCAGGGCTCCGCCCGAGCTCCGCAGAAACGCGATCTAGAGGAAAAACCATGGAGGTATGTGGTCGGGCTGCCGTGGCAAAAGTTGTTTCAAATCAGCCCTAATAGCTCCATATATATAGGAGGAGGGGAGGGGAGGCTTGCCTTGAGGCTCAAGGAGCCCCAAGGGCTGCGCCACCAAGGGGAGGACGAATCCTCCCCCAATCCTAGTCCAACAAGGATTGGAAGGTGGAGTCCTTCTCTTCTTTCCCACCTTTCCTTTTTTTTCTTTCTCTTCTTTTGGTTTTTCTTTCTCTCTTGCGCAAGACAGCCTTGGGCTGACACCACCTACTTGGTGCGCCACCCCCAAGGTCCTTGGGCCCTCCCGGGTGGGTGCCCCCCCTCCTGGTGAAGATCCGGAACCCATTCATCATTCCCGCTACATTACCGGTAATGCCCGAAAACCTTCCGGTAACCAAATGAAGTCATCCTATATATCAATCTTCGTTTCCGGACCATTCTAGAAACCCTCGTGACGTCCGTGATCTCATCCGGGACTCCGAACAACATTCGATAACCAACCATATAACTCAAATACGCATAAAATAACGTCGAATCTTAAGTGTGCAGACCCTGGGGGCTCGAGAACTATGTAGACATTACCCGAGTGACTCCTCGGTCAATATCCAATAGCGGGACCTGGATGCCCATATTGGATCCTACATATTCTACGAAGATCTTATCATTTGAACCTCAGTGCCAATGAGTCATATAATCCCGTATGTCATTCCCTTTGTCCTTCGGTATGTTACTTGCCCGAGATTCGATCGTCAGTATCCACATACCTATTTCAATCTCGTTTACCGGCAAGTCTCTTTACTTGTTCCGTAATACAAGATCCCGCAACTTACACTAAGTCACATTTCTTGCAAGGCTTGTGTGTGATGTTGTATTACCGAGTGGGCCCCGAGATACCTCTCCGTCACACGGAGTGACAAATCCCAGTCTCGATCCATACTAACTCAACGAACACCTTCGGAGATACCTGTAGAGCATCTTTATAGTCACCCAGTTACGTTGCGACGGTTGATACACACAAAGTATTCCTCCGGTGTCAGTGAGTTATATGATTTCATGGTCATAGGAACAAAATCTTCAGCCGAATACATACATTTTTAGGGGTCGATATTCATCGTATAACTCAAACTCCTCACGGACTTATAGAGCCTGTGTACACTTACAAACACATTAGTCACTTAACCGATAAGTCTTCAAACTACCAAGGTTATGTTGTATATGTGTCCAGCTGAGCGATGGCACATAGAGCATCCGAGTTGAGCATGTCTTCGAGAATGGAGACTAGAGGCATCTGGGTAACCTGTGTATGAAAAATAACACAAGCTAACATAAAACATTCTCGAAGTAATTTGATGTTTCTTGAAATGATTTGTGTAAATTACACCCCTAGACACCCGCTGGGTGTGCCAGGTTCCTACTGGTCCGGAACCAGCAAGAGTCTAAAAGAGTGAAGGATCTGACTGAACTTATGAAAGTTGAGGATCCGACTGAACTCGTTTTGCGTATTGGACCCAAATGAAGCGGAAGTGTAGTGTTCCAACATGAAAATAAACAACCGAGCGCAGAGGTACACCCGGTGGCATGGCCTCCGAGTGGACTCGTGTGCGACTTTACGTGCCACTCGATAATGTGGAAATAACTTATTTAATCGAATGGAGTCTTTGAAGAATGACTTAGCTGTCTGACGATGCGCGGGGCGGTCGAGGAAAGTAGACATGTCCGACTGAATGGCGCTGCACGGGGCGGCCAAGTGAGAAGACGTGTCTCGCCGAGTGATGATGCACAGAGTTGCCAAGTGATGATGACGCATCCAGCAGAGAGACGACGCACGGGGCGGTCGAGTGATGATGAAGCGTTTAGTAGAGTGACGGCATGTGGGGCGACCGAGTGTCGATGGAGTGTTCAGCAAATACGGCGCACGGGGAGGTCGAGTGATTAGAACGCGTCTAGCAGAGTGACGGTGCACGGGGCGGCTGAGTGTTGATGGAGCGTTCAGCGGAGAAGATGCACGGGGCGGTCGAGTGATGACGACGCGTCCAACAGAGTGACGGCGCACGGGGCGGCCGAGTGTCGATGGAGCGTTCATCAGAGACGGCGCACACGGCGGTCAAGTTATGACAATGTGTCTAGCAGAGAGACGGCGCGCGAGGCGGCCGAGTAACGATGGCGTGTCTCGCCGAGTGGTGATGCGCGGAGCTGTCGAGTGATGAAGACACGTCCAGCAGAGTGACGGTGCGTGGGACTACCGAGTGTTGATGGAGCATTCAGCAGATTGATGACACGCGGGGCGGTCGAGTGATGAAGGCGTGTCTTGTCGAGTGGCGATGCATGGAGCTGCTGAGTGATGAAGACGCGTCCAGCAGAGCGACGACGTGCGGGACGGGCGAGTGTCGATGGAGCGTTTAGCGGAGACAGCGCACGGGGCGGTCGAGTGATGACGACGCGGCCAGCAGAGTGATGCCCACAGGACTACCGAGTGCCGATGGAGCGTTCAACAGAGTGACGGTACGTGGGGCAGTCGAGTGACGAAGGCGTGTCTCATCGAGTGGAGATGCACGGAGCTGCCGAGTGATGAATACGTTTCCAAGAGTGTGATGGCGCACGGGGCGCCTGGCTGATGCAGATGCATCCAGCCGAGTGGTGGCGTGATGGGCGGCCATGTAATGAAGATGTGCTCGGCAGATTGATGGTGCGCGAAGCGGCCGAATGATGGTGTAACCTGTGTACAAAAAATAGCACAAGGCAACGAAAAAAATCCTCAAAGTAATATTAGTTTGCTGAAATGATTTGTGTAAATTACACCCCTAGACACCCGTTGGGTTTGCTAGGTTCTTGCTGGTCCGAAACCAGCAAGAGTCTAAAAGAGTGAAGGATCCGGTTGAACTCGTTTGAGTTCTCGACCCAAATGAAGCGGAAGTGAAGTGTTCCGACATGAAAATAAACAACTGAGTGCAGAGGTAAACTCGGTGGTGTGGCCTCCGAGTAAATGTCATGTGTGACTTACTTAACATTCGGTAATGCAGAAACGATTATTTAATAGAATGTAGTGTCGGAGTGAAGAATGACTTAGTTGTACGACTGAGGGACGGGGCACGGGGCGGCCGATTGATGACGATGCATCCGACTGAGCGACAGCGTGCAAGGCGGCCGAGTGATGACGACGCATCTGACTAAGGGACGACACGCGGGGCGACCGAGTGTTGACGACGCGTCTGACTGAGGGACGGCACGCGGGGCGGCCGAGTGCTGACGATGCGTCTGACTGCGTGCTGGCATGCAGGGCGGCCGAGTGATGACGACGCATCCGACTAAGGGACGGCGCACGGGACGGCCAAGTGCTGATGACGCATCCGACTGAGCTACGGCACGCAAGGCCGCCGAGTGATGACGACGCATCCGACTAAGGGACGGCGCGCGGCGCGGCCGAGTGCCGATGACGCGTCCGACTGAGGGACGGCACGCGGGGCGGCCGAGTGCTGACGACGCGTCCGACTGAGTGACGACATTCAAGGCGGCCGAGTGATGATGACGCATCTGACTAAAGGATGACGCGTGGGGCGGCCGAGTGTCGACGACGTGTCCGACTGAGAGACGACACGCAAGGCGGCCGAATGACAATGGAGCATCCGACTGAGTGGCGATGCGCGGATCTGCCGAGTGATGACGACGCGTCGGGTAGAGTGACAACGCGCGGGGCGGCGAGTGACGATGGAGTATCCGACTGAGTGGCGACGCACGGAGCTACTGAGTAATGACGACCGCGTCGAGTAGAATGACGGCGCGCGGGGCGGCCAGGTGATGATGGTGTTGGGGAATGTTGCATGGGAAACAAAAAATTTCCTACGCGCACAAAGACCTATCATGGTGATGTCCATCTACGAGAGGGGATTTCCGATCTATGTACCCTTGTAGATCACACAGCAGAAGCATTAAGAAATGTGGTTGATGTAGTGGAACGTCCTCACGTCCCTCGATCCGCCCCGCGAACCGTCCCACGAAGCGTCCCGTGATCCGTCCCACGATCCGCTCCGATCTAGTGCCGAACGGACGGCACCTCCGCGTTCAGCACACGTACAGCTCAATGATGATCTCGACCTTCTTGATCCAGCAAGAGAGATGGAGAGGAAGATGAGTTCTCCAGCAGCGTGACGGCGCTCCGGAGGTTGGTGGTGATCTAATCTCAGCAGGGCTCCGCCCGAGCTCCGCAGAAACGCGATCTAGAGGAAAAACCATGGAGGTATGTGGTCGGGCTGCCATGGCAAAAGTTGTTTCAAATCAGCCCTAATAGCTCCATATATATAGGAGGAGGGGAGGGGAGGCTTGCCTTGAGGCTCAAGGAGCCCCAAGGGCTGCGCCACCAAGGGGAGGAGGAATCCTCCCCCAATCCTAGTCCAACAAGGATTGGAAGGTGGAGTCCTTCTCTTCTTTCCCACCTTTCCTTTTTTTTTCTTTCTCTTCTTTTGGTTTTTATTTCTCTCTTGCGCAAGACAGCCTTGGGCTGACACCACCTACTTGGTGCGCCACCCCCAAGGTCCTTGGGCCCTCCCGGGTGGGTGCCCCCCCCTCCTGGTGAAGATCCGGAACCCATTCGTCATTCCCGCTACATTACCGGTAATGCCCGAAAACCTTCCGGTAACCAAATGAAGTCATCCTATATATCAATCTTCGTTTCCGGACCATTCTAGAAACCCTCGTGGCGTCCGTGATCTCATCCGGGACTCCGAACAACATTCGGTAACCAACCATATAACTCAAATACGCATAAAACAACGTCGAACCTTAAGTGTGCAGACCCTGCGGGCTCGAGAACTATGTAGACATTACCCGAGTGACTCCTCGGTCAATATCCAATAGCGGGACCTGGATGCCCATATTGGATCCTACATATTCTACGAAGATCTTATCGTTTGAACCTCAGTGCCAATGATTCATATAATCCCGTATGTCATTCCCTTTGTCCTTCGGTATGTTACTTGCCCGAGATTCGATCGTCAGTATCCACATACCTATTTCAATCTCGTTTACCGGCAAGTCTCTTTACTCGTTCCGTAATACAAGATCCCGCAACTTACACTAAGTCACATTTCTTGCAAGGCTTGTGTGTGATGTTGTATTACCGAGTGGGCCCCGAGATACCTCTCCGTCACACGGAGTGACAAATCCCAGTCTCGATCCATACTAACTCAACGAACACCTTCGGAGATACCTGGAGAGCATCTTTATAGTCACCCAGTTACGTTGCGACGGTTGATACACACAAAGCATTCCTCCGGTGTCAGTGAGTTATATGATCTCATGGTCATAGGAACAAATACTTGACACGCAGAAAATAGTAGCAACAAAATGACACGATCAACATGCTACGTCTATTAGTTTGGGTCTAGTCCATCACATGATTCTCCTAATGATGTGATCCCGTTAACAAGTCACAACACTTGCCTATGGTCAGGAAACCTTGACCATCTTTGATCAACGAGCTAGTCAACTAGAGGCTTACTAGGGACAGTGTTTTGTCTATGTATCCACACATGCACTGTGTTTCCTATCAATACAATTATAGCATGGATGATAAACGATTGTCATGAACAAAGAAATATAATAATAACTAATTTATTATTGCCTCTAGGGCATATTTCCAACAGTCTCCCACTTGCACTAGAGTCAATAATCTACTTCACATCACCATGTGATTCCAACGAATCCAACACCCATATAGTTATGGGGTGTG
This sequence comes from Hordeum vulgare subsp. vulgare, assembly GCF_904849725.1. NCBI lineage: Eukaryota > Viridiplantae > Streptophyta > Magnoliopsida > Poales > Poaceae > Hordeum > Hordeum vulgare. The sequence goes on along the minus strand of NC_058524.1, from coordinate 498,761,176 downwards.
ATCACGTCTTGCTCGTGAGAGAGGTTTTAGTCAACGATTCTGAAACTTTCAGGTCCGTGTGTTCTTTACAAATCTTTATGTCATCTTATAGATGCTACTACTATGTGCTATTCAGAAATACTCCAAATATCTACTCTACTATACGAATCCGTTTCACTACTCATAGTTATTCGGATTAGTGTCAAAGCTTGCATTGACGTAATCCTTCACGACGAACTTTTTGACCACCTCCATAATCGAGAAAAAAATCCTTAGTCCATAAGTTACTAAGGATAAATTTTGACAGCTGCTAGTAATTCAATCATGGATCACTCTCTGTACCTCTCAACAAACTTTGAGTCAAGGCACACATCAGGTGCGGTACCCAGCATGGCATACTTCAGATTCTACGGCCAAGGCATAGAAGACGACCTACGTCTATTCTCTTTATTCTGCCGGGGTCGGGTTTTGAGTCTTACTCAAATTCACACCTTACAACGCAACCAAGAACTCCTTCTTTGCTGATCTATTTTGAACTCCTTCAAAAACTTGTCAAGGCATGCATCTTGTTGAAACTTCTATTAAGCGCTTTCAATCTATCTTCATAGATCTTTGACGCTCAACGTTCAAGTAGCGCAATCCAGGTATTCCTTTGAAAAACTCCTTTCAAACAACCTTTTATGCTTCACAGAAATTCTACATTACTTCTGATCAACAATATGTCAACCACATATACTTATCAGAAATTCTATAGTGCTCCCACTCACTTCTTTGGAAATACAAGTTTCTCATAAACCTTGTACAAACCCAAAATCTTTGATCATCTCATCAAAGTGTATATTCCAACTCTGAGATGCTTGCACCAGTCCATTGAAGGATCGCTGGAGCTTGCATACTTGCTAGTATCTTTAGGATCGACAAAACCTCCTGGTTGTATCACATACAATGTTTGCTCAAGGAAACCGTCGAGGAAACAATGTTTTGACATCCTATGTGCAATATTTCATAAATAATGCAGCAACTACTAACATAATTCTAACAGACTTTTAGCATCACTACGAGTGAGAAAGTCTCATCATAGTCAACTGTTTGATCTTGTCGGAAACATCTTTGCGACAAGTCGAGCTTTTCTTAATAGTGACTTATCACCATCATCGTCTATCTTCTTTTTAAAGATCCATCTTTACTCAATAGTCCTATGACCATCAATTAGTTCTTCCAAAGTCTACACTTTGTTTTCATACATGGATCCTCTCTCGGGTTTCATGGCTTCCAGCCATTTGTCGGAATTCGGGCCCACCATTGCTTTCTTCATAACTCGTAGGTTCACTGTTGCTCAACAACATGACCTCCAAGACAGGGTTAGCGTACCACTATGCAGTAGTACGCGACCTTGTCAACCTACGAGGTTTGTAGTAACTTGATCCGATGCTCGATGATCACCATTATCAGGAACAACTTCCTGCGCCGTGCTACACACTCGTTGAAGTGATGGTTCAATAACCTCATCAAGTTCTACCACCCTCCCACTCAATTCTTTCGAGAGAAACCTTTCGTCGAGAAAGGATCCGTTTCTAGAAACAAACACTTTGCTTTCGGATCTGAGATAGGAGATGTACCCAACTGTTTTGGATATCCTATGAAGATGCATTTATCCGCTTTGGGTTCGAGCTTATCAGACTGAAACTTTTTCACATAAGTGTCGAAGGCCCAAACTTTCAAGAAACGACAGTTTAGATTTCTCTAAACCTCAGTCTATACTGTGTCATCTCAACGGAAATACGCGGTGCCCTATTTAAAGTGAATGCGGTTGTCTCTAATGCATAACCCATAAACGATAGTGGTAATTCGATAAGAGACATCATAGCATGCACCATGCCGAATAATGCGTGGCTATGACGTTCAGACACATCATCACACTATGATGTTCCAGGTGGCATGAACTGCGAAACAATTTCCACATTGTCTTAACCGCGTACCAAAACTCGTAACTCAGATATTCATTTCTATGATCATATCGTAGACAGTTTATCCTCTTGTTACGACGAACTTCACTCCGAAACAGAATTGAACTTTTCAATATTTCAGACTTGTGATTCATTAAGTAAATACTCGTGTATCTACTTAAATCGTCATTGAAGTAAGAACATAATGATATCCAGTGCGTGCCCCAGCACCCATGGGACTGCATACATCAAAATGTATCACTTCCAACAAGTTACTATCTGGTTTCATCTCAATGAAAATAAGGCCTTGCTCATGTGGTATGATTTGCATGTCACTAGTGATTCAAAATCAAGTGAGTATAAAGATCCATCTTCATGGAGCCTCTTCATGCAATTTATACCAACATGATTCAAGCGGCAGTGCCACAAGTAAGTGGTACTATCATCATTACCTCGTATCTTTTGGCACCAATATCATGAACATGTGTAACACTACGATCGAGATTCAATAAACCATTGAAGGTGATTATTCAAGCAAATAGAGTAACCATTATTCTCTTTAAATGAATAATCGTATTGCAATAAACACGATCCAATCATGTTCATTCTTAGCGCAAACACCAAATAACAATTATTTAGGTTTAACACCAATCCCGATGGTAGAGGGAGCGTGCGACGTTTGATCATATCAACCTTGGAAACACTTCCAACACATATCGTCACCTCGCCTTTAGCTAGTTTCCGTTTATGCCGTAGCTTTCATTTCGTGTTACTAATCACTTAGCAACCGAACCGGTATCCAATACCCTCGTGCTACTAGGAGTACTAGTAAAGTACACATCAACATCATGTATATCAAATATACTTCTTTCGACTTTCGCCAGCCTTCTTATCTACCAAGTATCTAGAGTTGCTCCGCCTCAGTGACCGTTCCCCTCATAACAGAAGCACTTAGCCCCGGGCTTGGGTTTAATCCGGGGTCTCTTCATTAGTGCAGCAACTGCTTTGTCGTTTCACGAAGTATCCCTTCTAGCCCTTGCCTTTCTCGAAACTTAGTGGTTTTACTAACCATCAACTATTGATGCTCCTTCTTGATTTCTACTTTCGCAGTGTCAAACATCGCGAATCGCTCAAGGATCATTGTATCTATCCTTGATATGTTTATAGTTCATCACGAAGCTCTCACAGCTTGGTGGCAGTGACTTTGGAGAACCATCACTATCTTATCTGGAAGATCAACTCCCACTTGATTCAAGCGATTGTCGTACTCAGATAATCTGAGCACACGCTCAACGATTGAGCTTTTCTCCTTTACTTCGTGGACAAAGAATCTTGTCGGAGGACTCATACCTCTTAACAAGGGCGCAAGCATGAAATCACAATTTCATCTCTTTAGAACATCTCTTATGTTCCGTGACATTTCAAAACGTCTTCGGCGCCTTGCTTCTAAGCCATTAAGTATTTTGTACTGAACTATCGTGTAGTCATCAGAAACGTGTATGTCGGATGTTCACAACATCTACAGACGACGCTCTAGGTGCAGCACACCGAGTGGTGCATTAAGGACATAAGCCTTCTGCGCAGCAACAAGGACAATCTGTTGGAATTATCCCCTAGAGGCAATAATAAATATAGTTATTATTATAATTCCTGTATCAAGATAATCGTTTATTATCCATGCTATAATTGTATTGAATGAAGACTCATTTACAAGTGTGGATACATAGACAAAACACTGTCTCTAGTAAGCCTCTAGTTGACTAGCTCGTTGATCAAAGATGGTCAGTGTCTTCTGATCATGAACAAGGTGTTGTTGCTTGATAACTGGATCACGTCATTAGGAGAATCACGTGATGGACTAGACCCAAACTAATAGACGTAGCATGTTGATCATGTCATTTTATTGCTACTGTTTTCTGCGTGTCAAGTATTTATTCCTATGACCATGAGATCATATAACTTACTAACACCGGAGGAATACTTTGTGTGTATCAAACGTCACAACGTAACTGGGTGACTATAAAGATGCTCAACAGGTATCTCCAAAGGTGTTCGTTAAGCTAGTATGGATCGAGACTGGGACTTGTCACTCCTGTGACGGAGAGGTATCTCGGGGCCCACTCGGTAATACAACATCACACACAAGCCTTGCAAGCAATGTGACTTAGTGTAAGTTGCGGGATCTTGTATTACGGAACGAGTAAAGAGACTTGCCGGTAAACGAGATTGAAATAGGCATGCGGATACTGACGATCGAATCTCGGGCAAGTAACATACCGAAGGACAAAGGGAATGACATACGGGATTATATGAATCCTTGACACTGAGGTTCAAACGATAAGTTCTTCGTAGAATATGTAGGATCCAATATGGACATCCAGGTCCCGCTATTGGATATTGACCGAGGAGTCTCTCGGGTCATGTCTACATAGTTCTCGAACCCGCAGGGTCTGCACGCTTAAGGTTCGACATTGTTTTATGTGTATTTGAGTTATATGGTTGGTTACCGAATGTTGTTCTGAGTCCCGGATGAGATCACGGACATCACGAGGGTTTCCGGAATGGTCCGGAAATGAAGATTAATATATAGGATGACCTCATTTGATTACCGGAAGGTTTTTGGAGTTACCGGGAATGTACCGGGAATGACGAATGGGTTCCGGGAGTTCACCGGGGGGGCCCACCCACCCCGGGGAAGCCCATAGGTGTTTGGGGTGCCGCACCAGCCCTTAGTGGGCTGGTGGGACAGCCCAAGATAGGCCTATGCGCATTGGGAAGAAAATCAGAGAGGAAAGGAAAAAAAAAGGAGGAGGTGGGAAAGGGAAGAAGGACTCCACCTTCCAAACCAAGTAGGACTCGGTTTGGGAGGGGAATCCTTCCCCCCTTGGCTCGGCCGACCCCTTGGGGGTTCTTGGACCCCAAGGCAAGGCTCCCCCTCCCTCTCCTATATATAGTGGGGTTTTAGGGCTGATTTGAGACAACTTTGCCACGGCAGCCCGACCACATATCTCCATGGTTTTACCTCTAGATCGCGTTTCTGCGGAGCTCGGGCGGAGCCCTGCTGAGATAAGATCACCACCAACCTCCGGAGCACCGTCACGCTGCTGAAGAAATCTTCTACCTCTCCATCTCTCTTGCTGGATCAAGAAGGCTGAGATCATCGTCGAGCTGTACGTGTGCTAAACGCGGAGGTGCCGTCCGTTCGGCACTAGATCGTGGGACTGTTCGCGGGATAGTTCGCGGGGCGGATCGAGGGACGTGAGGACGTTCCACTACATCAACCGTGTTCACTAATGCTTCTGCTGTACGGTCTAAAAGGGTACGTAGATCACACATCACCTCTCGTAGATGGACATCACCATGATAGGTCTTCGTGCGCGTAGGAAATTTTTTGTTTCCCATGCGACGTTCCCCAACAGTGGCATCATGAGCTAGGTTCATGCGTATATTTCTTCTCGAGTAGAACACAAAAGTTTTTGTGGGCGGAGATGTGCGTTTTGCTGCCCTCCTTAGTCTTTTCTTGATTCCGCGGTATTGTTGGATCGAAGCGGCTCGGACCGACATTACTCGTACGCTTACGAGAGACTGGTTTCATTGCTACAAGTAACTCCGTTGCTCAAAGATGACCGGCGGGTGTCAGTTTCTCCAACTTTAGTTGAATCGGATTTGACCGAGGAGGTCCTTGGATGAGGTTAAATAGCAACTCATATATCTCCGTTGTGGTGTTTGCGTAACTAAGATGCGATCCTACTAGATACCCATGGTCACCATGTAAAACATGCAACAACAAAATTAGAGGACGTCAAACTTGTTTTTGCAGGGTATGCTTGTGATGTCATATGGCCAAACAATGTGATGTGATATATTGGATGTATGAGATGATCATATTGTAATAGATAATATCGACTTGCACGTCGATGGTACGGCAACCGGCAGGAGCCATAGGGTTGTCTTTATAACTAACGTTTGTGCTTGCAGATGCGTTTACTATTTTGCTAGGATGTAGCTTTAGTAGTAATAGCATGAGTAGCACGACAACCCCGATGGCGACACGTTGATGGAGATCATGGTGTGGCGCCGGTGACAAGAAGATCGTGCCGGTGCTTTGGTGATGGAGATCAAGGAGCACGTGATGATGGCCATATCATGTCACTTATGAATTGCATGTGATGTTAATCCTTTTATGCACCTTATTTTGCTTAGAAAGACGGTAGCATTATGAGGTGATCTCTCACTAAAATTTCAAGACGAAATTGTGTTCTCCCCGACTGTGCACCGTTGCTACAGTTCGTCATTTCGAGACACCACGTGATGATCGGGTGTGATAGACTCAACGTTGACATACAACGGGTGCAAAACAGTTGCGCACGCGGAACACTCGGGTTAAGCTTGACGAGCCTAGCATGTGCAGACATGGCCCCGGAACACATGAGACCGAAAGGTCGATCATGAATCATATAGATGATATGATTAGCATAGGGATGCTTACCACTGAAACTATACTCAACTCACATGATGATCGGACTTGAGCTAGTGTAAGTGGATCATGAACCACTCAAATGACTAGAGAGATGTACTTTTTGAGTGGGAGTTTAGCGAATAATTTGATTAAGTTAAACTCTAATTATCTTGAACATAGTCTAAGTCCACTTTGAATATATTTGTGTTGTAGATCATGGCTCACGCGACAGTCATCCTGAATTTTAATACGTTCCTAGAGAAAGCTAAGTTGAAAGATGATGGAAGCAACTTTGTAGACTGGGCTCGTAATCTTAAGCTAATCTTACAAGCTGGGAAGAAGGATTATGTCCTTAATGCTGCGCTAGGAGATGAACCACCCGCTACGGCTGATCAGGATGTTAAGAACGATTGGTTAGCATGTAAGGAGGACTACTCAATAGTTCAATGTGCAGTCTTGTATGGCTTAGAACCGGGACTTCAACGTCGCTTTGAGCGTCATGGAGCATTTGAGATGTTCCAGGAGTTGAAGTTTATCTTTCAGAAGATCGCCCGGATCGAGAGGTATGAGACCTCCGATAAATTCTATGCCTCCAAGATGGAGGAGAACTCGTCTGTCAGCGAACATGTGCTCAAAATGTCTGGGTACTCAAACCGTCTAGCTGAGCTGGGGATTGAACTCCCACAAGAAGCTATCACTGACAGAATCCTTCAATCACTGCCTCCAAGCTATAAAGGCTTTGTGTTGAACTACAACATGCAAGGGATGAACAAGTCTCCCGGCGAGTTGTTTGCGATGCTGAAAGTCGCAGAGTCTGAACTCCGTAAAGAGCATCAAGTGTTGATGGTGAATAAGACAACTAGTTTCAAGAGAAACGACAATGGCAAGAAGGGTAATTCGAAGAAGAGCGGCAAGCCTGTTGCCAATCCGACGAAGAAACCCAAAGCTGGACCTAAGCCTGAAACAGAGTGTTACTATTGCAAGGGTATGGGTCACTGGAAGCGCAATTGCCCCAAGTATCTGGCTGATAAGAAGGCGGCCAAAGAAAAATCAGGTATATTTGATATACATGTTATTGATGTGTACTTAACCGACTCTCGTAGTAGTGCCTGGGTATTCGATACCGGTTCTGTTGCTCATATTTGCAACTCGAAACAGGAACTGCGGAATAGACAAAGGCTGGCGAAAGATGAAGCGACGATGGGCGTAGGAAATGGTTCCAAGGTTGATGCAATCGCCTTCGGCACAGTTTCACTTCAGTTACCATCAAGATTAGTTATGAACTTAAATCATTGTTATTTAGTGCCTGCGTTGAGCATGAACATTATATCTGGATCTTGTTTATTGCGAAACGGTTACTCTTTTAAGTCAGAGAATAATGGTTGTTCTACTTCTATGCGTAACATCTTTTATGGTCATGCACCCAATGTGAGAGGATTGTTCATATTAAATCTTGATAGCGATACACACATACATAACATTGAGACCAAAAGAGTTAGAGTTAACAATGATAGCGCCATATTTTTGTGGCACTGCCGCTTAGGTCATATTGGTGTAAAGCGCATGAAGAAACTCCATGCCGATGGACTTTTGGAGTCACTTGACTTTGATTCACTTGACACGTGCGAACCATGTCTCATGGGCAAGATGACTAAGACTCCGTTCTCCGGAACAATGGAGCGTGCAAGTGACTTGTTGGAAATCATACATACGGATGTGTGTGGTCCGATGAGCGTAGAGGCACGCGGCGGATATCGTTATTTTCTCACCTTCACTGACGATTTGAGTAGATATGGTTATGTCTACTTAGTGAAGCACAAGTGTGAAACAGTTGAAAAGTTCAAGCAATTTCAGAGTGAAGTTGAAAATCATCGCAACAAGAAGATCAAGTTCCTACGGTCTGATCGTGGGGGTGAATATCTGAGTTTCGAGTTTGGTGCTCACTTAAGACAATGTGGAATTGTTTCACAGTTGACACCGCCTGGAACACCACAGCGTAATGGTGTGTCCGAACGTCGTAATCGTACTTTATTAGAGATGGTGCGATCTATGATGTCTCTTACCGATTTGCCATTATCATTTTGGGGTTATGCATTAGAAACAACTGCATTCACTTTAAATAGGGCACCATCAAAATCCGTTGAGACGACACCATACGAACTGTGGTTTGGCAAAAGGCCAAAGTTGTCGTTTCTTAAAGTTTGGGGATGTGATGCTTATGTCAAAAAGCTTTAGCCTGAAAAGCTGGAACCCAAAGCGGAAAAGTGCATCTTCATAGGTTACCCAAAAGAGATAGTTGGGTACACCTTCTATCTCAAATCCGAGGGCAAAGTGTTTGTTGCTAAAAACGGAGCTTTTCTCGAGAAGGAGTTTCTCTCGAGAGAATTGAGTGGGAGGAAGATAGAACTTGACGAGGTTGTCGAACCTCTCATCCCTCTGGATGGTGGCGCAGGGCAAGGGGAAACCTCTGTCGTTGCGACGCTGGTTGAGGAGGAAGTTAATGATGATGATCATGAAACTCCGGTTCAAGTTTCTGTCGAACCACGCAGGTCGACGAGACCACGTGCTGCTCCAGAGTGGTATGGCAATCCCGTCTTCTCGATCATGTTGTTAGACAACAATGAACCTGCAAATTGTGAAGAAGCAATGGTGGGCCCAGATTCCAACAAATGGCTAGAAGCCATGAAGTCCGAGATAGGATCCATGTATGAGAACAAAGTGTGGACTTTGGAGGTACTGCCTGAAGGTCGCAAGGCTATTCAAAACAAATGGATCTTTAAGAGGAAGACGGACGCTGACGGCAATGTGACCGTTTATAAAGCTCGACTTGTGGCAAAGGGTTTTCCACAAGTTCAAGGAGTTGACTACGATGAGACATTCTCACCCGCAGCGATGCTTAAGTCCGTCAGAATCATGTTAGCAATAGCTGCATTTTTCGATTATGAAATCTGGCAGAAGGATGTCAAAACTGCGTTCCTTAACGGTTTCCTTACGGAAGAGTTGTATATGATGCAACCCGAAGGTTTTGTCGATCCTAAGAATGCTGACAAGGTGTGCAAGCTCCAGCGATCCATTTATGGACTGGTGCAAGCATCTCGGAGTTGGAACAAACGCTTTGATGAAGTGATCAAAGCATTTGGGTTTATAGAAGTGGTTGGAGAATCTTGTATTTACAAGAAAGTGAGTGGGAGCTCTGTGGCGTTTCTAATATTATATGTGGATGACATATTGCTGATTGGAAACAACGTAGAGTTTTTGGAGAGCATAAAGGATTACTTTAATAAAAGTTTCTCTATGAAGGACCTAGGAGAAGCTGCTTACATTCTAGGCATTAAGATCTACAGGGATAGATCGAAACGCCTGATAGGACTTTCACAAAGCACGTACCTTGATAAAGTTTTGAAGAGGTTCAAAATGGAACAGTCCAAGAAAGGGTTCTTGCCAGTTTTACAAGGTACGAGATTGAGTAAGACTCAGTGCCCAGCAACTGATGAAGATAGAGAGCATATGCGCTCCGTCCCCTATGCTTCAGCCATAGGTTCTATCATGTATGCAATGTTGTGCACTAGACCGGATGTTAGCCTGGCCATAAGTATGGCAGGTAGATTCCAGAGTAATCCAGGTGTGGATCACTGGACGGCGGTCAAGAATATCCTGAAGTACCTTAAAAGGACTAAGGAGATGTTTCTCGTATATGGAGGTGACGAAGAGCTCGCCGTAAAAGGTTACATCGATGCAAGCTTTGACACAGATCCGGACGACTCTAAGTCGCAAACCTGATACGTATTTATTCTTAATGGGGGTGCGGTAAGCTGGTGCAGTTCCAAGCAAAGCGTCGTAGCAGATTCTACATGTGAAGCGGAGTACATGGCTGCCTCGGAGGCGGCTAAGGAGGGTGTCTGGATGAAGCAATTCATGACGGATCTTGGAGTGGTGCCAAGCGCACTGAATCCAATAACCTTGTTCTCTGACAACACGGGTGCCATTGGCTTAGCAAAGGAACCACGGTTTCACAAGAAGTCCAGACACATCAAACGACGCTTCAACCTCATCCGCGACTACGTTGAAGGGGAGGACGTAAATATATGCAAAGTGCACACGGATCTAAATGTAGCAGACCCGCTGACTAAACCTCTTCCACGGGCAAAGCATGATCAACACCAGAACTGTATGGGTGTTAGATTTATTACAATGTAATTCGCATGATGATGTGAGGGCTAGATTATTGACTCTAGTGCAAGTGGGAGACTGTTGGAATTATGCCCTAGAGGCAATAATAAATATAGTTATTATTATAATTCCTGTATCAAGATAATCGTTTATTATCCATGCTATAATTGTATTGAATGAAGGCTCATTTACATGTGTGGATACATAGACAAAACACTGTCCCTAGCAAGCCTCTAGTTGGCTAGCCAGTTGATCAACGATAGTCAGTGTCTTCTGATTATGAACAAGGTGTTGTTGCTTGATAACTGGATCACGTCATTAGGAGAATCACGTGATAGACTAGACCCAAACTAATAGACGTAGCATGTTGATCGTGTCATTTTATTGCTACTGTTTTCTGCGTGTCAAGTATTTATTCCTATGACCATGAGATCATATAACTTACTAACACCGGAGGAATACTTTGTGTGTATCAAACGTCGCAACGTAACTGGGTGACTATAAAGATGCTCTACAGGTATCTCCAAAGGTGTTCGTTAAGTTAGTATGGATCGAGACTGGGATTTGTCACTGCGTGTGACGGAGAGGTATCTCGGGGCCCACTCGGTAATCAACATCACACACAAGCCTTGCAAGCAATGTGACTTAGTGTAAGTTGCGGGATCTTGTATTACGGAACGAGTAAAGGGACTTGCCGGTAAACGAGATTGAAATAGGTATGCGGATACTGACGATCGAATCTCGGGCAAGTAACATACCGAAGGACAAAGGGAATGACATACGGGATTATATGAATCCTTGACACTGAGGTTCAAACGATAAGTTCTTCGTAGAATATGTAGGATCCAATATGGGCATCGAGGTCCCGCTATTGGATATTGACCGAGGAGTCTCTCGGGTCATGTCTACATAGTTCTCGAACCCGCAGGGTCTGCACACTTAAGGTTCGACGTTGTTTTATGTGTATTTGAGTTATATGGTTGGTTACCAAATGTTGTTCGGAGTCCCGGATGAGATCACAGACATCACGAGGGTTTCCGGAATGGTCCGGAAACAAAGATTAATATATAGGATGACCTCATTTGATTTTAGGAAGGTTTTCGGAGTTACCGGGAATGTACCGGGAATGACGAATGGGTTCCGGGAGTTCACCGGGGGGGCCCACCCACCCCGGGGAAGCCCATAGGTGTTTGGGGTGCCGCACCAGCCCTTAGTGGGATGGTGGGACAGCCCAAGAGAGGCCTATGCGCATTGGGAAGAAAATCAAAGAGGAAAGGAAAAAAAGGAGGAGGTGGGAAAGGGAAGAAGGACTCCACCTTCCAAACCAAGTAGGACTCGGTTTGGGAGGGGAATCATTCCCCCCTTGGCTCGGCCGACCCCTTGGGGGTTCTTGGACCCCAAGGCAAGGCTCCCCCCTCCCTCTCCTATATATAGTGGGGTTTTAGGGCTGATTTGAGACAACTTTGCCACGGCAGCCCGACCACATATCTCCACGGTTTTACCTCTAGATCGCGTTTCTGCGGATCTCGGGCGGAGCCCTGCTGAGATAAGATCACCACCAACCTCCGGAGCGCCGTCACGCTGCCGGAGAACTCTTCTACCTCTCCATCTCTCTTGCTGGATCAAGAAGGCCGAGATCATCGTCGAGCTGTACGTGTGCTGAACGCGGAGGTGCCGTCCGTTCGGCACTAGATCGTGGGACTGTTCGCGGGATAGTTCGCGGGGCGGATCGAGGGACGTGAGGACGTTCCACTACATCAACCGCGTTCACTAACACTTCTGCTGTACGGTCTACAAGGGTACGTAGATCACACATCCCCTCTCGTAGATGGACATCACCATGATAGGTCTTCGTGCGCGTAGGAAATTTTTTGTTTCCCATGCGACGTTCCCCAACACAATCCTCGGTTTTACAGAGTCAGTCTGCAAAGTTTGCTACTATGAACTTTCAACTAAATTTTCTCTAGGAACATATAAAAACAGTAGAGCTATAGCGCAAGCTACATCGTAATTCGCAAAGACCATTAGATTATTTTCATGACAATTAGTTCAGTTAATTATATTACTCAAGAACTCACACTCAAAAAGTACATCTCTCTAGTCATTTGAGTGGTACATGATCTAAATCCACTATCTCAAGTCCGATCATCACGTGAGTCGAGAATAGTTTCATTGGTAAGCATCTCTATGCTAATCATATCAACTATACGATTCATGCTCGACCTTTCGGTCTCATGTGTTCCGAGGCCATGTCTGCACATGCTAGATTCGTCAAGCTTAACCCGAGTGTTCCGCGTGTGCAACTGTTTTGCACCCGTTGTATGTGAATGTTGAGTCTATCACACCCGATCATCACATGGTGTCTCGAAACGAAGAACTGTCGCAACGGTGCACAGTCGGGGAGAACACAATTTCGTCTTGAAATTTTAGTGAGAGATCACCTCATAATGCTACCGTCGTTCTAAGCAAGATAAGGTGCATAAAGGATTAACATCACATGCAATTCATAAGTGACATGATATGGCCATCATCATGTGCTTCTTGATCTCCATCCCCAAAGCACCGGCACGATCTTCTTGTCACCGGCGTCACACCATGATCTCCATCAACGTGTCGCCATCGGGGTTGTCGTGCTACTCATGCTATTACTACTAAAGCTATGTCATAGCAATATAGTAAACGCATCTGCAAGCACAAACGTTAGTTTAAAGACAACCCTATGGCTCCTGCCGGTTGTCGTACCATCGACGTGCAAGTCGATATTAACTATTACAACATGATCATCTCATACATCCAATATATCACATCACATTGTTGGCCATATCACATCACAAGCATACCCTGCAAAAACAAGTTAGACGTCCTCTAATTGTTGTTGCATGTTTTACGTGGTGACCATGGGTATCTAGTAGGATCGCATCTTACTTACGCAAACACCACAATGGATATATAAGAATTTCTATTTAACCTCATCCAAGGACCTCCTCGGTCAAATCCGATTCAACTAAAGTTGGAGAAACCGACACTCGCCGGTCATCTTTGAGCAACGGAGTTACTCGTAGCGATGAAACCAGTCTCTCGTAAGTGTACGAGTAATGTCGGTCCGAGCCGCTTCGATCCAACAATACCACGGAATCAAGAAATGACTAAGGAGGGAAGAAAAACGCACATCACCGCCCACGAAAACTTTTGTGTTCTACTCGAGATTACATCTACGCATGAACCTAGCTCATGATGCCACTGTTGGAGAACGTCGCATGGGAAACAAAAATTTTCCTATGCGCACGAATACCTATCATGGTGATGTCCATCTACAAGAGGGGATTTCCGATCTACGTACCCTTGTAGATCGCACAGCAGAAGCGTTAAGAGACGCGATTGATGTAGTGGAACGTCCTCATGTCCCTCGATCCACCCCGCGAACCGTCCCACGATCCGTCCCACGATCCGCTCCGATCTAGTGCCGAACGGACGGCACCTCCGCGTTCAGCACACGTACAACTCGACGATGATCTCGGCCTTATTGATCCAGCAAGAGAGACAGAGAGGTAGATGAGTTCTACGGCAGCGTGACGGCGCTCCGGAGGTTGGTGGTGATCTAATCTCAGCAGGGCTCCGCCCGAGCTCCGCAGAAACGCGATCTAGAGGAAAAACCGTGGAGGTATGTGGTCGGGCTGCCGTGGCAAAAGTTGTCTCAAATCAGCCCTAATAGCTCCATATATATAGGAGGAGGGGAGGGGAGGCTTGCCTTGAGGCTCAAGGAGCCCCAAGGGCTGCGCCACCAAGGGGAGGAGGAGTCCTCCCCCAATCCTAGTCCAACTAGGATTGGAAGGTGGAGTCCTTCTCTTCTTTCCAACCTTTCCTTTTTTTTCTTTCTCTTCTTTCGGTTTTTCTTTCTCTCTTGCGCAAGACAGCCTTGGGCTGACCCCACCTACTTGGTGCGCCACCCCTAAGGTCCTTGGGCCCTCCCGGGTGGGTGCCCCCCTCCTCCCGGTGAAGATCCAGAACCCATTCGTCATTCCCGGTACATTACCGGTAATACCCGAAAACCTTTCGGTAACCAAATGAAGTCATCCTATATATCAATCTTCGTTTCCGGACCATTACGGAAACCCTCGTGACGTCCGTGTTCTCATCCGGGACTCCGAAAAACATTCAGTAACCAACCATATAACTCAAATACGCATAAAACAACGTCAAACCTTAAGTGTGCAGACCCTATGGGCTCGAGAACTATGTAGACATGACCCGAGTGACTCCTCGGTCAATATCCAATAGCGGTACCTGGATGCCCATATTGGATCCTACATATTCTACGAAGATCTTATCGTTTGAACCTCAGTGCCAAGGATTCATATAATCCCGTATGTCATTCCCTTTGTCCTTCGGTATGTTACTTGCCCGAGATTCGATCGTCAGTATCCGCATACCTATTTCAATCTCGTTTACCGGCAAGTCTCTTTACTCGTTCCGTAATACAAGATCGCGCAACTTACACTAAGTCACATTTCTTGCAAGGCTTGTGTGTGATGTTGTATTACCGAGTGGGCCCCGAGATACCTCTCCGTCACACGGAGTGACAAATCCCAGTCTCGATCCATACTAACTCAATGAACACCTTCGGAGATACCTGTAGAGCATCTTTATAGTCACCCAGTTACGTTGCGATGTTTGATACACACAAAGCATTCCTCCGGTGTCAGTGAGTTATATAATCTCATGGTCATAGGAACAAATACTTGACATGCAGAAAACAGTAGCAACAAAATGACACGATCAACATGCTACGTCTATTAGTTTGGGTCTAGTCCATCACATGATTCTCCTAATGATGTGATCCCGTTATCAAGTGACAACACTTGCCTATGGTCAGGAAACCTTGACCATCTTTGATCAACAAGCTAGTCAACTAGAGGCTTACTAGGGATAGTGTTTTGTCTATGTATCCACACATGCACTGTGTTTCCTATCAATACAATTATAGCATGGATAATAAACGATTATCATGAACAAAGAAATATAATAATAACTAATTTATTATTGCCTCTAAGGCATATTTCCAACAGATTGAGCATCCGACTGAGTGGCGATGCGTGACGTTGCCGAGTGATGATGAAGCGAGTGATTACGCACGAGGCAGCTTGCTTTGGAAGTGAATAGCACTGGAGAAACTTACTGAATGGCCAATTAATAGGCCAATTATTCCGGTGTTGAAGATCGCCACGTTCTTCAGTTTTCGTTTTTCCTGCATGTAGTTAATTGATCGACCAAGTGGCCACGTAATGCATGCGCTTACCATCGGCATTGAACGGCCATCGGCATTGAACGACCGGCTAGTTACTCTCAACATGACATTTTGTCTAGCATGCATGAAGTGAGGTAATGTTATTTACTCCATGAATGTGAAACTGAAGGCATTTACTCCATGCATGACGTGAGGTAAAGCTAGTTACTCTATGCATGCGAAATGACGGGATGGATCTCGCCGATGGCCGTTTGCAGGGGCTCGACGGTGATGTCGCTAATGAGGTCGGAGACGATGGGTTGGACCGCGTCGTGTGTGGAAGCTCGACGGTGGTGTTGTAGACGAGGCCGGAAATGACGGGATGGATCTCGCCGATGGCCGTTTGCGGGGGCTCGATGATGATGTCCCTAATGAGGTCGGAGATGACGGGATGGACCGCGTCGGTGGCCGTTTGTAGGGGCTCGACGATGATGTTGTAAGCGAGTACGATGCTTCGACGTGCCAGTGGTCGTTTGCGTGGCGACGATGAAGCGTCCGGCACCTAAGGCCGCATGTGGCGATGATGAAGTGGGCGACACTAGAGGTCGCATGTGGCGACGACGAAGCGGGCGGCACCGGAGCCGTGTGTGGTGACGATGAAGCGGCCGGCATCGGAGGTCGCGCGTGGCGACGACGAAGCAGGTGGTGCCGGAGCCGTACGTGGCGACCATGAAGCGGCCGGCGCTGGAGGCCGCGCATGGTGACGATGAAGCGGGCGGCGCTGGAGCCATGCATGGTGACGATGAAGGGGCGGCGCCGGAGGATCAGTGTGACAGCCCGAGACCGACACTCCACAAGATTCCCCTTTTATTTCGTTGTCGCCGTGTTGTTAGATTGTCTGTTGCATTCATCATCGCATCATGCGCATCATTCGCATTGCATCGGCACTCCGTTGCCGACAGTTTTCAAAACTTGGATCCGTTATTAGTTGCCGGTTCTCAACGTTTTTGTCGTTGACCGTTTTGAGACCACCCACACACGCACGCGCCCGCGACATTGTTAAAATCTTATTTTTAAAAGCGTGTATAAAATATTCTCGGATTGGGTTGAAACTTGGCGTGCGGTCTTAATATAGTGTAGGTAGGCCGCCTGCCAAATTTCATCGCAATTGGAGTCCGTTTGATACCCGAACAGTCGACCGTAGCGGCACCGTCCTCGGTTTATTCGTCTCACTTTTTTGGTGTTTTGAAATATTGTGCCGGGCCGCGAATCCCCTCTCTTCTCTCAGCTCATCATGGTTACTGCTGCTGGCTACGCCTATAGGGATTTCCTTAGAAAATATGCAAAGGATTCCCCCGCGGCCTTGGAGCCTTGCGTTGGTGTTCCCTTGAAGAGGAAAGGGTGATGTAGCACAGCGGCGGTAAGTATTTCCCTTAGTTTGAGAACCAAGGTATCAATCTAGTAGGAGGATTGCATCAAGTCACAAGTACCTGCACAAACACAAAGAGATTGCACCCAACGCTATGAAGGAGTTGTCAATCCCTTATAGATTATTTGCAAAGTGAGAACTGAAAGCAAAACGTAAACAAAGCAAAGTAAAAGTAAAAGCGGAGATGATGATTGTGAGTAGACCCATGGGCCGTAGTGTTCACTAGTGGCTTCTCTCATGAAAGCAAGTAGACGGTGGGTAAATGAATTACTGTCAAGCAATTGATAGAACCGCGCAAAGTCATGACGTTATCTATGGCAATGATCATACATATAGGCATCACGTCCAAAACAAGTAGACTGATACTTTCTGCATCTACTACTATTACTCCACACGTCGACCGCTATCCAGCATGCATCTAGTGTATTGAGTTCATAAGAACAGAGTAACGCCTTAAGCAAGATGACATGACGTAGATGGAAATTCTCAAATCTATGATGAAAGCCCATCTTGTTACCCTTGATGGCAAGAACACGATGCGTGCCTTGCTGCCTCTTCTGTCACTTGGAAAGGTCACCGAACGGTATGAACCCAAAACCAAGCACTTCTCCCATTGCAAGAACCATAGATCTAGTTGGCCAAACAAAACCCAAGACTTAGAGAGACTTACAAGGATATCAAATCATGCATATAAGAAATTAGCAAAGACTCAAATATAATTCATAGATAATCTGATCACAAATCCACAATTCATCGGATCTCGACAAACACACCGCCAAAGAGCATTACATCGGATAGATCTCCATGAAGATCATGGAGAACTTTGTATTGAAGATCCAAGAGAGAGAAGAAGCCATCTAGCTACTAACTACGGACCCGTAGGTCTGAAGTAGACTACTCACGAGTCATTGGAGAGGCAATGATGTTGATGTAGAAGCCCTCCAGCTCCGAAGTCCCCTCCGGCAGGGCACCGGGAAGGGTCTCCAGATGATATCTCGCGGAAACGGAAGCTTGCGGCGGCGAAAAAGTGGTTTTTTGGACGCCCCGATTTTTTCTGGGATTTTAGGGAATATATAGGCCAAAGAGCTAGGGCAGGGGAGTTCCACGGAGGCCACAAGCCTGGTAGCCGCCACCCCCCTGGCCGCGGCTACACGGCTTGTGGGCTCCCTCTGGGCCTCCTGCCTTGGCCCTCAAGTCCCCCGATCTTCTTCTGTTCTGGAAAAATTCATTTCGGGGATTTTATTCCGTTTGGAGTCCGTTCCAAAATAAGATCTGAAAAGAGTCAAAAACACAGAAAAACAGGAACTAGCACTTGGCATTGAATTAATAAGTTAGTCCCAAAAAAGATATAAAAGGTATATAAAACATCCAAAGTCGACAAGATAACAACATGAAACCATAAAAAATTATAGATACATTTGGGACGTATCAAACATCCCCAAGCTTAACTCCTGCTCGTCCTCGAGTAGGGAAGTGATAAAGAATAAATTTTTGATGCTTTCATGCTACCTAGCATAGATGTCCTTTGTAACTCCTCTTATGTGACATGAATGTTCAGATCCGTTAGATTCAAAACAATAGTTTGCTATTGACGTGGAGACAATAATACTTCAAGCAAACTAGCAAGGTAATCATGAACTTTCAAAATAACAAGGCCAAAGGAAAGTTATCCCTACAAAATCATATAGTCTGGCTATGCTCTATCATCCTTGCACAACGAATTGAAGTCATGCACAACCTCGGTATTGGCCAAGTAATTGTTTTCACACCTTTACTTTCTCAAACTTTTTCAACTCTCACGCAAAACATGAGCGTGAGCCATGGTTTTAGCACTATAATTGGAATGGAGTGTGGTGGAGGTTGCAAGGCAAACAAGGAGAAGATGGTCACATTGACTAGGCATATCAATGAGCTATGGAGATGCTCATCAATAGATATCAATGTGAATGAGTAGGGATTATCATACAAATGATGCACTAGAGCTAAGAGTATGTGAAAGCTCTTAAAGAAAACTGGTGGGTGTGCATCCAACTTGCTTGCTCACGAAGACCTAAGGCAATTTTGAGGAAGCCCATCATTGGAATATACAAGCCAAGTTATATAATGAAAATTTCCCACTAGCTATATGGTGGTGACAAAACGAGAGACTCTGAATCATGAAGATCATGGTGCTTCATAAGCACAAGTGTGGAAAGATAGTAGCATTGTCCCTTCTCTCTTTTTCTCTCATTTTTTGGTGGGCTCTTTGGCCTTTTTTTGTGGGCATCTTTGGCCTCTTTTTGTAAATGAGCTTCGCTGGCCTGTTTTATTTCCTCACATGGGACAATGCTCCATCAATGATGATCATCACACTTACAACTCAAAACTTAGAGCAATGATGACTCTATATGGAATGCCTTCGGTAGTGTACCGTGACAATGATGTAGCATGGCATAGACATCAATGGAAACATCATGCTAGCTATCTTATGATCATGCAATGGCAATGTAGAAGCTGTAGCACATGTCATGGTGGTAGTTGCATGGCAATATATCTCAGAATGGCTTTGAAAATGCCATAGTAGGTAGGTATGGTGGCTGTTTTGAGGGAGGCTAATGGTGGTTTTATGCACCGGCGAAAGTTGCACGACACTAAAGAAGATAGTGATGGTGGAAGGTGAAAGTGCATCTAAACCATGGACTCAACATTAGTCATGAAGAAGTCATATACTTGTTGCAAAAGTTTTAGTAGTAATCGAAACAAAGCATTCAACGCATACTCCTAGGGGAAGGGTTGGTAGGTATAAACCATCGCGCGATCCCGACCGCTACACAAAGGATGACAATCAATAAACTAATCGTGCTCAGATTTCATCACATAGCGGTTCACCATACGTGCATGCTACGGGAATCACTAACTTCAACACAAGTATTTCTAGATCCACAACACCTTACTAGTATAACTTCAATATTACCACAACCACAACTCAAAACTAATTGAGTTGAATCAAACTTCTCTAACTACTCAATGCACATGAAGGTGGAAGTTTTCATATCCCTTTGGATAACTACCCCTTTTGAGACTACTTTCATAGCATAGATCAACTACCACGCCACGCACTACCGCGCTCCAAAAGATAGAAGTGAAACACATAGAGAAAAATCAACTAGCTCAAAATATATAAAGTGAAACACATGTGAGCTGAATTGCCTACCCGAAGGATATAAGTGAAGCTCGACAAAATCATGGTGAGTGCATGTCTCTCTCTCTAGGTGTGCAGCAAGGAAGATTGTGAAAAAACAAAAATAAAAGACTCCTACGATACAAGACGCTCCAAGCAAAACACATAACATGTGGTGAATAAAAATATAGCCCCAAGTAACGTTACCGATGGATTGAAGACGAAAGAGGGGATGCCTTCCCAGGGCATCCCCAAGCTTAGGCTTTTTCGGCATCCTTGAATCAACATGGGGTGCCTTGGGCATCCACAAGCTTGAGCTCTTGCCACTCTTTATCTCTTTGTCCATAAGAACTTCACCCAAAACTTGATAACTTCACAACACGAAACTTAAACAGAAACTCGTGATATCATTAGTATAAGAAAGAAAATCACCACTTCCTTAGGTATTGTATCAAACTTAAATTCTACTTATGTTGATGTTGAGTTACTGTATTTTCAATCTTCCATGGCTAATAGCCCCCGATACTATCCATAGTTTCATCAAAATAAGCAACCAACAAAAAAAAACAGAATCTGTTAACAGCAGACCAGTCTGTAGCAATATGTATATTTCGTATACCTATGGTACTTAAAAAATTCTGAACAATTACGACAGTCTGAAGAATTTGCGTAGCAATCAGCAGCAAAAAGAATCAACTCAAAAGCTCTCACAGAAAAAAAGAAAATTCTTTTCATGAGCAGAAAGTTTCTGTCTTTTCCAGCATGATCAAACGACCATCCCCAAGGCTAATCATAATGGTTTCACTTGGCACAAACGCAAAAGAAACACAAAAAACACACTCGTAACAGAATTATGAAAGTGTGGAAAACACAAAACCGAAAGAAAATGGATAGATTCATTGGGTTGCCTCCCAACAAGCGCTATTGTTTAACGCCCTTAGCTAGGCATAAGGTGATGGAATCATGTATAGTCATCTTTGGTGCTCAAACCACAAGTAGCCCTCATCATAGATTCATAAGGAAATCTTATTTTCTTTCTAGGAAAATGCTTCTTGCCCTTCTTTAGAGGAAATTGAAATCTAATATTCCCTTCCTTCATATCGATGATAGCACCAATAGTCCTTAGGAAAGGTCTACCAAGAATAATGGGACATGAAGGATTGGAATCTACCAAGTACAATGAAATCCACGGTACATAGTTCTTATTTGCAACAATAAGAACATAATTGGTCCTTCGCATGGGTTTCTTGACACTAGAATCCGCAAGATGCAAATTAAGAGAACACTCTTCAGTCTCATGAAAACCAAGAATATCAAATAGACTTTGGAATCGCAGAAACACTAGCACCCAAATCACACAAAGCATTGCATTCATAGTTTTTGATTTTGATTTTGATAGTAGGTTCCCACTCATCATGAAGTTTTCTAGGTATAGAGACTTCCAATTCGAGTTTCTCTTCAAGAGATTTCATCATAGCATCTACGATATGTGCGGTAAAGGCTTTGCTTTGGCTATAAGCATGTGGAGAGTTTGCAATGGATTGCATCAAGGAAATGCATTCAAACAAGGAGCAACTATCATAATTGAATCCCTTGAAATCCAAAGTGGGAGTTTCATTACTACCCAATATTTTGATTTCTTATACTCCACTCTCCACACCTTTATCATCAAGATAGGTGGACTCCGAATCATTGGGGCGTTTTTCAACCAAAGTGGATTCATATCCAGCCCCTTAATCAATAGGTTTGACACACGAAAACAAAGATTCAAGAGGAGTCACACCAAGCACTTTAAGATCGTCGTGATTTGCATCACTAATTTCAGGTTTAGCTGCCATCTTATTGACTAAGGTAGCCTGCTTGTCAGAAATTTGACCCACCAATTTTTCAAGGTGAGCAAGCTGAGAATTTGGTGCAAGCAATTCTTTGGCCGTATCATCAACTTCTTTATTCAAACGGGCCATAAAAGAATTTTGTTCTTTTAATTCCCTACGGAAGTAACTATTTTGGTCAAACTGAGAAGACATGAAACCTTTGACACCAGTTTAAATCTCTTCCAACCTTCTGAAATAATTTGTTTTGGCCATGAGGAAAGGTCTCTCACGAACAAGCCCAAGAGCAAGCGAGAAAAACAGGCGGAAAAGGAAGGCAAAAAGGCAAATGAAAACGGCAAAGGAGAAAGGCAAATGAAAACGGCAAATGTGAAGTGGGGGAGGGGAAACCGAGAGGCAACTGGCAAAAAAGGTAAATGCAAGAGATGAGTTTGTGACACTTACTTGGATAGATCTTGACTTGATCTCTCCCCGGCAACGGCGCGAGAAATCCTTTTGCTGCTGGCTACGCCTATAGGGATTTCCATGGCAAATATGCAAAGGATTCCCCCGCGGCCTTGGAGCCTTGTGTTAGTGTTCCCTTGAAGAGGAAAGGGTGATGTAGCACAACGGCGGTAAGTATTTCCCTCAGTTTGAGAACCAAGGTATCAATCCAGTAGGAGGATCGCGTCAAGTCACAAGTACCTGCACAAACACAAAGAGCTTGCACCCAACGCTATGAAGGGGTTGTCAATCCCTTATAGATTGTTTGCAAAGTGAGAACTGAAAGCAAAAAGTAAACAAAGCAAAGTAAAAGTAAAAGCGGAGATGATAATTGTGAGTAGACCCCGGGGCCGTAGTGTTCACTAGTGGCTTCTCTCATGAAAGCAAGTAGACGGTGGGTGAACGAATTACTGTCGAGCAATTGATAGAACCGCGCAAAGTCATGACGTTATCTATGGCAATGATCATACATATAGGCATCAAGTCTAAAACCAGTAGACCGATACTTGCTACATCTACTACTATTACTCCACACATCGACCGCTATCCAGCATGCATCTAGTGTATTGAGTTCATAAGAAAAGAGTAACGCCTTAAACAAGATGACATGATGTAGATGGACAATCTCAAATCTATGATGAAACCCCATCTTGTTACCCTTGATGGCAACAACACGATGCGTGCCTTGCTGCCCCTTTTGTCACTGGGAAAGGTCACTGCACGGTATGAACCCAAAACCAAGCACTTCTCTCATTGCAAGAATCATAGATCTAGTTGGCCAAACAAAACCAAAGACTCGAAGAGACTTACAAGGATATCAAATCATGCATATAAGAAATCAGCAAAGACTCAAATATAATTCATAGATAATATGATCACAAATCCACAATTCATTGGATCTCGACAAACACACCACCAAAGAGGATTACATCGGATAGATCTCCATGAGGATCATGGAGAACTTTGTATTGAAGATCCAAGAGAGAGAAGAAGCCATCTAGCTACTAACTATGGCCCCGTAGGTCTGAAGTAGACTACTCACGAGTCATTGGATAGGCGATGATGTTGATGTAGAAGCCCTCCAGCTCCAAAGTCCCCTCCGGCAGGGCACCGGGAAGGGTCTCGAGATGAGATCTCACGAAAACGGAAGTTTGCGGCGGCGGAAAAGTGGTTTCGTGGACGCCCCGATTTTTTCTAGGATTTTAGGGAATATATAGGCCAAAGAGCTAGGGCAGGGGAGCTCCAGGGAGGCCACAAGCCTGGTAGCCGCGGCCCCCCTGGCCGCGGCTACAGGGTTTGTGGGCTCCGTGTGGGCCTCCTGCCTTGGCCCTCAAGTCCCCCGATCTTCTTCTGTTCTGGAAAAATTCATTTCGGGGATTTTATTCTGTTTGGACTCCGTTCCAAAATCAGATCTGAAAAGAGTCAAAAACACAGAAAAAACAGGAACTGTCACTTGGCACTGAATTAATAAGTTAGTCCCAAAAAAGATATAAAAGGTATATAAAACATCCAAAGTTGACAAGATAACAACATGAAACCATCAAAAATTATAGATATGTTTGAGACATATCAGTTACAGAGCCTACCCATCCCATCTAGCCACCCCTCGTGTTTAGAATCGTCTGATTGCGATCTACGATCGAAACCGTAGTCAAAAACCCTAACCCTAACCCCTTGTCTATAAAAAAGACAACCAGATCTGGCCTCTCCTTGTTTTCCATGTGTCCCCAAACCCTAGTCGCCGCACCCACAGCTTCATCTCCTGCTCTCCCACCTCCAGCCAATCCGGCCAGCCGCAGTCCGCGTCCGGCCCGCCCCGGCCCCGAACCAGGCGAAGGCAGCACCCAGCCGCCGCTCCTCCCGCATCCCAAGCTACTGCCTGAGCTGCCCGAGGGGAGAAGCTCCCGCGCCGCCCCTTTGTGCCCCTCACAAGAGCCCTCAAGTCGTCGGAGCTGCCACGTTTGACCTCGGCCTCGACCACCCCGTCGACCGTTGCTCAATGCCGTGGTGCCGCCTCGCCTCCCCGAGATCTCCGCCCTGCCATGGCCATGGAAGTTGCGCTGGCCCCAAGCCTGCCTCCGCGTGGCTTCCTTCGGTGCCTTGCCTCCGCCGAAGCCCCGATCTGGCAGATCCCAATTGGATCCATCCATTCCCTTGCCTACCAGACCTCCTACACCTCGTCGGCGCCGCTCCCCTGCCATCAACTGCCGTCATTCCTGGCGCTCGGCTCTAGTTCAACGAGAAGGACGCCTAGCCATACGCTCGGCTCCGTGCCTGGGCCGCATCCAGCGTGCCAAGGCCCAGCGCCTGCCCTCCTCGTCGACCCAGCTGCGCCCCGGCCCAACCTCTAGCCTCTCCACCGAATCGGCCCAAGGTCCTCTAGTGAGCAACCCACCTGCCGCTATCCAGCGCCCCCGAGTGCGATTTAACTATATGTCGCCATGCTCTGTTTCGTCCTAGTTGCACCAGATTCGGCCCGAATAGGTTTTTTTAGGTCCTGCAATTTTATCTATTTACGATGAATTTCAGAAAGTAGCATGTTTTTAAACCGACGTAACTTTTAAACCGCGCGTAGGATCACAACAAATTATATATGTAAAACGTGTAGATTTTCACATAGAATAGTATTTTCCAACTCTCATGCATATTTGAAGCTGTTAGCTAGGCTGTTTGTATTGGTTTGCGTGTCGACATGATAGAAATGGTTTAGTCTGTAGTTAATTAATCGTAGCTCCGTTGGAGATGAGCCATATATCTAAATGGACTAGAAAGGCGAGTAGAATCACGTGAGCCACTTTGTTTTGCCATTTAACTAACATAAAATGTGATTAGGAAAAATCTGGACATAATTAGAATTTAACGTGTGGGGTCAGTTTGGAGATGTTATATGTCGTTTCTAGCCTCATTTAAAATGCCTAGATAGGTAGTATAATTGTGCTTCACCCCTTCCCATGTTTAAACACCATTCTTATTGCCGTGTAATAAACGGGAGTGAACTAAATAAGTAAATGTGGAGTTTCGTCAATATGTAACTCGTTGCATATTGAGCTTCACTTAATGTGCAGTGTTTGATTGTGTGAATTTCCATGCCATGTGTTGCATATTTGAAACTGATCATGCATCATATCTGAGTTGCATCATGTCATGCATGTGTGTGGTGAATATCGTGTGTTGATTCTTGTTTCTGATTCTCTTCATCTCGATAGACTTCCGCAAGCTTGTCGGAATGTGAGGATCCGTTCGACTAGTCGGTTCGTCCGCTTCACGGAGTCTTTCCTCTTCCAAGCGGAATTATAGGCAAGATGATCATTTCCCTAGATACCATTACTATCATTACCATGCTAGTTATGTCATTTCTACTGTTATGTCTCGCTGCCTACCACGTGTTAAATATCCGCCTCCCAACATTGCCATGAAAACCTTCAACCTTTCTACAACCTAGCAAACCACTGATTGGCTATGTTACCACTTGCTTAACCATTTGATAGCGTTGCTAGTTGCAGGTGTAGTTGCTTCCATGTGATAACATGGGATCCTTGTCATATCACCATATTATTGTTAATTAATTTAATGAACCTATATACTTGGTAAAAGGTGGAAGGCTTGGCCTTCTAGCTTGGTGTTTTTTCCACCTTTGCCACCTTAGTTTAGGCTACCGGTGTTATGTTCCATAAATGAGCGATCCTAACATGCTTGGGGTTGTTAAGGGGACCCCCTAGATTCTCGTTTTGGATAAAGCTCATCTGGCAAGGGCCAACATTGGTTCTATATTTGCACAACACAATAATAGTGTTATTAATGTGACACATGGGGAGTTAGCACTACCGAGGAGTAATTCAACATAATACAAGGGGGGCAGTGCTGCTGGTATTGGTCCCAAACAAAGCCACTTGCGGGGCCACCCGAGGAAACTCGGGGAATTTCTATCCGGCCACCGTACGTATTGGTCATCCGTCGTGTCTTGAGAACAAGATACGCGCGGCTCCTATCGGGATCATCGACATGTCGGGCGGCCTTGCTGGACTTGTCTTTACCTTTCTTGAGTGTGTTGTGAGAGGGATTCCGAGGATGCTTTAGGTTATCTCGAGGTTGAGGTTTTCCAATAGGAACCCAAGGAGATCACGGGTTTCCCTGATCGAGGTCATTTCATCGCAGTTTGTGGTAGTTTCTGATGGACTAGTTGGAGCACCCCTGCGGGGTTAAATCTTTTGGAAAGTTGTGTCCGCGGTTATATGGCAATGTGGAAACTTTGTTTAACATTGGGTTCTAGATAACTTCAAGTAAACTTAATTAAAACTTGTCAACTGAGTGCATAACCGTGATTGTCTCTTTCGTGAGCTCCTTCTCCGATCGGGGACACGGTGGGGTTATGTCTGACATAAGTAGCTATTCAAGATCATTCTTTTGATCATTAGTAGTCACATCCGCTATGCGTAGATCATCCCCCTCTTTTATTCTTGTACTCATAAGTTAGCCACCTCAAATAAATGCTTAGTCACTTGCTGCAGCCTCACCACGTAAACATACCTCATCCATTAAGCTTTGCTAGTCTTGATACCTTTGGAAATGAGATTGTTGAGTCCTCTGTGGCTCACAGATTACTAAAACACCAGTTGCAGGTATAGGTAAAGGGTAACTTGAGAGAGCGCGTTGATTGTTCATTTGGAGTTTCTTCTTCTTCTCCTTCATCGATCTAGGATGGGTTCTTGGCTGGGAGCCTGGGATAGCAAGGATGGACGTCGTTCTTTTATTGTTTGTTTTCGTCCATAGTCGGACGCTTCTCTTCTTCATGATGACTGATTATGTTGTTGTATTGATGTGACTCTGATTTAGCCTGTGTCGAGTGTAAGCCAACTCCTTATACTCATCATTTCTGTACATGTACTTGTAACGATATCCATTTTTGCAAAACGATGAGATATGTTTCTATCCCTGTCGAGGCCCTCGCGCCAAAATAAGGATAGGACAGCATCTTGGGTGTTACAAGTTGGTGTCAGAGCAGCACTGACCTAGGAGCCCCCTTGATTGCTCGAACTTGGCTGAGTCGAGTCTAGTGAAAAACTGTTGTGAGTCTAGTTATATATCGGAAAGTAGGATTCTTTTTTCTCCCCTTCTATGCTCTGGTGAGGAATCTTGACGTAATGATTTTAATTCTACTCCTCTTCTCACTCAAAATATAATTAGGATCACGCCGATATTTTTGGAATCTATATGATGTCGATGTTATGGAGTTCTGACTTGGTGCCTCCTGCTGTGTTGATTTTATTTTGGGTAGTTGAGCTCCAGGGAATTCTTTATCACATTGTTATCATTCAGATTTCTTAGTATCTCAGGACGAAGGATGTTCAAAATTTCTTCAATACTAGTAGTGGCGAGAGGGGTCTCGCTTCCCCAGTACCGGTGGAGAGAGGTACGGATGTATCGCCATACTTGGTATCGTTGTGATTACGAGGATGTGAGATAGATGAATTTCCGAGATCTCTGGTTATGTGTTGACGGATGTGATACACTGGACGGGTTAGTGTTATTGCTAGGAGTTGAGTGATGGATTTTACTCCTTGTATCCTTGGACCCGATTGCATGACCGGAAAATTTCAGAAGTTCCTAGGTGGGAATTCAAGTAGTTACTTATAGGACAATCTTCCAACAAATGCATAATGTGAGGTTGGGGTTCGACATCTAGTGGATTTGTTTGTTCACAGTCATCTTACAACGGTTATCGTTGTGTCTTAAAGAGTCCTCGTAGCTTGCTATGACTCGGGGACGCTTCGTATGTCATGTGCACTGCCTTGTACATGATGGCCACTGTATGATAGAGCATGTGCGATCCTATCCATGAAAATATCGAGCGAAATCTCTGTCATGAATTTGTTCTGGCTTGTTTCATAAGCCGCATAGTAGGGTAATTCAACTTGCTTCGTTGTCAAGTGGTGAATTCATATCTTTCCCAGAGGTCTTCTCATATTTTTATGGGAATGCTGATTCTTTTGCTCAATCAAGTGGTTTTATCAATTCTCTTCAACCGGAGTCGTCATGTCAATTCTTTCATATCGGTGTGCTTCTCTGAAGTAATTCAATCCTCTCCAATTTTTCAAGATCAATCTATCATTTCTTTTTGGAGTTCATCTCATCTGTCCCATGTTGTCTTTGTTTTTCCCCTCCCTCCCGCCCTTTTCTTCAGTGATTTATTTATCATCCGCCTTTCTTTTCATCAATGCTTCCACTCTCTTTTCTTCCATATTGTTTTTGATGATTCATTGTGAAGATTCGCAGGAGTTCTGAGTTCATCATTTTTTTCATTTGTGTTCTCTTTTCCGGTGAATTCAATTCAAGCTCTCGGTGTTCATCATATCCTTTTCATTTGTTTAATGATTCCTGTGTTGGAAATTCTTATTCAAGTCTTTTTGTTTTTCATCTCTCTCTATTCTACCCAGAGTGTTGAAGATATCTTAGAGGTTCTTGTTTTCAGTCCTTTCAATTATTTTGAGGTTCTAACCTCATCAAGTTTTCTTTATACCGGTGCAATATCTCTCTTCCTAATCAATTGTTTCAACGGTGTTTTCTTTTAGTGGGCCCATAACCACAGGTTTTTCCCATGATCTTATGTGGCTCTTGTAATCTTTTCCGGAGATCTCTAATTCTTTTCAACTATGACGTAAGTATGAATCCCATCAGTATATTCCTTCTCCAAGATTGCTTCAAATTTATTTATTTATCATCTTTGGCTCAACCTTTCATTCTTCATTATTCCGGAGTGTCTTAGTTATTCTTGGTGGTATTCTCCTCATGATTTTCAGCTTCGAAGACCAAAGGAGTGTTTCTCTCAAATCTTGTCCATTATGTTGAATATTGTCATCTCAGCTCGTGCTATCTTCTCAATTGTTCTCAATAATGAGTAATTCCTTCCATATCTCTCCGGTACATTTCAGTGTTGTGTTCATTTCTCGATCCTCCGAAGGCCATCATTTCAGAAGATTTCTTCGTTCTCAACTTTCAGCTTTCATTCTCAAATTTTTCTCATTTGTTGTTTCTTCGTTCGTCTCAATTATTTTGGTGCCTTGTTCAAGTTTCTTCTAGGTGGATCAAGATCTCTTCATTCTCAATGTGTTCTTCAAGATTCTTGTTAGAGAAACTCAAGTATTCTTTCTCTTGCATTTCAAATAGCAATGCTTCCTCCTTTATCCTTTGAGGTGGTGTTATAGCATTCTTGTTAGTGGAGGAGTCTCAAAGAGAATTTGTTTCAAGACTGAGATAGTTAAACCCACCGATTCTATGATCATGAGATATTTTCAACCCATGGTTTCTTCATTGAGTTATCTTGGATTAGATTTCACCAAATCTTTTTCTAAGGATTGCGGCTGTTATGGATTATCATTGATCCTAGTTCTCAATGTTTCCTCTTGGTGTAAGAAGTTTTCATATCTTGTTGCTCCTAATGAATCAACTGTTTTTCAATTGTGGCTGGTTGTCACCTCATTGTTGAGATGGTTTTCATAAGTCCATTACGAGCTTGTTCTTTCCGTTGTTGGTTTGCCAACAACTCCGTTCAATTCTTCTTGCAAGGCTGCTTGTCAAATTCAATTGTGAAGTAGTTGTCATTTTGTTCTTCATTCTTTCTTCCCAATGATCTAGTTTCCATTCTCTTGTTCCGGAGTTATGGTGATGTTGCTCTCTTCAATCTATCATCTTTTTCTATCAAGATCATGCGCTCTCCTTACTTATTCAATTTAGTTAGTTTGTTGTTAATCTTCTCAAGACCTTTCCATCTTATCAAAATTTTGTCCTCAATTTCCTACCGAACTGCTACCGAAAGTTTGTTTGAATTCTTGCTTGTTTCTCATATCATTCTTCATTTGTTTGCAACATGCAAGGATCGTTGGTTTCCCTCGTTTGTCAAAGAAGCAACTAAGTTTTACCTCCTGCTATTTCTCATCCTCTTACCCCCTTTCATTCTTAGATCTCAGGGCGAGATCTCTTGTTAGTGTATGAGAGTTGTGACAACCCGAGACCAACGCTCCAAAAGATTCCCCTTTTATTCCGTTGTCACCGTGTTGTTAGATTGTCTGTCGCATTCATCATCGCATCATGTGCATCATCCGTTGCATCAGCACTCCGTTGCCACCAGTTTTCAAACCTTGCATCCATTATTAGTTGTCGGTTCTCTCTGTTTTTGTCGTTGAGCGTTTTGAGACCAACCACACACGCCCGCGACATCGTTAAAATCTTGTTTTTAAAAGTGTGTATAAAATATTCTCGGATTGGTTTTGAAACATGGTGTGTGGTCTTAATATAGTGTAGGTAGGCCGCCTGCCAAATTTTGTCGCAATCGGAGTCCGTTTGATACCCGAACGTTCGACCGTAGTGGCACCGTCATCGATTTATTCGTCGGACCTTCTTTGTGTTTTAAAATATTGTGCCGGGCCACAAATCCCCTCTCTTCTCTCATATCATTATGGTTACACAGCCTACCCAGCGCACCTAGCCACCCCTCGCATTCAGAACTGTCCGATTGCGATCCTATGGTCGAAACCGTAGTCAAAAACCCTAACCCTAACCCCATGTCTATAAAAAGACAACCAGATCCGGCCTCTCCTCATTTTCTGTGCATACCCAAACCCTAGCCGCTGCACCCACAGCCTCAGCTCCTGCTCTCCCACCTCTAGCCATCCCGGCCCGCCGCAGCCCGCGTCCGACCACCCCGGGCCCGAACCAGGCCAAGGCAGCCGCCAGCCGCCGCTCCTCCCGCATCCCGAGCTGCTGCATGAGCTGCCCAAGGGAGAAGCTCCCGCGCCACCCCTCTGTGCCCCTCGCCAGAGCCCTCAAGTAACTCGAGCTGCCGCATTTGACCTCAGCCCCGACCACTCCGTCGACCGCTGCCGAATGCCCCGATGCCGCCTCGCCTCCCCGAGCTCTCCGCCCTCCCATGGCCATGGAGGTCGCGCGGGCCCCAAGCCTGCCTCCGCATGGCTTCTGTTGGTGCCCTCCCTCCGTCGGCACCCGGATCTAGCGGATCTCGGTTGGATCCGTCGATTCCCTTGCCTACCAGACCTCGTGCACCTCGCCGGCGCCGCTCCCCTGCCAGCAATTTTCGTCATTCCTGGCGCTCGCCTCCGGTTCAACGAAAACGACGCCTAGCCAGATGCTCGATTCCGCACCTGGGCCGCATCCAGTGTGTCAAGGCCCAGCACGTGGCCTCCTCGTCGGCCCAGCTGCGCCCTGGCCCACCTCTAGCCTCTCCACCGAACCGGCCCAAGGCCATATGGTGAGCAACCCCCCTACCGCTATCCAGCGCCCCCGAGCGTGATTTAACTATATGTCGCCATGCTCTGTTTCGGCCCGGTTGCACCAAATTCGGCCCGAATAGGTTATTTTAGGTCGTGCGATTTTATCTATTTACGACGAATTTCAGAAAGTAGCATGTTTTTAAACCGCCCGAAACTTTTAAACTACACGTCGGATCGCGACAAATTATATATGTAAAACATGTAGATTTTCCCTTAGAATAATATTTTCCAACTCTCATGCAGATTTAAAGCTATTAGCTATGCTGTTTTCATTGGTTTGCGTGTCGACGTGATAGAAATGGTTTAGTCTGTAGTTAATTAACCGTAGCTCCGTTGGAGATGAGCCATATATGCATATGCACTAGAAAGACGAGTAGAATAACGCGAACCACTTTGTTTTGCCGTTTAACAAACATAAAATGTGATTAGGACAAATCTGGACATATATAGAATTTAACGCGTGGGGTCAGTTCAGAGATGTTATATGTCGTTTCTGGCCTCATTTAAAATGCCTAGATAGGTAGTTTAATTGCGCTTCACCCCTTGCCATGCTTAAACAACATTTATATTGTCGTGTAATAAACAGGGGTGAACTAAATAAGTAAATGTGGAGTTTCGTCAACATACAACTTGTTGCATATTGAGCTTCACTTAATGTGCACTGTTTGATTGTGTGAATTGCCATGCCATGCCTTGCATAGTTGAAACTGATCATGCATTATATGTGAGCTGCATCATGTCGTGCATGTGTGTGGTGAATATTGTGGGTTGATTCTTGTTTCCAGTTTGCTTCGTCTCGATAGAGTTCTGCAAGCTTGTCGGAATGTGAGGATCCGTTCGACTACGTTGGTTCGTCTGCTTCACGAAGTCATTCCTCTTCCAAGCGGGATTACAGGCAAGATGACCATTTCCCTAGGTACCATTACTATCATTGCCATGCTGGTTATGTCCTTTCTACCGTTATGTCTCGCTACCTACCACCTGTTAAATATCATCCTCCCAACATTGCCATGAAAACCTTCAGCCTTTCTACAACCTAGTAAACCACTGATTGGCTATGTTACCGCTTGCTTAACCATTTGATAGCCTTGCTAGTTGCAGGTGCAGTTGCTTCCATGAGATAACATGGGTTCCTTGTCATATCACCATATTATTGTTAATTAATTTAATGCACCTATATACTTCGTACAAGTGGAAGGCTTGGCCTTCTAGCCTGGTGTTTTGTTCCACATTTGCCGCCTTAGTTTCAGTTACCGGTGCTATGTTCCATAAATGAGCGCTCCTAACATGCTTGGGGTTGTTATGGGGACCCCCTAGATTCTCGTTTTGTGATAAATGTCATCTAGGAAGGCCCAACATTGGTTCTATATTTGCACAACATAATAATACTGATATTAATGTGACGCATAGGGAGTTAGCGTTACCCGAGGAGTAATTCAACATAATACAGGGGGTCGGTGCTGCTGGTGTTGGTCCCAAACAGAGCCACTTGCAGGCCACCCGGGCCAAATTGGGGGATTTCTATTCGGCCACCGTACATATTGCTCATCCGTCGTGTCCTGAGAACAAGATACGCGCGGCTCCTATCGGGATCGTCGACACGCCGGGCGGCCTTGCTAAACTTGTTTTACCTTTCTCGAGTGTCTTGTGCGAGGGATTCCGAGGATGCTTTGGGTTATCTCTAGGTTGAGGTTTTCCAATAGGAACCTGAGGAGATCATGGGTTTCCCTGATCGAGGTCATTCCGTCACAGCGTGTGGTAGTTTGTGATGGACTAGTTGGAGCACCCGTGCAGGGTTAAATCTTTTAGAAAGTCATGCTCGCGTTTATGTGGCAACGTGGAAGCTTTGTTTAACATCCGGTTCTAGATAACTTGAAGTAAACTTTATTAAAACTTGACAACTGAGTGTGTAACCGTGACTGTCTCTTTTGTGAGCTCCTTCTCCGAACAAGGACACGGTGGGGGTATGTCTGACGTAAGTAGGTGTTTAGGATCATTCTTTTGATCATCAGTAGTCACGTCCGCTATGCGTAGATTATCCCCCTCTTTTATTCTTGTACTTGTAAGTTAGCCACCTCAAATAAATGCTTAGTCGCTTGCTGCAGCCTCACCACTTAACCATACCTTACCAATTAAGCTTTGCTAGTCTTGATACCTTTGGAAATGAGATTGTTGAGTCCCCTGTGGCTCACAGATTACTACAACACCAGTTGCAGGTACAGTAAAGGGTAACTTGATGAGAGCGCATTGATTGTTCAGTTGGAGTTTCTCCTCTTCTCCTTCATTGATCTAAGATGGGTTCCAGGCCAGCAACCTGGGATAGCAAGGATGGACATCGCTCTTTTATCGTTTTTTTTTGTCCGTAGTCGAACTGATGGGGTTATAGTCCTAGGGTAGGGTCATAGGCCTGCCCCATGGGTCCTACCCAAGGACTACCCTTCATAAGGGATAAGGCCCTTAGTCAGTTCCGACTGAATTAAGGACTTCCCATCATCCAGTCGGTGACGAATCCTCCATCATCCAGTCGGAGATGAGCATTCGGAGCGTATCAAACTTACCGACTGGATTCCACTCTGTACATCGTAACCCCCTGGAGGGCAACGGTCATAGGTTTCCACGTACCTTTATTAGCATTTAAGACATACATTACCTGTAACGTAGGCATTTATTCGCCACTACTCCACCCCTATGCATCGAACTGTTGTGAAGGGTATCGCACTCTATATAAGCCGCCCTTCCCCACTGGTGCAGGGGTTAGCAATTCACTGTAATCCATATTCCACTCGACAACAAGCTCCCCAGAGCACTGAGACGTAGGGCTTTTACCTCCACCGTAGAGGGGCCTGAACTCATACAACCTCGCCGTAGCTAAGGCTCTGCCCATCCTTTCGTACCCTACACATCTACTGTCAGACTTATACCCACGACAGTTGGCGCCCACCGTGGGGCAGGCGTCTAAGCGACTTCCGGCGAGTTTGCGACTACATCTTTTCATCATGTCATCCGGTGGAGATCTGAGCATGGGTCACGAGATACTCTTCGGTGCTCTCTCCTTCATCATCGAAGATCCGGCATGGCTTCGGGATGCCCCTCTCGACGTCGAGGCGCTCCCCAGTCGCGGGGCTACGCACTTCCATGCCGGCGCCCACGATATTCTTCTTCTCCAGCAGTCGGCTCCGGTGTCGACCTACGCCGCTGTCGCGCGCCGCAACAAGCGGTCCCGCCGTCCGCAGCTCCAGCGTTGGGTGCAACACGCCCAGGCGCGCCAGAACGCGTCCTCACAAGTGGCGGTCCTAGAGTCGGTTGTGGTTGCGCCACCATCCCAGCGCTCGGACTTAGTTCTGACTGAGTTTCCTTCCGAGTACTTGGGTCGCGGGCCTGCAGCTGAAGTGCACATGGCCAACTCCGATGAAAGTCCCCGCCAAACTGGCCGGAACAAGCACGAGGTCGGCAAAACATCCGGCGCTTGCCGCCGTTCTGCTAGTCGGCACACTCGGCGGAGCAATGTGGAGGTGTTTCGCACACCCGTCCTCAACCTGGTTGCGGCCGCCAAGATAGCCGATTCTCTCCAGCTGACTGATTCAGAGGCTCGCAGAGGGATCGAGCAAATCCGTGCCCTGCTGCACACGGCGCAGCAGCAAAATTCGGCGGTCTCCCAGTCGCACAACAGGATTCACAATAGTTCTGTTCACGCGAACACGCATCGGTCAGTTCACAGCCCCGGTTCTCATCAGCGACACAGGGGAGGCAGCCGTTCCATGAATCCCGAAGATCACGCTCACGCACCCCTCCGCGGGGTGGGCCCTACGGGCCCCGACATCATGATGATCGGCGTTCAGTCAATGACACTTATGATCCAAGGCCCGACGCGAGAGGGCGTATCGCCCAGAGGAGGGTCGACACGGGCCGAGCCCACCGCGATGGTCACGATATGGACCGACCGAGTGGAAGCAGGACCATCGTCTCTGGTCCCGAGTGTTTTAGTCGAGCCATCCGTTCGGCTGACATCCCTCCCAACTTCCGATTGGCGACGGGGATCAGCAAGTTTACAGGAGAATCCAAGACAGAAACGTGGCTACACGACTACCGAGTGGCAGTCCAGATCGGAGGAGGGGACGACCACGTCGCCATGAAACACCTCCCTCTGATGCTCGACGGCTCGGCACGAGCGTGGCTGAACCAGTTGGCTCCCTCAAGCATCTACAGCTGGGCAGATCTGGCCCGAGTCTTCATCAGGACTTTCGAAGGGACGTGCAAACGGCCTGCTGGCCGCGTGGAGCTCCAGCATTGTGTCCAGAAGAAGAATGAGCCCCTGCGCGATTTCATTCAGCGTTGGACGACCCTCTACCACATGGTGGAGAACGTCACACAGCACCAAGCAGTCTGCGCCTTCAAGGCAGGCGTGCGGTACAGAGATTTGTACCTGAAGTTCGGTCGAACAAGCAACATCTCCATGAGTAAGATGATGGAGATAGCAGCACACTATGCAAATGGCGAAGAAGAGGACCGCATTCGTAGCGGCAAGCACAAAGCAGTCGCCGATGGAGATGGGAACAGCACTCGGAAGCAGAAGCAGAAAGCTCCGTCCACTCCGCACGCAGAGGCCGCAGCCGTTACCAATGCCAAGTTCAAGGGCAAGGGGAAGGCTCAGTTCACCCCCAAGAAGAAGCAGTACGGAAACCCCATCCTGGACCAGCCACGTCCAATTCACACGAAGATGGATGAAGAGGGCAACGCCATATATCCGAAGCATACCACTCGGCAATGTCGCCTCCTGATCCAGGGGTTCGGCGAAGGACAGCCGAGTGAAAAGGACAATGAACAGGATGAGGAGGACAAGGAGGATTCTTTCCCCCAAGTCCATGCAACACTTATGATTTTTGCTGACGTTGAGAGCAAGAGTCGACTGAAGCTGGTGAACACAGAGGTGAACATGGCCACGCTGACCAACCCTACGTTCCTCAAATGGTCTCAGACTGCGATCACTTTTGACCAGTCGGATCATCCAGCGCACGTACCCACCCCAGGGAGGCAGGCTCTGGTCGTCGACCCGGTGGTGGAAGGAGTCCGACTGCGCAAGTCCTCATGGATGGCGGCAGTGGCTTGAACATCATGTACGCTGACACTCTCAAGGGGATGGGCATTCCGATGTCCAAACTTAGCGAGAGCAGCATGCAGTTCCATGGAGTCGTCCCTGGACGAAAGGCCAAGTCACTCGGCCAGATCGCGTTGGATGTCGTCTTCGGCTCCGACAAGAATTTCCGCAAGGAAAAGCTGACGTTCGAGGTGGTGGACTTCCAGAGTGCGTACCACGCAATTCTGGGCCGCCCGGCGTATGCGCGTTTCATGGCCCGCCCATGTTACATGTACCTGAAGCTAAAGATGCCAGGCCCAAAAGGTGTGATCACTATCACAGGCAATCGGCAGCGGGCCGAGGAGTGTCTGCAGCAGGGATCGAGGATCGCCGATCAGCAGATGGCTGTCCTCGAGCTTGACGAGTACAAGAAGACAGTTGACCCCACTGACTTGATGTGTTCGAAGAAGCCAGCTTCAGAGTCCGCATTCCAGTCGGCGGGAGAGACGAAGAAGGTCAGCATCCACCCGACGGACGACACCGCTGCCCCGACAAACATCTCCACCACCCTCGATCCTAAATAGGAAGCAGAGCTCATCCAATTCCTCCGTGAGAACTGGGACATCTCCACATGGAAGCCCGCTGACATGCCAGGTGTATCCAGGGAGTTGGCTGAGTACCGACTGCATGTGGATCCCGCCGCTCGGCCTGTCCGAGAATGCGTGCGTCGGTCCGCCGTGCACAAGAGGAAGGCAATCGGAGAAGAGGTGGCTATGCTTTTGGCAGCCAACTTCATTCGCGAGGTACACCACTCCGAGTGGCTCGCCAATGTTGTCATGGTGCCCAAGAAGGACAAGTCGCTCCAAATGTGCATCGAATTCAAGCATCTCAATAAGGTCTGCCCAAAAGACCATTTTCCGCTCCCCCGCATCGATCAAATTATCGATTCAACTGCGGGTTGCGAGCGTTTGTCGTTCCTTGATGCCTACTCGGGTTATCATCAGATCCGTCTGTATGGCCCCAATGAATTAAAAACAGCCTTCATCACCCCATCCGGGTGCTTCTGCTACATCACTATGCCATTTGGTTTGAAGAATGCAGGAGCAACCTTTATGCGCATGATCCAAAAATGCCTCCTCGACCAGATCGGTCGGAATGTGGAGGCGTATATGGATGATATCGTAGTCAAGTCACGCAAAGGTTCCGACCTGCTGACTGACTTGGCAGAAACATTCGGCAACCTTCATAGGTACGATATCAAGCTCAACCCAGCCAAGTGTTCATTCGGCGTTCCCAGCGGAAAGTTACTCGGTTTCTTCGTTTCCGAACGAGGGATCGATGTCAACCCCGAAAAGATCGGGACCATCATCAGAATGGAGCGGCCGGTCAGAATACACGATGTTCAAAGACTCACAGGTTGCCTAGCGGCTTTGAGCAGGTTTATCAGTCAACTCGGCGAGAAGGCACTTCCTCTGTACCGACTCATGAAGAAATCAGATACTTTCGAGTGGACAGACAAAGCCCAAATCGCATTCGACGACCTCAAAGTCCTACTTTCCACCCAGCCGGTTCTTACTGCTCCACTCAGTAAAGAACACCTTCTTCTGTACATCGCGGCTACAAATCAAGTCGTCAGCACTGTTCTCACAGTCGAACGGGAAGAAGAAGGCAAAGCATACAAGGTTCAGCGGCCAGTGTATTATGTCTCCGAAGTCCTGACTCCTTCCAAGCAGAGGTATCCCCATTATCAAAAACTTATCTACGGGATTTACATGAAAGCGAAGAAGGTGGCTCATTATTTTCAAGACCACTCGGTGTCCGTCGTTTCTGATGCTCCGTTGTCGGAAATCCTACACAATCGGGACGCATCGGGCCGAGTGGCGAAGTAGGCAATGGAGATGTTATACTGCGACATCAAGTTCGAGGCCAAGAAATCTATAAAGTCTCAAGCTCTGGCTGACTTCGTAGCAGAATGGGTAGAACAACAGCAACCGACCCACATCTACTCGGCTCATTGGACAATGTTCTTCGATGGGTCCAAGATGTTGAATGGCTCCGACACTGGCGTTGTGATCATATCGCCAAAAGGTGACAAACTCAAGTATGTGTTGCAAATACACTTTGATTCCTCCAACAACGAGGCAGAGTATGAAGCTCTCCTTTATGGACTGCGCATGGCCATCACACTAGGCGTCCGTCGCCTGATGGTCTATGGTGATTCGGATTTGGTGGTTAATCAAGTGATGAAGGAGTGGGACGTCAGGAATCCCACCATGACCACATACTGCAATGCGGTGAGGAAGCTCGAGAAAAAGTTTGAAGGTCTGGAACTCCACCATGTTCCGCGACTGAAAAACCAAGCAGCTGATGAATTGGCGAAACTCGGATCCACTCGGAGACCAGTCCCGAGTGACGTCTGCTTCGAGCACCTTCACCTTCCCTTAGTTAAAGAAGATCCTTTCACGGAGGAACCAGTACAACCAAAGAGCTCGACAGATCCGACTGAAGTCGAAGTCCCCGCTGTGGTTGATCTGATCATGGAGATTCTTGCTATCATCCCCGATTGGACTGTGCCGTTCATTCCATACATCCCGAGGCAAGAATTACCAGAAGACGAAGTCCAAGCCAGACAGATCGTCCGCAGGTCAAAGTCGTTCGCTGTCATTGATGGCCAGTTGTACAAGGAAAGCGTCTCAGGCGTCCTTCAACGATGCATCTCCCCTGAGGAGGGACAGTTAATCCTGGAAGAAATTCACTCGGGAACCTGCGGTCATCACGCCTCCTCAAGGGAAATCGTCGCCAAAGCATTCAGAGCTGGCTTCTTCTGGCTGCAGGCGAATGAAATGGCGAAAGATATGGTCGACCGATGTGAAGGCTGTCAGTTCTACTCTAACAAGTCCCACAAGCCAACATCTGCGTTGAAGACAATCCCTCTTGTTTGGCCGTTT
This sequence comes from Hordeum vulgare subsp. vulgare, assembly GCF_904849725.1. NCBI lineage: Eukaryota > Viridiplantae > Streptophyta > Magnoliopsida > Poales > Poaceae > Hordeum > Hordeum vulgare. Next base: position 498,721,188 of record NC_058524.1, on the reverse strand, counting down.
GCAGTATGGGGATTAGATACAGTCGGTCCATTCAGGACAGGCCAAGGGGGATTCACACATCTGTTGGTGGCAGTCGACAAGTTCACAAAGTGGATTGAAGCCAAGCCCATCAAGAAGCTCGACGCCCTTACGGCCATCAAGTTTGTCAGGGACATCATCTCCAGATTCGGGGAACCTCACAGCATAATCATTGACAATGGAACAAACTTTGATTCGGACAAATTCAAAGGTTTCTGTACAGGCCAAGGTATCTGAGTGGATTTTGCATCTGTGGCACATCCCCAAACAAACGGGCAAGCAGAGCGGGCGAATGGACTTATTCTGCAAGGTTTGAAGCCTCGACTCCTGCGAGAAGTGGGACATGCCGCCGGCGCATGGGTCACCGAGCTACCTTCGGTGCTTTGGGGTCTCCGCACAACCCCAAATAGATCTACAGGGCGATCCCCGTTCTTCCTCGTTTACGGAGCAGAGGCAGTCCTTCCGAGTGACTTGCTTCACAACGCTCCACGAGTTGAACTCTTCTCCGAAGCTGAAGCAGAGCAAGCAAGGCAAGACGGAGTGGATCTTCTAGAGGAGGAGCGCAAGATGGGACTGACTCTCTCAACCATTTATCAACAAGATCTGCGGCGCTTTCACGCGCGACACGTCAGGAGTCGTACATTCCAAGCAGGCGACCTGGTGCTCCGAGTGGATCAGCAGAGACCTCACAAGTTGGCTCTCGCCTGGGAAGGACCCTTCATCATCTCCAAGGTGCTGAACAACGGAGCATATCGACTCTACAACCTCGATAAGGAAACGGACGAGCCGCGATCATGGAACGGAGATCTCCTGAAGCGCTTCTACACGTGACCATCGACTGAAGCAATGTAAAGAACAAGTATCGTTGAAGTAATACAAAGCAGATTGAGTTTTTGCAGATTCAAAATTCTTCCGCGGTCGCAGACTCCGGTCTAAAAAAAGAACTTAGCTACGATCCAGAGTCGCCTAAGTACTAACTTTCTCCGAGTGTGCACTAAACGTCGCACTCGGGGACTTAGCTGCGATCAAGAATCGCCTACGTACAAACTTTCTCCGAGTGTGCACTAAACGTCGCACTCGGGGACTTAGCTGCGATCAAGAATCGCCTAAGTACAAACTTTCTCTGAGTGTGCACTAAACGTCGCACTCGGGGACTTAGCTGCGATCCAGAATCGCCTAAGTACAAAGTTTCTCCGAGTGTGCACTAAACGTCGCACTCGGGGACTTAGTTGCGATCCAGAATCGCCTAAGTACAAACTTTCTCCGAGTGTGCACTAAACGTCACACTCGGGGACTTAGCTGCGATCAAGAATCGCCTAAGTACAAATTTTGTCCGAGTGTGCACTAAACGTCGCACTCGGGGACTTAGCTGCGATCAAGAATCACCTAAGTACAAACTTCCTCCGAGTGTGCACTAAACATCGCACTCGGGGACTTAGCTGCGATCAAGAATCGCCTAAGTACAAACTTTCTCCGAGTGTGCACTAAACGTCGCACTCAGGGACTTAGATGCGATCCAGAATCGCCTAAAGTACTAACTTTCTCCGAATGTGCACTAAACGTCGCACTCGGGGACTTGTCTGCGATCAAGAATCGCCTAAATAGAAAGCTTCCTTCGAGTGTATCTTACAGATCCACTCGGAGGCTTAGGAGACCCTCATTGAAGCTCATGTAAATGTCAAGACAATTGATAATTACATGAGTAATAGAACCTCATTGAGGCTCATGTAGATGTCAAGACAACTGACAATTACATGAGTAACAACTCGCTCCGAGTACGACCTTACAGTCACACTCGAAGACTTAGCTGCGATCACGAATCGCCTAAGTACACAATTGCCTTAGAGTGTATCCTACAGATCCACTCGGAGACTCAGCAGACCCTCAGTGAGGCTCATGCAGATGTCAAGACAACTGACAATTACATGCTCCGCATGTTTGCCATTGGCTTCACCAAGAAACGCCAAACAAAAACCACGAGCCAAAATCGTGTCAACAACTCTTTGGCAAAGGAAGAGCAAAAGATTCGATTCAAATTCAAAGTTCGTCTAAAGATAGTTGGTTCGGTGTAGATCAAGCTTATCCACACCGAACCACGAATTTGATGGCCAACAGCAGTGGCCAAGGTTTCATACAACTAACACTCGGCATAACGAGGTAAAAGTTTTCTCAAGAGTCGTCAGGACTGGCACTGGGACTGGCAGGCTCCACGAAAGTGTCGAGGTCGATCCCGTCTGCGATGCGAGTGGCGCTCTCAAGGAAGGTCTCCATGAAATCTTCAAATCGAAGCTTTTTGGTGTTGGCAACTTGCAACGCCTTCAGCTTCTCTTCGTGAGCCTCCTTGCAGTGCACTCGGACCAGCGACAACGCCACGTCCGCACCACAGCGAGCCGCAGACTTCTTCCACGCCTGCACTAGGTTCGGGACCTCCTCCAGCCGAGTCATCAACCCTCCCATCTCTTGCCGAGACTCGTCTTCGGGCCACAGCTCCTTGTCGATTCGGCCGACGACCTCTCTCAGTCAACCGATGAAAGGTCCCACTTTGCCCAGGCGAATGTGCGCTCGGAGCATGTCTCGATTGGCGTCCTCGCCGAGTGGAACGTTCGGAAGAACCGACCGCTCAACATCAGCTGCTTCAGCCTCAGCGTCCATGCAAAAATCTGCAAAGACAAGATGAGCAAAAAGTAAGCGCAGAATGAAATACACAGTCAAGAAGCACTCGGAAAAACAAAACTTACCACCGAGAAGCGCAATCATCTTCCTTGCCCAGTCACTGACGTACTTCTCCTGTGCTATGCACCGCCTGTTCATCACCTGCATCTGTCCCATCAGCTCGGTTCTTTGTTTCCCCATTTTCTCCATTTCGGCCACCAGTGCCTTGTTTGCCTCATGGGACTCCTCCAAGGACTTCTCTCGTTCAGCCAGAACACCCTTCAGACCAGCCAAGGCAAGCATTGCTGCATCCAGTTCCGCAGCAAACTGAATCTTTTCAGCTTTCAGAGTGTTGTACGCTGATCCCATCTCGCAAGTCTTCTGCAAGTCAGCGCGAAGAGACGATCAGACAAATTCAACAAGGACAACAATACAAACTCGAAGTTCTTCGGACCCCTGCCGACGCAAGCAGTCGACAGCGGTCTCGGGGACTACACCCAGTGGGTTAACTAAGAGTGACCCCACTGGCATGAAGCTCAAACAGGTCCGCCCTATTGAGATACATAACAAAAAACAAGCCTATGAGGCTACTACTACCCGACCTGAGTAAAATTACTCTCGGGGACTAATCCAGTAGGTGCACTCGGAATGCCCCCACCAGTAACATTCGAACAGATTAGTTTTGATCTGATCAAGTTAAAGAAAATTTATATAAAGACAACTGCCGGTGCAAGCACTCGACAGAAGTCTCGGGGACTACACCCACTGGGTTCACTAAGAGTGAACCCACCGCAAACTAATCATTCTGTATTCGAGTATCTGGCTTAAACACCCAGTGGGTTACAAGGCGAAAGCAAATACTTACTAGCCCACTTACTCGGATATCGTCTCGGAGTTCCAAGCTTCGCTTGTACACAGACGCGATGGAGTCATACGCTCTCTTGGCATCACCCGCCATCAACTCCGCCTGCACCATGGCCCCCTTGGTAGCTCCCACCTGATCTTCCGGGAGACGCTGAGCATCGTACTGGGCGGTCGATGGACCTGGCACCACAAGAGACTCCTTGGGCATCCCAAGTCCTGCTCTAGTCGGTTCAGCAGCGATGAGTGCCGTTTCAGTCGACGCCATCCTCTCAGTTGGCGGCGCGTCCATGGCGGGAGTAGTAACAGGTGGAACAGCCTCAAGGACAGGCACCGCAGCTTGCTCGGACCTCTTCTGGTCGTCCTCCTCCACATGGATCACCTCTGAAGGAAGCCCGACCAAACGACATGAGACCAAAGACATAATTCGTGAAACAATAATGTAAGCTCTCGGAGTCGCCACGACATGCCTTGCTGGGATGTGACAACGTTGTCCGTATCCATGGGATCGTCCCCCTAGCGTGGCAGAGAAGTGGCGGAGGTGGCAGCTCTGTCGAGTAAAATTCACTCGACCAATAAGCATGAGTTCAATCAAATACTGGAAGAAGATAGAAGAACAATACACTTACGCTGAGGCGACGGGAACATCGATCCTCATCCGCGGCAAAGCCTTCCGAGGTTTGGATCCACTCGGTTTGGCCACCTTAGAGGGCTGGCCCGCGGGCTCAGTGGCAGAGTCCCTGGTCCTCTTGGTGCTCCGAGCACTCAGAACCACGGGAGAAGATGGCAAGGCACTCGGAACCACAGGAGGAGCTGGCGGGGCACTCGAGGCCGCTGGAGGAGCCGACGGAGCCACGGGTTCGAGGCGGCATTTAGTTCGAGGCTCTGGTGGTGGGGGTGGTGAGTTCTGCTCCTCATCTGCCCCCTCTTCTTCTTCGGGCTCCTCCTCCGTCTCCCCACTGTCGGAGACGTACTCGATGCTCTCCACGCTGCCCTCCTGGCTGCCTTCCTCTTCCTCGGCCGGATTCCCGTTCGAGACAGGAGAAAACCAGCTGGTCCACGCCTGCATGAGATACAGTCGACAACATCAGATGTCAGACAGTGATACAAGAAGAAGTGATAAATCTAAGACAATTGTGTGCACTCAACAAGTTATACTCACCTCATTCGGAGGAGGGTTGTCCGCGCGGAAGGGCTTCACTCGCCGGGCTCCTCTGGGGTTATCGCAGGCGCCTGTGATGTTGCGAACCCACGACGCCACAAGCTCCCCGGTCACGCACTCGGGGTTAGTCCGAGTGGAGTCCTCAGGCCCCGTGTAGTGCCACATGGTGTGGTGTCGAGCTTGCAAAGGCTGGATATGCCTACCCAGAAAAATCTCCAGCAAGTCTATGCCAGTGACCCCCTTTCGGACGACCTCTACCAACGCATCGACTAGAGGCTGGATCTGGATCTTCTCCATCTTCGTGAGCGCAAGCTGCCTAGGCGGAGCCGGTCGGTCTAGGCTAAAAGGTGGCAGTCCAGTTGCGGCATTCGGGCAAGCAACATCCTGCCAGTAGAACCAAGTCGACTGCCAGTTCCTAACGGATTCGGAAAACTGAAGAGCGGGAGAGCTAATTTTACTTTTCTTTTGGAAGCCTAAGCCTCCGCAGAGCTGGAGGAGGTGAGTTTTGTCGTCCGACGGGCTAAGTCTTTTGATGGTTTGAGATCTAGCAGAGAAGATGTGCTTAAAGAGCCCCCAATGGGGAGGGCAGCCGATAAAACACTCGCACAACACGACGAAGGCAGAGAGATGAGCTATTGCGTTGGGAGTATAATGGTGGAGCTGTGCCCCGAAGTGGTTCATTATACCTCTGAAGAAGGGATGAGGAGGCAGAGAGAAGCCTCGGTGCACGTGACTGAGCAGCAAGACGCGCTCCCCCTCCTGGGGCGCCGGCTCCGTCTCGCCCTCCGCCGGCAACCTCCACGTCTTGTGCTCGATCATGCCTTGCTCCACCAGCTCCAGCATGTCCTCCTTCGTCACCGTGGAGGGGAGGAAATCCCCCTGGATCCAACCCGCCGGCAGTGCTCACTGCCGCCGCTGAGCAGGAGCCGCCGCCTTCTTCTTCTTCCATGCTTCGAGCTTGCTCGTCTGCCCCTTTGTCATGGTGGAGGCTGCAGATCCGCGGGGGAGGAGTAGAAGGAAGGAGCTCGGGATGCGCAGGAGGTCACGAGAGAAGCGGGGCAAATGCGTGTTATCCGGCGAGTGCAACGAAAAACCCTCGCTGTAGAGGTTTAAATAAGGTTCCGACTGGGTCACTAGCGGGTGGCCCCGAAATCTTATCCCCCGACCGGTTGCTGCGATATTAGTGGAGGAGATGTAGGCGCAGAAATCGAGGCGGCAGATACTACTCGATTACGATGTCAACATCCCCGCTGAGCGCGCGGCAACCGAAATTTGAGGATCCCAGAAAATCCGCCGCTGTCAGTTGACTGGTCACGTCAAAAGATTCCACGGAAGCACTCGGTCCTTGACAGTTCGTTTCACGGATACATCCACTCGGATCACTGGTCAAGAGGATAAAATGGATCGAGGCAAACAACGCCAAAGCCGCATCCATACCAGTCGGATCCGTACTCCAGGCATCGCTGCGTCGTTCCAACCCCAATCCATTCGGGGACTAATGATGGGGTTATAGTCCTAGGGTAGGGTCATAGGCCTGTCCCATGGGTCCTACCCAAGGACTACCCTTCATAAGGGATAAGGCCCTTAGTCAGTTCCGACTGAATTAAGGACTTCCCATCATCCAGTCGGTGACGAATCCTCCATCATCCAGTAGGAGATGAGCATTCGGAGCGTATCAAACTTACCGACTGGATTCCACTCTGTACATCGTAACCCCCCTGGAGGGCAGCGGTCATACGTTTCCACGTACCTTTATTAGCATTTAAGACATACGTTACCTGTAACGTAGGCATTTATTCGCCACTACTCCACCCCTGTGCACCGAACCGTTGTGAAGGGTAGCGCACTCTATATAAGCTGCCCTTCCCCACTGGTGCAGGGGTTAGCAATTCACTCTAATCCATATTCCACTCGACAACAAGCTCCCAAGAGCACTGAGACGTAGGGCTTTTACCTCCACCGTGGAGGGGCCTGAACTCATACAACCTCGCCATAGCTAAGGCTCTGCCCATCCTTTCGTACCCTACACATCTACTGTCAGACTTATACCCACGACACGAACCCTGCTCTTCTTTATGATGACTGATTATGTTGTTGTATTGATGTGACTCTGATGTAGCCTGTGGCGAGTGTAGGCCAACTCCTTATCCTCATCTTTTCAGTACATGTACTTGTAACAATATCCATTCTTGCGAAACGACGAGATACGTTTATATCCCTGTCGAGGCCCTCACGCCAAAATAAGGATAGGACCACATCTTGGGCGTTACAATCAGCACACACGTATGGAAGGTCAACCAACCTAAAGGTCGATAATTTTCCTTGTATGTGATGGGTTAGATGTATGCTTCCTTTTTGTTTGCGACTCTTTGTTCGTGGTGAGGATGAAAAGTATCAAAAATGTGTGAAAGTGTGAAGATCTAATCGAATAGAGGGCACTAGCGGGAATCACTCTGTTGCCGCCTATAGTTGAAGAAATAACCATCTGCATCATGGTTCGATTGATGTCATCCCCGTGGTGGGTGCCAAATGTCGTGGTAACAATTCGGACAATAGAAAGGGGGTAGGATAAAGGAGCATGATCTGTCGAGATGCAAATGGGTGACACGGTCATTTTAGCGAGTTCGGGCCTTTCGCGGTGGAGATAACAACCCTACGCCTCGTGCTCCTGAGAGGCTTTGCATATTTGTCATGAACATGAAGTTACATGGTGTATTAGAGAGAGAGAGAGGGGAGAACGGATCTCCAAGCTAAGTTCTGAGACTAGAGAGAGTCGGGGGAGAAGAATGAACCTGCCTTAAGCTATGTGGTGGGGTGGCTTATATAGAGTGCGCCACCCACTCACCCCTTATGTTACAATGTGGGGCATTAATGCCATGATGTCAGCCCACTACGAAACCTACACTATGAGAACAATGCTCCGACTACCTTGTTGACTGTTGATCCTTGCATATCCGAGTGAGTCGTACGGTCGAGTGGTTGACTGTCCTCCAAGTGGATAGTATGTCTGTATCTGTCTGGGCCCACGTCATGTGTGGACTCCATGCCCTTACGGTATTTCGACCCTTCGTGGGCCTATCCGTTTTGTGTATCCCCAACCTTAGATGCTTGAAACTTTTTGTAATATTTACTTTGGGTGCGTTTAGCATAACCAATCATGAGCTTTTGTATCTTGTTTAATCCTCTCCTATCTTGGTTTCACCTAAGTCTCAAAAACTCCATCCACGCAACACTTGAAAGGAACTCGTGAGATAGGTTAGTACACATAAGAATAAATCTACACTTCATGTGCTTCCAAGACAAGTTGCATAATAATTTAATAACGTTAGGTACTGTATACTATCATTTCCACAATTTATATCTACCAATATAAGCCATGAAAACTATAGTATAAGTAGATAACAAAACTATGACAACAATTTGCCCAAACAGAACAGTCTGTAGCAATTCATTTAAATAGTGTACTTTTGTATCTCAGAACATTCTTGCAATTTAGGACAAGCTAAAGAATTTGTATAACAATATTGTATAAAAAGTTAAGAAACTTTACGCGTTCTGGTAAAATCTCATAATTCACAAAACTACAATAGAAGTTTCTGTATTTATACAACACTCCTCACAATGCAATTCAAGCATTCTGAAGGCAATTCTTGGAACTTTTTATTGATAAACAAGATTACAAGTAACAATAAGAAAATACTATAAAAATGAAATGACTCTCCAAGAAAAACACATATTATGCGATGAATAAAAATATAGCTCCAAGTAAGATATACCTGTAGTGTTGAATAAGAAAGAGGGGAAGCATTTCGGGCATCCCCAAGATTATATGATTGGGTCTTCCTTGGATATTACCTTGGGGTGCCTTGGGCATCCCCAACCGGTATTGACGCTCCTTATTCTCCTCATATCGTTATCTCACCCTAGAAAATTTCAATCACACAAAACTTAACGCAAACCTCGTGAGATCCGTTAGTATAATAGGAAAATCATAAACTATAGGTAATGTTATAAATAGTTTCATATTTCATTATTACATAGTAGGTAATATAGTTTACTTATCCATGGCTTATACCCCTGATACAATCCGTAGCATCATCAAAACAAGCAGATTATGCAAGCAAAAAACTTAATCTATGTAAAATAGAACAGTGTGTAATGATTAGCACAAATATCAAACTTTTGTAACTCAAAAAAATCTGAAAAATAAGAGGGGCCTGGGGAATTTGTATATTAATATTTTGTAAAAAAATAAAATTAAATAGACGTTCTAGTAAAATCACAGAAATTATGCATTGCACATCAAAGTTTCTGTCTTTACACTGTATCAATTCTACTTATCATCTATATCATCCTAAAGGCTTTACTTGGCACATTATTGAAATAATAGACACAAAACAAGATTACTAGAGTAGCTTAATCATCTGAACACACACAAAATAAAGGATGAGTGTTGGGTTGTCCCCCAACAAGCGATTTTCCTTAAAGCCTTTTAGCTAGGCATGATAATTTCAATGATGCTCACATAAGGATAGTTGATGAAACATGCAAAGTAGCATCATGAATATTATTACAAGAACATTATTTTTATGGTATAGTAGTATATACAAGGGGATAATTATTCTTATGATAAACTTCCTTGAAAAATTGTACATTGTTTCCATAAGCATGAGCACAAGTGTTCAAGGTCGACCCTCACTTCTTCAATGCATAACTTTCCAATCGCTTCTCTTTTAAGAGGCGAGTAAAAGTTTTGTGTTTTTCTTTGTTTGTTTCAACCACAAATAAATAAAGAAAAAAATAAAACAGAAACAAAATAAAAACAAAATATACTTAGTGATAAAAGAAAATAAGCATACATGAAAATATTAACCCCAAGCTATTGCTTCACGGCGACGACGCCAAAAAAGAGCTTGATAATCCTCAAGTGCAAGGAATCATCATAGAAATTTGCAAAGCTAGAAGTTGTAAGTATGGAGTGACGAGCCCACAAGGAGCTAAAGGTAAGATTAATATTCTCCCAAGTCCTATCTTCCACCGATACGACTCTACATACACTGAACGTTTGTTTCTTTCTAGTAAGGAGAAATAAAACTGTGTTGTGGGTATAAAGAGGATAGCTTTGCATGATACTGGCAAACAAAAATATGAAAATATCTGCTGCCTAAATAAAGGTAGAATATATTGTTGGAAATATGCCCTAGAGGCAATAATAAATTAGTTATTACTATATTTCTTTGTTCATGATAATCGTTCATTATCCATGCTATAATTATATTGATTGGAAATCAAATATATGTGTGGATGCATAGACAACACACTGTCCCTAGTGAGCCTCTAGTTGACTAGTTCGTTGATCAAAAGATGGTCAAGGTTTCCTGGCCATAGGCAAGTGTTGTCACTTGATAACGGGATCACATCATTGGGAGAATGATGTGATGGACAAGACCCAAACTATAAACGTAGTATATCATCGTGTCAGTTTATTGCTACTGTTTTGTACATGTCAATGTATCTGTTCCTATGACCATCAGCTCATGCAAGTCCTAGACACCGGACGAATACCTTGTGGGTTATCAAAAGTCAGAACGTAACTGGGTGACTATAAAGGTGCTCTACAGGTATCTCCAAAGGTGTCTGTTGGGTTGGCATGGATCAAGACTGGGATTTGTCACTCCGTGTGATGGAGAGGTATCTCGGGGCCCACTCGGTAATACAACATCACAACAAGCCTTGCAAGCAATGTAACTAAGGAGTTAGTTGCGGCATCTTGTATTACGGAATGAGTAAAGAGGCTTGCCGGTAACAAGATTGAACTAGGTATAGAAATACCGACGATCGAATCTCGGCCAAGTAACATACCGAAGGACAAAGGGATTAGTATACGGGGTATATGAATCCTTGACATAGAGGTTCAACCGATAACATCTTCGTAGAATATTTAGGATCCAATATGGACATCCAGGTCCCGCTATTGGATATTGACCGAGCAGTGTCTCGGGTCATGTCTACATATTTCTCGAACCCGCAGGGTCTGCACATTTAAGGTTCGATGATGTTTTAGTGTAGTTGAGTTATATGTGTTGGTGACCGAAGGTTGTTCGGAGTCCCGGATGAGATCACGGACGTCACGAGGGTTTCCAGAATAGTTCAAAACAAAGATTGATATATAGGATGGTTTCATTTGGTCACCAGAAAGATTTCGGGCATTACCGGCAGTGTACGTGGAGTGACGAATGGGTTCCGGGTATTCACCGGGAGGGACCCATCCACCTGGGAGTGAGCCCAATAAACCTAGGGTGGCGCACCAGCCCTTAGTGGGCTGGTGAGGCCAGCCCAAGAGGGCTATGGCGCCACAAGTGGAAAAAACCAAAGGAAAAGAAAAAAACAAGGAAAGAGGGAGGTGGGAAGGAAGGACTGGACTCCTTCCCCCAAACCGAATTGGGGTAGGAGTCCACCTCTCCCTTCGGCCGACGCCCTGGGTCTCCCTTGAGCCCCAAGGCTAGCCCCCTCCCCTCCTCCTATATATATTGGTGGTTTTAGGGCTTTTGAGACACAACTTTGCCACATGCAACTCAAACCTATACCACGTAGTTCTTCCTCTAGATCGGATTTCTGCGGAGCTCGAGCAAAGCCCTGCAGGAGTAGATCATCACCACCACCGGTGCGCCGCCACGCTGCCGGAGAATTCATATACTTCTCTGTCTCTCTTGCTGGATCAAGAAGGCTGAGATCGTCATCGAGCTGTACGTGTGCTGAACGCGGAGGTGCCTTCCGTTTGGTGCTAGATCGGAACGGATCGTGGGACGGATCATGGGACGACGGTGATTTGAATCACGAAGTTGTACCACTACATCAATCGTGTTTCTTAACACTTCCTGCTTAGCGATATACAAGGGTATGTGGATCTAATCTCCTCTCGTAGATGAACATGCAATGTTCCCCAACAGTGGGACGAGGGTATGTGGATCTACAAGGGTCTTCGTGTGCGTAGGAAATTTTTTGTTTCCCATGCAATGTTCCCCAACAGTGGTATCAGAGGCAGGTTCATGCGTAGATGTTATCTCGAGTAGAACACAAAAGTTTTTGTGGGCGTTGATGTTCGATTTGCTGCCCTCCTTAGTCTTTTCTCGATTCAGAGGTATTATTGGATTGAAGCGGCCCGGACTGACATTACTCGTACGCTTACGAGAGACTGGTTTCATCGACCAACATGCAACTCGTTGCATAAAGATGACTGGTGGGTGCATGTTTCTTCAACTTCAGTTGAATTGGATTTGACCGAGGCGGTCCTTGGAGAGAGGTCAAATAGCAATTTGCACATCTCCTTTGTGGTTTTGCGTAAGTAAGATGCAATCATACTAGATACCCATAGCAACCACGTAAAACATGCAACAACAAATTTGAGGACGTCTAACTTGTTTTTGCAGGGTATGCTTGTGATGTGATATGGCCAAAGACATGATGTGATATATTGGATGTATGAGATGATCATGTTGTAATATTTAATATAGACGTGCACGTCGATGCTACGGCAACCGGCAGGAGCCGTAGGGTTGTCTTTAAACAAACATTTGTGTTTGCAAATGTGTTTACTATATTGCTAGGTTGTAGCTTTAGTAGTACTAGCGTAGATAGCACGACAACCTCGATGGCGGCACCATGATGGATATCATGGTGTGGCGCCGGTGACAAGAAGATCATGCCAGTGCTTTGGTGATGGAGATCAAGAAGCACAAGATCATGGCCATATCATGTCACTTATGAATTGCATGTAATGTTAATCCTTTTATGCACCTTATCTTTCTTAGAACAACGGTAGCACTATAAGGTGATCCCTCACTAAAATTTCAAGATAAAATTGTGTTCTCCCCAACTGTGCACCATTGCGACAGTTCGTCGTTTCGAGACACCACGTGATGATTGCTTGTGATAGATTCAACGTTCACATACAACGGGTGCAAAACAGTTGCACACGCGGAACACTCGGGTTAAACTTGATGAGCCTAGCATGTGCAGACATGGCCTCGGAACACAAGAGACCGAAAAGTTTGAGCATGAATCGTATAGTTGATATGATTAGCATAGAGATGTTTACCACTGAAACTATACTCAACTCACGTGATGATCGGACTTGAGTTAGTGGATTTGGATCATGCGCCACTCAAATGACTAGAGGGATGTATTTTTTGAGTGGGAGTTCTTAAGTAATATAATTAATTGAAATAATTATCATGAACATATTCAAAAGGTCTTTGCGAATTATGATGTAGCTTGCGCTATAGCTCTACTATTTTTTATATCTTCCTAGAGAAAATTTGGTTTAAAGATGATAGTAGCAACTTTGCGGACTGAGTCCGTAAAACTGAGGATTGTCCTCATTGCTGCATAGAAGGCTTATGTCCTTAATGCACCACTCGGTGTGCTGCACCTCGAGTGTCGTTTGTGGATGTTGTGAACATCTGACATACACGTTTTTAATGGCTACGTGATAGTTCAGTGCGTAATACTTAATGGCTTAGAAGCAAGGCGTCGAAGACGTTTTGAAACGTCACGGAACATAAGAGATGTTCTAAGAGATGAAATTGAGATTTCATGCTCGTGCCCTTGTTGAGAGGTATGAGACCTCCGACAAGATTCTTTGTCTACAAAGTAAAGGAGAAAATCTCAATCGTTGAGCATGTGCTCAGATTGTCTGAGTACAACAATCGCTTGAACCAAGTGGTAGTTAATCTTCCAAATGAGTTAGTGATGGTTACCCAAAGTCACCGCCACCAAGCTGCTAGAGCTTCGTGATGAACTATAATATATCAAGGATAGATATGATGATCCTTGAGCGATTCGCAATGTTTGACACTGCAAAAGTAGAAATCAAGAAGGAGCATCAATTGTTGATGGTTAGTAAAACCACTAGTTTCAAGAAGGGCAAGGGCTAGAAGGGATACTTCATGAAATGGCCAACCAGTTGCTGCTCTAATGAAGAAACCCAAGATTGAACCCAAACCCGATACTAAGTGCTTCTGTTATGAGGGGAACGGTCACTGAGGCAGAGCTACCCTAGATACTTGGTAGATGAGAATGCTGGCGAAGTCGACAGAAGTATATTTGATATACATGATATTGATGTGTACTTTACTAGTACTCCTAGCAGCACGAGGGTATTAGATAGCGGTTCAGTTGCTAAGTGTTATTAACTCAAAATAAAAGCTACGGAATAAACAGAGACTAGCTAAAGGCAAGGTGACGATATGTGTTGGAAGTGTTTCCAAGGTTGATGTGATCAAACATCGCACACTCCCTCTACCATCGGGATTGGTGTTAAACCTAAATAATTGTTATTTGGCGTTTGCGTTGAGAATAAACATGATTGGATCGTGTTCATTGCAATACGATTATTCATTTAAATAGAATAATGGTTATTCTATTTACTTGAATAATTACCTTCAATGGTTTATTGAATCTCGATCGTAGTGCTACACATGTTCATCATATTGATGCCAAAAGATACAAAGTAGTAATGATAGTACCACTTACTTGTGGCACTGCCGCTTGAGTCATGTCGGTATAAAATGCATGAAGAAGATCCATGCTGATGGATCTTTGTACTCACTCATTTTTGAAATGTTTGAGACATGCAAACCATACATATTGGTATAAACGCATGAAGAAACTCCATGCGGATGGATCGCTTGGACTCACTTGATTTTGAATCACTTGAGACATGCAAAACATACCACATGGAACAAGAGAGTAACTTGTTGGAAGTAATACATTTTTTATGTGTGCAGTCCAATGAGTACTGAGGCACGCAGTGATATCGTTATGTTCTTACTTCACTGACGACTTAAGTAGATACATGAGTATTTACTTGATGAATCACAAGTGTGAAATATTGAAAAGTTCAAAGCTATTTCAGAGTGAAGATCATCGTGACAAGAGGATAAATTGTCTATGATATGATCATAGAGATGAATATCTGAGTTGCGAGTTTTGGTACACAGTTAAGACAATGTGGAAATTGTTTCGGAATTCGTGCCACCTAGAACACCATAGTGTGATGGTGTGTCCGAACGTCATCGCCGCACCCTATTTGATATGGTGCTTACTATGATGTCTCTTATCGAATTACCATTATCGTTTATGGGTTATGCATTAGAGACAAACGCATTCACTTTAAATAGCGCACCGCGTATTTCCATTGAGATGACACACTATGAAATATGGTTTGGAGAAACCTGAGCTGTTGTTTCTTGAAAGTTTGGGGCTACGACGCTTATGTGAAAAAAAGTTTCAGTACGATAAGCTCGAACCCAAAGCGTATAAATGCATCTTCATAGGATACCCAAAACAGTTGGGTACATCTCCTATATCAGATCCGGAAGCAAAGTGTTTGTTTCTAGAAACGGTTCCTTTCTCGAGGGAAAGTTTCTCTCGAAAGAATTGAGTGGGAGGGTGGTAGAACTTGATGAGGTTATTGAACCGTCACTTCAACCAGTGTGTAGCAGGGCACAGGAAGTTGTTCATGTGGCGCCTACACGAATTGAAGTGGAAACTGACGATAGTGATCATTAAACTTCGGATCAAGTTACTACAAACCTCGTAGGTGGACAAGGTCACGTACTGCTACAGAGTGGTATGGTAAAACTGTCTTGGAGGTCATGTTGTTGAACAACAATGAACCTACGAGCTGTGGAGAAGCGATGGTGGGCCCGGATTCCGACAAATGGCTAGAGTCCATGAAATCCAAGAGAGGATCCATGTATGAAAACAAAGTGTAGACTTTGGAAGAACTACTTGATGGTCGTAAGACTATTAAGTAAAGATGGATCTTTAAAAGGAAGACAGACGATGATGGTGAAAAGTCACCATTAAGAAAAGCTCGACTTGTCGCAAAGATGTTTTCGACAAATTCAAAGAGTTGACTATGATGAGACTTTCACACTCGTAGGGATGCTAGAAGTCTATTGGAATTATGTTAGCAGTTGCTGCATTGTTTATGAAATATTGCACATAGGATGTCAAAACATTGTTTCCTCTACGGTTTCCTTGAGGAAAGGTTATATGTGATACAACCAGAAGGTTTTGTCGATCCTAAGGATGCTAACAAGTATGCAAGCTCCAACGATCCTTTTATGGACTGGTGCAAGCACCTGAGGGTTGGAATATACGCTTTGATGAGATGATCAAACCTTTTGGGTTTATACAAGATTTATGAGAAACTTGTATTTCCAAAAAAGTGACTGGGAGCATTATAGAATTTATGATAAGAATATGTGGTTGAAATATTGTTGATCAGAAGTAAAGTAGAATTTATGTAAAGCATAAAGGGATGTTTGAAAGGAGTTTTTCAAAGGAAAACCTGGATAGAGCTACTTGAACATTGAGCATCAAGATCTATAGAGATAGATCAAAACGCTTAATAGAACTTTCAATGAAATGCATTCCTTGACAAGTTTTTTGAAGGAGTTCAAAATAGATCAGCAAAGAAGGAGTTCTTGGCTGTGTTGTAAGGTGTGAATTTGAGTAAGACTCAAAAGCCTGACCACAGCAGAAGAAAGAGAAAGGACGAAGGTCGTCCCCTATGCCTTAGCCGTAGACTCTAAAGTATGGCAAGCTGGGTACCGCACCTGATGTGTGCCTTGCCTTGAGTTTGTCAAGGGGTACAAAGAGTGATCCAAGATTGGGTCACTGAACAACGGTCAAAGTTATCCTTAGTAACTAATGAACTAAGGAATTTTTCTCGATTATGGAGGTGGTTAAAGAGTTCGTCGTAAAGGGTTACATCGATGCAAGCTTTGACACTAATCCGAATGAACTTTAAGTAGTAAAACGGATTCGTATATTAGAGTAGACATTTGGAATATTTCCGAATAGCACGTAGTAGCATCGTCTATAAGATGACATAAAGATTTGTAAAGCACACACGGATCTAAAAGGTTCAGAACCTTGACTAAAACCTCTCTCACAAGCAAGACATGATCGAACCCCAGAACTATATGGGTGTTAGATTCATTACAATCACATAGTGATGTGAACTATATTATTGACTCTAGTGCAAGTGGGAGACTGTTGAAAATATGCCCTAGAGGCAACAATAAATTAGTTATTATTGTATTTATTTGTTCATGATAATCGTTTATTATCCATGCTATAATTGTACTGATTGGAAACTCAAATGCATGTGTGGATACATAGACAACACACTGTCCCTAGTGAGCCTCTAGTTGACTAGTTCTTTGATCAAAAGATGGTCAAGGTTTCCTAGCCATAGGCAAGTGTTGTCACTTGACAACGAGATCACATCATTGGGAGAATGATGTGATGGACAAGACCCAAACTATAAACGTAGTATATGATCGTGTCAGTTTATTGCTACTGTTTTCTGCATGTCAATGTATCTGTTCCTATGACCATGAGATCATGCAACTCCCGGACACCAGAGGAATAACTTATGGGTTATCAAACGTCACAACGTAACTAGGTGAGTATAAAGGTGCTCTACAGGTATCTCCAAAGGTGTTTGTTGGGTTGGCATGGATCAAGACTGGGATTTGTCACTCCGTGTGACGGAGAGGTATCTCGGGGCCCACTCGGTAATACAACATCACAACAATCCTTGCAAGCAATGTGACTAAGGAGTTAGTTGTGGGATCTTGTATTACGGAATGAGTAAAGAGACTTGTTGGTAACGAGATTGAACTAGGTATAGAGATACCGACAATCGAATCTCGGGCAAGAAAAATACCGAAGGACAAAGGGAATAGTATACGGGATTATATGAATCCTTGACATAGAGGTTCAACCGATAAGATATTCGTAGGAATATGTATGATCCAATATGGACATCCAGGTCCCGCTATTGGATATTGACCAAGGAGTGTCTCGAGTCATGTCTACATAGTTCTCGAACCCGCAGGGTCTGCACGCTTAAGGTACGATGATGTTTTAGTATAGTTGATTATATGTGTTGGTGACTGAAGGTTGTTCGGAGTCCCGGATGAGATCACGGACGTCACAAGGGTTTCTGGAATTGTCCGGAAACATAGATTGATATATAGGATGGTTTCATTTGGTCACCGGGAAGATTTCGGGTATTACTCGGAGTGTACCGGGAGTGACGAATGGGTTTCGGGTATTCACCGGGAGGGGCCCACCCACCCGGGAGTGAGCCCAGTAACCCTAGGGTGGCGCACCAGCCCTTAGTGGGCTGGTGAGGCCAGCCCAAGAGGGCTATAGCACCACGAGTGGAAAAAACCAAAGGAAAAGAAAAAAAGGAAAGAGGGAGGTGGGAAGGAAGGAGTGGACTCCTTCCCCCAAACCGAATTGGGGTGGGAGTCCACCTCTCCGTTCGGCCGGCGCCCTTGGGGCTCCCTTGAGCCCCAAGGCTAGCCCCTCCCCTCCTCCTATATATATTGGTGCTTTTAGGGCTTTTGAGACACAACTTTGCCACGTGCAACTCAAACCTATACCACGTAGTTCTTCCTCTAGATCAGATTTCTGCGGAGCTCGGACGGAGCCCTGGATGAGTAGATCATCACCACCACCGGCGCTCTATCATGCTATCGGAGAACTCATCTACTTCTCTGTCTCTCTTGCTGGATCAAGAAAGCCGAGATCGTCATCGAGCTGTACGTGTGCTGAACGCGGAGGTGCCGTCCGTTTGGCGCTAGATCGGAACGGATCGTGGGACGATGGTGATTTGAATCACGAAGTTGTACCACTACATCAACCGCGTTTCTTAACGCTTCCCGCTTAGCAATCTACACGGGTATGTGGATCTAATCTCCTCTCGTAGATGAACATCACCATGATAGGTCTTCGTGTGAGTAGGAATTTTTTTGTTTCCCATGCAACGTTCCCCAACATAAATTACAATATACTACAAACAACAAGTGTGGAATAATAATGGTATGGTGTGCGGAATCATCCTAGGCAATAGATAACAAGATAGGTAATCATTCTTGCAATTTTATATGACGGAGAGGCATGAGCTATCATAATTTCCGTACTTGGATCATATGAACTTATGATGGGATATCTAGCAAGCATCCGCAACTACTATAGATCATTAATGTAAACCCAACCATAGCATTAAACATCAAGTCCCCTTTACTCCCGTACATAAACAACCCCCTTACTCGGGTGTAAGCTTCTGTCACTCTAGCCATCCACTATTAGAGAATCATGAACATATTGAAACAACCTCTAGCGTGAATTCTTCACGTGTGCGCCTGGCGGAACGCACCTTAGGACAGCACCAGAATAAAACATACACTCATACCTATCTAGACCATCAATCAACCCAAAGGACAAATAGATATAACATCATAGGATGGCAAAACATCATTGATTAATAATATGTGGCATGAAATGCCATGTTCAAGTAGGGGATTATAGCAGGGTGCGGGAGAGTGGACCGCTGAAAAGAGATGAGGAAGGTGATGAAGACGGTGATGTTGATGAAGACCATTACCGCGGCAATATATAGCTCCCCCGATGACACTCCAACACTGGTGGAAGAGACGGGGAGAGAGTCTCCCCCTTAGGATTCCTCCTCCATGGCCTCTTCCCATCTAGGGAGAGGTTCTCCATCTGGTCCTTAGCTGCCATGATTCCCGGAGGGGCGAGAGCCCCTCTGAGATTGGACCTCTCTCTCTGTTTCTCTCATGATTCCGCTATTGTTTTCCGGCCCTTCACCGTTTCTTAAATATCCGGAGATCCATAAAACCGGTCGGACTGAAATTTCAAGGGGGTTTTATCAAAAAAATGTATTTCTTGTGGCGTAAGAAGGGCCTCAATCGAGTTAAGGGGTGGCCCCAAGTCATCAGGGTGCGGCTGTTGGGGAACGTCGCATGGGAAACAAAAAATTTCCTGTGCGCACGCAATACCTATCCATGGTAATGATCATCTACGAGAGGGGAGAGTGCATCGACATACCCTTGTAGATCGCTAAGCGGAAGCGTATATAACGCGGTTGATGTAGTGGAACATCTTCGCGATCCAAATCGTAGCCCGTCCCGCGATCTCATCATGATCCGTCCCGTGATCCCATCACAATCCATCCCGATCTAGTGTCGAATGGACAGCACCTCCGTGGTCAGCACACGTACAGCTCGATGACGATCTCCGCCTTCTTGATCCAGCAAGAGGGGTGAAGAGGTAGATGAGTTCTCCAGCATGGCGGCGTGGTGGTGGTGCTATTCCAGCAGGGCTTCGCCAAAGCACCGCTGAAACTAGACTAGAGGAGAAACAGATCTAGAGAGAGAGGGCATCATGTGGTTGTTTTTCTGTGTCTCAAAAACCCTAAATACCTCTAGTATATATAGGAGGGAGGGAGGGGAAGAGGAACCCTCAAAAGCTCAATGTTTGGCCGAAATAGGAGGTGGGGGAGTCCAACTCCAATCCTACTAGGAGTAGGATTCCTCCTTTCCACTTGGAAACCCTTTCCACATTTTCCACCTTTGGGTTTTTTGCCTCTCAAACCTCATGGGCTTCAGTGGGAGCTAATGTGAGACCACTAGGGGATGGTTTGTATCCTACCACATCCCATAAGGCCCCTCGGGGCTGACACCCCTCTCGATGGTCCCCGGTACCCTCCCGGCACTCGTACACTACCGATGAGCCCGAAATTTTTCTAGTGATCAAAACAAGACTTCCTATATACCAAGATTTACCTATGGACCATTCCGAAGCTCCTCGTGACGTCTGGGATCTAATCCGGGACTCCGAACTACTTTCAATTACCAACACCTATAACTCAACTATACTGAAACATCACCGAACCTTAAGTGTGCAGACCTTGCGGGTTCGAGAACTATGCAGACATGACCGAGACACCTCTATGGTCAATAACCAATAGCGGGACCTGGATGCCCATATTGGCTCCTACATATTCTATGAAGATCTTTATCGGCTGAACCTCTATGTCAAGGATTCAGTTAATCCCGTATGTTGTTCCCTTTGTCCTTCGGTATGTTACTTGCCCGAGATTCGATCTTCGGTATCTCTATACCTAGTTCAATCTCGTTATCGGAAAGTCTCTTTACTTGTTCCGTAATACAAGATCACGTGGCTAACTCCTTAGTCACATTGCTTGCAAGGCTTATTGTGATGTTGTATTACCAAGTGGGCCCCGAGATACCTCTCCGTCATACGGAGTGACAAATCCCAGTCTCGATTCATGCCAACCCAACAGACACCTTCGGAGATACCTGTAGAGCACCTTTATAGTCACCTAGTTATGTTGCGACATTTGATACACACAAGATATTCCTCCGGTGTCCAGGAGTTGCATGATCTCATGGTCATAGGAACAGATACATTGACATGCAGAAAACAGTAGCAATAAACTGACACGATCATATGCTACGTTTATAGTTTGGGGTCTTGTCCATCACATCATTCTCATAATGATGTGATCCCGTTATGAAGTGACAATACTTGTCTATGGCTAGGAAACCTTAATCATCTTTGATCAACGAGCTAGTCAACTAGAGGCTTACTTGGGACAGTGTTTTGTCTATGTATCCGCACATGTATTTGAGTTTCCAATCAATACAATTATAGCATGGATAATAAACGATTATCATGAACAAGGAAATATAAGGAAGTGAGCCTAGCTCACTTGGCTAGTGGAGTGGATGTACAACCCAGCCACCCAGGTTCAAGTCCCCACGGGCGCGAATTTGGATTCTTATTATTTAAAAAAACTCATTGTGAGGGGTTTCCCTTACAGTTTTCCTTCAATAAAAAAACAAGGAAATATAATAATAACCAATTTATTATTGCCTCTAGGGCATATTTCCAACAGTCTCCCACTTGCACTAGAGTCAATAATCTAGTTCACATCACTATGTGATTTTTATGAATCTATAGCACCCATACAGTTCTGGGGTTTGATCATGTCTTTCTTGTGAGAGAGGTTTTAGTCAACGGGTCTGAACCTTTCAGATTTGATTGTGTTTTACAAATCTCTATGTCATCCTGTAGGTGCTGATACCAACATGCCATTTTGGAACTATTCTGAATGACTGCTCCACTATACGAATCCGGTTTACTACTCAGAGTTTTCCACATTAGTGTCAAAGCTTGCATCGGCGTAACCCTTTACGACGAACTCTTTTAACACCTCCATAATCGAATTTTTTTTCCTTAGACCACTAGTTACTAAGGATAACTTTTGACCAATGTCCAGTAATCCATTCATGGATCACTTTCGTACCCGTTGACAAATTCATGGAAAGGAACCCATCAGGTGCGGTACACATTATAGCATATTATAGAGCCTATGGCTAATGCATAGGGGACGACCTTCGTCCTTTATCTTTCTTCTGCCATGGTCGGGATTTGAGTCTTACTCAAATTCACACCTTACAAATAGCCAAGAACTCCTTCTTTGCCGATCTATTTTGAACTCCTTCAAAAACATGTCATGACATGCATTTCATTTAAACTTTTATCAAGTGTCTTGATCTATCTTTATAGATCTTGATGCTCAATGTTCAAGTAGCTCAATCCAGGTTTTCCTCTGAAAACACCTTTTCAAACAACCCTATATGCTTTCCAGAAATTATACATCATTTCCGATCAACAATATGTCAACCACATATACTCATCAGAAATTCTATAGTGCTCCCACTCACTTCCTTGGAAATACAAGTTTCTCACAAACTTTGTATGAACCCAGAAGCTTTGATCATCACATCAAAGCACATATACAACTCCAAGATGCCTACTCCAGTCCTTAGATGGGTCGCTAGAGCTTGCATACTTGTTAGCATCCTTAGGATCGAAAAAACCTTCTGGTTGTATCACATACAACCTTTCCTTAAGGAAACCGTCGAGGAAACAATGTTTTGACATACATCTGCAAGATGCAGCAACTGCTAACATAATTCCAATAGACTTTTAGCATCGCTACGAGTGAGAAAGTCTCATCGCAATCAACTCCTTGAACTTGTCGGAAACGTCTTTGCAACAAGTCGAGCTTTCTTAAATGGTGACTTTCACCATCATTGTCTGTCTTCTTTTAAAGATCCATCTGTACTTAATAGTCTTACGACCATCAAGTAGTTCTTCCAAAGTCCACACTTTGTTTTCATACATGGATCCTCTCTCAGTTTTCATGGCCTCCAGCCATTTGTCAGAATCCAGGCCCACCATCGCTTCTCCATAGCTCGTAGGTTCATTGTTGTCCAGCAACATGACCTCCAAGACATGATTACCGTACCATTCTGTAGTAGCTTGTATCCTGGTCAACCTACGAGGTTTGGTAGTAACTTGATCCGAAGCTTCATGATCACCATCATTGGCTTCTACTTCAACTGGTGTAGGCTCCAGAGGAACAGCTTCCTGCGCCCTTCTACTCTTTGGTTGAAGTGTTGGTTCAATAACCTCATCAAGTTCCTCCATCCTCCCACTCAGTTCTTTCGAGAGAAACTCTTTCTCGAGAAAGGACCCGTTTTCTGAAATAAACACTTTACTTCTGGATCTGAGATAGGAGGTATACCAAACTATTTTGGGTATCTTATGAAGATGCATTTATCCGCTTTGGGTTCGATCTTATCAGGACGAAGCCTTTGGACATAAGCATCGTAGCCCCAAACTTTTAAGAAACGGCAGCTTAGGTTTCTCCGAACCATAGTTCATGCGGTGTCATCTCAACGGAACTATGTGGTGCCCTAGTAAAGTGAATGTTGTTGTCTCCAATGCATAACGCCAAAACGATAGTGGTAATTCGATAAGAGACATCATAATATGCACCATATCTAATAGGGTGCGGCTATGACGTTCGGATACCCCATCACACTATGGTGTTCCAGGTGGCATTAGGTGTGAAACAATTTTCACATTGTCTTAAATGTATACCAAACTCGCAACTTAGATATTTATCTCCACGATCACATCATAGACATATTATCCTCTTTCCACGATGATCTTCAGCTTCACTATGAAATTGCGTGAACCTTTCAATAATTCAGACTTGCATTTCATCAAGTAAATATACCAGTATCTAGTCAAATCATCTATGGAGTAAGAACATAATGATATCCACTGCGTGCCTCAGCACTCATTGGACTGCATACATCAAAATGCATTACATCCAAAAAGTTACTTTCTTGTTCCATCTCAATGGAAAACGAGGCCTTCAGTCATCTTGCCCATGTGGCATGATTTGCCTGTCTCAAGTGAGTCAAAACGATCCATCTGCATGGAGTTTCTTCATGGGTTTACACCAATAGGGGTGGTTTGTATGTCTCAAACGATTCAAAAACAAGTGAGTCCGAAGATCCATCAGCGCGGAGCTTCTTCATGTGTTTTAGACCAATATGACTCAAGTTTCAGTGCCACAAGTAAGTGGTACTATCATTACTACTTTGCATCTTTTGGCATCAATATTATGAACATGTGTATCACTACGATCGAGATTCAATGAACCATTCATATTGGTGCATGACCATTGAAGGTATTATTCATGTAAATAGAATAACTTTTATTCTCTAACTTAAATGAATAACCGTATTGCACTAAACCCAATCCAATCATGTTCATGCTCAATGCAAACACCAAATAACATTTATTTAGGTTCAACACTAATCCCGATGGTACAGGAACCATGCGATGTTGATCACATCAACCTTGGAAACACTTCCAACACATCGTCACCTCGCCTTTAGCTAGCATCTGTTTATTCCGTAGCTTTTATTTTGAGTTACTAACACTTAGCAACCTGAACCGGTATCTAATACCCCGGTGCTACTAGGAGTACTAGTAATGTACACATCATAATCATTTATATCTGTTATACTTTGGTCGACTTTACCAACCTTCTCATCTACCAAGTAACTAGGGTAGTTCCGCTTCAGTGACTGTTCCCCTCATAATAGAAGCACTTAGTCTCGGGTTTGGGTTCAACCTTGGGTTTCTTTACTAGAGTGGCAACTTGTTTTCCATTTCATAAAGCATCCCTTTTAACCCTTACCTTTATCAAAACTAGTGGTTCTACTAACCATCAACACTTGATGCTCCCACTTGATTTCTACCTTCGCGATGTCAAACATCGCAAATAGCTCAAGGATTATCAATTCTATCCCTGGCATGTTATAGTTCATCACAAAGCTCTGTAGCTTGGTGGAAGTGACTTTGGAGAACTATGCCAATAACTATCTTATCTGCAAGATCAACTCCCACTCGATTCAAACGATTGTAGCACCCAGACAATCTGAGCACATGCTCAACGATTGAGCTTTTCTCCCTTACTTTGTAGGCAAAGAATCATGTCGAAGGTCTCATACCTATCAACAAGGGCACGAGCCTGAAATCCTAATTTCGTCTCTTGGAACAACTCATATGTCCCGTGACGTTCATAACGTCTTTGGCGCCTTACTTCTAAGCCGTTTAAGCATTACGCACTAAACTATCATGTAGTCATAAAAAACGTGTATGTCATATGTTCGCAACATCTACACATGACGCTCTGGGTTTAGCACACTGAGCGGTGTATTAAGGACATAAGCTTTCTGTGCAGCAATGAGGACAATCCTGAGTTTACGGATCCAGTCCGCATAAGTGCTACTATCATCTTTCAACTAAATTTTTTCTAGGAACATATCAAAACAGTAGAGCTACAACATAATTTGCATAGACATTTGGACTATGTTCATGATAATTGAGTTTACTAATCATATTACTAATAAACTCCCACTCAAATAGACACTCCTCTAGTCATTCGAGTGGCGCATTATCCAAATCCACTAACTCAAGTCCGATCATCACGTGAGTTGGGTATAGTTTCAGTGGTGAACATCTCCATGTTGATCATATCAACTATATGATTCATGCTCGACCTTTCGGTCACTTGTGTTCCGAAGCCATGTCTGTACATGCTAGGATCGTCAAGTTTAACCCGAGTGTTCTGCGTGTCAACTGTTTTGCACCCGTTGTATGTGAACGTTGAGTCTATCACACCCGATCATCACGTGGTGTCTCGAAACGAAGAACTGTCGCAATGGTGCACAGTCGGGGAGAACACAATTTCATATTGAAATTTTAGTGAGGGGTCACCTTATAATGCTACCGTCGTCCTAAGCAAAATAAGGTGCATAAAAGTATTAACATCACATGCAAATCATAACTCACATGATATGGCCATGAACTTGTGCTTCTTGATCTCCATCACCAAAGCGCCGGCATGATCTCCATCGTCACCGGCGCCGCACCATGATCTCCATCATCGTGCTGCCATCAAGGTTGTTGTGATATCTATGCTATTACTACTAAAGCTACTACCTAGCGATATAGTAAAAGCATCTGCAAGCAGAAATGTTAGTTTAAAGACAACCCTATGGCTCCTGCCGGTTGCCGTAGCATCGATGTGCAAGTCAATATTTAACTATTACAACATGATCATCTCATACATCCAACATATCATATCATGTATTTGGCCATATCACATCACATGCATACCGTGCAAAAACAAGTTAGACGTCCTCTAATTTGTTGTTGCAATTTTTATGTGGCTGCTATGGGTATCTAGTATGATCGCATCTTACTTACGCAAAGCCAGAACGGTGATATGAAAATTGCTATTTAACCTTCTCCAAGGACCGCCTCAGTCAAATCCAATTCAAATAAAGTTGCAGAAATAGAAACCCGCTAGTCATCTTTATGCAACAAGTTGCATGTCAGTCGATGAAACCGGACTTTCGTAAACGTACGAGTAAAGTTGGTCCGGGCCGCTTCAATCCAACAATACCGATGAATTAAGAAAAGACTAAGGAGGGCAGAAAATTGAACACTAATGCCCACAAAATGCTTTGTGTTCTACTCAAGATATCATCTAGCATGAACTGGCTCTGATACCACTGTTGGGGAACGTCGCATGGGAAACAAAAAATTCCTACGCGCATGCAATACCTATGCATGGTAATGATCATCTACGAGAGGGAAGAGTGCATATACATACCCTTGTAGATCACTAAGTGGAAGCGTATATAACACGGTGGATGTAGTGGAACATCTTCGTGATCCAAATCGCAGCCCGTCCCGAGATCTCATCATGATCCGTCCCGCGATCCCATGATCCATCCCGGTCTAGTGACGAACGGACGACACCTCCATGGTCAGCACACGTACAACTCGATGACGATCTCCGCCTTCTTGATACAGCAAGAGGGGAAAAGAGGTAGATGAGTTCTCTAGCATGGCGGCATGGTGGTCGTGATGGTGGAGCTATTCCAGGAGGGCTTCGCCTAAGCACCGTTGAAACTAGACTAAAGGAGAAACAGACCTAGAGAGAGGGCAACACGTGGCTGTTTTTCTGTGTCTCAAAAACCCTCAATACCTCTAGTATATATAGGAGGGAGGGATGGGAGGAGTCAGCCTCAAACCCTCAAGGTTTGGCCGAAATTTGAGGTGGAGGAGTCCTACTCCAATCCTACTAGGAGTAGGATTCCTCCCTTCCAGTTGGAAACCCTTTCCACCTTTTCCACCTTTGGGTTTTTTTGCCTCTCAAACCTCATGGGCCTTAGTGGGAGCTTATGTCAGCCCACTAGGGGCTGGTTTGTATCCTCCCTATAAGGACCCTTGGGGCGTGACACCCCTCCCCATTGTCCCCGGTACCCTCCCGACACTCCAGGTACACTACCGACGAGCCCGAAACTTTTCTAGTGATCAAAACAGGACTTCCTATATATCAATATTTACCTCCGGACCATTTTAGAGCTCCTCATGACGTCCAGCATCTCATCCGGGACTCCGAACAACTTTCGTTTACCAACACTCATAATTCAACTCTAACGAAACGTCATCGAACCTTAAGTGTGCAGACCCGACGGGTTCGAGAACTATGCAGACATGACCGAGACACCTCTACGGTCAATAACCAATACCGGGACCTTGATGCCCATATTTGCTCCTACATATTCTACAAAGATATTTATTAGTTTAAACTCTATGTGAAGGATTCAGTTAAACCCGTATGTTGCCCTTTGTCCTTCGGTATGTTACTTGCCCGAGATTTAATCTTCGGTATCTCTATACCTAGTTCAATCTTGTTATCGGAAAGTCTCTTTACTCATTCCGTAATACAAGATCTCGTGGCTAACTCCTTAGTCACATTGCTTGCAAGGCTTATTGTGATGTCCTATTACCGAGTGGGCCCCGAGATACCTCTCCGTCATACGGAGTGACAAATCCCACTCTCGATTCATGCCAACCCAACAGACACCTTCGGAGATACCTTTAGAGCACCTTTATAGTCACCCAGTTACGTTGCGACGTTTCATACACACAAGGTATTCCTCCGGTGTCCGAGAGTTGCATGATCTCATGGTCATAGGAACAGATACATTGATATGCAGAAAACAGTAGCAATAAACTGATACGATCATATGCTACGTTTATAGTTTGGGTCTTGTCCATCACATCATTCTCCTAATGATGTGATCCCGTTATCAAGTGACAACACTTGTCTATGGCTAGGAAACCTTAAGCATCTTTGATCAACAAGCTAGTCAACTAGAGGCTTACTAGGGACAGTGTTTTGTCTATGTATCCACACATGTATTTGAGTTTCCAATCAATACAATTATAGTATGGATAATAAACGATTATCATGAACAAGGAAATATATTAATAACCA
The DNA here is from genome assembly GCF_904849725.1 of Hordeum vulgare subsp. vulgare. Lineage (NCBI taxonomy): Eukaryota > Viridiplantae > Streptophyta > Magnoliopsida > Poales > Poaceae > Hordeum > Hordeum vulgare. Next base: position 498,692,854 of record NC_058524.1, on the reverse strand, counting down.
ATTTATTATTGCCTCTAGGGCATATTTCCAACTGCGGCCACCCCCTGGTCGCGTCATGTTTCCTTTTGAGAGCCTAAGGTATCATGTGGCGTCGATTCTTCTTCCCAAAATTCACATATATTCCAAAAACAATCTCCGTAAATTTTTATCATGTTTGGACTCTGTTTGATATGCAACTTCTGTGAAACAAAAAAGACACAAAAAATAGGAACTGGCACTGGCACTCGGCACTGGATAAGTAGGTTAGTCTCAAAAAATAATATAAAGTCGTGCCAATAATATATGAAAGTTATAGAATATTTGCATGAATACTTCATAAATCATCGATACGTTGGAGACGTATCAGTTCCAAGTAAAGCCTTTGGGATAGTGTGGATGCTTGCTTGTGTGATTCTGTGCAAAAACAGAAACTTTAACATCGAGTGCAGAATTTCTCTCATTTTACGGAAGAGTCAAAAAAATCTGAAATTTTTACATAGTTTTATATGGAAATTCTTTCCGTTTTACTACTTTTTCTGAATTTCCAGAGATAGGAAAGTATGGTTTAATTTCGGATCTTTAGAGACTATTCTGTTTTTGACAGATTCTGTTCTGCATGCATAGTTTTCTTGTTTTTGTGTTTCCATATCTTAGCTTATATATAGTGATATAAATTATGGGAATGATAGAATACAGTAGGAATTACGTGAGATCAATTATGAGTCTTGTCTTGGTAGTACCGAAGTGAATGGTCTATTTATTACATTAATTCATCTCATGAAGTTCCGTTTAGTTTTGTGTGATTGAAGTTTTCAAGTTTTGGGTGGAATACCGATTTGAGGATAATAAGGAGAAGAAAGAACCAAATATTGGGGATGCCCAAGGCACCTCCAAGGTAATATCCAATGAAGACTCAAGTGTCTAATCTTGGGATGCCCAGAAGGCATCCCCTCTTTTGTCTCCAACACTATCGGCATATCTTACTTGGAGATATAATTTTTATTCATAACATCATATGAGCTTTGCTTGGAGCGTCATTTAGTTTTTTTATTATTTGATTGCTATTATTTATAATGTTGTTTTTCAATAAAAAATTCCAAGAATTGCCTTTAGAATGCTTGAATTGCATGTGCGATGTACAAAAATAGAAACTTTTGTTGTAGTATTTGAATTATGAGATTTTACAGGAAAGTGGAGTGTTTCTAAAATTTTTACATAGTACTACCATACAAATTATTTATCATGACCTAAAGTTTTGTAATTTTTGGAGATACAGAAGTACACTTTTTAAATTTATTACTATAGAATGTTCTGTTTGGACAGATTGATGTGATAATTTTGTTATCTACATATCCTAGAGTATTCATGGCTTATATTGGTTGATATAAATTTTGTAAATAATAGCTTACAGTACCTAATCTTTGAAAAAAAATATGCAACTTGTCTTAGCAGAACATGAAGTGTTTATTTATTCTTATGTGTACTAACCGAACTCACGAGTTCTTTTCAACTTTTGTGCGGATGAAGATTTTGAGACTTGGGTGAAACCGGGATATGAGAGGATTGAACCAGATAGGAAAGCTCAATCTTGGGGATTACCACGGCACCCCAAGCAAATATTACAAGAAGACTCAAGCAACTAAGCTTGGGGATGCTACGCATCCCACCTCTCATCGTCAACAAATATGAGTTAGACTATGTTGAGCCCAAATCGTTAGTTGTCCACATGATATGTGCTATTCTTGGAGTGCATTTCTGTTTAGTTTTCTATTTGAATAAAATTCTCAGATCTCAATTTTTTTATTCACAGAGATTCCTCACGTGGTTGCTTAATTATTTGACTACTCATTGTTCTTCACTTATATCTCTTGAGAGTAGTTTGATGTTTACTCATGTGCTTCACTTATATCCTGAGAGTAAATTGTGAATGAATGAAATATCATAAATCTGAAATTATCAATGCGCTAAATTCTTAGTAGTAGTTTCAGATTTGGTTTAGAAAGTACAATCTGTTGAAGTTTGGCAATCAGAATATTGGTCATACAAGCAATTCATAAATGATTAGCATAAGAAAGAGAACTTTCATATACAAATATATTATCTTGGACATCTTTTATGATTGAGAATACACATTAGTTATTTTCAACCTTGATCAAATAGTTGAAGTTGGACAAGGAAGACAACCTAATGGTTATGTTTGCGTGTATTTGCATAGAAGTTATATTGTTATGGATTCTCCAACATGTGGTGCTTGCTTAGAAACTTTTTCTAGCCAAAACTTCATAGTAAGTGGAGATACTACTTGTGCATTGCTACCTCTTGAGCTTGCGTTCGTTTTTCCATTGAAGAGGAAAGGGTGATGTAGCAAAGTAGCGATAAATATTTCCCTCGGTTTGAGAACCAAAGTATCAATCCAGTAGGAGTATCAAGATGAGGCACCAATGTTCCTGCGCAAAAACAAACAAACTTGCACCCAACGCTATAAAGGGGTTGTCAATCCCTTCACAATTATTTGCAAGGTGAGATCTGAAGGTGAAAAGTGCAACAAAGTAAATTTGTAGATCTGAAAATAGGATGTGAAGTAGACTCGGGGGCCATAGTGTTCACTAGAGGCTTCTCTCATCATAGCAAGAATTACGGTGGGTGAACGAATTACTGTCGACCAATTGATAGAATCGTGCAAAGTCATGATGATATCTAAGGCAATGATCATACATATAGGCATCACGTCCGAGACAAGTAGACCGATACTTTCTGCATCTACTACTATTACTCCACACATCGACCTCTATCCAGCATGCATCTAGTGTATTGAGTTCATAACAAACAGAGTAATGCCTTAAGCAAGATGACATGATGTAGAGGGATAGATTCATGCAATATGATATAAACCCCATCTTTTTACCCGTGATGGCAACAACACGATGCGTGCCTTGCTACCCCTTCTGTCACTAGGTGAGGACACCACACGGTATGAACCCAAAACCAAGCACTTCTCCCATTGCAAGAATTATAGAACAAGTTGGCCAAACGAAACCCACAACTCGGAGAGAATTACAAGGATACGAAATCATGCATATAAGAGATCAGAGGAGACTCAAATAATAGTCATAGATAATCTGATCATAAATCCACAATTCATCAGATCTCGACAAACACACGGCAAAAGAAAGTTACATCGGATAGATCTCCATGAAGATCATGGAGAACTTTGTATTGAAGATCCAAGAGAGAGAAGAATCCATCTAGCTACTAGCTATGGACCCGAAAGTCTGTGGTGAACTACTCACGCATCTTCTGAGAGGCAATGGTGTTGATGAAGATGCCCTCTGTGTTCGAATCCCCCTCCGGCAGGGCACCAGAACAGTCCCCAGATGGGATCTTGCGGAGATAGAAGCTTGCGGCGGCGGAAAAGTATTTTCATGGCTCTCTTCGGAGGTTTTGGGATTTTAGAGAATTTATAGGCAAAAGAGGTAGGTCAAAGGAGCCACCTGGGGCCCACAAGCCTGCCAGGCGCCCCCCAGGTCGTGGCTAGGGGGCTTGTGACCTCCCCCGAGGTCTCCTCCCTTGGTTCTCAAGTCCCCTGCGTATCTTCTGTTATGGAAAAAATCATCATGCAGGGTTTATTCCGTTTGGACTCCGTTTAATATTCTTTTCTGAAAAAGGTAAAAAAACACGGAAAAAATAGAAACTGGCACTTAGCACTGAGTTAATAGGGTAAAAAAGATATAAAATAGCATATTCATGCATATAAAACATCCAAAGTTGACAAGATAATAGCATGGAACCATCAAAAATTATAGATACGTTGGAGACGTATCAAGCATCCCCAAGCTTAACTCCTGCTCGTCCTCGAGTAGGGAAGTGAGAAAGACCAAATTTTTGATGTGGAATGCTACCTAACATATTTTTCCTTTGTAACTTATTTCTTGTGGCATGAATGTTCAGATCCGTAAGATTCAAAACAATAGTTTACTATTGACATGAAAACAATAATACTTCAAGCATACTAGCAAAGTAATTATGAACTTTTGAAATAACAAGGCCAAAGAAAGTTATCCCTACAAAATCATATAGTCTGGCTATGCTCCATCATCCCCACACAACGAATTGAAATCATGCACAACCCCGGTATTGGCCAAGTGATTGTTTTCGCACTCTTACTTTCTCAAACCTTTTCAACTCTCATGCAATACATGAGCGTGAGCCATGGATATAGCACTATAGGTGGAATAGAGTGTGGTGGAGGTTGTGAGGCAAAAAGGAGGAGATGGTCACATCGGCTCGGCGTATCAACGGGCTATGTAGATGTCCGTTAATAGATATCAATGTGAATGAGTAGGGATTGCCATGCAACGGATGCACTAGAACTATAAGTGTGTGAAAGCTCGAAAGGAAAACTAGTGGGTGTGCACCCAACTTGCTTGCTCACGAAGACCTAGGGCAATTTTGAGGAAGCCCATCATTGGAATATACAAGCCAAGTTATATAATGAAGATTACCACTAGTATATGAAGTGATAAAACAAGAGACTCTCTATCATGAAGAACATGGTGTTATTTGAAGCACAAGTGCGGAAAAAGATAGTAGCATTGTCCATTCTCTCTTTTTGTCTCATTTTTTTTGTTTGGGCTCTTTGGCCTCTCTTTTTTCAAAAAAAAATTGGTGGGCATCTTTGGCCTCTTTTTTTATTTCCTCACATGGGACAATGCTCTAATAATGATGATCATCACACTTTTATTTACTTACAACTCAATACTAAGAACAATGATGACTCTATATGAAATGCCCCCGATAGTGTACCGGGATGTGCAACGATCTAGCTTAGCGTATGACGTTGAAACATCTCACTAGCTATCTTACGATCATGCAATGGCAATATGAAAGTGACGACACATGTCATGAGATGGAACGGTGGGAGTTGCATGGCAATATATCTCGGAATGGCTATGAAAATGCCATAATAGGTTGGTATGGTGGCTGTTTTGAGGAATGTATATGGTGGGTTTGTGCATCGGTGAAAGTTACACGGTACTAGAGAGGCTAGCAATGGTGGAAGGGTGAGAGTGTGTATAATCCATGGACTCACATTAGTCATGAAGAACTCATATACTTATTGTGAAAGTTTTATTAGTAATAGAAACAAAGTGCTAAACACATACTCCTAGGAGAAGGGTTGGTAGGTGTTAACCATCGCGTGATCCCGACGGCCACACAAAGGATGACAATCAATAAATCAATTATGCTCCAACTTCCTAACATAGCGGTTCACCATACGTGGATGCTACGGGAATCACTAACCTCAACACAAGTATTTCTAGATTCACAACACCCTACTAACATGACTCTAATATTACCATATCCATATCTCAAAACTAATTGTGAGGAATCGAACTTCTCTTACTAATCAATGCACAAGAATATGTAAGTTTTTATTATATCCTCTTTGGATGCCTATCATCATTAGGACTAATTTCATAGCACATGCCAATTACCAAGTTACTTAGAGAGAGCACTCTCAAAAAGATATAAGTGAAGATCGACTTACTTAGAGAGAGCACTATCCATAATTTCATCAAAATAAGCAATCAACACAACAAAAACAGAATTTGTAAAAAACAGACCAGTCTATAGTAATTTGTATACTTCGTATACCTATGGTATCCCAAAAATTCCGAAACATTATGAAAATTAGGGCAGTTTGCATATCAATCAAAAGCAAAAAGAATCATCTCAAAATCTCTTTCTAGATAGGAATTAAAAATAATTTCGTGAGCGAAAAATTTCTGTCTTTTTCAGCATGATCAAACAACCATCACCAAAACTAATCATAAAAGTTCTACTTGGCACAAATACAAAAAGAAACACAAAAAACACAAACATAACAGAATTATGACAGTGTAGACACAATAAAACAGAAAGCAAAAAAGCAAAGATAAATTCATTGGGTTGCCTCCTAATACGTCTCAAACGTATCTATAATTTTTGATGGTTTCACGCGGTTATCTTGTCATCTTTGGATGTTTTATGTACCCTTTATATCTTTTTTGGGACTAACTTCTTAATTCAGTGCCAAGTGCCAGTTCTTGTTTTTCTGTGTTTTTGGCTCTTTTCAGATCTGATTTTGGAACGGAGTCCAAACGGAATAAAATCCCCGAAATTCTTTTTTCCCGAACAGAAGAAGATCAGGGGGGCTATGGCCAGGCCAGGAGGGCTCCAGGGAGCCCACAAGCCCCCACTCCGCCTCCAGGGGGAGGCGGCGGTGGGCAGGCTTGTGGCCACCCTGGAGCCCCCCGACCTAGATCTTGCGCCTATATGTTCCCTAAAAATCAGGAAAAAAAAATCAAGGGAGCCTCGAAAATACTTTTCCGCCGCCGCAAGCTTCCGTTTCCGCGAGATCTCATCTGGAGACCCTTCCCGGCACCCTGCCGAAGGGGACTTTGGAGTTGGAGCGCTTCTTCATCATCATCATCGCCCCTCCAATGACTCGTGAGTAGTTTACTTCAGACCTACAGGTGTGTAGTTAGTAGCTAGATGGCTTTTTCTCTCTCTTGGATCTTCAATACAAAGTTCTCCATGATCTTCATGGAGATCTATCCGACGTAATCTTCTATGGCGGTGTGTTTGTCGAGATCCGATGAATTGTGGATTTGTGATCAGATTATCTATGATATATATTTGAGTCTTTGCTGATTTCTTATATGCATGATTTGATATCCTTGTAAGTCTCTCCGAGTCTCGGGTTTTGTTTGGCCAACTAGATCTATGATTCTAGCAATGGGAGAAGTGCTTGGTTTTGGGTTCTTACCATGTGGTGACCTTTCCCAATGACAGTAGGGGCAGCAAGGCACACAATGAGTAGTTGCCATCAAGGGTAACAAGGTGGGCTCTGTCGTTCATATGAGATTGTCCATCTACATCATGTCATCTTGCTTAAGGCGTTACTTTGTTCTTTTGGACTTAATACACTAGATTCATGATGGATAGCGGTTGACGTGTGGAGTAATAGTAGTAGATGCAAAAAGTATCGGTCTACTTGTTTTGGACGTGATGCCTATAGATATAATCATTGCCACAGATATTGTCACGACTTTGCGCGGCTCTATCAATTGTTCGACAGTAATTTGTTCACCCACTGTCTACTTGCTTTCATGAGAGAAGCCACTAGTAAACACTATGGCCCCCGGGTCTATTCACATCTATCGTTTACACCTCCGCTTTTACTTTGTTTTGTTACTTTGTTGCTTTCAGTTCTCACTTTGCGAACAATCTATAAGGGATTGACAACCCCTTCATAGCGTTGGGAGCAGGTTCTTTGTGTTTGTGCAGGCACTTGTGATACTCCTTCACTAGATCGATACCTTGGTTCTCAAAACTGAGGGAAATATTTACCACCGCTGCGCTACATCACCCTTTCCGCTTTGAGGGAACACCAACGCAAGGCTTCAAGGCCACGGGTAAATCCTTTGCATATTTTCCTAGGAAGTCCCTAAAGGCGTAGCCGTAGCAGAAGAATTCCTGGTGCCGTTGCTGAGGAGAATCAAGACAAGAACAGTCTCCCGTCAGCACGTGTTTCTGGCGCCGTTGGAAGGTCTTTTATTGCAGTAGCAGAAGTATTTCTGGTGCCGTTGCCGGGGAAGGAGAGATCTATCCAAGTAGGTCTCACAAACTCATCTCCTGCATTTACTTTTTTGCCACTTGCCTCTCGTTTTCCTCTCCCCGACTTCACATTTGCCGTTTTCATTTGCCTTTCTCCTTTGCCGTTTTCTTTTGCCTTTGCCATTTTCCTTTGCTGCTTTTCTTGCTTGCTTGTGTGCTAGTTTGTTTGTTGAAGTCATCATGGCTGAAAACACCAATTTTGCGACTTCTCGAGCACTAATAATAATGATTTTATTAGTACTCCGATTGCTCCCTCCACTAGTGCGGAATCGTATGAAATCAACGCAGCTTTGCTGAATCTTGTTATGAAAGAGCAATTCTCTGGCCTTCCTAGTGAAGATGTCGCATCCCATCTCAATACCTTCATTGAGCTTTGTGATATGCAAAAGAAAAGAGATGTGGATAATGACGTGATTAAGTTGAAACTTTTTCCTTTCTCGTTGCGAGATCGGGCAAAAACTTGGTTTTATTCTTTGCCTAAAAATAGTATCGATTCTTGGGATAAGTGCAAAGATGCTTACATATCCAAGTATTTTCCGCCGGCTAAGATCATCTCCTTACCTAACGATATCATGAATTTCAAGCAACTTGATCATGAACACGTTGCACAATCTTGGGAGAGGATGAAGCTTATGATTAGAAATTGTCCCGCTCATGGCTTAAGTTTGTGGATGGTTATACAAATCTTTTACGCTCGCTTGAATTTCTCTTCTCGCAATATCTTGGACTCCGCCTCAGGTGGAACGTTCATGGAAATCATGTTAGGAGACGCTACAAAACTCCTAGACAATATCATGACCAACTACTCTCAGTGGCACACACTAAAAGGTCGCCTGCTAGCAAAAAGGTACACACTATAGAAGAAATTAACTCGCTTAGTGCTAAGATGGACGAGTTGATGAATTTGGTTGCTAGTAGAAATGCTACTGTAGAACCTAATGACATGCCACTATCTTCTTTGATTGAGAGTAGCAACGCTAGTTTGGACGTGGATTTTGTTGGTAGGAACAAATTTGGCAATTACAATGCTTTTAGAGGAAACTATGTTCCTAGGCCTTTTACTAGTAACTCCTCTAACAATTATGGAAACTCCTACAACAACACTTATGGAAATCACAACAAATTACCCTCTGATTTAGAGAGTAATATCAAAGAGTTCATCAACTCTGAAAAGATTTTCAATGCATCCATAGAGGAAAAACTACTCAAAGTAGACGATTTGGCTAAGAGCGTTGATAGGATGTCTTGTGATATTGATGCTTTGAAAGTTAGATGGGCTCCTCCCAAGGTCAACTTGGATGAAACTTTGAAAGCTATGCGTGTCTCCATGAATGAGAGCAAAGAAAGAACCGCCCAAATTCGCGCTAGGCATGAATGGTTTAAAAGGGTGCGTTCTAGTGATGCAAATCACGAAGATCTTAAAGTGCTTGGTGTGTCTCCTCTTTAATCTTTGTTTTCGCGTGTCAAACCTATTTATGGAGGGGCTGGATATGAATCCACTTTGGTTGAAAAACGCCCCAATGATTCGGAGTCCACCCATCTTGATGATAAAGGTGTGGAGAGTGGAGTAGAAGAAATCAAAATTTTGGGTAGTAATGAAACTCCCACTTTGGATTTCAAGGAATTCAATTATGATAATTGCTCCTTGTTTGAATGCATTTCTTTGATGCAATCCATTGCAAACTCTCCACATGCTTATAGCCAAAGCAAAGCCTTTACCGCGCATATCGTAGATGCTATGATGAAATCTCTTGAAGAGAAGCTCGAACTAGAAGTCTCTATACCTAGAAAACTTCATGATGAGTGGGAACCTACTATCAGAATCAAGATCAAAAACTATGAGTCCAAGATATTGCGAGAAGCGAAATTCAAGCCAGCGTAAAAGATTTGTATAATCATCCACAAACTTAAGCCATGAGCGAGACATTTTCTAATCATAAGCTTCAGCCTCTCCCAAGATTGTGCAACGTGTTCATGATCAAGTTAATTGAAATTCATGATATCGTTACGTAAGGAGATGATCTTAGCTGGCGGAAAATACTTGGATATGTAAGCATCTTTGCACTTATCCCAAGAATCGATACTATTTTTAGGCAAAGAAGAAAACCAAGTTTTTGCGCGATCTCGCAACGAGAAAGGAAAAAGTTTCAACTTAATCACGTCATTATCCACATCTGTTTTCTTTTGCATATCACAAAGCTCAATGAAGGTATTGAGATGGGATGTGGCATCTTCACTAGGAAGGCCAGAGAATTGGTCTTTCATAACAAGATTTAGCAAAGCTGCGTTGATTTCATACGATTCCGCACTAGTGGTGGGAGCAATCGGAGTACTAATAAAATCATTATTATTAGTGCTCGAGAAGTCGCAAAGTTTGGTGTTCTCAGACATGATGACTTCAACAACAAACAAGCACACAAGCAAGCAAGAGAACCGGCAAAGGAAAATGGAAAGGGCAAAACAAAACGGCGAAGGAGAAAGGCAAATGAAAACGGCAAATGTGAAGTGGGGGAGAGGAAAACGAGAGGCAACTAGCAACAAAAGTAAATGCAAGAGAAGATTTGTGAGACCTACTTGGATAGATCTTGATTTCTCCTCCCCGGCAACGGCGCCAGAAATACTTCTGCTACCTGAACAAAAAGATCCCCGACAAAGGCGCCAGAAATACTGCTGATGTTTGTTGTGTATCCCCTACAATGGCGCCAGAAACAGGTGTGTCGACGGCACCAGGAATCCTTTAGCTGCGGCTACGCCTTAAGGGACTTCCTAGGCAAGTATGCAAAGGATTTCCCCCGTGGCCTTGGAGCCTTGCGTTGGTGTTCCCTCGAAGCGGAAAGGGTGACGTAGCGTAGCGGTGGTAAGTATTTCCCTCAGTTTGAGAACCAAGGTATCAATCCGGTGGAGGAGTATCTCAAGATCCTGCACAAACACAAAAACTTGCTCCCAACGCTATGAAGGGGTTGTCAATCCCTTATAGATTGTTTGCCAAGTGAGAACTGAAAGCAATGAAGTAACAAAGCAAAGTAAAAGCGGAGATATAAACGATGGATGTAAATAGACCCGGGGGCCGTAGTGTTTACTAGTGGCTTCTCTCATGAAAGCAAGTAGATGGTGGGTGAACAAATTACTGTCGATCAATTGATAGAACCGCGCAAAGTCGTGACGATATCTATGCAATGATTATTTCTATAGGCATCACGTCCAAAACAAGTAGACCGATACTGTCTGCATCTACTACTATTACTCCACACGTCGACCGCTGTCCAGCATGCATCTAGTGTATTAAGTCCATAAGAACAGAGTAACGCCTTAAGCAAGATGACATGATGTAGAGGGATAATCTCAAACCAATGATAAAAACCCCATCGTTTTACCCTTGATGGCAACTACTTGATGTGTGCCTTGCTGTCCCTACTGTCACTGGGAAAGGTCACCACATGGTAGAACCCAAAACCAAGCACTTCTCCCATTGCAAGAATCATAGATCTAGTTGGCCAAACAAAACCCAAGACTCGGAGAGACTTACAAGGATATCAAATCATGCATATAAGAAATCAGCAAAGACTCAAATATATATCATAGATAATCTGATCACAAATCCACAATTCATCGGATCTCGACAAACACACCGCCAAAGAAGATTACATCGGATAGATCTCCATGAAGATCATGGAGAACTTTGTATTGAAGATCCAAGAGAGAGAAGAAGCCATCTAGCTATTAACTACGGACCCGTAGGTCTGAAGTGAACTACTCATGAGTCATTGGAGGGGCGATGATGATGATGAAGAAGCCCTCCAACTCCAAAGTCCCCCCCCTCGGCAGGGTGCCGGGAAGGGTCTCTAGATGAAATCTCGCATAAACGGAAGCTTGCGGCGGCGCAGAAGTATTTTCAAGGCTCCCCTGATTTTTTGCGGAATATTTGGGAATTTATATGCCAAAGACCTAGGTCAGGGGGCGGCGAGGGAGGCCACAAGCCTGCCCACCGCCGCCTCCCCCTGGTGGCGGAGTGGGGGCTAGTGGGCTCCCTGGAGCCCACCTGGCCTGGCCCAAAGGCCCCTTGATCTTCTTCCGTTCGGGAAAAATCATTTCGGGGTTTTTCTTCCGTTTGGACTCCGTTCCAAAATCATATTTGAAAAGAGTCAAAAACACGGAAAAAACAGGAACTGGCACTTGGCACTGAATTAATAAGTTAGTCCCAAAAAAGATATAAAAGGTACATAAAACAACCAAAGAAGACAAGATAACAGCGTGAAACCATCAAAAATTATAGATACATTTGAGACGTATCAGTTGCCATCAAGGGTGAAAAGATGGGGGTTTTATCATTTGTTTGAGATTATCCCTCTACATCATGTCATCTTGCTTAAGGCGTTACTCTGTTCTTATGGCTTTAATACACTAGATGCATGCTGGATAGCTGTCGACATATGGAGTAATAGTAGTAGATGCAGACAGTATCGGTCTACTTGTTTTGGACGTGATGCCTATAGAAATAATCATTGCATAGATATCGTCACGACTTTGCGCGGTTCTATCAATTGCTCGATAGTAATTTGTTCACCCAGCGTCTACTTTCTTTCATGAGAGAAGACACTAGTAAACACTACGGCCCCCGGGTCTATTCACATCCATCGTTTACATCTCCGCTTTTACTTTGCTTTGTTACTTCATTGCTTTCAGTTCTCACTTGGCAAACAATCTATAAGGGATTGACAACCCCTTCATAGCGTTGGGAGCAAGTTTTTGTGTTTGTGTAGGATCTTGAGATACTCCTCCACTGGATTGATACCTTGGTTCTCAAATTGAGGGAAATACTTACCACCGCTACGCTACATCACCCTTTGCGCTTCGAGGGAACACCAACACAAGGCTCCAAGGCCACAGGGGAAATCCTTTGCATACTTGCCTAGGAAGTCCCTTAAGGCGTAGCTACAGCAGAAAGATCAAGCCAAGTATTCTCCCGTCGACGTGCCTATTTCTGGCGCCGTTGGAAGGTCTTTTGTTGCAGTAGCAGAAGTATTTCTGGCGCCGTTGCCGGGGAGGAGGATCGCTTGCCGAGGAGATCAAGACAAGAGTAATCTCCCATCAACACGCCTATTTCTGGCGCCGTTGCCGGGGAGGAGGATCGCTTGCCGAGGAGATCAAGACAAGAGTAATCTCCCATCAACACGCCTATTTCTGGCGCCGTTGCCGGGGAGGAGAAATCAAGATCTATCCAAGTAGGTCTCACAAACTCTTCTCTTGCATTTACTTTTGTTGCTAGTTGCCTCTCGTTTTCCTCTCCCCCACTTCACATTTGCCGTTTTCATTCGCCTTTCTCCTTCGCCGTTTTATTTTGCCTTTGTCGTTCCCTTTCGCCCGTTCGCTCTTAGGTTTGTTTGTGAGAGACCTTTCCTCATGGCCAAACCAAACTATTTCACAAAATTGGAAGAGATTGAAACTAATGTCAAAAGTTTCATGTCTTCTCAGTTTGACCAAAATAGTTACTTCCGTAGGGAATTAAAAGAGCAATATTCCTTTTTGGTATGTTGGAATAAAGAGGTTGATGATATGGCCAATGATTTCCTTGCACTTAGTTCTCAGCTTGCTCACCTTCAAAAATTGGTGGGCCAAATTTCTGACAAGCAGGCTACCTTAGTCAATAAGATGGAAGCTAAACCTGAAATTTGTGATGCAAATCACGAAGATCTTAAAGTGCTTGGTGTGTCTCCTCTTGAATCTTTGTTTTCGCGTGTCAAACCTACTTATGGAGGGGCTGGATATGAATCCACTTTGGTTGAAAAACGCCCTAATGATTCGGAGTCCACCTATCTTGATGATAAAGGTGTGGAGAGTGGAGTAGAAGAAGTCAAAATTTTGGGTAGTAATGAAACTCCCACTTTGGATTTCAAGGAATTCAATTATGATAATTGCTCCTTGTTTGAATGCATTTCTTTGATGCAATCCATTGCAAACTCTCCACATGCTTATATCCAAAGCAAAGCCTTTACCGCGCATATCGTAGATGCTATGATGAAATCTCATGAAGAGAAGATCGAACTAGAAGTCTCTATACCTAGAAAACTTCATGATGAGTGGGAACCTACTATCAAAATCAAGAGCAAAAACTATGAGTGCAATGCTTTGTGTGATTTGGGTGCTAGTGTTTCCGCGATTCCAAAGTCTTTATGTGATATTCTTGGTTTTCATGAGATTGAAGAGTGTTCTCTTAATTTGCATCTTGCGGATTCTACTGTCAAGAAACCCATGGGGAGGATCGATGATGTTCTTATTGTTGCAAATAAGAACTATGTACCCGTGGATTTCATTGTACTTGACATAGATTGCAATCCTTCATGTCCCATTATTCTTGGTAGACCTTTCCCAAGGACTATTGGTGCTATCATCGATATGAAGGAAGGGAATATTAGATTTCAATTTCCTTTAAATAAGGGCATGGAGCACTTTCCTAGAAAGAAGATAAGATTGCCTTATGAATCTATGATGAGGGCTACCTATGGTTTGAGCACCAAAGATCACTATACGTGATTCCATCAATTTCGCCTAGCTAAGGCGTTAAACAAAAGCGCTTGTTGGGAGGCAACCCAACGAATCTATCATTTTTTCTTTCTGTTTTGTGTTTCCACACTTTCATAATTCTGTTATGATTTTTTTTTGTGTTTCTTTTTGCGTTTGTGCCAAATAAAACCATTATGATTAGTCTTGGGGATGATCGTTTGGTCATGCTGGAAAAGACAGAAACTTTCTGCTAACGAAAAGAATTTTCATTTTTCTCTGTAAGAGATTTTGAGTTGATTTTTGTTGCTGCTGATTGATACGCAAATTCTTCAGACTGTCGTAATTGTTCAGAATTTTTTAAGTACCATAGGTATACGAAATATACATATTGCTACAGACTGGTCTGCTGTTAACAGATTCTGTTTTTTTTTTGTTGGTTGCTTATTTTGATGAAACTATGGATAGTATCGGGGGCTATTAGCCATGGAAGATTTAAATTACAGTAACCCAACATCAGCACAAGTAGAATTTAAGTTTTCTACAGTACCTAAGGAAGTGGTGGTTTGCTTTCTTGTACTAATGTTATCATGAGTTTCTGTTTAAGTTTCGTGTTGTGAAGTTTTCATTTTTTGGGTAAAGTTCTTATGGACAAAGAGATAAAGAGTGGCAAGAGCTCAAGCTTGGGGATGCCCAACGCACCCCAAGAGATACAAGGAAGCCGTAAAAGCCTAAGCTTGGGGATGCCCCAGGAAGGCATCCCCTCTCTCGTCTTTAATCCATCGGCAACGTTACTTGGGGCTATATTTTTATTCACCACATATTATGTGTTTTTGCTTGGAGCGTCTTTAATATAGGAGTCTTTTATTTTTGTTGGGTCACAATCATCCTTGCTGCACACCTAGAGAGAGATACATGCACACACCGTGATTTTGTCGAGCTTCACTTATATCTTTTGATAGACAATTCAGCTCACATGTACTTCACTTATATCTTTGGAGCTAGATACTTTTGCTCTATGTGCTTCACTTATATCTTTTAGAGTGCAGCGGTGCATGGCTTGGTAGTTGATCTATGCTTTGAAAAGTAGGCTCAAAAGGGGTAGTTATCCAAAGGGATACGAAAACTTCCACCTTCATGTGTATTGAATAGTTAGAGAAGTTTGATTCATCTCAATTAGTTTTGAGTTGTGGTTATGGTAATATTGAAGTCATGCTAGTAAGGTGTTGTGGATCTAGAAATACTTGTGTTGAAGTTAGTGATTCCCATAGCATGCACGTATGGTGAACCGCTATGTGATGAAATCTGAGAAGGATTGGTCTATTGATTGTCATCCTTTGCGTGATGTTCGGGATCTCGCGATGGTTTATACCTACCAACCCTTCCCCTAGGAGTATGCGTTGAATGCTTTGTTTCGATTACAAATAAAACTTTTGCAACAAGTATATGAGTTCTTCATGACTAATATTGAGTCCATGCTTTAGATGCACTTTCACCTTCCACCATCACTATCTTCTTAGTGCCGTGCAACTTTCGCCGGTGCACAAAACCCACCATTAGCCTCCCTCAAAACAGCAACCATACCTATCTACTATGGCTTTTTCAAAGCCATTCCGAGATATATTCCCATGCAACTAACACCATGACATGTGCCACCACGTCTACATTGCCATTGCATGATCGTAAGATAGCTAGCATGATGTTTCCATTGATGTCTATGCCATGCTAGATCATTGCCACGGTACACAATCGAAGGCATTCCATATAGAGTCATCATTACTCTAAGTTTTGAGTTGAAAGTGTGATGATCATCATTAATGGAGCATTGTCCCATGTGAGGAAATAAATTAGGCCAAAGAAGACCACCAAAAAAAGAAAAAAAAATAGGCCAAAAAGCCCACCAAAATAAAAAAAATGAGAGAAAAAGAGAGAAGGGACAATGCTACCACTTTTTCCACACTTGTGCATATTAAGCACCATGATCTTCATGATTGAGAGTCTCTCGTTTTGTCACCACCATATAGCTAGTGGGAAATTTTCATTATATAACTTGGCTTGTATATTCCAATGATACGCTTCCTCAAAATTGCCTTAGGTCTTCGTGAGCAAGCAAGTTGGATGCACACCCACTAGTTTTCTTTAAGAGCTTTCACATACTCGTAGCTCTAGTGCATCAATTGTATGGCAATCCCTACTCATTAACATTGATATCTATTGATGAGCATCTCCACAGGTCATTGATATGCCTAGTTAATGTGACTATCTTCTCCTTTTTGTCTTGCAACCTCCACTACATTCCACACCATCTATAGTGTTATAACCATGGCTCACGCTCATGTATTGCGTGAGAGTTGAAAAGGTTTGAGAAAGTAAAGGTGTGAAACAATTACTTGGCTAATACCGGGGTTGTGCATGATTTAAATTCGTTGTGCAATGATGATAGAGCATAGCCAGACTATATGCTTTTGTAGGGATAACGTTCTTTTGGCCTTGTTATTTTGAAAGTTCATGATTACTTTGCTAGTTTGCTTGAATTATTATTGTTTCCACGTCAATAGCAAACTGTT
The DNA here is from genome assembly GCF_904849725.1 of Hordeum vulgare subsp. vulgare. Lineage (NCBI taxonomy): Eukaryota > Viridiplantae > Streptophyta > Magnoliopsida > Poales > Poaceae > Hordeum > Hordeum vulgare. The sequence continues at coordinate 498,676,151 of NC_058524.1, read as the reverse complement.
GTTTTGAATCTAATGGATCTGAACATTCACGTCACATAAGAGGAATTACAAAGGACACCTATGCTAGGTAGCATGAAAGCATCAAAAATTCATTCTTATCACTTCCCTACTCGAGGACGAGCAGGAGTTAAGCTTGGGGATGATTGGTACGTCTCAAACGTATCTATAATTTTTTATGGTTTCACGCTGTTAGCTTGTCTTCTTTCGTTGTTTTATGTACCTTTTATAGCTTTTTTGGGACTAACTTATTAATTCAGTGCCAAGTGTCAGTACCTGTTTTTTCATGTTTTTGACTCTTTTCAGATCTGATTTTGGAACGGAGTCCAAACGAAAGAAAAACCCCGAAATGATTTTTTTCCCGAAAGGAAGAAGATCAGGGGGCCTTTGGGCCAAGCCAGGTGGGCTCCAGGGAGCCCACAAGCCCCCACTCCGCCACCAGGGGAGGCGGCGGTGGGCAAGCTTGTGGCCTCCCTGGCCGCCCCTTGACCTAGATCTTTGGCCTATAAATTCCCAAATATTACGCAAAAAATCACGGGACCTCGAAAATACTTTTCCGCCGCCTCAAGCTTCCGTTTCCGCGAGATCTCATCTGGAGACCCTTCCCGGCGCCCTGCCGGAGGGGACTTTGGAGTTGGAGGGCTTCTTCATCATCATCACCGCCCCTCCAATGACTCGTGAGTAGTTCACTTCAGACCTACGGGTCCGTAGTTAGTAGCTAGATGGCTTCTTGTCTCTCTTGGATCTTCAATACAAAGTTCTCCATGATCTTCATGGAGATCTATCCGATGTAATCTTCTTTGGCGGCGTGTTTGTCGAGATCCGATGAATTGTGGATTTGTGATCAGATTATCTGTGATATATATTTGAGTCTTTGTTGATTTCTTATATGCATGATTTGATATCCTTGTAAGTCTCTCCGAGTCTTGGGTTTTGTTTGGCCAACTAGATCTATGATTCTTGCAATGGGAGAAGTGCTTGGTTTTGGGTTCTGCCATGTGGTGACCTTTCCCAGTGACAGCAGGGGCAGCAAGGCACACATGAAGTAGTTGCCATCAAGGGTAAAAGGATGGGGGTTTTATCATTGGTTTGAGATTATCCCTCTACATCATGTCATCTTGCTTAAGGCGTTACTCTGTTCTTATGGACTTAATACACTAAATGCATGCTGGATAGCGGTCGACGTGTGGAGTAATAGTAGTAGATGCAGACAGTATCGGTCTACTTGTTTTGGACGCGATGCCTATAGAAATAATCATTGCATAGATATCGTCACGACTTTGCGCGGTTCTATCAATTGCTCGACAGTAATTTGTTCACCCACCGTCTACTTGCTTTCATGAGAGAAGCCACTAGTAAACACTACGGCCCCCGGGTCTATTTACATCCATCGTTTACATCTCCGCTTTTACTTTGCTTTGTTACTTCGTTGCTTTGAGTTCTCACTTGGCAAACAATCTATAAGGGATTGACAACCCCTTCATAGCGTTGGCAGCAAGTTTTTGTGTTTGTGCAGGATCTTGAGATACTCCTCCACTAGATTGATACCTTGGTTCTCAAACTGAGGGAAATACTTACCACCGCTATGCTACATCACCCTTTCCACTTCGAGGGAACACCAACGCAAGGCTCCAAGGCCACGGGGGAAATCCTTTGCATACTTGCCTAGGAAGTCCCTTAAGGCGTAACCGCAGCAGAAAGATCAAGCCAAGTATTCTCCCGTCGACGTGCCTATTTCTGGCGCCGTTGGAAGGTCTTTTGTTGCAGTAGCAGATAGCGGTCGACGTGTGGACTAATAGTAGTAGATGCAGAAAGTATCGGTCTACTTGTTTTGGACGTGATGCCTATAGATATAATCATTTCCATAGATATCGTCATGACCTTGCGCGGTTCTATCAATTGCTCGACAGTAATTTGTTCACCCACCGTCAACTTGCTTTCCTGAGAGAAGCCACTAGTAAATACTACGGCCCCCGGGTCTATTCACATCTATCGTTTTCACCTCCGCTTTTACTTTGCTTTGTTACTTTGTTGCTTTCAGTTCTCACTTTGCGAACAATCTATAAGGGATTGACAACCCCTTCATAGCGTTGGGAGCAGGTTCTTTGTGTTTTTGCAGGCACTTGTGATACTCCTTCACTGGATCGATACCTTGATTCTCAAAACTGAGGGAAATACTTACCACCGCTGCGCTACATCACCCTTTCCGCTTCGAGGGAACACCAACGCAAGGCTCCAAGGCCACGGGGAAATCCTTTGCATATTTGCCTAGGAAGTCCCTAAAGGCGTAGCCGTAGCAGAAGGATTCCTGGTGCCGTTGCTGAGGAGAATCAAGATAAGAATAGTCTCCCGTCAGCACGTGTTTCTGGCGTCGTTGGAAGGTCTTTTGTTGCAGTAGCACCTCCCAACAAGCGCTATTGTTTAACGCCCTTAGCTAGGCATAAGGCGATAGAATCAAGTATCGTCGGCTTTAGTGCTCAAACCATAAGTAGCCCTCATCATGGATTCATAAGGCAATCTTATTTTCTTTCTAGGAAAGTGTTCCATGCCCTTCACTAGTGGAAAACGGGCCTTTGGCCGGGACCCTTTAGTCCCGGCCTGCCTCTGGGCCGGGACTAAAGGCCCCGCCACGTCGCCCCAAATCGCAATGCCTCCCTCGAGGCTTTAGTCCCGGCCCGTAAGGAGCCTTTAGTCCCGGTTCATCTCCCAAACCGGGACTAAAGGGCTACGCGGTGTGCAGCCCGCATGTGCGCCACCTTTAGTCCCGGTTTGTGTCTCAAACCGGGACTAAAGTCCTCTGCCTACATATAGCACAGCCCCCCTCTCCCCTCTTCCTTGCATTTTTCTTGGATGGAGGATTGTGGGTGTGTGCTAGCTCTCCACTTTTTTTTTATGCACTAGAGGTGTTTGTTGAAATGTGTGTTAGAGCGATGCCGCTTCAGTTCACCGAACACAACTACGATATGAGATGCCTGAGCCACGCTTAAACCTCTTCCTCTTTATTTCTACTTATTCTAAAAGGTTAGAAACTATATTTCCTCGTTTAGACCGTGCGGTACTAATTTTTAGGATCATGATTGTATTTGATATACTGTCGTATAACACAGATGAGCCATCCATGGATGTACGATGATCGACGCACAGCCGCTTACAGAGAAGGCGTGCATTCTTTTCGAGATGCAGCCGATGCGAACAAGCATGGTGGTGGCTATATGTTTTGTCCATGTGTTGAATGTCGGAATGAGAAGGATTACACTTCCTCAAGAGTCATTCAGAGCCACCTGCTTCGGTCCGGTTTTATGTCGGGCTATAATGTTTGGACCAAGCACGGATAAAGAGGGGTTATGATGGAAGATGACGATGAAGAAGAAGAGAACGATGATGACAACTACCGATCTATGTTCCCTGAGTATGCTGATACCGCAATGGAAGACAATGAATAAGAAGATCAGGATGAAGAACGGGAACCAGATGAGCCCGCTGATGATCTTGGTCGGGTCATTTCTGATGCACGGCGAGGTTGCGACACAGAAAAGGAGAGGTTGCAGTTCGAGCAGATGTTACAGGACCACAACAAATTGTTGTACCCAACTTGTGAAGATGGCCACAAGAAGCTGGGTAGCACACTGGAATTGCTGAAGTGGAAGGCAGAGACCGGTGTGACTGACTCGTCATTCGAAAAGTTGCTGGTACTGATGAAGAAGATGCTTCCAAGAAAGAACATAATTGCCCGCCAGCACGTACGAAGCAAAGAAGCTTGTCTGCCCTCTAGGATTAGACGTGCAGAAGATACATGCATGCCCTAATGACTGCATCCTCTACCGCGGTGAGAAGTACGAGAATATGGATAAATGCCCGGTATGCACTGCATTGCGGTATAAGATCAGAAAAGATGACCCTGGTGATATTGAGGGCGAGCCACCCAGGAAGAGGGTTCCTGCCGAGGTGATGTGGTATGCTCCTATAATACCACGGTTGAAACGTCTGTTCAGAAATAAAGATCATGCGAAGTTGTTGCGATGGCACATGGAAGATCGTATGAAAGACGATAAGTTGAGGCACACCGCTGATGGTCGGCAGTGGAGAAAAATCGAGAGAGAGTTCCCGAGATTTGCAGCTGACGCAAGGAACTTATGGTTAGGTCTGAGTACAAATGGCATTAATCCTTTTGGGGAGCAGAGTTGGAGTCACAGCACCTGGCCCGTTACTCTATGTATCTACAACCTTCCTCCTTGGTTGTGCATGAAGCGGAAGTTCATTATGATGCCAGTGCTTATCCAAGGTCCAAAGCAACCCGACAACGATATTGATGTGTACCTAAGGCCATTAGTTGATGAAATTTTACAGCTGTGGGCCGAACCAGGTGTACGTGTGTGGGACGAGCACAAACAAGAGGAATTTGACCTTCGAGCATTGCTTTTCGTAACCATCAATGATTGGCCTGCTCTTAGTAACATTTCAGGACAGTCAAACAAGGGATACAATGCATGCACGCACTATTTGGATCAGACAGAAAGTATATATCTGGACAAATGCAGGAAGAATGTGTACCCGTACAATCGTCGTTTTCTTCCGCCCAAGCATCCCTTAAAGAAAAAAGGCAAGCATTTCAATGGCAAGGTAGAACCCCGGGGGAAGCCTGTCATCCGTACTGGTGCTGAAGTATTTGATATGATCAAAGATTTAATAGTAATCTTTGGAAAGGGTCCTGGCAGCCAACCTGTTCCTAACGGCCCTGATAAGCGTGTACCCATGTGGAAGAAGAAATCTATATTTTGGGAGGTGCCCTACTGGTAAGTCCATGAGGTCCGCTCGGCAATCGACGTGATGCACCTGATGAAGAATCTCTGCGTGAATATTCTAGGCTTCCTGGGCTTGTATGGGAAGTCAAAAGATACACCGGAAGCACGGGAGGACCAGGAAAGTCATAAAGGAAGAGATGGCATGCATCCAGGGCAGTTTCAAGGGCGTGCCAGCTACGCTCTTACTAAGGAAGAGAAGGAAATCTTCTTTGAAGTCCTTTTCAGTATCAAGGTCCCGACTGGCTTCTCGTCGAATATAAAGGGAATCATAAATATGAAAGACAAAAAATTCCAAAACCTAAAGTCTCATGACTGCCACGTGCTTATGACGCAATTGCTTCCGGTTGCATTGAGGGGAATTCTACCGAAAAATGTTCGCCTGGCAATTGTGAAGGTATGTGCATTCCTCAATGCAATTTCTCAGAAGGTAATCGATCGAGAAAGTCTATCACGGTTACAGATTGATGTGGTCCAATGTCTGGTCAGCTTTGAGTTGTTGTTCCTGCCATCCTTCTTCAATATAATGACACACCTCCTAGTTCACCTAGTCGAAGAGATTAGAATTCTCGGTCCTTTGTTTCTACACAATATGTTCCCCTTCGAGAGGTTCATGGGAGTCTTAAATAAATATGTTCGTAACCGTGCTAGGCCAGAAGGAAGCATCTCCAAGGGCTATGGAACAGAGGAGGTCATTGAGTTTTGTGTGGACTTCCTTCCTGACCTTAAGCCGATTGGTGTTCCTGAATCTCGGTATGAGGGTAGGCTGACAGGAAAAGGCACACTAGGAAGGAAAGCAAAAGTATGTATGGACGGGTATTCTTTCTCTCAAGCACACTACACGGTTCTACACAATTCCACCGTGGTGGCTCCGTATATCGTGAGACACAAGAATATTCTACGCTCCGAAAACCCGGGGAAGGCTGACTCTTGGATTAAAGGGGAACACGAGAAGACTTTCGGCAGTTCGTTGCAGACACATCTCATGAATGACGACACCGTTGGAGATCAGCTGTATTGTTTGGCCAGGCCACCATCTTTGACTATATGTACTTTCCAAGGGTATGAGATAAATGGGAATACATTTTACACGGTTGCCCAAGATAAAAAGAGCACCAACCAAAATAGTGGTGTCCGTGCAACAGACGAGAATGGGCACTGTTTGGAAACATATTACGGGTACATAGAGGAGATATGGGAACTTGACTATGGACCTACTTTTAAGATCCCTTTGTTTCGGTGCAAATGGGTGAAGCTGACAGGAGGCGGGGTAGTTGTAGACCAAAAGTACGGCATGACAACAGTGGATCTCAACAATCTTGCATACATGGACGAACCATTTGTCCTAGCCAATGATGTCGCTCAGGTTTTCTGTGTGAATGGACATGTCTACAACAACGAGAAAAAGAAATCAGCAAAAGAAGATATCGTGCGATGACCCAAAACGCCACATAGTTCTTTCAGGGAAAAGAAACATCGTGGGAGTAGATGACAAGACAGACATGTCAGAAGATTATAATAAGTTTCATGAAATTCCGCCCTTCAAAGTGAAAACTGACCCAAGCATCCTACTGAATGATGAAGATTCTCCATGACTACGACCCAGAAGAAAACACAAATAATAGATAGGAATATTGGTGCAATAATGTAATAATGTATTAAACCTTTTATGTAATGCATGTATGGAATGTACTAAATTTCAAACACTTTTCATTTTCATAGTTTTGTCAAATTCTCAAATACGCAAAAAGAATTTTAATAAACCTTTGTAAGAGATGAGTTCTCGTTCGAAACCCTGATACTTCGAGACAGATTGTCCGTTTTGTACACGAAGTGCATCCAGTTTTTGTCGTAGCCCTCTCAAGTTTTTAACAAATGCTATGTGGGTGAAATGATGATAGCATGCCAACTTTCAACATTTTCGGAGTTCATTTGTAGTGCTTTTCAATTTCAGGGTCAACTAGCTCAAAAAAAATAAGTAAATGCACGAAGAATACCAAATGAATTCAGAAATTGTTGAAATTTTGTGATGTGCCTTTGAATGGTGCATTTTGAACACACAAAAAGTATGGAGTTCAAATAAGTTCAAAAAAATGAAATCCCTTTGTAAGAGATGAGTTCTCGTTCGAAACCCTGATACTTCGAGAGAGATTGTCCGTTTTGTACACGAAGTGCATCCAGTTTTTGTCGTAACCCTCTCAACTTTTTAACACATGCTATGTGGGTGAAATTATGATAGAATGCCAACTTTCAACATTTTCAGAGTTCATTTGTAGTGCTTTTCAATTTCAGGGTCAACTAGCTCAAAAAAAATAAGTAAATGCACGAAGAATACCAAATGAACTCTAAAATTGTTGAAATTTTGTGATGTGCCTTTTAATGGTGCATTTTGAACACACAAAAAGTATGGAGTTTAAATAAGTTCAAAAAAATGAAATCCCTTTGTAAGAGATGAGTTCTCCTTCGAAACCTTGATACTTCGAGAGAGATTGTCCGTTTTGTACACGAAGTGCATCCAGTTTTTGCCATATCCCTCTCAACTTTTTAACACATTCTATGTGGGTGAAATTATGATAGCATGCCAACTTTCAACATTTTCAGAGTTCATTTGTAGTGCTTTTCAATTTCAGGGTCAACTAGCTCAAAACAAATAAGTAAATGCACGAAGAATACCAAATGAAGTCAGAAATTGTTGAAATTTTGTGATGTGCCTTTGAATGGTGCATTTTGAACATACAAAAAGTATGGAGTTCAAATAAGTTCAAAAATATGAAATCCCTTTGTAAGAGATGAGTTCTCGTTCGAAACCCTGATACTTCGAGAGAGATTGTCCGTTTTGTACACGAAGTGCATCCAGTTTTTATCGTAGCCCTCTCAACTTTTTAACACATGCTATGTGGGTGAAATGATGATAGCATGCCAACTTTCAACATTTTCAGAGTTCATTTGTAGTGCTTTTCAATTTCAGGGTCAACTAGCTCAAAAAAAATAAGTAAATGCACGAAGAATACCAAATGAAGTCAGAAATTGTTGAAATTTTGTGATGTGCCTTTGAATGGTGCATTTTGAACACACAAAAATTATGGAGTTCAAATAAGTTCAAAAAAATGAAATCCCTTTGTAAGAAATGAGTTCTCGTTCGAAACCTTGATACTTCGAGAGAGATTGTCCGTTTTGTACACGAAGTGCATCTAGTTTTTGTCGTAGCCCTCCCAACTTTTTAACACATGCTATGTGGGTGAAATGATGATAGCATGCCAACTTTCAACATTTTCAGAGTTCATTTGTAGTGCTTTTCAATTTCAGGGTCAACTAGCTCAAAAAAAATAAGTAAATGCACGAAGAATACCAAATGAAGTGAGAAATTGTTGAAACACTTTTCAAACACTTTTCAATTTCAAACACTTTTCATTATCATAGTTTTGTCAAATTCTCAAATATGCAAAAAGAATTGTAATAAACATAGTTTTTAATTGAAAATAACAAAATAGTTAATAGTTTGGATAGTCAAAATAATTACTTTTGAAAATAGAAAATAGTTTTGAATTATTTATTCAATTTCAAACACTTTTCATTATCATAGTTTTGTCAAATTCTCAGATATGCAAAAAGAATTTTAATAAACATAGTTTTTAATTGAAAATAACAAAATAGTTAATAGTTTGGATAGTCAAAATAATTAATTTTAAAAATAGAAAAAAATTGAAACTATATGAGAATTTATAGAGAAAATTCAGCCTAAATTCAAAGTGACCTCACTTTGAATTCAGGTTGAATTTTCTCCATAATTTCGAATATAGTTTCAATTTTCAAATTTAGAGTGAGTTTAGGCCCGTAAGCCTGCTTCAGAGAGGAGCTCGATGGAGTAGCTGCGACGGGGCTTATAAACAAGTGTTAGTACCCCTCGCTGGGCGAGGTGGGACTAAACTTATCGTGCAGCCGAGGAGGGGCTTTAGTCCCGGGTGGAGCCACGACCCGGGACTAAAGCCCCTTGCCTGCCGCCTGCCGAGGAGGGGCTTTAGTCCCGGTGCGTGGCTCCAACCGGGACTAAAGACCCCCTTTAGTCCCGGTTGGAGCCCCGCACGGGGACTAAAGGCCCCTGCTTCCCGCCTTTTGGTCTGCCGAAAAAGGGCCTTTAGTCCCGGGTCGTAGCTCCACCCGGGACTAAAGGGGGTCTTTAGTCCTGGTTCGAGCCCCGAACCGGGACTAAAGATCCACCTATATAAGCGGGAGTTCGAAAAATTCCAACCCAAATCGTTCGTTTCTCTTCTTCTTCTTCTTGTTCTCCTGCCCGGCGCGGCACACCGACGACCTCGACGGCACCGTCAGGCTGCCCGCCGTCCTCCTCGCCCCCGCGTGCCGTCCTCCTCGCCGTCGCTGTCGTCCTCCTTGCCACCGCCGTCCTCCTCGCCGCGCGCCTCCCTCCTTGCCGCGCGCCGCCGTCCTCCTCGCCGCGCGCCGTTGACACCTCCGGTCGGTAAGCCCCCCGCCCCCTCCTCCCCAACACTCCGGCCAGTAGAAGAAAATAAGAAAAGAAGAAAAAGGAGAAGAAAAGAAGAAAAAGGGAAGAAAGGAAGAAAAAGGAGAAGAAAGGAATAAAAAGGAGAAGAAAGGAAGAAAAAGGAGAAGAAAGGAAGAAAAAGGAGAAGAAAAGAAGAAAAAGGGAAGGAGAAGAAAAGAAGAAAAAGGAGAAGAAAATAAGAAAAAGGAGAAGAAAAGAAGAAAAAGGGAAGAAAGGAAGAAAAAGGAGAAGAAAGGAAGAAAAAGGAGAAGAAAGGAAGAAAAAGGAGAAGAAAAGAAGAAAAAGGAGAAGAAAAGAAGAAAAAGGGAAGAAAAGAAGAAAAAGAAAAAGATTTTTTTGTCATTTAATTCCAAATGTTATTAGTTTTGTGCTAGATTATTTGGGTTAGTAATATTTAGAATTAGGTTAGGGTTACAAGAAGAAGAAATATGAACAAAAATAAGAAAATAAGATTAGGAAAAAGGAAAATAAGAAGAGGAGGAGAAGAAAAGAAGAAAAAGGAGAATAAGAAGAGGAGGAGAGGAGAAGAAGAGGAAAAATAGAAGAAGAGGAGAAGTAGAAGAAGAGAAAAAATTAGAAGTGGAGGAAAGGAGAAGTAGAAGAAGAGGAGAGGAGAAGTAGCAGAAGAAGAGGAGAAATAGAAGTAGAAGAAGAGGAGAAATAGAAGAAGAGGAAAAATTAGGTTAGGGTTACAAGAAGAAGAAATATATTTTTTTGTCATTTAATTTTGCTATTGTATAGTGTATATGCTTAAGTGTTAATAGTGTTTCTTAGATTATTGCTTAATTTTGCTATTGTATATGCTTAAGTGTTAATAGTTTAATTTTGCTATTGTATAGGCTTAAGTGTTAATAGTTTATTTTTAGCAAGAAAATTAATAGAACTAGTTTATTTTTTTTAGTTCATTTTACGATGCCTATCCCGCATCCTCGTCGTCGACTCGGCGGAGGACACCTGCTTGATCAGAGGGGCCCTGTCCGGGACTAGGCTCCGCCCGGCTGGTATTGGGAGGTGCTACCTTCCGGGGCCGTAGGTTGGTGAGGAGCCAGCCCGTTGTTGACCAAATCCTTGTTTGGTGGCGGTCGCGTGGGCCAGTGATGGTGCCGAGGCTTCCGGACACCGCGGAGGTGGTACGTCACCGTGTCAGCGAGGAGGATGAGCACGTCCGTCGCTACATGGTTGTGTTGGAGGGCAGGTTCGAGCATACCTGGCAGGTTCTTCGGGGATCTCACTGGAGCTATGATTATGTGATGGTTCCTTCTCTTTGGGTGTCCACCGCCCACGACGATACCCGTCGGGCGCTACGGTTCTAGATGTATCAGTGATGCTATATGTATGATAGTATTCGAGGAGTATTAGTGATAATATTCGACGATGTACGAGCAAAAGAGATGATGTATTTGCTTATAATTGAATGCATGCTAATTTGAATACTACTTTATTTTACGATTTGGTTTTGCTTATTGAATGCTCAAATTGGAAAAGTACTCCTACTTTGAATACTATGCAGAAATCTAGGAGTCCCGGGTGGAGCCACGACCCGGTACTAAAGTTGTTTTGGAACGGAGTTCGTGATAGAATAATGTGACATATAGAAGGGTAGATGAGATCAGGAAAAATAGGATCATTTTCTACACATCTAGAATGTCTCCATTTTGTTAAATCCTTAAAGGTTAAGAGAATCCGTTAGACATATTTTAGAGTTTAGGTTCTAGCCAAGACCCGGGACTAAAGGTCCTCCTATATAAAATGACACTTCGAAGTTTCCAACCCCTCTTATATAGTTTGTTAGTTTATTAGTTAATCAAATGTCTGTTTTTTGTAGAACTATGGATCCACATATCAGGAACCTCGAAGAGGAAGAACTTCTCGAAGATATAAGCAAAGACGGCCCCGACGTTGAACCAGCTGAATCTCCGTCGTCATATCTAAACCCCTCCGGATATGGAATGGAGGTCGACCGACACGAAGATGAAGCCGATGGGGCAGGAGATAGGTCCAATGACGGAGAAGGTGATAGCTCCACTGATGGAGAAGCCGGTGGAGAATCCGGTGAAGAAATAATAATGTCCGGCGAGGTATACATATGAAGTTCGACAATCACTTGTAATATGTGAAAATTATTGGAGATAGCTCTATATTGTATACACATACATTCATTTGATGAATGTTTCTCCCTCTTAGGCCTCCACATCGAGCAAAGCTACGAAATGAGGCCCGACTAGAAAGTTGGATGCACAGACGCATTACACCTTTGAGGTGATATTGCCTACGGGCGAACCCAAGCTTCCTAAGAATGCTGCTGACACATTCAAGAAGCAATGCGGAGTTCTCGTTAGGGATCACGTCCCGATCAACGTTCGGGAGTGGAACAAGCGCAAAGGGGCAGCCAATAGTGACTATGTCGCCGAAAGGTACAAAGATAATCTTTGGAATGATCTCATGTCACATTTCAACCTGCCAGAATGTGAGAATGAAGACGCCGCAGACAAACTGAGGGCCAAAGTCAAGCAGTGGACTCTAAAGAAGATGGTCGAACTGTTCCGTAGCTGGAAGAAGAAGCTATGGAAAAACTATCTGAAGACAAAGAAAGTGCCAGTATTCGAGGGGTATCTAGCCAAGCAGGCGAATCACTGGAAGGCATTTCAAGAGTACAAGGAGTCAGAAGATGCCCAGGCATTATCATAAAAGAACAAGATAAATGCCGACAAGAAGAAATATCACCACAAGCTGGGGCCAGGGGGCTATGAGACTGCCATCCCAAAGTGGGATAAGAAAGAGCAAGATCTGCTAACTAAAGGCATCATACCTGAACCACTCCGTGATGAGTGGGAATTGAGAGCAAGAAATTGGTTCCTTGCGCATGGTGGTTCATACGACGAAGAAACAGGGGACCTCATCTGAAGTGACGGTCTTAGGATACCAAGGGAGAATTGGAAAAGGATAGTGAAAGAAATTAAGGAGGGAAAAAGAAAGTTCACTGCAGATAGAGAGAAAGATTTGCTCACACTGGTCCTCGGCAATGACGAACATGGAGGACGAACGCGAGGCTTCGGTCCTTCTTACCCATGGTGGCTTGGGTTTTCCAGAGACCAAGACACTTACAGAAGCCGAGAGAGAGCAAAGAAGCGGCAGCAGGATGAGGAGAATGACAAGTTCAACCAGTTGCTTGCCAGGATTAACGAGCAACAGAAGCAGATTGATGAGCTTAGAGGAGTAGCGCGCCAGGAAGATCCTGCATTTGATATTACCGGCGCCCCATCTAAGCGGAAAAGCAGCATGGCTGAATCTGAGGCCCCGCCCGACGATGCACGAAGAATGATAGAGGGCGGTCCCGGCTACCCCGTGGATGGAATCAAGGAGTCAACATCATGTGAACTCCATCAGAAATTCAAGAACATATCCATGAAGGTGGCCGTCGGACAAGCTTTACCTTCTGGCCCTGATGCACGCTGGCATGGCCATGAGATTCCAGCTGGCTTTGCTAAAGTCGGGGTGGATGAAATCATGGCGGGGTTTCATGATATGGAGCTCGACATAGCTGGACTCGAAGATGAGAGGACACTCGGAGAAGTACTGGGTGGAGTCATCCTGTGGGACAAGAACTACATCAAGCTTCCAGGCTCGGCCCCAAGGACAACACCGCCTCCGAGTCGTCGCAGGTCACCTACACCTCCATTACCTCCAAGCCCGCCACATGACGTCGGCCAGCACAACCCGAGTCCATCTCGATCACCGCCGCCGGACTTGGGTCGTCCGTCTCCGCCGCCGCCCACTCCGGATACTAAGCGGAAGCGTGCCAGCAAGAACGCTCCACCGACGATTTCTAAGCGACGGAGCCCCCCAAAGCGCAAATTGTCGCCCCTCCCAATGGTACCTCATGCTAATCTTCCTATCAGACCTTATGATCATACCCCCGAGGAAAACGCCGGGATAGCAAAGGAACATCATGATGCGCATATGAAAAAGAAGGAACCCGAGCCCCGCCCGGAATACACCGAGAAGCAAATAGCATTTGCAAAATACTTCACGAACCTTCCATCACAGTATGACTTACACCATAAGCCTGATGACTATACACGCACATTGCAGAAGGAAGTGAAAAAGAGCAGATCACGTGCAAGTGCAAGTGGGAGAAAATCAAGTTCAACTACAAGCAAGAAAAAATCAGACGTTCCTCAGCTTGGACAACAGGCCAAACAGTCAATCCCACCCCTCAGGGTGTTACGCGAGAATGTCCCCCCTCCGGTGCAGGGGCAAGATTTGGAATTAGCAAAGAAGTGGGCAGATGAATGGGGTATCCCGGTTGAAGACATTCTAGCTTCCCAAGACGACAGGTTACCCAAGGCTGTAGTAGCCCCTAAGCCACAGTTTGTCATGGGAGCGCCTTTGGTCAGCAAAGATGATCTCCCAACAAATATGTGTTACTTGCATACATGGTACTTAAGTGAACCAAAGAATGGGAGAACGATGATCGTGGTGAGTGTCCCACGGGAGTACTACGGCCGCCCCGAAGAAATCCATATCGACTTTGATGAACTCTTCCAGATGTACAATGGCGACGCCCTCGACAAATCGCTTATGAGTTGCTATTGTCTGTAAATTTTTCAATTCGTTGTCTACATATAACTTGTTTAGTTATTTCAATTCATTGTCTATATATAACTTGTACTCTATTATGCGGAATGAAGATTCTGGATTGTAAAAGTAAGAACATCCTAAATATTGGGTTTATTGACCCAGATAAAATACATATAGCGACGCTAACTGATAAACCCAAGGAGATGGAGGAAAACCTTCTAAGGTTTCTAACAGATCAAAATTTCTGTGACCACATACTGTTTCCATACAACTTCAGGTGAGGGTCTTTACTCTGTTGTGTCCATTCACTTATAAGTGTAATTGATAAGTTACTGACACACACACACACACACACACATATATATATATATATATATATATATATATATATATATATACATGTGCAGCTTCCATTGGATTCTGTTGGACATTCAAATTGATAATGGAAGAGTTGATGCCTTCGATCCATTATCGAGACCCTTGGAACAGTTCCAAAGCCTGCAGGACATGCTCCAAGGGTAATTTCAATCATTCTTGCGCTCTATCGGTCTCTTTCGATGATTTTCTTATATATCAATTAATGAAAAACTTAGCAAATCATTATCCTTGTCGGGCAGGGTTTGGAAGCGGTTCAAGTGCGTGACTCCCGGTATCGAGCCTGAGAAGCTGACCTTTAGAGCGGCTCAGGTAAGTAGTAGTATGATATACTTCTATTTTCAATACATTTATGATGCTAGATTATTATTTTGATTATATATATTCTATTCTCGTAAAGTGCGACCAGCAGCCACGGGGGACGCGTCTATGCGGATACTATGTTTGCGAGACCATTCGCACGTTTACCTCTGAGCACAAGGATCACAGATTCGACGTAAGCAATGAACATTCGCACCTCTATTTTTACCCGTCATTCTTTGTTATCATGATTGATATTCATATTCATCTCCTCTTCTTATATAGTACACGGCCATGAGGGAGAAGGTCCTACCAGAGCAACGCGCGATTGCTGTTGCAGAGGAGCTTGCGACCTTTCTGAGGACGGAAACTATAGATGACAAAGGACGATTTAGTGTAGCTAGGGGCCATTAGTGATGTTCGTCCATGTAATCGAATAGACGGGCTCTAGTCCCGATAATTCAGATCTCCATATAATTGTATATATGCTCGCTTGTAAGATAAGTTAATCTTATATATATATGCATAATTATTTCTATTTAGAATTATATGAAAACTAATTCCCGAACACCAAACGAGGCATCACGTTAATCTCCCGAACACCTAAACCCTAAAACCCTAAAACCCAAAAATAAACAAAATCTGAAACTCTTTAGTCCCGGTCCGTGTAACGAACCGGGACTAAAGGGCCTGCCCCTGAGGGCGCTACGAGGCGCCACGTGGAGCACCTTTAGTCCCGACTTGGAACAGGGCCGAGACTAAAGGTTAGGCCTTTAGTCCCGGTTGGTGAACCGGGACTAAAGCCCCTTACGGGCCGGGGCTAAAGGCCCCGTCCCCACTAGTGCTTCTTTAATGGAAATTGAAATATAATATTCCCTTCCTTCATATCGATAACAGCACCAATAGTCCTAAGGAAAGGTCTACCAAGAATGATGGGACATGTCGGATTGCAATCAATATCAAGCACAATGGAATCTACGGGCACATAGTTCCTATTTGAAATAATAAGAACATCATTGATCCTTCACATAGGTTTCTTAATAGTAGAATCCGCAAGATGTAAATTAAGAGAGCACTCATCAATCTCATTGAAGCCTAGAGCATCACATAAGGACTTTGGAATAGCGGAAACACTAGCACCCAAATCACACAAACCATTGCATTCATAGTTTTTAATCTTGATTTTGATAGTAGGTTCCCACTCATCATGAAGTTTTCTAGGAAAAGATATTTCCAACTCAAGTTTCTCTTCAGGAGATTTCATCATAGCATCAACGATATGATCGGTAAAAGCCTTATTTTGGCTATAACCATGTAGAGAGTTTAGCATGGATTGCATAAAGTAAATACATTCAATCAAAGATCAACTATCATAATTAAATTCCTTGAAATCCAAAGTAGTAATTTCATCACTACTCAAAGTTTTGATATCCTCTACTCCACCTTCAGTGTTTTTAGCATCAAGATAAGTGGACTCCGAATCATTGGCGTGTTTCTCAACCAAAGTGGATTCATATCCAGCCCCATCATCATTAGGATTGACATTAGAAAACAAGGATTCAATAGGCGTCACACCAAGCACTTTAAGATCTTCGTGATTCTCATCACGAGAACACGCCTTTTTAAGCCATTCATGTCTAGCACGAATTTGGGCGGTTCTTTATTTACTCTCATTCATGGAAACACGCATAGCTTTCAAAGTTTCATCCATATTAATCTTGGGAGGAGCACATCTCAATTCGAAAGCATCAATATCAAGAGACATTCTATCAACGGTCCTAGCCAAGTCATCAATTTTTAGCAAGTTTTCTTCTATGGACGCACTGAAAATCTTTTGTGAATTGATAAACTCTTTAATATTACTCTCAAGATAAGAGGGTAATTTATTGTAATTTCCATGAGCATTGTTGTAGGAATTGCCAAAGTTATTAGAGGGATTACTAGGAAAAGGCCTAGGATAAAAGTTACCTCTATAAGCATTGTTGTCGCCAAAATTATTCCTACCAGCAAAACTAACATCCAAGATCTCATTGCTATTCTCAATCAAGGAATACAAAGGCATATCATTTGGATCTAAAGGAGCACTTTTACTAGAAAACAATTGCATTAACTCATCCATCTTAGCACTCAAAGAGTTAATTTCTGCTATAGCATGCACATTTTTACTAGTAGGTGACCTTTCAGTGTGCCATTGAGAATAGTTTGTCATGATATTATCTAGGAGTTTTGTGGCTTCTCCTAGTGTGATTTCCATGAAAGTTCCACCAGAGGCGGAATCCAAGATATTTCTAGAAGCAAAATTCAAACCAGCATAGAAGATTTGTATAATCATCCAAACACTCAAGCCATGAGCGGGACAATTTCTAATCATCAATTTCATTCTCTCCCAAGATTGTGCAACATGTTCATGATCTAGTTGCTTAAAATTCATGATATCATTACGGAGAGAGATAATCTTAGCCGGTGGAAAATACTTGGAAATTTAAGCATCTTTACACTTGTTCCAAGAATCAATACTATTTTTGGGTAAAGATGAAAACCAAGTTTTTGCTCGATCTCGTAATGAGAACGGAAATAGCTTCAATTTAATCATATCATTATCCACATCTTTCTTCTTTTGCATATCGCATAACTCAATGAAGGTATTAAGATGGGATGCGGCATCTTCACTGAGAAGGCCGGAAAATTGCTCTTTCATAACAAGATTCAACAAGGCAGCATTGATTTCATATGATTCCGCACTAGTGGCGGGAGCAATCGGAGTACTAATAAAATCATTATTACTAGTATTCGAGAAGTCACACAATTTTTTGTTTTCAGTCATGGTGACTTAGCAAGCAGACAAGCACACAAGCGAACAGAAAGCGAGTGAAAGAAAGGGCAAACAAAAAAGGCAAATATTTTTGTAATTTTTTTTCAGAAGTGGGGGAGAGGAAAATGAGAGGCAAAATGCAAATAATGTAAATGCAAGAGATGAGTTTGCGAAAGTTACTTGGATAAGCTTCACTTGAATACTCCCCGGCAACGGCGCCAGAAATTCTTCTTGCTGCCTCTTGAGCTTGCGTTGGTTTTTACCTTGAAGAGGAAAGGGTGATGCACCAAAGTAGCGATAAGTATTTCCCTTAGTTTGAGAACCAAGGTATCAATACAGTAGGAGTATCAAGATGAGGCACCAATGTTCCTGCGCAAAAACAAAGAAACTTGCACCCAACGCTATAAAGGGGTTGTCAATCCCTTCATGATTATTTGCAAGGTGAGATCTGAAGGTGAAAACTGCAACAAAGTAATTTTGTAGATCTAAAAATAGGATGTGAAGTAGACCCGGGGACCATAGTGTTCACTAGAGGCTTCTCTCATGATAGCAAGTATCACGGTGGGTGAACGGATTACTGTCGAGCAATTGATAGAATCGCGCAAAGTCATGATGATATCTAAGGCAATGATCATACATATAGGCATCACGTCCGAGACAAGTAGACCGATACGTTCTGCATCTACTACTATTACTCCACACATCGACCGCTATCTAGCATGCATCTAGTGTATTGAGTTCATAACAAACAGAGTAACGCCTTAAGCAAGATGACATGATGTAGAGGGATAGATTCATGCAATATGATATAAACCCCATCTTTTTACCCTTGATGGAAACAACACGATGCGTGCCTCGCTACCCCTTCTGTCACTAGGTGAGGGCACCGCACGGTATGAACCCAAAACCAAGCACTTCTCCCATTGCAAGAATTATAGATCAAGTTGGCCAAACGAAACCCACAACTCGGAGAGAATTACAAGGATACTAAATCATGCATATAAGAGATAAGAGGAGACTCAAATAATATTCATAGATAATGTGATCATAAATCCACAATTCATCGGATCTCGACAAACACACCGCAAAAGAAAATTAGATCGGACAGATCTCCATGAAGATCATGGAGAACTTTGTATTGAAGATCCAAGAGAGAGAAGAAGCCATCTAGCTACTAGCTATGGACCCGAAGGTCTGTGGTGAACTACTCACGCATCATCGGAGAGGCAATGGTGTTGATGAAGAAGCACTCCGTGTCCGAATCCCCCTCCGGCAGGGCACCAAAACGGTCCCCGGATGGGATCTTGCTGAGACAGAAGCTTGCGGCGGCGGAAAAGTATTTTCGTGGCTCTCTTCGGAGGTTTTGGGATTTTAGAGAATTTATAGGCGAAAGAGGTAGGGCAAAGGAGCCACGTGGGGCCCACAAGCCTGCCAGGCGCCCCCCCCCCCACCCCGGCCACCGCTAGGGGGCTTGTGACCTCCCCCGAGGTCTCCTGCCTTGGTTCTCAAGTCCCCTGGGTATCTTCTGTTATGGAAAAAATCATCCCGCAGGTTTTATTCCGTTTGGACTCCGTTTAATATTCTTTTCTGAAAAAGGTCAAAAACACAGAAAAAAAACAGAAACTGGCACTTGGCACTGAGTTAATAGGTTAGTCCCAGAAAAGATATAAAATAGCATATTCATGCATATAAAACATCCAAAGTTTACAAGATAACAGCATGGAACCATCCAAAATTATAGATACGTTGGAGACGTATCATGCATCCAAACCCTTGAGCCAAGTTTCTTCCATGAGAGTCCACCATACCTACTGATACGTCTCCAACGTATCGATAATTTATGAAGTATTCATGCCTTATTCACCTATGTTTACAATACTTGTATATGGTCTTCATGCACTTTGCATGATTTATTTAGAACTAACCCGGACTGACGTTGTTTTCACCATATCTACCGTGGTGTTGTATTTTGTGCAAAAATCAAAATTCTTGAAATGACAAAAAAAAATTGACAATTGTTTTGGAATAAAAGAGGCACTAGAAGGTTCGTTGGAGGCCCATTAGAGCCATGAGGTGGGCATAACCCACCAGGGTGCGCCAGAGGCCCTAGGCGCGTCCTGGTGTCTTGTGCTCTCCTTGTGGCCCATCTTTGCGTGAAACCGGTGCCCAAAAATCCTATAAATACAGAAACCTTGAGAAATAACCCAAGACGAGAAGTTGCGCAGCCGCAGGGCCTCTATATCCAGGAAAACCAATCTGGAGATGTTCTAGTACCCTGCCAAAGAGGGGAAATCCTCTCCGGTGGCCATCTTCATCATCCCGGCGGAGCACATGATGAGGAGGGAGTAGTCCACCCTCGGGGTTGAGGGTTTGTACTAGTAGCTATGTGTTTAATCTCTCTCTCTCTCTCTCTCTCTCGTGTTCATGAGATGTCATGATCTTCATATATCACGGGCCTTGTTAATATAGTTGGATCATATGGTGTTTGTCCCATGCTATTATTGTGATGAATTGAATCTTTCACTTTAAGATCTCATTATGTTGGATCGAACATTCAGGTTTGAGAGCACATAATATATGTCTTGCATGCAAATGCCCGTAATGACATTGGGGTATCCAAGTGATTCACTTGATATATGTTGTGGCATCAACTCGTAGATTCCCGAGGTGACAATGGGGTAATCTAGGCATAGGGGTTGACTGCATGTTTTCATACTATGTTCTCCGATAGAAATATTGGTATGCTCCTTGAAGTTCTTTGTGTTGGATTGAGTATTATGAATCTGAATTTGTTATGGTGTTATTTTAGTACGAACTCTTGATAGATCGATCAGAAAGGATAACTTGTTATCTTAGTACGAACACTTGGAAATATTGATCGGAAAGAATAACTTTGAGGTGTTTTCATACCCTACAAACAATTTCTTCTTATGTTCTCTGCTGATAGGAACTTTAGAGTGATTCTTCATTGCACGTTGAGGTATTGTTATATGATCTAACTATGTTAGCATTGTTGAGAGATTGCACTAGCGGAAGTACGAAAAAGATAAATTTGAGGTGGTTTGCTGCCCACAACAACTTCTTCTTATGTTCTCCGCTAATAGGAACTTTGGAGTGATTCTTTGTCGCACATTGAGGGATGATCATATGATTTTACTATGTTAGCATTGTTGTGAGATTGCACTAGTGAAAGTATCAACCTTAGGCCTTGTTTCTAAACATTAATATACCATTTTACTCATTGTTTACAATTTTTTACCTCGCTGTTTTCATTTATTTAGATTATAAAAAACTATTTCTACAATCCATACTACACTTGTATCAACATCGCTTCGCTGAACTAGTGCACCTATAGCATTTACCATTGTATTGGGTGTGTTGGGGACACAAGAGATCTCTTATATTTGATTGTAGGGTTGTTTGAGAGAGACCATCTTCATCCTACACCTCCCATGGATTGATAAACCTTAGGTCATCCACTTGAGGGAAATTTGTCGTTGTCCTACAAAACTCTCCACTTGGAGGCCCAACAATGTCTACAAGAATAAAGTTGTGTAGTAGACATCGGTGTGCCTTTCTTGTCAATGTTACAACAAGGGATTTCAATATATTCCATGCTAATCATATGATCGGTGGTTCCCGAACAAAATAGAAATTTTACTCCCCCTCAACCATTCAAACACCTTCCATGGGCACACAAAATAGATGTTTATTGGAAGGTTTTAGAGGTGCCACATGCAAATTTACGTGGAATGCCAATGAATACCATATATAGTTATGTATGGTGGACTCTCATGGAAGAAACTTATCTCAAGGATTTGCATGCACGAGTAGTATCTCTACTTAGTATGATGTTTTGGCTAGCAAAAGGTTCTAAACAAGCACCACATGTTGGAGGATCCATAATAATATAACTTCTATGCAAATATACCCAAAATAACCATTATGTTGTCTTCCTTGTACAAATTCAACAATTTGATCAAGGTTGAAAACAATTAATGGGTATTCACAATCATAAACGATGTCCAAGATAATATATATGTATGTGAAAGTCTTTTTTGTTGCAATAATCATTCATGAAGTGCTTGTATGACCAATATTGTGATTATCAAAGTTCATTAGATTTTACTTTCTAAACCAAATGTGAAACTTCTACTAAGCTTAACGCACATCGATAATTTCAAATTTATGACATTTCATTGATTCACAATTTACTCTTAGGATATAGGTGAAGCACAAGAGTAAACATCAAACTACTCTCAAAAGATATAAGTGAAGATCAATGATTAGTCAAACAATAAATTAGCTATGTGATGAATGTCTCTCAATAAAAAATTTAAGATATAATTAATGTATAAAATATCAAACAAAACAAACGACACTCCAAGAAAAAGAACATATCGTGTGAATGAATAAAAACTTAGGATCAACATAGGCTAACTGATATTCGTTGACGAAGAAAGGTGGGGTGCAAAGCATCCCCAAGATTAGATGCTTGAGACTTCTTGTAATATTTACTTAGGGTGCCTTGGTCATTCCCAAGCTTGAGCTTCTCTGTCTTATTCAATCCTCTCATATCCGGTTTCACCTAAGTCTCAAAAACTTCATCCACACAAACCTCGAAAAGAACTTGTGAGATAGATTAGTACACCTAAGAATAAATCAACACTTCATGCACTGACAAGACAAGTTGCATAATAATTTTCAAACATTAGGTAATATATACTATCATTTTCACAATTTATGTCTATCAATATAACCCATGAAAACTCTAGGATGATTAGATAACAAAACTATGACATCAATCTGTCCAAATAGAGCAGTATGTAGCAATTAACTTTAAAAGTGTACTTATGTAAATCCAATAATTATGAAAATTTAGGAAACGATAAATAATTTGTATGAAAGTACTTTTTAAAATTTTGAAAAACTCTCCACCTTCAAGTAAAGTCTCATAATTCAAATACTAGAACAAAAGTTTATATATTTGTACATCACACATCGCTCGTGCAATTTACACATTATAAAGGCAATTCTTGGAACTTTTTATTGAAAAAACAAGATTATAAATAACAGAAATCAAATACTAATGAAATACAATGATGCTCCAAGGCAAACATATATCATGTGACAAATGAAAATATAGCTCCAAGTAAGTGTTGAAAATATGCCCTAGAGGCAATAACAAATTAGTTATTATTATATTTCTTTGTTCATGATAATCGTTTATTATCCATGCTATAGTTGTATTGATTGGAAACTCAAATACATGTGTGGATACATAGACAAAACACTGTCCCTAGCAAGCCTCTAGTTGACTAGCTCGTTGATCAAAGATGGTCAAGGTTTCCTGACCATAGACAAGTGATGTCACTTGATAACACGATCACATCATTAGGAGAATCATGTGATGGACAAGACCCAAATTATGAATGTAGCATGTGATCGTGTCATTTTGTTCCTATTGTTTTCTGAGTGCCAAGTATTCATTCCTATGACCATGAGATCATGTAACTCACTGACACCGGAGGAATACCTTGTGTGTATCAAACGTCACAACGTTACTGGGTGACTATAAAGGTGTTCTACAGGTATCTCCGAAGGTATCCGTTTAGTTAGCATGGATCAAGAATGGGATTTGTCACTCCGTGTGATGGAGAGGTATCTCGGGGCCCACCCGGTAATACAACATCACACACAAGCCTTGCAAGCAATGTGACTCAAGTGTGAGTCACGGGATCTTGTATTACAAAACGAGTAAAGAGACTTGCTGGTAACGAAATGGAAATAGGTATAGGGATACCGACGATCAAATCTCGGGCAAGTAACATACCGAAGGACAAAGGGAATGTTATACGTGATTATATGAATCCTTGGCACAGAGGTTCAACCGATAAGATCTTCGTAGAATATGTAGGATCCAATATGGACATCCAGATCCCGCTATTGGATATTGATCGAGGAGTGTCCCGGGTCATGTCTACATAGTTCTCGAACCCGCAAGGTGTGCACACTTAAGGTTCGGTGACGTTTTAGTTTAGTTGAGTTATATGTGTTGGTGACCGAACGTTTTTCAGAGTCCTGGACGAGATCACGGATGTCACGAGGGTTTCCGGAATGGTCTGGAAATGAAGATTGATATATAGGAAGTTGGTGTTTGAATTCCGGAAAGTTTTCGGGCATTGCCGACACTGTACCGGGAGTGACGAATGGGTTCCGGGGGCCCACTAGGTGGGTCCACCACGCCCCAAGGAGTCCACGTGCGTTTATTGGATGTACAATAAGGTATAATGGGCTGACAAAGTCATCCAAGGAAAGCCCATGAGAAAAAAGGGGAAAAACCAAAAGAGGTGGGAAAATAAGGAAGGAGTCCTAATCTAAGTGGGATTGGAGAAGGACTCCTCCCTCCCACTTCGGCCGACCCAAGGAGGGTTTCCTTGGTGCGCCAAGGCTGCCCAAGGCTGCCTCTCCCCTCCTCCTATATATACTAGAGGTTTAGGGATGTTTGAGAAACAACATTGCCACGTGCAACTCAAACCTACACCTCATAGTTTTTACTCTAGATTAGATTTCAGCGGAGCTCGGGCGAAGCCCTGTAGGAATAGATCATCACCAACACCGGCGCGCCGTCACACAGCCGGAGAACTCATCTACTTCTCCGTCTCTCTTTCTGGATCAAGAAGGCAGAGATCATCATCGAGTTGTACGTGTGCCGAACGCGGAGGTGCCATCCGTTCGGCGCTAGATCGGAACGGATCGTGAGACGGATCGTGGACGATGGTGATTTGAATCACGAAGACGTACCACTACATCAACCGCGTTTCTTAACGCTTCCCGCTGAGCGATCTACAAGGGTATGTGGCTCAAATCTTCCTCTCGTAGATGGACATCACCAGATAGGTCTTCGTGTGCGTAGGAAATTGTTTTGTTTCCCATGCAACGTTCCCCAACAATGGCATCATGAGATAGGTTCATGCGTAGATGTTATCTCGAGCAGAACACAAAAGGTTTTGTGGGCGTTGATGTTAGATTTTCTTCCCTTAGTCTTTTCTCGATTCGGCGGTATTTTTGCATTGAAGCGGCCCGGACCGACATTACTCGTACGCTTACGAGAGACTGGTTTCATCGACTAACATGCAACTCGTTGCATAAAGATGACTGACGGGTGCCTGTTTCTTCAACTTTAGTTGAATTGGATTTGACCAAGGCGGTCCTTGGAGAGAGGTTAAATAGCAGTTTGCACATCGCCGTTGTCGTGTTTGCATAAGTAAGATGCGATCATACTAGATACCCATAGCAGCCACATAAAACATGCAAACAACAAATTAGAGGACGTCTAACTTGTTTTTGCAGGGTATGCTTGTGATGTGATATGGCCAAAGACATGATGTGATATATTGGATGTATGAGATGATCATGTTTTAATAGTTAATATCGACTTGCACGTCGATGCTACGGCAACCGGCGGGAGCCATAGGGTTGTCTTTAAACTAACGTTTGTGTTTGCACATGTGTTTACTATATTGCTAGGTGGTAGCTTTAGTAGTAATAGCATAGATAGCACGACAACCTCCATAGCGGCACGACGATGGAGATAATGGTATGGCACCGGTGACGATGAAGATCATGTTGGTGCTTTGGTGATGGAGATCAATAAGCACAAGATCATGGCCATATCATGTCACTTATGAATTGCATGTGATGTTAATCCATTTATGCATCTTATATTGCTTAGAACGACGGTAGCATTATAAGGTGATCTCTCACTAAAATTTCAAGATGAAATTGTGTTCTCCCCGATTGTGCACCATTGCGACAGTTCATCGTTTCAAGAAACCACGTGATGATCGGGTGTGATAGACTCAACGTTCATATACAACGGGTGCAAAATAGTTGCACACGCGGAACACTCAGGTTAAACTTGACGAGCCTAGCATGTGCAGACATGGCCTCCGAACACAAGAGACCAAAAGGTCGAGCATGAATAGTATAGTTGATAAGATTAGCATAGAGATGTTTACCACTGAAGCTATACTCAACTCACGTGATGATCGGACTTGAGTTAGTGGATTTGGATCATGCACCACTCAAATGACTAGAGGGGTGTACTTTTTGAGTGGTAGTTCTTAAGTAATATGATTAATTGAACTAATTATCATGAACATAGTTAAAAGGTCTTTACGAATTATGATGTAGCTTGCGCTATAGCTCTACTGTTTTTATCTGTTCCTAGAGAAAATTTAGTAGAAAGATGATAGTAGCAACTTTGCAGACTAAGTTCGTAATACTGTGGATTGTCCTCATTGCTGCGCAGAAGGCTTATGTCCTTAATGCACCACTCGGTGTGCTCTACCTCGAGCGCCGTTTGTGGATGTTGCGAACATCTGACATACACGTTTTTGATGACTACGTGATAGTTCAGTGCGTAATACTTAATGGCTTAGAAGCAAGGCGCCGAAGACGTTTTAGAAACATCACGGATCATAAGAGATGTTCTGAGAGATGAAATTGAGATTTCATGCTCATGCCCTTCTTGAGAGGTGTGAGACCTCCGATAAGATTCTTTGTCTATAAAGTAAAGGATAAAAGCTCAATCATTGAGCATATGCTCAGATTGTCTGAGTACAACAATCGCTTGAATCAAGTGGGAGTTAATCTTCCAGATGAGATAGTGATGGTTCTCCAAAGTCACTGCCACCAAGCTGCTAGAGCTTCGTGATGAACTATAACATATCAAGGATAGATATGATGATCCTTGAGGGATTCCCAATGTTTGACACTGGGAAAGTAGAAATCAAGAAGGAGCATCAATTGTTGATGGTTAGTAAAACCACTAGTTTCAAGAAGGGCAAGGGCTAGAAGAGATACTTCATGAAACGGCAAACCAGTTGTTGCTCTAATGAAGAAACCTAAGATTGAACCCAAACCCGAGACTAAGTGCTTCTGTTATGAGAGGAACGGTCACTGAGGCGGAGCTACCCTACATACTTGGTAGATAAGAAGGCTGGCAAAGTCGAAACAAGTATATTTGATATATATAATATTGATGTGTACTTTACTAGTACTCCTAGTAGCACGAGGGTATTAGATACAGGTTCGGTTGCTGAGTGATTAGTAATTCGAAATGAAAGGTATGGAATAAACGGAGACTAGCTAAAGGCGAGGTGACAATACGTGTTGGAAGTGTTTCCAAGGTTGATGTGATCAAAACATCGCACGCTCCCTCTACCATCGGGATTGGTCTTACACCTAAATAATTGTTATTTGGTATTTGCGTTGAGCATGAACATGATTGGAGCATGTTTATTGAAATACGATTATTCATTTAAAGAGAATAATAGTTATTCTATTTGCTTGAATAATTACCCTAAATGGATTATTGAATCTCGATCGTAGTGTTACACATGTTCATAATATTGGTGCCAAAAGATACAAAGTAAAAATAATAGTACCACTTACTTGTGGCACTGCCACTTGAGTCATGTTGGTGTAAAATGCATGAAGAAGCTCCATGCTGATGGATCTTTGTACTCACTCATTTTTGAAACGTTTGACACATGCAAACCATACCTGTTGGTATAAACGCATGAAGAAACTCCATGCGGATGGATCGTTTGGATTCACTTGATTTTGAATCACTTGAGACATGCAAAATCATACCACATGGAACAAGAAAGTAACTTGTTGGAAGCAATGCATTTTGATGTGTGCAGTCCAATGAGTGCCGAGGCACGCAGTGGATATCGTTATGTTCTTACTTCACTGACGATTTGAGTAGATACAGGAGTATTTACTTGATCAATCACAAGTGTGAGATATTGAAAAGTTCAAAGCTATTTCAGAATGAAGATCGTCGTGACAAGAGGATAAACTATCTACGATGTGATCATAGAAATTAATATGTGAGTTGCGAGTTTTGGTACACGGTTTAGACGATGTGGAAATTGTTTCGCAGATCATGCCACCTAGAACACCATAGTGTGATGGTGTGTCCGAACGTCATAGTCGCGCCCTATTTGATATGGTACATGCTATGATATCTCTTATCGAATTACCACTATCGTTTATGGGTTATGCATTAGAGACAACCGCATTCACTTTAAATAGGGCACCGCGTATTTCCGTTGAGATGACACAGTATAGACTATGGTTTGCAGAAACCTAAGCTGTCGTTTCTTGAAAGTTTGGGACTGCGACGCTTATGTGAAAAAGTTCCAGTCTAATAAGCTCGAACCCAAAGCGGATAAATGCATCTTCATAGGATATCCGAAACAGTTGGATACATCTCCTATCTCAGATCCTGAAGCAAAGTGTTTGTTTCTAGAAATGGGTCCTTTCTCGAGGAAAGGTTTCTCTCAAAAGAATTGAGTGGGAGGGTGGTGGAACTTGATGAGGTTAGTGAACCGTCAGTTCAACCAGTGTCTAGCAGGGCGCAGGAAGTTGTTCCTGTGGCGCCTACACCAATTGAAGTGGAAACTGATGATGGTGATCATTGAGCTTCGTATCAAGTTACTACAAACCTCGTAGGTCGACAAGGTCGCGTACTACTACAGAGTGGTACGGTAACCCTGTCTTGGAGGTCATGTTGTTGAACAACAATGAACCTACGAGCTATGGAGAAGCGATGGTGGGCCCGGATTCCGACAAATGGCTGGAGGCCATGAAATCCGAGAGAGGATCCATGTATGAAAACAAAGTGTAGACTTTGGAAGAACTACTTGATGGTCGTAGGACTATTAAGTAAAGATGGATCTTTAAAGGGAAGACACACGATGATGGTGAAAAGTCACCATTAAGAAAAGCTCGACTTATCACAAAGATGTTTCCGACAAGTTTAAAGAGTTGACTGTGATGAGACTTTCTCACTCGTAGCGATGCTAAAAATCTGTTGGAATTATGTTAGCAATTGTTGCATTGTTTGTGAAATATTGCACATAGGATGTCAAAAATTTGTATCCTCGATGGTTTCCTTGAGTAAAGGTTGTATATGATACAACCATAAGGTTTTGTCAAACCTAAGGATGCTAACAAGTATGCAAGCTCCAGCGATCCTTCTATGGACTGGTGCAAGCATCTCGGAGTTGGAATATACGCTTTGATGAGATGATCAAAGCTTTTTGGGTTTATACAAGGTTTATGAGAAACTTGTATTTCCAAAGAAGTGAGTGGGAGCACTATAGAATTTCTGATAAGTATATGTGGTTGGCATATTGTTGATCGGAAGTAATGTAGAATTTCTGTGAAGCATAAAAGGTTATTTGAAAGGAGTTTTTCAAAGGAAGACCTGGATAGAGCTACTTGAAACATTGAGCATCAAGATCTATAGAGATAGATCAAAACGCTAAATAGAACTTTCAATGAAATGCATGCCTTGATAGGTTTTTGAAGGAGTTCAAAATAGATCAGCAAAGAAGGAGTTCTTGGCTATGTTGTAAGGTGTGAATTTGAGTAAGACTCAAAGCCCGACCACGGCAGAATAAAGAGAATGGACGAAGGTCATCTTCTATGCCTTAGCCATAGACTCTAAAGTATTCCATGTTGTGTACCGCACCTGATGTGTGCCTTGCCATGAGTCTATCAAGGGGTACAAAGAGTGATCGAGGATTGAATCACTAAACAGCGGTCAAAGTTATCCTTAGTAACTAATGGACTAAGGAATTTTTATCGATTAGGGAGGTGGTTAAAGAGTTCGTCGTAAAGGGTTACGTCAATGCAAGGTTTGACACTAATCCGAATAACTCTGAGTAGTAAAACGGATTCGTATAGTAGATTAGATATTTGGAATATTTCTGAATAGCACATAGTAGCAGCATCTATAATATGACATAAAGATTTGTAAAGCGCCCACGGATCTGAAAGGTTCAGAACCGTTGACTAAAACCTCTCTCACAAGCAAGACGTGATCAAACCCCAAAACTGTATGGGTGTTGGATTCGTTAAAATCACATAGTGATGTAAACTAGATTATTGACTCTAGTGCAAGTCGGAGACTGTTGGAAATATGCCCTAGAGGCAATAATAAATTAGTTATTATTATATTTCTTTGTTCATGCTAATCGTTTATTATCCATGCTATAATTGTATTGATTGGAAACTCAAATACATGTGTGGATACATAGACAAAACACTGTCCCTAGTAAGCCTCTAGTTGACTAGCTCGTTGATCAAAGATGGTCAAGGTTTCGTGACCATAGACAAGTGTTGTCACTTGATAACGGGATCACATCATTAGGAGAATCATGTGATGGACAAGACACAAATTATGAACGTAGCATGTGATCGTGTCATTTTGTTGCTACTGTTTTCTGTGTGTCAAGTATTCATTCCTATGACGATGAGATCATGTAACTCACTGACACCGGAGGAATACCTTGTGTGTATCAAACGTCACAACGTTACTGGGTGACTATAAAGGTGCTCTACACGTATCTCCGAAGGTGTCCGTTTAGTTAGCATGGATCAAGGCTGGGATTTTTCACTCCGTGTGACGGAGAGGTATCTCGGGGCCCACCCGGTAATACAAACACACAAGCCTTGCAAGCAATGTGACTCAAGTGTGAGTCACGGGATCTTGTATTACAGAATGAGTAAAGAGACTTGCTGGTAACGAAATTGAAATAGGTATAGGGATACCGACGATCAAATCTCGGGCAAGTAACATACTGAAGGACAAAGGGAATGTTATACGTGATTATATGAATCCTTGGCACAGAGGTTCAACCGATAAGATCTTCGTAGAATATGTAGGATCCAATATGGACATCCAGGTCCCGCTATTGGATATTGACCGAGGAGTGTCCTGGGTCATGTCTACATAGTTCTCGAACCCGCAGGGTCTGCACACTTAAGGTTCGGTGACGTTTTAGTTTAGTTGAGTTATATGTGTTGGTGACCGAACATTGTTAGGAGTCCCGAATGAGATCACGGACGTCACGAGGGTTTCCAGAATGGTCCAGAAACGAAGATTGATATATAGGAAGTTGGTCTTTGAATTCCGGAAAGTTTTCGGGCATTGCCGACAGTGTACCGGGAGTGACGAATGGATTCCGGGGGCCCACTGGGTGGGTCCACCACGCCCCAAGGGGTCCACGTGGGTTTATTGGATGTACAATAAGGTATAATGGGCTGACAAAGTCATCCAAGGAAAGCCCATGAGGAAAAAGTGGAAAAACCAAAAGAGGTGGGAAAATAAGGAAGGAGTCCTAATCCAAGTGGGATTGGAGAAGGACTGCTCCCTCCCACTTCGGCCGACCCAAGGAGGGTTTCCTTAGTGCGCCAAGGCTGCCCAAGGCTGCCTCTCCCCTCCTCCTATATATACTAGAGGTTTAGGGCTGTTTGAGAAACAACATTGCCACGTGCAACTCAAACCTACACCTCGTAGTTCTTCCTCTAGATTAGATTTCAGCGGAGCTCGGGCGGAGCCGTGCAGGAATAGATCATCACCAACACCGGCGCGCCGTCACGCTGCCGGAAAACTTATCTACTTCTCCGTCTCTCTTGCTGGATCAAAAAGGCCGAGATCATCATCGAGTTGTACGTGTGCTGAACCACAGGTGCCGTCCGTTCGGCGCTAGATCGGAACGGATCGTGGGACAACGGTGATTTAAATCACGAAGTTTTACCACTACATCAACTGTGTTTCTTAACGCTTCCTGCTGAGCGATCTACAAGGGTATGTGGATCAAATCTCCCTCTCGTAGATGGACATCACCATGATAGGTCTTCGTGTGCGTAGGAATTTTTTTTTGTTTCCCACGCAACGGTCCCCAACAGTAAGATATACCGATAGTGTTGAAGATAAAAGAGGGGATGCCTTCCGGGGCATCCCCAATCTTAGACGCTTGAGTCTTCCTTCGATATTAGCGTAGGGTGCCTTGGGCATACCCAATCTTAGGTTCTTGCTGCCCCTTATTCTCCTCATATCGATATCTCACCCAAAACTTGAAAACTTCAATCACACAAAACTTAACGGAACTTCATGAGATGGGTTAGTATGATAAAGATAGATCATTCACTAAGGTATTGCCAAGACAAGATTCATAATTTCTCTAACATAATACCTACTGCATTATATTATTCTCATAATTCATATCACTAAATATAAGCTATAACACTAAACAAGCAAACTTTGCATGCAAAATAGAATCTGTCAAAAACAGAACAATTTGTAAAGATATGAACTTATACCGTACTTCCTTAGCTCTAAAAATTCTACACAATTAGTAATACGCATAGAATTTGGAAAGAAAATCCTTGTAAAAAATTCAGAATTTTGTGA
The DNA here is from genome assembly GCF_904849725.1 of Hordeum vulgare subsp. vulgare. Taxonomy (NCBI): domain Eukaryota; kingdom Viridiplantae; phylum Streptophyta; class Magnoliopsida; order Poales; family Poaceae; genus Hordeum; species Hordeum vulgare. The sequence goes on along the minus strand of NC_058524.1, from coordinate 498,644,487 downwards.
CATTCCAGTAAAATCACATAATTCATATACTAGACGCAAAAAATTCTGTTTTTGCACAGAATCAAATCAACAAGTATCCACACTATCCTAAAGGCTTTACTTGAAACATTATATTGAAATAAAAGACACAAAATATGATTAATATAGTAGCTTAATCATGTGAGCACACAAAAACGGAAAGGAAAGTGTTGGGTTGTCTCCCTACAAACGATTTTCTTTAATGCCTTTTAGCTAGGCATGATGATTTCAATGATGCTCACATAACAATAGTAAATGAAACATGCAGAAGAGCATCATGAATTATATGACAAGAAAATTTAAGTATAACCCACTTCCTATGCATAGGGATTTTGCAAGCAAACATTTTATTGTACCAAGAATGAACTAGCATAGGAAGGCAAAACAAGCATGACTTCAAGACTTTAAACACATAGGAGGAAACTTGATATTATTGCAATACCTACAACCATATGTTCCTCCCTCATAATAATTTTCAGTAGCATCATGAAGTAATTAAACAATATAACTATCACATAAAGCATTATCTTCATGCTTTGGAAGCATAGAAAAATTTATTACTCTCCCCATAAGTAAACTTCTCATACATAATAGTGGGAGCAAACTCAACAAAATAACTATCATGAGACACTTGATTGACATAACCACATAGAATGTTAAAATCATGATGACAAGTTTCATGGTTATCGTTAATTTTTATAGCATACATGTCATCACCATAATCATCATAGATAGGAGGCATGTCATCATCCTAGTAAATTTGCTCATCCAATCTTGGGGGACAAAAAATATCCTCTTCATCAAACATAGCATCCCCAAGCTTGTGGCTTTGAATATCACTTGAATCATGGATATTCATAGAATTCATACTAACAACATTGCAATCATGCTTTTCATGCAAGGATTTAGTGCCAAATATTTTATTAAATTCTTATTCTAGCAATCTCACACAATTTTCCAAACCATCATTTTCACGAAAGACATTATAAAGACGAAGCATTTGAGGCCATCTCAATTCCATTTTTTGTATTTTTTTAATAAAACCAAACTAGTGATAAACAAGAAACGAGAAGATTTAGTTGCAAGATCTAAAGATATACCTTCATAAACTCACCTCCCCAGCAACGGTGCTAAAAAAGAGCTTGACATCAACTACACAACTTTATTCTTGTAGACTCCGTTAGGCCTCCAAGCGCGGAGTTTTGTAGGACGGTATCAATTTTCTCTCAAGTGGATGACTTAAGGTTTATTAACCAGTGGGAGGGTAGGATGAAGATGGTCTCTCTCAAACAACTCTGCAATCAAATACAAGAAATCTCTTGTGTACCCAACACACCCAATACAATGACAATTTGTATATGTGCACTAGTTCCACGAAGAGATGGTGATACAAGTGCAATATGGATAGTAGATATAGGTTCTGAAAATATCAAAATAGCAAGGTAGCAAGTGGAAAATAGCGAGCAAAATGTTGTATAAATGCTTGGAAATAACGCCTAGGGTTCATACTTTCACTAGTGCAATCTCTCAACAATGCTAACATAATAGAATCATATTATCATCCCTCAACGTGCGATAAAGAATCACACCAAAGTTCATAAGTGGTAGACAACATAAGATGAAATTATTATAGGTTGTAGAACCACCTCAAAGTTATCCTTTCCAATCAATCTTTTGAGATATTCCTATAGGTCTAGAAAACAGCCCTAGAGTTCATACTAAAATAACACAATATGATGCACATCAATCAACCCTAATGTCACTTAGGCACTCCAATGTCAGCACAAGTATTCATGGGTTAATTATTCAACATGCATCAAACAATTTCAGGTTCATCATATTCAATCCAACACAAAGAACTTCGAAGAGTACCCTAAGATTTCTATCGAAGAAAGTAGGATGAAAACATGCATCAACCCATGTCCTAGATCCTCCAAGGTGATCGGAATCCGCAAGTTGAGGCCATAACATATATCAAATGAATCAATAGAATACCCCATTTTCACAATGGTTATCCACATGCAAGACATACATCAAGTGTTCTCAAACCCAAAGTATTCAATCCAACATAACAAGATCTCAAAGGGAAACATTCAATTCATCACATCAAGATAGCAAGGGAAGAAAACCATATGATCCAACTATATTAACAAAGCTCATGATACATCAAGATCGTGACATCTCAAGAACACGAGAAAGAAAGAGAGAGAGAGAGAGAGAGAGAGAGAGAGAGACCAATCACATAGGTACTGGTACATACCCTTAGCCCCGAGGATGAACTACTACCTCCTCGTCATGGTCACCACCGAGATGGTGAAGATGGACTCTGGTGATGATTGCTCCCTCCAGCAGGGTGCCAGCACAGCGCTTTGGATAACTTTTCTTTGGTACAAATGCTTGCAGTGGCGGAGCAGAAGTTCTAGGTTAACTTTTGGAGGTTTCTCGATTTATAGGAGTTTTAAGCGTTGGAATCATGTCAAACGGAGCCACGAAGTGGTCCCAAGCTATCAGGGTGCACCCAGGGGGTGTGCATGCCCTGTTGGCTTGGCACCAACAAGTGCCCCCTCCAGTGGTTGTTCGCTCTGATATTTCTTATTTTCTCCAAATATAATCGTCAAAAAGTCTCGGGCGATTTCGAGAACTTTTATTCTCTGCACAAAAAACGGCATTGCGGTAATTCTGCTGAAAACAACATCAGTGCGGATTAGTTCTAATTAAATCATATAAAGTGCATCAAAATCATATAAAAATATTGTAAACATAGGTAAATTTGACATGAATACTTCAAAATTATCGATACATTGAAGACGTGTCAAAGGATTGTCAAGCCCCTTGAACTCGTTACTTGCAAGGATTAATTTTGATAGATAGATGATATAAATAAAAAAGAGTAAATAAATTGCAGCAAGGTAAGTTGTGTTTTTAAGAATAAGATTAACTAGACCCGGGGGGGCATAGTTTTCACTAGAGGCTTCTCTCTCGAACATAGCACACGGTGGGTAAACAAATTATTGTTGGGTAATTGACACGGTAGCTCATAGTTATGACATCTTATTAACGAAATGATTACGTGTATATAGTCATCAAGTCCACAAACAAGTAGACCAAAACGATTCTGCATCTACTACTATTACTCCATTTGGAGAGCGCTTCTATGCTTGTCTCTCTAGATATTAAGTTCATGACAAACAGAGTAATGCTTTAAGCAAGATGACGTGATATAGACAAAGTAAGACAAGCAATATGTTTAGACCCCGTCGTTTTATCCTTAGTAAAAACAATAAAAATATGTGTCCTGTCCCCTACTGTTACTCGGATATAAAGCACTCCATGATTGAACCTGAGTTCCAGTGAAGATAAACCAATCTAGTTAGCCAAACCAAACTGATGGATGGGAGAATAATACGAAGATATAATAATCACGCATAATAGAATTCAGAGGAGACTCAATTACTTTCAATGACTAATCTAATCATAAACCCACAATTCATCGGATCCAACAAATACACCGGAAAATAGGATTACATCGAATAGATCACCGCAGGAATCTCGACAAACATTGTATGGAAGATCATAGAGAGAAAATAAGTCATGTAGGTACTAGCTATGGACCCATAGGTATGTGATGGACTACTCACACATTATCATGGAGGCGACAATGTTGATATAGAATGTCTCCGTGATCAATTCCCCCTCCAGCGGGGCACTGAAAAAGGTCTCTAGATGAGATCACGGCAGAACGGAGACTTGCGACGGCAAAAAAAGTGTTTCGGGGGCTCTGTCATGTTGTCGAAATATTTTGGGATTTATAGAAGTGAAATTAGGTCAGAAGGGCTCGCGAGGGGTCTACAAGACTGTTGGGCAGGCCCTACCCACCCAGGACGCGCCCTGCAGACTTGTTGCTTCCTTGTGCGGCGTCTCGCTTCCTCCCAAAGCTTTGCGGGGCCAAAAGCTTCCAAAAAGAATCACCAAAATATTTCATCGTGTTTGGACTCTGTCTCGTATTAATTTTTTGCAAAAGTCAAAAACACGCAAAAAAACAAGAACTTGCACTCGACACTAGGTTAATAGTTTAGTCGTAAAAAATAATATAATACCATGTAAGAATTAAAAATTATAGATACATAACAGACATCTCATGCATCAACTATTTTTTTGCCTTAAGCGACGTGAGATGAGTCGATCGCGCCGAGAGCTACAGCGTTGAGCCAGCCCGTTACGTTACGCACGCATGCAGTCTTAAAAGGGAGAAAAAATGGGATAAGCCAAGAAGGGATCCTTGGTCTTCTCGTTGTTGCGTGGCACACCTAGCCACTACGATAATGCCAATTTCATGTCAAAGTACTCATGCGCGTCTTATTTGACGCTTTTTTAACCCTTTTTTCGTTCTTCCTTTTGTTTCTTTTTATTTATTCTTCTACATTTTTTCTATTATTTCTTGCATTTTTTTCTTCGTAATTGGTTTTTTGCCCTTTATTTGATTTTCTTTTTCCTTCTTATTTTTTGTTTTTGTTTTGTTTTTATTATGTTTGTTTTTGTTTTCCCTCTATATTTTTTATGTGTCAAAAACATTTTTTAGTAAATCATTAACATTTCTTGTATACATGTTCAAAATTGTTTGAATGTTTATTTAAATTTTTTATTTCTTTCTCAATATCTTAGTATTTATTGAACATTTTTAATACTTGTTCAACATTTTTAAAATACTTATTCAACATTTTTAATACTTGGTGTACATTTGAATATTTATTCAACATTTTCAAATACTTGTTCAACATTTTCCAAATACTTGTTTAACAATTTTTAATACCTACTCAACATTTGTCAAACACTTGTTCAAAAATGTTAATACTTATCACTAAAAATTAAATACTTGTTTAAGATTTTTCAAATACTTATTTACCATTTTTTAATATTTGTTCAACATTTTTCAAATATTTTTCAGTATTTTTGGGAATGTGTTTTTGAAGAGTGTTTTTTGTATATATGTAGAATATTTTAAATATAAAGAAAAATTACAAAAATAAAGCAAAAAAACAAGAACAAAATAAAAAAAAGAAAAAGAAAAAAGACCGCGGACTCCTGCCCGGCTGGGCCAGGCAATCTGGGCTTGCCCCAACACGAGGCTTGCCCCTGTTCTCGGGCGAGACATAGGGGCGCCCTCAGGTCCTGACTGGCCCATTCCCATCCTGATTAGTGCTCAGACTATGCGGTTTCTTTTCCCTTTCTATCTACTCCCTCCATTCCTAAATATAATAACTTTTAGAGATTACACTATGGACTAGATACGGAGCAAAATGAGTGAATCTACATCTTAAAATATGACTACATACATTCATATGTAGTTCATAGTGGAATTCCTAAAAAATCTTATACTTAGGAACGGAGGGAGTATCTATTTATTTACATGCAGTTCTCTTACATGGTTCATAAAAAACATATTTATGGTTTAGGTTGAACTGTATGCCGTTTTGTGCCAACTAAGCATAGTTTAGATTACTATATGTTCCTTGTTGTGCTCGCATATTTTCTGATCTCTTTCAGATTTTTTGGCACTCTCTTTTAGTGGTGTATGGAGCCCCTATCAATTACGAGGTGTTCTTTAAGAAAAAGAAGAAACCGGTAGATATTCTGAAAAAGGAGAACATCTATCGTCATCGATTATGGTGTTCTGTTTAGGGCGTCGTCTTGCTTGTTAGACCAACTAAAACACGTAAGAATATAATGATAAATTAACTTCTTCAGACTGACAGTTAGGAACGCGTTTACTTTTCTTTTCCCAGTGAGGAACGCGCTTACTTCGACAGATAGAAATCCCCTTCATTTATTTATTCGAAATCAGCTTATCTCCCACACCAGTAGTAGCTATTCAAACCAGACCTAGCAATTAGGAAAGTGGACGAGTCAACTATGACATACCTGGTTCAGGTTGAACTGTATAATGTTTAGGCTTATTACACTATCGAGCACTGAATAAATATTCATATTTGTTTCCACGTAGACGGTTCAAATATATGTCATGCCTTGTTCAGGTTCAAACGTACACGTACGATCTTTATGTTTTAATTAGGAGTAATATTCAAACGGATTATTTGTTTTCACAAAGACAGAGACACATGCACTTGTCTATACACTAGGTCCAGCGTGCTTATTTGGCTATAAATAACTTATCTCTTGTTTCATTTTGCATTGGTGCAACTGCAAGGAACTCCAAATCTCCAATCATCCTCTAAAAACCAGAAGCCGAGCGTCCGGGGATAATACCATGACTATTCTCTCCAAGGATGCTCCTCCGGAGATCTCCCACCCCGCCCACCCCGAGCACAAGCTGAAGCTGATGGCCACCGGCGCGGCGGAGTTCCAGTGCGACGTCTGCAAGGAGCTCGGCGCCGGGGACCGGTACACGTGCCGACCCTGTGACTTCGACCTCCACAGCGACTGTGCCCTCGCAGAGGCCACGCTGGTGCACCCGTTGCTCAAGGGCAGAGAGTTCCAGCTCCGCCACGAGCACCCGCGCCACAGCGACGGCGGCGGCAGGACATGCGGCGCCTGCGGCGGGAAGGTGCTCGGGCTGCACTACCATTGCGCCGCCAAGAAGGGCTTGGACCTCCACCCGTGCTGCGCGGCGCTGCCGCTGGTGATCCCTCAGGAGGAGCTCACGCTCGAGCTTCGGAAGGAGGCGTCTCACCGGTGCAGCAGCTGCCGGGAAAGAGACAGGAGCAGGAGCAGGAGCAGGACCTGGTTCTACCGTTCCACCTGCAAGACCGTGTACCTGCACGTCGCCTGCGTCAAAGAGATTGCTCGCCGGAGCCGTGGCGCCGGGGTCGGCTCGAGTATCGATCCATTCGCTTCCGTTAAGGAATCCGCGCTGCAGATCTACCGCGCAAAGAAGGACGAGAGCGAGTTGGAGCGCGTAATTCTCGAGCTGGTTCTTGGAGGTTGATGCTGCAAAGTTTTTCTCCCAAAATAAAATTTGAAGGTTAATTAAACAATTTGCTAATGAGCCAACGGGACTATTCTGTAGTATGTACTACTGTTTAGTGTAGATATAATTAAAATTGTTGCGCTGTAGTATGTAGTACTGCCTAAACTGTGTCTATTCTGGATTTTAGATTACCACAGGTCATAGATATTTCCTTTCTCCCGTGTAAAAATACATTGTTATGTATACATACAAATATACAGCGAGAAGTCTATGCTACAGTCCCAACGGATGCGTAATACTGATGTACATTGACTGATCGCTGCTACGTTGATATTCTGGGGCCTGCATGAAGAACAAAACTTGAAGAGCTAGCGTTACTCAAACAAGATATGAAGTGAGTACCTGATATTAATAAATAGCGTAATCTAGAAAGAAATTGACATAGCGGGGATAGCTCAGTTGGGAGAGCGTCAGACTGAAGATCTGAAGGTCGCGTGTTCGATCCACGCTCACCGCAATTACTTTTTTGTCTCCCTAATCTCGTTATTGTGAAGACTAAACAATGATAGGTTTTCAGCTTATTTACTTTATTCAGTACAATGTTATTGTGAAGACTAAACGATGGTAGGTTTTCGGCTTATTTACTTTATTCAGTACAATGTTATTGTGAAGACTAAACGATGGTAGGTTTTCAGCTTATTTACTTTATTCAGTATAATGCTATTGTGAAGACTAAACGATGTTAGGTTTTCAGCTTATTTACTTTATTTAGTCTTTACGTGACTTTAATCATACTCCCTCCATCCCAAAATAAGTGTCTTAAGTTTAGTATAATTTTGTATCAGAGCTAGTACAAAGTTGAGACGGTTAGTTTAGGACCGAGGGAGTACCTTGTTTGAGGATTTATTCAGTTCATGCTTTCAAACAATTCAATCAACAACTAAGGATGTGTTTGGATGTTGTCCCTGCTCGCCCTACCTAGGCTAATAAAAATGACGGTTGCTATAGATCTATCGGATGATTTCTTAGGAAAATCATCCGCCTAGCCTGCTGTTGGATTTCAAACCCGTAATTATTCGATTCCACGGTATCGCCTCGTCCTTCATCATGTCCACGCAGCTTCATCATAGCATAGCAGCGCCCTGACCACTAATTGCAGCCACAAACCAGCAACACCCTTAACCTCTTCCCTTCCCGCACCGGCACATGTTGGGACGGCATCGACACTCTCTCTGGTGACTCTTTTGGGGAGCTGCGTTGTAGACGTAATGTTTTGGGAAGTGCTCAACACCTTAAACGGGGTGTGGCTATCTCATTATATAAGGGTACCCAAGGGGTACAATACAATATACAGTATATGCATACAGGGCTACGTATATACAGTCTAACACCCTCCCTCAATCTTAACTGTGGCCTGAAGTACAAAGCAAGTTAAGATTGCGCCTACAGCCTACAAACTGTGGTTGTGGAAGAGGCTTCGTGAAGATGCCAGCAAGTTGATCCTTTGATGAGATGAACTTGATGGAAAGTAGCTTCTGTGCAACACGTTCCCGAACAAAGTGATAGTCCACTTCAATGTGTTTAGTCCTGGCATGAAACACTCGGTTGGATGAAAGATAGGTAGCACCAATGTTGTCGCACCACAGAACTGGAGGATGAGCTTGAGTAACATGCAACTCTCTCAATAGAGACTGTACCCATATAATCTCAGCAGTTGCGTCAGCAACAGCTTTGTACTCAGCTTCAGTACTACTGCGAGACACTGTTGCTTGCTTACGAGCATTCCAAGCAATCAAGTTAGAACCCAGAAATACCGCATATCCCCCCGTGGATCGCCTGTCGTCGGGACTATCAGCCCAGTCCGCATCAGAAAAAGAAGACAACTCCAACGAAGGTGCCGGCTGTAGAAGCAAGCCATAGGAAGCAGTAAGGCTGACATAGCGCAAAATGCGTTTCACTGCTAACCAATGAGATGTCCTGGGTGCATGCAGAAATTGACACACACGGTTGACTGCATAGGAAATATCAGGCCGAGTAATGGTGAGGTATTGTAGACCACCAACAAGGCTACGATACTCAGTAGCATCATCAGAGGATAGAGAATCACCATCAAGAGCAGACAACCGATCAGTGGCAGACATCGGGGTGACAACGTGTTTGCATTTGAGCATACCAGCACGTCGCAACAAGTCCAAGGAGTACTTCTTCTGAGAGAGAGTCAGCCCAGCAAAAGAACGTGAAACCTCCAGACCAAGGAAAAAACGAGAGCACCTAAATCCTTGACAGCAAAATCAGCACTGAGGGCACTCACCAGACGATCAGCAGCAGAGTCAGAGGAACTGATGAGAATGATGTCATCAACATATACCAAAAGATACATCGTAACCTCAGGGCGATGTAGGAGAAAGAGCGACGTATCAGCAGTGGAGGGAGTAAACCCAAGAGCCCGAAGAACAGATCCAAGGCGAGCATGCCATGCACGAGGGGCCTGCTTGAGTCCATACAATGCCTTAACCAGACGGCAGAGATGATGAGGGCGAGCCGGATCAACAAAACCAGGTGGCTGACGCATATAAACCTCCTCCTCCAGAACTCCATGGAGAAAAGCATTCTGCACATCAAGCTGACGAAGGAACCATCCTCGAGTAACAACAAGAGACAGTAGCAATCGAATGGTAGTGGGTTTGATGACTCGACTGAACGTGTCTTCATAATCAAGACCATACCTCTGTTTGAAGCCCTTGGCAACCAACCGTGCCTTGTAGCGTTCAATGGAGCCATCAGCATGCCGTTTGACTTTAAAAACCCACTTGGAATCAATAACATTGACACCAGAAACTGAAGGAACAAGGCGCCAAGTATTATTCTTATGGAGAGCCTGAACTTCCTGTTCCATTGCCATACGCCAGTGTGGGATACTGAGTGCAGCCTGAAAGTGACGAGGCTCGGCAGTGGGATCAGCAGCAACATGAGCCATACACGCAGCCAGCCACGCAATCGTACCATCCGTGCGTTGCTTGGGACAAAGAACACCGGATTGGCTACGTGTGCGAGGACGATGCATGACATCGGGCAGGACAGGCGGTGTTGGCGCAGGAGATGATGGAGCCGAGACCGCCGACGCAGGGCTGGTCGGCAACCCGGGATCCGGCAAAGCAGTAGCCAGCCCAGGCGAGGCCGGCGGAGAGCCGGGCGTGGCAGCGGCCGACACAGGAGAGGCCAGCTGAGCATCGGGCGGGGCAGGCTCAGCTGGCGCCGGCGGGACCAGCAGCGTGGAGCCACGCGTCGGCGTGACAGGCGGGTGGGCTCCACCCGCTGTGCAGGGCCCAGCGACGTCGCACGAGACGGAGGCCACGTGCGGGGCGTAGTCGGGCGGGCGGGCGGGGCGAACGTCGCCCGCGATGCATGGCCCATGCACGTCGCGCAGGGGCGCCAGCACGGGCGCGGCAGGAACGGGCGGGCGGGCGTTGCAGGCTCCACCCGCTATGCATGGCCCATGCACGTCCTGAGAAGCAACGTCCGGAATCCTCTCCTCAAGTAGTTCCAGGCAAGCGCCACGTCCAATACCTGCAGCATGATTAGGAAGCAACGCATGGGTATATGCAACATCGACAAATTGGTTAGGCGAAGGTATAGACATGGGCACTTGTAATGGCTGACCAGTAGGAAGAGTCAGAAGTGTGCGGAAGGGGAACACGTTTTCATCAAACACAACGTCACGAGAGATGTAGACGCGATTGGTAGGGACATGTAAGCATTTGTACCCTTTGTGAAGAGAACTATACCCTAGAAAAACACACTTCTTGGACCAAAACTCAAGCTTATGTTTGTTATACGGGCGTAGATGAGGCCAACATGCACAGTCGAACACTTTGAAAAAGGTGTAGTCTGGAATTTCATTAAGTAGGAGTTCAAGTGGGGTTTTCATTTTTCATTTTTAGAAGTCGTGATGGAAGCCTATTTATAAGAAAACAGGTTGTGGAGAAGGCATCACTCCAAAAACGAAATAGGACAGAAGCATGAGCTAGTAGGGTTAGTCCTGTTTCGACAAGATGACGATGCTTACGTTCGGGAGTTCCATTTTGCTGATGTGTATGAGGACATGACACACGATGTGAGATCCCAAGCTTGTTAAAGAACAAGTTGAGGTGGTGGTATTCACCCCCCCCCCCAGTCGGATTGCACATGAATGATTTTGTGCTTAAGGAGACGCTCAACGTGGGCATGAAACTGAACAAAGACATCAAATACATCAGACTTGCGCTTAATAAGATATAGCCAAGTAAATCGACTGTAAGCATCAATAAAACTGACATAATAATTGTGACCACTCACGGATGTCTGGGCATGACCCCATACATCGGAAAATACAAGCTCAAGAGGATGTGTCACAACACGACTAGAATCTGAAAACGGAAGTTGATGACTCTTGCCCTGCTGACAGGCATCACAAATAGTTTCAGCATTTTTATTGGACACAACTGGTAGATCATGACGATGCAATATATGTCGAACTATGGGGTTCGCCGAGTGACCAAGGCGTGCATGCCAGTGTGTAGACGGCACACGTACACTAGTGAACACCTGGGGAGAAGACGGCGTGGAAGGTGGTGGCGGCGCATCAAGAGCATATAGGCCATGCCGAAGGCGACCACTAAGCAGAATGGCCCTCATGTCCCGGTCCTTGATAAAGAAACGAAAAGGGTGAAACTCAGCAAGGACATTATTATCACGAGTAAGTTGAGGAATGGACAGCAAACTGCGCGTAGCGGAGGGAACTCGAAGGACATTAGAGAGATGCAATGGGCGAAAATTATGTGTAAGGAGAGAGGCCTGACCAACATGTGAGATGCGCATACCTGCTCCGTTTGCGGTGTGAACCCGATCATGACCGCGATATGGCTCCTGAGTAGAGAGCTTGCTCATCTCGCTTGTGAGGTGGTTGGTGGCGCCAGTGTCCATGTACCAAGCAGGATCAATGGAGTAGGATGGCGTGCGTCCAGAATCATGACCCGTCACCGCAACAGCAGCCTGCTTATCATTCCCTTTGCCATTGTTGCCAAGGCCAAGGAAGTCTTGCTTGTAGAGACGATGTTAGAGCATATATCTCCATATGTGGTTTTGGAAATTGATGACAATTCCTATGGACTAATGGTTGCCTTAAGTTATATTTATAGGATTTGTCCATAGGCACTTCTTGAAATCCATCTGTTGGGTTCAAGGAGTTTATATGATAACCAAGACGTTATTCAAGGTATTATCCAAAGAATGGTCATAGAAACACTAGGTTGATCAAGATCTCAGACAAAGAGTAAATCAAGATGATCAACACACAAAGCGTATAAGATGTACCGAGAGGGATCAAGTGATCCCATGGTATGATAAGCATTGTCCATTACGTGTTTGTGTACTAACCCATGGTCTTTGTGAGACTCCTATGTGGGGGTTAGGTGTGCTTCCATTGGGCTTGCGTCAAAAGGAAGATCTCATACAACCCATGAAGGATGACGTCAAGTGGTGATCGTCATCAAGATTGTGGTGTGCAAGTTCAAGCGGATCAGCACGAATATATCATTGAAACTATTGTCAATGATCTTGTGTTGATAAGGACAACCTCATGTGCTAACAAGGACAAGATCAAGATAAGAATTCCTGAGCACTACATGCTTGATTCTTGTGGATGTTCACATGGTGGACAAATGAAGATGAATACATAAGCTAGGCTGGCCACATTGAGTATGGGAGAGCTACTTGAAGACTTCATCATGTCGTGCTTTCAACTTGAGCCAAGAAGGAACAACAACATCAAGCTCAAGTGAAAGGGCTAACTCAAAGGTATCAGTTCCTTTGACGTTAGTTGTGCGGAGTGATGATCAGCGAATAAAAGTATACACTCGAGTATGGATCATCAGTACCCCTTTTATGATTCTTGAGTCTTTAGGGATCCCGCACTATTAAGAGGGGATCACAGGTTTTGCGATGAACTTGCTCAAACTACATCTCCATTGTTCTGCTCATACCACATCTCCACTGCTCTGCTGTTATCAGAAAACAGGACCAGTGCCTCGGACATCCGGCCTCCTCCAGACGTCCGAGGCCCGGACATCCGGCCTCCTCCGGACGTCCGAGGCCCGGATATCCGACCAGGTTCGGAAATCCGGAAGCCTGCACCAGTAGAAGTTGAGTTCTATATCTCGGAAATCCGGCTCCCTCCGGACTTCTGAGCACCGGACGTCCGACACCCGTCGGAAATCCGGAACCTACCACCAGTAGAAGTTGAGCTGTATAACTCGGATTTCCGGTCCTCTGTGGACGTCCGGTGGCTGATAAATTCAACATAGGTTCAGTCGTATCTACAGGCCTCGGACGACCGACCCCTGTCGGACGTTCGGTCGCTGTTTAATTCAAAATAGTTTTAGTCGTATCTACAGGCCTCGGACGTCCGACCCCTCGCGGACGCCCGGACTTCCGACAACTGTCGGACGTCCGGACCCTGTGTGACTTAAAGTGTCCCCAACGGCTCTTTTTCTCTCCCCACTATAAATACCCCCCCTCCCACTTCATGAGAGGGTTGCCCAACACAGCCTTATCCTCATAAGAACACATTTCCACCTCACACACATTTGCTCACTCCAAATCTTAGATCCCAAGAGCATTTGTGAGCCCCTTTGAGAGTTGTTCCAATCAAAAGATAGATCGTCTCCCTCTCCTTCTCTCAACCCAAGATATTTGTGATTTGAGCAAGTTTTGAGCATTCCCCGTGATCTTGTTACTCTTGGAGGTTGGAGACTCCTAGGCGGTAGGAGTTCTTCGGAGAGGAATCAATCCGTGTGATTTCCCCCGGAAAAGTTTGTGAGGGTTTGGAAGCCACCTCAAAGGCTTACCACTAGTGGTTGAGAAACGCCTTCGTGGTGTTGTCTCAAAGGGAGAATAGGGTGAGCCTTCGTGGCGTTGGTGTGCCTTCGTGGTAACATCCACCTCTCTAACGGTGACTAGCTTTCCTCCAAGGAAGTGAACATCGGGATACATCTTCGTCTCAGTGACCTTGGTTATCCTTAACCCTAACTCCTTACTTGTGGTTTACTTGTGTTATTTGAGCATACATACATTGCATATTGGTTGTGCTCATTATATTGTGTTGGCTATTTCTTGTACATGATTAATCATTCAAGCATACCCTCTATATCCACACGTTCATACTTGCAGCCCTTGATATATCGTGTTGATATAGTGTGCTCTAGTATCTTGTGTTGTTCACCTACTTGTCGTGTGATATAGCTCAAGTAAGTTTGTGTAACTTACTTGTGCTTGTTAGTAACTGTATTGTGTCCATCTTGGTAGATCGTGTTGTTGATACACGTTGCAGTGCCTAGTGCATTTAGGATTTGTGCTTGACAAGTACCCTCTTAGTTTATTTCCGCATTAGGTTCAAGCCAAATCCGAAGAAGTTTTTAAATAGCCTATTCACCCCCCCTCTAGGCGTCATCGAGGTCTTTTCAGACGATGGCAGCGAGAGGCAATGTGCCGCTCAATTTCACAGAGCTGGCAGGCCTGCGGGGCGCCACAAGAGGAGCAGCACGCCACCGGCCGATTGCCGCCCGTGATGGTCGGAGCATTGCCCCGTGAAGTCTGTTGTGGTGACGACGCCGATCTGGTGTTGGAGGAAGAAGACCGCGGGGGCTTGCCACGAGTCGCGGCATTGGCAGCGGCAAAGCCAGGGGAGACGCGGCGCGCCTTGATGTGCTATTCACGGCCAAGGAGCCGTGCATAGAGCTCATGAGACGGGAGCGGATCATCACGGCCGTGGACATTCTCAATGAGATTGTCATAATCATCATCAAGCCCGTTAAGCACAAAGGTGGTGACCTCCTCATCCTGTAGCGGCTGGCCAACAGAGGCCAACATGTCGGCTAGACCCCGCATCTTGTTGAAGTAGTCCGTGATGCTGAGGTCACCAAGCTTAGTCTCACCCAGCTCGGTGCGTATAGAATGAGCACGTGCCTGAGACTGGGAGGAAAAGCTTGTGTAAAGCGCCACCCACGCCTCCCGGGATGTAGGGGCGAAGATGACTAGCGAGGAGACGCTCGGGGTGAGCGAGGACTGGATTGCGGAGAGGATGGCTTGATCCCGAGCCACCCACGTGTGATACGCCGGGTGATGAGGCGGCGGACACGGGATAGAGCCGTCGACGTAGCCCTCGAGGTAGCGACTCCGCAGAAGAGGCAGCACCTGGGCACGCCAGGACAAGTAGTTGTCCGGCGCAAGCTTGACCGGCAGGAGATGCGAGAAGTAGAACGGCGACGGCAGCGTGGCCGGGTCAGCATGCACCGGTAGCGGGGCATAGAAACCCATCGACGGGGCCGCCCCGGGATGACCAGCGGCCACCGAGTAGGGCGGGGCTCCAGAGGAGCCGATCCGGGGGGGGGGGGGCATAGGGTTCCATGGCAGGGGCCCCGTAGTGTGACGCGGCTGCAGCTCCCTGGTACGACTGAAGCGGCGCAGGGTAGACCGTCGATGGCGAGTAGTGGTGCGGGGTAGACGACCCGCAGGTCATCGGCGGCGGCGGCACGGACTGGTGCGGCGGCAGCGGCGCGCCATAGTAGGGCGGAGGAGGCGCGGCATAGTGCTGTGGCACCGAGGACGCGCCGTAGGGGACCGTCCAGGAGGACGACGGCGGCGGGGTGCCATGGTCGGGGTGAGGTGCACCGGACGAGGCAGCAACCCCAGGCTGGGTGGGGAGATCCGAACCACTCGGATGGCGAGGCGATGCCGGGGCCCCATAGGCTGTCGCCAGGGGCCGGGAGGCGAGAAACGGCGACGCGGGGGCGAGGGTCGGCGCCACGGCAGTCGGGGCGGCGCCAGAGGCTGGCGCGGCGCCAGGGGTCGGCGGCGGTGGTGACGGCGGCGGTGCAACGGAAGACATCGTAACCTAATCTGATACCATGTAAGACGTAATGTTTTGGGAAGTGCTCAACACCCTAAACGGGGTGTGGCTATCTCATTATATAAGGGTATCCAAGGGATACAATACAATATATAGTATATGCATACAGGGCTACGTATATTTTGCTGACACCGATGTGTCGCCAACGACAAGTTCACATCAGGCTACTTCAAGCATGGGCTCTCTCTCGAGCAAGCTACAACGCAACACTCCATGGCAGCGACGACGGCCCCCAGCGAAGCTCCAGGCAGCATGGCGCGGCACGCCAAAACTTCATCGTAACACCAACGAACTCCACGGCGATGCTTCATTGTAGCTCCATGGCAACACGTCGTGGCACGACAAAGCTTCATGGCAGCAACAACGGGCCCCCCGATGATGATTCATTGTAGCTCCATGAAAGCAACGCGTGGAGTGACAAAGCTCCATTGCAGCTCCATGGCGGCACCATGCGGCGAGGCAAAACTCAATCGCAACAACGACGGACACCCGACGAAGCTTCATTGCAATTCCACTCTCGTTGCATTGTAACATCCACTACCGACGAGGACGAAGAACTCTGCGGTTGCAACGTCGACCGCGGATTTGCAGCAGCACGAACATGCCTTGAGATGCTGCGGAGGAGAGAAGTGAGAGGAAGTGAGAAAAGACACTTGTAGCAGTAGCGGTGCGATGGTGGCGTTCTTGCAGTAGCAGCAGCAGCGTGCGACGAGTGGTTGCCGGCCACCCTGCAAAAGAAAAGGACCGAATAGGAGAAGAAGAGGTAGGAGATGAACAATGGAAGAGAATGAGTGGTTGCGCGTGACCGGTCGGAGGTGAGAGAGAACGTTATCCTAGAAAGAAGATAAGGGAGAACTTGATAGGCAGTGTGAGGGTGCATGGTCTCATGGACGCGTGGCGGGTGAGCAAGGCGGTTGATTTGTCTAAAAATCGGTCGAATGTTTTTAACACTTTTTCAATAAAAATTGGCATAGTCTCACCAATGAATTAACGTAAAACAGAACTACCAATGGCAGTGCCGGCATGGATGGCCATATTATTGGCACTCATCCAAACATACGCCCACACCCTATCAGAGCATGGTTAATAATACAGCAAACAATCGATTATAAAGAGTTGTCATGTCATATAGAGCCAACCTAATAGCCGGCATATACAATAGTAAGTTTTACATGTGTACTACTTTAGTAGTAGTTGACCAACCTTACAATCTCACAAAGTGGCTTGGGTCTCATGCTGCAGCTGGCTACTCACCTAGAACTCACTTCTCTTCTCTCTCCTCCTCTTTCTCCTCCAACTAAGCAAGGATATAATATTTTAATCCTTATAACCTGCTTATGTCACCTTATTGTACTTGCTCTCAACGATCAATTTTTTGGTTCAGCTGTAGCAGGCTCCAATCCAAACACACCATAGAGGGTCATTATTGTTTGGGTTCGAGATAAATCACAAGTTTAATTAGACCAACATGTATCCTTTCCATGCACACATGTTTATTTGCCAACAACAATAAAAAACTTCTTTTCACTTTATTTGCTGGATTTTCAGATATATTTGGAAAAAATGTTCAAATATCTCCCAATTCAAGCATTCACTACCGTTTTGTGTGAGGTTTGATTTAAGATACATCACAAATATTTTGAATTTTTACTTCAACCAGCTTACTATCTACATAATAAGGCATATGAATTAACACACATGAAACCTAAGTACAAGTGTACAACATGATAATTGTGTTTTCCCCCAACTTGGTGTAATCTTGAGTGGATATTAACTATGATACATTTGTTGCAAAATTAGGTGAAACACTAGCCGGTAATACTATCTACCACCGCCACATGATAATGTTTTTCCTATTTTATTCACTTAATTTACCAATATATTATGCCTAACCATTCATTCAAATAATACACCCAAACACCTCAATCGTCATTAATAGTTAGTCACTACAATTTGGATTCAAGATGCGTCACAAGTTTTCATAACAACAAAGTATATTTTGTATTAGTCCATGCTCACATGCTGCTTTTACCATGATTAACAATTATCCTTTCACTTTAATCTCCTACTAGAAGGGTTTGGGCACGCTTTGCTGCGCGTTGGTGTTATTATATTTTCAGAAGAAAATTACTCCCCTATTCAAAATATTAAATATATTTGTTTTTTAGAAATTCAAACCCTAAGTTTCAGCAAATTTGTAAAGAAATATATCAAAACAGTGTCATTATTTTATCATGAAATGAATTTAGTCAAATTTAAAGAAATTGACTTTTCAAAAATTAATACACCTTATATTTTCGAACCGATGGAGTATTTAGTTTGGCGAGTTCGAGAGATGATGGAGTGTGCTTTATATTTATTTACAATACGGTGTTATGGGGGCCTTTCGTGGTGTGATTCTAGGGAAAAAAAATCTACGTCAATGGTTGCACATGTTTGTACTTCTTTTTTCTATGTGGTGAGGTGGTGTGTGAGATTGATATATTTTTATAAATTGGTTGATGTGATTTATTTGGAAATAAATCATTGGACCCATCATAGTATGAACCAAATAAATTTAATACCTCAATGAAATGGGGGAGCTCAAA
The DNA here is from genome assembly GCF_904849725.1 of Hordeum vulgare subsp. vulgare. NCBI lineage: Eukaryota > Viridiplantae > Streptophyta > Magnoliopsida > Poales > Poaceae > Hordeum > Hordeum vulgare. The sequence goes on along the minus strand of NC_058524.1, from coordinate 498,626,012 downwards.
ATTGAGGAGCATGGTGACTTAAAAGAATGGAATGACAGAGTTCTTTAAAAAATTATTGACTATCAAAATTGAGTTACCCAATTTTAAATTGGACTCCTTAATTTATTGTGAGACCTCTAAAATTAGGGAGCTTAAAAATAGAATGAGAGAGTTCCTTGAGAAATTGTTGACCCGGTCAAAATCGAGTGACCCAAATCCATTTTGGAGACCTCAATTGATTGTGAGGCCTCTAAAACTAGGAACCTTAGTGTATTATTACTATAAGGGTTGGGCATGCTTTGTTGCGTTGTTAATGTTTTTGGATTTTTCATAATTTTTGTCCTCAATCTATCTTAAAATATAAGGTGTATTTGTTTTTTGAAAAGTCAAAATTGAAATTTGACCAGATTTTTATAGAAATATATCAGTACCCATAATAGCAAATAGGATTCCGAGACTCGTCATGAAATGAATTTTTTTTATTTTTTTATTTAGTATTGTGAATGTCGATATTTTTGCATCTGAAGTTGATCAATTTTTTTAAAAAGTTGACTTTTTAATAGACTAATACACTTTAGTTTTAGGATGGAGTGAGCATTAGGTTTGGGTAGTGGGGAAGATGATGGAGTGTCTTCTCTTTTTTATTCATATAATGCGGGGTTCTAGTGGGCTTTCATGATGTGATTTTGGATATGCTAATCAACTCATATTTACACGAGAAAAGTTTCTGCATCGGTGGTTGCATGTATTATATTTGTGCTACAGTAACACATATTGACACTCTTTTTTTCTAGGTGATAAGAGGATGCATAGGATTGATAAGTTTTTATAGGCCGGTTGTTTCCACTTGATTTGAAAAATTGTTGACCTAGTTAAAATCATGAACATAATCTAATAGCAAAATGAAATAAGAGAGCATAATGAATTAAAATAACTAGTCAGCAACCCGTGCCACTGCACGGGCTAGGAAATTTTTGGAAGTAAACATAGATTATATGTGGGTCTATCTAATAGTAGTTTTTGGTTTTTGATTTTTTTTCTATTATATTATTATAAGGAAAAAATAAACTGCATTTGAGAGATTATTGTATAATAATCATATATTAGTTTGCTCTGTCTCCACGTAGGAAAATATATTCCTTCTAAAAATATATTATAGGAGGGTCTATGTAATAGTACTTTTTGGTTTATGAATTCTTTTTTATTAGATTATAGGTAAACGTAAGAATTGCATTTCAAAGATCACATTTTAACCTTGTAATGTTTTCCTCTGTTTCCATGTAGGAGAAATATATTTCTTGAGCTAAATTAAGGTTAGAGGGTGGATTCACTTTGTGAAGCTCTGAGCTATGATTATATTGTGATGTGTATGAAAGAAATATGATTCTTTTCTTCAGAAATAGGTAAAAGTGTTTCTACACGAACAACTTCTTATACTGTTGAATGTACATGCTACATATGTAAGACAAAACATATATAATCTATCTAGATATCTTTGCATTTAATTCGTTTTTATTAATGTATTTTTTCAAGAAATTCTTAGATAATATAATTATTCATCTATAAATAAGCATCAATAAGGAATTAAGTAATCACTAGCAAAAGAGCCCGTGCGTTGCAATGGAAGAGAAAATAATACACGCTCTGAACGCAATATATTTTCACATGGCATCATATTTGTGTTGTCGACGATGGCTTTAGTGCTCACACAACGAAAACACGTTTGAATGTACAGTCACTCGAAATAAGATGAGAAATATGTTGTTTCTCCCCACGAGGTTTTTCAAAGGTGTGCATGTGTTGTTAACGATGTTTTCTTTCCTCTCATTTTGGTTTTTATTTAATGGATGTTTATTGCAATTCGTATCGTCGCCGGAAAGAGAGAAAAAAAGGACCGTGCACTACAGATTAAGTTTGCACCAAAAATAATATTTAAGAAGTATTCAACAGCTAAAAATAACATCCTATTTAGATTCTACACATTTTTTAATCAAATTTCATATATAACATGTTAAAATCGGAGTTATGGTTTAAGAAATATGGATAATTTTGTTTTAAATAAAATGTGGATTGATTAACTGGAAAGTTAGGGTTTTTCGATGCTCTATTATTAGGGAGAGATTAAATCTGGACTGCGGGTTGATTATCTGAAACATCAAGAGGTTTTTTGAAAAATGAAAAAACGATTTGTTTTCTGACTTAAATCCGGACTCGGGTTGATTTCAGGAAACGTCGAAGGCTTTTTTTATAAAAGTAGCATGACGGGCGACAGAAGTAGTCGGCGCTTTATTATTAACTAGTAAGCATGCACGTGCAACGCACGAATAACCGTACATAAAAAATTCCTTGTTCATAATTAGCAAAAAATCATACATCCAAGGCAATCAACATGGTGAATTTCTCCGTAAAGAACATATGAGATATTTATTGTCTGTATATTCCCTCCATTCCTAAATATAAGTCTTTTTAAAGAATTCTATGCACTACATACGGATGCATATACACATGTTTTAGAGTGTAGATTCACTCACTTTGACCTATATGTGATTTATATTAGAAATTTTAAAAACACTTATAATTAGGAATGAAGGGAGTAGTCAATATAGAATCATTTCCATAATGTTTATTTTTTCTAATGCAAATAAAAAATAGAAATTGCATTTCCATAATCATCAACTCTTCAGGCCCATACATCAAGCCAAGGCAGGCCGACACCCACCCTCCAAACCACCCCCACCTCCAATACCCTCCACTACATGCACGCCCGTAATTACCTCGAACCTTCAGTCCCGTTTTCGTCATCACACCAGCACACTCCGCTGTCACATCACACCACACACACATCACACCATCACACCACACACACACTCGCACAGCAGCTTCCGCAACACAGCACTGGGCGGCGGCTAGGGTTCTACGGTGACGCCGACGGCTTCGAGGGCGGCTACGGCGGCAGATATGAGGCGCCTCGGCTGGAGGACGGCTGGTGATCTGGCCAGTTGGTATTTTAAACGAACTCTTGGTCAAACATTTCGTGAAGTAAACTACTGGCCTCAACCCATTACTCGCGTCACATGCAACTATATGAAAATGCTAAAAACATTTAATTGCCTAGGTTACCTTGCTAAAATATATGGAAATGCTAAAAACATGGTACACTTTCTGAGCTATCACATGCAACTCCTCACTGACATTGGGAAATAGAAAAGGAAAACAATGTTCAAAATTATTTACAAGAATATACGGGAAAAAATAGATTTGCATCTTACAACTGAGTATCAAGTGGGAAATTGAATTTGTATCTTCCCACTGAGTATCAAGTGGGAAAATTGAGTATCAAGTAGTTATTTGTTTCAATGGCACTTGAGTTTGGATGTTGCTCTAGAACCAGAAGAGATCTTTCTTTCTCTCATGATTAGAAAACACAGTTATTACTGGTCATGTGTGCTTGCACTTATGATGCATTGACTCAAGAAATGAAAGAGATCTTTCTATTTTCTGAAGTCAATCTCAATTGTTCATCTATCCTTTTATACATGAGTAGAAGTCCTAATAAGAGAAAACAAACAATATGGCGATGGCGACGCTCCTCGCGGCAAGAGTTCGCGACATGCAAAGGGCAGTAGATTGGATTTAGCTAGCTACTTACATAACACACACATTAAGTTTTAAACTGAGTTTCCATTCAGCCAATTCATTTTGGTCAAGTAAAAGAAAACCTCAGGGCTTTACAACAGAAAGTGTTTAATTTAATAGAAGCAAACAAGCAAGGGATTTTCATATTTCCGTAGGTAAAATAAAAAATTGGTCCAGGTTCCAGAGTATTTACATCATAGCATGTTTAGATTAATATAGCGAGAAAAACCAGCCATTAGTATTAGTATATCTCTACTGCCACGTAGGTTTCTCTGCATTTCTGTCAGTCAGTGAACTGGTTTTTGTAGTGGGGTAAGGTACGATATAAAGAGAAAACTTTAGTCAACTGAAACATGCTGCTTTGTCATTTAGACTGGTCCATCTACAATGTATTGTTGCATAGGTTAAACTGAATTTATGTCAGGCAGCAAACTGATTTGTAGAAAAGGGGTGGGTAGCCAACAAGTGCTAAGATATATGAGAGAAATTCCATTGAAACAATATACAAAACGGAAGTGGTAGCCACCAAAAAGGTGATTGCCTGCCACTACTAATGTATTGTTGTAGCAACCATTGAGATTCTAAAGTTAAGTTTGAAATATTACAACTACACATTAGAGTATTATTGTGTCACTATTAGCTACCATTTGGTAAAACGATGTCCATGTGATTAGCATTCCATATGTAACTTAGGTTTACGCTCAGAGAAAAGTAGGCATGACCAAAACTGTAATGCAGCACATGTCTAATACGGCAACTAATAGTTGGCGACTGGCACTTGGCAGTAAAACCAGGGAAGTGTTTACCTCATATAAGCTCTTGACATTCGTGCTAACAATTAATCTTGCAGAACTCATCTCCTTCTAATACCAATGATCTTCTTCTTCTGTGTGATCAAAAAACGTCTTGACATTGCGACATTGTAAAATTTTCTCATATGCTCTGACAGCCGATGTATTGCGCCAAGGTTGCCAACAGCTGATAATTGCAGCATGATAGAATCAAACTTCTTGTACGACAGTTTCATGTCATGGTTTATTACTTCATCTAGAAGAGTGGTCGCATCTTCCGTTCTTCCGCAATCAAACAGGCCATCAATCATTATTTCATAGGTATCAACAGCACGCCGACATCATCTCTTGTCCATTTCAATCCAAATATCGAGTGCCCTGTGTGGCTCTCTCATCGCAAAAAACATCACCATCAGCATATTGTAAGTATGAACACTGGGCTCACAGTGTGCTTCTATCATCCTCTCGCAGAGTTTGAGCGCATCATCAGCCTTCTGAAGACTACAAAGCACCTCAAGAAAGCAATTGTAAGTGACAATGTCAGGAGGAAACCCAGCCTTCCCCATCTCCTCCAGAATGCAGTAAGCAGAATCAAGTTTATCCACCAAGCACATGCCTTCAATCAAATCTTTAAATGTTGATACATCAGGCATGCAGCCTCGTTTAATCATATCTGCAATCAGCTCAAAGCACTCGTCCATCCGATCAGCTTTCCCTAGCGCAACAATCATAATAGCATATACCTTAGCAGTGGGCGAGGATATCTTCGATCCCTCGGTCCTCATGAACTCAAACAACTCTCTTGCCTCCGAGATCAAACCAGCGCTGCAGAACGAGTCAATAGCAGCAATGTACGTGAAGTTCTCTGGGGTGTGCTTCATCTGAATCATTTCCTCGAGCACCTTCATGGCCTTCTTGGGGTCCCTGGCGCGGCACCACCCAAAGAACAGGATGTTGTACGTCTCGGCATTTCCCTGCAGCTTCTTCCTTACGCGACCAAACACCGTCTCCGCCTCCCTGACCATCCCGCATTTGCAGAAAGCGTCCAGGAGGATGTTGAGCGCGTCGGTCTCCGGCGGCGTGCGCATCCGCACCCGCCGCTTCTTGGCCAGCTTCCTGAGGTTGGCGAGGTGCTTCTCGGTGTAGGCGCGCAGGATGCCCAGCAGGTCCTCGACGGGCACCGACCTGGTGCCGTGGCGCTTCATGTGGTCGAGCACGTCGGAGAGGACGCCGAACTGGCGGGACTTGTACCTCGTGCCGGAGAGGATGTCGATCATGTCGTTGTACGTGTTGAGTAAATATACAATTTTCCGAGTAGATTAATCCACAAAATAATAACTAGCATGGCATTGACTAGACTAATGACATACTGATCTTGAGCTAACCTAGCACATACTACGCATATAGTGGATACATCTATGCAAACAAGTAGTACTGCTAGAATAAATACGAGCAAGAGGATAAACGAGTCATACCCTCCAATCGGCCAGTTGGCCGTAGCAGCAGCAGCGGCGGCAGAGGCAGTATCCTCTGCCGTCTTCTTCTCGGCTTCCTCGCGGAGACGATCAGCTTCGCTTGGTGAAGACATGGCGATGACGAGGGCGACGCAGACGTAGACGAAGCAGACGGACGGAGGCGAGCAGTCGCGTGATCGCTCCCCAAAAACCTAATCGCCCCTCTCCCGTACAGGAACCGGAGAGGCGAGGTTTCGGAGGCCTGCTCTCCCGTCGACCGTGTACGCGGTAAACGGGACGGAGTCGCCGGCGGCAGCAGCAGTTCAAGGAACGAACGCGTGAGGCAGATGTGATCTGATTTCGTGACGGCTAGGGTAGGCGATCGCGTGCTTATAAAGGCGGCTGGGTGGAGAGTCCGAGTCGGTAACGATCACGATCCGACGTCTCGGATCGTTTCCTTGTCCGTTACGTATTCTCCGTTCCTGACCGGCAAAAATAAGCGCGTAGGTATGAGCTCGGCTCGGCTCATTCCCGCAATCCGCGTCGCGTCGCGTCGGGACGAGGCGGGCGGCGGAGGAGGAGTGCGCGAGGGCACCTTCTCTTCTCACTCTCCAATAGCATGTGGAAGAGAGACCCTTATAAAGGGGTCCAAACTCTCCTCCACTAGCGGGGTGGGACTAAACTCCCACCACCTTGCCATGCCACCACCTACATGGGCCCTTGTAGATTTTCTGAAATTCTCTAATGGGCCTAAGGCCCACCTCCAAATTTCAACAATCCCCCACCAGATCTCAAGGGCACATCATGTTCCCTCGTTCCAATCACTGTTTTAATATACCAGCATTTCAGTGAAGACCTGTTAAGGTTGAGCTTCACCTAGAACAAGTAGCTACACCCCTTCACAACTGAACAATGGACTATGCCTTGAATTGTCAGTTTGGCGTAAAGGAGCTTCACCACAAGTCTTACTAGTACTAGGCTGCCGAAGGTGACCCCTCGGGTGGAGCATATTAGTCACACTCCTGGCCTATTCATGAGTTTACTAGAGATCACCCAAATCTCATAGACTGTGACCAGCAGTCAAGCTCATATAGGTGTGTTCCTCCAAAGATCGCTCTGTAGGACAGCATCTTGCTTACATATAAGCTTTAGAACACATTAAGACAGTAGTCATCCTACCATACAGTATCCGAGAGTATTGCATCTCCAACGGAGTGAGTTAGTAAAGTTACTCTCCTCAGTTCACCACTGGCTTGTTTCCCCAGGTCCTACTTCACGGGATCTCCGATCATATAGGTTAGGTTACTACCATGGCAACTCATGTGGGTCTCATACCCATCTCCCTCGATGCACTATCTATCACAACACGTGATAGCCCTTTAGTAAAGGGATCTGCCAGATTCTTAGCCGTTTGGATATAATCCAACGCTATCACTCCGGAGTTTCTCAAACGTCTGACAGACTTCAATCTCATTCTTATATGTTTGTTGGACTTCATATTGTCCTTTGAACTCTTCACTTTAACAATAACCGTCTGATTATCGCAGTTCATAAGGATAGCCGGAACCGGCTTCTCAACCACAGGTAAGTCCATCAAAAGATCTCGAAGAAATTCTGCTTCGACACCAGATGTGTCTAATGCTGTTAATTCTGCTTCCATTGTCGATCTTGTTAAGATCGTTTGCTTGCAAGACTTCCAGGAAACAGCACCACCCCCAAGAGTAAACATATACCCAGTAGTGGCCTTCATCTCATCAGCATCAGAGATCCAATTCGCGTCACTATACCCTTCAAGTACCGATGGGAATCCCGTATAGTGAAGCCCGTGGTTGACAGTACCTTTCAAGTAGCGCATAATTCTTTCAACAGCACGCCAATGAACATCGCCCGGGTTTGCAACAAACCGGCTAAGTTTGCTCACAGCAAACGCGATGTCAGGCCTCGTTGCGCTAGCTAGGTACATAAGTGAACCGATAATTTGAGAGAATCTCAATTGATCTATAGCTGTGCCTTTAAACTTTCGAATAAGCACACTAGGATCATATGGTGTTTGACAAATCTTGCAGTCTGAATATCCAAAGCGACTCAAAATCTTGTCAACATAGTGGGATTGCAGAAGTGTAATCCCACCCTCATCATCTCTCAACAGCTTGATGTTCAAGATAACATCAGCCACCCCAAGGTCCTTCATCTCAAAGTTTTGAGACAGAAAAGACTTAACCTCCTCAATTACTTTGAGGTTGGTTCCAAATATCAGTATGTCATCAACATACAAGCACAATATAACTCCTTCGCCCCCACCATGGCGATAGTATACACATTTGTCAGCTTCATTAACAACGAAGCCAACAGATGTCAGAGTTGTATTAAACTTCTCATGCCATTGCTTAGGTGCTTGTCTCAGACCATATAAAGATTTCAGCAACTTACACACCTTTCCTTCCTGACCTTCTATCACAAAGCCATCTGGCTGTTGCATATAGATTTCCTCATTTAGCTCTCCATTCAGGAAAGCCGTCTTAACGTCCATTTGATGAACGAGAAGACCATGAGAGGCCGCCAATGAGAGAAGTACTCTAATGGTGGTCAGTCTAGCCACAGGTGAATAAGTATCGAAGAAATCTTCCTCTTCTTTCTGGGCATAGCCCTTGGCCACAAGCCTAGCCTTGTACTTTTCAATCGTACCATCGGGCCTAAGCTTCTTTTTGAACACCCACTTGCATCCCAATGGTTTGCAACCATAGGGACGATCAGTGATTTCCCATGTCCCGTTAGCCATGATGGAATCCATCTCGCTACGGACCGCAGCTTTCCAGTAATCAGCATCTGGAGAAGCATACGCTTCTGAAATAGAAGTGGGATTATCATCCACGAGGTATACGAAGAAATCATCACCAAAGGTTTTTGCAGTCCTTTGTCTCTTGCCCCTACCACGGGCTTCCTCGTCATCCTCCTCAGGATTTTCATCATGTGTTTGTTCATAATATTCCATAGGAATGGCAGGCTCAGGAGTTATCTCAGATTCCTGTCTAGAAGTGCTTTGCATATCTCTCATGGGAAATATATCCTCAAAGAATGTAGCATCCCTCGACTCCATTATTGTACCGACCTTCACGTCAGGTACCTCAGATTTCACTACTAGAAATCTATAGCCTACGCTATTCTTAGCGTATCCCAAATTAACGCAATCCACAGTCTTTGGTCCAAGCTTACGCTTCTTGGGAATCGGTACATTGACTTTCGCCAAGCAGCCCCAAGTACGTAAGTACGAGAGTGTCGTCCTTCTCTTTGACCACTCCTCGTAGGGAGTGACCTCATTATCTTTTGTAGGAACTTTATTCAGGACATGACACGCGGTCAATATAGCCTCCCCCCACCATGCCTTGGATAAACCCGATGTATCTAACATGGCGTTAACCAAATCAGTTAGAGTACGGTTTTTCCGCTCGGCAACCCCGTTTGACTGGGGTGAATAGGGAGGCGTCCTCTCATGAATAATGCCGTGTTCCGCACAAAATGAATCAAATTCGTTTGAGAAGTACTCTCCACCACGATCAGACCGGACTCGTTTAATTTTCTTTTCAAGTTGATTCTCAACTTCTGCCTTATAGATTTTAAAGTAGTGTAGAGCCTCATCTTTAGTATTTAACAGATACACATAGCAAAATCTAGTGGAATCATCTATCAATGTCATGAAGTATTTCTTTCCACCTTTAGTCAACACACCATTCATCTCACAAAGATCAGAATGTATGAGTTCTAATGGTGCCAAGTGTCTCTCCTCTGCAGCCTTGTGAGGCTTGCGAGGTTGCTTTGCTTGCACACACGAGTGGCACTTAGAACCTTTGGCTAAAGTGAAAGTTGGGATTAAATTCAGTTTTGCTAGCCGCGACATAACACCGAAACTTATGTGACAAAGACGTGAATGCCAAACTTCAGATTCATTAACGCTCGAATGAATATTGTTCACGACTTTATTACAAAAATCTGCTAGAGAAAGGCGGAACAGACCTCCGCATTCATAACCTTTTCCAACGAAAAGTCCATATTTCGTAACTACTACTTTATTAGACTCGAACACCAACTTAAACCCTTCTCTACACAGAAGGGAGCCACTAACGAGATTCTTCTTGATGGCGGGGACATGCTGCACGTTCTTCAGCTGCACGATCCTTCCCGAAGTAAACTTCAGATCGACCGTGCCAACACCAAGAACAGAAGCACTCGCGCCATTCCCCATCAATACGGACCCGCGACCGGTGGCCTGATAAGAAGAGAACAATGACAAGTCAGCACACACATGAATATTTGCACCCGTGTCCACCCACCAATCGGTGGACTGACAAACTGTAAATACAGTAAGTAAATTACCGTACCCAGATGCACCACTTTCATTGTTGCCCACAATCATGTTTGCAGACTTGGAGTCCTGCGCCGGCTTCTTGTACTTGTTTGGACATTTGTTCGCCCAATGTTCCTCTGAACCACAAGTATAGCAGCCATCTCCCTTCTTATTCTTCTTGAAGGGCTTCTTCCCCTTCTTCTTGAAGTCGGTATTCTGTTGGACAGAGTTCTTTCCCTTGGGCTTGTGAGAATTGAAGTTCCTCTGATGTACCATATTGGCAGCAGAAGAGCTTTCCACCGCTTTTCCATTGGAGTCCTTTGCTCTCGAGTTCTGCTCAACACTCAGATGGCCGATGATGTCCTCTACTGAGAACTCACGCCTCTGATGTTTCAGAGTAGTAGCAAAGTTCCTCCAGGAATTAGGGAGCTTAGCAATTATACAGCCCGCGACAAACTTGCCCGGCAAATTGCACTTAAGAACCTCAAGTTCCTTAGCTATGCATATTATCTCATGAGCTTGTTCCAATACAGAACGGTTGTCAACCATCTTGTAATCGTGGAACTGCTCCATAACATACATCTCACTCCCAGCATCGGTGGCCCCGAATTTAGATTCGAGCGCCTCCCACAAGTCCTTGGCAACATGCATATGTAAATATGCATCAACCAGCTTATCTCCGATCACGCTAATGACTGCTCCAAGGAATAGGACGGTGGCCTCCTTAAACATCTTCTCCTGTTCAGGAGTGATAGTTTCCGTAGGAGTGACACCGGCTACCCAGAACACGTTCATAGCCGTGAGCCATAAGGTGGTTCTCGTTTGCCAACGCTTGAAAAAAGTACCGGTAAACTTATCCGGTTTCAGTGCAGCAGCAAAACCATTACTCGAAAAATTCCTACAGACATTAGGTTTTTGGATTGTTGAGTAAATATACAATTTTCCGAGTAGATTAATCCACAAAATAATAACTAGCATGGCATTGACTAGACTAATGACATACTGATCTTGAGCTAACCTAGCACATACTACGCATATAGTGGATACATCTATGCAAACAAGTAGTACTGCTAGAATAAATACGAGCAAGAGGATAAACGAGTCATACCCTCCAATCGGCCAGTTGGCCGTAGCAGCAGCAGCGGCGGCAGAGGCAGTATCCTCTGCCGTCTTCTTCTCGGCTTCCTCGCGGAGACGATCAGCTTCTCTTGGTGAAGACATGGCGATGACGAGGGCGACGCAGACGAACGGAGGCGAGCAGTCGCGTGATCGCTCCCCAAAAACCTAATCGCCCCTCTCCCGTACAGGAACCGGAGAGGCGAGGTTTCGGAGGCCTGCTCTCCCGTCGACCGTGTACGCGGTAAACGGGACGGAGTCGCCGGCGGCAGCAGCAGTTCAAGGAACGAACGCGTGAGGCAGATGTGATCTGATTTCGTGACGGCTAGGGTAGGCGATCGCGTGCTTATAAAGGCGGCTGGGTGGAGAGTCCGAGTCGGTAACGATCACGATCCGTTCCTGACCGGCAAAAATAAGCGCGTAGGTATGAGCTCGGCTCGGCTCATTCCCGCAACCCGCGGCGCGTCGTGACGAGGCGAGGCGTGGCGTGGCGAGGCGGGCGGCGGAGGAGGAGTGCGCGAGGGCACCTTCTCTTCTCACTCTCCAATAGCATGTGGAAGAGAGACCCTTATAAAGGGGTCCAAACTCTCCTCCACTAGCGGGGTGGGACTAAACTCCCACCACCTTGCCATGCCACCACCTACATGGGCCCTTGTAGATTTTCTGAAATTCTCTAATGGGCCTAAGGCCCACCTCCAAATTTCAACAGTACGTCCGGTGCTCGTGCTCGTAGTTGTCCTGCTGGGAGGCCCAGGCGAAGAAGCGGAAGGCCAGCTTCTCCTCGTAGCGCAGGCGATGCATCACGTCCGCCACGAGCGGGGTGGTGAGCTCGGCGCCCAGCGCGTCGAGGGCGGCCTCCGTGCCCTCGTTGGAGCCCTCCTCTGTCTCTGTCACCGCGTCGTAGATCCTGTCGGACAGAGACGCGACGTGCTCCTCCTGGAGGTTGGTGGGGAGGAGGACGTGCCCGGAGGAGAACCGTCGCGCCGGGAGGTCCGGGAGATAGCGCGCGAGGGCGGAGGCGGGGGCGGGGGCGGGGCCTGAGCTCGGTTTAACGGCGGGGAATATGCGCGCGAGTAGTATGCGGCAGCGGGGGAGGACAAGTGCGCGGCGGCGAGAAGGCGGCGGAGGTGGTGGAGCCGGAGGGGGAGGTTGGGGGATATCATGTGGCTTTGGAACGCGAGGCAACGGGGGATGGGGGATTCGAAGGCTGAAACGGACACGGCGGCCGGCGGCCGGCGGCGCGGAGGGTGTGCTTGTCTATACTTCTACATGGCGATGGCGACGCTGCTCGCGGCAACAGTTCACGACGGGGACGGAGGCGAAGGCGGAGGCGGACGGGGAGGGGGAGGCGGAGGCGACGGCGATGGTGCAGGACAGGACGGGTGGCTGCCGCGTATGGTGTGAGGAGGACGTGTTTGGCTAAATTTCTGTAGTTGATTGGTTTGATTTTCTTTTTTACGAGGAAGGTGCAACCGTTGGATCTATTTTTGTTGGAACACGCAACGGAGCAGCGCTGTATTTGGGGATTTCGGTGCGGCGGCCCAACTAATGGAACATTAGTACCCATGCAAAATTAGTACTCCCTAGATGCATACTCATTACTGTAAACAGCTCGGACATGCAGCGGCAAATTCTCCTTTTTTTTATTATGCATGCATGCAATGACGTCATCAAGATTCCCTTCGATGTTTGAAATTCAAAAAGTTTTATCTACAAAACTGTTAATTCAATTAATGATCCGTTTTCAGCACTGACTTTTTCGTGACAAGATCTTCAAAACTAGCTCCCATGTCGATATGTTTCGATAACTTTCGTTTTCTTCGTTACTTGCCAGATTACTATCATTTACTTGTCATATTATTTGTTACATAGTTCTCACATTAAATCAACTTGGTTATCAGGTTTATGAATGTTGATATACCCCACTAAAAAAACTTGATTCATTATACTTGTGTTGCTTTATGCATTTACTTGCTTGTTATTAGTATTTTAGTACCCACTTTTTAGCTTCACATAACATTGCAATGCTAGAAAAGTATAAAAATATTGTCCTGATAACTATGTATAACTTTTGTGACAACTATACATCCGTAAGATGACATAAATGTGGCAACTAGAACGACGAAAAAAAATCAACGAAACATATCAACATGGGATCTTATTTTGAAGGTCTCATCGAGACGAACCTAACGGTGAAAGCGAATCTTGAATAAAATTATTAATTTATGAGGTAAATCATTTCTAAAATTTGAAAAAGCATTTAATGCGATGATGTAAGCATGAGGTGGAAGATTTTTGCATGCGCATGAAGCTGCGGAAGCTGCTGCATGGAAGAGCTGTGATGCGGCGCTTCTCTTTATAATTTTCCATTTTTGTTTGCTCGCTGTAGGATGGATGGTGAAGGTGGAGGGTCAGCCTTTGGTAAATTTGGTAACTGCACACCGTCGTGGTGCATGGATGGTGAAAGACCGTTAGATTGCAATTTATTGATTAATTGTGTGATGGTGATAGGTGTTTGTTTTTTGTGAGTCTAATAGGTGTGTGTACTTAGAAAAGTTTTCGTTTACTCCTTTATTAATAGTATAGAAGGAGAGACTACCATGGAACGATAGAAATTAACTTCCAAATTGAAGGCGGATTCCATCACACATTCTTCTTTAGAGTTCACAGCTGCAGCAACCACATATATCTTTCCTAAATCATGCACCAGAGCAACCATACCCTTTTTTGTATATTTGTACGATGTATAGTCGATGTAGAACTGTGTACCTTCGCTGGCGCTAACTTAAGCTCTTCAAACATTCTAAACAAAAGTCATAATTTAAAATCAGAATAATCAAAACGGAGCAACTAATGGTTTTCTCAAGGAAGATTTACCATTACCTAGCCCAACCACAATCGAAGAGTTGAATTAATTAGCTATATGTGGAAATACACATGAGGACGGTCTGAGACCATATAATGTTATTAATGTGATATGTGCCTTCCATCTGGACTTAAACATATCCAATAAACACTTATGCGGCATTGGCACATTCTTTCTCAATTTCTTATTATCTCCTATGGAGAATCTCTTACCGGGGGAAAGCTAAGTTACTCGACCAATTGATGATCTATCAATGATGCATATCTTGCAATTAGTAGATATTACTAAGCCGCTCTCCTTTTAAGGCATAAATGTTAACTTACATACCAAGCCAATGGTATAGTTAATTAATATTTTATTGGCACATATATTGTTGAGAGACGACTCCCCCTCCTGCTCGGCTTCAGGAGACCTCGCCCGACGCCGGAGGGAGCCCGCTCGCCCGCCCCCTCCTCCTCCCGTCCAGCGCCGGGCATTGGGATCTCGTGGCTCGCCCACCCGCGCCCCCGCGCCACCCCGCCCAAACCCTAGCCGCCGTCAGGGGAGGGTCGTGTCGCGGCAGCAGGATCCAACGAATCTGGAGACACGCACCGCGTCGTCACCGGACCCCCTCTCCGCCCCCACTCCCGCTTCGCCGCCGTCGGAGGGGACGCCGGCGAAGCCGCGCGCGCCCCGGGGATGGCGGCGGCGGGGCCCCTTGCGTCGGCCCTCGGGCTCTGACGGCGGCGCCCCGCGTCGACGGTTGCGGGATCCGGTGTGATCTCGCCAATCGGCGGCGGCGGAGGGCGGATCCGGGGCTCCATGGCCGGATCTGGCGGGGCACTCGGCCTTGGTGGTAGGGAGCGGCAGCCGGGTGCGACTGCGCTGGTCGGTTGGGCACGAGTAGTGTCCAGGCCGCGTGGTGAAGTGGCCTTGGCTGGGGGTTGTGATGGTGCGTGGCAGCCATGCTCAGCGGTCGGTGGCAGTGGATATCCAGCGCAGCTCCGAGAGAAATCCTTGCTCCGGTCTTCATCGGAGTCGCGACGGCGACGCCCGCGGGTGCCGCTATCTTTCTTGGAAGCGTCTTTGTGGAGGTGTGTTGTTCCCCTTCGTCGGCCGCTGCCCGCACCGCCACCTACGCCCCCCAGGTCCTGATCTGTGGGCCTCTCTCCTGCGGATTGACGGTGTCGGCGTGGTTGTCGGGGCCCTTCCTGCGGGTGAAGCCGGTGGAGGAGATTCGAATTGGGGGAAACCCCTTGGTTGGCAAGGCCCATGTAATGCCCCAAGTGTAGGTCTTTCCCTTTTTGTAACCTTCCATGTGGGACCACCTTGACTTTGTCACGAGAGTTTCTATGCATGTACGAATTCATGTGCCACCTTCTATTTTGCTTTTGCATCCATGCATCCGTGCCATACCATCCTTGCCATACCTTATGATTCTATGTCATGTTATGATTGCATGTGATCTTGCTAGGTGTGATGTTGTGGTATTGTATTATCTTGTGTGATGCATGTGATGTTGGTATGTGATGGGTAGGAGTGAGTGCTAGGTAATTTCAAAGCTCTCTGCTATTTATAATCCTTTTGCCTCCTATTGTCTCATGTCAAAATTCTATCTTCCCAAAAGTTATTCTAAAATGTCTTGTGGTTAGAGTAAATTGTGGTTATGATAATGTGTGAATTTGCTGTTTTGTTCTTTGATTTTAAAGGTGCAAATAAACCCAAAACAGTAAATTAATTACAGTTTTGCATTTATTCCAAATGGCTCCAAATATTGTTTTCCTATTTTATTCTAATAGGCCATAATTCCTTATGGCCAGGGGCATTTTTGCTTTGATTTTTACCCCATCAGAACTGCTAGTGGATTTAAATCCTAGCTGAGTTTATTTTTAAAAGAATTCAAATCCCTCTCAGTCTTTTCCTCTATCTGACGCCTGTGGCAATCAACCCTCGCGGCCCAGCCCACTTCTTCCCAAGTCACGCGCACGGGCGTCGTCATCCTCCTCTTTCCAGCGAGGCAGGCGGCCCCACTAGTCAGTCTCTCACCTCGCCCCCTCCACGAGCCGAAGCTCCCCGCACATGGCACCGCGGCGCGTCCCTCGTTCCCCTCTCGCCCTATAAAAGCCCTTGGCGTCCGTGCCTCGGCTAGGGTTTCCCTGCCGCCGCCGCTCCACCAGATCCCTTCTCCCTCCTTTCTCTCTCGTCGCGGTGAGGTAAGCCGCCGGTTCCGCCATGGCCGACGGGTGAAGGAGATCACCGTCGTCGCCGTGGTACCTTCTCCTCCACGTCGAGGGGTCCAGGAGCAGGCGAGCCTCACCACGGGCTCGTTCCCGCCGCTAGATCGACGTCCCCGACACTGTTGGAATTATGCCCTAGAGGCAATAATAAATACAGTTATTATTATAATTCCTGTATCAAGATAATCGTTTATCATCCATGCTATAATTGTATTGAATGAAGACTCATTTACATGTGTGGATACATAGACAAAACACTGTCCCTAGCAAGCCTCTAGTTGGCTAGCCAGTTGATCAAAGATAGTCAGTGTCTTCTGATTATAAACAAGGTGTTGTTGCTTGATAACTGGATCACGTCATTAGGAGAATCACGTGATGGACTAGACCCAAACTAATAGACATAGCATGTTGATCGTGTCATTTTGTTGCTACTGTTTTCTGTGTGTCAAGTATTTGTTCCTATGACCATGAGATCATATAACTCACTGACACCGGAGGAATACTTTGTGTGTATCAAACATCGCAACGTAACTGGGTGACTATAAAGATGCTCTACGGGTATCTCCGAAGGTGTTATTTGAGTTAGTATGGATCAAGACTGGGATTTGTCACTCCGTGTGACGGAGAGGTATCTCGGGGCCCACTCGGTAATACAACATCACACACAAGCCTTGCAAGCAATGTGACTTAGTGTAAGTTGCGGGATCTTGTATTACGGAACGAGTAAAGAGACTTGCCGGTAAACGAGATTGAAATAGGTATGCGGATACTGACGATCGAATCTCGGGCAAGTAACATACCGAAGGACAAAGGGAATGACATACGGGATTATATGAATCCTTGGCACTGAGGTTAAAACGATAAGATCTTCGTAGAATATGTAGGATCCAATATGGGCATCCAGGTCCCGCTATTGGATATTGACCGAGGAGTCTCTCGGGTCATGTCTACATAGTTCTCGAACCCGCAGGGTCTGCACACTTAAGGTTTGACGTTGTTTTATGCGTATTTGAGTTATATGGTTGGTTACCAAATGTTGTTCGGAGTCCCGGATGAGATCACGGACGTCACAAGGGTTTCCGGAATGGTCCGGAAACGAAGATTGATATATAGGATGATCTCATTTGATTACCGGAAGGTTTTCGGAGTTACCGGGAAAGTACCGGGAATGACGAATGGGTTCCGGGAGTTCACCGGGGGGGCAACCCACCCCGGGGAAGCCCATAGGCCTTGAGGGTGGCGCACCAGCCCTTAGTGGGCTGGTGGGGCAGCCCAAAAGGGCCCTATGCGCCTAGGAAAGAAAATCAAAGAGAAAGGAAAAAAAGGAGGAGGTGGGAAGGGAAGGAAGGACTCCCACCCACCAAACGAAGTCCAACTCGGTTTGGGGGGGGGAGCCTTCCCCCTTGGACTCGGCCGACCCCCTTGGGGCTCCTTGAGCCCCAAGGCAAGGTCCCCTCCCTCCCACCTATATATACGGAGGTTTTAGGGCTGATTTGAGACGACTTTTCCACGGCAGCCCGACCACATACCTCCACGGTTTTTCCTCTAGATCGCGTTTCTGCGGAGCTCGGGCGGAGTCCTGCTGAGACAAGGTCATCACCAACCTCCGGAGCGCTGTCAAGCTGCCGGAGAACTCTTCTACCTCTCCGTCTCTCTTGCTGGATCAAGAAGGCCGAGATCATCGTCGAGCTGTACGTGTGCTGAACGCGGAGGTGCCGTCCGTTCGGTACTAGATCGTGGGACTGATCGCGGGATTGTTTGCGGGGCGGATCGACGGACGTGAGGACGTTCCACTACATCAACCGCGTTCACTAACGCTTCTGCTGTACGGTCTACAAGGGTACGTAGATCACTCATCCCCTCTCGTAGATGGACATCGCCATGATAGGTCTTCGTGCGCGTAGGAAATTTTTTGTTTCCCATGTGACGTTCCCGAACAGACACTGCATCCTCTTCCTCCCGGAGCCCCTTCTTCTTCGACGAGCTCCGCCGCACCGCGCTCTTCTTCCCGCTACTTCCTCTACGGTCGCTCCCTCCTTGACTCGTACATGAGGTAGTGCACCCCCCTCCTTCCTCCCTGCCTTAGATCGGGCGCCGTAGCAGTAGAGTTCGTCGGCGAGATGTTTCTGTCACCGGAACCGCAGGTCGCCGTTGCCACATCGCAGTAGAGCCCCTTGGGCATAGTTAATTGCGGGGATGGATCCATGTGGATGAGGGCTTCCTCCCCTCCACGAGCCGGAGATGAATTCGACTCGCAGCGCCGGCGAGGCACCTCCCCTGTTCCGGCCAGTCGTCGGTAGCAGACGAGCAGGGGGTGTCCTCTTCTGATTTGCAGCGTGTATATGTTCAGACATCGATCCGTAGTGCAGTGGTAGGGCGTGTTTGTGCCTGATGAGAGGGCGCGGGTTCGATCCCCCCCTCGGCCCTCTTTTGTTCTGGAGTTTTTATTGCACAGTGACCAGTGAGACAGTTTACTCTGTTTCTTTCCTCTATCCTGTCGACTAGATGACAATGGTGTGGTGGTTTGTTGCTGTTGCTGGAACCAGAGGTTCTGGGTTCGATTCCCAGGAGCCTTTGTTTCTTTTTTTTGTTGTCTTTTCTTTTCTGCCTATTTTAATTCTGTTTTTCTAACTCTTATACAAAGTGGCTTTTTTAGTTCTGCTAATTCTTCTGTTTAGCTAACTCTAAGAAATAGTGGTGTTTCAGTTCTGTTTCTGCTAGTATAGTTAGGGCAGATTTAATTGTGTGTGTGTTTTGCACACTAGTGTGTGATAGATGATGTTGCTAGCCTTGTGAAGCTTATGGTGATTGCACCTTTGTGATGTGAAGCTACCCTTGATAGGAGTTGGTGCTAGTTGTTTTGCTTCTTGTGAGTGTGTGCTTTAAGGTGTGAAAGTTGCACTAGTTAATCATATTTAGCCCCATCTTTTGAGCTTTAGTGTGGGCTAAGTTGTTATTGTAGTTTGAATTGCTTGTATAGGTTTAGTGGGGTGTGGATGCCTCCCCCTCACCACATGTATTTGATGTGATGTGATGCACTAGGTGGCTAGCTATGATAGCATGTGAAGGGGGAGCTTACTAGTTAAGCAAGGGTAGATTGTTGTGGGGGTTGCACCTTGAGGATGACATGATTCCTAGAGTGATCCTAGTGATGCATGTGAGAGTGTGTACCATCACATGCCCATATGTGAGGGTGTGCAAACTCTCTTGTTAGCATATGATTTATATTTTGTTGTGCTTGATGCTAGTGTTAGTGTGATATATGTGTGGGTGTTGTTGATGTGCATGACACAAACATGGGGTTTAAACCCCCATGTCACCTTGTCATTGTGCACATGAAACTCAACCTATGTAATTGTCATCTTAGAAGAATACCTTATGGAGTTGCATTTGCAGTTTTGTTGAAAGTTTGGTCCTTGATTCCATGGTATAGATGGAGCCCAAGGGCATGGGGTTTTGTGTGTTAATAGTAGGGGTTTGTGCTCAACACCATAGTGGTGTCAATTACCTCTTGGTGACATGTGTGTGCAAACTAAGCCTAGACAAAGTGGGCATGTGGCTGGAAAATTCCAGATTTTTGAACTCTGAAAATTTCACTAAGTCTGGGATGCTGGGAACATTTTCTTCCCCTGTAGATGAGGATGTGCTGGTCATTCTGTTGAGAACTGGCCTTGGTTCAGTGCTAGTATTTTGAACCTGGTATGTTTGTGAATCTTCCTGTCAATTTTCAAGTTATTTGGAGTCCAGTAGCTTGTGTTTTGATTGCTGTCAAAAAGCTTCAGAACAGAAACAGAAACTCAGGTGCAGGAATTTTCACTAAGTCCCTGAGATCTGATGGTTTTGGGAAAGTTTGTGTCCTTGTATCTCCTAGAGTTTAATTCCTTTTGCTGTGATTCTTGCTGGGCTTGTAGTGTTCTTGGTTGGCAACAGCCACATATATTATTTGTCATGTTTGAAGACCTGTAGCTATGTTGCATGTTGCTCCCAAACAGCTAAGATGCAGAAACTGGCAGATTATGTAGTTTTGCCATTTTGTTCAAAGTTTGTGCTTAATTGATGTTGTAGTGTTCTACCTTGCTCCATTTCATTCATGTTGGGTTATTACATGTCTTGGCTACCTGGGAATACCAGAATTGTGCCAATTGGGAGCGTGGTGCTGAATCTTTCACGTAGAGCTTCATATCTTGTTTCGTTCATTCCCGTTGATCCGTAGCTCCGTTTGCAATGTTCTTTATATGTTTTTGCACCGTTTTTATGAGCCGCATCTGTTCATGACATTCTCATGCATGTAAAAATAGCTTAGTGCAAAGTTCTGTCCAGAAACTTGCTGTAGTTTATTTTGCTTGTGCTAGTGATAGAAATAGTGGAGCATGCTCAATTTTCATCTCATGCATCATGTGATTGTTGCATCTTGTGGTGCTGCTGTTCATTGGCTGTTATTCTTATGTTGGGTAGCACCGGGAGCGGAGAACGAATACGGGGAGTCAGGAGAGTACGTGCAGGACGATCCAGAACCATTCCGAGCTGAGGATATCACAGGCAAGATGATATGACCTTGATTCCATCTCTAGACTTGTTATGTTAGTTTCGATTCCATGTCATATTGCTCGCTGCCTACCACTGAAATTAAATTGCCTCTTCATATGCCATGAGCCCAAATTTTGTACTCTTTCCTAGCAAACTTGTGTGGCTAAGTAGGCGTGCTCAGCTACTAATGTTAGCATTGTTAGTTGCAGGTGTTTTAAACTCATGTGATGACATGAGCTTGATATCATGATATTAAATTCTGTTATTTAATTAATACACCTATATACTTGGTAAATGACGGGAGGCCTAGCCTTTTGCCGGGTGGTTTGTTCCGTTATTGCCGCCTTAGTTACCGGTTACCGGTGTTTGATTCCATAATGATCGCTCCTAAAACGTTCGGGGTTGTTATGGGGACCCCCTCGATAAATCGCGTAGTGTTAAGGCTTGTCCGGCAGGACCCAACATTGGTACTATTTGCTAATCACTTAATAATAAACTGCATAGGGAATAGCTACCCCGAGGAATTTAATCAACAACCCGGGCCAGTGCTCCTCATGAGTGTTGGTCCAAACCAGAGCAGCTTATTACGCTCCCCGGGGCAACTAGGTGTTTTGGCGTGGTAACCATCGCTCATCCGGCGTGTCCTAAGACTGAGATACGCGGCTCTTATCAGGGTCGTCGACACGTCGGGAGGTCCTGCTAGTCGTGCCTTACCTTAGCGGTATATCTTGCATATAGGAATCCCAGTGAAGCTTTGGTTTCACTCAGAGTTGAGGTTTTCCTCTAAGGAATCCGATGAGATCACGAGATTCGTGATAGAGGATGCCTTTGCGGCCTGTGTTCGTTTGTGATGGACTAGTTGGAGCACCCCTGCAGGGTTTAATCTTTCGGAAAGCCGTGCCCGCGGTTATGTGGCAACTTGGAATATTTTGTTAACATCCGGTTTTAGAGAACTGAAACATAAACTAATAAAACTGCCAACTGTGTGCGTAACCGTGACTGTCCCTTCGAAGATCTCTCTCCGATCGGGAACACGGTGGGGTTATGAATGCCGTAGGTAGGTGTTCAGGATCACTTAGTGATCAAGTAAATCCGACCGTTAGCATAGACCACCTTCACCTCTCTGTTGCGTAAGTTAGCCACTTATTCAATCATAGGATGCTGCAGCCGGATACACTTCACCCCTACCTTACCCAATAACATGACTAGTTCTGGCACCAAGGTCTTAGATTGCTGAGTCCCCGTGGCTCACGGATTCCTCCGAAACTCCCAGCAGGTACAGGTACCCCAGAGGCAGATGATCCCGACGGCACCCAGCTGGTGTGGCAGTACGACGAGGAGACACACCGCCTTTATGTGAACTATCCAGAGGACTGAGCCGTGGTTGTGATCGTGGGCCTGCAGCAGGGTAGCATAGCATTTTCCATGTTTTGTAGTCCGTACTGGAACTACCTTGTTTGTATCTGTGTTGTACTCTGAGTTATTAATAAGAAGACAGTTGAATCCCGAATTGTCTACTTGTATTACTATTTTGTGCTATGTTACTTGCTTGCGAAACGCTTAGATGCGCTTCTTTCCTATTCGGGGCCTCGACCCCCAGATCGGAAAGGACCGCATCTTGGTCGTTACAAGTTGGTAATCAGAGCCTTACGACCATAGGAGCCTTTGTGTGATTGTATCTGGCCGAGTCGAGTCTAGAAAATGTTTTGAGTCTTAGTTATATGGGAGAGTAGGTTTCCTTTTTCTCCTCTTCTATGCTCTGGTGAGGTTCCCGTCTTAGGAAATCTTTAACTCTACTCCTTTTCTCGCTCAAATTTTTTTAGGATCACGCGGGTATTTGTGAAATCTATATGATTTCGATGTGACGGAATCATGTCCTGGTGCCTCCTATCTGCTCTAAGTATCACGGGAGTTGAGCTCTAGGGATTATCGCGCACATCGCCATCATTCAGATTTCTAGGTATCTAAGAACGGAGGGTGTTCGTTATTGCTTCAATACGGGTAGTGGTGAGATAACCCCGACGTCCCCAGTACTGGTGTAGATTGTTCGGGGGTACTACCACACTGTGTATCGTTGTGATCATGAGGATCTATTGTAGACGAAGGTCCGAGATGCTGGTTGTGTGTTGAAGGATGTGATACAGGTGACGGGTTAGTGTAGGAGTTGTGTGAAATACTCCTTGTATCCGTGTGCCTGATTGCATGACCAGTTATTTCGGGAATTCATAGGTGGGGTATCTAGTAGTATCTTATAGGACTATCTTCCTACAGACGCTTGATTGAGGTTTGGGAAATCTCGGTCATATGTTTGTTCCGAGCAGTTCTAGCTCACACTTGTTTGCAGTGGCCCTTATCGGAATTTTGTCGACTGTTACTTTGAGGATGCACTCTTGCTATGTTGTTCGAGTGCTATGCTAAATTCTATTCAGATATTCTGTCTTTTGATTCAGCAATATCTTCAATTATTCTGTGGACTAATATGTTGTCCGTCTTCAGGATGGCTCCACCAACTCGTTAGACCCCAGCGCGTGAGGTTATGCCGCCTCCACCTCCTCCTCCTCCGCCGCCGCCTCCTCCTGCAGAGGCCTGGCAGGCGATGATGGCAGCTACCAATGCAAACACGCAGATGCTGTTGCAGTTGATCCAGGAGAGAGCCAATCATCAGCAGGGCAATTTCCAGCAGGGTGGCAATTACTTCGCCAGTCTGAGTCAGTTCCTGTCAAACCAGCCTAAGACGTTCACTTCTTGCGACCAGCCGTTTGATGCGGAAGATTGGATCTGTGATATGAACAAGCATTTTGAGTGTAGCAATGTGCGTCCAGAGGATTATGTCAAGTTTGCAACATTCTAGTTGAAGGGGCAGGCTTCTATTTGGTGGCAGCAGCTTAAGGACTCCAGAGGTGGCAGGGTGATGACTTGGGACGAGTTTTGTCGTGACTTCAGGTCCCACTACATCCCTTCCAGCTTTGTTGAGGAGATGCGTGAGAAGTTCAGGCGCTTGAAGCAGGGCAGCAATTCTGTCTACAAGTACAATGTTGAGTTCCACGAGCTGGCCCGTTACGCATTGCAGGATGTTCCGGATCAGAAGAGCAAGATATACCAGTTCAGAGGTGGCTTGAAGGAGGATTTGCAGTTAGCACTCGCTTTGCACGATCCTGAGGAGTTTGACAAATTCTATAACTTAGCTCTCAGAGCAGAGGCAGCCTTGCTCAGGGTGGAGAACTCCAAGAAACGTTTCAGAGATTCCAGCTCTTCCTCGACTCAGGTGGTTCAGAAGCAACAAAGGTTTTGGGTTTCTCCTCCTCCTCCTCGGCACTCTCAGCAGCCGAAGCACTCAGGTGGACGTGGTTCTTCCCACCCACCCAACCCTGGCTTCCAGCAGAGATATCAGCATCAGAAGCAAGGGCCTCCTCAGATTCAGTTCCGGCAGCCAGCAGATGTCACTTGTCACAAATGAGGGCAGAAGGGTCACTATGCCAACAAATGCACTTCTCAGTTCCGTCTGCCGCCTCCTCCTCCAGGCAAACCTCCTAGCAACACTCTTGTGAAGTTCAATCCCAGATCAGCTTGAGTCAACATGGTGAATGCAGCTGAGGCAGAAAATTCATCAGATGTGATCATGGGTAATCTCCTAGTCAATGATTTTCCTGCTAAAGTCTTGTTTGATTATGGTGCTTCGCATTGCTTCATCTCCAAGCCTTTCCTAGCTAAGCATGATATTCCTGCAATTCATTTGGATAGTCCCTTCCGTGTGGTTTCTCCGGGCATGCGCATGAGTTCGTTCATGAGGGTTCCGGATGTTTCTATCAAAATGGACAATTATGCTTTCCTGGCGTCTCCTATTGTTTTGGGCAAGTCCGACATTGATTTGATCCTTGGTATGGACTGGTTGGCCATGAACAAGGCATCAATTGATTGTGAAGCTAAAGAAGTGAAACTTACCCACTCTTCGGAGGATGTGATTATATTCGCGGCGCACGATGACACAATCCGCTTGTTCTCCTTGAATGAAAAGGGTGAGATCAATCCCATTGAGCAAGTTCCAGTAGTCTGCGAATATCAAGATGTGTTTCCTGAAGAGCTGCCAGGGATGCCTCCGCACCGAGAAGTGGAGTTCGTCATTGAGCTTGAGCCAGGCACAGAGCCAGTGTGCAAGCGGCCGTAAAAGCTGGGTCCAGAAGAGTTGAAGGAACTCAAGAAGCAACTCGATGAGCAGGAGCGTTTGGGTTTGATCAGACCAAGCTCGTCTCCATGGGGATGTGGTGTTCTGTTTGTCAAGAAGAAGGATGGTACGGACCGACTGTGTGTCGATTACCGCCCATTGAACAAGAAGACAATCAAGAACAAATACCCACTTCCGAACATAAATGAGTTGTTCGAGCAGCTGAAAGGTGCTAAAGTATTCTCTAAGCTTGATCTCAGAATGGGCTATCATCAGATTCGCATTCGCGAGGAAGACATACCGAAGACGGCATTCCGGACCAGTTTTGGCTCGTATGAGTATACGGTCATGTTTTTTGGTCTGGCTAATGCTCCTCCGACTTTTTGCCGATTGATGAACTATATTTTCTCGCCATTCAAGAATGAGTTTGTCTTGCTCTATCTCGACGACATTCTGGTCTTTTCTAGGGATGAGGAAGAACATGAGAAACATCTTAGGTTGGTGCTTGATAAACTGAGAGAATACAAGGTGTATGCCAAGTTATCCAAATGCGAGTTCTGGCTGAAAGAAGTGGCTTATCTTGGGCATATTATCTCTGCCGAGGGCATTAAGGTTGACCCGTCCAAGGTTCAAGCCATTGTTGAATGGGAACCTCCGCAGAATGTGAAGCAGCTTCGAAGCTTTCTCGGTCTTGCCGGATATTGCAGAAGATTCGTTGAGAACTTCTCCAAAATCGCCAAGTCGCTCTCTAGTCTTCTTCAGAAGGGTGTCAAGTATGTTTGGTCTCCAGAGTGTCAACTGGCTTTCGATACACTCAAAGAGAAGCTTACCTCCACTCCGGTATTGGCTCCTCCGGATGATTCCAAGCCGTACCAGGTCTTTTGCGATGCTTCTCTCCAGGGTTTCGGTGCAGTCTTGATGCAAGATAGGAAGGTGGTTGCTTATACCTCCAGGCAGCTGAAGCCTGCGGAGAAGAACTATCCTGTGCACGATCTCGAGCTAGCAGCTGTGGTGCACGCCTTGATGACTTGGAGACATCTCTTGTTGGAACGTAAGGTTGAAGTTTTCACCGATCACAAGAGCCTCAAGTATATCTTCACTCAGCCTAACTTGAATCTTCGGCAAACACGTTGGGTGGAAATGCTCCAGGATTTTAATCCGAGTGTTGAGTACACGCCAGGCAAGGGAAATGTTGTGGCAGATGCATTGAGCAGGAAAGCATATTGCAACAGTCTGATTCTGCAACCTCTCCAGCCGGGTCTTTCTGAGTCTTTCAGGAAGCTCAATCTTCAGCTGGTTCCTCAGGGTTTTCTTGCGAACCTTCAGATCTCTCCTACCTTGGAAGATCAGGTCAGAGCATCTCAGCTACTTGATACTATGGTGAAGAAGGTCAAGATTGGCGTGGGAAAGAGTCTTCCCAAGTATAAGTGTTTCACTGTTGATGCCAGGGACACTTTGTTTTTCGAGGACCGTCTTGTCGTCCCGAAAGGTGATCTCAGGAAGGTGATCATGGAAGAAGCTCATAATTCTCTGCTTTCTATTCATCCTGGAAGTTCCAAGATGTACCATGACTTGAAGTAGACTTTCTGGTGGACCCGTATGAAGAGGGAAATTGCGCAATTCGTTAATGAGTGTGATGTATGTCGAAGGGTGAAAGCAGAACATCAAAGACCAGCGGGCCTCTTGCAGCCTTTGCCGATTCCCGAGTGGAAGTTCGATCACATTGAGATGGACTTCGTCACAGGGTTTCCGAAGTCCAAGAAGGGCAATGACGCTATCTTCGTCGTCATCGACAAATTGAGTAAAGTGGCGCATTTCCTTCCAGTCAAGGAGTCCATTTCAGCAGCTCAGCTGGCAGAGTTGTACACCTCGAGGATTGTCTCGTTGCACGGTGTACCTATGTTGATTTCATCAGATCGCGGGAGTATCTTCACTTCCAAGTTCCGGGACTCCTTTCAGTCTGCTATGGGCACGAAGATCCGCTTCAGCACAGCGTTCCATCCTCAGACTAGTGGTCAAGTGGAGAGAGTGAATCAAGTTCTTGAGGACATGCTGAGAGCCTGTGTTATCTCTTTTGGCATGAAGTGGGAGGATTGTCTGCCTTTCGCGGAGTTCTCGTATAACAACAGTTATCAAGCTAATTCTGGAAAGGCTCCGTTTGAAATTCTCTATGGCAGGAAGTGTTGTACTCCGCTCAACTGGTCCCAGACAGGCGAGCGTCGGATCCTTGGCAATGATATGATAGAAGAAGCTGAGGAGATGTGTCAGATCATTCGCGACAACCTCAGAGCAGCTCAGTCCCGTCAGAAGAGCTATTATGATAGCAAGCACCGTGACATGTCGTATGAGCTTGATGATTTTGTCTATCTCAAGGTGTCGCCTATGAAGGGTATGCAGGGTTTTGGCATCAAAGGCAAGCTTGCGCCTCGTTTTGTTGGTCCGTTCAGAGTGGTTGGCAAGAGGGGCGACCTCGCGTACCAGCTCGAGCTTCCGTCAACCTTTGCAAATGTCCATGATGTGTTCCATGTTTCTCAGCTTTGGAGGTGTTTCAAGAACCCCGAGCGCACTGTGCATCTTCAAGATATCGACCTTCAGCCTGATATTTCTTATCGTGAGCATCCAGTTGCGGTTCTCGAGGCGACTGAGCGCAAGACCCGTAACAAGTCTATCAAGTTTCTCAAAGTGCAGTGGTCACACCATTCCGATAAAGAGGCTACATGGGAACGCGAGGATCACCTCCGTTCCGAATTTCCCGATTTCTTTCAGTCTTAGATCTCGAGGTCGAGATCTTCTTTGTGGTGTGGGAGAGTTTGTAATGCCCCAAGTGTAGGTCTTTCCCTTTTTGTAACCTTCCATGTGGGACCACCTTGACTTTGTCATGAGAGTTTCTATGCATGTATGAATTCATGTGCCACCTTCTATTTTGCTTTTGCATGCATGCATCCGTGCCATGCCATCCTTGCCATACCTTATGATTCTATGTCATGTTATGATTGCATGTGATCTTGCTAGGTGTGATGTTGTGGTATTGTATTATCTTGTGTGATGCATGTGATGTTAGTGTGTGATGGGTAGGAGTGAGTGCTAGGTAATTTCAAAGCTCTCTGCTATTTATAATCCTTTTCCCTCCTATTGTCTCATGTCAAAATTCTATCTTCCCAAAAGTTATTCTAAAATGTCGTGTGGTTAGAGTAAATTGTGGTTATGATAATGTGTGAATTTGTTGTTTTGTTCTTTGATTTTAAAGGTGCAAATAAACCCAAAACAGTAAATTAATTACTGTTTTGCATTTATTCCAAATGGCTCCAAATATTGTTTTCCTATTTTATTCTAATAGGCCATAATTCCTTATGGCTAGGGGCATTTTTGCTTTGATTTTTACCCCATCAGAACTGCTAGTGGATTTAAATCCTAGCTGAGTTTATTTTTAAAAGAATTCAAATCCCTCTCAGTCTTTTCCTCTATCTGATGCCTGTGGCAATCAACCCTCGCGGCCCAACCCACTTCTTCCCCAGTCACGCGCACGGGCGTCGTCATCCTCCTCTTTCGAGCGAGGCAGGCGGCCCCACTAGTCAGTCTCTCACCTCGCCCCCTCCACGAGCTGAAGCTCCCCGCACATGGCACCGCGACGCGTCCCTCGTTCCCCTCTCGCCCTATAAAAGCCCTTGGCGTCCGTGCCTCGGCTAGGGTTTCCCTGCCGCCGCCGCTCCACCAGATCCCTTCTCCCTCCTTTCTCTCTCGTCGCGGTGAGGTAAGCCGCCGGTTCCGCCATGGCCGACGGATGAAGATCACCGTCGTCGCCGTGGTACCTTCTCCTCCACGTCGAGGGGTCCAGGAGCACGCGAGCCTCACCACGGGCTCGTTCCCGCCGCTAGATCGACGTCCCCGACACTTCATCCTCTTCCTCCCGGAGCCCCTTCTTCTCCGACGAGCTCCGCCGCACCGCGCTCTTCTTCCCGCTACTTCCTCTATGGTCGCTCCCTCCTTGACTCGTACACGAGGTAGTGCACCCCCCTTCTTCCTCCCTGCCTTAGATCGGGCGCCGTAGCAGTAGAGTTCGTCGGCGAGATGTTTCTGTCACCGGAGCCGCAAGTCGCCATGGCCACATCGCAGTAGAGCCCCTTGGGCATAGTTAATTGCGGGGATGGATCCATGTGGATGAGGGCTTCCTCCCTCCACGAGCCGGAGATGAATTCGACTCGCAGCACCGGCGAGGCACCTCCCTTGTTCCGGCCAGTCGTCGGTAGCAGACGAGCAGGGGGTGTCCTCTTCTGATTTATAGCGTGTATATGTTCAGACATCGATCCGTAGTGCAGTGGTAGGGCGTGTTTGTGCCTGATGAGAGGGCGCGGGTTCGATCCCCCCCTCGGCCCTCTTTTGTTCTGGAGTTTTTATTGCACAGTGACCAGTGAGACAGTTTACTCTGTTTCTTTCCTCTATCCTGTCGACTAGATGACAGTGGTGTGGTGGTTTGTTGCTATTGCTGGAACCAGAGGTTCTGGGTTCGATTCCCAGGAGCCTCTGTTTCTTTTTTTTGTTGTCTTTTCTTTTCTGCCTATTTTAATTCTGTTTTTCTAACTCTTATACAAAGTGGCTTTTTTAGTTCTGCTAATTCTTCTGTTTAGCTAACTCTTAGAAATAGTGGTGTTTCAGTTCTGTTTCTGCTAGTATAGTTAGGGCAGATTTAATTGTGTGTGTGTTTTGCACACTAGTGTGTGATAGATGATGTTGCTAGCCTTGTGAAGCTTATGGTGATTTCACCTTTGTGATGTGAAGCTACCCTTGATAGGAGTTGGTGCTAGTTGTTTTGCTTCTTGTGAGTGTGTGCTTTAAGGTGTGAAAGTTGCACTAGTTAATCATGTATAGCCCCATCTTTTGAGCTTTAGTGTGGGCTAAGTTGTTATTGTAGTTTGAATTGCTTGTATAGGTTTAGTGGGGTGTGGATGCCTCCCCCTCACCACATGTATTTGATGTGATGTGATGCACTAGGTGGCTAGCTATGATAGCATGTGAAGGGGGAGCTTACTAGTTAAGCAAGGGTAGATTGTTGTGGGGGTTGCACCTTGAGGATGACATGATTCCTAGAGTGATCCTAGTGATGCATGTGAGAGTGTGTACCATCACATGCCCATATGTGAGGGTGTGCAAACTCTCTTGTTAGCATAGGATTTATATTTTGTTGTGCTTGATGCTAGTGTTAGTGTGATATATGTGTGGGTGTTGTTGATGTGCATGACACAAACATGGGGTTTAAACCCCCATGTCACCTTGTCATTGTGCACATGAAACTCAACCTATGTAATTGTCATCTTAGAAGAATACCTGATGGAGTTGCATTTGCAGTTTTGTTGAAAGTTTGGTCCTTGATTCCATGGTATAGATGGAGCCCAAGGGCATGGGGTTTTGTGTGTTAATAGTAGGGGTTTGTGCTCAACACCATAGTGGTGTCAATTACCTCTTGGTGACATGTGTGTGCAAACTAAGCCTAGACAAAGTGGGCATGTGGCTGGAAAATTCCAGATTTTTGAACTCTGAAAATTTCACTAAGTCTGGGATGCTGGGAACATTTTCTTCCCCTGTAGATGAGGATGTGCTGGTCATTCTGTTGAGAACTGGCCTTGGTTCAGTGCTAGTATTTTGAACCTGGTATGTTTGTGAATCTTCCTGTCAATTTTCAAGTTATTTGGAGTCCAGTAGCTTGTGTTTTGATTGCTGTCAAAAAGCTTCAGAACAGAAACAGAAACTCAGGTGCAGGAATTTTCACTAAGTCCCTGAGATCTGATGGTTTTGGGAAAGTTTGTGTCCTTGTATCTCCTAGAGTTTAATTCCTTTTGCTGTGATTCTTGCTGGGCTTGTAGTGTTCTTGGTTGGCAACAGCCACATATATTATTTGTCATGTTTGAAGACCTGTAGCTATGTTGCATGTTGCTCCCAAACAGCTAAGATGCAGAAACTGGCAGATTATGTAGTTTTGCCATTTTGTTCAAAGTTTGTGCTTAATTGATGTTGTGGTGTTCTACCTTGATCCATTTCATTCATGTTGGGTTATTACATGTCTTGGCTACCTGGGAATACCAGAATTGTGCCAATTGGGAGTGTGGTGCTGAATCTTTCACGTAGAGCTTCATATCTTGTTTCGTTGATTCCCGTTGATCCGTAGCTCCGTTTGCAATGTTCTTTATATGTTTTTGCACCGTTTTTACGAGCCACATCTGTTCATGACATTCTCATGCATGTCAAAATAGCTTAGTGCAATGTTCTGTCCAGAAACTTGCTGTAGTTTATTTTGCTTGTGCTAGTGATAGAAATAGTGGAGCATGCTCAACTTTCATCTCATGCATCATGTGATTGTTGCATCTTGTGGTGCTGCTGTTCATTGGCTGTTATTCTTATGTTGGGTAGCACCGGGAGCGGAGAACGAATACGGGGAGTCAGGAGAGTACGTGCAGGACGATCCAGAACCATTCCAAGCTGAGGATATCACAGGCAAGATGATATGACCTTGATTCCATCTCTAGACTTGTTATGTTAGTTTCGATTCCATGTCATATTGCTCGCTGCCTACCACTGAAATTAAATTGCCTGTTCATATGCCATGAGCCCCAATTCTGTACTCTTTCCTACCAAACTTGTGTGGCTAAGTAGGTGTGCTCAGCTACTAATGTTAGCATTGTTAGTTGCAGGTGTTTTAAAATCATGTGATGACATGAGCTTGATATCATGATATTAAATTCTGTTATTTAATTAATGCACCTATATACTTGGTAAATGACGGGAGGCCTAGCCTTTTGCCGGGTGCTTTGTTCCGTTATTGCCGCCTTAGTTACCGGTTACCGGTGTTTGATTCCATAATGATCGCTCCTAACACGTTTGGGGTTGTTATGGGGACCCCCTCGATAAATCGCGTAGTGTTAAGGCTTGTCCGGCAGGACCCTACATTGGTACTATTTGCTAATCACTTAATAATAAACTGCATAGGGAATAGCTACCCCGAGGAATTTAATCAACAACCCGGGCCAGTGCTCCTCATGAGTGTTGGTCCAAACCAGAGCAGCTTATTACGCTCCCCGGGGCAACTCGGTGTTTTGGCGTGGTAACCATCGCTCATCCGGCGTGTCCTGAGACTGAGATACGCGACTCTTATCAGGGTCGTCGACACGTCGGGAATTCCTGCTAGTCGTGCCTTACCTTAGCGGTATATCTTGCGTATAGGAATCCCAGTGAAGCTTTGGTTTCACCCAGAGTTGAGGTTTTCCTCTAAGGAATCCGACGAGATCACGAGATTCGTGATAGAGGATGCCTTTGCGGCCTGTGTTCGTTTGTGATGGACTAGTTGGAGCACCCCTCCAGGGTTTAATCTTTCGGAAAGCCGTGCCCGCGGTTATGTGGCAACTTGGAATATTTTGTTAACATCCGGTTTTAGAGAACTTAAACATAAACTAATAAAACTGCCAACTGTGTGCGTAACCGTGACTGTCCCTTCGAAGATCTCTCTCCGATCGGGAACACGGTGGGGTTATGAATGCCGTAGGTAGGTGTTCAGGATCACTTAGTGATCAAGTAAATCCGACCGTTAGCGTAGACCACCTTCACCTCTCTGTTGCGTAAGTTAGCCACTTATTCAATCATAGGATGCTGCAGCCGGATACACTTCACCCCTATCTTACCCAATAACATGACTAGTTCTGGCACCAAGGTCTTAGATTGCTGAGTCCCCGTGGCTCACGGATTCCTCCGAAACTCCCAGCAAGTACAGGTACCCCAGAGGCAGATGATCCCGACGGCACCCAGCTGGTGTGGCAGTACGACGAGGAGACAGACCGCCTTTACGTGAACTATCCAGAGGACTTAGCCGTGGTCGTGATCGTGGGCCTGCAGCAGGGTAGCATAGCATTTTCCATGTTTTGTAGTCCGTACTGGAACTACCTTGTTTGTATCTGTGTTGTACTCTGAGTTATTAATAAGAAGACAGTTGAATCCCGAATTGTCTACTTGTATTATTATTTTGTGCTATGTTACTTGCTTGCGAAACGCTTAGATGCGTTTCTTTCCTATTCGGGGGCTTCGACCCCCAGATCGGAAAGGACCGCATCTTGGTCGTTACAGCCCACCACGCCAACGACGACGCTCAAGGGCGCCGTTATTCTTTTTGGAGACGTCCGTATACATCTGCTCCTATGCTCCCCTTCCTTGCCTCTCGGGTGAAAACCCTAACTTCGGTGGGCGGCGGCGGCGTCCTTGGCGTCGTGACCTTCCTGAAGGCGTCGCCTTGAGGGCTGAGTGGTAGTGGGCACTGTGTGGGTCCTGAACGATTGCTGGTGGTGGGCACTGCTTCGGGGGAAACCCTAGGATCTGGTCTTTCAGATCGAACGATGGCGGTACTGCGGTGCCGTTTCTCTCTTGGGAGCATCGTTTGTGGAGCAGCGCTCGCAGACTGAGGCAGGATGTGTGCGGCTTCGTCTTGCACGGAATTTGGGTGGAGTTGTCAAGTCATGCCTGGCCGACAGGTGCTACGCTGAGTCATGCCTGGTTGGCAGGTGCTACGCACGACAGATCTCCCGGAGTCTTCGCATCTGGACGGATGAGTGCTGGGCGGTGGCGCCGCTGGGCGCCGTGGTGGCGTCAACGGATGATTGGACTGGCAAGGATGATGCGGATCTCTTTCGTGAAGATGGGTCAGTGATTCAAGGATGATGGCGGCTGGTAAAACGTGTGCGTGAGGTGTGCGTTTTAGGTGTGCTGCACCGACTGTTGTTCCCGATACGTTATGTGGATGGATTGGAAACAATACCGGTCTTAGATATGTGGAGTGAGAGCACTCCACATTATCGAGTTTGTAGGTGTGGTGGCTTTCGGTGAATTGATATATACTCTTGTTAGACCTCTTGGAATAATTAATAAGATGGTTGCATGCATCGATTGATGCAGAGGCCGGGGTGTAACCTCCTTCTCCAAAAAACCATATATTATTGTAGAAGTGTTGAAGAAAACAAAAAATACTCTTAGAAATTACACGTCATCTTCAAAAATAATAATTTCAAGATAATTTTATAATATAGTTAGTCCTACTACTATGATTATTCGGGAAAAGCTGAACATAATGGTCTAATGGAAACTCATTTTCTTCCTGCAGTAACCTCCAAATTTAGAGTAAACAGTCAGAGGTACCTGTTCAAAAATTTACTACATAAATTTTGTAAGCCCACGTCAAATATTGTTGTTGGCTCCCGAGCTCACTGGAGGCCTTTAAATTCAAACTTCAAATTCAGTGAAAATTCGTATTTTAATATTTCAAAAAATTCTGAAAAAAAATACATAGATAGATGAAGGTATAATACACAAGTGTGTAAATTTTCAGAAAAAATACGTTGAAATGAGGGCTGTGCAAAAAAGACAAATCTGAAACCTTTTAACACATGTTACTATTCATCATTTCAGACCATGAATTTGTCTTTTTTGTACATATCGCGTTTCAAAGTATTTCGACCTGAAATTTTACACACACACGAATCACATCCTTGTTTAGTTGTATATTTTTTTTCAGATTTTTTAAAACTAAAATTTTCGAATTTTGAATTTTTCAAACATTTCGGCCTCCATGGCTCCCGGGAGCCAAAACGCCATTCTCCACGATAATAAGGTATTATGCACTGAACACCCATAAATAGTAGAGAGAAATAACGCAATATATATCGAGATTAGTGTGTCCACATGGTAAAGTAGACTGAGTTCTAGTAAAAGTGCCTCGTTTTACTTGTGCTCACGACTGTCGCTGTAATAGTACTACTGCTACCATAGCTCAAACCTTTGTTGGTGTCCGCCGTTGATACTGATGTTTGATAGAACCCACATACGGAGTACGAGTATTATTTAGCTGACTACACGGAGCCAACCGAAAAGAGAGAAATATATAGAAGTAGGATGCATATATTATACATGCACGTCCATGTTCGAAAATGAAAGCACGGCACCAAAGTCTTTGGAGCACACCTATCTAGCTAGCTTTTGTTGTCAGCGTTGTTTGCAACCATATGAATGCAACATAAGAGGCTCCATGAACATATAAAGAAAACATATAGGGAAAGCAGATCTGAATTTGTTAGCTTAGTGTGTGCATGCCCTTCATGCATGTCATCTTTTTTGATGAAACGTCCATAGACCATGTGACGTGCTGGTCTATAGAGCCCATCCGATCAATCTATAGGTTAGTACTCGTGCCATGGGCGTGGGGATTGGGATCCTTTGGGCGTCGGCAACTGACGTGAGAACATGGTCCAGCGAGATTTTTATTTTTCATACTCCTTCCGTCTCGGTGAATAAATCATGCTATGAAAACCAAATAATCCCAAAACACATGACGATGCATTAACTTTCACCTCGTTTCTTATTTTTTGACATGAATAAAGGAATCAACCAATAAGAGACGTGGGGCATGTATATTTTTAATGACTTAAGACTAACTAGCACAACATGCATTGATCAATTCATTGCATGCAATGGTATTAATTAGCAAATTAGCATTGATTTTTCTTGTTTTTCTTTCCGTCTTAGTCACGGTGCACAACCTAAAATGACTTAGAGGGTGTTTGGATACTCTCTAGTCATGTGACTAGTAGTAGTCAGACTAGAAGTTTGTAGTCAGGCCCTGTTTGAAAGGTGACTACTACTAGTCAGCATTAAATGTCTCAGTATTAAATTATTCTCTCTTCCTTCCATTTATCTCCTCATTTATCTCCCTTCCATTGGCGTGCCCGCATGGGAGGATGAGCCCGCAACAGGATGGGCCCGCCAATTAATTAGAGAAGAGACTTTAGTCAGTAAAAGTTGGGGGTGGGGTGACTAGGGACTAAACTAGTTTTAGTCACCCATTAGTCAGGGGTGTTTGGAAGTTTACTGACTAAAGGTGACTACTACTAGTCTCTAGTCTCTAGTCTCTAGTGATCCAAACACCCTCTTATACATCCAGACGGAGGGAGTACATCCAACATCATCCATGTAATAATTCCATCCATCAAGCATTAAGTACCATTAAAATACAACAAAGATGTAATGGTCTAAGTTACTCTCTCCGTTTTTAAATATAAGGTGTATTAGTTTTTAAAGAAGTCAAACCTTGTCTATGTGTGACCAACTTTATAGCAAAATATATAATGATTTACAATACTTGATATATAAAATATGAAAATATATTTCATGATAAATCTAGTGATAATGATTTCATATTCTAGATCTTGATATTTTTGTCTACAAACCTGGTCAAAGTTAGAGAAGTTTGACTTTAAAAATAATAATATACCTTATATTTAGGAACGGAGGGAGTAGAATAAGACAAACCTGATTGTGAGTGGGCAATAGAAGTTGCCCAAATTTTGCATCGCCGTAATTGCTAGCTTGAATTCGTCCAAATATAAGAAATACCCTGCCGCATATGTCATTCCCTACCAAGATGTGGTGGCCGCTGGAGAGATGGTACCCAGTAATGGGTTGTTGAGGCACTGTAGGCAGATGGTCAACGTATAGTATTGTTTGTCGAGACTAAAGGTAGGAGTAGAGGAGTGCGGTAAGCTGCAGGAATCCGACCATGTACACAGAGAAACATCGACGACTTGTCCATGAGTAAGTCTCATCCAACGACATCATATAGAGATGTTTTTTCTTAAAATATTTTATGATATTGTTTCATGGGTCTCAACCGGATCGTGGTTTACCTTTTTTCCTTTTTAATAATCATCAGAGTTTTCATGGAAGGAACGGATCTATACTTTCTTGTTTTCTTATCTCTTTCTTTATTTTGTTTCACTAACGTTGGACGTGTCAGATGCTTTTTTGTGATGGGTGTTACGTAAGTTTTCATTTATCTTGTACGTAAATTTTTCAATCCAATGGTGTAATTACTTTTTATGATGTGGATTAATGAAAAGGCTTAAAATGTGCCTTCAATTAGTAAATATAAGATAAGATTGAGTGAGGTATTGTTGACCACGTTAAAATCGATGATCCGATTCCAAATTGATGACCTCAAGTGAATAAGAGGCCTCTAATTTTAGAAAGCTTAGTGATATAGTACATATTTAAATATCATATTTGAAGATTATTCAAATGTTTCAATCTCCAAATAATAGAGTTGCTACAATTGCGTGTGAGTTTTTCAAGTTTACCAAGCAATGGTAAATTATTCACCTCATGGCTTGCAAGCATATCTACCCATGGGCCGGGCCGGGTCGGGCCCTAAAAAGCCCACGACATAAAACTGAGGCCCAGGCTCAGCCCAGGCCCTGTCATCGGGCCTACTTTGAATCCCAATCCCGGTCCATCTGTTGAAAATCCCGTCGGGCTTGGGGCCGTGGGTCAGGCCTCTTCCTTAAAGTCTCAATATGTCTAGCCCAAGCCAGGCCTGGCCCCGCTAGTGGGCTTAAAACTCAGGCCTAAGCACGGCCCACGGGCAAGCCCATAGGGCCTAGGCCCTGGATTTTGGGGTCGGGCCGGCCCGGAGATGCCCAGGTATACTTGCAAGACACACATGGTAATATAGCATTTTCACATAAAACGTTCCCACTGAATTCAGAATTTCCATTGGTATGTGTATATTGCAAAATACTCCCTTCGTCTCAAAAAATTTATCTTAGGTTTGTTTAGAAATAGATGTATCTAAATACTAAAATATGACTAGACACATCCATATCTTGACAAATTTAAGACAATTTTTTTGGAATGTAGAGAGTATGTTATAGCATAGTCCTAGCTGGATACTTATACATTCTTGATGTTTGTGATTAGGTGGATCGGGGTACATAATATGTTTACTTGAGGTAGACTGTGTACTGTGAACGCCACTACCATAGTTTCTCCACGTCGTTTCACTAGGGTAATGAATGATTTTTTGTGTATGTGGCCTCTCCAATAGTTTACTTGTGGACGCGTGAGGGGAGCTAGCCGTGACGCGCGGCATGACTAGGCGGGCGCAGGCGCACCCCTCGTCCGAATCTAGAGAGATAGAGAGAACAGAGAAGAGACGGGGAAATGAGATTACAAATAGGCCAGTGCTCTCCGCCGGCGTGCCGGTCGAAACTTTTGACCGACCGCGTGCGGGCCGCACGATCTACCAACACCCGCGCGTCCGCACCGTTATATCTTCATGCAACGTTTTTTTTCCGATGCAGCAAATTTCGGCGCGATGCAACAATTTTTTTAACGGTTGCAACAGAAAACAAAATCTGTAGCAAAAAAATATCTACGTGATCGTAGCAAAAAAACGAGGCTGATGATGCGTGGTAGCAAAAGTCAAACGCCGGGTGTAACAAATATCTACGTGACCGTCTATGCAACTTTTTTAGTGAACGGTTGCAGGAAAATTATGCCGGTTGTAGCAAAAATTAACAGAGTTATAGCAAAAGTAAAAAACACCGATTGTAACAAAAAATCGGACGAACTGGAGTTGCAACCAAACGTATATGCAGCTTTTCACTGGACAAATGTAGCCAAAAAACGCTTGCAGCAAATATGACGGTGGTTGCAACAATTTAAACGAAAAAATGTTGCATGCCAAGTCAGCGGGCGCGCGCGGTCGCGTGCGGCCTGCCGAATGTTCGGCCGGCGAAACATTTCCCTTACAAATAGGGCCTAGGTGAGTGGGTGAAATTTAGGCTAACGTGGCAGACGTGTACGGACAACCTGACACTCCTCAAACCCGGGGGTCATCCTGGGCATTTGGGTACCCTAACATGCTACCGAACCGAATTATCCGAATTGTCGAGTGATATGGGTATCAGGTTAGGGTTCGGTTCTCATTTTTTGGCTATTCGGTTTTCGAGTTCTGGTTCTAATCTGAAAAACCCGAAATACCCATATTACCCAAATTATTTATACTAGCTAAATTATTCATGCTATTATTACACTTACATATAACCCATACTAAATAAAATACCCATACTATCCAAAATATCAACACTATATGAACTATCATACCAAAATTTAGGTTCACATATATTTTTAACAGGAAAAAATTTGGTTCTCATTTTAAGTACTTGAATTACCCATAACCCAAACTACCCGGACCAAAATAACAAAAATACCTGAACGCCCAGGCTGACCCGGGGGGGGGGGGAGGGCCTGCCTGGGTAGTCTCTCTCTCTCTCTCTCTCTCTCTCTCTCTCTCTTTGTAGGATCTGAAGCATGTCTAGAGGGGGTGATTAGACTACTTGATCAAATAAAAACTTAGCTTTTTTCTTATTCTAATGGTTGACAAGTTTTAGCAATTATTGCAAGCACATGCAAGTCTACGAGTATAGTAGCGGAAAGTAAAGACATGCACATGTAAGTAGAGGGTAGGGATAAGAAGATCAAATGCAAAGTTGATACGGAGGTTTTTGGCGTGGTTCCGATAGGTGGTGCTATTGTACGCCCATGTTGATGGAGACTTCACCCCACGGAGGGTAACTGTTAGATCTATTTCTCCGTATGTGGTTTTATTAATTGATGACAATCCCTATGGACTAATGGATTTGTCCATATTGATGACAATCCTTAAGTTATATTCGACGAATTTGTCCATAGACACTTCTTGAAGTCCATCTGTTGGTTTTAATGAGTTTATATGATGACCAAGGTGGTATTCAAGGTATTATCCAAAGAATGGTCATAAAGACACGAGGTTGATCAAGACTAAGACAAAGAGTAAATCAAGATGATCAACACACAAAGCATACAACATGTACCGAGAAGGATCAAGTGATCCCATGGTATGGTAAGCATTGTCCATAACGCTTTTGTGTACTAACCCATGGTCTTCGTGAGAGTTCTATGTGGGGTTAGGTGTGTTTCCATGGGTTTGCGTCAAGAGGAAGATCCCATTCAACCTATGAACGATGGCATCAAGTGGTGATCGTCATCAAGATTGCGGTGTGCAACTTGATACGTCCCAAACGTATCTATAATTTATGTTTGTTCCATGATCTTTTGGGTGACAATGTTATATATTTTGCTACACTTTCATGTCATTTTACACATATTTGTACTAACCTACTAACT
The DNA here is from genome assembly GCF_904849725.1 of Hordeum vulgare subsp. vulgare. Lineage (NCBI taxonomy): Eukaryota > Viridiplantae > Streptophyta > Magnoliopsida > Poales > Poaceae > Hordeum > Hordeum vulgare. The sequence continues at coordinate 498,585,896 of NC_058524.1, read as the reverse complement.
CAGTGCACCCAGTGCCAGTTTCTGTGTGCTGATGTCTATTTTGCAGGGGCTTTTACCCAATTTTCCGAAGCCCGGAAAAATCCAGAAAAATATATAAAAAATCAGTGAAACAGAAGCTTCGGGATCACCGAAGGAGGGCCAGAGGGGGGTCAGGGACCTCCCAGGCAGCCTGCTGGCGCGGCCAGGCCCTAGGTCGTGCCAGGAGGTCGCCTGGGTGGGCCCCACCTCCTCTGGTGCCCTCCTTTGGCCTATATTTAGTGTTCCGTGAGGAAACCCTCGTAGACTTTCTGGAATCGTGAATTTCTCTATCATTCCGCCGCCGCAGCACTTCCAAGATCGGGAGCGTGAGGAGACCTCTTCTCGGCACCCTGCCGGAGGGAGGATTGACCTTTGGGAGCTTCTCCACCGCCATGGACGCCTCCCGGACGTGCCATGAGTAGTCCTCCTTGGACCATGAGTCCATGACGAGTAGCTATGTGATGTCTCCTCTCCAATCTTGTGCTCCAATGGTTAGTCCTTGTGAGCTGCCCTACATGATTTAAGGCATCTATGTAATCTTCTTGCTTTTGCTATGCTCGGTTTGTTGGGATCTGATGGATTATGGGATTATGTTCAGATTGTTATGAGTTATATATTTGATTATCCTTTTATATTATGTTCCTTAGTAATTCATGCATGTTCTCAGTTGCTTTTTATTGCTTTGGCCAAGTAGTAGATCATGACTCCAAGAGGGAGCGTTATGCATGATTGTGGGTTTTGCCCCCTCGATGTCTAGCTTGAGTGACAGAAACATGAGACTAGGGGATGTGCTTGTTGCCACCAGGGAGAAAACAACGGTGCTTGTGGCCACAGTCGCAAGGATGTTTACCTTACACATAGTTCGTTAATGCAGTTGTCCGTTGCTTTGAGTTTACACTTTGGATGGGGCTCACAACTTAATACCGGAGAGATGTTCTAGATAGATATTTCAAGGTGGATGATTAGTAAGTAGATGTTGATGAATAAACGGTCTACTTGTCTTGGCGTACTGCCCATTACTATTGAACCTCTAACTATCAAGGAGCATAATTAGCATTGCGGTGCGATCATAATTCTGTCAATTGCCCAACTTTGATTTGTTTACCCTAGCATAGTTGTTTATCATCTGTTGGGAGAGAGACATCACTAGTGAACATCATGTGACTCCGGTCCATATCACCATCCTTGCTTACACCTCCATCATTTACCGCTTTCATTTACTTTTCCGTTGCAATCACTATTACCTCCCCGCTTGTGTTTTGATCCTTTGCAAACTACAAGGTCGGAGAGATTAACAACCTCTCTGTACTCGTTGGGAGCAAAGTTATTTGTTGTGTGTGCAGGTCCACGTCTTCAGCTAGCGCCAGGATGGAAGACACCTACTTGTTGAGGCTAGGAGTCCTACTGGTTAGATAAACCTTACGGTTCCATGTGAGGGAAATTTGTTGCTGACTACATCTCCACCTTCCACTTGGGGTATCCAACGAGGGGCGAGAAGTATATACATCATCTCGTCATCTCAAGTTCAAGTGGACCATCACAAATATATCATGCTTGAAGCTTGTCGTCCATTGTGGTGGCAATGGACTTGTGAAGATGTTCTGAAGGGTGGCTCGCCCATAGTGAGTATGGGGGAGAAATCAAGAAAGGTGGTCCATCTTGAGGAAGCCAAGATCATCATCGTCTAGCTCAAGAGGACTAGGTCCAAGGTATAGGTTTGCCCTTGATAGGTTTTTCTATTTTAGGATAGATTTTCGTACTATCTACGAGGCTCTCAAGTGAGTAGCTTGATCGTATTGTTCGTTGAGAGCTCAAACCATTTGCATCCTTGCATCATATTTCTTGGTTCTTGTTTGGTGTTTATTTTTGTGAGAGAGCTTATGGTCATCTTCATGGCAAGCCCGAGTTCATCGAAAACGGGGTCCATATGCATCTTCTATGATGTTTTCGATGTTGGAAGTTTTTGCCGGTTTGTCATTCATAGAGGTTTCACATCCCTATATCATATGCATCTTCTATCATTTCTTTTTGGATAGCTCTTGTCGTCCTCAATCCAACAAACTTTGGTTTGCTCGATTCGGAGCTCGTATGCGAAAGTTATGGCAGTTTCAGTTCTAGAGCTGCTTTTCTCTAAACAGGTAGTAGTACCGCTCGGTACCACGGTAGTACCGCTTGGGAGGTACTTCCGCTATGTAAGAGCGGACGTAATTTTTTACTACCGCCATCAGGCAGTAGTACCGCAAATGTGTCTCGTACTACCCTGTCGGACTTTTTCACATTCGTAGCCTCACGGGAAGTAGACACGGAAGTAGTTTTTTACTTCCATGGAGTTGGATACTACCCTACGGTAGTACCATAAGGGCGCGCGGTAGTACGACTCCGGCGGTTCTATGCTCGTTGCCCCGTGCAGTAGTACCTCCCTCTGCCACCACCGTGAGTGCGGTAGTACCACACCGGGCAACGGTAGTACCGCTTTGCTCAGGCAGAAAGTGGGGGTAACGGGTAGATTCTTTCCCCCACTATATAAAGGGGTCTTCTTCCCCATTGGACCTTATCCATCCGTTGAGCTCGTGTTCTTCCCTCATTGTTGACCTTCTTAGAGCTTGCTAACTCTCAATCCCTCCAATGATTCTTGCTTGTTCTTGACGGAAAAGAGAGAGGAGATCTAGATCCACATCTCCACCAATCACTTTCTCCTCTATGTGAGGGGAACCCCTTGGATCTTGATCTTGGAGTTCTTTGTGAGTTCCTTGTTCTTCCTCTCATATTTCTCCATAGCTTTTGTTGTTGTGGATGGATTTGAGTGTGAGGGACTTGACCACTTCGTGTGTTCTTGCCATTGCATTAGTTGCATCGGTTTGAGTTCTCCACGGTGATACGTGGAAGTGAGAAGTTGAGAAGCTTGTTACCCTTGGGTACTTGGTACACCTAGAGATTGTTCTTCATGGATGCTTTGGCATCCTAGAAGCTTGGTGGTGCCTCGGAGCTCAATAATTGTGGTGTAAAGCTCTGGGTAAGCGTCGGGATCTCCAATTAAGTTGTGGAGATTGCCCCTAGCATTTTTGGTCACCTCGAGGCCATATGCCATTGCGGTGAAGCTTCGTGGTGTTGTTGGGAGCCTTCAATTAAGTTGTGGAGATTGCCCCAACCTTGTTTGTATGGGTTCGGTGACCGCCCTCAAGGGTCCCTTAGTGGAATCACGACATCTTGCATTGTGTGAGGGCGTGAGGAGATTACGGTGGCCTTAGTGGCATCTTGGGGAGCATTGTGCCTCCACACCACTCCAAGCAAAGATTAGCATCCGCAAGGGTATGAACTTCGGTATACATTGTCGTCTCCGTGTGCCTCGATTATCTCTTACCCGAACCCTTTAATTATGCACTTTAATTTATGATAGCCATATTTTTTCTTGTCATATATCTTGCTATCACTTAGTTGTTTATCTTGCTTAGCATAAGTTGTTGGTGCACATAGGTGAGCCTAGTCGTTTTAGGTTTTGTGCTTGGCAAATTGAATGTTAGTTTTATTCCGCGTTTGTTCAAGGCTAAACCGTAATTATTTTAAAGTGCCTATTCACCCCCCCCCCCCTCTAGGCGACATCCACGTCCTTTGAGTAACGGCCGTGAGAGTCCACGGAGGGCTCCACCCATGAAGGGTCCACGGAGAAGTAACCTTGTCTATTCCACCATGGCTTACATCCACGAAGGACTAGCCTCACTCGGGGTTGATCTTCATGAAGTAGACGATCTCCTTGATCATATAAACTTCTTGGTTTAACTCCACACGAAGTCGGGGGATCCCAAGCGACACCTAACCAATCTAGGAGACGCCACTCTTCAAAAGGTAATATATGTGTTAAGTATGATGAACTCCTTTCTCTTGTGCTTCAAAAGATAGTCTCCTCAACACTCAATGATTTTCTCACATATTTGGCTTGGGTGCAAGAGATTGATTGGGTAGAAAGCAACTTGGGGAGGCTAGAAATCAAGATCCATATGGTTGGAGTGGAATATCTTGATCTCAACACATGGGTAGGTGGTCCTCTCTCAGAAAATGGATGGGGGCAAGTGTTGGTCTCTTCTGACTGCTTCCTCTACGAGTGAAAGGTAGGTGGAGGGGTATATATAGACATCTCCAAAAATCCAACTCTTACAACATTATCGCCCAACTTGGTGAAACCGAAGTAAAAAAACTCGGTTGCACTGACTAGTGCAAAATGTGGCAACTTTTGGCGTTTCGGTGAGACCGATATATAAATCTCGATGAGTTCGATTTGGCTGACCTATGCACTTACCCAAATTCGATGGTGCCAATTTGCAAAAATCAGAAATTCTGATTTTTAGCAAATGTTAGCCAGGGAGTTGGTCACTGGTTTTTGGTTACATCGAAATCAAGACTTGGTGGTACCGAGATTGTTGGGTTGGATTTGGATTCTGTAGAGGGTAAAACTCGGTAGGGCCGATTTGGAAATATTGGTGGCACCGAATTTGAGTGTTTAGGCTTTGGCAGAATATTTGAGGAAGAATTTCATGAGGATTTTGGTGGCTAACTCTAATCACTTTAGCAACCAGATCATCATAGATGCCTCTTATCCCCTTTTAATAGTATTAGATTTCCTATGGACTCAATGTGGTTTCTCACAAAATGCAAAATGTAGAGTCTTGAAGCTTGTTGCAAATAGATGTTCCTTTAATCGAGGGGGTTTCCTCATAATCCTTTACCAATCCATTCATTGAAATTTTCCTGAAATATACTTGGTAGAATCATTAGTCCAATGAAATATATGTTATTATTAATTACCAAAACCAGCTAGGGTGAAGTTGTTCTTTTAATCTCCCCCTTTTTTGTAATTGATGACAACATGTAGATCAAAGCTTCGATAGGGATAAAAGAGTGAATAGCTTCGTCGCTTTGAGAAGTATGTGATAAGAAATATCTCCCCCTAAATTTGTGCATTATTTTAAATTTGCGTTTGAATGCAAATGCACAATGGATTAGGATCGTGGGTCACTCTTCCATGTCACATAGATCATGGTGGTGCGCATAAATGATATGAATGGATTACAATGCACATAACACCAAACATAAGTGAATGATCATCACATAGATATAATATCAACAATCACAAAGTTCATGATCAAACATCACGAAGTTTAAGAACATTCGCACGATAAACCAAATGTTTTTCAAAACCAAAGGGAACAACCAAAATGCAACTCTCTCTCTCTCTCTCTCTCTCTCTATCTATCTATCTATCTCTATCTCTCTCTCCCTTTGGCAAAAAGTTACCAAAAACGTCGAAGGTATAGAGCTAAGCGTTGCTCTTAGCATAGTCTCCTACATGGGGCTGCTACTGTAATGCCCCAAGTGTAGAACTTTCCCTTCTTGTAACCTTCCAAGTGGGGCCACCTTGTCAGAGATCTTGATGCTATCCTTTTGTGCCATGATTTCATGTGTGTTCCCTAGTGCTTACTTCCCTTGCATGCATGCATTACATATCATTCCTTGCCATACTTATGATTGCATGCCATGGTCATGTTGCATTTGAGTTTAATAGGAGTAGTGTTGTGGTGTTGTGAGTGCATGTGATCTTGCTAGGGTTAAGTGGTGGTTTTGCACTACCTTGTGATGCATGTGATAATGGTGCGGGTGATGTAGGGGTGAGTGCTAGTCATTTTAAGCTCTTGCCTTTTAAACTCCTTTTCCCTCCTATTTTTTATTCTTGTCAAAATTCCTTCTTCCCAAAGATGATTCTAAAATGTCTAGTAGGTAGATAAAATGTGCTTATGAGGGGGTGCAATTTTTCTGATTTGATTCTTTGATTTTAGTGGTGCAAATAAATTCAAAACAGTAGCTTAATGACTGTTTTGCATTTATTTCAAACATCTCCAAATATTGCATTCCTATTTTTCCCTATTGGGCCAAAAATTCCTTAAGTCGAGTAGAATTTTTCCTTTTGCATTTTGCCATAGTAGATTATTTTGTGGGTTATTTTCTTGAGTGTGTCTAAATACTAAATAGGAATTCCCTCCCCAATATTTTTTGTCCCTTCTTCCTGGACAGCATGGGCCTCTTTCCCTCCCTCCTGGCCCAGCTGCTCCCTCCAGAGAGAGCCCACGCGAGGCCTCTCCTTTCCTCCTTTCCTGACGGCGTCCTCCTCATCCCCTCGCTGTCTGCTTTCCGTCAGCACGTGTGTGTGAGAGAGAGATGACGGCGCCGTGAGCAGCACGTCGAGGGCCCCCTATAAGATGCGTTGGCGTCCGTGCCCGAAGCCTAGGGTTCCTCTCCTCCCCTCAGCCGCCGCAGCCACCTCTCCCAAACCCATCTCGTTCCCATCTCTCTTCCTTCTTCTCTGTCAGGTAAGATAGCAGAGGGTGCAGAGGGAGAGAGTCGCCGGCGTCTTCCGCGGGCGTCATCGGGCGGCCCAGCCGCCATGTCCGGGGGCTCGGGGCGGCTCCCCGCGTCCCATTCCCGGCGTTAGGAGCCCCGGGGAGCGACCCTCCCGTCGAGCTCGTCCTCGTCAACGGGGCGAACCGGGCGAACTACATCCTCTTCTTCGGTCTTCGGCGGAACGACTTCGTCGGCCCGTCTTCTTCCTCTCCGGCGCTCCTCCTCCCCGTTCGGCGCCCCCTCTTCTCCCCAAGGTGAGGTTCTTCGCCCTTGCCTCCCCCTCCGCGGTTCGGTCATGGTCTGCAGTAGGAGCTTCGGTCCTTCTCTGCTGCTGTTCGTCGTATAGCTAGCGGGCGAGGGTTGTGTGGTGATGTGGTGGGCCTTGCTGCTGGTAGGTAGAGGTTGCAGGAGCAGCGCCTCCACCCAGCGCGAGGGTCCGCTTCGTCAGGAGGACGAGCGCCTCCTTCTCTGACGGGAGTTGCTGCCGTGGGAACCCAAGCCCGAAGCTTTCTTGGGATCCTGCTAGTGCAGTTCATAGGTAGTCTCGTGGTAGTAGGAGGAGGGCTTCCTCCCCCCTCTCGGCAGCAGCCCCGTGGTAAGAGGACCCCCCTCGTTGCCGGCAGCGTAGCTTAGCAACGCCGGCAAGTGCGTAGCTGGCAGTTCTCTGTCGCTGTTATTCTCGCTGTAGACAGGAGTCGGTTTCTGTAGCTTTACCTTCGTGTGTATCCCCCCTCTGTCAGTAATGACATCGTAGCCTGATGGTAGTATCTCTCTGTCATATGCATGCGCCTGATGAGAGGTCCAGGGTTCGAGTCCCCCCCTCAGCGCCCTTTTGATATTTTGTTTTGATTTATGTTGCTGGTAGATTACCTTGCCTTTTTCCCTTCTCCTGTTAACATCAGTAACAGCAGCGCAGCGGTAGATGTGTGTTTGTGTTATCGTCAGGTGCAGGGTTCGAATCCCATGTGTTGCACCCCCCTTTTTTTATCTTGCCTGTTTCCTTCCTTATTTGCAGTAGGGCAGCACAACAGAGTTTAACCTCTGTTTGGTTCCTTCTCTGTCGAGCCCCATGGGCATAGCAGAGTGGGTGGGGCCAGTAGAGAGCATCAGGAGGTTCAGGGTTCAAATCCTGACCCCTCTTGCTATTGTGTTCTCTCCCTGTTGTTGTTTTTTTTTCTTCTGCTACATTTTTTTTAAAACCCCCTTCTTACTATTGCTGATCTTGTGCCTACCAAAGGTGGCCATGGAATTATGTATTTTTTTCCCTTGCTGTTATAGTTGTGCTAGGTGATGTAGTGTGTGTGGTTGTGCTTGTGAGAGATGTGCATGTGAGTGTGTTTCCCTTGTGCTTGGAGTGGGCTCTTGCACCATGTGGGGCTAGTAGATTGTGATGTGTGTGCATTAGCTTGTGGTAGCTCTAGTATAGATATGTGTGTGAAAGCCTCACCCATGGCAAGGCATGAAGAGCATTGATGTGCTCATGAGTAGTAGTGTGTGGTGGTGTTGGATTCATTTAGGGAGTGTAGCTATTGTATGCTCTAACTAGTTCTAGTAGGACTAGATTTGTGTCATGCTAGATATGTGGGTGGTGTGGACCTCCCCACCTTTACAAGTGGTGCACCTCCTCATGTTTAATATGAGAGAGGGCATATTGTGTGTGTGGGGTTGGCTCATGTGTGTTGGTGTTGTTGATGTGTATGACACAAACATGGGGTTCAAACCCCCATGTCACTTTGTCATTGTGCACATGAAACCCTCCTATGTATTGTCATCTTAGAAGAATACCTTATGGATTTGCATTTTTATTTTGTTGAAAGTTTGGGCTTTGTTTCCATGATATAGATGGAGCCCAAAGGCATGGATCTTGGTGTGTTAGTTGTAGGGGTTTGTGCTCAATACCATAGTGGTGTCAAACACCTCTTGGGAACTTGTGTGTGCAAACTATGCCTAGACAAAGTGGGCATGTGGTTGGAAAAATTCCAGATTTTTGAACTCTGAAAATTTCACTAAGTCTGGGATGCTGAAAACATTTTCTTCCCCTGTATATAAGGTTGTTCTGGTCATTATGTTGGGAACTGGACTTAGTTCAGTGCTAGTGGTTTGAACCTGGTATGTTTGTGAAGCTTCCTGTCAATTTTAAAGTCATTTGGAGTCTAGTAGCTTGTGTTTTGGTTGCTGCCAAAAGGCTTCAGAACAGAAACAGAATCTCAGGTGCAGGAAATTTCACTAAGTCCCTGAGAACTGATGGTTTTGGGAAAGTTTGTGGCCTTGTATCTTCTAGAGTTTAATTCCTTTTGGTGATTATTGCTGTAGATTGTAGTGTTCTAGGTTGGCAACAGCCACATATATTATTTGTCATATTTTAAGACCTGTAGCTATGTTGCATGTGGCTCACAAACAGCTAGGATGCAGAAACTGGCAGATTGCATAGTTTTGCCATTTTGTTCAAAGTTTGTGTTTAATTGTTGTTGGGGTGTTCTACCTTGCTCCATTTCATTCATGTTGGGTTAATATATGTCTTGGCAACCTGGGAACACCAGATTTGTGCCAATTGTGTGAGTGGTGATGAATCTTTCACGTAGGGCTTCATATCGTGTTTCGTTGATTCCCGTTGATCCATAGCTCCGTTTGCAAAGTTCTTTATATGGTTTTGCACCGTTTTTACGAGATGCATCTGTTCATATCATTCCCATGCATGTCCAAATAGTTTAGTGCAAAGTTCTGTCCAGGAACTTGTTGTAGTTATTCTTGCTTGTGCTAGTGTTAGAAATAGTGGTGCATGCTCAACTTTCATCTCATGCATCATGTGATTGTTGCATTTTGTGGTGCTTCTGTTCATTGGCTGTTATTCTTGTGTTGGGTAGCACCGGGAGCGGAGACCGATTACGTGGAGTCAGGAGAGTACGTGCAGGACAATCCAGAACCTTTCCAAGCTGAGGATATCACAGGCAAGATGACATGACCTTGATCCCATATCTAGACTTGTTATGTTAGTTTCGATTCCATGTCATTTTGCTCGCTGCCTACCACTGAAAATATATTGCCTCTTCATATGCCATGAGCCTAAACACCTTACTCTTTCCTAGCAAACTTGCATGGCTAGGTAGGCTTGCTCAGCTACTAAGTTAGCATTGTTAGTTGCAGGTGTTTATAACTCATGAGTTGCCATGAGCTTGATATCATTATCTTAATTTCTGTTATTTAATTAATGTATCTATATATTTGGTAAATGACGGGAGGCCTAGCCTTTTGCCGGGTGTCTTGTTCCGTTATTGCCGCCTTAGTTACCGGTTACCGGTGTTTGATTCCATAATGATCGCTCCTAACACGTTCGGGGTTGTTATGGGGACCCCCTTGATAAATCGCGTGGTGCTAAGGCTTGTCCGGCAGGACCCAACTTTGGTTTTTAATCTGCTAATCACATAATAATCTGCATAGGGAATAGCTACCCCGAGGAATTTAATCAACAACCCGGGCCAGTGCTCCCCATGAGTGTTGGTCCCACCTGAGCGATGTCCGGGGCCCCACTGGTCACCCAGAGGTTTAGCCATCCCGACGTCTAGCTCATCTGTCGTGTCCTGAGACTGAGATACGCGGCTCTTGTCAGGGACGTCGACACGACGGGAGGTCCTGCTAGCCTTGTCTTGCCTTAGCGGTATATCTTGCGTATAGGAATCCCGGTGAGGCTTTGGTTTTCCCCAGAGTTGAGGTTTTCCTCTAAGGAATCCGACGAGATCACGAGATTCGTGATAGAGGATGCCTTTGCGGCCTGTGTTCGTTTGTGATGGACTAGTTGGAGCACCCCTGCAGGGTTTAATCTTTCGGAAAGCCGTGCCCGTGGTTATGTGGCAACTTGGAATATTTTGTTAACATCCGGTATTAGAAAACTTAAACATAAACTAATAAAACATGCCAACTGTTTGCGTAACCGTGACTGTCCCTTCGAAGATCTCTCTTCGATCGGGAACACGGTAGGGTTATGAATGCCGTAGGTAGGTGTTCAGGATCACTTTCTGATCAAGTATTCACGATCGTTAGTATAGAACACTGTCACTTCTCCTTTGCGTAAGCTAGCCACTTATTCAACCTTAGGATGCAGCAGCCTGAAACACTTCACCCCTTCCTTACCCAATAACATGACTAGTTTTGGCACCAAGGTCTTAGATTGCTGAGTCCCCGTGGCTCACGGATTCCTCCGAAACTCCCAGCAGGTACAGGTACCCAGAGGCAGATGATCCCGACGGCACCCAGCTGGCGTGGCAGTACGACGAGGAGACAGACCGCCTTTACGTGAACTATCCAGAGGACTGAGCCGTGGTCGTGATCGTGGGCCTGCAGCGGGTAGCATAGCATTTTCCTTGTTTTGTAGTCCGTACCGGAACTACATTGATTGTATCTGCGTTGTACTCTGTATTATTAATAAGAAGACAGTTGAATCCCAGATTGTCTACTTTATTTATTATTATGTGCTATGTTTACTTGCTTGCAAAACACTTAGATGCGCTTCTTTCCTATTCGGGGCCTCGACCCCCAGATTGGAAAGGACCGCATCTTGGTCGTTACAGCTACCTCTTGAGCTTGCGTTGGTTTTTCCCTTGAAGTGGAAAGGGTGATGCAGCATAGTAGCAGTAAGTATTTCCCTCAGTTTGAGAACCAAGGTATCAATCCAGTAGGAGTATCAAGACAAGTCACCAATGTACCTGCACAAAAACAAACAACTTGCACCCAACGCTATGAAGGGGTTGTCAATCCCTTCACGATTAATTGCAAGGTGAGATCTAAAGGTGGAAAGTGCAAGAAAGTAAAAGTGTAGAGCTGAAAATAGGATGTGAAGTAGATCCGGAGGCCATAGTGTTCACTAGAGGCTTCTCTCATGATAGCAAGTATTACGGTGGGTGAACGAATTACCGTCGAGCAATTGATAGAACCACACAAAGTCATGATGATATCTAAGGCAATGATCATACATATAGGCATCACGTCCGAGACAAGTAGACCGATACTTTCTGCATCTACTACTATTACTCCACACATCGACCGCTATCCAGCATGCATCTAGTGTATTGAGTTCATAACAAACAGAGTAATGCCTTAAGCAAGATGACATGATGTAGAGGGATAATTTCATGCAATAGATATAAACCCCATCTTTTTACCCTTGATGGCAACAACACGATGCGTGCCTCGCTACCCCTTCTGTCACTGGGTCAAGACACCGCAAGGTATGAACCCAAAACCAAGCACTTCTCCCATGGCAAGAATTATAGATCAAGTTGGCCAAACGAAACCCACAACTCGAAGAGAATTACAAGGATATGAAATCATGCATATAAGAGATCAGAGGAGACTCAAATAATATTCATAGATAATCTGATCATAAATCCACAATTCATCGGATCTCGACAAACACACCGCAAAAGAAGGTTACATCACATAGATCTCCATGAAGATCATGGAGAACTTTGTATTGAAGATCCAAGAGAGAGAAGAAGCCATCTAGCTACTAGCTATGGACCCAAAGGTCTGTGGTGAACTACTCACGTATCATCGGAAAGGCAATGGTGTTGATGAAGAAGCCCTCCGTGTCCGAATCACCCTCTGGCACGGCACCAGAACGGTCCCCAGATGGGATCTTGCGGAGACAGAAGCTTGCGGCGGCGGAAAAGTATTTTCGTGGCTCTCCCTGGTGGTTCTGGATTTTTAGGGAATTTATATGCAAAAGAAGTAGGGCAAAGGAGCCACGTGGGGCCCACAAGCATGGTAGGCGCCCCCAGGCCACGGCTAGGGGGCTTGTGGCCTCCCCCGGGGTCCTTTGCCTTGGTTCTCAAGTTCCATGCGTATCTTCTGTTACGGAAAAAATCATTCCGCGGGTTTTATTCCGTTTGGACTCCGTTTAATATTCCTCTTTGAAAAAGGTCAAAAACACGGAAAAAACAGAAACTGGCACTTGGCACTGAGTTAATAGGTTAGTCCCAAAAAAGATATAAAATAGCATAATCATGCATACAAAACATCCAAAGTTGACAAGATAATAGCATAGAACCATCAAAAAATATAGATACGTTGGAGACATATCAGGGGCGATGAAGCTGCTTCGGTAGTCGTGGAAGGAGTTGATAAGAGAGCGTCGACGAATGCTTCAGCTGATGTACTTTGAGGTGGTGGTGTAGACACTTGAGGTGGTGAAGGAGCTCATGGAGCTGATGCACATGCTGATGAAGATGGTCTCGTCTCTCGAACTGGTACGGTAGAAGATCTAGCATGTGTCCTGAACTGAGTGCGAGTCTAGAGTGGATTTTCATCATCATCACTAGAGCTGGGAGAAGGCACTCCATCTACTTCCTGCTTCAATTGGTTGACCGTGGTGACGAGTTCAGTCACCTTGACGTCTAGGTCATGAAACTTTGTTTCCACAATCCTCTTAAGGCTCTTCTCATTCAGCAGAATGTCACTCATGTTCTTCTCCATATATATGTGAGGGGACGCCCCTATTGAGACACCAGTTTCACCCGTTCTCTCTCTCTCTCTCTCTCTCTCTCTCTCTCTCTCTCTCTCTCTCTCTCTCTCTCTCTTCAAGGCTCTTCTGATTCAGCAGAATGTCACTGATGTTCTTCTTAATATATATGTGAGGGGTGCCCCTATTGAGACACTAGTTTCACCTGTTCTCTCTCTCTTTCTCTCTCTCTCCTCAAGGCTCTTCTAATTCAATAGAATGTCACTCATATTCTTCTCCATATATATGTGAGGGGCGCCCCTATTGAGACACTAGTTTCACCCGTTCTCTCTCTCTATCTATATCTCTCTCTCGTTCTCGCTCTCTATCTCTCTCTCTCTGCCTTATTCGGGTTAGTTGTCCAGACATATAGGGAGAAAGTGTGGGTGTGAGGGGTGTCATACAACCTGGACATATCGGAAGAAAATAAAGGGCTTGGTTGGGTAGGATTTTTTTTCTTGCTCTTGATCGAGCCCTACTCGGCCATCCATTCGGACATACAAGGGGGAAGTGAAAAGTTTGGTTGTAGATGCTTTGAATGGCAGTTGCGAGTATCCCATTTTTTGATGTTCCATATTCCATTTCACCTAATTTTTTATGAGAATAGGGGATATGTGATACTCAAGTTTACTTCTAAAGTTAGGACTATTCATATATTCTTGTTCTTTTCTTAAATTGAAATTTTTAGAATTTTAGTGGTTGAATTGTACTCTCATTTGCAATCCTTAGTTTGTGCATGTTCATGAGATTTTTTTCCTTTACACCATGCTTGGATTATCGTCCTACTCGTATTTGGCCGGTTTAAGATACAAATCTCGGGGCATTTTGTTCTCTACAGATGAAAATCCAGTGTTGATAGGCAATATACATGGATAAAATAAATAAGGGTGTATAAACTTACACACATCCTAACTATATAGGAGTGTGGAAAACAGAGGAACATGCCTCTCGCCCAACTATACACACATCCTAACTATATGTGGCGTCGTCTGATGGAGCCGTAGGACTTGGGCGATGGGGCTGCAGCCCGGCTTCTTCGACGACATAGGCCTCCGTGATCATGTGGTGACGCAGGGGCTGGGTCCCGCGGTGGTGACTACCTCAATGAGACTGGTGACGGTATGGGATGCCTCCTCCACCAACAGACCAGGTTCGATGCGGTCCGACGGGTGACTACCTCAATGAGACTGGTGACGGTATGGGATGCCTCCTCCACCAACAGACCAGGTTCGATGCGGTCCGACGGGTGACACATGCGTCTCTTTCGTAGACGTCACGTAGTGCTTGTCATCGACAGGTGAAGCCAATGATGGCTGCTTCCCCGACATGCATGACGGCTCATGCGGAGCCCTCAAGTCATGCCTAGTGTCAACGTCTTACACGATGGCTCTCATGGAGGTGTCATGTTTAGTCTCTCGCTCCTGGATTGAAGTTGTGTAAAGTTGTATATTTCTCGTTTTGGGTTTGTCCTTTATTGTAGGCTTTGTCGTTGAGTGAGTGTCATGAGTCATTTTGGCCTCGGGTTTATTTTTATTCTTTTTTTGGGTCGATGTTATTTGTCTGCTGGACTCATATTATTTAATATATGGTTGTGTATATATCACAATGGACAAGCAGGGGTGATCATCCTTTCCGAAAGAGAAAGAAACTATATGGACGTGGTAGACTTTTTGGAAATGCTCCTGGGTAAACAATAACTTCAAAATGTATTATTATTTTTCCAAAAAAAACTGATTCTTTTGTGTGGATGTTTGTATTAGGGTCGCAAGTATGCTTGACAATTTTCGTGTGAACGGAGCGGTAGGTTTTCGTCCATGAAAAAAAATTGGGATGACATTTTGGGTAACATTTGATATTCAACTTGTTTTTTTTTTTTTTGAAACTTTGGAGATAGTATTTGAATGTGACTATGAATACATAAAAAACTTGTTGGCATTTAAAATATTATTTTTACGCTCCTGGGAGCGAAATGAATTTCCACATGAGATGTTCTTATATTAGCCCGGTGGAACTATTCAGAATCACATCACATACAAACGAACTGCAAAATGAAGAGCAAACTGTAAAACTGGGAGGCGCATGATGCGTCGGGAACAAACACTAATAACCGGGAAATTTCCCATTCAAGTTCCCCAGAATGAGCTACAAACGTCATCTGAAACTGTACAAGATACCCCTAACCAAAGCTAGCTAGGAAATTATCAAAAATCCTACTCCTTTTTCCTTTCGCATATCATCTCCTGATCTCCTGAGTCCGCCGCTAACAATGCTCTCGTCAGCCTTCCTGGCTGCCAGGCTTGATGAGCGGCTGCTGCGACGTCTTGGCCCACTCCTCCGGCGGGCTCTTCACCTCCTTGAGGAAGGCCACGACCTCCTTCATGGTCGGCCGCTCCCCCGGCGCCGGGTTCACGCAGAAGATGGCGATGCCCAGCGTCTGCAGCATCTCCTGGACCAGCTGGTCCGGCATGCCACGCAGCTTCGCGTCCAGGATATTCACCGCCGGCTCGTAGCTCCCCATCTTCTTCTTGGCCCACTCCACGATGTGGAGGCTGTCGCTGACCATCGGCTCGATGGCGCTCCGCCCGCTCAGGATCTCCAGGAGCACCACGCCATAGCTGTACACGTCGCTCTTCTCGGTGATGTTCGAGGTGTAGCCGTACTCTGAAACGAAGAAAAGGCAAATGTCAAACCATTGCGCCATGAAACTGAAATCATCTTTTATTTTATTTACTAGTGGTTAGTAGAACAATAATTGTACTACTCCCTCCGTCCTAAAATTATTGTGTTAGATTTGTCTAGATATGAATGTATGTATCTAGTTACATTTTAGTATTTAGATACACTCATTTCTAAACAAATCTAACACAAGAATTTTGGGACGGAGGGAGTACTACTTTGTATTGCTACACTTCAGTATAATTACGCAAATCAACAGAGTGATGTGCTAAGCATTGGAATCAGCAGCATGGAGTCAACGTGCTTCAGTGAAGAAGGATGCTTGTGATGTGAGAAACTCTAGCAGTGCGAGTACTACTAAGGAAGGACAATGTCAGTTAATACCTATAGTCACCCGCTTAGACTACAAGATATCGACATGGTCCTGGATGAAGAACCATGTTAAGCTTACTAGAAGCAACCACAGGTCAAAGATTCTTGCTTAGGTAACGTAACAGCACTACCCCAACAAGTCACTGAGCTGTGGGATCAATTGGTGAATGAGTTATGAGTGTACACTATCTGTCTACGGTTACAAATGCTGAAGATGGTAAGAAACAGTACAAAATAAGAGAAGGTGAATGCAAGTGAGTAAAAGTCACTTGCCTGGAGCAATGTATCCGTAAGAACCGGCGATGCGCGACATGGCGTGATGATAGTTGGGGGAGTTCATCAGCTTGGCCAGCCCAAAGTCAGCCAAGTAGGCCTCATACTTTGAGTCGAGCAGAATGTTGTTGCACTTGACATCCCGGTGGAGTATCGCCGGGACGCAGTCATGGTGCAGATAGGACAGCCCCTGCGCCGCCCCGACCGCGATCTTGTACCGTGTGTCCCAGTCCAGGCTCCTGTTCTCGCTGAGGAGCTCCTGCAGGTTACCATTAGGGACGTAGTTGTAGAGCAAGAGCTTGACAGACTTGTTCGAGCAGTAACCAAGCAGCTTCACAATGTTCCGGTGCCTGATGTGACCCAATATCTGAATCTCTGCGGCGAAGGCGTCGATCGGCTCCTCCTTGGTCGTCTTCCAGAGCTTCTTCACCGCGATGATGTCGCCGTTGGGCATCTCGGCTCGGTACACGACTCCCGAGCAGCCTTTGCCGATCACATTCTCGTCCCTCAGGCACTCCAAGATGTTGTCCACGCAGAAGTTGAGCTTCTGGAACGGCGTGAACGTCCACGGGTACGAGAAGTCGTTGCCGGCGGCGGCCGACAGGCTCGTCGCCTTCTCGCCCTCGAGCCTCCTGCTTCTGTTGAACAGGATCCAGACCACCACGAGCAGCAGAGTGATCGAGCCTAAAATGGCGCAGACAAGGATCACTGTCCTGACGGTCTTCAGTGTGGTCCGACGAACCATGTCTGACGCACAAATGTGGCCGTCATAGGACTCACACAGGCTGGGGTTGCCGGTGTAGGAGTTTGACGACAGCGTCTTGAAGAAGGGCGTCACGGGGATGGCGCCGGAGAAGTTGTTGTACGAGATGTTGAGGGACGTCAGGCTGGTGAGCGCCCCGAGCACCGAGATGCTGCCGTAGAGGCCATTGCTTGACAGGTCGAGCGACTGCAACTGTGTCAGGCCGGACATCTCCTCCGGAAGCTCTCCGACGAACTTGTTCCCACTCAGGTCCAGGCTTATGCTCAGGCTTGACAGGGCGCCGATCTCCGGCGGTATCGGGCCGGAGAAGCTGTTGTTGCTCAGGTCCAGCATGGTCAGCTTCTGCAGGTTCTGAATCGACTTGGGCAGTGGCCCGGACAGCATGTTCCTGCTGAGGATGAGCTTGTTGAGGTAGCTGAAGTTGCCGAAGCTCGCCGGTATATCGCCGGTGAGGTTGTTCATGCTGAGGTCGAGCTGCTCCAGGTTCATGAGCGCCCCGAACTGCGGAGGGATGGGCCCCGTGAAGCTGTTGTTGTGCACGTCGAGCAGCTCCAGCACCGTGATGTTGGCGAGCTCGGCGGGGAGGTGTCCGGTGAACCTGTTCGAGTACAGGTCCAGGAACACCAGGTTCTGAAGCTTGCCAATCTCCCTCGGTATCTCGCCGGCGAGCTGGTTCTCGCCGAGCCGGAGCCGGACCAGCGACACGCAGTCGGCGACGCTTGGTGGAAGCGGCCCCGACAGCGCGTTGCCGAGCAGGAGCAGCTTGCTGAGCTTCTGGAGCCCGAAGACCTCGTCGGGGATGCCGCCGGTGAGCCGGTTCTTGGACAGGTCCAGCGCGTACAGCTCGGTGCAGTCGCCCAGCGACGGCGGTATCGAGCCGGTCAGCGCGTTGCCCCAGAGGAACAACACCTGCAGCGCCTTGAGCTCCCCGAGTTGCGCCGGTATCTCCCCGGAGAGGCCGTTCTTGTCGAGCTGCAGGGCGGTGAGGCTGCTGCAGTTGCTCAGCACCGCCGGTATGCGCCCCGTGAGCTGGTTGTCCGACAGGTGCAGCTGCTCGAGCGCACCGAGACGCCCGAGCGCCCCGGGCACCTGGCCTGATAGACGGTTGCCCGACAGGTCGAGCACCACCAATGCCGAGCAGTTGGAGAGCTCCGGCGGGATCTTTCCGGAGAGGGCATTGCCCCAGAGCAGCAGGCTGGTGATCTTCTGCAGCCTCCCGAGCTCCGGCGGTATCGGCCCGGAGAGCTTGTTCATGTGGAGGTAGAGGTTGCGCAGCTCCACGCAACCGCCGAGCGCCGCCGGCACGGGGCCAGACAAGCCGGTATCGTATAATGCCAGCGTCTGGAGGTTGACGAGGTTGCCGAGCTCCTCAGGGATGGGGCCAGACAGACCGGTCGCCGCGCCGCCGAATACGGTGAGGTTGGATAGCGCGCCGAGAGACGCCGGAATAGGGCCCGACAGCCCCGGGTTGCCCCCGACGCGGAGCTGCTGGAGCGCGGTGAGCGCGCCCAGGGACGCCGGGATGGTGCCGTTGAAGAGGTTGTCCTGGATGCAGAGCACCTCGAGCGCGGAGAGGTTGGCGAGGGAGCGCGGGATGGCGCCCATGAAGCGGTTGGAGTTGAGGAACAGGTACTGGAGCCCGGACAGCGCGCCGAGCTCGCCGGGGATGGCGCCGTAGAGCGCGTTCGACGAGAGGTCCAGCACACGGAGCGCGGCGAGGGACGCGTAGGACGGAGGGATGGTCCCGGAGATGTTGCAGGTAGAGAGGTTGAGCAGCTGGAGCGAGGAGAGCGAGGCGAGCGGCGGCGGGAGGGTGGAGAGGTTGAGGAAGGTGTTGGGCAGGGAGAGCGACACCACCCGGCTCTGCGGCGAGCAGGTGACCCCCTGCCACGAGCACGGGGTGGCCGCCGACGGGTCCCAGGACGGCAGCACAGGCGACGGCGCCGTCGGGAGCAGCGACAGCAGCGCCTTGCCGTCCGGGGACAGCGCCGCGGCCGGCCGGAGCACCAGCGCGGCCACCAAAAGTGCCACCACGGGGACGGCGGCGACCAAGAACCCGCCGCGCCGGTGCGTCATTCCCATCCCGGCGATCAAGAAACCCACCGAAAAAGGTTTAAAAAAAACGAGCGTGTCTCTTCCCCACCTATCCGATCAGCGGCGGCACGGCGAGCTCACCGCCGCATGGGACCGGGCCGGAAACCCCTCTCGCTTGCTAGTGGGAGGAGGCGGGAGGTAGGGGATGGCGAGGCATGTGGGAGTGGAGTGCGAGGAGGAGGCGAGCGCGGGGCAGTGAGGTGGCGGGGGAGCTTTGCTTTGAGCCGGTGTTTGCTTGAGCCGCACCCAAGACGCATATGGAGGAGGAGGCCGGGAGCGGAGACGCTGCTCCCTGTCTGCCTCTCTCTTCACTTCTTTTGAACACAGACAGTGAGGCACGCACACTCTCTCTCTTCGGCTGTATTTTTATCTTTGGGTTAGCTTAAACCCTTGAATTGGGGTTAGTGGTGGTAAAACCTCGCTTGTCCTGGTCTTGGGAGCGGCAAGTACTTAATGGTGGCTACGGATGGTCTCCTCGAGTGAGTAGGTCGGGGGCTAAAGCCTAGCCGGTAATGTGCACTTGTTTAATTGCAAGTTTCGTCTCGTCTTGCTTGCCTCTAGCAATAGCAACAAGCATTTGTTTTCCTGCAATCATTCTTGATGGAAAACTCCGTCGAAAGTGAAACTACTCTTCTACTCCAGAGCTCGATTGCATTTTACCTTTATGAATAGTAAACTCATAATTTTTGAAAAAGAATGCTTTATTAATTAAAAAAAATAAGCATTACCTTCGACTTCTGCATACTAAGACGCACACACTCAAACAAGATCCTCCGATAAAACAATAAAAATAAGAAGACGAAATACATAAATCAGGTAAAGTCCGTATAATGCCTAAAGCGGAGGTGCATCAATTCTAAGATCATGTTGTCATTCATGTTGGGTAAAAATATCCCTCATCGTAACCTCTAATCGTATACACACCCCCGTAAAACAGGTCTCAAAATAGTAAACTAATAATAATATATCAGAATCATTTTTGGCAGCAAACAGTGTTGAATCTTGTACATACTTTATCATGTCATTTTTACTTCACATGTAAGATTTGTATAAAGTCAAACTTTATAAAATTTGATCAACTTTATGGACAAAAACATCACCATTTTGCAATATGAAATTAATATCTTTAGATGTGTCATGAATTTAATTTTAAAATTTTGATGTTGTACATATTGATATTCTTCATATAAATATGGTCAAACTTTACTAAGCTCAACTTCAAAAACTATTATATACGGAGTAAAAAGGACCTCATGGAGCGCAATTTTATGTGTTTCTAATAATTTGGATGAAAAATACCAAAAATCTTATGGAAAGCAACATTCAAAGAGAACTTTATGAAAATCTAGTTTTAAAGTTTTAAAAAGAATTGACAAAAAATATATAAGATGTTACGAGGGTGACGTATTGATATCCCAAATTCTAAATTAAAACACGTTACAAGATGTGAGATATGAAGAAAATAAATTCAGCGATGAATAGTGATGCTACTATTCGGCACTATTCCATGATGGTGTTGTTATTTTCATAGCTCACATCATGTGGTGTGTATAATTTAAAAAAATCAAAACATGAAAATACCATTTTCTCATGGTTTTTACTGATCTTTACCGAATGTTGATTTGCATGTCATACTTTCCCACAATACCAAGCACTTTTGTTCTTCACAAAAATGAGAGAATATCACATGAAAACCAACATTCAGTGGAAATTGATGAAAATCACGACGAGTTTCCTTTTTAAAGTTAAAAAAACTAAAAATACGAAATGTTAAGAGGACGACCTTTCATTTATATGCAAAGTTTCAGGTTCAAATAAATTATAGGGTGTGAGCTATGAAAATAGAAACAAATAGCAATCAATAGTTCTAAACAAAACCAACATTGAATAGTTTCAAACAGTAACAGACTATTTATTGCTAATTTGTTTTTTTTATAGTTCACACCCCGTAGTGTGTTTGAACTTAAAACTTCACATGACAACATACACTCTTAACATCCTCTATTTTTTCAGATTTTACAAAACTTTCAAACATCGTTTCCAAGAAATTTTAATTGAATGTTGGTTTCTACATGATATTCTCCCATACAAAATACACATGTATAACATTTGACAATGGTTGTTAACTTCGGAATTTTTGAGTCCTTTTTTTGCAATATAATTTTATATTAGACTGTTTACAAGGATGCATTTGAGCTCAAGGTTAGAAATTCCGTGTCTCGTCGGTACCTCTACATTTCAGCGGAGCAATGAAAAAGGCGTCCATCATGTGCAAGCTCAAGGAGCTAGGAAGGATGGAAGAACAATTGTAATCCTGTCGAAAAAGGAAGTGGCAATGAACGAAACACGCGCTTCATGGACTTCGACGATTCGATCTGGCGACACTGATGCTAGAGCATCGTTCATTTTCCAAAGGTGTTGTTGCCACAAAACATTTTCCATCATACTTGTGATGTCAATGAATAATTGGTGTGGGTAGGTTATCATTGCAACTTGCTAATTATTGTTTTGATCGATTCGGAAAAACTTTTCACTGCACCAAGGCATAACGTCGGTCGTGTATGTCTTTGTTATTTGCAAGTGTAATTCTTCGTGTGTTAGTATTAGCTATTTACATCATAACGGAAGTCGGACATGTGATCATTCTATCTGTATCCCGTTGGTACTTCATTTTAACTTTATAAATCCACTAATTACTTGAGGAGCTATATATCGGTATTATCCTTCGTAAGCCTATCATTTTAAAAACTGACTGCATTTTTGTGGTGTCTTTTCTTGAAAATGTTTATTTGGATAGGTCGCCCATCGTTGATCTTAAGATGAAACCACTGAGTATTTCAAAGATAATGATTAGTCTCAAGATATTTAAGATCAACAGAAGGGCCAATAAAATGGCGCACGAGATAGCAAAGTTCAGACTAGATAATAGGTCGATGGTTTGCTTATAAACAGTGTTATGCCCTGCGTGACCAAAGTTATAACAGATGATGGTATGAATGTTATTAATTAATTGATAGGAAGGTTTTTTTTCAAAAAAAAGGAACGTTTGTGCCTCAAAATGCTGCTACTCCCCGCGTGTACGGGAGGTCACTAGGTACCGTGACAAGCATGTGAGAACCGCGCTAGTGACAAGGGCCGTGTGGGATTGCGTCGGGATAAATAAAACGCATCCAGCCTATACCTAGGACTAGGAGCCGCGCCACGTGACGACGACATAGCACCGCGCCGCGCTCTCTTGTCCCGTCTCCTCCTCCGGCCCGGCGAAACGATGGCTTCCCTTCCGTGCTCCTTTTAACCAAAGTTTTTCTCGTCATGACCAAACGTCCTTTCGATCGCTAGTAGCACGGGTCAAAGAAAGGAAATGGCGTTGCTTGGCTGTCACGAGTTATTATTGGCAATCATCGGCTGTTTGGTTTGGTTTGGTTTGGTTTGGCCACGCAAAACATGGAGTGCTGATGCTGCTGGATGTTTTTTGGCCGTGTTGTACCGGTGCTGAGTACAAGAACGGCCCCGGGAAATAGGGGTCGTACCGGCGGAGCTGCGTTCAACTAGCGTGCCATGGTCGCCTGCGTGGATACACAAAAGTTATTTCGATAGTGCTCCGTATTCTGCTGAAATGTAGGAGTGCTACTAGCCAGAGAACCGGGCCACTTGATACTCAAGTTCCTAAATTGATCTTCTCTTAAGCTGATAACGTAGAATTCTAAAAATTGTAGTAGAGGAAAAAGGAAGTATAAACAATATTACTCTGTAGTAGAGGAAAAAGGAAGTATAGGACCATAACAAGAGACAACCATCGCGGTGCCTCCGAAAAAGATTGGATGGAGCGAGGCGGAAAGGAGGCGACAACTGGTTCCCTTTGCGAGGGCCGCTATGGTTCCCTCTCCCTTCATCGGCTGTTTCGGCGGTGGGATGGACGGGCAACCTTGGATTTGTGTGTCGGCTGGGTTCTCAGTAGGGTTAGGACATAGAGGGTCGTTGCCAAGGCCGTCACAACGGCGTCACGTCTGAATAAGTTTCTTCGGGCTACGCTCGTGGTCAGGCACAACTTTTGCCTTCGTCTAGGAGCCAGCAGGGTGGGGATCCCCGGATCTCGTCGAGATCGCAAGCGATGGTGTTTGGAGGTCGATCGGCACTAACCTCGATGGTCCTCGAATGGGTGATGAGTGTGTGAAGACAAAGATTCTTCTTCCTCAGCGTCGGTATGATATCTTGCTGTGTTTCTTCCTTCTTCTTTGTGTTGCTGCTCGAGGGGTATCCTGCTTTGTCCGGACAATTTACCGCGGGGCCAAAACCGGATCCTAGTTATCTTCCATCTAAAAGGGGCACATACATCGGCACTCAAAGCCGCACATGGCGAAGGCTGGTGCAGGTGTGTTGGATGCATATGTGTGTCCTTGTCTTTTAGGCATGAAAGCGAAGAAACGGGGAGCAGCGCGATGGCGATTATTAAGTAGTTGAGCATGATGAGTGAGGGAGTCTTGGATTAAGGGGTCCCTGGAAAGCGGGCCCATGGATCGTATCATCGAAGCCCGGATAGTCGACGACCTCGTATGCGGGAAGGAAGGCTCCGAAGACTAGCGTGGGCTCCAAGCTTGTAAATACTAGGTCGGCTCATCCACCCCCGACTATAGTTGGTAACTTGTAAACCCTAGGGGCCCTGGTATCTATATAAACCAGAGACCCCTATCCGTGTAGAGGAGGCCAAATAATCTAGGGTTGAGCATATACGATCTCGAGGTAGATCTACTCTGTAATCATCCTCATCAATCCGATCAAGCAGGACGTAGGGTATTACCTTCATAGGACGGCCCGAACGTGGGTAAACTGTTGTCTCCCCTTCTTCCTACAACCCATCGATCCAAGGTCCACGGTTCGGGACCCCCTACCCGAGATATGCTGGTTTTGACACCGACATTCGTGCTTTCATTGAGAGTTCCACTACGTGATCGCCATAAGGTTCGATGGCACGTCTGGTTATCAGCGAGGAGGTCCGCAATAGGGACTTCTTTGTCCCTGGACAGATCTTCACGTTCGGAAGCATCGTTCTGCACACCGATCCGGCCGGCCACCTCGGTCTGATTAGAATTTTTTCTCCCGGTTAGGAAGTCAGGTTCGGGGCCCTAGAGTTCACCGCCGACCCCCAGGGATACCTTGTGTTAACAGGGCTTTGTCCACCGAGGTCGTGAATCCAATCATCGAGATAAACTTCATCCCTGATCCGGCCTTAAAGCCCAACAGGCTCGGGGCGTCCGAACTCGCGTCAACCGAGCTCTCCCCAAGGACGATTTCAAGTACCGCCGAGGGATCACGAACACCAGCTGCCCCCGAGCACTCAAACGGCGCAAGCACCGCCAAAACCCCAACATTGCACATGTTACTCGACTGGATCCAAGATTTGGGCTTGACTAATGATCAGGGCACGGTCTATGATCGGATCGGGATCAGACCCGACGACACGGATATCCACATCCCGCCCATCACACATCTGGTTAGTACTCTCGAATGCCATGTGGAGGGCTCCTCGTACCAATCACCGGAACTCAGAATGGTACGCATTCCACTCGCCGACCGCGCGGACAAGCTCAATGACCCGGAGCGCCTATCTAGCTCCGGGAACGATTCAGGGCCGATGGCTGGTTTGGTACACGGTCCCGTCAAGGACGCAGCGACCGAACTCATGAGAACACAACCAATGGGAATCGAAAAATTAAACCCAACCACCACCCAACCTGAACATCCCTTGAGAACAGGGTTCGGTTCAAACACGTCCGCGGTTATCCAAAGACCGGGTGAGTCAGTGCACCACTTTTGGGCGAGATTCCTCCTTATTGAAAAGAAGGAAGGACGCAGCGACCATGAGATAAGAGGCGCCTTCTGGACACATTGTAGGGACGAGGGCATCCCCAATGCCCTAGCCCGTCGTCAGGTTCAAACCTTCACGGAACTATCAAACTTGGTACTCAAGTACTGAGCCATGGAGAGCACCTGGCAAATGCAAAAGATGTGCAGCGAGCCTAATCACATCGAGCACAAGAGGCGAATTCAGAGAAGGCAGTCACCCCCATTTATGAGATAGGCTACCTCCAAACACTCGAAAAAGATAAATAAGTCAAAATCAAGGGACAAGACGATCCTCGACACACTACTGGACGAACCATGCCCCATACACTTTGTCCCGTGGGACACACTTTCCACACACAACCTTGGAGCCTGTTGGGTTGTCCGACAAGTCGCGAAAAGTGGGGATGTAATCCTCCAGACATCAAGACATGAAGGGTCTGGGGCACCGCCAAGCAACAGTACGGAGATCCTAACGGTCTATGAAACATTCTCCTCCGCACGCCCGCGAAAGAGAGCCTTCCGAGAGCTCAGTCAAATCAACCATGTAGTGGAGACAAACCCCTGGTCAAACACACCTATTACCTTTGACCAAGATGACGAGCCAGTAACGAACACTGGCCGGACACCTACCGCCCTAGTTCTGAACCCCATCGTAGATGGCTTCAGACTAAGCAAAGTACTCATGGATGGGGGCAACGGCCTCAACCTCATTTATGAGGATACTCTGGATAAAATGCAATTCGACCGATATCGGATCAGGCAAAGCTCAACTACCTTCTGAGGCATTGTCCCCGACAAAGAGGCACGCTGCATAGGACGCATAACACTCGACGTCGTGTTCGGCACCCCCGATAACTACCGAGCCGAGGAGCTCCTGTTCCACATCGTGCCATTCCATAGTGGCTACCACGCCTTATTAGGACGGGAGGCCTTCACAAGATTCCAGGCCATACCACATTACGGGTATATGAAGCTGAAGATGCCAGGGCCAAATGGTATAATCACTATAGAAAGTGATCCCCACATGGCGCTCCAAGTCGAAAATAAGACATCATCCCTAGCCTTGGAAGTACTGGCCGAAACCCTGACCACAGACGAACTAACAACCCTGCATGCCATGGTGGACAAAGATGACGTAGTCCTCGGCAAGCGACCCAAATCCATGCCTTTCAAGCCGGCGGACAAAACCATCAAATTCCAGGTATATCCAACGGACCCAAATAAAACCGCATCCATGGGAGCCCACCTGGAACACTATGCACCTTCCTTTGCAAGAATTGGGATATGTTTGCTTGACATCCCTCGGATATGCTAGGGATCCCCATGGGCTGACCGAGCACAGCCTAAACATAATAGCAGGTTTTAAACCGATTAAACAAACCCTGTGACAATTATGTGAACCTAAGCGTTAAGCCATGGGGACCGGGTTCATCAGGGACATCAAACACCCTGACTGGCTAGCAAATTTGGTCATGGTACCAAAGAAGGATAAATCCTGGCGGCTATGCGTCGATTTTAAAGACCTCAATAAAGCATGACCAAAGGACCCTTTTCCTTGACCCCAAATAGATCAAATCATCGATGCAACAGCCGGACACAACTCCATGAGCTTCCTTGATGCCTACTCCGGATACCATCAAATCAAGATGAAGGAATCTGATCAGGCAGCAACTACCTTCATAACCCCATATGAGCCATCCTGCTTTAACATAGTTCCTTTCGGGTTAAGAAATACAGGCGCCACTTACCAGGACATGATCCAGACATGTCTGGAAAAACAAATCGGCAAAACCGTGGAGGCATACGTGGACGATGTAGTCATGAAGACCCGCCATCTCAGCCAACTCGTAGACGATCTGAGAGAAACGTTTGCCAGCCTACGGGCATACGACATACGGCTTAATCCGGACAAATGTGTCTTCCGAGTCCCAGCTGGCAAACTTCTTCGGTTTATAGTGTCACAACATGGAATCAAGGCTAATCCGGCCAAAATCCGAGCTCTGTCCGAACTCACTATTCCAACAGAGCTACCGCACGTCCAAAAGTTGCCAGGCTGCGTGGCAGCTTTAAGCCGGTTCATCTCTCGCCTCGGCGAGAAGGCCCTCCAACTCTACAGGTTGTTGAAGAAGACTAAAAATTTCAAATGGACCAAGGAGGCCACGACGACCCTGGAGGAAATTAAAACACTACTCGCCAGTAACCCTATACTCGTTGCACCTTACCTAGGGGAACCGATGCTGCTATAAATCGCAGCCACTAATCAAGTGGCGAGCGCAGTCCTCGTCGTAGAACGAGAAGCTGAGGGTCACCAGTTATACATAGAAAGACATGTCTACTACGTATTCGAGGGACTCACCCCATGCAAGACCAGATACCCACACTACCAGAAAATCGCTTACACTGTGTTCATGGTGTCACGCAAACTCACACACTATTTTTAGGAGTGCGCAGTCACGGTGACATTGGAAGTACCCCTGAACGATATAATTAACAACAAGTATGCCACCGGCCGGATAGCCAAGTGGGGCATCGAGCTCCTGCCGTTTGAGATCACCTATAAGCCATGAAGATCTATCAATTCTCAAGTGATGGCCGACTTCGTTGCGGAATGGACGGAGGCCGAACTCCCCAAGGAGTATAGCTCCTATGATCATTGGATCATGTACTTTGATAGATCCAAAACCCTTGCCGGTCTAGGATCCGGGGTAATCCTCACATCTCCTACCGGGTACAATGTCCGGTACGTGCTACAGATTATGTACACCGACTCCAACAACGCAACCGAATACGAAGCATTGTTTCATTTGTCTGCGGATGGTAGTCTCAATGGGTATACAACGGCTTGAGGTATGAGGAGACTCCAACCTAGACATATTGCAAATTAACGGCGAATTCGATGCCAAAAACCCGAAGATGGCATCATATAGAGACGTTGTACTCAAGATATCGACACGACTCGAAGGACTGGGATTCCATCACGTCTCAAGAGACAACAATCAAGCTGCAGACGTCCTTGCCCGCTTAGGTGCGGCACGCGAGCCCGTCCCCTATAACATATACCTGGAAAGGCTCTTTAAGCCATCCGTGGTATGGCAAGACGAGTCTGGGAGCACAAAAGTCAATGGTGCGGAGCAAACCATACCCCCTCCATAGCCCAGCAAGACGATCAAGTCATCAGCGGGCCTTCCATTGAGGAAACACCCTCAGCACATGAGGTCATGGCAGTAATCGCTTCATGGACTGAACCATTCCTTGCCTATCTATTACGCAAGGAGCTCCCCGAGGACCAAACTGAGGCATGGCGCATTATCCGCCGATCTAAGGCATATAAGGTTCATGAGAGTGACCTATATAAAAAGAGCACCACCGCAATACTTCAACGGTGCATATCCGAAGACGAATGGAAGCAATTATTGACTGAAGTACATTCAGGCATGTGCGTCCATCATGCAGCAGCCCGAGCCTTGGTCAGCAAGGCTTTCCGGGCTGGTTTCTTCTGGCCAACAACTCGAGAAGACTCCCACACACTTGTTCAACGCTCCACGGGATGCCAAATCTTCGCGAATAAAATCCATATGCCCCCACAACCCTTCGGACGATTTCGATCACTTGGCCCTTTGCGGTCTGGGGTCCGGACATGGTCGGCCCACTTAAAGTGGGACCAAGAAAAAGAAATATCTCGTGGTGATGGTTGACAAATTCACCAAGTGGATCAAGGCAAAGCCGATTAGTTCCGCCAAATCCAAGGCAGTCATTGATTTCATATCTAGCGTCGTACACCGTTATGGTGTCCCGCATAGCATAATAACTGACAATGGATCCAATTTCACCGCCCAGGAGGTGAAGGATTAGTGTGCAAATCTGGGCATAAAGCTCGATGACACCTCAGTTTACCATGCACAAACCAACAGACAGGTCGAACGAGCTAATGGTATCATCACGAGTGGTATTAAACCATGTCTGGTACGCTCTCTTACATAGTCTGACTGTCATTGGGTGGAGGAACTTGATTCCATACTGCGGGGCTTGCATACCACCCCAAACCGTTCTACAGGATACACGCTGTTTTTTATGGTATACGGGGCCAAAGTGGTCCTTCCCTATGATATCATCCACGACGCACCCCACATGCGTATGTATGAGGAAAAGGAAGCCGAGCTAGATCGGCAGGATGACTTGGACGCCTTAGAAGGCGAGGGTGACATAGCTCGGGCCTGATCAGCCTTTTACCAGCACCAAGCTCGGCGCTATCAAAGCAGAGTAGTTCGGGCCAAGACTGTTGGAAATAAGCCCTAGAGGCAATAATAAATTAGTTATTATTATATTTCCTTGTTCATAATAATCATTTATTATCCATGCTATAATTGTATTGATTGGAAACTCAAATACATGTGTGGATAGCAGGATCACATCATTACGAGAATGATGTGATGGACAAAGACCCAAACTATAAACGTAGCATATGATCGTGTCAGTTTATTGCTACTGTTTTGCTGCATGTCAATGTATCTGTTCCAATGACCATGAGATCATGCAACTCCTAGACACCGGAGGAATACCTTGTGTGTATCAAACGTCACAACGTTACTGGGTGACTATAAAGGTGCTCTACAGGTATCCCCAAAGGTGTCTGTTGGGTTGTCATGGATCAAGACTGGGTTTTGTCACTCCGTGTGACGGAGAGGTATCTCGGGGCCCACTCGGTAATACAACATCACAATAATCCTTGCAAGCAATGTGACTAAGAAGTTATTCACGGGATATTGTATTATAGAACGAGTAAAGAGACTTGCCGGTAACGAGATTGAACTAGGTATGGTGATACCGACGATCGAATCTCGGGTAAGTAACATACCGAAGGACAAAGGGAATAGTGTACGGGATTATATGAATCCTTGACATAGAGGTTCAACCGATAGAGATCTTCGTAGAATATGTAGGAGCCAATATGGAAATCTAGGTCCCGCTATTGGTCATTGACCGGAGAGTGTCTCAGGTCATGTCTGCATAGTTCTCGAACCCGTAGGGTCTGCACACTTAAGGTTCGGTGACGTTTCGGTATAGTTGAGTTATATGCTTGGTAACCGCACTTTGTTTGGAGTCCCGAATGAGATCTTGGACGTCACGAGGAGTTCCGGAATGGTCCAGTAACAAAGATTGATATATAGGAAGTTGGTATTTGGATTTCGGAAGGTTTTCGGACATTGTCGGCAGTGTACGGGGAGTGACGAATGGGTTTCGGGGGCCCACTGGGTTGGCCCACCACTCCCCAAGGGGCCCACGTGGGTTTATTGGATGTGCAATAAGGCATAATGGTCTGACAAAGTAATCCAAGGAAAGCCCATGAGGAAAAAGTGGAAAATCCAAAAGAGGTGGGAAATTAAGGAAGGAGTCCTAATCCAAGTGAGATTGGAGGAGGACTCCTCCCTCCTCCACTTCAGCCGACCCAAGGGAGTCTACCTTGCAGCGCCAAGGCTGCCTCCTCCCTGCTCCTATATATACTAGAGGTTTAGGGTTTTTTGAGACACAACTTTGCCACGTGCTGCCCTCTCCTCTAGATCGTAGTTCTTCCTCTAGATTGGTTTTCTGCGGAGCTCGGGCGGAGCCCTGCAGGAATAGATCACCACCACCACCGGAGCACCGTCATGCTGCCGGGAAACTCATCTACATCCTCGTCTCTCTTGCTGGAACAAGAAGGCGTAGATCATCATCGAGCTGTACGTGTGCCGAACGCGGAGGTGTCGTCCGTTCGGCACTTGATCGACACGGATCATGAGAGGGTTCGCGGGACGGACCGTGGGACGGTTCGTGAAGACGTACCACTACATGAACCGCGTTTATTAACGCTTCCGCTTAGCGATCTACAAGGGTATGTGGTTCCAATCTCCCTCTCGTAGATGATCATCACCATGATAGGTCTTCGTGTGCGTAGGAATTTTTTTTGTTTCCCATGCAACGTTCCCCAACAGTGGCATCATGAGATAGGCTCATGCGTAGATGATATCACGAGTAGAACACAAAAGAGTTTGTGGGCGTTGATGTTCTTTTTACTGCCCTCCTTAGTCTTTTCTCGATTCGGTGGTATTGTTGGATTGAAGCGGCCCGGACCAACCTTACTCGTACGCTTACGAGAGACCGGTTTCATCGACTAACATGCAACTTGTGGCATAAAGATGAATGGCGGGTGTGTGTTTCTTAAACTTTAGTTGAATCAGATTTGACCGAGGCAGTCATTGGAGAAAGGTTAAATAGCAATTTGCATATTGATACGTCCATTTTGCATCATGCTTTCATGTTGATATTTATTTCTTTTTGGGCTGTTATATTACTTGTGGTACCATATTCATGCCTTTTCTCTCTTATTTTGCAAGGATTATTTGAAGAGGGAGAATGCAGGCAGCTGGAATTCTGGACTGGAAAAGGAGCAAATCCTAGTCCACTATTCTGCAAATCTCCAAATGCCCTGAAAAGTTACGTGGATTTTTTCTGGAATATATAAAAAATACTGGGCGAAAGAACTACCGGAGGGGGGCCACCAGGGCTCCACAAGCCCCCACTCCGACACCACCCCCTGGTGGCGCAGGGCAAGATTTTGGGCTGCCTGACGGCCCACTAGCCCCCTCTTTTGCTATATGAAGGGTTTTGGTCTGGAAAAAAATAACCGGGAGCTTTTTCGTGGTTTCGCCGCCGCCACGAGGCGGAACTTGAGTAGATCCAATCTAGAGCTCCGGCAGGACGATCCTGCCGGGGAAACTTCCCTCCTGGAGGGGGGAATCGTCGCCATCGTCATCACCAACACTCCTCTCATCGAAGGGGAGGCATCTTCATCAACATATTCATCAGCACCATCTCCTCTCCAATCCCTAGTTCATCTCTTGTAACCAATCTTCGTCTCGCAACTTCGATTGGTACTTGTAAGGTTGCTAGTAGTGTTGATTACTCTTTGTAGTTGATGTTAGTTGGATTACTTGGTGGAAGAGTTTATGTTCAGATCCTTGATGCTATTAATTACACCTCTGATCATGATTATGATTATGCTTTGTGAGTAGTTACTTTTGTTCCTGAGGACATGGGATAAGTCATGCTGATAATAGTCATGTGAATTTGATATTCGTTCGGTATTTTGATATGTTGTATGTTGTTTTTCCTCTAGTGGTGTTATGTGAACGTCGACTACATAACACTTCACCATATTTGGTCCTAGAGGAAGGCATTGGGAAGTAGTAAGTAGATGATGGGTTGCTGGAGTGACAAAAGCTTAAACCCCAGTCTATGCGTTGCTTCGTGAGGGGCTGATTTGGATCCACTAGTTTAATGCTATGGTTAGACTTTGTCTTAATTATTCTTTTGTAGTTGCGGATGCTTGCGAGAGAGGTTAATCATAAGTGGGATGCTTGTCCAAGTAAGGGCAGTACCCAAGCGCCGGTCCACCCACATATCAAACTATGAAAGTAACGAACGCGAATCATATGAATATGATGAAACTAGCATGACAGAAATTCCCGTGTGTCCTCAGGAGTGTTTTTCCTCCTATAAGACTTTGTTCAGGCTTGTCCCTTGCTACAAAAAGGATTGGGCCACTTTCTGCACTGTTGCTACTAATTGTTACTTGTTACTCTTTGCTTGCTACGTTTCACCTCGCTACACAATCACTTGTTACCGCTACTTTCAGTGCTTGCAATTATTACCTTGCTGAAATCCGTTTATCAGAGCCTTCCGCTCCTCGTTGGGTTCGACACTCTTACTTATCGAAAGGACTACAATTGATCCTCTATACTTGTGTGTCATCAAGAATCTTTTCTGGAGCCGTTGCCGGGGAGTGAAGCGCCTTTGGTAAGTGGAAATTGGTAAGGAAACATTTATATACTGTGCTGAAATTTATTGTCACTTGTCACTATGGAAACTGTTCCTTTGAGGAGTTTGTTCGGAGTATCTTCACCAAGAACGGAAGCACGAGGAGTTGCTCCTCAACCTGAGGTACCTACTGAAAATATCTTTTATGAAATTCCTTTGGGTATGCTTGAGAAACTGCTGGCTAATCCTTTCACAGGAGATGGATCTTCACATCCAGACTTGCATCTAATCTATGTAGATGAAGTTTGTGGTTTATTTAAGCTTGCAGGTTTGCCCGAGGATGAGGTAAAGAAGAAAGTCTTTCCTTTATCTTTGAAGGATAAGGCGTTGACATGGTGTAGGCTATGTGATGATATTGGATCATGGGGCTACAATCGGTTCAAATTGGAATTTCATCAAAAGTTCTATCCTATGCATTTAGTACATCGTGATCGGAACTCTATTTATAACTTTTGGCCTCGTGACAGGGAAAGCATAGCTCAAGCTTGGGGAGGCTTAAATCAATGCTATATTCATGCCCCAATCATGAGCTCTCGAGAGAAATCATCACTCAAAACTTTTATGCTCGGCTTTCTCATGAAGATCGTACCATGCTTGACACTTCTTGTGCCGGTTCTTTTATGAAGAAGGATATTGATCACAAGTGGAATTTATTGGAGAGAATCAAACGCAACTCTGAAGATTGGGAGCTGGAGGAAGGTAAGGAGTCAGGTATGAATTTCCAGTTTGATTGCGTTAAATCTTTTGTTGAGACAAACACTTCTAGAGATTTTAGCGCTAAGTATGGACTTGACTCTGAGATGGTAGCCTCTCTATGTGAATCTTTTGCTGCTCATGTTGATATTCCCAAAGAGAAGTGGTTTAAATATCATCCTCCTGTAGAAAGCAACATAGCCAAAACCAATCTAGTTGAGGAGAAAGTCATTACTTTTAGTGATCCTGTTGTTCCTTGTGCTTACACTGAGAAACCACCATACCCTGCTAGGATAAAGGATTATTCTAAAGCTCCAACTGTGATACGTAGGGGTTACATTAGATCACTTGCACCCCCTGAGGAGATTAGAGTTGAACGTAGTGTTGCTATTATCAAAGATCTATTAGCCGAAGACATAGATGGGCATGTTATCAAATTCTGTGAGGACTCCGCTAGAATTGCTAAACCTCACGCGAAAGACAAACACGGACCTGTAGTTGGCCTGCCCGTTGTTTCTGTTAAGACAGGAGATCACTGTTACCATGGTTTATGTGATATGGGATCTAGTGTTAGTGCAATACCCCATTCTCTATATGATGAAATCAAAGATGAGATTGCACCTACTGAGTTAGAACCCATTGATGTCACCATTACGCTAGCTAATAGAGACACTATCTGCCCTCTGGGAATTGTGAGAGACGTAGAAGTCCTGTGTGGTAAGACGAAGTATCCTACCGATTTCCTCGTCCTTGGTACTGCACAGGATAGATTTTGTCCCATCATATTTGGTAGACCCTTTCTCAACACTGTCAATGCTCACATTGATTGCATTAAGCAGACTGTCACCGTAGGTTTCGAGGGTGTGTCTCATGAATTTAACTTCTCCAAGTTTGGAAGACAACCCCATGAAAGAGATTCGTCTGGTAGGGATGAAATCATTGCTCTTGCCTCTATTGTCGTACCTCCTACGGATCCCTTAGAGCAATATCTGCTTGAGCATGAAAATGATATGCATATGGAGGAGAGAGATGAGATAGATAAAATTGTCTTAGAACAATATCCTATTCTCAAGAATAATCTGCCTGTTGAACTGCTTTGGGATCCTCCCCCACCAAAGGGTGATCCTGTGTTTGAGCTTAAACAGTTGCCTGATACTCTTAAGTATGCCTATCTTGATGAGAAGGAGATATACCCTGTCATTATTAGTGCTCTCCTCTCAGAGCGCAAAGAGAAGAAGTTACTAAAAACTCTGAGGAAGCACCGCGCTGCTATTGGATATACTCTTGATGATCTTAAGGGTATTAGTCCTACTCTATGTCAGCACAAGTTTAAAACTGATCCTGACTTTAAACCAGTTGCCGATCATCAAAGGAGATTAAATCCTAAGATGAAAGAGGTCGTTAGAAAAGAAATACTAAATCTTCTGGAAGCAGGAATCATTTATCCTGTTGCTCATAGTGATTGGGTAAGTCCAGTACATTGCATACCTAAGAAGGGAGGTATCACCGTCGTTCCTAATGATAAGGATGAACTGATCCCACAAAGGATTATTACCGGATATAGAATGGTGATAGACTTTCGAAAACTGAACAAGGCAACCAGGAAAGATCATTATCCTTTGTCGTTCATCGACCAAATGCTAGAAAGGCTATCAAAACACACACACTTGTGCTTTCTAGACGGTTATTCAGGTTTCTCGCAAATACCTGTTGCACAATCTGATCAAGAGAAAACCACTTTCACCTGCCCTTTCGGTACCTTTGCCTATAGACGTATGCATTTTGGCTTATGTAATGCGCGTGCCACCTTCCAAAGATGTATGATGGCTATATTCTCTGACTTTTGTGAAAAGATTGTTGAGGTTTTCATGGATGACTTCTCCGTTTACGGGTCTTCCTTTGATGATTGCATCAGCAACCTTGATCGAGTCTTACAGAGATGCGAAGAAACCATACTCGTCTTGAATTGGGAGAAGTGCCACTTTATGGTTAATGAAGGTATCGTCTTAGGACACAAATATCTGAAAGAGGCATTGAAGTTGATAAGACTAAGGTTGATGCAATTGAGAAAATGCCTTGCCCCACAAATATCAGAGGTATACAAAGTTTCCTAGGTCATGCTAGTTTCTATAGAAGGTTCATTAAAGACTTCTCTAAGATTTCTAGGCCTCTTACCAACCTCTTGCAGAAGGATGTTCCTTTTGTTTTTGATGAGGATTGTGAGGAAGCCTTTGAAATACTTAAGAGGGCTTTGATAACTACACCTATTGTTCAACCACCTGACTGGAACTTGCCCTTTGAAATCATGTGTGACGCTAGTGATTATGCTGTTGGTGCTGTTCTAGGACAAAGAGTTGACAAGAAGTTGAATGTCATTCAATACGCTAGTAAAACTCTAGACAGTGCCCAAAGAAACTATGCCACTGCGAAAAAGGAATTTTTAGCAGTCGTGTTTGCATGTGAAAAGTTCAGATCTTACATAGTTGACTCCAAAGTCACTATTCACTCTGATCATGCTGCTATTAAGTACCTTATGGAGAAGAAGGACGCTAAGCCTAGGCTGATCAGATGGGTTCTCCTGCTACTGGAATTTGACTTGCACGTCGTTGACCGAAAGGGTGCTGATAACCCTGTAGCAGATAACTTGTCTAGGCTAGAGAATGTCCTTGATGACCCACTACCTATTGATGACAGCTTTCCTGATGAGCAATTAAATGTCATCCGCACTTCACTTAGTGCACCGTGGTATGCCGATTATGCAAACTATATCGTAGCCAAATACATACCACCCAGTTTCACCTATCAACAAAAGAAGAAATTCTTCTTTGATTTGAGACACTACTTTTGGGATGATCCTCACCTTTATAAGGAAGGAGTAGATGGTGTTATTAGATGTTGTGTGCCTGAACATGAACAGGGACAGATCCTGCAGAAGTGTCATTCCGAAGCCTACGGAGGACACCATGCTGGAGATAGAACTGCCCATAAGGTATTGCAATCAGGTTTCTATTGGCCCACTCTCTTCAAGGATGCCCGTAAGTTTGTCTTGTATTGTGACAAATGCCAAAGGATAGGGAACTTCAGTAAGCGTCAAGAGATGCCTATGAACTATTCACTTGTCATTGAACCATTTGATGTCTGGGGCTTTGATTATATGGGACCCTTCCCGAGTTCCAATGGGTACACTCACATCTTAGTTGTTGTGATTACGTTACTAAGTGGGTAGAAGCTATCCCCACTAAAAATGCTGATCACCACACCTCTATCAAGATGCTTAAAGAAGTCATATTCCCAAGATTTGGAGTCCCTAGATACTTGATGACTGATGGCGGTTCACACTTCATTCATGGTGTTTTCCGCAAGATGCTAGCTAAGTATGATGTCAACCATAGAGTTGCATCTCCTTATCATCCTCAGTCTAGTGGTCAAGTGGAGTTGAGTAATAGGGAGATCAAGTTGATCCTACAATAGACCGTCAATAGATCTCGAAAGAACTGGTCTAGCAAACTTGATGATGCACTATGGGTTTATAGGACTGCTCATAAGAATCCCATGGTCATGTCACCGTATAAAATGGTTTACGGTAAGGCCTG
Source organism: Hordeum vulgare subsp. vulgare (assembly GCF_904849725.1). Taxonomy (NCBI): domain Eukaryota; kingdom Viridiplantae; phylum Streptophyta; class Magnoliopsida; order Poales; family Poaceae; genus Hordeum; species Hordeum vulgare. The sequence goes on along the minus strand of NC_058524.1, from coordinate 498,548,833 downwards.
TCATTTACCTCTTGAGCTGGAACACAAAGCTTATTGGGCAATCAAAGAGCTCAATTTTGATTTCAAACTTGCCGGTGAGAAGCGGTTGTTTGATATCAGCTCGTTAGATGAATGGAGAGCCGAGGCATATGAGAATGCCAGGTTGTTCAAGGAAAAGGTTAAGAGATGGCACGACAAACGAATACAGAAACGAGAGTTCAATGTAGGTGATTATGTCTTGCTATACAATTCTCGTTTGAGATTCTTTGCAGGCAAGCTTCTCTCTAAATGGGAAGGTCCCTATGTTGTCGAGGAAGTATATCGTTCCGGTGCCATCAAAATCAATAACACGGAAGGGAATTGTCCTAGAGTGCTAAATGGGCAAAGAATCAAGCATTACATCTTTGGTACTCCCATAAATGTTGAGACCAATATCATCAATGTCATAACTCCAGAGGAGTACATAAGGGATGTTTATCAGCCTATTTTAGACCTTGAAAACGAAGATGTATCTGTTTCGGCAAAAATTGGACTCCGATACTTTCCCAATAGGAAATTTCTTCCGTTTTGGAATTTTTGGAATATTAGAAAAATAAAAAGCAGTCCGGAGAGCGAACGGGGAAGCCACAAGCCCTGCCACCGCCCCTACCCCCTGGTGGCGGAGGGCAAGCTTGTGAGCACCTCGTGTGCCTCCCGGACTCCGTCTTCTTGCGGAGGACTCCTTCTGGCCTAGAAAAAATCAATATATAGTTGCCCGAAGGTTTTGATCTCCGTATCGTGCAGTTTTCCTCTGTTTTCGTTTCGAGCTTGTTCTGCCGTAGATCTAGGTCAAGATGTCTTCTCAAGATTCAGAGGGAGAGAGCTATGTGGCTGACTACCTTGCTAACCCCAAGGTCTATGGGGACATGGAATCATATGGCTGGACCACTTATGAGGAAGAGGACTATGAGCCCAAAGGGAAGGAGCAAACGAGTTCCGATGAAGAGGAGGCTCCTCTACCCCAACCTGCAAACACCCATGTGGAGTTCAAGAAGTCAAGCCTCCTTGACCATAGGGAGAAGCCTAAGACCTTGTTTATCCCTTCTCGTTTCTTGCAGGAGAGTAAGCAGGAGCTTTGCCATAGAGTTTTGAAACTTGAGGAGGAAAATGACGATCTAAGGGAGCAGAATTTTTTGCTCAAGTGGAAATTAGACAAGCTCAAGACTGCTCCAACAACACCACCATCACCACCAAAGGAAGACAACTAAGCATTGGTATGGGCAATCCCCTTGGCTTCTGCCAAGCTTGGGGGAGTTGCCCTGGTATCGTATCACCTTTATATCTTTTGCTTTTACCTTTGTTTTAGTTCTTTCCTTTTCAGTTTTTATTTCTTCTCTTAGAGGAATAAGTCTTTAGTTTTTAGTTTGAGTCTTTTGCTTTTGCCTCTCCCCCGATGTATTCTATCTTACGAGCTATATAATAAAGAGTTTCTTAGTCAAGGGCTTTGCTTTGTGCCATGATCAAAAAGTATGAAAAGAATGATAGCATGAAAGATCATGAGATGATCTTATGGAAAGTGATAACTTCACTTATGACACGTATGATGATTGAAACTTGTTGAGAATAAATCAACACATACATTAGTCATTGTTGCAATTAATAAGAAGTAATAAGGAAAGAGAGGTTTACATATAAATATATAATCTTAGACACTTTTTACAATTGTGAGCACTCACCAAACTATTACATGCCTAGGAGTAGATGTTGGACAAGGAAGACAACATAATGAATTGTGTTTGCTTGGTTCCAAACAATGTTATATGATTAGAGATCCCTTAGCATGTGACGATTGCTTCCACCTCATATTAGCCAGAACTCCCGCACCAAGTAGAGATACTACTTGTGCATCCATAAACCTTCAACCCAGTTTTGCCATGAGAGTCCACCATACCTACCTATGGATTGAATAAGATCCTTCAAGTAAGTTGTCATCGGTGCAAGCAATAAAAATTGCTCTCTAATATGTATGATCTATTAGTGTGTGGAAAATAAGCTTTGTATGAACCTGTGATGAGGAAGACATAAAAGCGACACACTGCATAATAAAGTTCTTTATCACAGGAGGCAATATAAAGTGACATTCCTCCACACTAAGAGGACACGCATCCAAACCTCAAAAGCGCATGACAACCTCTGCTTCCCTCTGCGAAGGGCCTATCTTGTACCTTTACTTTTTACCCTTTTAATAGTCATGGTGATCTTCACCAATTCCCTTTTTGCCTTTGTCTTGGTTACCGTCACATGCTTGGGAAAGATCTATATTCATATATCAACTTGGAGTTGAGTACTTATGCTTTATTGTTGTTGACTTTACCCTTGAGATAAACCGTTGGGAGGCAAAACTATAAGCCCCTATCTTCCTCTGTGTCCAGCTGAAACTTTGACACCATGAGTACCACGTGAGTTGTAACAATTGTGGAAAACGAAAGAGATGATTGAGTATGTGGGTTTGCCTTACAAGCTCTTATTTGACTCTTTCTGATGTTGTGATAAATTGCAATTTCTTCAATGACTATGGACTATTGTTGGTTACTTCTCGGTAAGGTTTTTGCTTCATGCTTTGCTTTGTGAAGGAATTGTTACTTTCCCATAAGAATCTTTATGATATATTGTTGTTCTATGTGCGATCATGATGCCCTCATGTCCGTATTATGTTTTATCGACACCTTCGTCCTTCAACATGTGGACATGTTTATGGAACTTGGTTTTCGCTTGAGGACAAGCGAGGTCTAAGCTTGGGGGAGTTGATACGTCCATTTTGCATCATGCTTTCATGTTGATATTTATTGCTTTTTGGGCTGTTATATTACTTGTGGTACCATATTTATGCCTTTTCTCTCTTATTTTGCAAGGATTATTTGAAGAGGGAGAATTCAGGCAGCTGGAATTCTGGACTGGAAAAGGAGCAAATCCTAGTCCACTATTCTGCACATCTCCAAATGCCGTGAAAAGTTACGTGGATTTTTTCTGGAATATATAAAAAATATTGGGCGAAAGAACTACCGGAGGGGGGCCACGAGGGCTCCACAAGCCCCCACTCCGTCACCACCCCCCTGGTGGCGCAGGGCAAGCTTGTGGGCTGCCGGACGGCCCACTAGCCCCCCTATTTTGCTATATGAAGGGTTTTGGTCTGGAAAAAAAAAATCAATCAAGAGCTTTTTCGTGGTTTTGCCGCCTCCACGAGGCGGAACTTTTGCAGATCCAATCTAGAGCTTCGACAGGACGATCCTGCCGGGGAAACTTCCCTCCCGGAGGGGGGAATCATCGCCATCGTCATCACCAACACTCCTCTCGTCGGAGGGGAGGCATCTTCATCAACATCTTCATCATCACCATCTCCTCTCCAATCCCTAGTTCATCTCTTGTAACCAATCTTCGTCTCGCAACTTCGATTGGTACTTGTAAGGTTTCTAGTAGTGTTGATTACTCTTTGTAGTTGATGCTAGTTGGATTACTTGGTGGAAGAGTTTATGTTCAGATTGTTGATGCTATTAATTACACCTCTGATCATGATTATGATTATGCTTTGTGAGTAGTTACATTTGTTCCTGAGGACATGGGATAAGTCATGCTGATAATAGTCATATGAATTTGATATTCATTCGGTATTTTGATATGCTGTATGTTGTTTTTCCTCTAGTGGTATTATGTGAACGTCGACTACATAACACTTCACCACATTTGGGCCTAGAGGAAGGCATTGGTAAGTAGTAAGTAGATGATGGGTTGCTGCAGTGAGAGAAGCTTAAACCCCAGTCTATGCGTTGCTTCGTGAGGGGCTGATTTGGATCCACTAGTTTAATGCTATGGTTAGACTTTGTCTTAATTCTTCTTTTGTAGTTGCGGATGCTTGCCAGAGAGGTTAATCATAAGTGGGATTCTTGTCCAAGAAAGGGCGGTACCCAAGCGTCCTTCCACCCACATATCAAACTATCAAAGTAACGAACGTGAATCATATGAACATGATGAAACTAGCATGACAGAAATTCCCGTGTGTCCTCGGGAGCGTTTTTCCTCCTATAAGACTTTGTTCAGGCTTGTCCCTTGCTATAAAAGGGATTGGCCACTTGCTGCACCATTGCTACTACTTGTTACTTGTTACTCTTTGCTTGTTACGTTTCACCTCGCTACACAATCACTTGTTACCGCTACTTTCAGTGCTTGCAGTTATCAGCTTGCTGAAATCCGTTTATCAGAGCCTTCTGCTCCTCGTTGGGTTCGACAGTCTTACTTATCGAGAGGACTACGATTGATCCCCTATACTTGTGGGTCATCACATATCACTGTTGTGGCTTTGCGTAAGTAAGATGCGATCATACTAGATACCCGTAGCAGCCACGTAAAACATGGAACAACAAATTAGAGGACGTCTAACTTGTTTTTGCAGGGTATGCATGTGATGTGATATGGCGAAATACATGATGTGATATATTCGATGTATCAGATGATCATGTTGTAATAGTTAAATATCGACTTGCACGTTGATGCTACGGCAACCGGCAGGAGCCATAGGGTTTTCTTTAAACTAACGTTTGTGCTTGCAGATGCGTTTATTATATTGCTAGGTTGTAGCTTCAGTAGTAATAGCATAGGTAGCACGACAACCTTGATGGCGGCACGATGATGGAGATCATGATGATGGAGATCATGGTGTGGTGCCGGTGACGATGAAGATCATGCCGGTACTTTGGTGATGGAGATCAAGAAGCACAAGATCATGGCCATATCATGTCACTTATGAATTGCCTGTGATGTTAATCCTTTTATGCACCTTATCTTTCTTAGAACGACAGTAGCATTATAAGGTGATCCCTCACTAAAATTTCAAGATAAAATTGTGTTCTCCCCGACTGTGCACCGTTGCGACAATTTGTCATTTCGAGACACCACATGATGATGGGGTGTGATAGACTCAACGTTCACATACAACGGGTGCAAAACAGATGCACACGCGGAACACTTGGGTTAAACTTGACGAGCCTAGTATGTACAGACATGGCCTCGGAACACAAGAGACCGAAAGATTGAGCATGAATCATATAGTTGATGTGATCAACACGAAGATGTTCACCACTGAAACTATACTCAACTCACGTGATTATCGGACTTGAGTTAGTGGATTTGGATCATGCGCCACTCGAATGACTAGAGGGATGTCTATTTGAGAGGGAGTTCTTAAGTAATATGATTAATTGAACTAATTATCATGAACATAGTCAAAAGGTCTTTGCAAATTATGTTGTAGCTTGCGCTGCAGCTCTACTGTTTTTATATGTTCCTAGAGAAAATTTAGTTGAAAGATTATAGTAGAAATTATGCGGACTGGGTCCGTAAACTGAGGATTGTCCTCATTGCTGCACAGAAGGCTTATGTCCTTAATGCACCGCTCGGTGTGCTGAACCTCGAGCGTCGTCTTTGGATGTTGCGAACATCTGACATACACGTTTTCGATGACTACGTGATAGTTCAGTGCGTAATACTTAACGACTTAGAATTGAGGCGCTGAAGACGTTTTGAACGTCACGGAACATATGAGATGTTCTAAGAAATGAAATTGGGATTTCATGCTCGTGTCCTTGTTGAGAGGTATGAGACCTCGGACAAGATTCTTTGTCTACAAAGTAAAGGAGAAAATCTCAATCGCTGAGCATGTGCTCAGATTGTCTGAGTGCAACAGTTGCTTGAATCAAGTGGGAGTTAATCTTCCAGATGAGATAGTGATGGTTCTCCAAAGTCACTGCCACTAAGCTACTAGAGCTTCGTGATGAACTATAACCTATCAAGGATAGATATGATAATCCTTGAGAGATTCGCAATGTTTGACACTACGGAAGTAGAAATCAAGTAGGAGCATCAATTGTTGATGGTTAGTAAAACCACTAGTTTCAAGAAGGACAGGAGCAAGAAGGGATACTTCATGAAACGGCAAACTAGTTGCTGCTCTAATGAAGAAACAAAAGGTTGAACCCAAACCCGAGACTAAGTCCTTCTGTGATGAGGGGAACGGTCACTGAGGCGGAACTACCCTAGATACATGGTAGATGAGAAGGCTGGCGAAGTCGACAAAGTATATTTGATATACATGATATTGATGTGTACTTTACTAGTACTCCTAGTAGCACGAGGGTATTAGATACCGATTCAGTTCTAAGTGTTAGTAACTCTAAATAAAAGTTACGGAATAAACGGAGACTAGCTAAAGGCAAGGTGACGATATGTGTTGGAAGTGTTTCCAAGGTTGATGTGATCAAACATCGCACACTGCCTCTACCATCAGGATTAGTGTTAAACCTAAATAATTGTTATTTGGTGTTTGCGTTGAGCATGAACATGATTAGATCGTGTATATTGCAATATGATTATTAATTTAAAGAGAATAATGGTTATTCTATTTGCTTGAATAAATACCTTCAATGGTTTATTGAATCTCGATTATAGTGATACACATGTTCATAATATTGATGCCAAAAGATACAAAGTAGTTATTATAGTACCACTTACTTGTGGCGCTGCCACTTGAGTCATGTTGGTATAAAATGCATAAAGAAGCTCCATGATGATGGATCTTTGTACTCACTCATTTTTGAAACGGTTGAGACATGCAAACCATACCTATTGGTATAAACGCATGAAGAAACTCCATGCAGATGGATCGTTTGGAATCACTTGATTTTGAATCACTTGAGACATGCAAATCATACCACATGGGCAAGATGACTGAAGGCCTCGTATTCCAGTGAGATGGAACAAGAAAGTAACTTGTTGGAAGTAATACATTTTTTATGTGTGCAGTCCAATGAGTGCCGAGGCACGTAGTGGATATCGTTATGTTCTTACTTCACTGGCGATTTGAGTAAATACAAGAGTATTTACTTGATGAATCACAAGTCTGAAATATTGAAAAGTTCAAAGCTATTGCAGAGTGAACATCGTCGTGACAAGAGGATAAACTGTCTATGATATGATCATAGAGATGAATATCTGAGTTGCGAGTTTTGGTACAAAGTTAAGACAATGTGGAAGTTGTTTCGCAATTCATGCCACCTAGAACACCATAGTGTGATGGTGTGTCCAAACGTCATAGCCGCGCCCTATTTGATATGGTGCATACTATGATGTCTCTTATTGAATTACCACTATAGTTTATGGGTTATGCATTAGAGACAACCGCATTCACTTTATATAGGGCACCACATATTTCCGTTGAGATGACACCATATGAACTGTGGTTTGGAGAAACCTAAGCTGTCGTTTCTTAAAAGATTGGGGCTGCGATGCTTATGTGGAAAAGTTTTAGCATAATAAGCTCGAACCCAAAGCGGATAAATGCATCTTCATAGGACACCCAAAACAGTTGGGTATACCTCCTATCTTAGATCCAGAAGCAAAGTGTTTTGTTTCTAGAAACGGGTCCTTTCTCGAGGAAAGGTTTCTCTTGAAAGAATTGAGGGGGAGTGTGGTGGAACTTGATGAGGTTATTGAACCGTCACTTCAACGAGTGTGTAGCAGGGCGCAGGAAGTTGTTCCTGTGGCGCATACACCAATTGAAGTGGAAACTCATGATAGTGATCATTAAGCTTCGGATCAAGTTACTACAAACCTCGTAGGACGACAAGGTCACATACTGCTACATAGTAGTACAATAACCGTGTCTTGGAGGTCATGTTGTTGAACAACAATGAACCTACGAGCTATGGAGAAGCGATGGTGGGCCCGGGTTCCGACAAATGGTTGGAGGCCATGAAATCCGAGAGAGGATCCATGTATGAAAACAAAGTGTAGACTTTGGAAGAACTACTTGATGGTCGTAAGACTGTTAACTACGGATGGATCTTTTAAAGGAAGACAGACGATGATGGTGAAAGTCACCTGATGGGGTTATAGTCCCATGGTAGGGTCATAGGCCTGCCCTATAGGTCCTACCCAAGGACTATCCTTCATGGAGGACAAGGCCCTTAGACAGTTCCAACTGAACTAAGGACTCCCCCCATCATCCAGTCGGTGACGAACACTCGGAGTGTATTTAACGTACCGACTGGATTCCACTCTGTACATCGTAACCTCCCAGGAGGGCAACGGTCATACGTTTTCCTACACCATTATTAACATTCAAGGCATACATTACCTGTAACGTAGGCATTTATTCGCCACTATTCCACCCCTGTCCACCAGGCCATTATGAAGGGCAGCGCACTCTATATAAGCGACCCTTCCCCACTAGTGCAGGGGTTGGCATTTACTGTAATCCTATATTCCACTCGACACTAAGCTCCCAAGAGCACTCAGACGTAGGGCTTTTACCTCCACCGTAGAGGGGCCTGAACTCATACAACCTCGCCGTAGCTAAAGCTCTGCCCATCCTTTCGTACCCTACACATCTATTGTCAGACTTATACCCACGACAGTTGGCGCCCACCGTGGGGCAGGCGTCTAAGCGACTTCCGGCGAGTTTGCAACTTCATCTTTTCATCATGTCGTCCGGCGGAGATTTGTGCATGGGTCATGAGATCCTCTTCGGCGCACTCTCCTTCATCGTCGACGATTCGGCATGGCTTCGGGATGCGCCTCTCGACGTCGAGGCGCTCCCCAGTCGCGGGGCTACACACTTCCGTGCCGGTGCCCGCGGCGTCCTTCTTCTCCAGCAATCGGCCCCGGTGTCGATCTTCGCCACCGTCACGCGCCGCAACAAGCGGTCCCCCCGTCCGCGGCTCCAGCGTTGGGTGCGACACGCCCAGCGCGACAGAACGCGTCCTCTCAAGTGGCGGTCCTCGAGTCGGTTGCGGTCACGCCGCCGTCCCAGTGCTTGGACTCAGTTCCGACTGAGTTACCTTCCGAGTACTCGGGTCGCGGGCTTGCAGCCGAAGTTCTCATGGCCGATTCCCATTAAAGTCCCCGCCGAACTGGTCGGAACGAGCATGAGATCGGCGAATCATCCGGCGCTCGTCGTCAACACCACCATTCTGCCAGTCGACGCACTCGTCAGAGCAACGTCGAGGTGTTCCGCACACCCGTCCTCAACCTGGCTGCCGCTGCCAAGATAGTCGATTCCCTCCAACCGACTGACTCAGAGGCTGGTAGAGGGATCGAGCAGATCCGCGCCCTGTTGCATACGGCGCGACAGCAGAATTCGGCTGTCTCCCAGTCGCACAACAGGATCCACAACAGTTCTGTTCACGTGAACACGCATCGGTCGGTTTTCAGCCCCGACTCTCATCAGCGACGCAGAGGGGGCAGCCGTTTCATGAATCCTGAAGATCGTCGCCGTTCACGCACTCCTCCGTGGGGTGGGCAGTACGGGCCCCGGCATCACGATGATCGGCGTTCAGTCGGTGACGCGTCTGATCCAAGGCCCGACGCAAGAGGGTACATCGCCCAGAGGAAGGTCGACAGGAGTCGAGCCCACCGTGATGGTCACGATAGAGACCGTCCGAGTGGAAGCAGGACCATCGTCTCTGGCCCCAAGTGCTTCAGTCGGGCCATCCGTTCAGCTGACATCCCTCCCAACTTCCGATTGGCGACGGGGATCAGCAAGTTCACAGGAGAGTCCAAGCCAGAAACGTGGCTGGACGACTACCGAGTGGCGGTCCAGATCGGTGGCGGAGATGACCAGGTCGCCATGAAACATCTCCCCCTGATGCTCGGCGGCTCGGCACGAGCGTGGCTGAACCAGTTGGCTCCATCAAGCATCTATAGCTGGGCAGATCTGTCCCGAGTCTTCATCAGGACCTTCGAGGGCACGTGCAAACGCCCTGCTGGTCTCGTGGAGCTCCAACACTGTGTCCAGAAGCAGAATGAGCCCCTCCGCGATTTCATCCAGCGCTGGACGACCCTCTACCACACGGTGGAGAACGTCACAGAGCACCAAGCAGTCTGCGCCTTCAAGGCAGGCGTGCGGTACAGAGATCTATACCTGAAGTTTGGTCGGACAGGCGACATCTCCATGAGCAAGGTGATGGAGATAGCCGCACGCTATGCAAATGGCGAAGAAGAGGACCGCATACGTAGCGGCAAGCATAAGGCAGTCGCCGATGGAGATGGGAACAACAATCGGAAGCAGAAGCAGAAAGCTCCGTCCACTCCGCAGGCAGAGGCAGCAGTCGTTACCAATGCCAAGTTCAAGGGCAAGGGGAAAGCTCAGTACACCCCCAAGAAGAAACAGTTCGGGAATTCCATCATGGATCAGCCATGTCCAATCCACACGAAGATGGACGAAGAAGGCAACACCATATTCCCGAAGCACACCACTCGGCAATGTCGCCTCCTGATCCAAGGGTTCGGCGAAGGGCAGCCGAGTGAAAAGAACAACGAGCAGGATGATGAGGACAAGGAGGATCCATTCCCCCAAGTCCATGCAACATTGATGATTTTTGCTGACGTGGAAAGCAAGAGTCGACTGAAGCTGATGAAGAGGGAGGTGAACATGGCAACCCCAACCAACCCCACGTTCCTCAAATGGTCTCAGACTGCGATCACCTTCGATCAGTCGGATCATCCAGCACACGTGCCCACCCAGGGAGGCAGGCTCTGGTCGTCGACCCGGTGGTGGAAGGAGTCCGACTGCGCAAAGTCCTCATGGATGGCGGCGGCGGCTTGAACATCATGTACGCCGACACTCTCAAGGGGATGGGAATTCCATTGTCCAAACTTAGCGAGAGCAGCATGCAGTTCCACGGAGTCGTCTATGGACGAAAGGCCAAGTCACTAGGCCAGATCGCGTTGGACGTCGTTTTCGGCTCCGACAAGAACTTCCGCAAGGAAAAGCTGACATTCGAGGTAGTGGACTTCGAGAGTGCGTACCATGCAATTCTGGGTCGTCCGGCGTATGCGCGTTTCATGGCCCATCCACGTTACGTGTATCTGAAGCTGAAGATGCCGGGTCCCAAAGGTGTGATCATGGTCACAGGAAATCGGCAGCGGGCCGAGGAGTGTCTGCAGCAGGGGTCAAGGATTGCCGATCAACAGATGGCTATCCTCGAGCTGGATGAGTACAAGAAGACAGCCGACCCCTCTGACTTGATGTGTTCGAAGAAGCCAGCTTCGGAGTCCGCATTCCAGTCGGCGGGAGACACGAAGAAAGTCAGCATCCACCCGACGGACGACACCACTGCCCCCGACAAACATCTCCACTACCCTTGATCCAAAATAGGAAGCCGAGCTCATCCAATTCCTCCGTGAGAACTGGGACATTTTCGCATGGAAGCCCACTGACATGCCAGGTGTACCCAGGGAGTTGGCTGAGCACCAACTGCATGTGGATCCTGCTGCTCGACCCGTCCGAGAACGCCTGCGTCGGTCCGCCGCGCACAAAAGGAAGGCAATCGGAGAGGAGGTGGCTAAACTTTTGGCAACCAACTTCATTCGCGAGGTACACCACTCCGAGTGGCTCGCCAATGTTGTCATGGTGCCCAAGAAGGACAAGTCTCTCCGTATGTGCATCGACTTCAAGCATCTCAATAAGGTCTGCCCGAAAGATCATTTCCCACTCCCCCGCATTGATCAAATTGTTGATTCGACTGCGGGCTATGAGCGTTTATCATTCCTTGATGCCTATTCGGGCTATCATCAGATCCGTCTGTATGGTCCGGATGAATTAAAAACAGCCTTCATCACCACATTCGAGTGTTTCTGCTACATCACTATGCCATTCGGTTTGAAGAATACAGGAGCAACTTTTATGCGCATGATCCAAAAATGCCTCCTTGACCAGATCGGTCGAAATGTGGAGGCATATATGGACGATATCGTGGTCAAGTCACGCAAAGGTTCCGACCTGCTGACTGACTTGGTAGAAACATTCGCCAACCTTCGTAGGTACGATATCAAGCTCAACCCTACCAAGTGTTCATTCTGTGTTCCCAGCAGAAAGTTACTCGGTTTCTTTGTTTCCGAACGAGGGATCGATGTCAACCCCGAAAAGATCGGGACCATCGTCCAAATGGAGCGGCCGGTCAGAATACATGATGTTCAAAGGCTCACAGGTTGCCTAGCGGCTTTGAGCAGGTTTATCGCTCGACTCGGCGAGAAGGTGCTACCTCTGTACCGACTCATGAAGAAGTCAGATACTTTCGAGTGGACAGACGAAGCCCAAATTGCATTCGACAACCTCAAAGCCCTGCTTTCCACCCACCGGTTCTTACTGCCCCGCTCAGTAAAGAACCCCTTCTTCTGTACATCGTGGCTACAAATCAAGTCGTCAGCGCTGTTCTCACAGTCGAACGCGAAGAAGAAGGCAAAGCGTACAAGGTTCAGCGGCCAGTATATTATGTCTCCGAAGTCCTCACTCCTTCCAAGGAGAGGTATCCCCATTATCAAAAGCTTATGTATGGGATCTACATGACTGCAAAGAAGGTGGCTCATTATTTCCAAGACCACTCGGTGTCTGTCATTTCTGATGCTCCGTTGTCGAAAATCCTCCACAATCGAGACGCATCAGGCCGAGTGGCGAAGTGGGCAATGGAGATGTTATACTGCGACATCAAGTTCGAAGCCAAGAAGGCTATAAAGTCTCAAGCTCTGGCAGACTTCATAGCAGAATGGGTAGAACAACAGCAACCGACTCACATCTACTCGGCTCATTGGACCATGTTCTTCGATGGGTCCAAGATGTTGAATGGCTCCGGCGCTGGTGTAGTGATCACATCGCCAAAAGGTGATAAACTTAAGTATGTGTTGCAGATACATTTCGATTCTTCCAACAATGAGGCAGAGTACGAAGCTCTCCTTTATGGATTGCGCATGGCCATCACACTCGGCGTCGGTCGCCTGATGGTCTATGTCGATTCAGATCTGGTGGTTAATCAAGTGATGAAGGAGTGGGATGTAAGGAACCCCACCATGACTGCATACTGCAACGCAGTAAGGAAGCTCGAGAAGAAGTTTGAAGGTCTGGAACTTCACCATGTTCCACGACTGAAAAACCAAGCAGCTGATGAATTGGCAAAACTTGGATCCACTCGGAGACCAGTCCCGAGTGATGTCTGCCTCAATCACCTACATCTCCCCACGGTGAAAGAAGATCCTTTTACAGAGGAACCAGCACAACCGAAGAGCTCAACAGATCCGACTGAAGTCGAGGTCCCTGCTGTGGTTGCTTTGATCATGGAGATTCTTGCTCTCATCCCTGATTGGACTGTGTCGTTCATTGCGTACATCCTGAGGCAAGAATTACCAGAAGACGAAGTCCAAGCGAGGCAGATCGTCTGCAGGTCGAAGTCCTTCACCATCATTGATGGTCAGTTGTACAAGGAAAGTGTTTCAGGCGTCCTTCAGTGGTGCATCTCCCCTGAGGAGGGACAGTTAATCCTGGAATAAATTCATTCGGGAGCCTGCGGCCATCATGCCTCCTGAAGAGCAATCGTCGCCAAAGCATTTAGAGCTGTTTTCTTCTGGTTGCAGGCGAATGAAATGGCAAAAGATATGGTCGACCGATGCGAAGGCTGTCAGTTCTATTCGAACAAGTCCCACAAGCCAACATCTGCGCTGAAGACAATCCCTCTTGTTTGGCCGTTCGCAGTGTGGGGATTAGATACAGTCAGACCATTCAGAACAGGCCAAGGGGGATTCACTCATCTGTTGCTAGCACTCGACAAGTTCACCAAGTGGATTGAAGCCAAGCCCATCAAGAAGCTTGACGCCCTTACGGCCATCAAGTTTGTCAGAGACATCATCGCCAGATTCAGGGTTCCACACAGCATAATCACCGACAATGGCACAAACTTTGACTCAGACAGATTCAAAGGTTTTTGCACGGGCCAAGGTATCCGAGTGGATTTTGCATCTGTGGTGCATCCCCAAACAAACGGGCAAGGAGAGCGGGCGAATGGACTTATTCTTCAAGTGTTGAAGCCTCGACTCCTGCGAGAAGTTGGACATGCCGCCGACGCATGGGTCATCGAACTGCCTTCAGTGTTGTGGGGCCTCCGCACAACTCCGAATATATCTACAGGGCGATCCCCGTTCTTCCTCGTTTATGGAGCAGAGGCGGTCCTTCCGAGTGACTTGCTTCACAACTCTCCACGAGTCGAACTCTTCTCCAAAGCCGAAGTAGAGCAAGCCAGGCAAGATGGAGTGGATCTCCTAGAAGAAGAGCGCGAGATGGCACTGACTCGCTCAACAATTTATCAACAAGATCTGCAGCGATTTCACGCGCGGCACGTCAGGAGTCGCACATTCCAAGCAGGCGACCTGGTGCTCCGAGTGGACCAGTAGAGGCCTCACAAGTTAGCTCCCGCCTGGGAAGGACCCTTCATCATCTCTAAGGTGCTGAACAACGGAGCATATCGACTCTACAACCTCGAAAGGGAAACGGACGAGCCGCGAGCATGGACCGGAGATCTCCTGAAGCGCTTCTACACGTGACCGCCGACGGGGGCAATGTAAAGAACAAGTATCATTGAAGTAATACAAAGTAGATTGATTTATTGTAGGTTCAAAATTCTTCCTCGTTTGCAGACTCCGTTCTAAAAAATTCGCTCCGAGTGCGCACTAAAAGTCGCACTCGGGGACTTAGCTGCGACCCAGAGTTGCCTAAGTACAAACTCTCTCCGAGTGCGCACTAAAAGTCGCACTCGGGGACTTAGCTGCGACCCAGAGTCACCTAAGTACAAACCCTCTCCGAGTGTGCACTAAAAGTCGCACTCGGGGACTTAGCTACGATCCAGAATCACCTAAGTAAAAAGCTTCCTTCGAGTGTATCCTCGAGATCCACTCGGAGTCTTAGCGGACCCTCATTGAGGCTCTTGTGTATGTGAAGACAACTGACAACTACATGAGTAACAACTCACTCCGAGTGCGAGCTTATAGCCGCTCGGGGACTTAGCTGCGACCCAGAATTGCCTAAGTACAAACTCGCTCCGAGTGCGCACTAAAAGGCGCACTCGGGGACTTAGCTGCGATCCAGAATCGCCTAAGTAAAAAGCTTCCTTCGAGTGTATCCTCGAGATCTACTCGGAGGCTTAGCAGGCCCTCATTGAGGCTCATGTGGATGTGAAGACAACTGACAACTACATGAGTAGCAACTCGCTCCGAGTGCGAGCTTACATCCGCACTCGGGGACTTAGCTGCGACCCAGAATCTCCTAAGTACAAACTTGCTCCGAGTGCGCACTAAAAGCCGCACTCGAGGACTTAGCTACGATCCAGAATCGCCTAAGTAAAAAGCTTACTTCCAGTGTATCCTCGAGATCCACTCAGAGGCTTAGCAGACCCTCATTGAGGCTCATGTAGATGTGAAGACAACTGACAACTACATGCTCCGCATGTTTCCATTGGCTTCACCAAGAAACGCCAAACAAAAACCACGAGCCAAAATCATGTCAAAAAAACTTGGCGAAAGAAGAGCAAAATATTCGATTCGAATTTAAAGTTGGATCGACGATCAGTCGGCTCGGTGTGGATCAAGCTTATCCACACCGAACCACGAATGTGACGGCCAACAGCAGTGGCCAAAGTTTGATATAGATAACACTCGGCATTCCGAGGCAAAAGTGCGTTCACCATAAAAATTTTCAAGCGTCTCCAGGACTGGCAGGCTCCACAAAGGTGTCAAGGTCGATCCCGTCTGGATGCGAGTGGCTGTGTCGATGAAGGTCTCCATGAAATCTTCGAATCGAAGCTTCTTGGTGTTGGCGACCTGCAAGGCCTTCAGCTTTTCTTCGCGAGCTTCCTTGCAATGCACTCAGACAACAGATAGTGCCACGTCAGCACCACAACGAGCAGCAGACTTCTTCCATGCCTGCACTCTGCTCGGGATGTCCTCCAGCCGAGTCATCAACCCTTCTATTTCTCGTCGGGAATCGTCTTCGGGCCACAGCTCCTTGTCGATCCGGCCGATGACTTCTCTCAGGCGGCCAATGAAAGGTCCCACTCTGCCAAGGCGAATATGCGCTCGGAGCAAGTCCCGGTTGGCTTCGTCGCCGAGTGGAACATTCGGAACAACCGACCGTTCAATGTCGGCTGCTTTAGCCTCAGCGTCCAGACAAAAATCTGCAAAGAAAAGACAAGCAGAAAGTAAGCGCAGAATGAACTCCAAAGTCAAGAAGCACTCGGCAAAAAGCTTACCACCGAGCAGTGCAACCATCTTCCTTGCCCAGTCGCTGACGTACTTCTCCTGCGCCATGCACCGACTGTTCATCAACTTCAGCTGAGCCATCCGTTCGGTTCTTTGACTCTTCAATTTTTCAATTTCGGCTACCAATGCCTTGTTGGTCTCCCGAGACTCCTCCAAAGACTTCTCTCGGTCCGCAAGAGCCCCCTTCACACCAACCAGGTCATTCACAGCCGTATCCAAGTCCGCAGCAAGCTGAATCTTTTCAGCCTTCAAAGCATTGTACGCGGATCCCATTTCGCAAGTCTTCTACCAAATAAGTGCAAAGGGAAGATCAGACACATTCAACAAGGAAAACAATCAAAGCTCAAAGTTCTTCAGACCCCTGCCGATGCAAGCAATCGACAGCGGTCTCGGGGACTACACCCAGTGGGTTCACTAAGAGTGACCCCACAGGCATGAAGCTCGAACAGGTCGGCCCTATTGAGCTACATGACAAACAGACAAGCCTATGAGACTACTATTACCCGACCTGAGTAAAACTACTCTCGGGGACTACACCCAGTGGGTGCACTCAGAGTGCCCCCACTAGTACCATTCGGGCAGATCAGCTCCGATCTGATCAAGTCACGGAAAATGCATATAAAGACAACTGCCGGTGCAAGCACTCGACAGAAGTCTTGGGGACTACACCCACTGGGTTCACTCGGAGTGAACCCACTGCAAAAAACATCCTACTGTATTCGAGTCTATCACTGAAACCCCCAGTGGGTAACAAGAGGAAAGTAAACACTTACTAGCGCACTTACTCGAATATCGTCCCGGAGTTCCAAGCTTTTCTTGTACAAAGACGTGATGGAGTCATACGCTCCCTTGGCGTCACCCACCATCAACTCCACCTGCACCATGGCCTCCTTGGCGGCCCCCACCTGGTCTTCCGGGAGGTGTCGAGCGTCATATTGAACGGTTGACGGACCCGGCAGGACGGAAGACTCCTTGGGAATCCCAAGCTCCGCTCCAGTCGGTTCCGCCGCGAGGGGCACCAGCTCCGTCGGCGGCATCGTCTCGGTCGGCGGCACGTTCGTGGTGGGAGCAGCAGCAGATGGGACAACTTCAAGGACAGGCGCCAAAGCTGGCCCTGACCCCCTTTGGTCGTCGTCCTCCAGATGAATCACCTCCGAAGGAAGCCCGACTGAACAATATGAAATTACAGAAAAAGGGCAAGATTAAAGACAACACTCGCGAAACAATAATACAAACTCTCGGAGTCGGGACAACGTACCTTGCTGGGATGTGGCAGCATTATCCGTATCCATGGGATCATCGTCCTGGCGCGACAGAGAGGTGGCGGAGGTAGCAGCTCTGTCGAGTAAAATCCACTCGACGGATAAGCATGAGTTCAACTAGAGACTGAAGGAAGATGGGAGAACAAGACACTTACCCTGAGGCGACTGGAACAACGATCCTCATCCGAGGCAAAGTTTTCCGAGGCTTGGGCCCGCTAGGTTTGGCCACCTTGGACGGCTGGTCCGTGGGCTCGGCAGCAGCGTCCCTAGTCCTCTTCACGCTCTGAGCACTCGGAGCCATGGGAGAGGCTGACGGAGCACTCGGGGCCGCTGGAGGAGCCGGCGGAGCCGCGGGTTCATGACGACGCTTAGTTTGATGCTCTGATGGTGGAGGTGGCAAGCTCTGCTCCCCAACCTCCCCCTCCTCCTCTTCAGTCTCCTCCTCCGTCTCCCCACTGTCGGAGACGTACTCGGCGCTATCCATGCTGCCCTCCTGGCTGCCCTCCTCTTCCTCAGCTGGATTCCCGTTCGAGACGGGAGAATGCCAGTTGGTCCACTCCTGCACAAAACACAGTCGGCAGGAGGCGGTACAAGAAAAGTGATAAATCTAATAAGATTGAAAGCACTGGACAAGAGGTGCTCACCTCATTCGGAGGAGGATTATCGGCGCGGAAGGGCTTCACCCGCCGGGCTCCTTGGGGGTTGTCGCATGCGCCTGTGATGCCGCGGACCCACGCTGTCACGACCTCCCCAGTCACACATTCTGGATGAGTCCGAGTGGAATCCTCAGGCCCCTCGTAGTGCCACATGGCGTGGTGTCGGGCTTGCAGCGGCTGGATGCGCCGACCCAGAAAAGTCTCCAGCAAATCCGTGCCGGTGACTCCCTTGCGGACGACAGCTATCAGCGCATCGACCAGAGGTTGGATCTGGATCTTTTCCACCTTTGAGAGCGCAAGCTGCCTGGGAGGGGCCGGACGGTCTAGCCTAAAAGGTGGCAACCCAATCGCAGCATTCGGACAAGCGATGCCCTGGCAATAAAACCAGGTCGACTGCCAGTTCCTAACTGACTCGGACAACTTGAGAGGGGGGTAGCTACTCTTTGTTTTCTTCTGGAAGCCTAAGACCCCGCAGAACTAGAGGAGATGGGTTTTATCGTCCGACTGGCTAAGCTTTTTGACGGTTTGGGACCTAGCGGAGAAGATGTACTTAAAGAGCCCCAGTGGGGGGACATCCAGTAAAGCACTCGCAAAGGGTGACGAATGCGGTAAGATGGGCTATCGCGTTAGGAGGAAAATGATGGAGCTGTGCCCCGAAGTGATTCATAATACCTCGGAAGAAGGGGTGGGGAGGCAAAGAGAAGCCCCTGAACACATGGCTGAGCAGCAGGACGCGCTCCCCCTCCTGCGGCGCCGGCTCCGTCTCGCCCTCCGCCGGCAGCCTCCATGACTTGTTCGCGATCATGTCGTGCTCCACTAGCTCCAGCAAGTCGTCCGCCGTCACCGTGGAGGGTAGGAAATCCCCCTGGATCCAACCTGCCGGCAGTGCCCGCTGTCGCCGCTGAGCAGGGGCCGCCCCCTTCTTCTTCTTCTTCTTCTGTGACTCGAGTTTGCTGGTCTGCCCCTTCGTCATGGTGAAGGCAACAGATCTGCAGAGGAGGAGAGGAAGGAGGAGGCTTGGAGCGCGCAGGGAGCTACGGGAGGAGCGAGGTTAATGTGAGGAAGAGCAGCGCAACAAGAAATCCCCGCCGGAGGGGCTTAAATAAGCTTCCGACTGAGTCACTAGCAGGTGGCCCCGAAATCTTATCCCCCCGACTGGCTGCTGCAATGTTAGTGGAGAAGATAAAGGCGCGGTAATCGAGGCGGCAGACACTACTTGATGGCGATGTCGTCATACCCGCTGAGCGCGCGGCAACCGAAATTTGAGGACCCAAGAAAATCCGCCGCTGTCAGTTTGACCGGTCACATCGAAAGATTCCACGGAAGCACTCGGTCCCTGATAGTTCGTTTCACTGGTATATTCACTCGGATCACTGGTTGAAAGGATAAAATGGATCGAGGCAAACAACGCCAAAGTCACATCCATACCAGTCGGATCCGTACTCCAGGCATCACTTCGTCGTTCCAACCCCGATCCATTCGGGGACTAATGATGGGGTTATAGTCCCAGGGTAGGGTCATAGGCCTGCCCTATAGGTCCTACCCAAGGACTATCCTTCATGGAGGACAAGGCCCTTAGAAAGTTCCGACTGAACTAAGGACTCCCCCATCATCCAGTCGGTGATGAACACTCGGAGCGTATTTAACGTACCGACTGGATTCCACTCTGTACATCGTAACCTCCCAGGAGGGCAATGGTCATACATTTTCCTACACCATTATTAACATTTAAGGCATACGTTACCTGTAACGTAGGCATTTATTCGCCACTATTCCACCCCTGTCCACCGGGCCATTATGAAGGGCAGCGCACTCTATATAAGCGGCCCTTCCCCACAGGTGCAGGGGTTGGCATTTACTGAAATCCTATATTCCACTCGACACTAAGCTCCCAAGAGCACTAAGACGTAGGGCTTTTACCTCCACCGTAGAGGGGCCTGAACTCATACAACCTCGCCGTAGCTAAGGCTCTGCCCATCCTTTCATACCCTACACATCTACTATCAGACTTATACCCACGACATCACCGTTAAGAAAAGCTTGACTTATCGAAAAGATGTTTCCGACAAGTTCAAAGAGTTGACTGTGATGAGACTTTCTCACTTGTAGGGATGCTAAAAGTCTGTTGGAATTATGTTAGCAGTTGCTGCATCTTGCAGATGGATGTCAAAACATTGTTTCCTCGATGGTTTCCTTGAGGAAAGGTTGTATGTGATATAACCAGAAGGTTTTGTCGATGCTGAGGATGCTAATAAGTATGCAAGCTCCAGCGATCCTTCTATGGACTGGTGCAAGCATCTCGGAGTTGGAATATACACTTTGATAAGATGATCAAAGCTTTTGGGTTTATACAAGGTTTATGAGAAACTTGTATTTCCAAAGAAATGAGTGGGAGCACTATAGAATTTCTGATAAGTATATGTGGTTGAGATATTGTTGACCGAAAGTAATGTCGAATTTCTGTAAAGCATAAAGAGTTCTTTGAAAGGAGTTTTTCAAAGGAAAACCTGGATAGAGTTACTTGAACATTGAGCATCAAGATCTATAGTGATAGATCAAGACGCTTAATAGAACTTTCAATAAAATGCATGGCTTGACAAGTTTTTGAAGGAATTCAAAATAGATCGGCAAAGTAGGAGTTCTTGGCTGTGTTGTAAGGTGTGAATTTGAGTAAGACTCAAATCCCGACCACGTCAGAAGAAAGAGAAAGGACGAAGGTCATCCCCTATGCCTTAGATGTAGGCTCTAAAGTATGCCATGCTGTGTACCGCACCTGATGTGTGCCTTGCCATGAGTCTGTCAAGGGGTACAAAGAGTGATCCAGGATTTAATCACTGAACAACGGTCAAAGTTATCCTTAGTAACTAGTGGACTAAGGAATTTTTATTGATTATGGAGGTGATTAAAGAGTTCGTCATAAAGGGTTACGTCGATGCAAGCTTTGACACTAGTCTGAATAACTATGAGTAGTAAACCAAATTCGTATAGTGGAGCAGTCATTTGGAATAGTTCCAAATGGTGCGTAGTAGCAGCATCTACAGGATAACATAGAGATTTGTAAAAGCACACACATATCTGAAAGGTTCAGACTCGTTGACTAAAACCTCTCTCACAATCAAGACATGATCGAACCCCAGGACTATATGGGTGTAAGATTCATTACAATCACATAGTGATGTGAACTAGATTATTGACTCTAGTGCAAGTGGGAGACTGTTGGAAATATGCCCTAGAGGCAATAATAAAGTAGTTATTATTATATTTCCTTGTTCATAATAATTGTTTATTATCCATGCTATAATTGTATTGATTGGAAACTCAAATACATGTGTGGATACATAGACAACACACTGTCCCTAGTGAGCCTCTAGTTGACTAGCTCGTTGATCAAAGATGGTCAATGTTTCCTGGACATAGGCAAGTGTTGTCACTTGATAAAGGGATCACATCATTAGGAGAATGATGTGATGGAATAAGACCAAAACTATAAACGTAGCATATGATCGTGTTAGTTTATTGCTACTGTTTTTCTGCATGTCAATGTACCTGTTCCTATGACCATGAGATCATGCAACTCCCAGACATCGGAGGAATACCTTGTGTGTATCAAACGTTGCAATGTTACTGGGTGACTATAAAGGGGCTCTACAGGTATCTCCAAAGGTGCCTGTTGAGTTGGCATGGAGCAAGACTGGGATTTGTCACTCCGTGTTACGAGAGGTATCTCGGGGCCCACTCGGTAATACAACATCACAATAAGCCTCGCAAGCAATGTGACTAAGAAGTTAGTCACGGGATCTTGTATTACAGAATAATTAAAGAGACTTAGCGGTAACGATATTGAACTAGGTATGGTGATACCGACGACCGAATCTCGGGCAAGTAACATACCGAAGGACAAAGGGAATAGTATACGGGATTATATGAATCCTTGACATAGAGGTTCAATCGATAGAGATCTTCATAGAATATGTAGGAGCCAATATGGACATCCAGGTCCCGCTATTGGTTATTGACCGGAGAGTGTCTCAGGTCATTCCTGCATAGTTCTCGAACCCGCAGGGTCTGCAGACTTAAGGTTTGGTGACGTTTCAGTATAGTTGAGTTGTATGTGTTGGTAACAAAAGTTTTGTTTGGAGTCTCGGATGAGATCCCGGACATCATGAGGAGTTCCGGAATGGTCCGGAGATGAAGATTGATATATAGGAAGTTGGTATTTGGATTCCGGAAGGTTTTCGGTTATTGCCGACAGTGTACCAGGAGTGACGAATGGGTTCCGAGGGCCCACTGGGTGGGCCCACCACGCCCCAAGGGGTCCGCGTGGGTTTATTGGATGTGCAATAAGGCATAATGGACTGACAAAGTCATCCAAGGAAAGCCCATGAGGAAAAAGTGGAAAATCCAAAAGAGGTGGGAAATTAAGGAAGGAGTCCTAATCCAAGTGGGATTGGAGGAGGACTCCTCCCTCCTCCACTTAGGCCGATCCAAGGGAGTCTCCCTTGTGGCACCAAGGATGCCTCCTCCCTCCTCTTATATGTACTAGAGGTTTAGGGTTTTTTGAGACACAACTTTGCCAAGTGCCGCCCTCTCCTCTAGATCGTAGTTCTTCCTCTAGATCGGTTTTCTGCGGAGCTCGGGTGGAGCCCTACAGGAATAGATCACCACCACGATCGGAGCACCTCACGCTGCCGGGGAACTCATCTACATCCTCGCCTCTCTTGCTGGATCAAGAAGGCGGAGATCGTCATCGAGCTGTACGTGTGCGGAACGCGGAGGTGCCGTCCGTTCGGCACTTGATCGGGATGGATCATGAGATGGTTCGCGGGACGGATCATGGGACGAATCCTGAAGACGTACCACTACATCAACCGCATTTATTAACGCTTCCGGTTAGCGATCTACAGGGTATGTGGATCCGATCTCCCTCTCGTAGATGATCATCACCATGATAGGTCTTCGTATGCGTAGGGAATTTTTTGTTTCCCATGCAACGTTCCCCAACAAAGACATACAATGCGGGCGGACTAGTGCTTTGCCTCCTAGAAAAGCAGAAACATAAACTTCACCCGAAATGGTAAGGCCCCTTCATAATCGACGCAGTTCTAATGGGAGGACCTTATCGTCTGCGCAATCCAGGAGACAATCACGTGGAGCCAAAACCATGGAACGCGGCTCGCCTTCGATGTTTCGACGGCTAGACCAGCATCGTTCCCTATTTTTTTTCCTGTCTCTTTCTTTTTCGAACATTTATGTTTCTCCTTTCTTTGTAGGATCTTCCTAGATTATCTCGAGGTGAGTTCAGTTTAATCGAACACTCTGATTTTCGTGAATACTAGGCTAAATTTGACTATTCAAATATAACACCTCAAGGCTTCGTAACGAAGCAATCGGATTTGTTTAAACATACCCGTCTCGTATAAACCTCGACTCAAAGTAAATTCACGTCATGATATGCATCAATTGGACTTAAGATCTTTGCAAAGCTGGGTTGCCTCGCTCATGTGCTTACTTTCTACGTTCCCGATCTATTTGGCTAGGGAGTAAAGGGAGCACCTCTGTGATTGATATGACCAGTTCGCCTGGACTCGTACCTCATACGGGAGAAGCCAAAAGCTAGCGATCTTAATATACAACTTGGTCGGCAGTGAATGAGGTCAATTTAATTGGCAGTCCTCGCCATCGCACATCCGTGTTAGTCGAAAATACATTCTCAACAACTACAGACTATGTAGCAACCTGGAAAAAGGAACCCATAAAGGAACTATTTTTTGGAAGATGTTTCTTACGCTTCATCGTAATATAACATAATCCCCTCATACCATGTTTGTCTGTTCGTACCACATGGCCGGATTGCCTTGTTCTTGTAAATTGATTCCTGCTATCATCGGGTATGAAGTATGAAACACTCCCGGGTTATTTAAACACGGGAGGTAGAAGCCGATGGACGATTTATGACAAACGTTACAAATTTGAAGGGAAGTGTCTTGGTACACAAAATATAAAAATTACACATGGTTACCCCCTTGGTTGGTTGATATCATCTATTATAGTATCCAATGCACAGTCTTCCTGCGACAGATGAGCAATTGGCATCACTTGGTCGTACACGAGGTGTAGTGGTAACTCGGCACCATCAGGGCCTGCTAGACCAACTTGGGCCATGTGTTCGGGACCAAGACGGTCGAAGCGGGTCTTCACCATGGCCCATGCTTCCCGAGCTCCTTCTCGACAGGCTAAAATCTTCCATAGTTTGAAAAGGCTCTTGGCTCTTTTGAATAGTTCGGATAGTTCGGCCATCCCTTTTGGCGGCACTTGGTCCAGCCATAAAGCTCGGATCATACTCAACATGGCTTTTCGAGCCTGCTCATGAACAGCGGAAAGCTCTTGTAGCAAATCCCTCCCGAAGGAATCGACTTCTTTCATGGATACCCAATCAATAGACCTTTTCAAAAAACAAAGAACGACAAAAGTCTTTTAATATACCATCATCACACAGTGATTTTATCAAACAAACAGGTAAGGGATTTTTACTTACAATATAAACCGCTCTTTAAATGTTGATTATCTTTGTTGCTATGCGTGAGTTGAGATTTTAACGCTTCAATCTCTTTGGCCTGATTTTTCTTCTCCTCCTTGAGCTGGTTGTTTTCTTCGCGACATCTTGCTAATACGCGATGACCGTCTTCAAGCTGGGATTCAACGTACCTTTGAGAATTACGAGCTCATTCTAGATCCCTCTGCATATGGCTTATGGATTCGCGTGCTATATAAAAAATCCTCTGATAAGTAAGTGGCCCTATGTAATTCGCCACACCATCAATCAAATTACCCTTAGCATGAGCTTCCCTAGTAAATTTCTTCACATCCTCAAGCTCTGACCTCCTGGCCTGGAGTTCGGTTTGAATTCGTTGCAAATCCTCGAACAATTTGTTATTCTCCTGCTTCAAAGCCTATAAAAAGCAAAATCAATGGTCAGGTCGAGCCTTAACACGGCCGTTCCAACCAAATTAAGGCTAGGGGGCTGCTAGGATTGAACTTTGGTTCAAATACCAAAATGCCAATGAACACGTGTAGTTTGGCTGACGTCTGCAAGGCCACTTCTTTGATGTTGTTCCACACAGCGCCAAGATAGGAATCGGTCGAGTTTAGAGCATTAAACTCTTGCTCAGAGAAGATAGGGTGTCGTAAGGACTCCTTGCGCTACCGATGATTCATGGTGCTCTCAATTTCAGAGTTCGTCACTGAAATGTCCTCGGCAGGGCCATGTGCTCGGCAAGTGTTTGAAGCCCCGGTATTGGCCGAATACTGTAGGTTGGGCTCGCTTCCCAAAACCTCAACCATGTTCTTGGATGAAGAGGGTCGCTCTCGTTTTCTACGACTATCGGCGAAGGGGTTGTAATATACCAAAGAAACCGATGTTTTCATAAAGACAAATGGTGGGTACGTGTACCTGGATGAAGGGATGGTCGAGGTATTGCCTGCCACTTCCTGTCCGGGAACTTGTTCCTCAGTCGGCGTGGCCCCAACCGGGGGAACACAGGACATTGTCCGGGGGAGCAAAGAGAGGCCAATTTCCGCTTGCTTGCAGCCGAAGATGGGAGGGACCTGGGGTGATCGACGAGAAGGGCCACCACTTGTCCGTCAAGGTTCTCCTAGTAAAATACCCCATCCTCAAAGATAATGGAAATTTCCAGATCCTTGTGAAATCGAGGGTCGTCGTCACGAGCAAAGTTCTCGGGCTGGGGAGTGATGTCTACGCACACTTCTATTCTTGTAGACTATGTTGGGCCTCCAAGCGCAGAGGTTTGTAGGACAACAACAATTTCCCTCAAGTGGATGACCTAAGGTTTATCGAACTCAGGGAAGTAGAGGTAGAAGATGGTCTCTCTCAAGCAACCCTGCAATTAAGATACAAGAAGTCTCTTGTGTCCCCAACACACCTAATACAATGGTAAATTGTATAGGTTCACTAGTTCGGCAAAGAGATGGTAAAATATGGGTGATAGGTGTGGCAAAGTAAGGTAATATAAATCTGTAATAAAAATGGCAGCAAGGTAGCAAGTGACAAAAGTGAGCATAAACGGTGTAACAATGGTGAGAAACAAGGACTAGGCTTCATACTTTCACTAGTGGCAACTCCCAACAACATTAACATAGTCTAGTCACATGATATTTCCACTAAAACATGCAATGGAGACGTACTCGGAGGTCATCCTTTGTGATCAAGAGAGGACGAGAATTATGTAGGGCTACAAAAGCACACCTCAGAGTTCGTAGTTCGCATCTATGGATTTCCCAATGTCCCCGCGGCCATCCAAAGAGAGTACCACAATCACCACAACATATCTCAAGGATAGTTAAAGACAAGCACCAAGATACTCTCAATCTTCAATCAATTCACAAAAGAGGAAATCACTCATGAAGATATTCTTCTAATCCATTTCCAATGGACCGCTGTCACCATGGTCTCGGGGATTATACTAGATAATATCAAGTGAGTACATCAATCCAATACATAGAAGAAGAGGAAACATCATGGGATCACCCTAGATTAATATAGCCCATGGTCATAATCAAGATCACATCATGAGAGAGATAATTAACCACATAACTACTATAGAAGACCTCGGCCCCGAGGAGGAACTACTCCCACTTCATGGAGGGAGGAAGCAACGTCGATGGAGATGAATCTGGTGGCACTTCCCCCATCCCGGCAGGGTGCCGGCACAAGAATTCTGGTCCCCCGAAACTTGTTGGCCATGGCGGCGGAGATCGGAATTGCTTTTGGATAAAAGGGTTCCGGAATCAGGGTTTCCTC
The DNA here is from genome assembly GCF_904849725.1 of Hordeum vulgare subsp. vulgare. Lineage (NCBI taxonomy): Eukaryota > Viridiplantae > Streptophyta > Magnoliopsida > Poales > Poaceae > Hordeum > Hordeum vulgare. The sequence continues at coordinate 498,522,011 of NC_058524.1, read as the reverse complement.
CATGTGGGTAAAAATAAGAGCCAAGGTAGGGCACCAGAGGAGGTGGGCCCCACCCAGGCGACATGTGGGCGCGACCAGGGGGTAGGCCGTGCACGGAGGCCGCTTGGGCGCCGCCTGGCTCCCCTCTGGCCCACCTTTGGTGCTCTCAAAGCTTCCGTCACGCTGATTTTTATAAATTTTTCTCGGGATTTTTGGGACTCGGTAAATTGGGGTAGAAGTCCCTGCAAAAAAGACATCACCAGACAGAAACTGGCACTGGGTGCACTGAGTTAGTAGGTCAGTCCAAATATGTGTAAAAAGGTATGAAAGTGTAGCAAAACATATAACAATGTCACCCAAAAGATCATGGAACAAACAGAAATTATAGATATGTTTGGGACGTATCAACATCCCCAAGCTTAATTCCTGCTCGTCCTCGAGTAGGTAAATGATAACACAAATAATTTCCGTGGTGACATGATAATACACATATAAGAACTTGAAAGTAAAGCAAGTAAGATATGCAATTCAAGTCAAGACAATAACAAGCAAGAGTCTATATCTAGTATTGAAACTAGTAAAGTAAGAACATAAAGGTGTAAGAGCTCTTGCTGTCCGTGACTCGAATGTCTTCAAATGGTGTTTGTGTGCAAGAAATGGGAGATGGGTTTAGATCATAAAAATATTTTAATTGAGAACTCAATCTACTAAACTACACACTTGGTCTCCTTCGGAATCTTATTTTGACTCATCCCGAGACCACTAGTCAGGCACAAGTCAAAATGATCATCTCCCTTTCGAATTTGAGCACCCATGCAATGAATGAGCGCAAGCAAGTTATGTTGGCACTTAGGATGGCAAAGAGAATAATGATGGGGAAGGAAGAGAAAAAGGTGTGAAAGGCTCACATCAATGAGGACAACCATAGGCGAGAGAAAGCCAAATGATAGATATGATGTGAGGAGTAGGGATTGCCATGCAACGGATGCACATAAGAGATAAGGTAAGCTCTCCAATGGAACTAGTGCGGGTGCATCCAACTTGCTTACTCATGAAGATCTAGAGCTCATTTGAGGAGGCTCATCATTGGAATATAGAAGCCAAGTTCTATAGTGTAAAGGTCCACACATAGTTATGCATGAATGATAATCTCCATGGAGTACTAATATAACAATGGAGTACAAGTGTGGATCATTCAAAAGGAATAGTAGTGTTGCCCCCTTCTCTCTCTCTCTTTTTGTGGCCTCTTTGGCTCTTTATATTTATCTCTCATTTGTCCTCTTTGGGATATTTTAATTTGTTCTATTTGGGATCTTTTCCTCACTTAAGGGCAACACTCTATGTTTTACAAGAATAAAAACAAGATCTTCACACTTTATAAGAAGTACTCAACATAAAGACAAATGAAAACTATCATGATGTATGCAAATGTATGCCTCTGCCAGTGTAGAAGGATATGCAATGAAACTAGCGCGTCATGTAGCAATAGTAAGGGCAATGCCCAACTAGCATGCGACACCTCGATCAAGCAAAAACATGTATGACATGAAGATCAAGTCATCAGATGGTGGATGTTGCATGGCAATGTATCTCGGAAAGGCTATGGAAATGCCTTAATAGGTAGGTATGGTGGCTCTTTTGAGGAAAGATATAATGAGGCTTATGATGACATAGCGTATCATGCCAAGGGTTTGGATGCACCAGCGAAGTTTGCACCAACTCGCAAGATGAGAAAGGGCAATGCACGGTACCGAAGAGGCTAGCAAAATATGGATGGTAGAAGTGTGATACGTCTCCATCGTATCTACTTTTCCGAACTCTTATGCCCTTGTTTTGGACTCTAACTTGCATGATTTGAATGGAACTAACCCGGACTGACGCTGTTTTCAGCAGAATTGCCATGGTGTTGTTTTTGTGCAGAAATAAAAGTTCTTGGAATGTCCTGAAAATTTTCGGAGATTTTTTCTGGAATAAAAGAAAAATACCTGCGCAAAGATCCATCGGAGGGGGCGTGCTAGTGGGCCACAAGCCCACAGGCCGCGGCCACCCCCTATGGTCACGCCGTGCAGGCTTGTGGGGCCCACGTGGCACCACCGCCCCCTGACTCCGTAACAGCAGACCTTCCCTTGCAACGGCACCAGAAGAATGCTGCTAGCACTCTCCGGCAATCGAAACTAGAAGAATGTTGTTGACGGCCCACCAGCGCGTGGGATCGTAGCAGTTTTCGAGGGTAGAGTATTCGACCCAAATTTGTTGATCGTCAAACAGGAGGTGAGAGGATACTCTCAAGTATTAGCAGCTGAATATGTCAGATTCAACCACACCTGAAAGATTAGTATCTGCAAGCAAAGTAGTAACAGCAAAGTAGTATGATTACAACGGTGTCAAAAACGATCTGTTGACGGCAGACTATTCCTAACGATTGTATCAATGGCGCCAAGTTGCCTCGTTGACATAAATTGTCAGTTCCCGTCAACGACCAGCGAACCAAAATTGTAGCACGTAGCAGCAGTGTAACGAGTAATAGCAGCGGTAAGGAACATCAGTAGTGACAGCAGTAGAAAGTAGCAACAATAGCAAGCGACAGTAGTAGCAACAGTAGCAGCAGAGCAAGACAAGTAACAGCAGCAGAGCAAGACAAGTAACAGCAGCAGTAAGACAAACTCGTAGGCAATGGGTCGGTGATTTGTTTGGATGATATTCATCATGCAACAGTTATAACACGGAGAGATATGTGGCTAGCTCCCGTTCGTCAATGTGATGTAGGCATGCATTACGTGTGTCGTCATACGTGCTTAGGGAAAAGAACTTGCATGACATCTATTGTCCATCCCTCCCGTGGAAGCGGGGTCCAAAAGGAAACTATGGGATATTAAGGTTCTCCTTTTAATAAAGAACCGGACCAACGCATTAGCACTTGGTGAACACATGAACTCCTCAAACTATGGTCATCACCGGGAGTGGTTCCGATTATTGTTACTCCGGGGTTGCCGGATCATAACACATAGTAGGTAACTACAACTTGCAAGATCGGATCTAAAACACACATATATTGGTGGCAACATAATAATTTCACATCTGAAATCATGGCACTCGGGCCCTAGTGACAAGCATTAAGCATGGCAAAGTAGTAGCAACATCAATCTCAGAACATAGTGGATACTAGGGATCAATCCCCATCAAAACTAACTCGATTACATGATAGATCTCATCCTACTCATCACCGCCCAGCGAGCCTACGAATAGATTACTCATGAACGACGAAGAGCTTCTTGGAATTGGAGAGGGAAGAAGGTTGATGATGACGATGGCGACGATTTCCCCTCTCCGGAGCCCAAGACGGACTCCAGATCTGCCCTCCAGATGAAGAACAGGTTGTGGCGGCGCCTCCGTATCGCAAACGCGACGAAATCTTCTCTTTTTATTTTTTCTGGGACGAAAGTGAACTTATAGACCTGAGATTGGGGGCGGCAGAGCCGTGTGGGCCCCACAAGCTTGCCCACCGCCACCAGGGGGTGGCGGAGCCAGGGCTTGTGGCCCACTGGCCCACCCCGTGAGGTGGATCTTGGCGCAGATATTTTTCATATTTTCCAAAATGCTCCCCGTAAATTTTCAGGATGTTTGGAGAACTTTGATTTCTGCATAAAAATAACACCAAGGCAATTCTGCTGAAAACAGCGTCACTCCAGGTTAGTTCAATTCAAATCATGCAAATTAGAGTCCAAAACAAGGGCAAAAGAGTTTGGAAAGTAGATACGATGGAGACGTATCAACTCCGCCAAGCTTAAAACCTTGCTTGTCCTCAAGCAACTCAGTTGACAAACTGAGAGAGAAAGAAAAACTTTGACAAACTCTGTTTGATCTTGTGGTTGCAACTATGTCTAACTCGTAACCAGAATTTCAGCAAGATCACAAGTTAACCACATAAGCAAGTGATACAAAGGTCTCACGGTAAACTAATATCAATGGCATAATCAGCTAACGAGCAAATAATAATGAGTTTCAAATACCAACACTTCAATCAAAACAAGCATGAAGCAATATTAATAGGTGGTATCTCGCTAGCTCTTTCTGAGACCGCAAAACATAAATGCAGAGCACTTTCAAAGATCAAGGGTTGACTAAACATTGTAATTCATAGCAACGAAGATCCAGTTATAGTCATACTCAATATCAATCAAAAGCAAAGCATAAAATGATAGAGGTGCTCTCTAATTGGTGCTTATAGAAGAGGAGGAAGACTAGACAGGAAAATAAATAGATAGGCCCTTCGCAGAGGGAATCATTGATTTGCAGAGGTGCCAGAGCTCAAGCTTTGAAAACAAAGATAATAATTTTGGGTGGCATGCTTTCATTGTCAACGCAATGACCAAGAGTTCTCAATATCTTCCATGCTACTCATGCTATAGGCGATTCCCAAAAAGAAAATAAAAGTTTTAACTCCCCCACCACCAATCAATCACACTCCACGGCTAGCCGAATCCTTGGGTACCGTCCATACTAACATCAATCCCGGGGGAGTCTTGTTTTACAGTTATGTTTTCGATTTAAGCGTGGAACTGGGCATTCCAATTACCAGCCCCTTTATGACAGTGAATAAACACATGTCGAGGATAACACTCCTAGCATGGAAGATACCAATAGCCCCCTGTCACCACACGAGCGGTTCGGGCATGCAAAACAGATTATTTCTTGAACGTTTAGAGAATGGCACATGCAAACATACTTGGAACGGCAGGTAGATACTGCAAATAGGTAGGTATGGTGGAATCTCATGGAAAACTTTTGGGTTTATGGAAGTGGATGCACAAGCAGTATTCCGCTTAGTACAAGTGAAGGCTAGCAAAAGACTGGGAAGCGACCAACTAGAGAGCGACAAGAGTCATCAAGATGCAATGAGTTTGACTAACATTGAATGCAAGCATGAACATGATATATATCACCATGAACACGAACATTATAGAGGCTATGTTGATTTTGTTTCAACTACATGCATGAACATGCGCCAAGTCAAGCCACTTGAAACATTCAAAGTAGAATACCATCCTATCATACTACATCATAGTCATCTCAAAATCTATGTTGGCATTCAAGACAAACCATTATAAGCTCCTAGCTAAATAAGCATGGCATCAGAAACTATGATCTCTAAGTTGTCATTGCAAACATGGTTCTCTCACAAGAAAGCTAAATCTGGGTCGACAAGCTAGTCATATTTACAAAACCAAAATAGATAGAGTTCATACCAGCTTTTCAGTCTCAGTCACTTCATCATATATCATCATTATTGCCTTTCACTTGCACGGTCGAACGATGTGAACAATAATAAGAGTGCTCGTGCATTGGACTAAGCTGAATCTGCAGGCAAACACAAAGGAGAAGACAAAGTAATATGGCTCTTTGAAAGCTAAACAGGTAAGCATGCAAGAACCACTAAACATTGAAACCAATATCTTCTACCTTGACCCAAAGAAAAAGAAAACTATTTACACGGGAAAACTCCCAACAAGCAAAAGAAGAAAGGAAAATCTTTTTGGGTTTTCTCAAAAGGACACAAAACAAGAAAACAAAAATAAACTAGCATGGATAATACAGTGGCAAAGTGTAAACACCAGCTAACAAAGTGAAAGCATAAGCATGAATGTAAAGTCGGTGAGAACACGTACTCCCCCAAGATTAGGCTTTTGGCCTAGCTTGGTCTACTCCCATGGTGGGAAATCACCACCTCCAGGATACTCCGGAGCAGACTGTGGATGCCACTGCTGTGTGAGCTCCTCTGGTTTCTCCAACAGTTATACTGGAGACAAAGTCTCTGACCGAAGACTTAGAAGGATCATTAATACTACCCCCATCGGGTATCTTACAAACCCTACTGAAATCCTCCAAATCCACGGTATATGATTTATCGTACAGATCAAACAGTATGGATGAGTCACGGCCAACCGAAAATTTAAATCTACGCACGAAAGAGGCAGTGAGCATAGCATACTGTTCACATTTATCTGAGAGGAATTCTTCTAACCCGGCATTGCAGACAAGTGTATCAAACTCATCCTTGAAACCTGCTTCGATCATGAACTCATCGGAAGGCCATTCACATGGTTGTACCGGTGCGTCCCTTAGTTGAAAAGGTTCGGGCTCCCGAAAAAAAGACGAGGACCCTTCTTACTTGAGGAACCACCATGAAACTTCCTCCTGAACATAATTTCCTTTTGCTGAAATTTTTGAAGTTCAAGAGAAAAGTGAATGAAGACCCACCACACCTTGTAGCAACTACTCCTACTAGTGCCTAGAGACCGTTTTACGCGCTAAAACTGTTGGGTAACGTAGCATAAATTCAAAAATTTCCTACGCATATTCAGATCTTCCTATGGAGAGACCAGCAACGAGAGAGGGGTAAGAGCATCTTCATACCTTTGAAGATCGCTAAGCGGAAGCGTTGCTAGAACGCGGTTGATGGAGTCGTACTCGTAGCGATTCTCATCTAGTGCCGAACAACGGCACCTCCGCGTTCAACACATGTGCAGCCCGGTGACGTCTCCCGCACCTTGATCCAGCAAGGAGGAGGGAGAGGTTGGGGAAGAACTCCAGCAATACGACGGCGTGGTGTCGATGGAGAGACGAGGTCTCCCGGCAGGGCTTCGCCAAGCACCGGCAGAGAGGAGGAGGGAGAGGAGCGGGGCTGCGCCGAGAGAGAGGAAAAACTGTGTGTCTCAATGGCCAAAAGTGCCCGATATATATAGGGGAAGGGGAGAGGGGGTGCCACCCCTAGGGTTCCCACCCTAGGGGGTGCGGCAGCCCCCCCAGATGGGAGGTGCGGCGGACAGAAGGGGGAGGAGGGGGTGGCGCACCATCTGGTGGGCCTTAGGCCCACCTGGCCTAGGGTTTGCCCCCCCTTTTCTCTCCCTTGCGCTATGGACTGAGTGGGGAGGCGCACCAGCCCACCTAGGGGCTGGTTCCCACCCCCACTTGGCCCACCTTATCTCCCGGGGTCGTTGCCCCCCTTCGGTGGTCCCCCGAGGCCACCTCCGGTGGTCCTGGTACGTTACCGGTGATGCCCGAAACACTTCCGGTATCCAAAACCATCCGTCCTATATATCAATCTTTACCTCCGGACCATTCCGGAGCTCCTCGTGACGTCCGGGGTCTCATCCGGGACTCCGAACAACTTTCGGTAACCTCGTATAACAATTCCCTATAACCCTAGCGTCATCGAACCTTAAGTGTGTAGACCCTACGGGTTCGGGAGACAGGTAGACATGACCGAGACACCTCTCTGGCCAATAACCATCAGCGGGGTCTGGATACCCATGGTGGCTCCCACTTGCTCCACGATGATCTCATCGGATGAACCACGATGTCAAGGATTCAATCAATCCTGTATACGATTCCCTTTGTCTGTCGGTATAGAACTTGCCCGAGATTCGATCGTCGGTATACCTATACCTTGTTCAATCTCGTTACCGGTAAGTCTCTTTACTCGTTCCGTAGCACGTCATCATGTGACCAACTCCTTAGTCACATTGAGCTCATGATGATGTTCTACCGAGTGGGCCCAGAGATACCTCTCCGTCACACGGAGTGACAAATCCCGATCTTGATTTGTACCAACCCAACAGACACTTTCGGAGGTACCCGTAGTGCACCTTTATAGTCACCCAGTTACGTTGTGAAGTTTGATACACCCAAAGCACTCCTACGGTATCCGGGAGTTGCACAATCTCACGGTCGAAGGAAAAGATACTTGACGTTAGAAAAGCATTAGCATACGAACAATACGATCTAGTGCTATGCTTAGGATTGGGTCTTGTCCATCACATCATTCTGCCAATGATGTGATCCCGTTATCAACGACATCTAATGCCTATTATCAGGAAACCATGATCATCTATTGACTAACGAGCTAGCCAACTAGAGGCTTGCTAGGGACACATTGTGATCTATTTATTCACACATGTATTACTGTTTCCTGTTAATACAATTATAGCATGAACAATAGACGATTATCATGAACAAGGAAATATGATAATAACCATTTTATTATTGCCTCTAGGGCATATTTCCAACAGTCTCCCACTTGCACTAGAGTCAATAATCTAGTTACATTGTGATGTATCGAACACCCATAGCATTATGGTGTTGATCATGTTTTGCTCGTGGAAGAGGTTTAATCAACGGATCTGCAATATTCAGATCCGTGTGTACTTTACAAATATCTATCACTCCACTCTGGACATGGTCCTGGATGGAGTTGTAGCGGCGTTTGATGTGCTTCGTCTTCCGATGAAACCTGGGCTCCTTGGCTATGGCAATGGCTCCAGTGTTATCACAGAAGAGTGTCATAGGACCCGACGCGCTTGGAACCACTCCAAGGTCGGTGATGAGCTCCTTCATCCAAATTCCTTCATGAGCCGCTTCTGAAGCAGCTATGTACTCCGCTTCACATGTAGATGCTGCCACGACTTCTTGCTTGCTGCTGCACCAGCTCACTGCCCCACCATTCAACACATATACGTATCCGGTCTGTGACTTGGAGTCATCCGGATCTGTGTCGAAGCTAGCGTCGACGTAACCCTTTACGACGAGCTCTTCGTCACCTCCATAAACGAGAAACATTTCCTTAGTCCTCTTCAGGTACTTAAGGACATTCTTGACCGCTGTCCAGTGTTCCATGCCTGGATCACTTTGGTACCTCCCTACCAAACTTATGGCAAGGTTTATATCAGGTCTGGTACACAGCATGGCATACATTAGAGAGCCCACGGCTGAAGCGTAGGGGACATAACTCATCTTCTCTCTATCTGCTGCCGTGGTCGGCGACTGAGTCTTACTCAATCTCATACCTTGCAAAACTGGCAAGAACCCTTTCTTTGAGTTTTCCATATTGAACTTCTTCAATATCTTGTCAAGGTATGTACTTTGAGAAAGACCTATGAGGCGTCTCGATCTATCTCTATAGATCTTGATGCCTAATATGTATGCAGCTTCTCCAAGGTCCTTCATTGAAAAACTCTTGTTCAAATAGGCCTTTATGCTCTCCAACATCTCTATATTATTCCCCATCAATAATATGTCATCCACATATAGTATGAGGAAAGCTACAGAGCTCCCACTCACTTTCTTGTACAGACAGGCTTCTCCGTAAACCTGTATGAACCCAAACGCTTTAATCACCTCATTAAAGCGAATGTTCCAACTCCGAGATGCTTGCACCAGCCCATAGATGGAGCGCTGGAGCTTGCATACTTTGTTAGCACCCTTAGGGTCGACAAAACCTTCTGGTTGCATCATATACAACTCTTCCTTAAGGTTCCCGTTAAGGAACACTGTTTTGACGTCCATTTGCCAAATTTCATAATCATAAAAGGCGGCAATTGCTAACATGATTCGGACTGATTTCAGCTTCGCTACGGGAGAGAAAGTCTCTTCGTAGTCAACTCCTTGAATTTGTCGAAAACCCTTTGCGACAAGTCGAGCTTTGTAAACGGTTACATTACCGTTTGCATCAGTCTTATTCTTGAAGATCCATTTATTTTCTATGGCTCGTCGGTCATCGGGCAAGTCCACCAAAGTCCATACTTTGTTCTCATACATGGATCCTATCTCGGATTTCATAGCCTCAAGCCATTTGTTGGAATCCGGGCCCGCCATTGCTTCTTCATAGTTCGAAGGTTCACCGTTGTCTAACAACATGATTTCCATCACAGGGTTGCCGTACCACTCTGGTGCGGAGCGTGCCCTTGTGGACCTTCGCGGTTCAGTAGTAACTTGATCCGAAGCTTCATGATCATCATCATTAACTTCCTCTTTAGTCGGTGTAGGCGCCACAGGAACATCTTCCCGTGCTGCGCTACTATCCTGTTCGAGAGGGGGTGTAATTACCTCATCAAGTTCTACCTTCCTCCCACTTACTTCTTTCGAGAGAAACTCTTTCTCTAGAAAGGATCCGTTCTTGGCAACAAAGGTTTTACCTTCGGATCTAAGATAGAAGGTATACCCAATAGTTTCCTTAGGGTATCCTATGAATACGCATTTCTCCGCTTTGGGTTCGAGCTTTTCTGGTTGAAGTTTCTTCACATAAGCATCGCAGCCCCAAACTTTAAGAAACGACAACTTAGGTTTATTGCCAAACCATAGTTCATACGGTGTCGTCTCAACGGATTTAGACGGTGCCCTATTTAAAGTGAATGTAGCAGTTTCTAATGCGTATCCCCAAAATGATAGCGGTAAGTCGGTGAGAGACATCATAGATCGTACCATATCTAATAAAGTGCGATTACGACGTTCAGACACTCCGTTGCGCTGCGATGTGCCAGGCGGTGTCAGTTGTGAAACGATTCCACACTTCCTTAGGTGTGTGCCAAACTCGTGACTCAAATATTCTCCTCCACGATCAGATCGTAGACATTTAATTTTTCTATCACGTTGATTCTCAACCTCACTCTGAAATTCCTTGAACTTTTCAAACGTCTCATATTTGTGCTTCATCAAGTAGATATACCCATACCTACTCAAATCATCGGTGAGAGTGAGAACATAACGATAACCACCGCGAGCTTCAACGTTCATTGGACCACACACATCAGTATGTATTATTTCCAATAAGTCGGTTGCTCTCTCCATTATTCCTGAGAATGGAGTCTTAGTCATCTTGCCCATGAGGCACGGTTCGCATGTGTCAAATGATTCAAAGTCAAGAGACTCTAATAGTCCATCAGTATGGAGCTTCTTCATGCGCTTAACGCCGATATGACCAAGGCGGCAGTGCCACAAGTATGTGGGACTATCATTATGAACTTTGCATCTTTTGGTACTCACACTATGAATATGTGTAACATCACGATCGAGATTCATCAAGAATAAACCATTCACCAGCGGAGCATGACCATAAAACATATCACTCATATAAATAGAACAACCATTATTCTCTGACTTAAATGAGTAGCCGTCTCGCATTAAGCAAGACCCTGATACAATGTTCACGCTTAAAGCTGGTACTAAATAAAAATTATTAAGGTTTAAAACTAATCCCGACGGTAGATGTAGAGGTAGCGTGCCGACGGCGATCACATCGACTTTTGAACCATTCCCGACGCGCATCGTCACCTCGTCCTTGGCCAGTCTCCGCTTATTCCGCAGTTCCTGCTTTGAGTTGCAAATGTGAGCAACAGCACCGGTATCAAATACCCAGGAGCTACTACGAGTGCTGGTAAGGTACACATCAATAACATGTATATCACATATACCTTTAACGTTGCTGGCCTTCTTGTCCGCTAAGTATTTGGGGCAGTTCCGCTTCCAGTGACCCTTTCCCTTGCAATAGAAGCACTCAGTCTCAGGCTTGGGTCCGTTCTTTTTCTTCTTCTCGGCATCTGGCTTACCGGGTGCGGCAACAGCTTTGCCGTCTTTCTTGAAGTTCTTCTTACCCTTGCCTTTCTTGAAACTAGTGGTCTTGTTGACCATCAACACTTGATGCTCTTTCTTGATTTCTACTTCTGCAGACTTGAGCATCGAGTACAACTCGGGAATGGTCTTCTCCATCCTTTGCATGTTGTAGTTAAGCACAAAGCCCTTGTAGCTTGGTGGGAGAGACTGGAGGATTCTGTCAATTAGAGCATCATCCGGAAGTTCGACTCCAAGTGAAGTCAGACGACCGTGTAACCCAGACATTTTGAGTATGTGCTCACTGACAGAACTGTTCTCCTCCATCTTACAGCTAAAGAACTTGTCGGAGACTTCATATCTCTCGACACGGGCATGAGCTTGAAAAACTAGCTTCAGCTCCTGGAACATCTCATATGCCCCGTGTTGCTCAAAACGCCTTTGGAGCCCCGTTTCTAAACTGTATAACATGCCACACCTGACCTGAGAGTAGTCATCACTCCGCGTTTGCCAGACGTTTAGAATGTCCTGGGCTGCTGCGGGAGCGGGAGGGTCACCTAGCGGCGCATTAAGGACATAAGCCTTTTTAGCTGCTTCAAGGATGAGCTTCAAGTTGCGAACCCAGTCCGCATAGTTGCTACCATCATCTTTCAGCTTATTTTTCCCTAGGAATGCGTTGAAATTGAGGTTGACATTGGACATCTACAATATTTATAAAGACAACTTTTAGACTAAGTTCATGACAATTGAGTTCATTTAATCAAATTAAGTATGAACTCCCACTTAAATCGACATCCCTCTAGTCATCTAAGTGATACATGATCCATGTTGACTAACCCGTGTCCGATCATCACGTGACATGGACTAGTCACCATGGTGAGCAACTTCATGCTGATCGTATTCAACCATACGACTCATGTTCGACCTTTCGGTCTCTTGTATTCGAGGTCATGTCTGTACATGCTAAGCTCGTCGAGTCAACCTAGGTGTTTCGCGTGTGTAAATCTGGCTTACACCCGTTGTATGCGAACGTTAGAATCTATCACACCCGATCATCACGTGGTGCTTCGAGACAACGAACCTTCGCAACGGTGCACACTTAGGGGAATACGTTCTCGAAATTTTAAGAGGGATCATCTTATTATGCTACCGTCGTTTTAAGCAATAAGATGTAAAACATGATAAACATCACAATGCAATCATATAGTGACATGATATGGCCATTATCATCTTTGCTCTTTCGATCTCCATCTTCAGGCATCGCATGATCATCATCGTCACCGGCGTGATACCATGATCTCCATCATCGTGTCTCCGTGAAGTCGTCACGCCAACTACTACTATCACTACTACTATAGCTAACCGTTAGCAATGAAGTAAAAGTAGTAAGCACATGGCGTCGCATCTCATACAATAAATTAAGACAACTCATATGGCTCCTGCCGGTTGTCATACTCATCGACATGCAAGTCGTGAAACCTATTACAATAACATGATCATCTCATACATCATACATGCAACATCACAACTTTGGCCATATCACATCACATGTCAAACCCTGCAAAAACAAGTTACAAGTCCTCTAATTGTTGTTGCAAGTTTTACGTAGCTGATTTGGGTTTCTAGCAAGAACGCCTTCTTACCTATGTGACAGCCACAACGATGATATGCCAAAGCTATTTACCCTTCATAAGGACCCTTTTCATCAAATCCAATCCGACTAGAGTAGGAGAGACAGACACCCGCTAGCCACCTTTATGCACGATGTGCATGTCTGTCGGTGGAACCAGTCTCACGTAAGTGTACGTGTAAAGTCGGTCCGGGCCGCTTCATCCCACAATACCGCCGGAAAAGAATAAGGCTAGTAGTGGCAAGCAAATTGACAAATCATCGCCCACAACTTTTGTGTTCTACTCGTGCATAGAATCTACGCATAGAAAACCTGGCTCGGATGCCACTGTTGGGTAACGTAGCATAAATTCAAAATTTTCCTACGCATACTCAGATCTTCCTATGGAGAGACCAGCAACGAGAGAGGGGTAAGAGCATCTTCATACCTTTGAAGATCGCTAAGCGGAAGCGTTGCTCGAACGCGGTTGATGGAGTCGTACTCATAGCGATTCCGATCTAGTGCCGAACAACGGCACCTCCGCGTTCAACACACGTGCAGCCCGATGACGTCTCCCGCACCTTGATCCAGCAAGGAGGAGGGAGAGGTTGGGGAAGAACTCCAGCAATACGACGGCGTGGTGTCGATGGAGAGACAAGGTCTCCCGGCAGGGCTTCGCCAAGCACCGGCAGAGAGGAGGAGGGAGAGGAGCGGGGCTGCGCCGAGAGAGAGGAAAAACCGTGTGTCTCAATGGCCAAAAGTGCCCGATATATATAGGGGAAGGGGAGAGGGGGTGCCACCCCTAGGGTTCCCACCCTAGGAGGTGCGGCGGCCAGAAGGGGGAGGAGGGGGTGGCGCACCATCTCGTGGGCCTTAGGCCCACCTGGCCTAGGGTTTGCCCCCCCCTTTCTCTCCCTTGCGCTATGGACTGAGTGGGGAGGCGCACCAGCCCACCTAGGGGCTGGTTCCCACCCCCACTTGGCCCACCTTATCTCCCGGGGTCGTTGCCCCCCTTCGGTCGTCCCCCAGGGCCACCTCCGGTGGTCCCGGTACGTTACCGGTGATGCCCGAAACACTTCCGGTATCCGAAACCACCCGTCCTATATATCAATCTTTACCTCCGGACCATTCCGGAGCTCCTCATGACGTCCGGGATCTCATCCGGGACTCCGAACAACTTTCGGTAACCTCGTATAACAATTCCCTATAACCCTAGCGTCATCAAACCTTAAGTGTGTAGACCCTACGGGTTCGGGAGACAGGTAGACATGACCGAGACACCTCTCTGGCCAATAACCATCAGCGGGGTCTGGATACCCATGGTGGCTACCACTTGCTCCACGATGATCTCATCGGATGAACCACGATGTCAAGGATTCAATCAATCCCGTATACGATTCCCTTTGTTTGTCGGTATAGAACTTGCCCGAGATTCGATCGTCGGTATACCTATACCTTGTTCAATCTCGTTACCGGTAAGTCTCTTTACTCGTCCCGTAGCACGTCATCGTGTGACCAACTCCTTAGTCACATTGAGCTCATGATGATGTTCTACCGAGTGGGCCCAGAGATACCTCTCCGTCACACGGAGTGACAAATCCCGATCTTGATTCGTACCAACCCAACAGACACTTTCGGAGGTACCCGTAGTGCACCTTTATAGTCACCCAGTTACGTTGTGACGTTTGATACACCCAAAGCACTCCTACGGTATCCGGGAGTTGCACAATCTCACGGTCGAAGGAAAAGATACTTGACATTAGAAAAGCATTAGCATACGAACAATACGATCTAGTGCTAGGCTTAGGATTGGGTCTTGTCCATCACATCATTCTCCCAATGATGTGATCCCGTTATCAACGACATCTAATGCCTATGATCAGGAAACCATGATCATCTATTGACTAACGAGCTAGCCAACTAGAGGCTTGCTAGGGACACATTGTGATCTATTTACTCACACATGTATTACTGTTTCCTGTTAATACAATTATAGCATGAACAATAGAAGATTATCATGAACAAGGAAATATGATAATAACCATTTTATTATTGCCTCTAGGGCATATGTCCAACAAAAACTACTTGGGACCAGCTAAGATCAACCTTTCTAGCTCAAGAACAGGGTCACCAAGGTAGCAAGAATACGCGAAGGATAAAGCACTAGAGCAAAAACTAATTGTACCAATGGTGGAGTCACTTACCAAGGAGTAATTTCCCCAAAACGGTTCGGAGAATGGTGCTTTGAGCAAGGAGATCGAAAATCACAGCCAAATGAGCAAGAACACGGGTTTGAGCTGCGAAACAATTTTTTCTGGAGGTGGAAGAAGAGGCTGGGAGCTGGAATGAGTGGAGGGGGTCCCTGTGGGCCCCACAAGCTTGCCCTTCGCCACGAGGGGGTGGCGGTGGCAGGGCTTGTGGCCCACTGGTCTGGCCCCCAGGCCAGCTCTCAGGCCCAGTAATTTTCATAAAATCCAGAAAAAATCATACTAAATTTTCAGGACCATCGGAGAACTTTTATTTTCGAGGTATTTTTCTCCGGGACGCTAAAACAGAAAACAGGAAAAACTAAACTAATTCTATCTTTTTTCTTCTAAGAAACAGAAAATGAAAGCTGAAAACACAGGTATGTGACTCTTTGATTCATCCATTTCATGGTCATCGAAAGAAATCCGTCAATGGGGTTGATCAAGTCCTCATGACAAAACCTTCTCGAATCGCAAGAGAGAACGGAGAATTTTCGAATAGCCACTAAGTCACCTCAATGGGGATATGTATCTCCCCAACAAGAAAATCATACTTCATCTTGACACGAGGAATAGGGCATTCAAAGCTCCCAATAAGAATCGATGATGTCTTTTCGATAGCATTGATGCAATGTACTTGATATCGTTTCTTCGGAAAGTGCACTGTGTGCTCATTACTGTTGACATGGAAAGTGACATTGCCTTTGTTGCAATCTATAACAGCCGCTGCAGTGTTTAAAAAGGGTCTTCTGAGGATGATAGCCATGGCATCGTCCTCGGGAATATCCAAGATAACAAAGTTTGTTAAGATAGTGGTGTTAGCAACCACAACAGGCACATCCTCGCAAATGCCGATAGGGAAAGCAGTTGATTTGTCGGCCATTTGTAGAGAAATTTCAGTGGGTGTCAACTTATCCAATTCAATTCTACGATAAAGAGAGAGCGGCATAACACTAACACCGGCTCCAAGGTCACGTAAGGCAGTTCTTACGTAGTTTCCTTTAATAGAGCAAGGTATAGTGGGCACTCCGGGATCACCAAGTTTCTTAGGAGTCCCACCTTTGAAAGTGTAATTGGCTAGCATGGTGGAGATCTCAAGATCCGATATCTTCCGTTTATTAGTCACAATATCTTTCATGTTTGGCATACAGAGACATTTTGAGCATATCAGTTAACCGCATCTGCAGAAAGATGGGTCTTATCATCTCAACGAAGCGCTCAAAATCCTCATCATCCTTTTTCTTGGATGGCTTAGGAGGAAAGGGCATAGATCTCTGAACCCATGGTTCCCTTTCTTTACCATGCTTCCTAGCAGTGAAGTCATTCTTATCGTATTTCTTAGGTTGTGGGTTATCAGTATTAACCAAAGGTTCAATCTCCACATCCTCATCATTGCTAGGTTGAGCATTATTATGAACATCACTGTCCATATTGTCACCAGGTTTATGTTCATCACCAGATTGTGTTTCTGCATCAGACGCAAAAATATCATTAGGTTCTTCAGGTGTGACAGTATTTGGTGAACTGGCGTGTAGGTTTCTATCATCCTTCTTCTTCTCCTTTGGATGACTGGGTGTATGAGCATTGATTCCTTGAGAATCTTGATCAATTCTCTTAGGATGACCTTCAGGATACAAAGGTTCCTGAGTCATTTTGCCTCCTCTAGTAATGACTCTGACAGAGTTGTCATTTAATTCATTGAGCAAGTCATTCCAAGCTTTAAGTACTTGTTCTACCTGAGTAGTAATCATAGAGGCATGTTTACTCAGAAGCTTCAGATCATTGACATTTCTGTCTACACAAGCACTTAGATGGCTAAGCATACGAGTACTTTGTTCCAAATGTCTACTAACATAATCATTGAAACTCTGTTGTTTGGCAACAAAGTTGTCAAATTCATCAAAGCATAGGCTAGCAGGTTTGTCAAAAGGAATATCACTCTCATCAAACCTACGGAGAGAATTCACTTCTACTACCTGTATCGGCTTATCGAGACCATGGATCTCTTCGATAGGTGGTAGATTTTTGACATCTTCAGATCTAATGCCTTTCTTTTGCATAGATTTCTTGGCTTCTTGCATATCTTCGGGTCAGAGGAATAGAATACCTCTTTTCTTAGGAGTTGGCTTAGGAGGTGCTTCGGGAATAGTCCAAGCATTATCGTTGATCAAGATGTTATTCAGTAGGGTCTCAGCTTGTTCTACAGTTCGTTCCCTAAAAACACAACACACACAAGTATCTAGGTGGTCTCTAGAGGCATCGGTAAGTCCGTTATAGAAGATATCAAGTATCTCGTTCTTCTTAAGAGGGTGATCAGGCAAAGCATTCTGTAGCTGGACGAGCCTCCCCCAAGCTTGTGGAAGACTCTCTTCTTGGAGTTGAGCAAAGTTGTATATTTCCTGCAAGGCAGCTTGCTTCTTATGGGCAGGGAAATATTTCTCATAGAAGTAATAGACCATATCCTGGGGACTACTCACACATCCAGGAGAAAGAGAGGTGAACCAGGCTTTAGTGTCATCCTTTAGAGAGAAAGGAAACAGCTTAAGGATATAGTAGTGGCGGATCTTCTCCTCATTAGTGAAAAGGGTGGCTATATCGTGTAGTTTGGCAAGATGGGCTACGACTGTCTCTGACTCATAACCGTAAAAAGGATCAGATTCGAGTAGAGAGATTATGTCAGGATCGACAGAGAATTCATAATCCTTATCGGTGATAAAGATTGGTGAAGTGGCAAACTTCGGGTCGTATTTCATCCTAGCTTTCAAAGATTGTTCCTTCCACTTGAGAAGTAATTTCTCAGTGTCATAGGCATCCTTACAAGCAAGAAAATCCTCAGCTATCTCTCCCTCCATAACATAACCCTCAGGTATATCAGGAAATTCATATCTAGGAGAGCTAGATCTAGCAGGAGCAAAAGCAGGTTCTATCTCAATAGTATCGGCAGTTTCAGAAGCATCACGAGCATTGGCAGTAACTCTAGCAATATGAGCATCAAGGAATACCCCTAGTGGAACATCAGGCAAAGTAGTATCTCTAGCAGAATCAGGCATAGTATCAAGCATAGCATCTCTAGCATCATCAGGCATAGCATCTAGCATAGCATCTCTAGCAGTAGCATCATAAGCATCATCAAGCACTGGCGACATATCAGGATTTCTAGCAGGAGGTGATGTCACAAACTTACTCATAACTGAAGGTGAATCAAGTGCAGAGCTAGATGGCAATTACTTACCTCCCCTCGTAGTTGAGGGCAAGACTTTGGTCTTCGGATCCTTCAAATTCTTCATAGTGATCAGCAGATATAAATCCCAAATGACTCTGAGAATATAGCAATACCTCCCCGACAACGGCGCCAGAAAAATGATGACTCCGTAACAGCAGACCTTCGCTTGCAACGGAACCAGAAGAATGCTGCTAGCACTCTCCGGCAATCGAAACTAGAAGAATGTTGTTGACGGACCACCAGCGCGTGGGATCGTAGCAGTTTTCGAGGGTAGAGTATTCGACCCAAATTTGTTGATCGCCAAACAGGAGGTGAGAGGATACTCTCAAGTATTCGCAGCTGAATATGTCAGATTCAACCACACCTGAAAGATTAGTATCTGCAAGCAAAGTAGTAACAACAAAGTAGTATGATAACAACAGTGTCACAAACGATCTGTTGACGGTAGACTATTCCTAACGATTGTATCAATGGCGCCAAGTTGCCTCGTTGACGGAAATTGTCAGTTCTCGTAAACGACCAGCGAACCAAAATTGTAGCAGGTAGCAGCAGTGTACCGAGTAATAGGAGCGGCAAGGAACAGCTGTAGTGACAGCAGTAGCAAGTAGCAACATTAGCAAGCGATAGTAGTAGCAACAGTCGCAGTAGAGCAAGACAAGTAACAACAACAGAGCAAGACAAGTAACAACAGCAGTAGGACAAACTCATAGGCAATGGGTCGGTGATTTGTTTGGATGATATTCATCATGCAACAGTTATAACACAGAGAGATATGTGGCTAGCTCTCGTTCGTCAATGTGATGTAGGCATGTATAACGTGTGTCGTCGTACGTGCTTAGGGAAAAGAACTTTGCTACTGCAACAAAAGACCTTCCAACGGCGCCAGAAACACGTGTTGACGGGAGATTGTTCTTGTCTTGATTCTCCTCAGCAACGGCACCAGGAATCCTTATGCTACGGCTACGCCTTTAGGGACTTCCTAGGCAAATATGCAAAGGATTTCCCCGTGGCCTTGGAGCCTTGCGTTGGTGTTCCCTCGAAGCGGAAAGGGTGATGTAGCGCAGCGGTGGTAAGTATTTCCCTCAGTTTTGAGAACCAAGGTATCGATCCAGTGAAGGAGTATCACAAGTGCATGCACAAACACAAAGAACCTACTCCCAACGCTATGAAGGGGTTGTCAATCCCTTATAGATTGTTCGCAAAGTGAGAACTGAAAGCAACAAAGTAACAAAGCAAAGTAAAAGTGGAGCTGTAAACAATAGATGTGAATAGACCCGGGGGCCGTAGTGTTTACTAGTTGCTTCGCTCATGAAAGCAAGTAGACGGTGGGTGAACAAATTACTGTCGAGCAATTGATAGAACTGTGCAAAGTCGTGACGTCATCTATGGAAATGATTATATCTATAGGCATCACGTCCAAAACAAGTAGACCGATACTTTCTGCATCTACTACTATTACTCCACACGTCGACCGCTATCCAGCATGCATCTAGTGTATTAAATCCAAAAGACCAGAGTAACGCCTTAAGCAAGATGACGTGATGTAGGTGGACAATCTCATATCAACGACAGATCCCACCTTGTTACCCTTGATGGCAACTACTCAATGTGTGCCTTGCTGCCCCTACAGTCACTAGGAAAGGTCACCACATGGTAAGAACCCAAAACCAAGCACTTCTCCCATTGCAAGAATCATAGATCTAGTTGGCCAAACAAAACCCAAGACTCGGAGAGACTTACAAGGATATCAAATCATGCATAAAAGAAATCAGCAAAGACTCAAATATATATCATAGATAATCTGATCACAAATCCACAATTCATCGGATCTCGACAAACACACCGCCAAAGAAGATTACATCGGATAGATCTCCATGAAGATCATGGAGAACTTTGTATTGAAGATCCAAGAGAGAGAAGAAGCCATCTAGCTACTAACTATGAACCCGTAGGTCTGAAGTGAACTACTCACGAGTCATTGGAGGGGCGATGATGATGATGAAGAAGCCCTCCAACTCCAAAGTCTCCTCTGGCAGGGCACCGGGAAGGGTCTCCAGATGAGATCTCGCGGAAACGGAAGCTTGCGGCGGCGGAAAAGTATTTTCGTGGCTCCCTTATTTTTTCCTGATTTTTAGGAAATATATAGGCGCAAGATCTAGGTCAGGGGGGCGCCAGGGAAGCCACAAGCCTGCCCACCGCCGCCTCCCCCTGGTGGCGGAGTGGGGGCTTGTGGGCTCCCTGTAGCCCTCCTGGCTTGGCCCACAGCCCCCCTGATCTTCTTCTGTTCGGGAAAAAAATCATTTCGGGGATTTTATTCCACTTGGACTCCGTTCCAAAATCAGATCTGAAAAGAGCCAAAAACACAGAAAAAACAGGAACTGGCACTTGGCACTGAATTAATAAGTTAGTCCCAAAAAAGATATAAAAGGTACATAAAACATCCAAAGATGACAAGATAACAGCATGAAACCATCAAAAATTATAGATACGTTTGAGACGTATCAAGCAACCCCAAGCTTAACTCCTGCTCGTCCTCGAGTAGGGAAGTGATAAAGAATGAACTTTTGATGCTTTCATGCTACCTAGCATAGATGTCCTTTGTAACTCCTCTTATGTGACGTGAATGTTCAGATCCATTAGATTCAAAACAATAGTTTGCTATTGACGTGGAAACAATAATAAGTCAAGCAAACTAGCAAGGTAATCATGAACTTTCAAAATAACAAGGCCAAAAGAAAGTTATCCCTACAAAAGCATATAGTCTCGCTATGCTCTATCATCATTGCACAACAAATTTAAATCATGCGCAACCCCGGTAGGCCAAATAATTGTTTCACACCTTTACTTTCTCAAACCTTTTCAACTATCACGCAATACATGAGCGTGAGCCATGGTTATAGCACTATAGATGGTGTGGAGTGTGGTGGAGGTTGCAAGACAAAAAGGAGAAGATAGTCACATTAACTAGGCATATCAATGAGCTGTGGATATGCTCATCAATAGATATCAATGTGAATGAGTAGGGATTGCCATACAAATGATGCACTAGAGCTAAGAGTAAGTGAAAGCTCTTAAAGAAAACTAGTGGGTGTGCATCCAACTTGCTTGCTCACGAAGACCTAAGGCAATTTTGAGGAAGCCTATCATTGGAATATACAAGCCAAGTTATGTAATGAAAATTTCCCACTATCTATATGGTGGTGACAAAACGAGAGACTCTCAATCATGAAGATCATGGTGCTTAATATGCACAAGTGTGGAAAAGTGGTAACATTGTCCCTTCTCTCTTTTTCTCTCTTTTTTTGGTGGGCTCTTTGGCCTCTTTTTTTTTTTATTTTTTTTTTTGGTGGGCTTCTTTGGCCTCTTTTATTTCCTCACATGGGACAATGCTCCATTAATGATGATCATCACACTTTGAACTCAAAACTTAGAGCAACGATGACTCTATAAGGAATGCATTCGGTAGTGTACCGTGACAATGATCTAGCATGGCATAGACATTAATGGAAACATCATGCTAGCTATCTTACGATCATGCAATGGCAATGTAGACGTGACGGCATGTAACGACCAAGATGCGGTTCTTTCCGATCTAGGGATCGAGGCCCCGAATTGGAAAGAAGCGCATCTAAGCGTCTCGCAAACATGTAACACAACACATACATAATAATAAAGATAGACAATCAGGGATTCAATTGACTTCTCATAAGTATCTCAGAGTACATCACACATACAAGAAATGTAGTTCCGCTACGGACTACAAAACATAGAAAAGGCTATGCTACCATGTCTGCAGGCCCACGATCACGACCACGCCTCAATCTTATGGATAGTTCACGTAAAGGCGGTCTGTCTCCTCATCATACTGTCACGCCAGCTGCGTGCCGTCGGGATCATCTGTCTCTGGGGTACCTGAACCTGTTGGGATTTTGGAGGAATCCGTGAGCCACGGGGACTCCGCAATCTAAGACCTTGGTGCCAGAACTAGTCAAATTATTAGGTACGATAAGGTGAAGTGTTTAAGGTTGCAGCATCCTAAGCTTGATTTAGTGGCTAACTTACGTAGAACATTTATGGAGGTGGTCTATACTAGCGGTCGTGAATACTTGATCACTAAGTGATCCTGAACACCTACCTACGTCATTCATAACCCCACCGTGTTCCCAATCGAAGAGAGATCTTCGAGAGGACAGTCACGGTTACGCACACAGTTGGCAATTTTATTAGCTTTTGTTTAAGTTATCTAATATCGGATGTTAACAAAATATTCCAAGTTGCCACATAACCGCGGGCACGGCTTTCCGAAAGATTAAACCCTGCAAGGGTGCTCCAACTAGTCCATCACAAACGTACACGGGCCGCAAAGTCATCCTCTATCACGAATCTCGTGATCTCGTGAGATTCCTTAGAGGAAAACCTCAACTCTGGGGGAAACCAAAGCTTCACTGGGATTCCTATACGCAAGATATATCGCTAGGTAAGACAAGACTAGCAGGACCTCCCGACGTGTCGACGACCCCGATAAGAGTCGCGTATCTCAGTCTAAGGACACGTCGGATGGAACTAGCTACAGGTACCAAACCTCAAGTTTCCTTGTGGTGGCCCCGCAGGCACACCAGTTTGGACCAACACTCATGAGGAGCACTGGCCCGGGTTATTGATTAAAGATCCTCGGGGTAATCATTCCCTATGCAGATTATTATTAAGTGATTAGAAAATTAACAACGATGTTGGGTCCTGCCGGACAAGCCTTAACACTACGCGATTTATCGAGGGGGTCCCCATAACAACCCCGAACGTGTTAGGAGCGATCAATATGGAATCAAACACCGGTAGCCGGTAACTAAGGCGGCAATAACGGAACAAAGCACCCGACAAAAGGCTAGGCCTTCCGTCATTTACCAAGTATATAGGTGCATTAATTAAATAACAACATTTAATATAATGATATCAAGCTCATGTTATCACATGAGACAAAGCACCTGCATCTAGCAACGCTAACATTAGTAGCTGAGCAAAGCCTACTTAGCCATTCAAGTTTGCTAGGAAGGGATCAGTGTTTGGGTTCATGGCATATCAAGAGGCAAATATTTCAGTGGTAGGCAGCGAGCAATATGACATGGAAACGCAAACTAGCATAACAAGTCTAGAGATGGGATCAAGGTCATATCATCTTGCCTATGATACCCTCAGCTTGGAATGGTTCTTGTTCGTCCTGCACGTACTCTCCCGAATCCACGTACTCGTTCTCCTATCCCGGTGCTACCCAACATAAGAATAACATCCAATGAACAACAACACCTCAAGATGCAACAAGCACATGATGCATGAGATGAATATGAGCATGCATCACTAATTTCTATCACTAGCTCAAGCAAAAGAAGCTAATACAAGTTTCTGGACAAAACTGTACCCTAAGCTATTTTGACATGCATGAGAATGACAATGTCAGATGAATCTCCTGAAACGATGCAAAACCATATAAAAACATTACAATCGGAGCTACGGATCAACGGGAATCAACGAAACAAGATATGAAGCCCTACATGTCAAAATCAACACCACACACTCAAATGGCACAAATCTGGTATTCCCAGGTTTCCAAGACATATAACAACCTAACATGAATGGATTGGAGCAAGGAAAAACACCACATCACCAACTAAGCACCCACAATCATCAAAATGACAAAACTACACAATCTGCCATAATCTGCATCTTAGCACTTTGTGTTCTACATGCAACATAGCTACAGCCCTCCAAATATGACAAATGATATATGTGGCTGTAGCCAACCAAGAATACTACAAGCACAAGCAAGAATCACACCAAAAGGAATTAAGCACAGGAAGTTACAAGGCTGCAAACTTTCCCAAAACCATCAGATCTCAGGAACTTAGTGAAAATTCCTGCATCTGACTTTCTGTCTTTGTTCTGAAGCTTTTTGACAGCAGCCAAAACATAACCTACAGGACTCCAAATGGGATGAAATTTGACAGGGAGCTTCACAAACATATAAGGTCCAAATTCCTAGCACTAAACTAAGGCTAGATCACAACACAATGACCAACACAACCTCATCTACAGGAGAAGAAAATATATCCAGATTCTCAGACTTTGTGAAAATTCCAGATTTTCACTAAGCTGGAATTTCAGCCTCATGCCCACTTTGTCTAGGCATAACTTGCACACAAGTAACACCAAGAGATAAATGAGACCACTATGGTTTAGATCAAAACCCCTACTACTACCACACAAAAGCTCATGCCCTTGGGCTCAACCTATTCCATGGAAACAAAGAGCAAACTTGCAACATATCTGATTATGTCAACTCCAGAAAGTATCCTAACGGCAAAACTAACTTCACCACTGGATTCCTTGGGAGATTCTACCCCAAAATCATATATAATATGTGGGCACTTACTTGGAACAAGTGAACACAAATTAAGGAAGATGAAACTACTTCAAACCATGCCTAGTGAATAGTGCATCATCTCATGTAGTTTCACTATATCAACTACTACATGGTTGAGCTCATGTGCACAATGACAAAGTGACATGGGGGTTTGAACCCCATGTTTGTGTCATGCACATCAACTCACTACCACTTCTCTCACTAGATCACCCACACACACCATCATCATGCCCTCTCTCATATTAACATGAGGAGGTGCACAACTTGCACATGGGGCTGTTTACCCCCTACACATAACACCACACTCTCAACATAAGCTCTAAGACTCCAAGAACAACATAAGGGACACTATCAAGCAAATGATGGTAAGGCTACACTCACTTGCACACCTACACTAGCAACACCTCATGTGTGTGCAACACACACACACACATGCACATCATCTACTGCCATCTAACTACCCACACAAGAAAATATCACAAGCCACCTACATATCATCATATGCTAGGGTAGCATCACCACACACACTCACACATATGTGGTTAACATCATGTGTATGCACACACACACACACACACACAAGTAAGTCCCTCTCACAAGAACACACACATGCATCACTTCATTATGCTAGCAAGCACAAGATTATACCAACACACACACATGTGAGCTTGCTCACACATACACCCAAAAATCACATCTCCTACTACATGCACATAACTAGAACAAGGTGTAAAACCTACTGGTGTTCATATTTTTGGCAACACAACATTGCTGCCCAAGCATCACAATTAACTAGCAAGGCAAAACAGCAAAAGACAAAAAAAAATAGCAAGAAAATAAAAAGAGGATGCCCTGGGAATCGAATCCAGGACCTACTGGTCTACCACACCACCACACAACCACTGGGCTAACACCTACTTCTCGATAGAACAGAGGGCTTATACAGGATAAGCCATCCCCTGCTGCTACTGCTGCACGAAATTAGACAGAAAAACAAAAGGGTTGAGGGGGAACTCGAACCCGCAACCTCACGAGAACAATCACGAGACTCCAACCACTGCGCTACGAATCGAAGTC
Source organism: Hordeum vulgare subsp. vulgare (assembly GCF_904849725.1). Taxonomy (NCBI): domain Eukaryota; kingdom Viridiplantae; phylum Streptophyta; class Magnoliopsida; order Poales; family Poaceae; genus Hordeum; species Hordeum vulgare. Next base: position 498,496,080 of record NC_058524.1, on the reverse strand, counting down.
TGCTAGCTAGGGGAACTGTAGCAAGAAAAACCCGTGCCTTCAGACTACTCTGCACACACACGCACGCTGGCGACAGGGAGGCGACGGTGCACTTCTCTGTTGCTGCTGCTGTGCGACAGGGAGGCCGGCGCCTGTTGCTGCTGCACGCCTGCTACCCACATACCGCGGCACACACCAACTACTGCATCAAACAAGAACTGCGCTACTATCTGATGCACCACGATCATCTACCTGCTGCTACCCTGCTACTTCAGAGAAGCACGCGAGCACCTCGCCGGATCCAGGGCGATCTAAGGGGGAAGAAGGTAGGGGGAGGTGCACCTCACCTTGGGAAGGAAGGGGGAAGCCGATCGGAGAAGGAAGAAGCGCCGAATGATGAAGAAGATGCTGGAGGAGTCCCTGCCCTGTCGAACCGAAGAAGAGGACGGAGAGACCACCAGGTTCGCGGTGAAGACGAGCACGTGCTCGTCGGTGAGGACGCTCTCCGGGGCTCCTAGCACCGGGAATGGGCCACGGGACGCACCACCGAGCTTCTGGACATGGCCACCATCGCCGGAGACGACGGGAGGCAGGGGATCGACGACGGGCTTCTTCTCTGCTTCTCCTTGCTAGCCCTACAACAGACTTACCTTGGGGAGGAAGGGAGAGATGGAGCGGAAGAAGAGAGGTGGCGGTGGCATGAGAGGGAGAGAGGGAACCCTAGTGAAAGGAGGCACGCACGCCAATGCTTTAAGGGGGTGGTCCTAGACGTTTGCAACAGCGGCATCTCTGTCTCTCTCTCTCGCCACTGACGGAAAGAAGCAGAGGGGGGTGGACAACGTTAGAAGAAAGAAGGAGTCGCGCGCCTGGGCTCCCGCTGGAACACAGAGGAACATGGGCCACACCGAAGGGGGAAGGCCCATGCTACGCCACGAGGAGAGAAATAATTCCCTCGGGGGGAGTCTATTTAGAAAACAACATAGAAAGGGAAAAAAAATAAACCCTACGCAATCTGATCAAGCTAAAAAAAATATACCAAACACACCCCTGGTCATAAGGAATTATGACCTAATAGAATAAAATGAAAAAGGGAATTTTGGAGCAACTAAATATTTGCAAAACAGCATTTGATCCTCTGTTTTTGTGGATATTGCACCTCACTACAAGTTTCAAATTAGCAAAAACACATCTTGACATCCACCACAAAATATACTAAGTCATGGGCATTTTTGAATCAAGGTTGGGACAAGTAAATATTGCGTGAGAAATAAAAGAGAGAGGGAGGTTTGCAAACATGACAAGGCCACTACATTTAGAACTAGCATCACATGAAATCATAGAGCACCCCAACACCTACACAACATCACAAAGCAACTAACCACCAGATCACCAGACCGCATGCACATGAGATGCTAAGATCATATAATCACAACATAAGACAAGGGCATGCAATGATATGCTATCCATGCATGCATGGGAAGGTAGTAGTAGGGAACACACATGAAATCATGGTACCAAATATAACATCATAATCATGACAAGGTGGACCCACATGCAATAGGTTCCAAATAGGGAAGGTTTACATCTGGGGCACTACATGGCACATGTCATGGTGGTAGTTGCATGGCAATATATCTCGGAGTGACTTTGAAAAAGCCATAGTAGGTAGGTATGGTGGCTGTTTTGAGGGAGGCTAATGGTGGGTTTTGTGCACCGGCGAAAGTTGCACGGCACTAAGAAGACAGTGATGGTGGAAGGTGAAAGTGCATCTAAACCATGGACTCAACATTAGTCACGAAAAAACTCATATACTTGTTGCAAAAGTTTTATTAGTAATCGAAACAAAGCATTCAACGCATACTCCTAGGGGAAGGGTTGGTAGGTATAAACCATCGCGCGACCCCGACTGCCACGCAAAGGATGACAATCAATAGACTAATCATGCTCAGATTTCATCACATAGCGGTTCACCATACGTGCATCCTACGGGAATCACTAACTTCAACACAAGTATTTCTAGATCCATGACACCTTACTAGCATAACTTCAATATTACCAAAACCACAACTCAAAACTAATTGAGATGAATCAAACTTCTCTAACTATTCAATGCACATGAAGGTGGAAGTTTTCGTATCCCTTTGGATAACTACCCCTTTTGAGACTACTTTCAAAGCATAGATCAACTACCAAGCCATGCACCGTAGTGCTCTAAAAGATATAAGTGAAGCACATAGAGCAAAAGTATCTAGCTCAAAAGATATAAGTGAAGCACATGTGAGCTGAATTGTCTACCAAAAGATATAAGTGAAGCTCGACAAAATCACGGTGAGTGCATGTATCTCTCTCTAGGTGTGCAGCAAGGATGATTGTGACACAACAAAAATAAAAGACTCCTACGATACAAGACGCTCCAAGCAAAAACACATAACATGTGGTGAATAAAAATATAGCCTCAAGTAACGTTACCGATGGATTGAAGACGAGAGAGGGGATGCCTTCCCGGGGCATCCCCAAGCTTAGGATTTTACAGCATCCTTGAATATCTTGGGGTTCCTTGGGCATCCCCAAGCTTGAGCTCTTGCCACTCTTTATCTCTTTGTCCATAAGAACTTCACCCAAAACTTGAAAACTTCACAACAAGAAACTTAAACAGAAACTCGTGATAACATTAGTATGAGAAAGCAAACCACCACTTCCTTAGGTACTGTAGCAAACTTAAATTCTACTTGTGCTGATGTTGGGTTACTGTATTTTAAATCTTCCATGGCTAATACCCCCGATACTATCCATAGTTTCATCAAAATAAGCAACCAACACAACAAAAACAGAATTTGTTAACAGCAGACCAGTCTGTAGCAATCTGTATACTTCGTATACTTCTGGTACTCCAAAAATTCTAAAAAATTACGAAAGTCTGAAGAATTTGCGTAGCAATCAGCAGCAAAAAGAATCAACTCAAAATCTCTTACAGAAAAAAACTGAAAATTCTTTTTGTGAGCAGAAAGTTTCTGTCTTTTCCAGCATGACCAAACGATCATCCCCAAGACTAATCATAATGGTTTTGCTTGGCACAAACGCAAAAAAAACACAAAAACACAATAATAACAGAATTATGAAGGTGTGGAAAACACAAAACATAAAGAAAAAGGATAGATTCGTTGGGTTGCCTCTCAACAAGCGCTTTCGTTTAACGACCTTAGCTAGGCATTCAATGATGCTCTCACAAAAGACAAGAATTGAAGCACAACGAGAGCATCCTAAAGCATGTGAAAATCACATCTAAGTCTAACATACTTCCTATGCATAGGCATTTTAAAGAGAAACAAATTGGCAAGACAACCAATAGTTACCAAATGCAAGGAAGAAGAAAGAGACAATACCAATCTCAACATAACGAGAGGTAATTTGGTAACATGAAAGTTTCTACCAAAATATTTTCCTCTCTCATAGCAATTACATGTGGGATCATATTCAAATTCAACAATACAGCTATCCCATAGGATATTCTTTTCATGACCCACATGCATGCAAAGTTGACGCTCTTCAAAAATAGTGGGATTATCATCAACTAAAGTCATGACTTATCCAATCCCACTTTCAATATTGTTACAAATATAATATTCATCATGAGGTTTGAACAAATTTTCAAGATCATAAGAAAGATCATCACCCCAATCATGATTATTGCAACAAGTAGTGGAATAGCAAAACTAGCATCCCCAAGCTTAGGGTTTTGCATGTTTTTAGCATGATTGTCACTAATAGAATTTATAGTGAAACCATTGCGATCATACTTTTCATCCAAGGAGACCTCGTGAATCACTTCATAAGTTTCTTCATCACGATTTTCAGATTCGCGCAACTCAATCAAAACTCCATAAAGATAGTCAAGCGCACTCAACTCACTAGCAACTCGTTCCACATAAGTGGGTCTCTTAAAGATATTAGCTAGTGGATGAGGATCCATATCAATAGATTTTCAGCAAGCGAAGATGAAAGCATAATGAAGGCACATGGCACACAAGCGAACAGAAAGCAAGCGAGAGAAAAGGGCGAACGAAAAGGCAAACAAAAAAAGCAAAAAAAAGGCAAAGGAGAAAGGCAAATGAAAACGGCAAATGTGAAGTGGGGGAGAGGAAAACGAGAGGCAACTGGCAAAAAAGTAAATGCAGGAGATGAGTTTGTGAGACCTACTTGGATAGATCTCTCCTCCCCGGCAACGGCGCCAGAAATACTTCTGCTACTCCAACAAAAGACCTTCCAACGGCGCCATAAACACGTGTTGACGGGAGACTGTTCTTGTCTTGATTCTCCTCAGCAACGGCACCAGGAATCCTTCTGCTACGGCTACGCCTTTAGGGACTTCCTAGGCAAATATGCAAAGGATTTCCCTGTGGCCTTGGAGCCTTGCGTTGGTGTTCCATCAAAGCGGAAAGGGTGATGTAGCGCAACGGTGGTAAGTATTTCCCTCAGTTTTGAGAACCAAGGTATCGATCCAGTGAAGGAGTATCACAAGTGCCTGCACAAACACAAAGAACCTGCTCCCAACGCTATGAAGGGGTTGTCAATCCCTTATAGATTGTTTGCAAAGTGAGAACTGAAAGCAACAAAGTGACAAAGCAAAGTAAAAGCGGAGGTGTAAACGATAGATGTGAATAGACCCGGGGGCCGTAGTGTTTACTAGTGGCTTCTCTCATGAAAGCAAGTAGACGGTGGGTGAACAAATTATTGTCGAGCAATTGATAGAACCGCGCAAAGTCGTGATGTCATCTATGGCAATGATTATATCTATAGGCATCACATCCAAAACAAGTAGACCGATACTTTCTGCATCTACTACTATTTCTCCACACGTCGACCGCTATCCAGCATGCATCTAGTATATTAAGTCCAAAACAACAGAGTAACGCCTTAAGCAAGATGACATGATGTAGATGGACAATCTCATATCGACAACAGAGCCCACCTTGTTACCCTTGATGGCAACCACTCAATGTGTGCCTTGCTGCCCCTACTGTCACTGGGAAAGGTCACCACATGGTAAGAACCCAAAACCAAGCACTTCTCCCATCGCAAGAATCATAGATCTAGTTGGCCAAACAAAACCCAAGACTCGGAGAGACTTACAAGGATATCAAATCATGCATATAAGAAATCAGCAAAGACTCAAATATATATCATAGATAATCTGATCACAAATCCACAATTCATCGGATCTCAACAAACACACCGCCAAAGAAGATTACATCGGATAGATCTCCATGAAGATCATGGAGAACTTTGTATTGAAGATCCAGGAGAGAGAAGAAGCCATCTAGCTACTAACTACGGACCCGTAGGTCTGAAGTGAACTACTCACGAGTCATTGGAGGGGCGATGATGATGATGATGAAGCCCTCCAACTCCAAAGTCCCCTCCGGCACGGCGCTGGGAAGGGTCTCCAGATGAGATCTCGCGAAAACGGAAGCTTCCGGCGGTGGAAAAGAATTTTCGAGGCTCCTCTGATTTTTTTCTGATTTTTAGGGAATATATAGGCGCAAGATCTAGGTCAGGGGGTGCCAGGGAGGCCACAAGCCTGCCCACCGCCGCCTCCCCCCTTGGTGGCGGAGTGGGGGCTTGTGGGCTCCCTGCAGCCCTCCTAGCTTGGCCCACAGGCCCCCTGATCTTCTTCCGTTCGGGAAAAAATCATTTCGGGAATTTTATTCCATTTGAACTCCGTTCCAAAATCAGATCTGAAAAGAGTCAAAAACACAGAAAAAACAGGAACTCGCACTTGGTACTGAATTAATAAGTTAGTCCCAAAAAAGATATAAAAGGTACATAAAACATCCAAAGATGAGAAGATAACAGCATGAAACCATCAAAAATTATAGATATGTTTGAGACGTATCAATCTCTATAACAACAAGAATGATATTTGCATGAATCTTTAGTTAACATATGATATTCCCTTTGCTTCACGGTATGTCACAAACCTCGAGGTGAGATATATCAGTATCTTGTTGAGTAAATCTCATGCTCATTATACCGGTCTCCTTGGTATCGGTTTTGTTCTTCATTCTCGTTATCATGTTCTAGCATCCCTTTGATCTAGTCACTTGTGTCTGGCGAGAAAATGATGGATGTTGTTGCATTGAGAGGGCCATAAGAATATACTTCATCGACAAAGGAGCAAGTCCCACTCTTGGGCTATCTAGTTGCTTGCCACACTTTTTGATGAACCTGAAATTTTATGATCGCCGTGTTACGGATGACATTTGAGCAACCCCAAAGTTTATCGTCTGGTGTGAAATGACTACAAAACTCTCGTGGTCTAAGGAACTAAAGCATACATTTACTCTCATGTTATTACTCACAGACTTGCAATGATAACATGTCAAAATATAACAAATGAGTTGGGTCTATTTAATATGATCGTTCTGTGAACATCATACTCTCAAAGTTGTCACGCATCCTTGTTACATTTAATCAAGTGCCCATGATCATGAAAACATGATCATCACAAAGCACATGAGCTAGCCATATTGTGTAGACTAGGATCCAGGTTTTACCATTTATAACTCTACACGTGCTTATGTGTTTTCCTCTGAATCACACATTCAAGAACCATAGTAGTTATAGCATAGAGTATAAACATCTAATTATAAACAACAAAATAAATAATGCAATTATTATTACCTCTAGTATTCCAATAGTCATCTATAAAATTCCTAATAATTATATATGAATTATTCCATTCCATAGAAATATTATTTGATTTCTACATGCCACCTTTTTTTGCTTTATCACTCATGCCATGTCATCTCATGATTGTTTTAATTACATGGAATTATTGTCTATATTAAATAAATTAATTACCAAATGCTACTATATTCAATCCATGCTTCAGCTAGTTCATTCAAAAGTCCAAACTGATCTTGGAAGATGGGAAGTACATCCAAACCATGCCCCTCATGTTTAGACTTGTCTAGTTTTGGGACGTGGAGTTGATGTAGGTTGGTTTTTTAATTCTCCATTGACAATGTCTTCAACTCGATTCACTTGCATTTGAAACCATATTAAATTCATACTTCAGCCATTTCATCCAAAAGTGTGAACTGGTGGAAAGAGATGGACAAAATATTTCAACATATTGTTTGTTACCGTGCGGAAAGTCCAAGTATTGTTTGTTGGTACCCCTTTCTCTTTCCTCTCTCAACATCCTACACTCGCACCTATTGATATTTCATCCAACAGAAGAAATAAATAGCGAAACTGTTAGCCACATTTTCATGTTAAAGATTCAAACAATGCCCCCCCCCCTACATTTTTCGACGAAGGGAAGAAGTACAACTTACAAAACAAGGGCCATCAAGATAGCCTAAATACAATTTAGATAAGGAAGAAATATGTTGTAACAATATGTTCATCCATATTACATCGTTGCAACACAATAAATATATAAATCCCTTTGTCCAATACTATCAAACCCTACAATATTGAACCCATGTGTGTAGTAGCACACATAATATTTTGTATCTTGACACCAAGGTAACCCTACCAGAAGAAGCAATGCAAGAACTTGATGTGGTTTGAACCATCAAAGGTAGTTAGGAAAGGATCAACTATTTCCATTTTATGCATGTTATGAAACATATCAATGATAAAACAAGCAAAAAACTAGTACTCCATGCTCATGGTTGCATAAAATGTGTGCTAGTTTCTAGGTTGTCCGTTTGACAAACAAAGGACATGTTATATGCCACCAAATCTATACATTTTGAAACTTAATTGAATACAAATTCAATAATATGCTTTTGATGGTATATACTTGCATGTTTTATTAGGCAAATTGAAGACCTAAAAGCCCGCCCGACGCTGTAAAGCCGGACGGAGGGAGTACAAAGTTCAACAAACTAGAATCGCAAAGCTATGCCGACCACACTACCTTCAACAACTCGTGTTGAATTAAATAATGATATCCAATGTTTTCTTGATCATAAAAATAATGTAAAATGCAATGAACTATAAAATCTTAAAATGGACACATGAAGATGAAGGTCCATCTTAAAGGCCAAAATTGAGAAAACTATATTAATTATGAAGATTTTGAGGAGCCACGAACTCCTGACGTTTCGTTGTTCGACCACGATAAAAGCAAAAGAAATTTGTATGGCCCTGCTCATCGAGTTGTCTCTTGAGTTCCTTCAAATCCTCTGGACCCAGCTTGTATGGCCGCTTGCACACTGGCTCTGTGCCTGGCTCAAGCTCAATGACGAACTCCACTTCACGGTGCGGAGGCATCCCTGGCAGCTCTTCAGGAAACACGTCCTGATATTCGCAGACTACTGGAACTTGCTCAATGGGATTGATCTCACCCTTTTCATTCAAGGAGAACAAGCGGACTGTGTCATCGCGCGCCGCGAATATAATCACATCCTCCGAAGAGTGGGTCAGCTTCACTTCTTTAGCTTCACAATCAATTGATGCTTTGTTCATGGCCAACCAGTCCATACCAAGGATCAAATCAATGTCGGACTTTCCCAAGACATACGGAGAGGCCAGAAAAGCATAATTGTCCATCTTGATAGAAACATCCGGAGCAAACCAACGAGAACTCATAAGCATGCCCGGAGAAACAATATCGAAAGACCTGGCCAACTCTTGAAGATGGATATCGTGCTTTGCCGCAAACGGATAAGACAAGAAAGAATGCGATGCACCAGAATCAAACAAGACTTTAGCAGGAAAATCATTGACTAAGAGATTACCCATGATCACATCCGAAGAATTCTCTGCCTCGGCTGCATTCACCATGTTGACTCGAGCTGATCTGGGGTTGAACTTCACAAGAGCGTTGCTAGGAGGTTTGCCTGGAGGAGGAGGCGGCAGACGGAGCTGAGAAGTGCATTTGTTGGCATAGTGACCCTTCTTCCCACATTTGTGACAAGTGACATATGCTGGCTGCCGGAACTGAATCTGAGGAGGCCCTTGCTTCTGATGCTGATATCTCTGCTGGAATCCAGGGTTGGGTGGGCGGGAAGAACCACGTCCACCTGAGTGCTTCGGCTGCTGAGAGTGCCGAGGCGGAGGAGGAGGAGAAACCCAAAACCTCTGTTGCTTCTGAACCACCTGAGTCGAGGAAGAGCTGGAATCTCTGAAACGTTTCTTGGAGTTCTCCACCCTGAGCAAGGCTGCCTCTGCTCTGAGAGCTAAGTTATAGAATTTGTCAAACTCCTCCGGATCGTGCAAAGCGAGTGCTAACTGCAAATCCTCCTTCAAGCCACCCCTGAACTGGTATATCTTACTCTTCTGATCCGGAACATCCTGCAACGCGTAACGGGCCAGCTCGTGAAACTCAACATTGTACTTGTACACAGAATTGCTGCCCTGCTTCAAGCGCCTAAACTTCTCACGCATCTCCTCAACAAAACTGGAAGGAATGTAGTGGGATCTGAAGTCACGACAAAACTCGTCCCAAGACATCACCCTGCCACCTCTGGAATCCTTAAGCTGCTGCCACCAAATAGAAGCCTGCCCCTTCAGCTGGAATGTTGCAAACTTGACATAATCCTCTGGACGCACATTGCTACACTCGAAATGCTTGTTCATATCACGGATCCAATCTTCCGCGTCAAACGGCTGGTCGCAATAAGTGAACGTCCTAGGCTGGTTTGACAGGAACTGACTCAGACTGGCGAAGTGATTGCCACCCTGCTGGAAATTTCCTTGCTGATGATTGGCTCTCTCCTGGATCAACTGCAACAGCATCTGAGTATTTGCATTGGTAGCTGCCATCATCGCCTGCCAGGCCTCTGCAGGAGGAGGCGGCGGCGGTGGCGGAGGAGGAGGTGGAGGCGGCATATCCTCACGCGCTGGGGTCTGACGAGTTGGTGGAGCCATCCTGAAGATGGACAACAAATTAGTCCACAGAATATTTGAAGATAAGCTGAATCAACAGATAGAATATCTGAATAGAACTTAGCATTGCACTCGAACAACATAGCAAAAGTGCATTCTCAAAGTAACAGACGACAAAATTCCGATAAGGGGCCACAGCAAACAAGTGTGAGCTAGAACTGCTCGGAACAAACATATGATCGAGATTTCCCAAACCTCAATCAAGCGTCTGTAGGAAGATAGTCCTATAAGATACTACCAGATATCCCACCTATGAATTCCCGAAATAACTGGTCATGCAATCAGGCACCCGGATACAAGGAGTATTTCACGCAACTCTTAAGCTAAGCCGTCACCTGTATCACATCCTTCAACACACAACCAACATCTCGGACCTTTGACTACAACAGATCCTGGTGATCACCACGATACAAAGTGTGGTAGTACCCCCGAACAATCTACACCAGTACTCGGGACGTCGGGGTTATCTCACCACTACCCGTATTGAAGCAATAACGAACACCCTCCGTTCTTAGGTACTCAGAAATCTGAATGATGGCGATGTGCGCGATAATCCCTGGAGCTCAACTCCCCTGATACTTAGAGCAGATAGGAGGCATCAGGACATGATTCCGTCACATCGAAATCATATAGATTTCGCAAACACCCGCGTGATCCTAAAAAAAATTTTGAGCGGGAAAAGGAGTAGAGTTAAAGATTTCCTAAGACGGAAGCCTCACCAGAGCAAAGAAGAGGAGAAAAATGAAACCTACTCTCCGATATAACTAAGACCCAAAACATTACTAGACTCGACTCGGCCAAATACGATCACACAAAGGCTCCTATGGTCGTAAGGCTCTGATTACCAACTTGTAACGACCAAGATGCGGTCCTTTCCGATCCGGGGGTCGAGGCCCCGAATAGGAAAGAAGCGCATCTAAGTGTTTTGCAAGCAAGTAAACATAGCACATAATAAGAGATAAAGTAGACAATCTGGGATTCAACTGTCTTCTTATTAATAATACAGAGTACAACGCAGATACAATCAATGTAGTTCCGGTACGGACTACAAAACAAGGGAAATGCTATGCTACCCGCTGCAGGCCCACGATCACGACCACGGCTCAGTCCTCTGGATAGTTCACGTAAAGGCGATATGTCTCCTCGTCGTACTGCCACGCCAGCTGGGTGCCGTCGGGATCATCTGCCTCTGGGGTACCTGTACCTGCTGGGAGTTTCGGAGGAATCCGTGAGCCACGGGGACTCAGCAATCTAAGACCTTGGTGCCAGAACTAGTCATGTTATTGGGTAAGGAAGGGGTGAAGTGTTTCAGGCTGCTGCATCCTAAGGTTGAATAAGAGGCTAGCTTACGCAAAGGAGAAGTGACAGTGGCCTACGCTAACGATCGGGAATACTTGATCAGGAAGTGATCCTGAACACCTACCTACGGCAATCATAACCCCACCGTGTTCCCGGTCGAAGAGAGATCTTCGAAGGGACAGTCACGGTTACGCACACAGTTGGCATATTTTATTAGTTTATGTTTAAGTTTTCTAATACCGGATGTTAACAAAATATTCCAAGTTGCCACATAACCGCGGGCACGGCTTTCCGAAAGATTAAACCCTGCAGGGGTGCTCCAACTAGTCCATCACAAACGAACACAGGCCGCAAAGGCATCCTCTATCACGATTCTCGTGATCTCGTCGGATTCCTTAGAGAAAACCTCAACTCTGGGTGAAACCAAAGGTTCACCGGAATTCCTATACGCAAGATATACCGCTAAGGCAAAACAAGACTAGCAGGACCTCCCGACGTGTCGACGACCCTGATAAGAGCCGCGTATCTCAGTCTCAGGACACGCCGGATGAGTCACACTACAGGTATACCAAACCTCAGGTTGCCCTGTGGTGGCCCCATAGTCTGCCCAGTTTGGACCAACACTCATGAGGAGCACTAGCCCGGGTTGTTGATTAAGAAACCTCGGGGTAGCTATTCCCTATGCAGTTTATTATTAAGTGATTAGCAAATAGTACCAATGTTGGGTCCTGCCGGACAAGCCTTAACACTACGCGATTTATCAAGGGGGTCCCCATAACAACCCCGAACGTGTTAGGAGCGATCATTATGGAATCAAACACCGGTAACCGGTAACTAAGGCGGCAATAACGGAACAAGACACCCAGCAAAAGGCTAGGCCTCCCGTCATTTACCAAATATATAGATACATTAATTAAATAACAGAAATTAATATAATGATATCAAGCTCATGGCATCTCATGAGTTATAAACACCTGCAACTAACAATGCTAACATTAGTAGCTGAGCAAGCCTACCTAGCCATGCAAGTTTGCTAGGAAAGAGTAAGGTGTTTAGGCTCATGGCATATGAAGAGGCAATATATTTTCAGTGGTAGGCAGCGAGCAATATGACGTGGAATCGAAAACTACCATAACAAGTCTAGATATGGGATCAAGGTCATGTCATCTTGCCTGTGATATCCTCAGCTTGGAATGGTTCTGGATCGTCCTGCACGTACTCTCCTGACTCCACGTATTCGGTCTCCGCTCCCGGTGCTACCCAACACAAGAATAACAGCCAATGAACAGCAGCACCACAAAATGCAACAATCACATGATGCATGAGATGAAAGTTGAGCATGCACCACTATTTCTAACACTAGCACAAGCAAGATATACTACGACAAGTTCCTGGATAGAACTTTGCACTAAACTATTTGGATATGCATGGGAATGATATGAATAGATGCATCTCGTGAAAACGGTGCAAAACCATATAAGGAACTTTGCAAACGGAGCTACGGATCAACGGGAATCAACGAAACACGATATGAAGCCCTACGTGAAAGATTCATCACCACACACACAATTGGCACAAATCTGGTGTTCCCAGGTTGCCAAGACATATATTAACCCAACATGAATGAAATGGAGCAAGGTAGAACACCCCAACAACAATTGAACACAAACTTTGAACAAAAAGTCAAAACTACGCAATCGGCCAGTTTCTGCATCTTAGCTGTTTGTGAGCAACATGCAACATAGCTACAGGTCTTCAAACATGACAAATAATATATGTGGCTGTTTCTAACCAAGTACACTACCATCTCCAGCAAGAATCACAGCCAAAGGAATTAAACTCTAGAAGATACAAGGCCACAAACTTTCCCAAAACCATCAGTTCTCAGGGACTTAGTGAAAATTCCTGCACCTGAGTTTCTGTTTCTGTTCTGAAGCTTTTTGACAGCAATCAAAGCACAAGCTACTGGACTCCAAATGACTTGAAAATTGACAGGAAGCTTCAAAAACATACCAGGTTCAAAACACTAGCACTGAACTAAGTCCAGTTCTCAACATAATGACCCGAACAACCTTGTCTACAGGGGAAGAAAATGTTTTCAGCATCCCAGACTTAGTGAAATTTTCAGAGTTCAAAAATCTGGAATTTTCCAACCACATGCCCACTTTGTCTAGGCATAGTTTGCACACACAAGTTCCCAAGAGGTGTTTGACACCACTATGGTATTGAGCACAAACCCCTACAACTAACACACCAAGATCCATGTCTTTGGGCTCCATCTATATCATGGAAACAAAGCCCAAACTTTCAACAAGATGAAAATGCAATTCCACAAGGTATGCTTCTAAGATGACAAATACATAGGTGAATCTTATGTGCACAATGACAAAGTTACATGGGGGTTTGAACCCCATGTTTGTGTCATGCACATCAACAACACCAACATCCATATCACAATACTACTAGATTCAAGCACAACACAATGGGATTCTAAGCTAACAAGAGAGTATGCACACCTCCACATATGGGCATGTTATGGTGCACACTCTCACATATATTCCACTTCATTTACAACAACATCATGCCCTTAAACCTAAGGAAAACTAGAGGGGGTAAGAAACTAAGCAAGTAACTTGGTAGCATCATCTCTCAAACACTACACCCATATTTAACAAGGCATCTAGCATCATGCCCTAATCAAGGTTGGCTCCTCATCACCAAGGTACAACCACTATAAGCATCACCGGCTAGCAAAACTATTTATCACCCCTAGTATGTAAAACATACTCACAACTAAATCTTTACCACTATTCTAGCAGGAACAGGAGCAATCACCACTGCGTAGGAGTGTTTGCAATAAAACAACAGGGAACAAAACTGATAAGACACAAAAGTGTAGGAGCTAGGACACAGAAATTTTAAAAGACGGAAAAAGGAAAAAAAAACAGAAGCAGAAAAAAAAAGGTCAGGGGCTGCTGGGATTCGATCCCGTGCCCTGGTGTCCAGCAACACATGCTCACGCCACGGTGCTGCGGCACTACTGGTGACATGACAAAGGAGAGACACAGGGTAAGGTGACTGCAGCCCACTGATACAATTAAACCTACCAGTACCACAAAAGAAAGGCGCCGAGGGGGGGACTCGATCCCTAGACCTCTCAACAGGCGCATGCATGCGACCGAGAGACACTACCACCAGGCTACGAACCGGAGTCTGGCTAAGGCTAGAAGGTAAAACAGATATGCCCGCATCTCACGAGAAGCATCCCGCCGGCGGCCGGACCCGAGGACGCTGGCGGCGCCACTCCCGGCCACCACCGGCGGGGAAAACCAACGGCGGGGCCCGCGGGACTCTCGGGGGATCCATTTTCGCCCTGAGCGCGGGTAAAGGACTCCGCTTGGCTGCCGGAGCTGCAACTGCCGGAACCCTGCCCGCCTGGGAGCACGTGGCAGAGAACCTGACGGGCCTCCCTGCCGGCGCAGCCGAGCTGCGCTACCGACGACGAGAGGGTCCTCTGGGCACGGCGCTGCTGCCGAGAGGGGGGAGGAAGCCCTCCTCCTACTTCCGCTATGCTACTCGCGAGCTGAACTAACAGGAACCACTAGCGCTGCAGACCTGGGGTTCCAACGGGCAGAGGCCTCCGTCAGAGAAGGGGGCGCACGCCCTGCCGACGCGGCGGATCCTCGCGCTGGGAGGATGAGCTGCTGCTGCGACTGCTAACCCTAACATCCCGCAGCAAGGCGACACCATCTCACCTCATACCCTGCGCCCGCTATCTAGACGACCCACCGCAGCAGAGAAGGAACGAAGCTTCTACTGCAGAACATGACCGAACCGCGGAGGAGGAGGCAAGGGCGGAGAACCTCACCTTGGGGAGAAGAGGGGCGTCAAACGGGGAGGAGGAGCGCCGGAGAGGAAGAAGACGTGCCGACGAAGTCGTTCCGCCGAAGACCGAAGAAGAGGACGGACGCAGATCGCCCGGTTCGTCCCGTTTACGAGGACGAGCTCGACGGGGGGGCCGCTCCTCAGGGTCCTAGCGCCGGGAATGGGTCGCGGGGACTCACCCCGAGCCCCCGGACATGGCGCCCAGTGCCGGAGACGATGGATCGGCAGGTTGACGGAGGAGGCGCTGCACCCCCTCTCTCTCTGCTTCCTCTCAGAAACTTACCAGGGAAGAACGAGGGCAGGAGGGAAACTGGCGGCGCTGGGGGGGGGGACGGAGAGGGAACCCTAAGGCGGAGGAGGAGGCCTCGGGCTCCTTTTTAACGCCTCGGGAGGCGAGCTCGAGCCGCTGGATCAAAGAGAGAGTGATCGGGAGGTGGAGCGCGCGTCGTACAGCCGTGACGTCGGGAGGAAGGAGACGATCGCCTCCTGGGCTGCTTGCTGCGCGAAGGGGTATGGGCCTGGGAGGAGTTGCAGCGAGAGAAAGAGAGGAATGGGCCGCCAGGGGGAGAAAGCCCACCTTAGGCGCCACATAAGGCAGAAAAACATCCTAAGCTATTTCCTGCTCTCGGAAATAACAAAGAGAAAAAGAAAAGCCCAAGATAACCTACAAGTGCTAAAATAAAATTGACACTTGCATTGGACATGTAAAATCTAAACCCAATTAATAAAAATAGAAACAAGGGTTTAGGGGCACGTAAATATTTTACAAAACAGAATTTACTTGGTCTGTTTTGTAATTTTATGCCCCTCAAAACATGTTTTAAAAATAGCAAACACACCTCTCCATACCCCACACATAACCTGTTAAACCATGGGCATTTTTTTAAAAGAGGAAAAAGGAGAAGGGAATATTGACATAGGAGAATTAGAGAGGAGGGGTGGAGATGGTTTGAAACCTAAGACCTTACTATCACATGCACCACTCCACTCAAGCCACACAAGCATGAAATCACAAGACACATGACCACAAGATTAAAAGCACCACATGGAATCATATGACCACATGCACCAACACCTAACACATGAAATGATATGATATGCATGCAAACAAGGGAAGAAATAAAAGGACACATGAAATCATCCAAGCATAGGACACTCTCATATCAATGACAAGGTGGTCCCACATGAAGTAGGTCCAAAAAGGGGTAGGTTTTACACTTGGGGCATTACAAACTCTCCCACACTACAAAGAAGATCTCGCCCTCGAGATCTAGGACTGAAAGAAATCGGGAAATTCGGAACGGAGGTGATCCTCGCGTTCCCACGTAGCCTCTTTATCGGAATGGTGTGACCACTGCACTTTGAGAAACTTGACAGACTTGTTACGGGTCTTGTGCTCAGTTGCCTCGAGAACCGCAACCGGATGCTCGCGATAAGAGAGGTCAGGCTGGAGATCGATATCCTGAAGATGCACGGTGCGCTCGGGGTTCTTGAAACACCTCCGAAGCTGAGAAACATGGAACACATCATGGACATTTGCAAAGGTTGACGGAAGCTCGAGCTGGTACGCGAGGTCACCCCTCTTGCCAACCACTCTGAATGGACCAACGAAGCGAGGCGCAAGCTTGCCTTTGATGCCAAAACGCTGCATACCCTTCATAGGCGACACCTTGAGGTAGACAAAATCATCAAGCTCATACGACATGTCATGGTGCTTGCTATCGTAATAGCTCTTCTGACGGGACTGCGCTGCTCTGAGGTTGTCGCGAATGATCCGACACATCTCCTCAGCTTCTTCTATCATATCATTGCCAAGGATCTGACGCTCGCCTGTCTGGGACCAGTTGAGCGGAGTACGGCACTTCCTGCCATAGAGAATCTCGAACGGAGCCTTGCCGGAGCTAGCTTGATAACTGTTGTTATACGAGAACTCCGCGAAAGGCAGACAATCCTCCCACTTCATGCCAAACGAGATAACGCAGGCTCTCAGCATGTCCTCAAGAACTTGATTCACTCTCTCCACTTGACCACTAGTCTGAGGATGCAACGCTGTGCTGAAGCGGATCTTCGTGCCCATAGCAGACTGAAACGAGTCCCAGAACTTGGAAGTGAAGATACTCCCGTGATCTGATGAGATCAACATAGGTACACCGTGCAACGAGACAACCCTTGAGGTGTACAACTCTGCCAGCTGAGCTGCTGAAATGGACTCCTTGACTGGAAGGAAATGCGCCACTTTGCTCAATTTGTCGATGACGACGAAGATAGCGTCATTGCCCTTCTTGGACTTCGGAAACCCTGTGACGAAGTCCATCTCAATGTGATCGAACTTCCACTCGGGAATCGGTAAAGGCTGCAAGAGGCCCGCTGGTCTTTGATGTTCTGCTTTCACCCTTCGACAAACATCACACTCATTGACGAATTGTGCAATTTCACGCTTCATACGGGTCCACCAGAACGACTACTTCAAGTCATGGTACATCTTGGAACTTCCCGGATGAATAGAAAGCAGAGAATTGTGAGCTTCTTCCATGATCACCTTCCTGAGATCACCTTTCGGGACGACAAGGCGGTCCTCGAAAAACAACGTGTCTCTGGCATCCACAGTGAAACACTTATACTTGGGAAGGCTCTTTCCCACACCAATCTTGACCTTCTTCACCATAGTATCAAGTAGCTGAGCTTCTCTGACCTGATCTTCCAAGGTAGGAGAGATCTGAAGGTTCGCAAGAAAACCCTGAGGAACCAGCTGAAGATTGAGCTTCCTGAAAGACTCAGAAAGACCCGGCTGGAGAGGTTGCAGAATCAGACTGTTGCAATATGCTCTCCTGCTCAATGCATCTGCCACAACATTTGCCTTGCCTGGCGTGTACTCAACACTCGGATTAAAATCCTGGAGCATTTCCACCCAACGTGTTTGCCGAAGATTCAAGTTAGGCTGAGTGAAGATATACTTGAGGCTCTTGTGATCGGTGAAAACTTCAACCTTACGTTCCAACAAGAGATGTCTCCAAGTCATCAAGGCGTGCACCATAGCTGCTAGCTCGAGATCGTGCACAGGATAGTTCTTCTCCGCAGGCTTCAGCTGCCTGGAGGTATAAGCAACCACCTTCCTATCTTGCATCAAGACTGCACCAAAACCCTGAAGAGAAGCATCGCAAAAGACCTGGTACAGCTTGGAATCATCCGGAGGAGCCAATACCGGGGTGGAGGTAAGCTTCTCTTTGAGTGTATCAAAAGCCAGTTGACACTCTGGAGACCACACATACTTGACACCCTTCTGAAGAAGACTAGAGAGCGGCTTGGCGATTTTGGAGAAGTTCTCAACGAATCTTCTGCAATATCCGGCAAGACCGAGAAAGCTTCGAAGTTGCTTCACATTCTGCGGGGGTTCCCATTCAACAATGGCCTGAACCTTGGACGGATCAACCTTAATGCCCTCGGCAGAGATAATATGCCCAAGATACACCACTTCTTTCAGCCAGAACTCGCACTTGGAAAACTTGGCATACAGCTTGTATTCTCTCAGTTTATCAAGCACCAACCTGAGATGTTTCTCATGTTCTTCCTCATCCTCAGAAAAGACCAGAATGTCATCGAGATAGAGCAAGACAAACTCATTCTTGAATGGCGAGAAAATATAGTTCATCAATCGGCAAAAAGTCAGAGGAGCATTAGCCAGACCAAAAGACATGACCGTATACTCATATGAGCCAAAACTGGTCCTGAAAGCCGTCTTTGGAATGTCTTCCTCACGAATGCGAATCTGATGATAGCCCATTCTGAGGTCAAGCTTGGAGAATACTTTAGCACCTTTCAGCTGCTCGAACAACTCATTTATGTTCGGAAGCGGATATTTGTTCTTGATTGTCTTCTTATTCAATGGGCGGTAATCGACACACAGCCGTTCCGTGCCATCCTTCTTCTTGACAAATAGAACACCACATCCCCACGGAGACGAGCTTGGTCTGATCAAACCCAAACGCTCCTGCTCATCGAGTTGTCTCTTGAGTTCCTTCAACTCCTCTGGACCCAGCTTGTATGGCCGCTTGCACACTGGCTCTGTGCCTGGCTCAAGCTCAATGACGAACTCCACTTCACGGTGCGGAGGCATCCCTGGCAGCTCTTCAGGAAACACGTCCTGATATTCGCAGACTACTGGAACTTGCTCAATGGGATTGATCTCACCCTTTTCATTCAAGGAGAACAAGCGGACTGTGTCATCGCGCGCCGCGAATATAATCACATCCTCCGAAGAGTGGGTCAGCTTCACTTCTTTAGCTTCACAATCAATTGATGCTTTGTTCATGGCCAACCAGTCCATACCAAGGATCAAATCAATGTCGGACTTTCCCAAGACATACGGAGAGGCCAGAAAAGCATAATTGTCCATCTTGATAGAAACATCCGGAGCAAACCAACGAGAACTCATAAGCATGCCCGGAGAAACAATATCGAAAGACCTGGCCAACTCTTGAAGATGGATATCGTGCTTTGCTGCAAACGGATAAGACAAGAAAGAATGCGATGCACCAGAATCAAACAAGACTTTAGTAGGAAAATCATTGACTAAGAGATTACCCATGATCACATCCGAAGAATTCTCTGCCTCGGCTGCATTCACCATGTTGACTCGAGCTGATCTGGGGTTGAACTTCACAAGAGCGTTGCTAGGAGGTTTGCCTGGAGGAGGAGGCGGCAGACGGAGCTGAGAAGTGCATTTGTTGGCATAGTGACCCTTCTGCCCACATTTGTGACAAGTGACATCTGTTGGCTGCCGGAACTGAATCTGAGGAGGCCCTTGCTTCTGATGCTGATATCTCTGCTGGAATCCAGGGTTGGGTGGGCGGGAAGAACCACGTCCACCTGAGTGCTTCGGCTGCTGAGAGTGCCGAGGCGGAGGAGGAGGAGAAACCCAAAACCTCTGTTGCTTCTGAACCACCTGAGTCGAGGAAGAGCTGGAATCTCTGAAACGTTTCTTGGAGTTCTCCACCCTGAGCAAGGCTGCCTCTGCTCTGAGAGCTAAGTTATAGAATTTGTCAAACTCCTCCGGATCGTGCAAAGCGAGTGCTAACTGCAAATCCTCCTTCAAGCCACCCCTGAACTGGTATATCTTACTCTTCTGATCCGGAACATCCTGCAACGCGTAACTGGCCAGCTCGTGAAACTCAACATTGTACTTGTACACAGAATTGCTGCCCTGCTTCAAGCGCCTAAACTTCTCACGCATCTCCTCAACAAAACTGGAAGGAATGTAGTGGGATCTGAAGTCACGACAAAACTCGTCCCAAGACATCACCCTGCCACCTCTGGAATCCTTAAGCTGCTGCCACCAAATAGAAGCCTGCCCCTTCAGCTGGAATGTTGCAAACTTGACATAATCCTCTGGACGCACATTGCTGCACTCGAAATGCTTGTTCATATCACGGATCCAATCTTCCGCGTCAAACGGCTGGTCGCAATAAGTGAACGTCCTAGGCTGGTTTGACAGGAACTGACTCAGACTGGCGAAGTGATTGCCACCCTGCTGGAAATTGCCTTGCTGATGATTGGCTCTCTCCTGGATCAACTGCAACAGCATCTGAGTATTTGCATTGGTAGCTGCCATCATCGCCTGCCAGGCCTCTGCAGGAGGAGGCGGCGGCGGTGGCGGAGGAGGAGGTGGAGGCGGCATATCCTCACGCGCTGGGGTCTGACGAGTTGGTGGAGCCATCCTGAAGATGGACAGCAAATTAGTCCACAGAATATTTGAAGATAAGCTGAATCAACAGATAGAATATCTGAATAGAACTTAGCATTGCACTCGAACAACATAGCAAAAGTGCATTCTCAAAGTAACAGACGACAAAATTCCGATAAGGGGCCACAGCAAACAAGTGTGAGCTAGAACTGCTCGGAACAAACATATGATCGAGATTTCCCAAACCTCAATCAAGCGTCTGTAGGAAGATAGTCCTATAAGATACTACCAGATATCCCACCTATGAATTCCCGAAATAACTGGTCATGCAATCAGGCACCCGGATACAAGGAGTATTTCACGCAACTCTTAAGCTAAGCCGTCACCTGTATCACATCCTTCAACACACAACCAACATCTCGGACCTTTGACTACAACAGATCCTGGTGATCACCACGATACAAAGTGTGGTAGTACCCCCGAACAATCTACACCAGTACTCGGGACGTCGGGGTTATCTCACCACTACCC
The DNA here is from genome assembly GCF_904849725.1 of Hordeum vulgare subsp. vulgare. NCBI lineage: Eukaryota > Viridiplantae > Streptophyta > Magnoliopsida > Poales > Poaceae > Hordeum > Hordeum vulgare. The sequence continues at coordinate 498,474,803 of NC_058524.1, read as the reverse complement.
GTATTGAAGCAATAACGAACACCCTCCGTTCTTAGGTACTCAGAAATCTGAATGATGGCGATGTGCGCGATAATCCCTGGAGCTCAACTCCCCTGATACTTAGAGCAGATAGGAGGCATCAGGACATGATTCCGTCACATCGAAATCATATAGATTTCGCAAACACCCGCGTGATCCTAAAAAAAATTTTGAGCGGGAAAAGGAGTAGAGTTAAAGATTTCCTAAGACGGAAGCCTCACCAGAGCAAAGAAGAGGAGAAAAATGAAACCTACTCTCCGATATAACTAAGACCCAAAACATTACTAGACTCGACTCGGCCAAATACGATCACACAAAGGCTCCTATGGTCGTAAGGCTCTGATTACCAACTTGTAACGACCAAGATGCGGTCCTTTCCGATCCGGGGGTCGAGGCCCCGAATAGGAAAGAAGCGCATCTAAGTGTTTTGCAAGCAAGTAAACATAGCACATAATAAGAGATAAAGTAGACAATCTGGGATTCAACTGTCTTCTTATTAATAATACAGAGTACAACGCAGATACAATCAATGTAGTTCCGGTACGGACTACAAAACAAGGGAAATGCTATGCTACCCGCTGCAGGCCCACGATCACGACCACGGCTCAGTCCTCTGGATAGTTCACGTAAAGGCGATCTGTCTCCTCGTCGTACTACCACGCCAGCTGGGTGCCGTCGGGATCATCTGCCTCTGGGGTACCTGTACCTGCTGGGAGTTTCGGAGGAATCCGTGAGCCACGGGGACTCAGCAATCTAAGACCTTGGTGCCAGAACTAGTCATGTTATTGGGTAAGGAAGGGGTGAAGTGTTTCAGGCTGCTGCATCCTAAGGTTGAATAAGAGGCTAGCTTACGCAAAGGAGAAGTGACAGTGGCCTACGCTAACGATCGGGAATACTTGATCAGGAAGTGATCCTGAACACCTACCTACGGCAATCATAACCCCACCGTGTTCCCGGTCGAAGAGAGATCTTCGAAGGGACAGTCACGGTTACGCACACAGTTGGCATATTTTATTAGTTTATGTTTAAGTTTTCTAATACCGGATGTTAACAAAATATTCCAAGTTGCCACATAACCGCGGGCACGGCTTTCCGAAAGATTAAACCCTGCAGGGGTGCTCCAACTAGTCCATCACAAACGAACACAGGCCGCAAAGGCATCCTCTATCACGATTCTCGTGATCTCGTCGGATTCCTTAGAGAAAACCTCAACTCTGGGTGAAACCAAAGCTTCACCGGAATTCCTATACGCAAGATATACCGCTAAGGCAAAACAAGACTAGCAGGACCTCCCGACGTGTCGACGACCCTGATAAGAGCCGCGTATCTCAGTCTCAGGACACGCCGGATGAGTCACACTACAGGTATACCAAACCTCAGGTTGCCCTGTGGTGGCCCCATAGTCTGCCCAGTTTGGACCAACACTCATGAGGAGCACTGGCCCGGGTTGTTGATTAAGAAACCTCGGGGTAGCTATTCCCTATGCAGTTTATTATTAAGTGATTAGCAAATAGTACCAATGTTGGGTCCTGCCGGACAAGCCTTAACACTACGCGATTTATCAAGGGGGTCCCCATAACAACCCCGAACGTGTTAGGAGCGATCATTATGGAATCAAACACCGGTAACCGGTAACTAAGGCGGCAATAACGGAACAAGACACCCAGCAAAAGGCTAGGCCTCCCGTCATTTACCAAATATATAGATACATTAATTAAATAACAGAAATTAATATAATGATATCAATCTCATGGCATCTCATGAGTTATAAACACCTGCAACTAACAATGCTAACATTAGTAGCTGAGCAAGCCTACCTAGCCATGCAAGTTTGCTAGGAAAGAGTAAGGTGTTTAGGCTCATGGCATATGAAGAGGCAATATATTTTCAGTGGTAGGCAGCGAGCAATATGACGTGGAATCGAAAACTACCATAACAAGTCTAGATATGGGATCAAGGTCATGTCATCTTGCCTGTGATATCCTCAGCTTGGAATGGTTCTGGATCGTCCTGCACGTACTCTCCTGACTCCACGTATTCGGTCTCCGCTCCCGGTGCTACCCAACACAAGAATAACAGCCAATGAACAGCAGCACCACAAAATTCAACAATCACATGATGCATGAGATGAAAGTTGAGCATGCACCACTATTTCTAACACTAGCACAAGCAAGATATACTACGACAAGTTCCTGGACAGAACTTTGCACTAAACTATTTGGATATGCATGGGAATGATATGAATAGATGCATCTCGTGAAAACGGTGCAAAACCATATAAGGAACTTTGCAAACGGAGCTACGGATCAACGGGAATCAACGAAACACGATATGAAGCCCTACGTGAAAGATTCATCACCACACACACAATTGGCACAAATCTGGTGTTCCCAGGTTGCCAAGACATATATTAACCCAACATGAATGAAATGGAGCAAGGTAGAACACCCCAACAACAATTGAACACAAACTTTGAACAAAAAGTCAAAACTACGCAATCGGCCAGTTTCTGCATCTTAGCTGTTTGTGAGCAACATGCAACATAGCTACAGGTCTTCAAACATGACAAATAATATATGTGGCTGTTTCTAACCAAGTGCACTACCATCTCCAGCAAGAATCACAGCCAAAGGAATTAAACTCTAGAAGATACAAGGCCACAAACTTTCCCAAAACCATCAGTTCTCAGGGACTTAGTGAAAATTCCTGCACCTGAGTTTCTGTTTCTGTTCTGAAGCTTTTTGACAGCAATCAAAGCACAAGCTACTGGACTCCAAATGACTTGAAAATTGACAGGAAGCTTCAAAAACATACCAGGTTCAAAACACTAGCACTGAACTAAGTCCAGTTCTCAACATAATGACCCGAACAACCTTGTCTACAGGGGAAGAAAATGTTTTCAGCATCCCAGACTTAGTGAAATTTTCAGAGTTCAAAAATCTGGAATTTTCCAACCACATGCCCACTTTGTCTAGGCATAGTTTGCACACACAAGTTCCCAAGAGGTGTTTGACACCACTATGGTATTGAGCACAAACCCCTACAACTAACACACCAAGATCCATGTCTTTGGGCTCCATCTATATCATGGAAACAAAGCCCAAACTTTCAACAAGATGAAAATGCAATTCCACAAGGTATGCTTCTAAGATGACAAATACATAGGTGAATCTTATGTGCACAATGACAAAGTTACATGGGGGTTTGAACCCCATGTTTGTGTCATGCACATCAACAACACCAACATCCATATCACAATACTACTAGATTCAAGCACAACACAATGGGATTCTAAGCTAACAAGAGAGTATGCACACCTCCACATATGGGCATGTTATGGTGCACACTCTCACATATATTCCACTTCATTTACAACAACATCATGCCCTTAAACCTAAGGAAAACTAGAGGGGGTAAGAAACTAAGCAAGTAACTTGGTAGCATCATCTCTCAAACACTACACCCATATTTAACAAGGCATCTAGCATCATGCCCTAATCAAGGTTGGCTCCTCATCACCAAGGTACAACCACTATAAGCATCACCGGCTAGCAAAACTATTTATCACCCCTAGTATGTAAAACATACTCACAACTAAATCTTTACCACTATTCTAGCAGGAACAGGAGCAATCACCACTGCGTAGGAGTGTTTGCAATAAAACAACAGGGAACAAAACTGATAAGACACAAAAGTGTAGGAGCTAGGACACAGAAATTTTAAAAGACGGAAAAAGGAAAAAAAAACAGAAGCAGAAAAAAAAAAGGTCAGGGGCTGCTGGGATTCGATCCCGTGCCCTGGTGTCCAGCAACACATGCTCACGCCACGGTGCTGCGGCACTACTGGTGACATGAGAAAGGAGAGACACAGGGTAAGGTGACTGCAGCCCACTGATACAATTAAACCTACCAGTACCACAAAAGAAAGGCGCCGAGGGGGGGACTCGATCCCTAGACCTCTCAACAGGCGCATGCATGCGACCGAGAGACACTACCACCAGGCTACGAACCGGAGTCTGGCTAAGGCTAGAAGGTAAAACAGATATGCCCGCATCTCACGAGAAGCATCCCGCCGGCGGCCGGACCCGAGGACGCTGGCGGCGCCACTCCCGGCCACCACCGGCGGGGAAAACCAACGGCGGGGCCCGCGGGACTCTCGGGGGATCCATTTTCGCCCTGAGCGCGGGTAAAGGACTCCGCTTGGCTGCCGGAGCTGCAACTGCCGGAACCCTGCCCGCCTGGGAGCACGTGGCAGAGAACCTGACGGGCCTCCCTGCCGGCGCTGCCGAGCTGCGCTACCGACGACGAGAGGGTCCTCTGGGCACGGCGCTGCTGCCGAGAGGGGGGAGAAAGCCCTCCTCCTACTTCCGCTATGCTACTCGCGAGCTGAACTAACAGGAACCACTAGCGCTGCAGACCTGGGGTTCCAACGGGCAGAGGCCTCCGTCAGAGAAGGGGGCGCACGCCCTGCCGACGCGGCGGATCCTCGCGCTGGGAGGATGAGCTGCTGCTGCGACTGCTAACCCTAACATCCCGCAGCAAGGCGACACCATCTCACCTCATACCCTGCGCCCGCTATCTAGACGACCCACCGCAGCAGAGAAGGAACGAAGCTTCTACTGCAGAACATGACCGAACCGCGGAGGAGGAGGCAAGGGCGGAGAACCTCACCTTGGGGAGAAGAGGGGCGTCAAACGGGGAGGAGGAGCGCCGGAGAGGAAGAAGACGTGCCGACGAAGTCGTTCCGCCGAAGACCGAAGAAGAGGACGGACGCAGATCGCCCGGTTCGTCCCGTTGACGAGGACGAGCTCGACGGGGGGGCCGCTCCTCAGGGTCCTAGCGCCGGGAATGGGTCGCGGGGACTCACCCCGAGCCCCCGGACATGGCGCCCAGTGCCGGAGACGATGGATCGGCAGGTTGACGGAGGAGGCGCTGCACCCCCTCTCTCTCTGCTTCCTCTCAGAAACTTACCAGGGAAGAACGAGGGCAGGAGGGAAACTGGCGGCGCTGGGGGGGGACGGAGAGGGAACCCTAAGGCGGAGGAGGAGGCCTCGGGCTCCTTTTTAACGCCTCGGGAGGCGAGCTCGAGCCGCTGGATCAAAGAGAGAGTGATCGGGAGGTGGAGCGCGCGTCGTACAGCCGTGACGTCGGGAGGAAGGAGACGATCGCCTCCTGGGCTGCTTGCTGCGCGAAGGGGTATGGGCCTGGGAGGAGTTGCAGCGAGAGAAAGAGAGGAATGGGCCGCCAGGGGGAGAAAGCCCACCTTAGGCGCCACATAAGGCAGAAAAACATCCTAAGCTATTTCCTGCTCTCGGAAATAACAAAGAGAAAAAGAAAAGCCCAAGATAACCTACAAGTGCTAAAATAAAATTGACACTTGCATTGGACATGTAAAATCTAAACCCAATTAATAAAAATAGAAACAAGGGTTTAGGGGCACGTAAATATTTTACAAAACAGAATTTACTTGGTCTGTTTTGTAATTTTATGCCCCTCAAAACATGTTTTAAAAATAGCAAACACACCTCTCCATACCCCACACATAACCTGTTAAACCATGGGCATTTTTTTAAAAGAGGAAAAAGGAGAAGGGAATATTGACATAGGAGAATTAGAGAGGAGGGGTGGAGATGGTTTGAAACCTAAGACCTTACTATCACATGCACCACTCCACTCAAGCCACACAAGCATGAAATCACAAGACACATGACCACAAGATTAAAAGCACCACATGGAATCATATGACCACATGCACCAACACCTAACACATGAAATGATATGATATGCATGCAAACAAGGGAAGAAATAAAAGGACACATGAAATCATCCAAGCATAGGACACTCTCATATCAATGACAAGGTGGTCCCACATGAAGTAGGTCCAAAAAGGGGTAGGTTTTACACTTGGGGCATTACAAACTCTCCCACACTACAAAGAAGATCTCGCCCTCGAGATCTAGGACTGAAAGAAATCGGGAAATTCGGAACGGAGGTGATCCTCGCGTTCCCACGTAGCCTCTTTATCGGAATGGTGTGACCACTGCACTTTGAGAAACTTGACAGACTTGTTACGGGTCTTGTGCTCAGTTGCCTCGAGAACCGCAACCGGATGCTCGCGATAAGAGAGGTCAGGCTGGAGATCGATATCCTGAAGATGCACGGTGCGCTCGGGGTTCTTGAAACACCTCCGAAGCTGAGAAACATGGAACACATCATGGACATTTGCAAAGGTTGACGGAAGCTCGAGCTGGTACGCGAGGTCACCCCTCTTGCCAACCACTCTGAACGGACCAACGAAGCGAGGCGCAAGCTTGCCTTTGATGCCAAAACGCTGCATACCCTTCATAGGCGACACCTTGAGGTAGACAAAATCATCAAGCTCATACGACATGTCATGGTGCTTGCTATCGTAATAGCTCTTCTGACGGGACTGCGCTGCTCTGAGGTTGTCGCGAATGATCCGACACATCTCCTCAGCTTCTTCTATCATATCATTGCCAAGGATCTGACGCTCGCCTGTCTGGGACCAGTTGAGCGGAGTACGGCACTTCCTGCCATAGAGAATCTCGAACGGAGCCTTGCCGGAGCTAGCTTGATAACTGTTGTTATACGAGAACTCCGCGAAAGGCAGACAATCCTCCCACTTCATGCCAAACGAGATAACGCAGGCTCTCAGCATGTCCTCAAGAACTTGATTCACTCTCTCCACTTGACCACTAGTCTGAGGATGCAACGCTGTGCTGAAGCGGATCTTCGTGCCCATAGCAGACTGAAACGAGTCCCAGAACTTGGAAGTGAAGATACTCCCGTGATCTGATGAGATCAACATAGGTACACCGTGCAACGAGACAACCCTTGAGGTGTACAACTCTGCCAGCTGAGCTGCTGAAATGGACTCCTTGACTGGAAGGAAATGCGCCACTTTGCTCAATTTGTCGATGACGACGAAGATAGCGTCATTGCCCTTCTTGGACTTCGGAAACCCTGTGACGAAGTCCATCTCAATGTGATCGAACTTCCACTCGGGAATCGGTAAAGGCTGCAAGAGGCCCGCTGGTCTTTGATGTTCTGCTTTCACCCTTCGACAAACATCACACTCATTGACGAATTGTGCAATTTCACGCTTCATACGGGTCCACCAGAACGACTGCTTCAAGTCATGGTACATCTTGGAACTTCCCGGATGAATAGAAAGCAGAGAATTGTGAGCTTCTTCCATGATCACCTTCCTGAGATCACCTTTCGGGACGACAAGGCGGTCCTCGAAAAACAACGTGTCTCTGGCATCCACAGTGAAACACTTATACTTGGGAAGGCTCTTTCCCACACCAATCTTGACCTTCTTCACCATAGTATCAAGTAGCTGAGCTTCTCTGACCTGATCTTCCAAGGTAGGAGAGATCTGAAGGTTCGCAAGAAAACCCTGAGGAACCAGCTGAAGATTGAGCTTCCTGAAAGACTCAGAAAGACCCGGCTGGAGAGGTTGCAGAATCAGACTGTTGCAATATGCTCTCCTGCTCAATGCATCTGCCACAACATTTGCCTTGCCTGGCGTGTACTCAACACTCGGATTAAAATCCTGGAGCATTTCCACCCAACGTGTTTGCCGAAGATTCAAGTTAGGCTGAGTGAAGATATACTTGAGGCTCTTGTGATCGGTGAAAACTTCAACCTTACGTTCCAACAAGAGATGTCTCCAAGTCATCAAGGCGTGCACCATAGCTGCTAGCTCGAGATCGTGCACAGGATAGTTCTTCTCCGCAGGCTTCAGCTGCCTGGAGGTATAAGCAACCACCTTCCTATCTTGCATCAAGACTGCACCAAAACCCTGAAGAGAAGCATCGCAAAAGACCTGGTACAGCTTGGAATCATCCGGAGGAGCCAATACCGGGGTGGAGGTAAGCTTCTCTTTGAGTGTATCAAAAGCCAGTTGACACTCTGGAGACCACACATACTTGACACCCTTCTGAAGAAGACTAGAGAGCGGCTTGGCGATTTTGGAGAAGTTCTCAACGAATCTTCTGCAATATCCGGCAAGACCGAGAAAGCTTCGAAGTTGCTTCACATTCTGCGGGGGTTCCCATTCAACAATGGCCTGAACCTTGGACGGATAAACCTTAATGCCCTCGGCAGAGATAATATGCCCAAGATACACCACTTCTTTCAGCCAGAACTCGCACTTGGAAAACTTGGCATACAGCTTGTATTCTCTCAGTTTATCAAGCACCAACCTGAGATGTTTCTCATGTTCTTCCTCATCCTCAGAAAAGACCAGAATGTCATCGAGATAGAGCAAGACAAACTCATTCTTGAATGGCGAGAAAATATAGTTCATCAATCGGCAAAAAGTCGGAGGAGCATTAGCCAGACCAAAAGACATGACCGTATACTCATATGAGCCAAAACTGGTCCTGAAAGCCGTCTTTGGAATGTCTTCCTCACGAATGCGAATCTGATGATAGCCCATTCTGAGGTCAAGCTTGGAGAATACTTTAGCACCTTTCAGCTGCTCGAACAACTCATTTATGTTCGGAAGCGGATATTTGTTCTTGATTGTCTTCTTATTCAATGGGCGGTAATCGACACACAGCCGTTCCGTGCCATCCTTCTTCTTGACAAATAGAACACCACATCCCCACGGAGACGAGCTTGGTCTGATCAAACCCAAACGCTCCTGCTCATCGAGTTGTCTCTTGAGTTCCTTCAACTCCTCTGGACCCAGCTTGTATGGCCGCTTGCACACTGGCTCTGTGCCTGGCTCAAGCTCAATGACGAACTCCACTTCACGGTGCGGAGGCATCCCTGGCAGCTCTTCAGGAAACACGTCCTGATATTCGCAGACTACTGGAACTTGCTCAATGGGATTGATCTCACCCTTTTCATTCAAGGAGAACAAGCGGACTGTGTCATCGCGCGCCGCGAATATAATCACATCCTCCGAAGAGTGGGTCAGCTTCACTTCTTTAGCTTCACAATCAATTGATGCTTTGTTCATGGCCAACCAGTCCATACCAAGGATCAAATCAATGTCGGACTTTCCCAAGACATACGGAGAGGCCAGAAAAGCATAATTGTCCATCTTGATAGAAACATCCGGAGCAAACCAACGAGAACTCATAAGCATGCCCGGAGAAACAATATCGAAAGACCTGGCCAACTCTTGAAGATGGATATCGTGCTTTGCCGCAAACGGATAAGACAAGAAAGAATGCGATGCACCAGAATCAAACAAGACTTTAGTAGGAAAATCATTGACTAAGAGATTACCCATGATCACATCCGAAGAATTCTCTGCCTCGGCTGCATTCACCATGTTGACTCGAGCTGATCTGGGGTTGAACTTCACAAGAGCGTTGCTAGGAGGTTTGCCTGGAGGAGGAGGCGGCAGACGGAGCTGAGAAGTGCATTTGTTGGCATAGTGACCCTTCTGCCCACATTTGTGACAAGTGACATCTGCTGGCTGCCGGAACTGAATCTGAGGAGGCCCTTGCTTCTGATGCTGATATCTCTGCTGGAATCCAGGGTTGGGTGGGCGGGAAGAACCACGTCCACCTGAGTGCTTCGGCTGCTGAGAGTGCCGAGGCGGAGGAGGAGGAGAAACCCAAAACCTCTGTTGCTTCTGAACCACCTGAGTCGAGGAAGAGCTGGAATCTCTGAAACGTTTCTTGGAGTTCTCCACCCTGAGCAAGGCTGCCTCTGCTCTGAGAGCTAAGTTATAGAATTTGTCAAACTCCTCCGGATCGTGCAAAGCGAGTGCTAACTGCAAATCCTCCTTCAAGCCACCCCTGAACTGGTATATCTTACTCTTCTGATCCGGAACATCCTGCAACGCGTAACTGGCCAGCTCGTGAAACTCAACATTGTACTTGTACACAGAATTGCTGCCCTGCTTCAAGCGCCTAAACTTCTCACGCATCTCCTCAACAAAACTGGAAGGAATGTAGTGGGATCTGAAGTCACGACAAAACTCGTCCCAAGACATCACCCTGCCACCTCTGGAATCCTTAAGCTGCTGCCACCAAATAGAAGCCTGCCCCTTCAGCTGGAATGTTGCAAACTTGACATAATCCTCTGGACGCACATTGCTGCACTCGAAATGCTTGTTCATATCACGGATCCAATCTTCCGCGTCAAACGGCTGGTCGCAATAAGTGAACGTCCTAGGCTGGTTTGACAGGAACTGACTCAGACTGGCGAAGTGATTGCCACCCTGCTGGAAATTGCCTTGCTGATGATTGGCTCTCTCCTGGATCAACTGCAACAGCATCTGAGTATTTGCATTGGTAGCTGCCATCATCGCCTGCCAGGCCTCTGCAGGAGGAGGCGGCGGCGGTGGCGGAGGAGGAGGTGGAGGCGGCATATCCTCACGCGCTGGGGTCTGACGAGTTGGTGGAGCCATCCTGAAGATGGACAGCAAATTAGTCCACAGAATATTTGAAGATAAGCTGAATCAACAGATAGAATATCTGAATAGAACTTAGCATTGCACTCGAACAACATAGCAAAAGTGCATTCTCAAAGTAACAGACGACAAAATTCCGATAAGGGGCCACAGCAAACAAGTGTGAGCTAGAACTGCTCGGAACAAACATATGATCGAGATTTCCCAAACCTCAATCAAGCGTCTGTAGGAAGATAGTCCTATAAGATACTACCAGATATCCCACCTATGAATTCCCGAAATAACTGGTCATGCAATCAGGCACCCGGATACAAGGAGTATTTCACGCAACTCTTAAGCTAAGCCGTCACCTGTATCACATCCTTCAACACACAACCAACATCTCGGACCTTTGACTACAACAGATCCTGGTGATCACCACGATACAAAGTGTGGTAGTACCCCCGAACAATCTACACCAGTACTCGGGACGTCGGGGTTATCTCACCACTACCCGTATTGAAGCAATAACGAACACCCTCCGTTCTTAGGTACTCAGAAATCTGAATGATGGCGATGTGCGCGATAATCCCTGGAGCTCAACTCCCCTGATACTTAGAGCAGATAGGAGGCATCAGGACATGATTCCGTCACATCGAAATCATATAGATTTCGCAAACACCCGCGTGATCCTAAAAAAAATTTTGAGCGGGAAAAGGAGTAGAGTTAAAGATTTCCTAAGACGGAAGCCTCACCAGAGCAAAGAAGAGGAGAAAAATGAAACCTACTCTCCGATATAACTAAGACCCAAAACATTACTAGACTCGACTCGGCCAAATACGATCACACAAAGGCTCCTATGGTCGTAAGGCTCTGATTACCAACTTGTAACGACCAAGATGCGGTCCTTTCCGATCCGGGGGTCGAGGCCCCGAATAGGAAAGAAGCGCATCTAAGTGTTTTGCAAGCAAGTAAACATAGCACATAATAAGAGATAAAGTAGACAATCTGGGATTCAACTGTCTTCTTATTAATAATACAGAGTACAACGCAGATACAATCAATGTAGTTCCGGTACGGACTACAAAACAAGGGAAATGCTATGCTACCCGCTGCAGGCCCACGATCACGACCACGGCTCAGTCCTCTGGATAGTTCACGTAAAGGCGATCTGTCTCCTCGTCGTACTGCCACGCCAGCTGGGTGCCGTCGGGATCATCTGCCTCTGGGGTACCTGTACCTGCTGGGAGTTTCGGAGGAATCCGTGAGCCACGGGGACTCAGCAATCTAAGACCTTGGTGCCAGAACTAGTCATGTTATTGGGTAAGGAAGGGGTGAAGTGTTTCAGGCTGCTGCATCCTAAGGTTGAATAAGAGGCTAGCTTACGCAAAGGAGAAGTGACAGTGGCCTACGCTAACGATCGGGAATACTTGATCAGGAAGTGATCCTGAACACCTACCTACGGCAATCATAACCCCACCGTGTTCCCGGTCGAAGAGAGATCTTCGAAGGGACAGTCACGGTTACGCACACAGTTGGCATATTTTATTAGTTTATGTTTAAGTTTTCTAATACCGGATGTTAACAAAATATTCCAAGTTGCCACATAACCGCGGGCACGGCTTTCCGAAAGATTAAACCCTGCAGGGGTGCTCCAACTAGTCCATCACAAACGAACACAGGCCGCAAAGGCATCCTCTATCACGATTCTCGTGATCTCGTCGGATTCCTTAGAGAAAACCTCAACTCTGGGTGAAACCAAAGCTTCACCGGAATTCCTATACGCAAGATATACCGCTAAGGCAAAACAAGACTAGCAGGACCTCCCGACGTGTCGACGACCCTGATAAGAGCCGCGTATCTCAGTCTCAGGACACGCCGGATGAGTCACACTACAGGTATACCAAACCTCAGGTTGCCCTGTGGTGGCCCCATAGTCTGCCCAGTTTGGACCAACACTCATGAGGAGCACTGGCCCGGGTTGTTGATTAAGAAACCTCGGGGTAGCTATTCCCTATGCAGTTTATTATTAAGTGATTAGCAAATAGTACCAATGTTGGGTCCTGCCGGACAAGCCTTAACACTACGCGATTTATCAAGGGGGTCCCCATAACAACCCCGAACGTGTTAGGAGCGATCATTATGGAATCAAACACCGGTAACCGGTAACTAAGGCGGCAATAACGGAACAAGACACCCAGCAAAAGGCTAGGCCTCCCGTCATTTACCAAATATATAGATACATTAATTAAATAACAGAAATTAATATAATGATATCAAGCTCATGGCATCTCATGAGTTATAAACACCTGCAACTAACAATGCTAACATTAGTAGCTGAGCAAGCCTACCTAGCCATGCAAGTTTGCTAGGAAAGAGTAAGGTGTTTAGGCTCATGGCATATGAAGAGGCAATATATTTTCAGTGGTAGGCAGCGAGCAATATGACGTGGAATCGAAAACTACCATAACAAGTCTAGATATGGGATCAAGGTCATGTCATCTTGCCTGTGATATCCTCAGCTTGGAATGGTTCTGGATCGTCCTGCACGTACTCTCCTGACTCCACGTATTCGGTCTCCGCTCCCGGTGCTACCCAACACAAGAATAACAGCCAATGAACAGCAGCACCACAAAATGCAACAATCACATGATGCATGAGATGAAAGTTGAGCATGCACCACTATTTCTAACACTAGCACAAGCAAGATATACTACGACAAGTTCCTGGATAGAACTTTGCACTAAACTATTTGGATATGCATGGGAATGATATGAATAGATGCATCTCGTGAAAACGGTGCAAAACCATATAAGGAACTTTGCAAACGGAGCTACGGATCAACGGGAATCAACGAAACACGATATGAAGCCCTACGTGAAAGATTCATCACCACACACACAATTGGCACAAATCTGGTGTTCCCAGGTTGCCAAGACATATATTAACCCAACATGAATGAAATGGAGCAAGGTAGAACACCCCAACAACAATTGAACACAAACTTTGAACAAAAAGTCAAAACTACGCAATCGGCCAGTTTCTGCATCTTAGCTGTTTGTGAGCAACATGCAACATAGCTACAGGTCTTCAAACATGACAAATAATATATGTGGCTGTTTCTAACCAAGTACACTACCATCTCCAGCAAGAATCACAGCCAAAGGAATTAAACTCTAGAAGATACAAGGCCACAAACTTTCCCAAAACCATCAGTTCTCAGGGACTTAGTGAAAATTCCTGCACCTGAGTTTCTGTTTCTGTTCTGAAGCTTTTTGACAGCAATCAAAGCACAAGCTACTGGACTCCAAATGACTTGAAAATTGACAGGAAGCTTCAAAAACATACCAGGTTCAAAACACTAGCACTGAACTAAGTCCAGTTCTCAACATAATGACCCGAACAACCTTGTCTACAGGGGAAGAAAATGTTTTCAGCATCCCAGACTTAGTGAAATTTTCAGAGTTCAAAAATCTGGAATTTTCCAACCACATGCCCACTTTGTCTAGGCATAGTTTGCACACACAAGTTCCCAAGAGGTGTTTGACACCACTATGGTATTGAGCACAAACCCCTACAACTAACACACCAAGATCCATGTCTTTGGGCTCCATCTATATCATGGAAACAAAGCCCAAACTTTCAACAAGATGAAAATGCAATTCCACAAGGTATGCTTCTAAGATGACAAATACATAGGTGAATCTTATGTGCACAATGACAAAGTTACATGGGGGTTTGAACCCCATGTTTGTGTCATGCACATCAACAACACCAACATCCATATCACAATACTACTAGATTCAAGCACAACACAATGGGATTCTAAGCTAACAAGAGAGTATGCACACCTCCACATATGGGCATGTTATGGTGCACACTCTCACATATATTCCACTTCATTTACAACAACATCATGCCCTTAAACCTAAGGAAAACTAGAGGGGGTAAGAAACTAAGCAAGTAACTTGGTAGCATCATCTCTCAAACACTACACCCATATTTAACAAGGCATCTAGCATCATGCCCTAATCAAGGTTGGCTCCTCATCACCAAGGTACAACCACTATAAGCATCACCGGCTAGCAAAACTATTTATCACCCCTAGTATGTAAAACATACTCACAACTAAATCTTTACCACTATTCTAGCAGGAACAGGAGCAATCACCACTGCGTAGGAGTGTTTGCAATAAAACAACAGGGAACAAAACTGATAAGACACAAAAGTGTAGGAGCTAGGACACAGAAATTTTAAAAGACGGAAAAAGGAAAAAAAAACAGAAGCAGAAAAAAAAGGTCAGGGGCTGCTGGGATTCGATCCCGTGCCCTGGTGTCCAGCAACACATGCTCACGCCACGGTGCTGCGGCACTACTGGTGACATGAGAAAGGAGAGACACAGGGTAAGGTGACTGCAGCCCACTGATACAATTAAACCTACCAGTACCACAAAAGAAAGGCGCCGAGGGGGGGACTCGATCCCTAGACCTCTCAACAGGCGCATGCATGCGACCGAGAGACACTACCACCAGGCTACGAACCGGAGTCTGGCTAAGGCTAGAAGGTAAAACAGATATGCCCGCATCTCACGAGAAGCATCCCGCCGGCGGCCGGACCCGAGGACGCTGGCGGCGCCACTCCCGGCCACCACCGGCGGGGAAAACCAACGGCGGGGCCCGCGGGACTCTCGGGGGATCCAATTTCGCCCTGAGCGCGGGTAAAGGACTCCGCTTGGCTGCCGGAGCTGCAACTGCCGGAACCCTGCCCGCCTGGGAGCACGCGGCAGAGAACCTGACGGGCCTCCCTGCCGGCGCTGCCGAGCTGCGCTACCGACGACGAGAGGGTCCTCTGGGCACGGCGCTGCTGCCGAGAGGGGGGAGGAAGCCCTCCTCCTACTTCCGCTATGCTACTCGCGAGCTGAACTAACAGGAACCACTAGCGCTGCAGACCTGGGGTTCCAACGGGCAGAGGCCTCCGTCAGAGAAGGGGGCGCACGCCCTGCCGACGCGGCGGATCCTCGCGCTGGGAGGATGAGCTGCTGCTGCGACTGCTAACCCTAACATCCCGCAGCAAGGCGACACCATCTCACCTCATACCCTGCGCCCGCTATCTAGACGACCCACCGCAGCAGAGAAGGAACGAAGCTTCTACTGCAGAACATGACCGAACCGCGGAGGAGGAGGCAAGGGCGGAGAACCTCACCTTGGGGAGAAGAGGGGCGTCAAACGGGGAGGAGGAGCGCCGGAGAGGAAGAAGACGTGCCGACGAAGTCGTTCCGTCGAAGACCGAAGAAGAGGACGGACGCAGATCGCCCGGTTCGTCCCGTTGACGAGGACGAGCTCGACGGGGGGGCCGCTCCTCAGGGTCCTAGCGCCGGGAATGGGTCGCGGGGACTCACCCCGAGCCCCCGGACATGGCGCCCAGTGCCGGAGACGATGGATCGGCAGGTTGACGGAGGAGGCGCTGCACCCCCTCTCTCTCTGCTTCCTCTCAGAAACTTACCAGGGAAGAACGAGGGCAGGAGGGAAACTGGCGGCGCTGGGGGGGGGGGGACGGAGAGGGAACCCTAAGGCGGAGGAGGAGGCCTCGGGCTCCTTTTTAACGCCTCGGGAGGCGAGCTCGAGCCGCTGGATCAAAGAGAGAGTGATCGGGAGGTGGAGCGCGCGTCGTACAGCCGTGACGTCGGGAGGAAGGAGACGATCGCCTCCTGGGCTGCTTGCTGCGCGAAGGGGTATGGGCCTGGGAGGAGTTGCAGTGAGAGAAAGAGAGGAATGGGCCGCCAGGGGGAGAAAGCCCACCTTAGGCGCCACATAAGGCAGAAAAACATCCTAAGCTATTTCCTGCTCTCGGAAATAACAAAGAGAAAAAGAAAAGCCCAAGATAACCTACAAGTGCTAAAATAAAATTGACACTTGCATTGGACATGTAAAATCTAAACCCAATTAATAAAAATAGAAACAAGGGTTTAGGGGCACGTAAATATTTTACAAAACAGAATTTACTTGGTCTGTTTTGTAATTTTATGCCCCTCAAAACATGTTTTAAAAATAGCAAACACACCTCTCCATACCCCACACATAACCTGTTAAACCATGGGCATTTTTTTAAAAGAGGAAAAAGGAGAAGGGAATATTGACATAGGAGAATTAGAGAGGAGGGGTGGAGATGGTTTGAAACCTAAGACCTTACTATCACATGCACCACTCCACTCAAGCCACACAAGCATGAAATCACAAGACACATGACCACAAGATTAAAAGCACCACATGGAATCATATGACCACATGCACCAACACCTAACACATGAAATGATATGATATGCATGCAAACAAGGGAAGAAATAAAAGGACACATGAAATCATCCAAGCATAGGACACTCTCATATCAATGACAAGGTGGTCCCACATGAAGTAGGTCCAAAAAGGGGTAGGTTTTACACTTGGGGCATTACAAACTCTCCCACACTACAAAGAAGATCTCGCCCTCGAGATCTAGGACTGAAAGAAATCGGGAAATTCAGAACGGAGGTGATCCTCGCGTTCCCACGTAGCCTCTTTATCGGAATGGTGTGACCACTGCACTTTGAGAAACTTGACAGACTTGTTACGGGTCTTGTGCTCAGTTGCCTCGAGAACCGCAACCGGATGCTCGCGATAAGAGAGGTCAGGCTGGAGATCGATATCCTGAAGATGCACGGTGCGCTCGGGGTTCTTGAAACACCTCCGAAGCTGAGAAACATGGAACACATCATGGACATTTGCAAAGGTTGACGGAAGCTCGAGCTGGTACGCGAGGTCACCCCTCTTGCCAACCACTCTGAACGGACCAACGAAGCGAGGCGCAAGCTTGCCTTTGATGCCAAAACGCTGCATACCCTTCATAGGCGACACCTTGAGGTAGACAAAATCATCAAGCTCATACGACATGTCATGGTGCTTGCTATCGTAATAGCTCTTCTGACGGGACTGCGCTGCTCTGAGGTTGTCGCGAATGATCCGACACATCTCCTCAGCTTCTTCTATCATATCATTGCCAAGGATCTGACGCTCGCCTGTCTGGGACCAGTTGAGCGGAGTACGGCACTTCCTGCCATAGAGAATCTCGAACGGAGCCTTGCCGGAGCTAGCTTGATAACTGTTGTTATACGAGAACTCCGCGAAAGGCAGACAATCCTCCCACTTCATGCCAAACGAGATAACGCAGGCTCTCAGCATGTCCTCAAGAACTTGATTCACTCTCTCCACTTGACCACTAGTCTGAGGATGCAACGCTGTGCTGAAGCGGATCTTCGTGCCCATAGCAGACTGAAACGAGTCCCAGAACTTGGAAGTGAAGATACTCCCGTGATCTGATGAGATCAACATAGGTACACCGTGCAACGAGACAACCCTTGAGGTGTACAACTCTGCCAGCTGAGCTGCTGAAATGGACTCCTTGACTGGAAGGAAATGCGCCACTTTGCTCAATTTGTCGATGACGACGAAGATAGCGTCATTGCCCTTCTTGGACTTCGGAAACCCTGTGACGAAGTCCATCTCAATGTGATCGAACTTCCACTCGGGAATCGGTAAAGGCTGCAAGAGGCCCGCTGGTCTTTGATGTTCTGCTTTCACCCTTCGACAAACATCACACTCATTGACGAATTGTGCAATTTCACGCTTCATACGGGTCCACCAGAATGACTGCTTCAAGTCATGGTATATCTTGGAACTTCCCGGATGAATAGAAAGCAGAGAATTGTGAGCTTCTTCCATGATCACCTTCCTGAGATCACCTTTCGGGACGACAAGGCGGTCCTCGAAAAACAACGTGTCTCTGGCATCCACAGTGAAACACTTATACTTGGGAAGGCTCTTTCCCACACCAATCTTGACCTTCTTCACCATAGTATCAAGTAGCTGAGCTTCTCTGACCTGATCTTCCAAGGTAGGAGAGATCTGAAGGTTCGCAAGAAAACCCTGAGGAACCAGCTGAAGATTGAGCTTCCTGAAAGACTCAGAAAGACCCGGCTGGAGAGGTTGCAGAATCAGACTGTTGCAATATGCTCTCCTGCTCAATGCATCTGCCACAACATTTGCCTTGCCTGGCGTGTACTCAACACTCGGATTAAAATCCTGGAGCATTTCCACCCAACGTGTTTGCCGAAGATTCAAGTTAGGCTGAGTGAAGATATACTTGAGGCTCTTGTGATTGGTGAAAACTTCAACCTTACGTTCCAACAAGAGATGTCTCCAAGTCATCAAGGCGTGCACCATAGCTGCTAGCTCGAGATCGTGCACAGGATAGTTCTTCTCCGCAGGCTTCAGCTGCCTGGAGGTATAAGCAACCACCTTCCTATCTTGCATCAAGACTGCACCAAAACCCTGAAGAGAAGCATCGCAAAAGACCTGGTACAGCTTGGAATCATCCGGAGGAGCCAATACCGGGGTGGAGGTAAGCTTCTCTTTGAGTGTATCAAAAGCCAGTTGACACTCTGGAGACCACACATACTTGACACCCTTCTGAAGAAGACTAGAGAGCGGCTTGGCGATTTTGGAGAAGTTCTCAACGAATCTTCTGCAATATCCGGCAAGACCGAGAAAGCTTCGAAGTTGCTTCACATTCTGCGGGGGTTCCCATTCAACAATGGCCTGAACCTTGGACGGATCAACCTTAATGCCCTCGGCAGAGATAATATGCCCAAGATACACCACTTCTTTCAGCCAGAACTCGCACTTGGAAAACTTGGCATACAGCTTGTATTCTCTCAGTTTATCAAGCACCAACCTGAGATGTTTCTCATGTTCTTCCTCATCCTCAGAAAAGACCAGAATGTCATCGAGATAGAGCAAGACAAACTCATTCTTGAATGGCGAGAAAATATAGTTCATCAATCGGCAAAAAGTCGGAGGAGCATTAGCCAGACCAAAAGACATGACCGTATACTCATATGAGCCAAAACTGGTCCTGAAAGCCGTCTTTGGAATGTCTTCCTCACGAATGCGAATCTGATGATAGCCCATTCTGAGGTCAAGCTTGGAGAATACTTTAGCACCTTTCAGCTGCTCGAACAACTCATTTATGTTCGGAAGCGGATATTTGTTCTTGATTGTCTTCTTATTCAATGGGCGGTAATTGACACACAGCCGTTCCGTGCCATCCTTCTTCTTGACAAATAGAACACCACATCCCCACGGAGACGAGCTTGGTCTGATCAAACCCAAACGCTCCTGCTCATCGAGTTGTCTCTTGAGTTCCTTCAACTCCTCTGGACCCAGCTTGTATGGCCGCTTGCACACTGGCTCTGTGCCTGGCTCAAGCTCAATGACGAACTCCACTTCACGGTGCGGAGGCATCCCTGGCAGCTCTTCAGGAAACACGTCCTGATATTCGCAGACTACTGGAACTTGCTCAATGGGATTGATCTCACCCTTTTCATTCAAGGAGAACAAGCGGACTGTGTCATCGCGCGCCGCGAATATAATCACATCCTCCGAAGAGTGGGTCAGCTTCACTTCTTTAGCTTCACAATCAATTGATGCTTTGTTCATGGCCAACCAGTCCATACCAAGGATCAAATCAATGTCGGACTTTCCCAAGACATACGGAGAGGCCAGAAAAGCATAATTGTCCATCTTGATAGAAACATCCGGAGCAAACCAACGAGAACTCATAAGCATGCCCGGAGAAACAATATCGAAAGACCTGGCCAACTCTTGAAGATGGATATCGTGCTTTGCTGCAAACGGATAAGACAAGAAAGAATGCGATGCACCAGAATCAAACAAGACTTTAGTAGGAAAATCATTGACTAAGAGATTACCCATGATCACATCCGAAGAATTCTCTGCCTCGGCTGCATTCACCATGTTGACTCGAGCTGATCTGGGGTTGAACTTCACAAGAGCGTTGCTAGGAGGTTTGCCTGGAGGAGGAGGCGGCAGACGGAGCTGAGAAGTGCATTTGTTGGCATAGTGACCCTTCTGCCCACATTTGTGACAAGTGACATCTGTTGGCTGCCGGAACTGAATCTGAGGAGGCCCTTGCTTCTGATGCTGATATCTCTGCTGGAATCCAGGGTTGGGTGGGCGGGAAGAACCACGTCCACCTGAGTGCTTCGGCTGCTGAGAGTGCCGAGGCGGAGGAGGAGGAGAAACCCAAAACCTCTGTTGCTTCTGAACCACCTGAGTCGAGGAAGAGCTGGAATCTCTGAAACGTTTCTTGGAGTTCTCCACCCTGAGCAAGGCTGCCTCTGCTCTGAGAGCTAAGTTATAGAATTTGTCAAACTCCTCCGGATCGTGCAAAGCGAGTGCTAACTGCAAATCCTCCTTCAAGCCACCCCTGAACTGGTATATCTTACTCTTCTGATCCGGAACATCCTGCAACGCGTAACTGGCCAGCTCGTGAAACTCAACATTGTACTTGTACACAGAATTGCTGCCCTGCTTCAAGCGCCTAAACTTCTCACGCATCTCCTCAACAAAACTGGAAGGAATGTAGTGGGATCTGAAGTCACGACAAAACTCGTCCCAAGACATCACCCTGCCACCTCTGGAATCCTTAAGCTGCTGCCACCAAATAGAAGCCTGCCCCTTCAGCTGGAATGTTGCAAACTTGACATAATCCTCTGGACGCACATTGCTGCACTCGAAATGCTTGTTCATATCACGGATCCAATCTTCCGCGTCAAACGGCTGGTCGCAATAAGTGAACGTCCTAGGCTGGTTTGACAGGAACTGACTCAGACTGGCGAAGTGATTGCCACCCTGCTGGAAATTGCCTTGCTGATGATTGGCTCTCTCCTGGATCAACTGCAACAGCATCTGAGTATTTGCATTGGTAGCTGCCATCATCGCCTGCCAGGCCTCTGCAGGAGGAGGCGGCGGCGGTGGCGGAGGAGGAGGTGGAGGCGGCATATCCTCACGCGCTGGGGTCTGACGAGTTGGTGGAGCCATCCTGAAGATGGACAGCAAATTAGTCCACAGAATATTTGAAGATAAGCTGAATCAACAGATAGAATATCTGAATAGAACTTAGCATTGCACTCGAACAACATAGCAAAAGTGCATTCTCAAAGTAACAGACGACAAAATTCCGATAAGGGGCCACAGCAAACAAGTGTGAGCTAGAACTGCTCGGAACAAACATATGATCGAGATTTCCCAAACCTCAATCAAGCGTCTGTAGGAAGATAGTCCTATAAGATACTACCAGATATCCCACCTATGAATTCCCGAAATAACTGGTCATGCAATCAGGCACCCGGATACAAGGAGTATTTCACGCAACTCTTAAGCTAAGCCGTCACCTGTATCACATCCTTCAACACACAACCAACATCTCGGACCTTTGACTACAACAGATCCTGGTGATCACCACGATACAAAGTGTGGTAGTACCCCCGAACAATCTACACCAGTACTCGGGACGTCGGGGTTATCTCACCACTACCCGTATTGAAGCAATAACGAACACCCTCCGTTCTTAGGTACTCAGAAATCTGAATGATGGCGATGTGCGCGATAATCCCTGGAGCTCAACTCCCCTGATACTTAGAGCAGATAGGAGGCATCAGGACATGATTCCGTCACATCGAAATCATATAGATTTCGCAAACACCCGCGTGATCCTAAAAAAAATTTTGAGCGGGAAAAGGAGTAGAGTTAAAGATTTCCTAAGACGGAAGCCTCACCAGAGCAAAGAAGAGGAGAAAAATGAAACCTACTCTCCGATATAACTAAGACCCAAAACATTACTAGACTCGACTCGGCCAAATACGATCACACAAAGGCTCCTATGGTCGTAAGGCTCTGATTACCAACTTGTAACGACCAAGATGCGGTCCTTTCCGATCCGGGGGTCGAGGCCCCGAATAGGAAAGAAGCGCATCTAAGTGTTTTGCAAGCAAGTAAACATAGCACATAATAAGAGATAAAGTAGACAATCTGGGATTCAACTGTCTTCTTATTAATAATACAGAGTACAACGCAGATACAATCAATGTAGTTCCGGTACGGACTACAAAACAAGGGAAATGCTATGCTACCCGCTGCAGGCCCACGATCACGACCACGGCTCAGTCCTCTGGATAGTTCACGTAAAGGCGATCTGTCTCCTCGTCGTACTGCCACGCCAGCTGGGTGCCGTCGGGATCATCTGCCTCTGGGGTACCTGTACCTGCTGGGAGTTTCGGAGGAATCCGTGAGCCACGGGGACTCAGCAATCTAAGACCTTGGTGCCAGAACTAGTCATGTTATTGGGTAAGGAAGGGGTGAAGTGTTTCAGGCTGCTGCATCCTAAGGTTGAATAAGAGGCTAGCTTACGCAAAGGAGAAGTGACAGTGGCCTACGCTAACGATCGGGAATACTTGATCAGGAAGTGATCCTGAACACCTACCTACGGCAATCATAACCCCACCGTGTTCCCGGTCGAAGAGAGATCTTCGAAGGGACAGTCACGGTTACGCACACAGTTGGCATATTTTATTAGTTTATGTTTAAGTTTTCTAATACCGGATGTTAACAAAATATTCCAAGTTGCCACATAACCGCGGGCACGGCTTTCCGAAAGATTAAACCCTGCAGGGGTGCTCCAACTAGTCCATCACAAACGAACACAGGCCGCAAAGGCATCCTCTATCACGATTCTCGTGATCTCGTCGGATTCCTTAGAGAAAACCTCAACTCTGGGTGAAACCAAAGCTTCACCGGAATTCCTATACGCAAGATATACCGCTAAGGCAAAACAAGACTAGCAGGACCTCCCGACGTGTCGACGACCCTGATAAGAGCCGCGTATCTCAGTCTCAGGACACGCCGGATGAGTCACACTACAGGTATACCAAACCTCAGGTTGCCCTGTGGTGGCCCCATAGTCTGCCCAGTTTGGACCAACACTCATGAGGAGCACTGGCCCGGGTTGTTGATTAAGAAACCTCGGGGTAGCTATTCCCTATGCAGTTTATTATTAAGTGATTAGCAAATAGTACCAATGTTGGGTCCTGCCGGACAAGCCTTAACACTACGCGATTTATCAAGGGGGTCCCCATAACAACCCCGAACGTGTTAGGAGCGATCATTATGGAATCAAACACCGGTAACCGGTAACTAAGGCGGCAATAACGGAACAAGACACCCAGCAAAAGGCTAGGCCTCCCGTCATTTACCAAATATATAGATACATTAATTAAATAACAGAAATTAATATAATGATATCAAGCTCATGGCATCTCATGAGTTATAAACACCTGCAACTAACAATGCTAACATTAGTAGCTGAGCAAGCCTACCTAGCCATGCAAGTTTGCTAGGAAAGAGTAAGGTGTTTAGGCTCATGGCATATGAAGAGGCAATATATTTTCAGTGGTAGGCAGCGAGCAATATGACGTGGAATCGAAAACTACCATAACAAGTCTAGATATGGGATCAAGGTCATGTCATCTTGCCTGTGATATCCTCAGCTTGGAATGGTTCTGGATCGTCCTGCACGTACTCTCCTGACTCCACGTATTCGGTCTCCGCTCCCGGTGCTACCCAACACAAGAATAACAGCCAATGAACAGCAGCACCACAAAATGCAACAATCACATGATGCATGAGATGAAAGTTGAGCATGCACCACTATTTCTAACACTAGCACAAGCAAGATATACTACGACAAGTTCCTGGATAGAACTTTGCACTAAACTATTTGGATATGCATGGGAATGATATGAATAGATGCATCTCGTGAAAACGGTGCAAAACCATATAAGGAACTTTGCAAACGGAGCTACGGATCAACGGGAATCAACGAAACACGATATGAAGCCCTACGTGAAAGATTCATCACCACACACACAATTGGCACAAATCTGGTGTTCCCAGGTTGCCAAGACATATATTAACCCAACATGAATGAAATGGAGCAAGGTAGAACACCCCAACAACAATTGAACACAAACTTTGAACAAAAAGTCAAAACTACGCAATCGGCCAGTTTCTGCATCTTAGCTGTTTGTGAGCAACATGCAACATAGCTACAGGTCTTCAAACATGACAAATAATATATGTGGCTGTTTCTAACCAAGTACACTACCATCTCCAGCAAGAATCACAGCCAAAGGAATTAAACTCTAGAAGATACAAGGCCACAAACTTTCCCAAAACCATCAGTTCTCAGGGACTTAGTGAAAATTCCTGCACCTGAGTTTCTGTTTCTGTTCTGAAGCTTTTTGACAGCAATCAAAGCACAAGCTACTGGACTCCAAATGACTTGAAAATTGACAGGAAGCTTCAAAAACATACCAGGTTCAAAACACTAGCACTGAACTAAGTCCAGTTCTCAACATAATGACCCGAACAACCTTGTCTACAGGGGAAGAAAATGTTTTCAGCATCCCAGACTTAGTGAAATTTTCAGAGTTCAAAAATCTGGAATTTTCCAACCACATGCCCACTTTGTCTAGGCATAGTTTGCACACACAAGTTCCCAAGAGGTGTTTGACACCACTATGGTATTGAGCACAAACCCCTACAACTAACACACCAAGATCCATGTCTTTGGGCTCCATCTATATCATGGAAACAAAGCCCAAACTTTCAACAAGATGAAAATGCAATTCCACAAGGTATGCTTCTAAGATGACAAATACATAGGTGAATCTTATGTGCACAATGACAAAGTTACATGGGGGTTTGAACCCCATGTTTGTGTCATGCACATCAACAACACCAACATCCATATCACAATACTACTAGATTCAAGCACAACACAATGGGATTCTAAGCTAACAAGAGAGTATGCACACCTCCACATATGGGCATGTTATGGTGCACACTCTCACATATATTCCACTTCATTTACAACAACATCATGCCCTTAAACCTAAGGAAAACTAGAGGGGGTAAGAAACTAAGCAAGTAACTTGGTAGCATCATCTCTCAAACACTACACCCATATTTAACAAGGCATCTAGCATCATGCCCTAATCAAGGTTGGCTCCTCATCACCAAGGTACAACCACTATAAGCATCACCGGCTAGCAAAACTATTTATCACCCCTAGTATGTAAAACATACTCACAACTAAATCTTTACCACTATTCTAGCAGGAACAGGAGCAATCACCACTGCGTAGGAGTGTTTGCAATAAAACAACAGGGAACAAAACTGATAAGACACAAAAGTGTAGGAGCTAGGACACAGAAATTTTAAAAGACGGAAAAAGGAAAAAAAAACAGAAGCAGAAAAAAAAGGTCAGGGGCTGCTGGGATTCGATCCCGTGCCCTGGTGTCCAGCAACACATGCTCACGCCACGGTGCTGCGGCACTACTGGTGACATGAGAAAGGAGAGACACAGGGTAAGGTGACTGCAGCCCACTGATACAATTAAACCTACCAGTACCACAAAAGAAAGGCGCCGAGGGGGGGACTCGATCCCTAGACCTCTCAACAGGCGCATGCATGCGACCGAGAGACACTACCACCAGGCTACGAACCGGAGTCTGGCTAAGGCTAGAAGGTAAAACAGATATGCCCGCATCTCACGAGAAGCATCCCGCCGGCGGCCGGACCCGAGGACGCTGGCGGCGCCACTCCCGGCCACCACCGGCGGGGAAAACCAACGGCGGGGCCCGCGGGACTCTCGGGGGATCCAATTTCGCCCTGAGCGCGGGTAAAGGACTCCGCTTGGCTGCCGGAGCTGCAACTGCCGGAACCCTGCCCGCCTGGGAGCACGCGGCAGAGAACCTGACGGGCCTCCCTGCCGGCGCTGCCGAGCTGCGCTACCGACGACGAGAGGGTCCTCTGGGCACGGCGCTGCTGCCGAGAGGGGGGAGGAAGCCCTCCTCCTACTTCCGCTATGCTACTCGCGAGCTGAACTAACAGGAACCACTAGCGCTGCAGACCTGGGGTTCCAACGGGCAGAGGCCTCCGTCAGAGAAGGGGGCGCATGCCCTGCCGACGCGGCGGATCCTCGTGCTGGGAGGATGAGCTGCTGCTGCGACTGCTAACCCTAACATCCCGCAGCAAGGCGACACCATCTCACCTCATACCCTGCGCCCGCTATCTAGACGACCCACCGCAGCAGAGAAGGAACGAAGCTTCTACTGCAGAACATGACCGAACCGCGGAGGAGGAGGCAAGGGCGGAGAACCTCACCTTGGGGAGAAGAGGGGCGTCGAACGGGGAGGAGGAGCGCCGGAGAGGAAGAAGACGTGCCGACGAAGTCGTTCCGTCGAAGACCGAAGAAGAGGACGGACGCAGATCGCCCGGTTCGTCCCGTTGACGAGGACGAGCTCGACGGGGGGGGCGCTCCTCGGGGTCCTAGCGCCGGGAATGGGTCGCGGGGACTCACCCCGAGCCCCCGGACATGGCGCCCAGTGCCGGAGACGACGGATCGGCGGGTTGACGGAGGAGGCGCTGCACCCCCTCTCTCTCTGCTTCCTCTCAGAAACTTACCAGGGAAGAACGAGGGCAGGAGGGAAACTGGCGGCGCTGGGGGGGGGGGAACGGAGAGGGAACCCTAAGGCGGAGGAGGAGGCCTCGGGCTCCTTTTTAACGCCTCGGGAGGCGAGCTCGAGCTGCTGGATCAAAGAGAGAGTGATCGGGAGGTGGAGCGCGCGTCGTACAGCCGTGACGTCGGGAGGAAGGAGACGATCGCCTCCTGGGCTGCTTGCTACGCGAAGGGGTATGGGCCTGGGAGGAGTTGCGGCGAGAGAAAGAGAGGAATGGGCCGCCAGGGGGAGAAAGCCCACCTTAGGCGCCACATAAGGCAGAAAAACATCCTAAGCTATTTCCTGCTCTCGAAAATAACAAAGAGAAAAAGAAAAGCCCAAGATAACCTACAAGTGCTAAAATAAAATTGACACTTGCATTGGACATGTAAAATCTAAACCCAATTAATAAAAATAGAAACAAGGGTTTAGGGGCACGTAAATATTTTACAAAACAGAATTTACTTGGTCTGTTTTGTAATTTTATGCCCCTCAAAACATGTTTTAAAAATAGCAAACACACCTCTCCATACCCCACACATAACCTGTTAAACCATGGGCATTTTTTTAAAAGAGGAAAAAGGAGAAGGGAATATTGACATAGGAGAATTAGAGAGGAGGGGTGGAGATGGTTTGAAACCTAAGACCTTACTATCACATGCACCACTCCACTCAAGCCACACAAGCATGAAATCACAAGACACATGACCACAAGATTAAAAGCACCACATGGAATCATATGACCACATGCACCAACACCTAACACATGAAATGATATGATATGCATGCAAACAAGGGAAGAAATAAAAAGACACATGAAATCATCCAAGCATAGGACACTCTCATATCAATGACAAGGTGGTCCCACATGAAGTAGGTCCAAAAAGGGGTAGGTTTTACACTTGGGGCATTACAGTTTGTCTGACTCCAGTTAGAGAGGGGCGATGACAAGGTTCACCTTCGGCTCGCTTCAGTGTTTGTAGTCATCGCTAGATGGACCATAGATCTGGTTGTAATTTTCGTTACCTCTTATATTCTCTGTACTACTATGATTGATTATGAATAGATTACAAGTTTCGCACGTAACAAAATATTCCTTTTTAGAATTTAAATATGAAGGGTTCCGCTACAAATCAAACATCAGATTTTTTTTAGCATGGCAAATCAAACCCCGAGATGGCAAATTATGTTATCGCGAGGATGACAACTTCACTTGACAAGCATGCCAAATCCATGACATGTTCAATTTTTTGCCAAAATTTTCTATGCTTGCGGAAAAAACTGTCATCCTCGCAACAACATAATTTTTTTACAAAAATGTATTCGCTTTGCAGTGTTCTTTTTCTTAACATTACTGATTTTTAAACGTCCCAAAACTACTTACTGGGCCTACACTTAAATGGGCTGCAGTACAAGGAAAAACCCAGCGGCACCCATTGGGATTGGCACCAGCTTAGCCCATACCCACCCTTTAACCAATAACAGCCGCTTATCCCCATTAATCCCAACAGTACAAATCCCTAAACACACTCCCCTAGAACCCACATTTACCCTCTAAACCCTAGGCCATCGTCACAATCCCTGTCAAAACCCCCAGGGGCACTACCGCCAATTGCTACCACCTCGGCTCAGGATTCCTTGGGAAGGGCAAAATTTTGATGGTATTGGGTCTCATGGGGGAGTGCGTTTAAAGTAAAAGATGGCTTAATGTGTGATGAGAGAGAGATGGGGGGCAAGCCAGCGCCCATTTCCAAGTGTTGGGATTCTTAAACGGTGCTTAAAATTTTAATCCCTCTCTCGTGATCTCTCTCGGGTCGGTCTAAAGCGTCACAATACGGCAGGGCGGTGTGGTGGATGCCTTTCTTATTTTATGTGTTACTGTACCTTTGTTTTTGTTTAATCCCTGTGTGTGTTCTTTTCCATTTTTACCATGGTGCGTGGTTGTGTGTTGGGAGGGTGAAAAGAGGAGGGTGGTTATAATTGTGCACAGGATACTAGGGAGGGGAGGGTTAAAAACTGTGGTGCTGGTTCGGTGTTGGGCTTTCCAAGGGGGTGGGGGTGGGTGGGTTTGGGGAATTGGGTTAAACAAAGATAATCACAGCAATTTGTACTTGCTTGTTGCTGTTCTCTTGTTGAAATGTCCATGCTTCGTCCGTGTGGAACAAGTCATAATCACTACTCCTACTGGAGCAAACTTGGTCCGTATGATATAATTAGTCAGAAGTTTTACACTGACCAAGTGGGCACTGTAGGTGTTACTGTTCAAATTTCTTCCCAGTGGGCTAGCGAAAACATTGCAAGGTGCTTTACTGATGAAGATAATGCAGTACTACCAGTACCAGTATGTATAAGATGGAGGACATCATGCGCTTTCAGAAAAGAGCGTTGGGGAGGGGGGAAAAATATGGATCGTAGAATACTGATCGAGTACAGTGACTGGCTCGCCGACCGGTGCGTCTGGCATCTGAGAGGAACATTTTAAAAGTTTGAAACGACATTTTCTCAGGCTGTTCTTATCCTTTTTGGACTGCACCCGCACGAGACATAATATGGCGGCACGGACGCCCATCGATATTGGGCCGTCAGATTAATGGCCCGGCCGGATTTGGCCACGGCCTTACCATATACAGTAGTACCTGGGGATTTTATTTAAAAAACAGAAACTGAGGATCTTAGTTTCATTCCTGTAAATGTGGTAACAGTTTGAATAAAGCCTAGCGAGAATGTATAAAATAAAGTATTGCCGCATTTTGTAGTTCTAAAAGAAAAACCACATTTTTTGCCTCTAAAAAGAGTACTACCGCATTCGGTAAGGATCACCTCCAACGGGGTGGCCTGTGTAAAAAAAATCCACAAATAAAAAACACCTTGTTATAGACATAAAATTATTGTTTTTAGAGCCATAAAATTATTGTTACCGTCATTTTTTTGCGAGGGATATTGTTACGGTCATTCAAAATCAATAGTTTTACAATACAGGCGCGGCTTATCCCTAATCATAGAGTGCACATTTATTTTAGGTAGTGAAACGAGTTCGTGAAGAGGGCATTGTTTCGTGGCACGAGCTCAGTTCCTCGTGCACATGAAGAATAATTCGAAAAGATAGCAAGAATAAATAAATACATGTGAATTTTAAACTAAGTTTAACCAATTCTCTAAGAGTTTGCAAATTTTCATGGGGATATGACATCAAAGGAGCTTTGAAGAAAAAACAGAGTTTCGAGATAGGTTCCAAATTTTTGATTTTGAAGCAACCTGAGCTCCCACAGTGTCATATTGTCATGAAACTTTGCAATGGGTAGAAAACTCACTCATCTCTAACGTAATTCATTTTTTTCTCACTTTATTGAGTTTGCTGTTCACTCCGGATCATCCGGGCTCGTGTTGAGCTATGGATTTCCGGTTCATGAAACACGTTTTCTTCACATGTCTATCTTTGGAAGAAGCGCGATCCATCACTTTTTATCCCTTTCCCAAAATTTTTTTCTCAAGAAGGCTTACTAATTTTAATTTCCTTTGAATCCCATAGAAAATCATGTTAATGCAAGAACAATAAACAACACGATCTACGTCATGTGAAATAATTGTAAAAATCAAGTCAATCCAATATCCAAATAACATTCGACGGTCCAACCATGTTTCGTGCGTTGTGCTTAGTTGTGTACAATCATTCGGTACTGATCAATTGTCCATTGATTTGCTTTTGGATTTTGATATAAATCTGACCTAAGAATTTTTAGTGTTAAAATTTGCTCAAATACGTCGGATCTCGATCGAGCGTGTGGTAATTAATCGCTGCACCATGATTTTTGGTCAATTTTATGTTATATGGTATTTTTCACTGTAAAACATTAAAACATGATAGATCCTTATACACAAACATTGCAATCTTACCTGTTTTCGCATGATAAATTTGGTCATCAGATTTTTAGCACCGTCACATTTGTAACAGTTCTATTGCTCCTTACCTTGGATCCATTTTTGAGTTGTTGACTGTGTCATCATGACTGTTAGAAAGAAGACAAGCCGGAAAACCTCCTAATCTATCCTACATTTCGAATGTAATCACAATACTCAATATCCCCACAGTGACAACAATAGCAACAACAATAGCAACGCAGACGGTAAGATTGGGGAAGAATATGAAGATCAACCAACAGACATCCCCACAATCGTAACGGTCCATACATCACGGAAACTGTGCAGCCTTGGCTGAGTGGTTGGGCATGCGATTGTGTAGCCTAACGATCCGAGTTCAATTCCTAGAATTGATAGGTGATGCACAGGGGTTTTCCCCCATTTATTGATGATCAAGTTTGGTGTGTGGTGGAACTACTCATCAAAAAGTATCTTGATACTCATTTAAAAAAAACTAAGGACCATGTTTATCTTGGTACTCATACTAATATGGTTGTATGTATCCCTAGTTGGTGCAGAGGTCGGGAAGTGAAATTCTTCCCATGTTTTACTAGATTGGTCGACGGCGGCACGGTCGGATCTGGGTCCACGCATGGGCCTTGGTCCTTGGATTGCGGTTGATGCAGTAGCGTGTGCGACACGTCGGCGACTAGGCGGATCCGTTGGGATTCTACCCTTTGTGTGGTCCATGGCAGCGCGGACAACTCTGGGGAAACCCTAGATTTCCTCGGGATCGAGCTATGGCGGTGCTTTTGCGTCGTAGTCCCTCTTCAGGGCATCTTTTTAGAGTTTGCTCCGGTTGAAGGGACCAACGACGTCGGCGGCGTACGCCTGGTGGCGCAACTGTTGATAAAAACCGCGCCAACTACGGTCATGGCGGACGATGGCGTCGTCTTTGATGTTGTTCCCTTGTCGAGGCATCATCGTTGCAGTTTTCATCATCAGGCTCGGGATGCTCTGGGGGAAACCCTAGACCTAGGTCTTCCGGATCTGCCGATGATGGCGTTTGCAATATCACTTTTCCTTCTAAGGGCATTGTTTTGGAGCAAGTGATGGATGGAGGGGACAAGAGGAGGAGCAGCGTTGCATCTACCGCAGGGCCGACAAAGGATCACGATGGCATGGCACTGCGGAGTTTCAGCGACGGGCGCGTGTGGATGGACATGTTCAGGATGGTGGCGTTGTCTGATGTCATTGTGGTGTTGACGGCAGGCCATGCAAGGTCAATGTGTCAGTTCTTGCTCTCGAGTTAGATATGTGGAAGATGGCGGCGACAGCGGGAGTGCGTCGAACCAGTGCGGGACCTAGTCCCGGTATGTGGGAGGGCTGAGGTATCCGGCTATAGATGTTAGGGTTTGGTGCGATGTTTGTTTGGTATTAGGCCCGGGTATTCGGCACCCTTTCGTCAAGGGGATAGGAGTAGCAACATGTGTTGCCTAGATGGTGGCTTTAGGCTGACTGATGTATTACCTTGTATGGTCCTTATTACTAATCAATAAAATGGTTGCATGCATCGTCCAGATGCAAAGGTCGGGGTATATCCTCCTTTTCAAAAAACATCACGGAAACTGTGGCTGGAGTGGAAACTGACGAGGGTCCTCAAGCAAGGCGGTAGCCCTTTGTGCCAATGTCGACGTAGCCGAGAGTGTAGGATGGTGGATCCATAGTTGACGTAGTCGTGCGTAGAACGCATGGTCGATGTCGAGTCGGGGTGGTCGGTATCAAGGAAGTCGTCGAGGAGCCGCGGGCGCGAGGAGGCACCAATTTAGTCATGGACGCAGTGGTGTCAAAGTAGTGGTCACCTGGAAGAAGACCTAGTTCACGACGCGTCGCGACGGTTTTGTCAAGCCATGGGACACTTTGTGGACGAAGGTACGCACCAGTATTGCTTGCACCGGGCATGCATAGACTGATGAAGACGATGCCGAGGATGTGTTGCTCGAGGTTTGCCAGGCCTAGGAACACAACGAGGACGAAGGCACTCGTCGGTGTTGCCAACACCGAGCATACGTAGACGAGGGCCTGTACAAACGGATACGCGATGTCAAGAAGGCTAGCAGAGAGGGATCGATGACAGGTGGAACACAAATCGACGGGTGGGCGATGTTGCCCGTGGTGGTTGGAGTGTTGGGGATCGTAGTAATTTAAAAAAAATCCTACGCCATACAAGGATCGTGTGATAGCCTGGCTTATTAGGGATGATAGACTACTCATATCAATACGGAATTCCTTCTTTTCCGGGAGCCCATTCGAACAGAACTCTCAGGTTAAGCATGCTCAGCTTGGAGTAGTTCTAGGATGGGTGACCGACCGGGAAGTTGATTCCGGATGTGCATGAGTGAGGACAAAGTGCGCAGAAAAGACTAGTATTGATACGTGGGGCCAGTCTAGATCCCGCCAGGAGTAACGACCGCCGGCGGGTGTGTCCGGGGCGTTACAAGTTTGGTATCAGAGCCGAACCTCGCGGTTACAGGGATGTTTGCGGACAGGTGTGCGGTCATGTTGTTCATGACGTTTGTGACCCGTCGTGGCACACGGCATGGCACATGTACTGGACTGGAAGCACAGACGTTTGTGCCAAGAGGGAACGCTCCTGTGGCCCGACGAGGACGCCGGTTCCTCTAAGTGGTGGTGTATGTGATAGCCTGGCTTATTAGGGATGATAGACTACTCATATCAATAAGGAATTCCTTCTTTTCCGGGAGCCCATTCGAACAGAACTCTCAGGTTAAGCGTGCTCAGCTTGGAGTACTTCTAGTATGGGTGACCGATCGGGAAGTTGATCCCGGGTGCGCATGAGTGAGGACAAAGTGCGCAGAAAAGACTAGTATTGATATGTGGGGCCAGTCCAGATCCCGCTAGGAGTAACGACCGCCGGTGGGTGTGTCTGAGGCGTTACAGATCGATCTATGGAGAAACCAGCAACGAGAGAGGTTGTAGAGAATCTTCATACCTTTGAAGATCGCTAAGCGGAAGCGTTACTATGAATGCGGTTGATGGAGTCGTACTCGCAGTGATTCAGATCGCGCTAGATTCGAATTTATGTGCCGAACTACAACACCTCCGCGTTCAACACACATACAACCCGGTGACGTCTCCCACGCCTCGATCCAGGAAGGAGGAGGGAGAGGTTGAGGGAGAGCTCCGGCAGCATGACTGCGTGGTGGCGGTGGAGCTACGAGGTTCTCCGGCACAGCTTCGCCAAGCTATGCGGAGGACGGGGAGAGAGAGGGGTAGGGCTGCGCCGAGAAAGAGAGTTTTCGTGTCTCAAATCAGCCCCAATACCTCGGGTATTTATAGGAGGGAGGGAGAGAGGGTGCGCACCCCTAGGGTTACCTCCCTAGGGGTGGCGGCAGCCCTAGATGGCCAGGAGGGCGGCGGCCAGGGCAGGGAGAGGAGGGTGGCGCCCTAGGTGGGCCTTGGTCCCCTCCTGCGCGTAGGGTTTGCACCCTTCCTCCCTTGTTGCGCCTTGGGCCTAGGTGGGAGGCACACCAGCCCACTATGGGCTGGTTCCCTTCCACCTTTTGGCCCATGCCAGCCTTTGGGGCTGGTGGCCCCTCCCGATGGACCCCCGGAACCCTTCCGATGGTCCCGGTACGTTACGGGTGACACCCGAAACATTTTCGGTGTCGAAAACCTCTCATCATATATATCAATCTTTACCTCCGGAGCATTCCGGAGCTCCTTGTGACGTCCGGGATCTCATCCGGGACTCCGAACAACCTTCGGTAACCACGTACACTATTTCCCTATAACCCTGGCGTCATCGAACCTTAAGTGTGTAGACCCTACGGGTTCGGGAGACATGCAGACATGACCGAAACATCTCTCCGACCAATAACCAACAACGGGGTCTGGGTATCCATGTTGGTTCCCACATGTTCCACGATGATCTCATCAGATGAACCACGATGTCAAGGATTCAATCAATCCCGTATGTAATTCCCTTTCTCTATCGATATGATACTTGCCCGAGATCCGATCGTCGGTATCCCTATACCTTGTTCAATCTCGTTACCGGCAAGTATCTTTACTCGTTCCGTAACACATCATCCCGTGGCTAACCCCTTAGTCACACTGAGCTCAATATGATGATGGATTACCGAGTGGGCCCAGAGATACCTCTCCGTCACATGGAGTGACAAATCCCGGTCTCAATTCGTACAACTCAACAGACACTTTCGGAGATACCTGTAGTGCACCTTTATAATCACCCAGTTACGTTGTGACGTTGGGTACACCCAAAGCACCCCTACGGTATCCGAGAGTTGCACAATCTGACGGTCTAAGGAAATGATACTTGACATTAGAAAAGCTTTAGCAGACGAACAACATGATCTAGTGCTATTCTTAGGATTGGGTTTTGTCCATCACATCATTCACCAATGATGTGATCCCGTTATCAATGACATCCGATGTCCATGATCAAGAAACCATGATCATCTATTGATCAACGAGCTAGCCAACAAGAGGCTCACTAGGGACACATTGTGATCTATATATTCACACATGTATTACGGTTTCTGGTTAATACAATTATAGCATGAATAATAGACAATTATCATGAACTAGAAATATAATAATAACTAATTTATTATTGCCTCTAGGAATATTTCCAACACGGAGTAGATAAAGGATGTGTTTGGTTCCTTAGCAAAACGGTTTTAGCTTTGCTAAGCTAGGTTAGGTGTTTGGATCCACAAATAAAATCTAGCTTTTGGAGGTGATGTAGCCATGCTGGGCAAGGAAAACCTCGCTCCACGGGAGAGCCGAGCCGATTGGCTCGCCTCCGACGGCAAAATCGGATTACAAGCAAAAGTCTATAACTAACTCTCGAAATTGATCGGAGCTAATCACACTTAACCAAACATGTCCTCGTGGCAAGGTGGGAAAAGCTGAGTCGAGCTATAGCCTATCCTTGCCATCCAACCAAACACATCCAAAATGGTCGGTATGGACGATGGCGACACTAGCGATGAGCTGGTGCTGGATGGAGATGAAGAGGATGGACGTGCGGTGTTGTTCGGGTGAGTGAGCTGCAACGGCGTTGAAGAAGGGCGGCGAGCGCAGCCTGATAGCGGCAGCGGCGACGATGCTCATAGTAGGCCAGGAAGAAACCGTCCGCGTGACGAAGACCGGGGCGGACGTTGGTGTTCCCGTGCCGAGAGAGGCGACGCGGCACATACCATAGGAAATCAACACGCTGGGCACAATAGAGTGGACCGCGCGTCGCGGCACTACTGCCCGAAGGGGTGACAAGTGGCAGCACGTGGGGCGGGGCGACGACAGGAAGACCTCGGGGCGGCGACGTGGATTGTGTGCCGCGACGCGATGGCTTGAGCCACGGGGCGGCGACGTTGTGGCCCGATGGGGCGAGACACATCAACAACTCGATGAAAGAAAGGGTGCGTGGTACTCGAGACAGTCTTCACGGGATTTACGAAGGCACGCGCAACCGACGGGCCAGATCGGTCGCAGGACGTAGATGAGGTGGATCGAGGGCGGTTGGGTGATCAATTCGATCATGCGCAAGATCGGGGACGTCTCTCGGTGGAGGGGGTGGTGGCGTCCGAGATGAAGCTGACGATGATGGTCGCGATCGGAGCAAGCAACCGGCCCGACGCGGCCGACGAGGCAACCGACAGCCGACGAGCCTGATGTGGCAAGGCCGACGGCCGGTAGCCGGCGAGCCTGATGTGGTCTGAGTCGGTGAGCCCGGGGAGACCGAACCCAGCGAACCCGACAGCCAACGACGGGGCCGATGAGGAGATGGCTAGGCGGCCTTACAGACATGACAGAGGAGGTGGTGATGAAGTCGTCTCGACTAGAGAAGGGTGACGACGACCGACGCAGGGCGACGCGGGAGCAGACGCGCGGTCGATGGCCATGAGCGATCGCCGCATCGCATGAGACTGTCGGGTCGATGTAGAGGCGGTGTCGTGCGGATGTCAGTGTAGAGGTGTGGGATCGACGATGACGACGAGCGACTCAACCCGGTGTTAGACCATAAAAACAAAAAAATACGCCGATCAAAGCGACCGCCAAAGAGAGAAAAACCCTAAGCAAGGGCTAGGGAAAAGACTCTTTAGGTTAGGACGAATCGTAGGTACGGACGGCGCGGCCCCGCAACGGTTATGGAGGCCGATCACTCCAAAGACGACGTGTGTGGCGTAAACGGCCGACCGCGGTTAGGATTGGATCGGTTAGACTGATACCATGTTAGAAAAAAAAGATTGATGAAGTTGTTGGTTCTATTGCTTGATTAATATCTGATTTATTTGAAATACAAAACAAACCGAAAAGCTTTTTAATTTAGCCTATGTTTCCAATTTAATCACAATACTTAGAGCATCTTCAATAGATGGTCCAAATATAAAAATAACTAACTTTTGGCCATCTAGGACAAAAAGACGGTGCTCCAACAAACGGTCCATATGCGAATTTTTTTGGACCGCGGCCTCCTTGTGATGTGAAATCCAACACCTCGCGATGCAAATTTACATCACGAGGTGCATCTCGTCCAAAATCAACCGCCGCCTGCGAACGCCCAACCGCCACTTCCTTTCCGTTCCCGCCTGCGCCCGTCCGCCCGCCCGAAGACCAACCGACCGGAATCCGCCGCCGCGACCGCCGAAAACCACGCCGTCGGCGCCGCCACCACCCTAAATCCCCGCCGCCGCCCTCCGCCGTCGTCGCCTCCCTCGCCGGTAGCCGGCTCGCAGCCGCCCGGACGCCGCCGAATCTGGATGCAGCCAATGTGGGATTCGGTGCCTTCGACGATCCGGCTGCCGCGGTAGGCCTCCGCCGGGTCTAAGGCTGTCGCCGACCTCGTCCCCGTCGGCCGTGAGCCTGTTCACGTCCATTGCGTCGGCCGCACGACCGCCACACGAAGCCCTCCGCCCGACTGTCGAAGTACTGTTCGCCTCTCGCCGAGCTCCTCTTGGCCGGCCTCGAAGCTCTTTTCTTATCACCGTCGCCGTCCGAAGGAGCCGATCGGAGCCGTCCGCAGCCGTCAACAGCAGCCAATCCAACCGGCGGCCATCTTCTTCCACCGCGCACACTAGGTGTTCGACGGAATTCCCCAAGGTAAAAAAATGACGAAACTTGATGATTTAACTTGGGATTGGATAGTATGTTTGACAGTGGTTGTGTGTAATATAGATGAGCTCGGTTGACTCCTCTTTCGTGGATGATTCATCGTCGGACGAGGAATTTGATTTGCATGAAGAAGAGGAGGTTGCTATGCTAGTGGCCATGCACAAGATGAACAAAGTTCGAGGGTTTCGAGGTATGCTCGGGTCTGCGGATTGCATGCATTGAAAATGGAAGAACTGTCCAAAAGCATGGCATGGACAATTCAAGGGTCGTGGGAAGGATGCCACTATCATTCTTGAGGCAGTTGTTGATCATGAAACATGGATTTGGCATGCATATTTTGGTATGCCCGGTTCTTGCAACAACATCAATGTGCTCGACCGGTCACCTCTCGTTGCCAACTTAGCAAATGGAGAAGCACCACCGGTGACCTTCGAAGCAAATGGCCGCGCCTACAACTATGGGTACTATCTTGCTGATGGGATCTACCCGAGGTGGAGTACATTCGTCAAGCCGGTTGTAAAACCTGAAGATAAAAAAGAACTTGTCTTTCATAATGCACAAGCGGCGGCTAGAAAAGATGCTGAGAGGGCATTTGTGATTTTGCAATCCCGATTTGATATTGTGCGAGGACCATCTAGATTTTGGGATCAAAAGATCCTTTGATACATCATGACCGCTTGCGTGATCATGCATAACATGATATTGAGAGCGAGCGTGGAAAATATTTAGATTACAACTTCTATCATTTGATGGGCATTCATGTTAACCCCATGCGAAAAGAACAGCGCATCAGACGTTTCATGAAGGTGTACAGCGAGATTAGAGACACCGATGTGCATGACCAACTTCAGAAAGATTTGATGGAAGAGCATTGGAAATGGCATGGCGAAAGATCCGCATAGATTTATTATTATTTTTGTTCAAAACTATGTTGTATTTGTGTTGCATTTCATCTCATGGATCTGAAGAACTACTCCCTCTGTCGGTAATAAGTGTACTTTTTCTTTTCTGTCAGTCAAACTAGTTAAGCTTTGACTGAACAGCAGACGGCTGCTGGCCGGTTTTGGACCATGAATTTGGACCATCTATTGAAGTTGGTCTTTTGGACCATAAGAATTTGGACTATCTGTTGAAGTTGGCCTTTTTTCGAATCTCCAAAACGCATTTTTTGACGGTTCAAATTTTACATCTTCAATTTTAAATCATTAAATTTTAGACCATCTATTGAATATGCTCTTAACAGTTACAATGGCTTGGACACCCGCCCCGGGGTTCGCCCGAACCCGGAGAGTTTGGGCGTTACTCGGACGAGGCTGGTGTCGGTGAGCAACTTCGTGAGTCCATACAGACTGTCCCGTCCCGAAGAAGGTAAACATTGCGCGCAAACCGTACGGTAGGAGAGACCTTGGGAAATCCAGGCGCACGTGAGGGGTGCGTGTGCCGCCCCCAGTCGCCGTCGTCGGGCGACTTTGAGCGACCCCCTCTCTTTACCGCCAGTCACTGCGCGCTTGCTCAAACAAAGAGGGACAGTGTCGCAGTAAAACCTCGCCCCCCCATTTCCCTATCGGGGGTGCCTGCACGAGATCTGATGTGGGGATCTTTTTTTTCTACCGCAACTGGGCCTGCTGCACCCCACACGTGAGCCGCGATGCGTTTGAGGCGAAACGATGGTAAAAGTAAATCCGTGTAGCCAATTAGGTGCTGGGCGCACGGGAGATGATTCGTCCATTGCCACCTGAAGTTGTGCGTACAACTGGGGAAGAAAGCGTTCGTTCTTGAAC
The DNA here is from genome assembly GCF_904849725.1 of Hordeum vulgare subsp. vulgare. NCBI lineage: Eukaryota > Viridiplantae > Streptophyta > Magnoliopsida > Poales > Poaceae > Hordeum > Hordeum vulgare. The sequence continues at coordinate 498,435,155 of NC_058524.1, read as the reverse complement.
CCGTATACTACTCCATAGGCTCGCAAAAAAACAGAACACGGAGCAGTACAAGGTCGCAAAAGCGCGTCGGCGGGCGTTCACTGTCGCAACGGCGCTGGTTTCATCCTCCATGGGAGGTTAATAATTACAATGTGCATCCGGTGAAGCTTCATTAGTAGAGCGCGACGCAGGAAGTAGTAGCAGGGAGGAAACGACGGCGTTGGCAGCTGGGAGTAGAGCGCGATGCGGCTCGCACCGGCGGCCGGCCGAGCTAGAAGCGGTAGGCGGCTGGAGCGGCGCTAGTAGCGGCAATAATTTGGCGGCCCTAATCACAAAGGAACAAGCGTATGTAGTTAATTCCAGTTTTCCATCTCCGGCCTCGCCTCCCGATAACACAAGCAGTGCCGCCGGGGAGAAACCGATGATGCCCCTTTTCTTATAGCCTCGCGGCAGAATAGAAAATGGGATTAGCGCAGGTACTTGAGGCATCAACGAGAGCAGCCCGAGAACACAGCACCAGCTCATACAGGATGAGCGGTACGGTGACCACCAGGGGCTGATGCGTATGCTTATAGTAGTCATAACCTCCATCATAAGTATACTAGTAGGTTTCATAAGGTTGATCATAGGTTTCCTTACAGGAGAAGCTCGATCATAAGCGAGTACTGTCTCTTTATCTAAATATAATTATAGTTAAAGATATGCAAGTTTTTCTCAATTATAATTATTTAGGTATCGAGGGAGTAGTATTTCGAAAGCGCATTAGGAACGGCGACGTCTTAACATGGCACCCGCAGGGTTCGGATTTAGAAAGCAAATACGTGTCTTTTGTAAAAACAAAACCTCAGAAAACGTGTTTTTTAAGGTATGTCGTGCCTTTCGTCAAAGTAAAATCGTGTCTCTCACGAAATTAAAACCATGTCTCTCATGAAGAAAACAGAAAACATATTTTTTTTCGTTTTCGAGAGGCGTGATCGTGTCTCCCGCAAAATAAAATTGTGCCTTTCGCGAAAGCAAAATCGTGTATCTCGTGAAAAAAATAAAAAATGCATATTACATGAAAAAAATGATTTTTTCGTCAAAAGCTAAGAGAGACCAATGAGAAACCGGAATACCGTAAAACCCTAGAAAAATATCATTATGAAAAGGCGAAAAACATGGGAAAAAATAAAATCCAAACAAAACGCTCAGAATGCGGCACGTGATGGTGACTGAAAACGGATCAAACGACGGTGCATGGGAATGATCGTCGGAGACTCCCGAAGAAATGCTCGTCAACTAGAATATTGCTAAATTCTAAAAACAATTGTAAAGAATGTTTGCATTTTAGTAAAACAAAAGCTTTCAAAAAATTGTTCGCGGATTCAAACAAGGTTTTTATTTTGGTATTTTGTTCACATACTAAAAAACTGTTAATATCTTTGAAAAAAAATCATAGTTTGTGAACAAAATATTACGTGAAACGAGAACATTTTTGAAAATTTGAATAAAATTATAAGAACTAGAAACTTAAAAAAAACATGAACGTTATATGGAATTATCAAATACTTTCTTGCAAAAAAGGAAAGGAGTTACCAAGGAGAATATTTTTTAACAGTACGAACAGTTTTGTAAAAAAATGCATTCTTTTGAAAAACAGGTACAAAAAATTGAAAACCGGAACATTTCTCGAAATTACGAACTATTATTGGATTAAACAAAATTTGAAAATAAGGACATTATTCAAATTTATCAACAAATTTGGAAATCTAGAACATTATTTAAAATTCACAAACATGTTTTTAATTTGTGAAATAAATTAAAAAAGAGATTTTTTTAAAAATTCCAAAACTTTCCAAATTCATGAAAAAATTATAAATTCTGATTATTTTTTAAAGTACCAGAATATCTTTGAATTTGCAAAAGAATTCTTAAAACATGAACATTTTATAAATTTATGAACAAAATTTGAAAATGAAAACATGATTTGTAATTCCCCCAAATTGTTGGAATTTATGAAAAAAAATAAAAATATGAACATTTTTATGAAAATGTATTGAAAATAGACATAAACATGAAAAAACAAAAAAAAGATAAATAGCAAAGGGATAAAAACGGAAAAAAAAAAGAAAAAGAAAAAAAAGGAAACACAAACAGAAAAATCGATTCAGGAACCTTATGAAAATCGGATAAAGTAGCTGAAATTCTTTAGAAGGTTCCTAAAACCAGGAACGGTGAAGCACATACCTTACTTCTAAACGGCCCTTCTTGGTCGGTCGGCCGTTCATGTGAGCATTGGTCATGCACCGTTAGACTCATTGACCCATTGACTATTCAGAAATTAAGTAAAATTGAGAATTTGAAATAAATTCAAGAACTTGGAAAAGAAGTTCATGAATTTGGCAAAGTTAACGAAATTTTTTTCACCAATTTTGAAAAGAAAGTTCACCGATTTTGGAAAAAGGTCATCGAATTTGCAAATAGTTCATCGAATTTAAAGTTAAATTCATTGAATTGGAGAAAAATTTCATTGGATTTTTCAAAAATCGTCTAATTTTAAAATAGTTCATCGAACTTGAAACTAACTTAATAGAATTTCATGGTTCAAAAAAAAACTTAACAGAATTTCAAAAAAGTTCATCTAATTAATAAAAGTATATTGATTTTTAAAATAATAATTCACCAATTAAATAAAAATGATGTATTTAATAAAAAGAAAGAAAAAGAAAAAGAAAACTAAATAACAAATAGAAAAAGGGCAAGCCAAACTGAAGAACGAAATAAAATTAACAAACGAAGTCGCGCAAGCGTGTGAGATAACCTGGTGATTGTTGCGCTTTCTTCGAATGATGAGGTCTCATGTCCGTCCCCGTTACACGCTTAGTTCTTTCCGGGTTAAAATCGGTAAATGAAAAAAAATGCTGGGCCCTCCCAATTTGCAGAATCTGTGAACGCCTGTTCGCTAAATGCAGTACATCAAATGCCTAAAGGGTCATATAGGATCTTCCATGAAGAGGAGTTTCCCATGGGCTCGGTATACCAATGCTTCTGAATCCACTGCTCCAGGCTTTATGTGTGTATACCTGGTCTCTACTACTCCCTACGTTCTACAGTAAAATATAAGACCTTTTAGAGATTTTATTAGGAGACTACATACAGAGCGAAATGAATGAATTTACTCTAAAATATGTCTATATACATCCGTATGTAGTTTATAGTGCAATCTTTAAAAGGTCTTATATTTAGAAACGGAGGGAGTATATGTTGTTTTCGGCATGCAATAACATATTGTGTGTTATAGCGGGTTATATATTTTGAGTGAAACTAGACGTAGCTGACATCCACGGGAGCTCCCAATCGACGCTTAGAGTGTCGGTTGACGCTAGTGGTGTCTGCAAATATTGTGTAGCGAGCCGGCCCATTACGTACTAAAAAAGGACAACATGACAAGAAAATAGCGGAAGTGAGCTAGGATTAGAACATAGCAGCTCACGTCTGCAGAGTAACGCAATAATCACTTAACCACACTAATTTTCCAGTCTATTAACTGAAAATAGTATTAGTTAACCTCAATTTTAATAAAACATCAACTTAAATTTGAAAATTACTTGAAAAGTTCATTCATTTTGAAAACAAGTTCATTGATTTTGGAAAAAGTTCATCCATTTTTTAATAAAAATTCACACAATACTTGAAAAATTCATTGATTTTGAAAAAAGGTTCGTCGATTCTGAAACAAATCTCATCAATATGAAATAAGTTTATTGGATACGAAAAAGTTCATTGATTTGAAAAAAATTCATTAAATTTGCAAAAAGTTCATAGAATTTGTTAAAAGAGTTCATATTTGTTTTAAGTTCACAAACTATTATAAAATTCATCAATATTTTGAAAAGTTCACGAATTTCAAAGAAAAAACATGATTTTCAAGAATCCGTGCATTGATGAAAACTAAAAGAAAAAAATTAATGAAATCATCCATAAAAAAACCCAAGACCCAAGAAAGAAATAAAAGGGATAAAATGGAAGTGTTTCACAATATATTGGGATACCCTAGTGGTTAGTGTCCTTGTCTTCGAACGCTGAGATTGCGAGTTTTGATGCCTTTTGTCTGCACATTTTTTATGAGTTTACAGAAATAAAATGTTATATGAGCCGGCCGAGGTAAGAGCAACTTCAACGTCAGTTAACAAAATGCAAGTTAACAGGTGCTGAAGGCGCCGAATAGGAAAGAAATGCTAACATCCACATGGTAGACCTATACATTAGCAAGACAAATTAAATCACATTCAGTGGTGGCCATCCATATACTCCGTCTATGAAATACGTGTAGTTGGGGGAACTTGTACTAATTTTTCCAGCTACAAGTATTTCGATATGGAGAGAGTATAAATGAATGTAAGACATTGGCGATTTAAATATGAACCATGAAAAACGTAGCCCCAAAAACGATATTTTTTGAAAATAAAATGGGGACAGTCTTGACCATCTCATAGTTCAACAGTGCATTTGGTTGGCTGCTACTAGTAGACACTAGATCAAGCAACCACTGTCCTCCTCGTGGTGGCCGTTCCGACCTACGTTTTGAGTTCTCGTTATCTCGACCTAGCGGAGTTCGAATTATTAGGACTCAAGCCGACGTGAAATCAGTGCTTGGCTTGTCGATGCTAAAAACAGCAGCACTCATGGGGTGATGTCGACGTTGTCATGTCCTGTATTTATGCACGTGAATAGAATAGTAGCCGCATGAAGTGACGTATAGACACACCAGAAAATGCCAATGGTGCCCCACCTCCTTGGAGACCGTTTTCAAAACACCATTTTCTACAATGCAATTTCTTTTAAAGCAAACATACTACGTATATGCAGAATTTCATAACATTTTAATTTCACACGTGGCATAAAAATGGCAAATTTGTATTTTTAAATGTGTCCATTTTTTGGATGTCAAGCCGGAATTTGTTTTTCTGCACGCCTTACAAATTACAGTCCTTTTCATAAATAATTTCATGGATCTACAGTGAACACATACAAGTTTCCATGTATTTTCTTATAAACTTCCCACTACAGTTTTTGACTAAAAATTACCGGCCTCTATGGTGCCCGAGCAGCATACATCCGCACTCGTAGACATCCTCCTATTTGCTGGATTGGTCTAGGTTTCCCTCGAGACCTCCTAGTCAGCGCTTCAAGCACCAAGCAGCCAAACCAATATTCACGCATGTCCTCGTCTTTACGGGTGCAATGGCACGAGCAGCTAGCTCGCTTGGTCGTCCCCGCCATTCTTTCGCTTGGTTGGATAATCGACAGGTTGCCCGTTTAAGCAGTGATGGAACTATTTAGAAGGTTGCAAAAACTGGTGAGAGGAAAAAAACCCTGCATGGACCGGCCTAACTACTACTCCTTCCGTTTCAAAATATAAGACCTTTTAAAGATTTCACTAAAAGACTACATACGAAACAAAATGAGTGAATCTACATTCTAAAATATGTCTATGTGCATCCGTATGTAGTTCATAGTGCAATATCTAAAAGGTCTTATATTTAGGAACGGAAGGAGTACTAGCATACAGGAATTTGGGGACACGCGCCATATGGTGTCAACAAGAAAAAAGAAGATAAATGGGCCGAGGCAAAGATTGAACGGTGGGAGGGGCGGGGGGTTGCACCGTGCGCTCACCAAGTTGCCGGAATACTGTTAACTGCTACATAAGGCGCTAAATAGGAAGTGGTATCTCATAACAAAATCAATATTGACATCGCCTCAAGGAACATCCTTAGAGCATCTCTAGTAGAACCCTCAAACTCCCAAACCCTTAAAATAATCGTTTTTTTTACAGTTTTCGTCCGAAAAATGGCGTAGACTAGAACCCTTAAACCCTTAAACCCGTAAATATTTTTAGAAGTCCGACCCTCAAACGCCATCGCAGCCTGTAGAAGTGAGGGTTGGGGGGAGTTTCTCCCCCCCAACCTGCACTCCATTTCCTCGCGAGCGCGGGAGGAAGTTTCAGCTTCCTTCCCTCCCTCCGCAGCGCCGCCGCCGCTCCGCTCCGCCGCCCCGCCCTCGATCTGCCGCCGCCGCCCCGCCCTCCGCCGCCTGCGCCCCCCGCATCGCGCGGCCGTCCCTCCGCCGCCACGCCCCGCCCCGGCCGCCCTCTGCCGCCGCCGCCCCGCCCTCCGCAGCGCCCCGCCCCGGCCCGCCCCGCCCTCCGCCACGCCCCGCCCCGGCCGGCCCTCCGCTCCGCCTCCGCCTCCGCCCCGGCCGGCGCTCCGCCTCCGCCTCCACGCCGGCCGCCCCTCCCAGCGCCGCCGCCCCGTCCCGGCCGGCCCTCTGCAGGTTTACATTTTTGCTTTTTTTGCTTTTTTCTTCATTTTTACATTTTTGCTTTTTTCTTCATTTTTACATTTTGGCACTCATATTGTAGATGGAGTTGAACAACGCCGACATGGACTCGTTGTCGGATTCGTCGGATTGGTCGTCATCCGACGATTCGGACATTGACGAGTTGTTGCAAGACGACGATGTCGAGATGATGAGCCTCCTCGTCGACGTGCAAGCGTTTGAAGACCACGTGAAGCTTTTGGATCAGAGGAGAGGGTCGAAGATGGGGCGACTCACCATCTACCGGAACCGCGCTCTCGGACACGAGCATTTGATGCGAGACTACTTCGCGGAGGTACCTACATACCCTCTTCGTCTCTTTCGCAGAAGGTACCGGATGAGACGTAGTTTGTTTGTGAAGATTGTCACCGATTGTGAGGCCGCCTCGTATTACTTTGAACGTCGTAGATCCGCCGCCGGTATCATGGGGTTTAGTGCATATCAAAAGATATCAGCGGCAATGCGGGTACTCGCTTATGGCATACCCGCGGATTATACCGACGAGTATCTTCGCATTGGGGAAGATACAACCACGGAGTCCGTCCGTAGGTTTGCCAAGTTGGTCATCCGGTTGTATGGTGAGAAGTATCTTCGGGCACCAAACGAGGAAGATACAAAGAGATTAATGGAAATGAATGAAAAAAGGGGATGGCCGGGGATGCTTGGTAGTCTTGATTGCATGCATTGGAGGTGGAAAAATTGCCCAAAGGCATGGCATGGAATGTATTGCGGTAAAAGCCGTGATGTTACCATTGTGCTTGAGGCCGTAGCATCGGAGGACACATGGATTTGGCATGCATTCTTTGGGTTGCCGGGAACACTCAATGATATCAATGTCCTCAATAGATCTCCATTGTTCAAAAGTTTAATTTCTGGGGATGCTCCAGCTTGCAACTACAAAATCATGAACAATGAGTATTCAATGGGATAATATCTCACCCATGGCATCTATCCCGCATGGGCAACTCTTGTGAAGTCCATCAGGGAGAAAAATGGGGTGCCCTTAACAAGAAAAGAGGCTCATTTCACCAAGGCACAAGAGGCAGCCCGCAGAGATATTGAGAGAGCTTTTTGTGTTTTACAAGCAAGGTTTGCCATAGTTCGGGGTCCAACTCGGTTTTGGGACAAGAAAACCTTGGTGAACATCATGAAATGTTGTGTGATTCTACACAACATAATCCTAGAGGATGAGAGAGGGTTAAACCTCCCTTGTTTCTATGACAATGTTGGTACGCGTGTGCAACCGGAAAGAAACCCTTCTCGCATACACGCCTTTCTTGAAGCACATCGTGAGATTGAGGATGCAACCACTCATGGTCGTCTCCGGGATGATCTAGTAGAGCACCACTGGCAGTTGGATGGGCGGCGTATTGGCCCATGATGTATCTTTGTTTTACTTTTCTATGTCCTATTTGATTCGAACAATTGTTGTAATTTGCTCAAACATTGTTGTAATAATTTGAATGATTATTGTTTTATTCGGTGCTGTAATAATAACTAGAATGATTATTGTTTTATGTCAAATGTGATTGAAGTTGTGATATGTCATATGATGAAATGTGATGAAATGTGTGATATATGAAATGACAGTTTTAAGGTTTGGGGTTGGGGCAAAGAGTAGAACCCTCAAACCCAACCCTTATAACGGAATATTCCGTTATAAGGGTTGGGTTTGAGGGTTCTAGTCTTTGCCCCTGTTTTTCAACCCTTAAAAGTGTCAAAAATGGGCAATTCTCAACCCTTAAAACTGATTTAACATTTAAGGGTTTGAGGGTTCTACTAGAGATGCTCTTAGGCCTTGTTCGGTTACACCTCTTCTCAAAAGGATTGAAGGAAATTACACCACGGCAGGGAAATCTTTTGGAGTATGTAAGCGACCTCATAGATCCGGCATCAGGGTCTTGGGATGAACAACTTGTGCGGGAGACATTCTGGGCTGATGATGCTCATCATATACTGCGAATCCCGTTGAGGGAAAGGGTACCTGACTTTGTGGCTTGGCAGTATGATAGTAAAGGAGAACATTCGGTGAGAAGCGCCTATAAATTGCAAGTTAAGCTGGGCAAGCCACTGGAACATGGGAAGTGGGAACTAAGTCATAGCAAGCATTAACCAACGCGCGGATGATTCCTGGACCCGATTGTGGAAACTACCAGGCCCTAGGAATATTCAGATGTTCACATGGAGATTGAAACATGAATCACTTGCATTCCGTTCAAACTTGAAAAAGAGGGGTATTCCGGTGGATGACACAAAATGCCTCTTTTGTGGCAAGGCGGAGGAGGATGGGGGACACCTGTTTATCAAATGCAAACATGTCAAGGGGGTCTGGAGGGCGCTGGCGATGGAGCAGGAACGGGAGGAGTTGCAAGAAATCACATCGGTGCATCATGTCCTGGACTACATATGGCGGCTGAGTGAGATCAAGCGCGTGCACATTCTTACATTCTGGTGGCTATGGTGGTCCAACCGAAACAAGCTGAGGGAAGGGGAGTTGCCGGAGGCGGCCGATGAGGTGGCGCGAAGAACTAGGGCCAATGTTATGGAATACATGCAGATACTCAGCGCACCATCCGAAGGAAAAGTGCCCTACTAAATGGAAACCGCCTCCGAGTGATACGATCAAGATGAACACATATGGGTCCTTTATTCCAGGGCAGGCAGATTCGAGCTGGGGTGTTGTGGCTAGAGATGGCAATGGAGAAGTACTTGCTGCTCGTGCGGGTCGCCAGGCACACACAAATGATGCATTCACTACCGAGGTTTATGCCCTCTCACATGCAATAGCAATGGCGGCTGATCTAAGCGTGGTGCGGGTGATATTTGAAACGGATATCATGCTACTAATGGAGGCTATGGAACTAACTCGCGTGGATGCATCGGCGTATGCAGCGGTAATCGAGGACATGAAATACCAACTGAAGATCTGATTCTCTCAACAAAAGATTTCGATCTGCCACCGAGAAGCAAACGCTGCCGCGCATCAGCTAGCTTGTATTGGTCGTATGTATGAAACCAACCACTTTGAGGAGTGGGGAAACATTGTTCCTACCCAAGCGACAGCTTGTGTTGAGGGGGATTTACCCTCGCACTGTCATAGTTAATGAGAATTGGTGTTGCCTTAAAAAAAAAGGACTGAAGGGGATTGGAATGGATTTTTACTTGTAGGGGATTATATCCACCTCAATTCCTCTAAAACCCCTCCTAAATCCCAGTCAACCGAATAAGGCTTTACTAGGCTGGAGCATCACAGAGCAGAGGTCGCTGGCGTGCGCATGGCTTGTTATGCATATATTTATTTCCATTTTTTCACTTTTATTTATATTTCTAAATGAAAATTAGTTTTACTTACCATTTTGAAAATGTTCACCGCACATTTAAAAATATTCATTTAGTATATATTGTTCACATGATTTTAGAAAATGTTCGTACCATTCAAAAGACTGTTCATGAAATTGTTTAAAAAATTTAAACTGTTCAGGGCATCTTAAAAATGTTCATAAGGACGCAATGTTTTTCATGTAATACATAATAAATTTTTGGACAATTTTGAAATATTCTTCATGACATTGAACAAAAGTTTGCCATGTATTAAATGAATTTTGCAGCTTATTTATAAAATATCTACCTTGCATTTCAAAATGTTCAACGTGCATTAGGAAAATCTTTAACGTGTATTAAGAAAGTTTGACATGTGTTCGAAAAATGTTCCATGATTATATAAAAAAATGTTTAACGTGTACTCATAAATATTTGAATATGTGTCTGATAACTGGTTAACATGTTTCGATAAAAAAATGTACACTAAAACTGTGCAGATTAAAAAAATCAGGTTGAAAATAAATAAAGTATCAATAATAATAACAAGAAAAACCAAACATAAACAAAAAGAACATTAAAACCAAAAAGCAAAAATACACCTGATACAAAACTTCCTAAAACCAAACCGGTCAATAGAAGAAGGTTCCTGAAACCGGTATAAAACGTTACTGGCCTACCATACTTCTTGATTTTTTTGAAGTGAACCCCACTTCGTGCATGAGGGAATGAGCGAAATCTCCCCTAATAATAAATGCGCGATTCTGCCGTCCGTCATGACAGTTTTGCAAAAAAAAACCTAACGTTTTATGTATTTAACCCACACTTCATTTTTAAGTGAAGAAAACGAAAAACGATTCGTTTAATCTGGTATATATAATGTGTCACCTCTGTTTCAACACAATCATGTGCCTAGCCCAGTGTCGGACGCACGACGGCTTCTTGCACCAGCAGGAGACCTGAGTTCGACACTAGCGTCGACCTGTTTTTCCTTTCCTATTGCTTTATTTTTTGTGTAAATTCAAATGCTTTTAAAACATTCATATCTTTTAAATCCTAACTCCAAATCTAACATGTTATATATGAAAATCGCTCAGAAAAAAGTGAAGATTTCAAATATGCTATTATTTTGCATGTTACTTTCCTGTTTTTACTTTTCTATTGCTTCATTTTTTGTGTAAATTCAAATGCTTTTAAAATATTCATATCTTTTAAATCCTAACTCCAAATCTAACATGTTATATATGAAAATCGTTCAGAAAAAAGTGAAGATTTCAAATATGCTATTATTTTGCATGTTACTTTCCTGTTTTTCCTTTCCTATTGCTTCATTTTTTGTGTAAATTCAAATGCTTTTAAAACATTCATATCTTTTAAATCCTAACTCCAAATCTAACATGTTATATATGAAAATCGCTCAGAAAAAAGTGAAGATTTCAAATATGCTATTATTTTGCATGTTACTTTCCACAATAAAGCTTATTGTGCAATATTAATTAATACATTATCTATATTGATTATTTTGAAAATGCCTATTACACATATCGTCCAATACGTATAAGGGGGTGATTTTTTTTTCCGTTGCAGCACGGGCATGTTTGCTAGTCATTAATTAAGGAGTACTTTCTTTAAAGAGTGCTCTCACCTTTTTGGATTATGTCAAGTGACGCATTGTATGTGTTCCACTTGTCGCAGTCTGAGAGTTTTTTTCGTAGATACAAATTTTTAAAATAATTTATTTTTTATATCGTGCATCTAAATCCTGAATCGTTTTTATCGGTGGTTCCTCGCATCAAGATCTTCAAAACTAGATCCTATGTTGATGGATTTTGATGATTTTTTTACTAAAAATCAGACTAAAAAGTCGTGTCTCTTGCGATAGAAAAAAAAACAAAAAACACGTTTTCTTTGTTCCGAGAGACATGACCGCGCCTCTCTAGAAAGTAAAACCGTGCCTCTCGAAAAAAATCAAAAAACATATTTTTTTCGTTTCCGAGAGGCACAACCATGTCTCTTTCGAAAACAAAATCATGCCTCCGAAGCAAAATCGTGGCTCTCATGAAAAAAGTAAAAAAAAAAACAGAACACAAGTTTTTTTATGTTTTCGAGTCACGAAAACAAAACCGTGCCTCTCCCAGAAAGAAAACACATTTTTTTTAATTATTTTTCAAGAGGCATGGCCGTACCTTTAGTGAAAAAAAGTGTTTTTAAAAGAAAAAAAATGTTTTTTTTTGTTTTTGAGAGGCCTCGCGAAAAAAAAATCGTGCTTCTTGTAAAAGCAAAACCGCATCCCTCACAAAAAAAGAAAACACGTTTTTCATCCAATTTGTATTATTTTTTTCGTCGAAAAGCTAAGAATGACAGGTGAAAACCGAAACATAAAAAACCTAGAAAAAATCAATCTAAAAAAGCCAAAAACATGTGTAAAAAATACTCCCTCCGTTGCTAAATATAAATCTTTTAAGCGATTTCACTAGGTGTCTACATACGAAGCAAAATGATTGAATATACACTCTAAATTATGTCTATATACATCCGTATGTGGTCCATCAGTGAAATCTCTACGAAGACTTATATTTAAGAACGGAGGGAGTAGAAAAATAAAATACGAAGGAGCGCTTAGAACTCGACACGTGATGACGACGTGTGAAAGCTATCATTGATAGGCTTATGAAGGAATGCTGCCCTAACTAGTTGCTCACGGGAAGGAGGCATACTACTGCGTTATTTGCTGCCCAATAAACTTTGGATAAGCCCAATAAAAAACTTCTGTCCCAACCAAACCCAGAAACACTGCCCGGCCCAGCCCAGCCCAGCTCCGCAGCAACCCCAACGGCGCGGCACAGTGCCGGAGACGGAGAGCAGAGGTGCCATCTCCCGCGGCGGGGAATCGTCCACCGAGGCGCCTCCGTGCTCCGGAAGAAAGAACGAACGAACCCCTTGGCCCCGATGCGAAGCGACATTTCGCCCCCGCACGCGCGCCAGAGGAAGAAGACCGCGGAGGAGGAGGAGGAGGAGAGAGAGAGAGAACGCGCGCGAGAGGAGGAAAACCATGTTCATCCAGAAGGTAATGGGGTTTCTAATTGCTAGTCTTCTACTACCATTAATCCGCCGGTAAACTTGCGCAAAGGTTACATGTGGATAATTTTTTTTCTGCTGCTGATTTTGCTGGTGGCGCGCGCAGGCATGGAGGACGGCGGCGTTCGGGCTCTATGGCTTCACCCAGTTCACCAAATCCGGCTTCGTGTAAGCCCGATTCCGCCCAATCCTCTCGCGGATTGTCTCTTGCTTTTGGTATCTCGTGCAGCTGCGTAGCCGTTGGCAGAGGGGGGGCTCTTCCGATTCCCCATCTGTGTCAAAACCGCTGCTCAATTGCTTGTCCTGTTAAATTTAGCACCGCAATTGGGGATGCGATTGGTTCGCCCGTAACGTGAACCCGGACGCCCTTTTGAGCTGGTGAACCTGAACCCTTTTGGTTTAGTGGGATTCAACTATTTGAGTTCGTGAAAACTAGCAGGAGAGCTGCTTACAGCATTTTGATTCGATTTAGGATCGTATTCTCTCGACACAGTTATGCTATCATGCTCATATTCAAACTAATGGGACTTTAATTACTCAGGGAACACGCCAAGAAATTTAGAGAGGAGGATATGCAGATCCGGTTGGATGGGAAAAATTGCCTCGTAACCGGAGCAAATTCTGGCCTAGGTTATGCTACAGCTGAGGGCTTGGCTTCTCAGTATGGAACTATTCTCCTTTTTTCCACTTTGATAATTTGCTCTGCGAAAAAAAATTGAACTATTTTTAGGGACCACCTGTCATAAAAACATTTGTTCCTTTTGTTCTGCCAGTGGTGCCACTGTTTATATGCTTTGCCGTAACAAAGAAAGGGGAGAGACTGCTTTGAACGAAATAAGATCCAAAACTGGCAATATGAATGTTCATCTGGAGGTATGGTGCTTCAGCATTGGTTTTTCCTGCAATATTCAATTCTTGTTAATGTTCTATACGGTAATTATGGGCAAACTAGCACTTCAATTATTTTCATTGTTTTTTGACCGGCTAGCACTTCATTTATTATCCTATCGCAGATATGTGACCTTTCATCGATTAATGAAGTCAAGTCATTTGCTACAAAATTCTCTTCATCGGAGAAGCCACTTCATGTCCTTGTAAGTTTGCAGTTTGTGTTTCTTTTCTCTGGTTGTAGCATTTTTATTTCTAGTTATAATCAGATAAATCATCAACGTTTCCTCTAGAATTACATTAAATACTGGACAGAGCAAGCAAATATAACAGATTGTCTTTTAGGTTAACAATGCTGGCTTACTAGAGCACAAGCGTACGACTACACCGGAAGGGTATGTAATACTTTCCATCATTGTAATTGTTTCCTGGTTATTTTTAAATTGCTTTGGCCTTATATAATTTTTAAGCATCTTGCATTTATCGTGCTAACTTCAACTGAATGAGGTGTGATGCTTTCGGGTTTTTCAATAGGTTGGAGCTCAATTTTGCTGTGAATGTGGCAGCAACATACACTTTAACAGAGCTAGTGATGCCACTGTTGGAAAAAGCATCACCTGATGCTCGTGTCATTACAGTTGCATCAGGAGGGATGTACACTGAGCCACTGAACACAAATTTACAAGTAAATCTCTTTGCTCTACTTCTATTTAGATGATATATCCCCAGTTTTACTCTGTATGGAAGCAGAATGCCGAAATATATGTATAGAAATAAAATTTACTACATATTGTGATGGAGAGCAATAAAAACAACCACCTTGTCATTGTTCCATGGGCGAGGGAAAAAAATGTTCTGCAGGAACTTCCCAACAAGGTCCACTTGGAGAAAATCAATGTTGAAACAAATAGTAGTTGTGGACACAAATGAAGTTCTCCATTTACTTACTCCTGTGAATCATTTTGGAAGAATATTTGAGCACTTGCCACTTATCCAGACTCTTGATTCATTGTCATCAAAATTGAACTAATTTGATTGCTTACCAAGAGCTTAGTCCAATTGCCATTTGCCTTTCTCATTTGTTGTCCTGGCGATGGTATTTTTTTTTCGAGAAAACGCAAAAGACTTTGCGTTTCATTGCATTGAAAAGAGGGGAAGACAACCTCCTAGGAGGCTAGGACTAAGGTGTTACAACCAGATCAGTGCACGTCCCAGGTGGGTGGCAGGGTGACCCTAAGCCCCTTGGCCCCTGCCTGCGCCCAATTCCTGGACTCGTCCTTGATCGCATCGGCGAGCTCTACTAGCGATGGGGTTACATGGTCGAATACACACGCGTTCCTATGCTTCCAGATCATCCACGGCACGAGAAGCGCAATCGAGGCCAACGCTTTGCGGAGCGGGTGAGGCGTGGCATCGCGAGCGCGTAGCCACCAGTCCTGCAGCGAGGCGTCCTGGTCGGGCACCGGTGCCGGAAGTCGCAGCCAGGATATGATCCCGTGCCAGGCCTGCTTCGCGAATGGGCAGGAGAGCAGCAGGTGCTGCAGCGTCTCCGGTTCTTGGTCACAAAGAAGGCACCGAGGATGATGCGTTAGGCCATGCCGAGCGAGGCGCTCCGCAGTCCAACAGCGGTCCTGGTTGGCGAGCCAGTGGAAGAATTTGACCTTAGGCGGGGCCCAACCCTTCCAGATCAACTTCCAGGACCGGCAAGTGATCGAACCGTGGAAGGTGGCAAGATAAGCGGACCTGGCAGAGTAGCTGCCGCTGGCTGTCCACTTCCAGGAGAGCGTGTCCGGCGCTGCGGAGAGGGTGATGCGGGACACCAACATCCAGATCTGGAGATACTGGCCTATCTCCTGGAGGCCAATGGTGCCGTGGATGTCCCTCGCCCAGGTATTGCCGGCTATGCCTGCTGCCACCGTCCTGGACTTTCTGCGATGCTTGGGGATGCACATGTAAAGCGAGGGCGCGTGCTCGCGGATGGAGAGGCCAAGGAGCCATCTGTCCTCCCAAAAGAGCGTAGTCGAACCATCTCCGATCTGCATGGTGGTGGAGGCATAGAAGAGGCCATACTCCTCGGGGGTGAACTGCAGGTCCAGGCCGTGCCATGCTCGGGTAGTGTCCGTCCGTGAGAGCCATAGCCATCGGAGCCGAAGGGCCAGCCCCGTGCGCTCTAGGTCTCGGACACCGAGGCCGCCGTACTCCAGCGGCCGACATACCCGTCGCCAGTTCACGTGGCAGTGTCCACCGTGGGCCACCTGGCGATGGTATTTTAGTCTTTATATTCATGCCATAGAAACATAAACCACGGGTTGTTTATCTCTTGAAGTGAATTGGCCTGTGAAAAGGTTATCTTTTACTTCCGATTGCGATGTAGCCCTTCTCACTATTTATTTTGAACTACAGTACAGCGAAAGCGAATTTGATGGGACAAAACAATATGCTCGTAACAAGAGAGTTCAGGTTTGTGAATCTTGGTGTCTGAATTCCCTTGGGTCGACAGGAGACGGTAACACAAGACTAACATGAAACTCCCTCAGGTTGCTCTCACCGAATGGTGGGCTCAGAAATACAGCAACAAGGGAGTCGGTTTCTACTCCATGCATCCAGGATGGGCTGATACACCTGGAGTCTCGAAGAGCTTGCCCGGACTATCGGAGAAGTATGTCTTCAGCTGTTCCAACCCTCTTGGCCCATTTATATTCTATATATAGCATCGACGGTCTAATTTATATATCATCAATACTATGTCAGGCTATCAGGAAACCTGAGATCAAACGAAGAAGGGGCTGACACGGTGGTCTGGTTGGCTTTGCAACCAAAGGAGAAATTAGTCCCAGGGGCTTTCTACTTCGACCGGGCTGAAGCGCAAAAACATTTGAAGTTTGCTGGGACAGCAGCATCCCACGAGCAGATAGGTTCAATTGTCGACAGCATTCGCTCCATCTGTAACCTCCCTGCAAACCCATAAGTTTCTCACCTAGAGGATTTTAGTCCTGGACATGAAAATAAATTAAAATTCTGAAGAAGAAAAAAGAAAAAAGAAAAAAGTGCACCAGCCGGGAATCGAACCCGGGTCTGTACCGTGGCAGGGTACTATTCTACCACTAGACCACTGGTGCTTTGATGACAGGCTGTTTCTATTTCTCTATCCATAGGGGCAATAAAATTTAGTCTGTTTTACCATTTTTAGTGGTACGAGTATGGTGACCTCGGCGATTATTTTGGTACGTACAAAGATGATGGGTGCTAGCGATAGAGTTTTTCTATGTACTCATACACAACGGTATGTTTTCCTTAAAGAGACCATACGTTACAATATTCATGTAAAAATGTCAGGTGAGATGGACGCGTATGTCATATGCATACGTCTATCCATTTGCTCTGAAATTTAACATGGAACTCCTTGTGCGAAACATGCTGAAGCAAAACACTAGAAAAAATTGCAACAATGGGTCCTCACAATACTCCCCCCCCCCCCCCCCCCCCCCCCCCCCTTTTTTTACTTTGCA
This sequence comes from Hordeum vulgare subsp. vulgare, assembly GCF_904849725.1. Taxonomy (NCBI): domain Eukaryota; kingdom Viridiplantae; phylum Streptophyta; class Magnoliopsida; order Poales; family Poaceae; genus Hordeum; species Hordeum vulgare. Next base: position 498,418,023 of record NC_058524.1, on the reverse strand, counting down.
AACGCACTAGAAAAAAATACAACAATGGCGACATAGTTCAGTCCTCACAATACTCCCCCCCCCCTCTCTCCCGTCCGTGCGTGCGTCGTACGAAAACAACGGTAGAGTTTTTTTTTTTTTTTTTTTTTTTTGCGAAGAAAAAACAACGGTAGAGTTAACATGACTTTATAAAGATGAACGATCTCATCCGTTGAGTGCTAGTACTTGCAGAGGAGCAAGCCGGACCGCCGAAGCAACTCAATCGTTTTTCCAGAATTGCTACTGAACATATTCGGTTAACTGTTCTACTTCAGAACATTGCACCGAGACATGACGAGCCCTCACGGTGTATGAGAAGCAGCCCACCATTCTTTTGAAGTAGCTTTGAAAAATCATGTGAATGTGTACTTACTGAAATCAGCAACCTCCCGCGTGGGATCTTCAGGGGATAGATTTTCCCATTGTATGATCAATTGCATCAATGGTAAATTCTTCCTTGGAATTTCTCCGACCTCCAGAACTAATGCAGGAGCAGTCTTGATTGTACCATCTGCATTCACCATTGGTAAATCTGGTCTAGGGATGGATTTGTTGCTAATGTGATTCTTGAGTTGACTAACATGAAGAACTATGTGAATTTTCACATGTTCAGGGAATTGGAGCTTGTAAGCAGAATTGTCCACGGTTCACATGACTGGAACTGGCCCATATTTTCTGTTTTGAAGTTTTACAGCACCTCTAAATCCGAAGTGTGCCAACCTATATGTAACCATTTTCAAATACATGGTAGTTGAGGTGTTTTAATTTTGCTATATGTTGTAGCTTAAATAACTCAAAATTAATTCATGCCAGCTCGGTCTGGATCTATTTTCAACAGATAAAGAGACACACAATTTACAGTATTCTCGATTGGAGAAAAGCTTGATCAAGAATTAAACTGGTACATCACTACAATATACATCCTCCCTGTGTTTTCTCGATCAAGCAGTACAAAGTTTTGTAGGCTACATCTAGGAAAATAAAGTGCACCGCTGGAAACGAAAACCAAAACAAAATCCTTGTCAGTGTAATGAGTCACAGGTAAATGTGGAGCAGGGGCCCAGGGCAAGAGGGGTACGAGTTTCACATTGGACGACGCCGTATGGAGATCATCTGAGCGTCAAGATGTGGAGGTTGATGAGCACCGGCGTGACGAGGACGACGACGAGCGCGATGCCCCCGAGGACGGCGAAGCACATCCATTTGCGGGTGTCCTTCTGGATCTCGTGCGCCTGCTCCAGCTCGACGGTGCCCCGGCGCACGAAGGAGCTGGCGTGGGCGACGTGGCTCTCGATGTCGTTGAGCTGGTGCCCCTGCGCCTCGACGAGCGCGGCCATGTCGAGGAACACCTGGTGCAGGTCCATGAGGCTGCGCTCGATGTCCTTGACGGCGTCGTGCCGCTCCTGGATCTCCGAGATGGTGTCCATCACCTGCCCGCGCCCCTGGTCCTGGATCGCCTTCTGCAGGAACGACTCGCTCTCCCCGGACGAGATGAGCGAGTCGATCGTGCTCTCCTCCGCGTGCTCGCCCGTGATCGTGTAGTACCGCCGCGCCACCGTCTCCTTGTACTCCGCCGCCATCTTCGCCCTCAGCCCCTGCGCAGAGCATGCACCGGCAACGCCACAGGTTCTCGTCAGTCGTCATTTCATGCGCGTGTATTCACTGCGCCCAAGGTGTGCAATGCAGGCATATTTAGACGGATCAAATTACCTGGAAGTCGTCCATGACATCCTTGAGCTTCTTGCCGAGGCCGGCGACGACAGAGGTGCGGGTTCGATCGGTGGAGGACCCGGGGCCGCAGCCGGGCGCCTTGCGGGAGTTGGCGTTGTCGCGCTCGAGCGCCTCGAGCTTGGCCTTGACGCCCTTGGCGCGCTTGAGCACCTGCTCGACGTCGCCGTCCATGCGGGAGCGGAGGGCCTTGATGGCGCGGGCGTCGTGCGCCGTCTTGGTCTCCTCGTTGGTGGACTGCAGGCGCTTGTGCAGAGTCTCGAAGCCGCGCAAGTCCTCCTTCAAAGCCTCCACGTCCGAGAAGAACTGGTCCAGGTTAGCCACGCCCTCGCCGCCGGCCTCCATGTCGGCCGCCGACGTCTGCGGGTTCGCGTCCGCATACTTCTTGAACGAGCTCGACGAGAAAAGGTCGTTCATCTTGGAAGCTAATTAACGGAGTGCGCAACCGCAGAACGCCGATCAAAACGCGGCGACGACTCAAAGGTACGCGCAGCAAGGTGGACCGTGGGACAATGGAAGGGGACTGAGTTCGGAAGAATGGCAATGGCTTGCCTCTCCCGAGAAGGCGTAGGTCCAAGAAACTAGCAATCGATCATGGAAGTGGTGTGAAGAAAGGAAGGTCTCCCTCCCCCGTAGGAGGGGTTCTCTCTCTCCCTATTTGTGGCAGCATGCCATGAACGGCTTCTCCTTGTCTTGCCGGGGTCTTCGTCTAGTCATTTTTACCACCGGTGACTTCTTTCTTGTTAGCGTCACTTTTGTTTTATTTTGAATCTCCTTTAGTTTACCTTTTTTTTTTTTTTGATCGGGTAGCTGTTTTTCAATTCGCACACACTTGAGTTTCCATGCGTTGGATTTGGGCACGAATCTTAGGACGCACTTCCTATATTTTTGCCCAAGCTATTCAGTTTTGTGTACGATTTTTATACGAGTTCCTCTTTTAGAAAAGAGGCCGATGTCCGATTAAAATTAACTAGTAAAAGTGTCCGTGCGTTGCACCGAATTAGGTTATTGATATTTAGATCATGAATTTTGTATTTGAAAGGCTCCGTCCTCACTCTTTATCGACATCTACTTCAGCTCCACACCGTCATCGAAGTGCAAGTAGAGATGCAAACATATGAACTTTCATACAAATAGAGTAAAACTTCATACAGATTGGACATATAGTTACCACAAGACCATCATGAGAGTTTTACTTATTTTATCTCTACAAACAACATGAAGGAACAAAAGAGACACACATTGATGCCAGTGTGAGCAGACTCCTCCCTGGACCACAGCCCGTACCCCCCTCGCGTCGCTCCCGTGGCGACCGAAAGATCATCACACCCCGTAACCTATTACATGAGTAGTTGTTTGATTTATGTCCCATATTAAACAGATAAAATGTTTCTGTTCACGTGAGCAAACGGCTAGAATAAACCTCATTAAAATAGCATGAGTGATTTATCCAAGGGCAAATAGTAGCTAAAACAAATACTACTGGGGGAAGAACAAGAAATAAGGAAATGAAGAGATTATACTTGTGAGTGCACGGAAGATTATTCCAAAGGAAGTATTTTCTTTTAGCCAATCGCTCAAAGCAAAAGATTAGTGCAATGGGTAAGAAGTACACAGCTTCACAGAATATCTAGTATTTGTAAATCATGTGCTCTACAAATTTCTGAAATGTGCCACTATAATTGTATAAAAATCTTGCTTTTGAAATATGCCACTGTAATTGTACAAAAATCTTGCCATTGGAATCTGCCAAACTGTCCACATAAGTTCTTCACTTCGGTCATAACCCAATTGATGAAAATAAGAAACTCTGCTAGTTGCATATCTTTTAAAGCAAGAAAATAATTAATAATTACACCTCTCTGTAGTCCGTATTTTCATCCAATTAGGTTTCTGTACCAGTGTCTACTCATTCACAATATACAGAGAAATTTAGATACCAGAACATTGTAGATTAGAAAATTTTCATGGTAAAATTCATGTCAACAAAAAGAACAGGCATAGAGCCATCATGAAATTTGGGGCCACAATAGTAGTAAGGAAAAGGAAGAAACAAACGAAGATAAGGACATTTTTGCTCGGTAGTACTCGATGATCCATGCTGAAGAGAAAGACATGAGACTGGACAGAGAAGCGCTGCTCTACGTTGTGAACACACCCATCAGTTCATGCACATAAAGGGCACCATCCTCGAGCAAAATCAACTGAAAAAATTGACGTCAAAAAGAGAGGAGTATATCTTCTAAACTCAAATTATAACTACAACAAAACAATGCTCGGCCTTCTCAAGCAAGGGCAAAATTAAGAGGTGTACGTACTGAGGAGGTGTTCAAGTTGAGCAGACACGAGACACTGGATGTCAAGGGGTACATGGGTGTACATCATCGGCGGCGCTGGGGATTTGGCCGCTGTTGATGAAAGTATGACGTCTCTGCTCTCAAACACCACCAGATAGTGGTAAAACTTCAGTAGTAGAGAGGACACCCAACCGAGAACATCTAAAGAAACACAAATCGTTAATTCACTCTAGTTTATTTTTGAGAGGAAAAATAAGCAATAGCGTTGTAAAATAAAAGGAATTGTCAGATTCAGTAGCTTCATATGAGAAATCAAATGGGCAGACAAACGACGGTACACAATAATCAAGTTGGTAAGATACACACACAGATCAAATATTATTTTACTAACAGAATATTCTGCTTTTGAAACTACTCCTGTTGGGTCAAATGCTGACATATGTTCGAATCTGGGGGATTAAATAGATCTTTGGCATGCTTCCCTTAACAAGGATTATTTTGTGTATTTCTACCTAACTCCTCTTGAGAGTCAAAAAACAGGAAGAAGGATACACACGTTGACCAGGAGGATGCAAGCTAAGCCAGTAGAGCACTGAACCTAGAGTCCATGAATATCATGGTGCATTGCAACTGGAAACTACAATAATTAAGATGACACATATAACATAATTCATTTCTTGTTGGCAGAAAATAATGCAGATGCCACAGTAACCAGAAATTCAACAGGTAATTTGCTAAAAAAAATATTCATATAGAATCTCGGATCCAAATGCAAGGGTGTAAAATCACTAAAATTCAAATGGAGTTCATAGAATATAAACCCGGTTTAAACAAATCTTAGGAAGCACGCCCAATTCATATCAAATTCCAGTTTTGATCTATTTGCCTGGGTACACGGGTTACTCTGAATGTTTTCCTAGTGGTCGTTTCTGTTTTCGGAAAAGGGCGTCTCCTCAATGCGTCAAGTGTTTTCCAAAATGATGGTAACCAGCAATATTATCATATCGCGACTAATCTTATAAGGTAATACTACCTATTTTCCAGAAAATAATATTGAAATCCTAGTTTGAGGAGGGACCAACATAGTAAACATGTTGTAATGTTGAGATTGGAGAAACGATGAATTCTGGCGCCAGAACTAAATAAATCTCAGCACAGCTAAACTGCCTTGGGATCTCCGAACAGAAAACTTGCTTTAGTATTCAAGCCCAAGAACAATTGCTTTGACCTCCCTGATTGTGCTCAAAAACATTTCCTTGGTTTGTGTGTATCCCTTCGGTATCAAGTTCGCATTGTACAAAGAAAAATACTAAGTGCTTATATTGAGACAGATTAATTTTAGTTAATTCTTTAAAAGTGTTCATTGCACATTCAAAAAAAAGTTAACACAGTGTAAAAAACTTGGTCTCAACTTTTAGAAACTGTTTACAATACATAAAATTATATGTGATATTTAGAACAGGTTTACACATTTCAAACAAAAATGGATGTGATATTTATGATAAAATCTATGCAATGTTAAAAAATGCTTCATACCATAATGAAATGAACTCCCTCTAATCTATATTATTTGTCGCGGCTTTAGTAGAACTTTGCACTAAAGTTGAACTAAACCTGCAACAAGTAATATGGTTTAAAGGCAATATGTTACATTTAAAAAATGCATTGTAAACAAATGTCACATAGTGAAAAATAAGGTTTCATACCATCCCAAGAATGTTCTAATGTGTATTTTACAAATGTAACCTATATTCAAAATATTTTAAAAACATGTACTTAGAAAAATGTTAATCATGTATTTGAAAAATGCACGTATAAAAATATTTTATAGGTACATGAAAAATGTACAATAAGTATACACCAAAACATATATCCGAAAAAGAGTTAATCAAGTAGTTGGAAATTTTTTAAACATGTATAAAAAATACTCTTGATGCATACAAAAATGTACACTGTGTATGAAAAAAGGGAAAATTAAAAAAAAGATAACCGAAGAAAGAAACAAAGAAAACTAAAGAAAGGAAGAAAATTAGAGAAAAACCAAACAATGTTCAACGAAAATTGATGCAAAACAGTAAAACCTGATACATAAAACAAGATGAAAACAACTCGGTCGACTGCTCCAATACTTGAATTGCCTAGTAGCGTTACGTCAGAGTTGAGACTTACTTAAGATTCGCGAATAGCGAGAAATAGTTCCCGTGCGTTCTATAAAAAAGAGAGGCTCCTACGCTCTATTTCGGCCACGGAGGAATGTATGATGAATATTGTTTGGGACCATTAAACAGGCCAGTGTGTTTAAGGGAAGAATGCCTAGTTATGATAGCTTAATCAAGGGTTCATCGTTACCTCAGAGGATGCTGAGTTGGGACCTCCAATTTTGGGATGTACGTGCGAGGGAACCAGGGAGGCGCCATAAACATTTGACAGATTACAATCACAACTAATAGACTGATTCTTTTCTCTTTGGAGCTTTCCTTGAACAAACAAACTGCATGGTAGATACAACTGTAACCAGAGCAACTATGTATTGTATGTAGCAGTAGCAGTAGCACTCTTTGGACCAGGCACCAACATGACAAGTTATCTACTACATTTAGATGGATGCATTGTACCACTCAACTTCTCTGGAATGGCAAGACAATTGAATTGACTCGCCATTTATATGCAGGTCGACATCTCCGCCATCGGGATTTGAAGCAGCAACACCATCACCGGCGTCGGCAACTACCTCAAGGAGAAGAACCCATATGCAAAGGTGAAGAAGATCATTTTTTCCCCTGTTATGTTAACATGTAAATTACATGATCCTATGATGGGTTTGATGCCAAATTTGTTTTTGTACTCCATTTTAAATACATAGCTTTGAATGATCCTAGCATGCCTTTGTTCAGTTTGTATGTGTCAATTCTTTGAAAAATCTTAATCTTAAAGGTTAATTATCTGAAAATCCCCAAATTCTATGCTTGGTTGTTCATACCTATACTTGTGTGGTGGTCATGGTCTGGCTTGCTGCTTAGGTCGTTTTCGAATTCTCTTGTCCGTGTTTTTATTTGTGCTTCTTCTCGGGCCACGATGCAGCGGCGTTGCTACAGGTTCCCCGCTTGACTGGTGGTCTTTCGTTACTGTGCGGCGTTGAGAGCATGCTTCGGCCTTGGCTACTAATGACGCAGGTGATTTCCCCTTCTTACCTTCTTTCTTTCCCTGTGCTCTCGGCACTGGCCTTTGTGCCATGACCATGCATTTTGTGCTTTTTTTAGAAAGTGAGCGATGGTTTTGCACACTTTTAGATTCAAACCTTGTCAATCTTCATAGCCGTATCAAAAGTAGTGTCTGAAATGTCAACTTGGAATCATATGCGTGCCAATTATCTTCTCTGTCTATTTATGCAGAAATTTTGCTTAAGATGCTGACACTCTGACATCGTGTTTACATATGTTACTTAAAATATTCATATAGAATCTCGGATCGAAATGCAAGGGTGTAAAATCACTAAAATTCAAATGGAGTTCACAGAATATATACCCGGTTTAAACAAATCTTAGAAAGCACGCCCAATTCATATCAAATTCCAGTTTTGATCTATTTGCCTAGGTACAGGGGTTACTCTGAAAGTTTTCCTAGTGGTCGTTTCTGTTTTCGGAAAAGGGCGTCCCCTCAATGCGTCAAGTGTTTTCCAAAACGATGGTAACCAACAATATTATCATATCGCGACTAATCTTATAAGGTAATACTATCTATTTTCCAGAAAATAATATTGAGATCTCAGTTTGAGGAGGGACCAGCATAGTAAACATGTTCTTGTAATGTTGAGATTGGAGAAACGATGAATTCTGGCGCGAGAACTAAATAAATCTCAGCACAGCTAAACTGCCTTGGGATCTCCGAACAGAAAACTTGCTTTAGTATTCAAGCCCAAGAACAATTGCTTTGACCTCCCTGATTGTGCCCAAAAACATTTCCTTGGTTTGTGTGTATCCCTTCGGTATCAAGTTCGCATTGTACAAAGAAAAATAAAATCCTCCGTCTATCTGGTTTGGTTTGGCAAGCTGAATCGTCTGTGATCTCAATAATTTTGCACCACAGATGTTTCATTTGCATAGAAAAAAGAGAGAGGAGAAACTAAAACAGAGTAGAGGGAAGTGGACAACCAAATGAATTACCTTTAGTAGGACTCGTGGGCGATCTGTTCTTGAGCTTCGGAACGCTCTTCGATCGCTTGAGCTTCCAATCCATGCTGACCTAGATTCAACTTCTGGGAGAAGAATCTGAATTCAAGGTTCCTATGTACCCCCGTATGAACAAACACGCGACCGAAGCTGACGAAGTACCTGCGGTGGCGGTGGTCGTCTCGCCTCCGTGAACGCAGGTGGGCGGCGGCGGTCGCCTACGTGGCAGCGGCGCAGGGCGCGACGCAGGTGGGAGGCGACGCTGGGCCCTACGGTGGATGAGCTGGTTGCCTCCGTGGGCGGCATGGCAAGGTGGGGCAGCGGCGACTGTTGCCCCCTTCGCTACGGCGCAGCCGGAGGAAGGCGACGGAGGTGAGAGGCGCAGTTGGGCGGCGCAAGTGGTGCCGGTGGCCGGCGCAACATCGTATCGACCGTCGCCGGGGTCGGGCGGGGCACGAGGTGGCGGCGCGCTGGAGGTTGAGATTGGATCGGTTGGTGCGTGCGACTGCTTTTTTCTTCTTTTTTTCGCGTGTACCACTTCGTTGACTTGTATTGGTATAAGGACTGCGCGTTGAATAGCAAAAACATGAGGGACTCTTTTTGTAAAAGCGCCACGACGGACGACAGAAGCAGTCGCTGCTTTATTATTAGGGAAAAATAAAACCCTTACAACGAACGATACAACACAACACAACACTACAAATAAAAAAAGAAAGAGCTCTAGAGCAACAATCCAACTCCAAAAGTAATAAAGTGAGATACTGGAGCCCTCGAACATGCTCGAAGGACCAATTCTGCGAATGGAGCCGACTCAATAAGGGGATCAACTGAGAGAGGGGGTGATACATCTTCAACGTATCTACGTTTTCAAACACTTTTGCTTTAGTTTTTATATCTAATTAGCATGATTTAAATGAAACTAATCCGGACGAACGCTGTTTTCAGCACAACTACCTTGGTGTTATTTTGGTGCAGAAATAAAAGTTCTCAGAATCGGACGGAACTTTTTGTAAATTATTTCTAGGATTTATAATGAAATATGAAGCAAAGAACTGCTGGAGGAAGGTTGCGAGGGGCCACAAGCCAATAGGGTGCGCACTGAGGCCGCACCCTGATGGCTTATGGGGCCCATGTGGCTGCTCCGACCCAAGTTTGAGTCCTATAAAATCATATCTTCGGAGAGGAAAATCAAAGAGAAGTTTTCATCGTGTTTAGAGACGAAGTCGCCGCCACCTCCTGTTCTTCCTTCGGAGGGCTGATCTGGAGTCCGTCTGAGGCTCCAAAGAGGGGGATTCATCACCTCGTCATGACCAAAGCTTCTCCATCAACACCGCCATGATGCTCACCATGGGGAGTGAGTAAATCCTTTGCGGGCTTGCTGGGCGGTGGTGGTATTGGATGAGATTGACCATGTAATCGAGTTAAATTTGATAGGGCTTGATCCCTAGTATCCACTATGTTTTGAGATTGATGTTACTATGATTTTGCTATGCTTAATGCTTATCACTAGGGCCCGAGTGCCATGATTTAAGATCTGAACCTATTATGTTTTCATGAATATAAGCGTGAGTTGGATCCTATATCGCAAGTTGTAGTTACCTATTACGTGTCATGATCCGCATACCCCAAGGTGACAATAATTGGGATTCTTTCCGGTGATTGCCATAGTTTGAGGAGTTCATGTATCCACCTTGTGTTAATGCTTTGTTCTAGTTATCTATTAAAAGGATGCCTTAATATCCCTTAGTATACTATAGGACTCCGCTTCCACGGGAGGGTAGGACAAAATATGTCATGCAAGTTCTTATCGTAAGCACAAATGACTATATACGGAATACATGCCTACATTATATTGATGAATTGGAGCTAGTTCTGTGTCGTCCTAGTGTGTAACTGCTACATGATCAATGTCATCTAAATCATTATCCATCACAGATCCACGTGCCTATGCTTTACATATACCGAATCTTGTTAAGTTACAACTGTCACACCTGCTACTCAATTGCTATTGTTACCATTGTTACCAAAATTGGTGCTATCTTTGTTAGTGTTACTACTATCATTTCTTGTGCTACTGAATCCTTGCTGCACAAAGATATCGCAGGTGCGTTTGAATTGACAACTCAACTATCAAGGCCAATAAATATTCTTTGGCTCCCATTGTGTCGAATCAATATATTAGGGTGAAATACTACCCGTGAAGACTGTCGCGATCCCCTACACTTCTGGGTTATCAAGACCTTTTCCTCGCACAGTTTCTGGGGAGCATAGCTTTATTTACTGTTACTGCTACTGTCACACGTGCTATCCAATTGCCATTATGAAGAATGTGACTGAGTGAATTACTTGATGCTCATACTGCTAGATCTAGCGAACTTTAAAATGCTGAAACTAATGAAGACTTTGAATCACCTTTTACACCTCGTCCTCTTAATAGATATGAATTGCCTTCTCTACTTGAAGGTTATGTTATGGATGGTGAGGTAGCTAGGGATTTTATTTCTTGTGAAAATAGATATGATTTCAAGAGATTAGTATGCAAAATTAAATAAAAATCTATGATGGAAAAAATGAAACATGATCCTAAATTTGCTACTTCTCCTATACTTGTCACTGATAAGGACTATGAATTCGCTAGAGACCATGAACTGATTCTTATAGTAAAGTCTTATCCTTTCCATGGTTATGAAAATGAAACTCTGGTTGAACACCTTATGCAACTGTATGATATTGTTGCCTTGTTACCAATGATGAAAAGATACGCTACTATTATATCTTCAAGCTTTTTCTTTCTCGCTGAAAGGAGAGGCCAAGGAATGATTCCTTTTTTTGCTCCTGGTTGTATACATAGTCCTGATGACATGCTTTATTACTTTTCAAAATAATGTTTCATTCTCATTGGAAACAAGATGCTTTAGAGGAAATATTTAACTATGTGCAAATTAAAGAATAGAATCTCCCTCAAGCTTGGGGGAGGCTTCTCCAGTTACTTAGAGCTCTGTTTGATTGTCCTCTTAAGAAGAATGAAATCCTTGATATCTTTTATAATGGACTAACAAATGCTTCTAGGGATTTCCTAGATAGTTGTGCTCGTTGTGTTTTCATGGAAAGAACCATTGTACAAGCTGAATAGTTATTAAATAATATTTTGCAAAATGCCGATGATTGGACACTCCCTGGACCACCACCGGAACCTATTCAAAAGAACAGAGGTATTCTATTACTCAACCCTGAAGATATGAAAAAAGCAAAAAGATCTATGAAAGGGAAAGGTATTAAAATTGAGGATGTCAAGAAATTACCACCGATTGAAGAAATACATGGACTTGATACCCCGACACAGGTAGTAGAGGTAAACTCGCTCCGTTCCTTTAGTGAAAATGATATACCTTATGCTAGACACCTGATCAATCCAGTGATGAATTTTATAATTATGTTGTTAAGCAAGAGCGCTTCAATAATTATGTTAAGGATCAATTAAAAAAATAATGCCATGATGATAGACCGCTTAAGTGGCTTGATGTTTAGAATTTCTAATGATGTGAAAGGTCTAGGTAAACATGCCTCTACGGTTCACACCCAACTAGATCAAGTAGCTAAGTCACAAAATGATTTACTTGCTGAAATGAATAATAATATTAATGATCATGCTATTAGAGTAGTGATTAGAGGAGGTAGAATGACTCAAGAATCTCTTTATCCTACAGGTCACCCTAAAAGAATTGAACATGATTCTGAGAGGATAAATAATGATGCACCTAGTCCACCTAGTAAGAAAAATAAAAATAAATATGATATGACTTTGCATGCTTCTAGTAAGCCTGCTATAGCACAACCTATTGAGACTAACAATGATGCTTCTATTTCTGATGCCGAGACACAATCCGGTAGTGAACATGCACCTAGTGATAATGAAAATGAAGATGAAAGTAATAAGATGCATGTAGATGTTCCACCAGATAGTAATAAAGAACATGATAATGATGTGGAGGCAATACCTGTTGAGGGCCTTGATAACTCACCTCCTAAAAATAAATGTTATGATAAGAGAGACTTCGTTGCGAGAAAACATGGAAGGGAAAGAGAACCATGCATGGGTTCAAAAACACATGCAATTCCCTCAAAATCCTTATAAAAGTAGGTATGATGAAGATCTTGAACGCTTTACTGAAATGATTAGACCTGTCTTTTTGCGCACTCGCTTGACTGATATATTGAAAATGCCTTCGTATGCTAAGTATAGGAAGGATATTGTTACCAACAAAAGAAAGATACCTGAAACTGAAATTTCTACCATGCCTTCTAATTATTCTGTTGATGGTGGAGTACCTAAGAAGCTGGGAGATACGGGTGTACCCATAATACCTTGTTCTATTAAAAGAAATTGTGTTATAACCGCTTTATTTGATTTAGGAGCCGATGTTAGTGTTATGCCTTTATCCCTTTATAAAAGACTTGAATTGAATAAGCTTACACCCATTGAGATATCTTTGCAAATGGCTGATAAATCCACTACTTTACCTATTGGAATTTGTGAGGACGTTCTCATTGTGGTTGCAAATGTTACTATCTTAATAGACTTTGTTATTCTTTATATGCCCGAGGACGACAATATGTCGATCATCCTTGGCAGACCCTTTCTAAATACCGAGGGGCTGTTATTGATTGCAACAAAAGCAACGTCACTTTTCATGTTAATGGCAAGCAACATACTATGCATTTTCCGAAGAAGCAAACTTTGTTTAACATTATTAATGTCATTGCGCTTATTCCCACGGTCATCATTGGATATTTTACAATCCCTCTACCTACTGCCAAGAAAAAGAAGTACTACAATCTTATGGTTGGGGAGATGCAAATCCCCATTGAGGTAATCGATTGATATACAAAAATTCTTTGGTTTCATGTTAATCGAAAACGATTATTAATAAGACCCGATCAACCTTATTAAAGGATCCTTTTTGAAAGACATGTGATTGATGAATTGAGTATTCACTAATCTGTGTATCATAAGTTTGTTCTCTGTTATTTTTAGCTAAGAAAGAGAAATTAGTTTGACTTTTCCTCTTTTCTGATTTTTCCCGTGCAATAAAAAATGACTCAAAAATAAAAAGTCTCAGATTGCTACAAAATTTTAACATGAAATTTCTGGATTATATTAGAAATTTTGGCATAAAAATAACTCTAGGGAGACGCACCTGTGGGCCACAAGCCAATAGGGCGCCCCCAGGCCGCATCGTGATGGCTTGTGGGGCCCATAGCCCCCCTGCCTTATCTCTTCAACCTAGTTCATCCTCTACCCCTAGAAAAAAATTCCTCTCTCTCTCCCTCCTCTCTCTCTCTCTCTCTCTCTCTCGTTCTTCCTCTAGAAACTGAAATTTTTGATCCCTTTGGTCGAAACTCCGTTTCCGAAACTATTTGAGGAAATTGTTTCCGAAACTATTTGAGGAAATTGTTCCTTGGTATGTGACTCATCCATCCCTCCAATTAGTTTTTGCTTTAGTATTTTATATTTTGCATAAATTGCTTCACTTGGTGCTACAGGAAATGAGCTTGCATGTTAAATTATTTGAGTCCCAAGTAGTATAAATGCTTGATATTGCCTCTAAGTATCCATATGAGTAGTTGTTATCAATCTCTTAAAGTTTTATTAACATAAATTTGTGGCTCAAAAATTTCAGAAATTTGTGCTTACAGAGATGTGTTTCTTTAGGAGGAGCTCCTCGAGAAGGTGTACTTCGAGTGAATCATCAAGTGAGGGCTCGATACGACAAGATTACACTGAGCCTCGAGCTAATCAGATAGTGATGGGTGGCGCACAAATTGCGCCTGTGGGCAAGCGATGAATTCATGAGGGGTGCAGGTATCAAGGAGGAATTTGATCATTTCATTTACAATACCGGCCTTACTGAGTTCCTTGGAGATAAGTGTGGTTAACATTACAAGCTTACCTGTACATTCACGCATGGATTTGGTTATCAATCTAGTACTTCTAGTGTGTTATTTAATCTCTACAATAAAGCCTTTAGCATGAGTCTAGAAGAATTTTCTGTCGCATGCAAGATCCCACTTTGGGGCTCACTTGAGAAGCCATCAAAAACTGATTATAATATGTTCCTCGAGAGCCTTTGTGTTGGAGAAGATAGAGGAGTGACGCAAGCCAGAAGTAAAAGCATTTATTTCCCCTCTATTCGTTACTTTGCACTATTTAATGGGAAATGTGTATTAGGGAAACAAGATTGAAGTGCGTTATGTGCCCATGACTTGAGCCTTATTCACACTAGTGTGATTGGTGAACAACACTATAACCTTGGTGCAATCATTGCCCGAAGGTTGCACTCCAACTCTAGCAATGGTGATTTGTATGGAGGAACTTATGCCTCCCACATAGCTGCACAATTGGGAGTGTAACCCCAACCTAATGATCCTATTTTTCTTGATGGATATTTAGATTTTGAAGCTATGTGTTATCATGAATATATTGTAAACCGTGCTAGAGGGTATGAGTATAACTTAATATTTGAGAAATATATGCCTGTGCCTGTCAGTTTGCCTGCACCTGCCCTCTTGTGACATCCTCAGCTTTTGCTACAGTAATGCACGTAATTAAGCGACAGTGATCCCGCGCTAATGATGCCATGTAACCGTGGATTATATCAATGATCTCGTGTTAGTTGAAACCGAATCAAAATTTGAAACTTAAAATTAAAGTCGAACGAGAAAGGTTTTATGTTGTTAAAATAAAAACGTCAGAGAGTTATAAAAATTCTCTAACGAATTATAAATGTGAATCAGACACTTTTGAAATTATTAGGTATCCCTATATATTTAAAAGAGAAGCTTTGTGTTAAATAAATAAAGGAAAGAAAGTAATTAAAGATAATAATAAAATAATATTAAAAAAAGCAAAGCAATAGTCCTTGGCCCGACTGGGCCAAAAATTGGCCCAGCCGGCCATCCTATTCGGCCCACCCACCTGGGGTATATAACCCCAGAGGGCACGCAACCCTAATCCTCCCGTCACCCCACTCCTCCCCCTGCCGCCGCCAGTGGCATGAGGCCCTCCCCTCGTCGCCCCACTCACCTGTTGGAAATATGCCCTAGAGGCAACAATAAAATGGTTATTATCATATTTCCTTGTTCATGATAATCGTCTATCGTTCATGCTATAATTGTATTAACATGAAACAGTAATACATGTGTGAATGAATAGATCACAATGTGTCCCTAGCAAGCCTCTAGTTGGCTAGCTCGTTAGTCAATAGATGATCATGGTTTCCTGATCATGGACATTGGATGTCATTGATAACGGGATCACATCATTGGGAGAATGATGTGGTGGACAAGACCCAATCCTAAGCCTAGCACTAGATCGTATTGTTCGTATGCTAATGCTTTTCTAATGTCAAGTATCTTTTCCTTCGACCGTGAGATTGTGCAACTCCCGGATACCGTAGGAGTGCTTTGGGTGTATCAAACGTCACAACGTAACTGGGTGACTATAAAGGTGCACTACGGGTACCTCCGAAAGTGTCTGTTGGGTTGGCACGAATCGAGATCGGGATTTGTCACTCCGTGTGACGGAGAGGTATCTCTGGGCCCACTCGGTAGAACATCATCATGAGCTCAATGTGACTAAGGAGTTAGTCACACGATGACGTGCTACGGAACGAGTAAAGAGACTTACCGGTAATGAGATTGAACAAGGTATAGGTATACCGACGATCGAATCTCGGGCAAGTTCTATACCGACAGACAAAGGGAATCGTATACGGGATTGATTGAATCCTTGACATCGTGGTTCATCCGATGAGATCATCGTGGAGCTAGTGGGAGCCACCATGGGTATCCAGACCCCGCTGATGGTTATTGGCCAGAGAGGTGTCTCGGTCATGTCTGCCTGTCTCCCGAACCCGTAGGGTCTACACACTTAAGGTTCGATGATGCTAGGGTTATATGGAATTGTTGTACGAGGTTATCGAAAGTTGTTCGGAGTCCCGGATGAGATCCCGGACGTCACGAGGAGCTCCGGAATGGTTCGGAGGTAAAGATTGATATATAGGACGGATGGTTTCGGACGCTGGAAGTGTTTCGGGCATCACCGGTAACATACCGGGACCACCGGGACTACCGGAGGTGGTCCCGGGGGACCACCGAAGGGGGGTGACGACCCCGGGAGGCTAGATGGGCTAAGTGGGAAGGGAACCAGCCCCTGAGTGGGCTGGTGCGCCCCCACCCAGCCCATGTGCACCAGAAAAAGGGGAAGGGGGGGGACCCTAACTTAGGTGGGCCTTAGGCCCACCAGAGGGGTGCGCCACCCCTCCTCCTTGCCCTGGCCGCCACAAACCCCATCTGGGAGGGCTGCCGCACCCCCTAGGGTGGGAACCCTAGGGCTGGAACCCCCTCTCCCCTTCCCCTATATATAGTGGGCACTTTTGGCCTTTGGAGGACACGGTTTTCCTCCTCTGTGCCGGCGCTTGGCGAAGCCCTGCCGGGAGACCTGTCTCTCCACCAACACCACGCCGTCGTGTTGCTGGTCTTCTTCCCCAACCTCTCCCTCCTCCTTGCTGGATCAAGGTGCGGGAGACGTCACCGGGATGCACGTGTGTTGAACGCGGAGGTGCCGTTGTTCGGCACTAGATCGGAATCGCTGCGAGTACGACTCCATCAACCGCGTTCTAGCAACGCTTCCGCTTAGCGATCTTCAAAGGTACGAAGATGCTCTTACCCCTCTCTCGTTGCTGGTATCTCCATAGGAAGATCTGAACATGCGTAGGAAATTTTTTGAATTTATGCTACGTTACCCAACAGTGGCATCCGAGCCAGGTTTTCTATGCGTAGATTCTATGCACGAGTAGAACACAAAAGTTGTGGGCGATGGTTTTTGCCGTTACTAGTCTTATTCTTTTCCGGCGGTATTGTGGGATGAAGCGGCCCGGACTGACCTTACACGTACGCGTACGTGAGACTGGTTCCACCGACAGACATGCACATCGTGCATAAAGGTGGCTAGCGGGTGTCTGTCTCTCCTACTCTAGTCGGATTGGATTTGATGAAAAGGGTCCTTATGAAGGGTAAATAGCTTTGGCATATCATCGTTGTGGCTGTCACGTAGGTAAGAAGGCGTTCTTGCTAGAAACCCAAATCAGCCACGTAAAACTTGCAACAACAATTAGAGGACGTCTAACTTGTTTTTGCAGGGTTTGACATGTGATGTGATATGGCCAAAGTTGTGATGTTGCATGTATGATGTATGAGATGATCATGTTATTGTAATAGGTTTCACGACTTGCATGTCGATGAGTATGACAACCGGCAGGAGCCATAGGAGTTGTCTTAATTTATTGTATGAGATGCAACGCCATGTGCTTACTATTTTACTTCATTGCTAACGGTTAGCCATAGTAGTAGTGATAGTAGTAGTTGGCGTGACGACTTCACGGAGACACGATGATGGAGATCATGATGATGGAGATCATGGTGTCACGCCGGTGACGATGATGATCATGCGATGCCTGAAGATGGAGATCGAAAGAGCAAAGATGATAATGGCCATATCATGTCACTATATGATTGCATTGTGATGTTTATCATGTTTTACATCTTATTGCTTAAAACGACGGTAGCATAATAAGATGATCCCTCTTAAAATTTTGAGAACGTATTCCCCTAAGTGTGCACCGTTGCGAAGGTTCGTTGTCTCGAAGCACCACGTGATGATCGGGTGTGATAGATTCTAACGTTCGCATACAACGGGTGTAAGCTAGATTTACACACGCGAAACACCTAGGTTGACTCGACGAGCTTAGCATGTACATACATGACCTCGAATACAAGAGACCGAAAGGTCGAACATGAGTCGTATGGTTGAATACGATCAGCATGAAGTTGCTCACCATGGTGACTAGTCCGTCTCACGTGATGATCGGACACGGGTTAGTCAACATGGATCATGTATCACTTAGATGACTGGAGGGATGTCGATTTAAGTGGGAGTTCATAGTTAGTTTGATTAAATGAACCTAATTGTCATGAACTTAGTCTAAAAGTTGTCTTTATAAATATTGTAGATGTCCAATGTCAACCTCAACTTCAACGCATTCCTAGAGAATAACAAGCTGAAAGATGATGGTAGCAACTATGCAGACTGGGTTCGCAACCTGAAGCTCATCCTTGAAGCAGCTAAAAAGGCTTATGTCCTTAATGCGCCACTAGGTGACCCTCCCGCTCCCGCAGCAGCCCAGGACATTCTAAACGTCTGGCAAGCGCAGAGTGATGACTACTCTCTGGTCAGGTGTGGCATGTTATACAGTTTAGAAACGGGGCTCCAAAGACGTTTTGAGCAACACGGGGCATATGAGATGTTCCAAGAGCTGAAGCTAGTTTTTCAAGCTCATGCCCGTGTCGAGAGGTATGAAGTCTCCGACAAGTTCTTCAGCTGTAAGATGGAGGAGAACAGTTCTGTCAGTGAGCACATACTCAAAATGTCTGGGTTACACGGTCGTCTGACTTCACTTGGAGTCGAACTTCCGGATGATGCCATCATTGACAGAATCCTCCAGTCTCTCCCACCAAGCTACAAAGGCTTTGTGCTTAACTACAACATGCAAGGGATGGAGAAAACCATTCCCGAGTTGTACTCGATGCTCAAGTCTGCAGAAGTAGAAATCAAGAAGGAGCATCAAGTGTTGATGGTCAACAAGACCACTAGTTTCAAGAAAGGCAGGGGTAAGAAGAACTTCAAGAAAGACGGCAAAGCTGTTGCCGCGCCCGGTAAGCCAGATGCCGGGAAGAAGAAAAAGAACGGACCCAAGCCTGAGACTGAGTGCTTCTACTGCAAGGGAAAAGGTCACTAGAAGCGGAACTGCCCCAAATACTTAGCGGACAAGAAGGCCGGCAACGTTAAAGGTATATGTGATATACATGTTATTGATGTGTACCTTACCAGCGCTCGTAGTAGCTCCTGGGTATTTGATACTGGTGCTGTTGCTCACATTTGCAACTCAAAGCAGGAACTGCGGAATAAGCGAAGACTGGCCAAGGACGAGGTGACGATGCGCGTCGGGAATGGTTCAAAGGTCGATGTGATCGCCGTCGGCACGCTACCTCTACATCTACCGTCGGGATTAGTTTTAAACCTTAATAATTGTTATTTAGTACCAGCTTTAAGCATGAACATTGTATCAGGGTCTTGCTTAATGCGAGACGGCTACTCATTTAAGTCAGAGAATAATGGTTGTTCTATTTATATGAGTGATATGTTTTATGGTCATGCTCCGCTGGTGAATGGTTTATTCTTGATGAATCTCGATCGTGATGTTACACATATTCATAGTGTGAGTACCAAAAGATGCAAAGTTGATAATGATAGTCCCACATACTTGTGGCACTGCCGCCTTGGTCATATCGGCGTTAAGCGCATGAAGAAGCTCCATACTGATGGACTGCTAGAGTCTCTTGACTTTGAATCATTTGACACATGCGAACCGTGCCTCATGGGCAAGATGACTAAGACTCCATTCTCAGGAATAATGGAGAGAGCAACCGACTTATTGGAAATAATACATACTGATGTGTGTGGTCCAATGAACGTTGAAGCTCGCGGTGGTTATCGTTATGTTCTCACTCTCACCGATGATTTGAGTAGGTATGGGTATATCTACTTGATGAAGCACAAATCTGAGACGTTTGAAAAGTTCAAGGAATTTCAGAGTGAGGTTGAGAATCAACGTGACAGAAAAATTAAATGTCTACAATCTGATCGTGGAGGAGAATATTTGAGTCACGAATTTGGCACACACCTAAGGAAGTGTGGAATCATTTCACAACTGACGCCGCCTGGCACACCGCAGCGCAACGGAGTGTCTGAACGTCGTAATCGTACTTTATTAGATATGGTACGATCTATGATGTCTCTCACCGACTTACCGCTATCATTTTGGGGATACGCATTAGAAACTGCAGCATTCACTTTAAATAGGGCACCGTCTAAATCCTTTGAGACGACACCGTATGAACTATGGTTTGGCAAGAAACCTAAGTTGTCGTTTCTTAAAGTTTGGGGCTGCGATGCTTATGTGAAGAAACTTCAACCAGAAAAGCTCGAACCCAAAGCGGAGAAATGCGTATTCATAGGATACCCTAAGGAAACTATTGGGTATACCTGCTATCTTAGATCCGAAGGTAAAACCTTTGTTGCCAAGAACGGATCCTTTCTAGAGAAAGAGTTTCTCTCGAAAGAAGTAAGTGGGAGGAAGGTAGAACTTGATGAGGTAATTACACCCCCTCTCGAACAGGAAAGTAGCGCAGCGCAAGAAGTTGTTCCTGTGGTGCCTACACCGACTGAAGAGGATGTTAATGATGATTATCATGAAGCTTCGGATCAAGTTACTACTGAACCGCAAAGGTCCACAAGGGTACGCTCCGCACCAGAGTGGTACGGCAACCCAGTGATGGAAATCATGTTGTTAGACAACGGTGAACCTTCGAACTATGAAGAAGCGATGGCGGGCCCGGATTCCAACAAATGGCTTGAGGCCATGAAATCCGAGATAGGATCCATGTATGAGAACAAAGTATGGACTTTGGTGGACTTGCCCGATGACCGGCGAGCCATAGAAAATAAATGGATCTTCAAGAAGAAGACTGATGCAAACGGTAATGTAACCGTTTACAAAGCTCGACTTGTCGCAAAGGGTTTTCGACAAATTCAAGGAGTTGACTACGAAGAGACTTTCTCTCCCGTAGCGAAGCTGAAATCAGTCCGAATCATGTTAGCAATTGCCGCCTTTTATGATTATGAAATTTGGCAAATGGACGTCAAAACAGCGTTCCTTAACGGGAACCTTAAGGAAGAGTTGTATATGATGCAACCAGAAGGTTTTGTCGACCCTAAGGGTGCTAAAAAAGTGTGCAAGCTCCAGCGCTCCATCTATGGGCTGGTGCAAGCATCTCGGAGTTGGAACATTCGCTTTAATGAGGTGATTAAAGCGTTTGGGTTCATACAGGTTTACGGAGAAGCCTGTCTGTACAAGAAAGTGAGTGGGAGCTCTGTAGCTTTCCTCGTACTATATGTGGATGACATATTATTGATGGGGAATGATATAGAGATGTTGGAGAGCATAAAGGCCTATTTGAACAAGAGTTTTTCAATGAAGGACCTTGGAGAAGCTGCATACATATTAGGCATCAAGATCTATAGAGATAGATCGAGACGCCTCATAGGTCTTTCGCAAAGTACATACCTTGACAAGATACTGAAGAAGTTCAATATGGAAAACTCAAAGAAAGGGTTCTTGCCAGTTTTGCAAGGTATGAGATTGAGTAAGACTCAGTCGCCGACCACGGCAACAGATAGAGAGAAGATGAGTTATGTCCCCTACGCTTCAGCCGTGGGCTCTCTAATGTATGCCATGCTGTGTACCAGACCTGATGTAAACCTTGCCATAAGCTTGGTAGGGAGGTACCAAAGTAATCCCGGTGCGGAACACTGGACAGCGGTCAAGAATATCCTTAAGTACCTGAAAAGGACTAAGGAAATGTTTCTCGTTTATGGAGGTGACGAAGAGCTCGTCGTAAAGGGTTACGTCGACGCTAGCTTTGACACAGATCCGGATGACTCTAAGTCACAAACCGGATACGTATATGTGTTGAATGGTGGGGCAGTGAGCTGGTGCAGCAGCAAGCAAGAAGTCGTGGCAGCATCTACATGTGAAGCGGAGTACATAGCTGCTTCAGAAGCGGCTCATGAAGGAATTTGGATGAAGGAGCTCATCACCGACCTTGGAGTGGTTCCAAGCGCGTCGGGTCCTATGACACTCTTCTGTGATAACACTGGAGCCATTGCCATAGCCAAGGAGCCCAGCTTTCACCGGAAGACGAAGCACATCAAGCGCCGCTATAACTCCATCCAATACCATGTCCAGAGTGGAGTGATAGACACGGATCTGAATATTGCAGACCCGTTGACTAAACCTCTTCCACGAGCAAAACATGATCAGCACCATAATGCTATGGGTGTTCGATACATCACAATGTAACTAGATTATTGACTCTAGTGCAAGTGGGAGACTGTTGGAAATATTCCCTAGAGGCAACAATAAAATGGTTATTATCATATTTCCTTGTTCATGATAATCGTCTATCGTTCATGCTATAATTGTATTAACAGGAAACAGTAATACATGTGTGAATGAATAGATCGCAATGTGTCCCTAGCAAGCCTCTAGTTGGCTAGCTCGTTAGTCAATAGATGATCATGGTTTCCTGATTATGGACATTGTATGTCATTGATAATGGAATCACATCATTGGGAGAATGATGTGGTGGACAAGACCCAATCCTAAGCCTAGCACTAGATCGTATTGTTCGTATGCTAATGATTTTCTAATGTCAAGTATATTTTCCTTCAACCGTGAGATTGTGCAACTCCCGGATACCGTAGGAGTGCTTTGGGTGTATCAAACGTCACAACGTAACTGGGTGACTATAAAGGTGCACTACGGGTACCTCCGAAAGTGTCTGTTGGGTTGGCACGAATCGAGATCGGGATTTGTCACTCCGTGTGACGGAGAGGTATCTCTGGGCCCACTCGGTAGAACATAATCATGAGCTCAATGTGACTAAGGAGTTAGTCACACGATGACGTGCTACGGAACGAGTAAAGAGACTTACCGGTAATGAGATTGAACAAGGTATAGGTATACCGACGATCGAATCTCGGGCAAGTTCTATACCGACAGACAAAGGGAATCGTATACAGGATTGATTGAATCCTTGACATCGTGGTTCATCCGATGAGATCATCGTGGAGCTAGTGGGAGCCACCATGGGTATCCAGACCCCGCTGATGGTTATTGGCCAGAGAGGTGTCTCGGTCATGTCTGCCTGTCTCCCGAACCCGTAGGGTCTACACACTTAAGGTTCGATGACGCTAGGGTTATATGGAATTGTTGTACGAGGTTATCGAAAGTTGTTCGGAGTCCCGGATGAGATCCCGGACGTCATGAGGAGCTCCGGAATTGTTCGGAGGTAAAGATTGATATATAGGACGGATGGTTTCGGACGCCGGAAGTGTTTCGGGCATCACCGGTAACGTACCGGGACCACCGGGACCACCGAAGGGGGGTGACGACCCCGGGAGGCTAGATGGGCTAAGTGGGGAAGGGAACCAGCCCCTAAGTGGGCTGGTGCGCCCCCCACCCAGCCCATGTGCACCAGAAAAAGGGGAAGGGGGGGAACCCTAACTTAGGTGGGCCTTAGGCCCACCAGAGGGGTGCGCCACCCCTCCTCCTTGCCCTGGTCGCCACAAACCCCATCTGGGAGGGCTGCCGCACCCCCTAGGGTGGGAACCCTAGGGGTGGCACCCCCTCTCCCCTTCCCCTATATATAGTGGGCACTTTTGGCCTTTGGAGGACACAGTTTTCCTCCTCTCTGCCGGCGCTTGGCGAAGCCCTGCCGGGAGACCTCGTCTCTCCACCAACACCACGCCGTCGTGTTGCTGGTCTTCTTCCCCAACCTCTCCCTCCTCCTTGCTGGATCAAGGTGCGGGAGACGTCACCGGGCTGCACGTGTGTTGAACGCGAAGGTGCCGTTGTTCGGCACTAGATCGGAATCGCTGCGAGTACGACTCCATCAACCGCGTTCTAGCAACGCTTCCGCTTAGCGATCTTCAAAGGTACGAAGATGCTCTTACCCCTCTCTCGTTGCTGGTCTCTCCATAGGAAGATCTGAACATGCGTAGGAATTTTTTTGAATTTATGCTACGTTACCCAACATCACCTACCCCAGTGCACCCCACGCCCCACCTACCGCGCCAGAAACCCTCCCCCCCGCTCGCAACTCCTGCCCCACCGAGAGCCCCCCCACCGCGTCTCCCCGTGGAGACCGAGTCGTGCACCACCCCACCCGTCGCCAGGGCCTCCCCCATGCTGCCCCCGATCCACCTCGCCCTGCCTCTCCACCCCTTCCCGACGAGCCCTTCTCCGCCATGGCGGCCCCCACCTCACCTCCCCGCCGGCCATCACCCACACCCGGTCGCCCCCGGCCTCTGCCTCCCCATCCCGTCACGGCACCATCCCTCCCGCTCGATCCAGGAGGGATCGGGCAGGGAGGTCCCCCTCCTCGTCACGCCAGCCGGCCCCTCAGGGAGGCCCCTCCGGCGACCCACCTCGCCGGAACCGTCACCACCAACACCGGGAACTCATCCTCGCCGTCTCCTCCGCCCCTCCCGAGAACTCCGGCTATACCGGGCCCTCTCGTCAATGCCGGTGAGCCCTGGGTCCCGGCCATTCTCTCCTTATTCCTCTCCTGGTTCCATTCCGGCAACCAGCGCTCCGTTCCGACGTCGTGGTGCTCGTGTAGGTGTAGATGGAGATGTCCCTCTCTCTGTTGTTGGGTCTCTGTTGTTGAGAGTTCTGTGTTGTAAACACAGAGGTTGGAGAAGAGAGAAGAGTTAGATAGAAAAAAAAAAAAAGCATGTATGTATTATGTATTATGTATGTATTGCGTTTGTATGTATCGCGTATGTGTATATGCAAGTATGTACACAGAATACGTTATTTGTATGAATATGTGTATGGGTGTTTTGTGTGTATGTGGTCTAAGCCACTTATCAGTGGGACCAAACCTCCACACCCACTTACACGGAGGCCCCACACGCTATTAAGAAAAATGAAAATGAAAATATAAAAATAAAAATATGTTTTTATCAAATAAATAAATAGATATATTATTTAATTAATTAGTTAATTAATTAAATAGGTAACTAGAATAATTAGAGTATGACACGTGGGTCCCCCACTAAATTAATCTAAGTAATTACTATTTAATCTTAATTAAAAACTGAGTCTATGACGCATGGGACCCACTGATCGGTTGACCAGTCAACTGCTGATGTCAGCATGGCATTATGCTGATGTCATAATAACATTTAATTAAATTATTTAAATCTGTTTTTAATTCCTAAATATTTAATAAAATTTTAAAAATTAATATTAATTAAACCGTAAGTCAAATCAAAATATTTTCAACATGAAAGTTGATCACAAGAACGAGATGAACCCGGATACACGGTCCATTCGTGTGTCACGCGTCCCTAGCATAGCAAACGTGGAACTTTTCCATCATTTTCCATCTGACCGGTAGTAGCCAAAGACCCTAAAAATGTCGTCAGATATTCTTCCGACCCGTCTATGACGGATGTTGCTGCGTTAGGTCATGTCTAGCCTACATCTTGCCATGTCATGCTTTGTGTTGCACCGTTGCTATTATTTATTGTTTCTTCCCCCTCTTCTTACCGGTAGACCCCGAGATTGACGCTGTTGCCGGGTACATCTATGACCCTGCCGATCAGTCCTTTGCCGCAGAGCAGCAAGGCAAGCAAACCCCCCCTTGATCATCCCTATATCGCCTATGTCTTTCTCCCTCATGCTTGCATTAGTATTTTGCTACTGTTGTAGTTAGCTCCTATATCTGATGCATAGCCTGTTTTTGATGAAGTGCTACTTTCAGTACTGTACCTTTAATCTGCTTAGTATAGGTGGAGCAGTCATCCCTCCTGACCCCGTAGTCCAGTTGCCCCGCTTTGCTTTCAAATTTTGATCCCTGATTGACGAGCCATACCCGACACAGCACATACACCCCCCTTAGTTGTACGTCGCTACAGGGATACTATCGGGTACCGAGGGTGACACCTCGCTAAGTACTCCTAATGATATCTCTGTAGTATAACTAGTCGGTCGTGGTTATCGAGGGTGATTCCTATTTCACCATTCCTGACGATGACTCTGTCGTGCAACCCCTCAAGTGTGGGAACCCCGAGGGTGATTCCTCTAAGCCCACCTTGACGGATACACCGTTTGGAATCCAACGAGGGTGATACCTCGGATTCCCTCCGATGTTACAACCACATAGTTACTCGACCATGTTACTGGGATCATTGGTGATTAGTTGTTAGATGGCTGGATTCCCGTGAGATTTTGTCGATGGCCTAATTAAAATGATAATGGATTTGGGTATTTGATCTGGGTTGGTTGGAGACCTTTTCGCACTAACCGGCTACGCGGGAAGAATTATGGGTACTCGACGTTGCGGTATCGGCCAAAGCTTTTAGATGTCAGCAATGTAGCGGCGCGTGCCTGATTGGTCCCGAGATGCATCGCGCTTGTGATTAAGGGATGCTAGAACTAACGCCGGCCGCCCACGCATCGTGCAAGAGCGCGAAGGGGAACTGGCCCCACGAACCCTTTGTGCTTAGGAGTTAGACCGGCGGGCTAGCCTCTCTGTTGAGTCTTAGGTGGGGCTGCAACGTGTCGATATTCCGAGGCTGGGCATGACCCAGAAAAGTGTGTCTGGCCAGAGTGTTATCAAGCGTGACGGGAAATGTGGTGCACCCCTGCAGGGATGAAAATTAACTATTCGAATAGCCGTGTCCACGGTTACACGACGACTTGGAGTTGTGACCTGATCTTATAAAACTACAATTATTACTTAACTGGAATTAGTTGCCTCGGGATTGCTTCCTCGCAGGGAGTCGAGGGAGGATCTCTGGGCGTGACCTCACTTTAATATTGCTGCAACAATATGACTATTAATTGTGTTACACCTGTTCTACTCTCGTCTATTTCTGCAAGACCCTAAAGATGCTAGTCTTCGATAGGACTAGGCCTTCTCTCTCTATTCTCTCATTGCTGCAGTCAGTCCACATATAACCACCACCCCCCTTCTTTGATACTGATGCATACTTAAAATAGTTCTGATGTAAGACTTGCGAGTACTTTGGATGAGTACTCACCATTGCCTTGCTCCCTCATTTGCCCCCTTGATCCGTTGCTGCGAGCAGATGATGGAGCCCAGGAGATGGAGGTTCCCGCCGTCGACGACTGCTACCCCGACGGTGCCTACTACTACGTGGAGGCTGCTGAAGACCAAGAATAGTTAGGAGGTTCCCAGGCAGGAGGCCTCGCCTCGTTCGATCATTGTATCTTTTGTGCTAGCCTTCTCTAAGGCACCCCATGTTTTATGTCTGTACTCAGATATTGTTGCTTCTGCTGACTCGTGTGCTTATCGAGCTTCTGTATTCCAGCCCTCGAGGCCCTGGCTTGTAATATGAAGCTTGTATTATTTTATTTGTGTCTAGAGTTGTGTTGTGATATCTTCCCGTGAGTCTTTGAGTTTGATCGTTCGCATTTGTGTGTATGATTAGCGTACGATTAAACGGAGGGCGTCACAAGTTGGTATCAGAGCCGACTGCCTGTAGGTAGCCCCCTTTCCAACTCCTTGGCCGAAGTTGAGTCTAGTGTTTGAAAAACTTTACTAACACTGATGTTCTGGCTTATGGGCCCACATCTCAATTAGGTGGTATTAGTATCTTTTACTTCTTTCCTATACTCCGGGCTCTACTCTCTCTTCTCTTTCGGGTTAAATATTTTAGTAACTCTAACATTAGGTTCTCGTAGTCACATCGACCCGGAGCGCTGGACTATCTACTCTGCACTTCTGAATATATATATTACACACACTCTCATTTGACATCCGTCAATCTTATTTTCAGATGCGTCCCGCAAGACAGCACGTGCGCCTGACACAGGCCACTGAGATGACTGGGTTCCCGGCCATTTTGGTCGACCTCCTGACCAGGATGGGATATCGCTGGTACCCCGAGTACACTATGTACGAGGACTTCCGCGAGTATAACCAGTACCAGTACCAGGCTGAGGTTCGCATCTTCGACCAGATGGGTGGCGACACCCTCGGGCGCCACGTCTTCTGTGGTATTGGAGTGTCGATCGAGATGTCCATCCATGATGCGGCCTACATCGCTATCACCCGTCTCCGTGGAGCGTATCCTCACGTGGAGGAGAGTGCTTTCATATACATCCCGCATGCTCCTACTGGGGATGATACTGGGTGTGATCTCACTGCCTACACTGTTAGCGTTCGGGAGCGCAACGACCGATCCTATGTCACTGTCTGCGCCCCCTACGTGACGTGTCACTACGACGCGCGGGTTCTGGTGCAGTACACTAAGGCACTGGATCGTGCTTTTCGAGCTCTGACTGTGGAGCTGTACGCTACGCGTGCTCGTATTTACGACGTGTTGACAAAGCTGCAACCAGCACACCACTCGAGGGTTCCCCCTATGCACATCCGCAAGCCGAGCAGGACAGAGCTACCATCAGGTCTCGAGTTGACTGATGTTGGGGGTAGAACCCCTGCACTTGGACCTCAACTCCTCGAGTGGATGCGGTACCCTCACCAGAGTCACAACGGGACACAAGATCCTGTTCCTACCTTCTATCACCGCCAGCTACCAGGATTCGTTCGTCCTCTCAGACATTGATGTAGCCTTATCGCTATATCTTGTTGTGGTACTCTTCCACCGCGTGCGTGCGTGCCGCCTAGTGAGTCTAGGGTATCGTCTAATGCATCCAGGCTCACGGCAAATTTCGAATTTGTAATCGTTGGTGTGTAATCGAACTTATGTATGGGTCTGTATGTCGAACTCAACTACTATGAAGTATCCACCACATTTCCCTTTCATAATGCTTGATTACTTCATGAATGCGTGCGATGCCTTTGCAATTACTTTAAGCTAAACTACCCCTGTTAAATATTTAACATGATGGTTAGACCAGCTGGCCGTCCACGTGGCCCTGCCAACGATGCACCACCCTCGCCTCCTGAGTATATGGCGGGGATGATCCAACAGTTTGAACTAAACTGCCAGTTTATGCAAGGGCTCATGGATCAGTTCCAAAGGTCGAACATGAACCAACAGCAAGGCGTGACACTGCAAGACTTCTTCCGCCTCAACCCTGCGATCTACCGCAGTTCAACTCAGCCTCTTGATGCTGATGACTAGCTCTGTGACATTGCTTATGAGCTGGAGTCTGCCAATGTGCCCTTGGCGAGCTATGCCAACTTTGCCGCCTACTTCCTGAAGGGTCCCGCTGCTCAATGGTGGGACAGCCACAGACGCTCTCAGCCCGATGGAACTGTCATCACTTGGGTAGAGTTCAAGGCTGCTTTCCGTGCTCGCTACATTTCTCAGGGAATCATGGACCGGAAGAAGCGTGAGTTCCGCAACCTGGTCGAGGGAAACAAGACTGTGGATGCTTATCAACGGGAATTTCTGGACTTATCTCGCTATGCTGAAGAAGACATTGCAACTGATGCATGCAGACAGGAGAAGTTCCATGAGGGCCTTCACCCTGATATCAAGCTGACACTCCTCGTTCAGGACTATGCTGATTTCGCTACCCTGGTGAACAAGGCTATTCAGGTTGAGACTGGTCTGCAGGAATACAAGGATAGCAGCAAGCGCAACTGTGACATGGGCTCATCTGCACAGAAGTGGAAGATCTGGATTCCCAACAACATGTACCATGCACCTGCTCCTGCTCCGAGGCCGTCCTATGCTGCACTTCGCCTGCCTCCCCCACCACCTAGGCAGCCGAGGCTTCCAGCTCCACCGCCTCGAGTTCCTCCTTCCCGTCCTGAGGATGGGCTGTGCTTCAAGTGTGGCCGTGCTGGTCACCGTGCTAGAGACTACATGCAGAATCTGAATCAGCTGACACTTCCCTCAACTGGTAGTGGCGACAACCAGAACCACAACTTCAACGCTAAGCCTGCTTATGTTCGTGGTCAGGCCAACAACATTGATATGGGTCAAGCTCAAGACTAGCCTGCTACCGTGATGGGTATACTTCTCGTTAACTCAGTACCTGCTTCTGTATTGTTTGATACAGGAGCATCGCATTCCTTTATGTCGGAAAATTTTGCATACATGCATGACATTAGGAGCGAAGAGATGAACATCCCGATAGTGGTAAACACCCCTGGGGGCGAATGCCGGACCTCTGTGGTTTGCCCCCATGTTTCAGTTGAAATTGAAGGATTAGAATTACTTGCCAACCCCATCCTACTGAAGTCATCCAAAATTGATCTCATACTGGGGATGGACTGGTTGAAAGCTCATACGGCATCGATCGTTTGTGCCACCAAGACCGTCCACCTCCTACATCGTTCGAGATGCAGAGGCACGACTATATGCCTTGAATGCATTAAATGTGTCGCCTCTTGAAGGGATTGAAAACATTCCAGTGGTCCGAGAATTCCAAGATGTCTTTCCAGAAGAACTTCCGGGGATTCCTGCTGCTCGAGTTGTCGAGTTTGTCATTGACTTGGTACCCGGTAGCACTCCTATTGCTAAGAGTCCTTATAAAATGCCACCACATGAACTCCTTGAACTTAAGCAAGAAATTGACAACTCGCTTCGTCTAGGTTTCATTCTTCCGAGTTCCTCTGCTTAGGGAGCACCTTCTCTCTTTGTTAAGAAGAAGGACGGGACAAATCGATTGGTTCAAGACTATTGTCCTATCAACCAGGCCACTATTCAAAACAAATATCCTCTACCTCGGATAAATGATCTGTATGATCAACTTGCTGGTTCCACCATCTTATCTAAGCTCGACTTCAGGTTGGGATACCACCAGATCCGTGTTCGCAAAGAGGATACTCCAAAGACCGCCTTTGTTACTCGTTATGGATCATACGAGTACACCGTCATGTCCTTCGGCTTAACCAAAGCACCGACAATTTTCTCTTGATTAATGAATTATATATTCATGGACTACCTCGACAAATTCGTCGTGGTATATCTGGATGATATTCTGGTATTTTCAAATAATAAATAGGAACATGCCGAACATCTTCGTCTTGTACTGGATAAGCTTCGGGAGCATAAACTCTACGCAAAGTATTCCAAATGTGAATTCTAGCTGGACGAAGTGACTTACCTTGGTCATGTGATTTCCAAGGATGGTATTGCAGTCAACCCTGAACGAATTCAAGCTATTCTTGACTGGACTCCCCCGAAGAATGTCAAGCAAGTCAGAAGTTTTCTCGGACTTGCCAGCTATTGTCGTCGATTCATCGAGAACTTCTCCAAGATTGCGAAGCCCTTAACCAACCTGCTTCACAAAGGTGTTAAGTATGAGTGGACTGATAAATGTCAAGAAAGTTTCCACGCGCTCAAGGACAAACTGACATCCGCTCCAGTACTTGCTCCTTCGGATGCGAAAAGGGATTTCGTCATATATTGTGACGCTTCTCGTGAAGGAATAGGTTGTGTCCTGATGCAGGATCGCAAGGTGATTGCTTATGCTTCACATCAGCTGCGTGCTCATGAAGAGAACTACCCAGTTCATGATCTCGAGCTTGCTGCAGTTATTCATGCACTGAAAGAATGGCGACAATACCTTGTCGGTAATCGCTGTGAAATCTATACCGATCATCAAAGTTTGAAGTACTTGTTCACTCAACCGGAGCTGAATCTACGTCAACAAAGATGGATGGAGCGCATAGAAGATTTTGACTATAGTATATCATATACCCCTGGAATGGCTAACGTAATGGCTGATGCCTTGAGTCGCAAGTCATACTGCAACCACCTCCAGGTTCATAAGGTTCACGATCTACTGCAGGAGGAATTCCAAAAGCTGAACCTCCATATTGTTCCTCAGGGTTACCTTGTTCCCCCTCCTGAAGAGTGTCGAAAGATGAACCTTCGTGTTGTTAATCAGGGTTCCCTCAGTAACCTAGTTGTTGAAATAGATCTTGTGAGCAGCATAAAGAATCTGCAAGGCTTTGACGATGACGTCGACATGATTAAGAGCTATATTGCGAAGGGTAAACCCTCCTTTTTCACTGCTGCTGAAGATGGCGCCTTGTACTTCAAGGGTCGCCTATTCGTCCCAAATAAGAAGGAAAATCTCAGAATGACCGGAGAGGTGATGAAAGAAGCTCACGACACACCATTGTCTATTCACCCCGGTAGTACCAAGATGTACCAAGACATCCGGCAAAGATTCTGGTGGCCCAATATGAAACAAGACATTGCATGCTATGTGGCAGAATGTGATATATGCTGGCGTAGCAAGGCAAAATATCAAAAGCCTGCTGGAACTCTGCAACCTATCTCTATTCCTGAGTGGAAATGGGACCATGTTGCAATGGACTTTGTCACTGGTTTTCCCAAATCTCAGAAAGGTAATGATGCTATTCTTGTCGTCATTGATCGATTGTCCAAAGTTGCACATTTCCTGGCCGTCAAAGAAACAATTAATGCTAGTCAACTGGCAGATCTTTATATGTCAAGAGTTGTTTCACTTCACGATATTCCATTGGTAATCAGTTCGGACCGTGGTAGCTTGTTCACTTCAAAATTCTGGGAAAGTTTTCAGAAGGCTATGGGGACCCATCTGTCCTTCAGCACGAAATTTCATCCTCAATCCCAGGGACAAGTGGAACGAGTCAACCAAATTCTCGAGGACATGCTTCGAGCTTGTGTCATTTCTTTCGGTAAGAAATGGGAGGAATCTCTCCCGTATGCCGAGTTCTCTTACAACAATAGCTATCAAGCTAGTGTGAAGATGGCCCCTTTCAAAGTATTGTATGGACGAAGGTGTCGAATTCCTCTGAATTGGTCAGAAACTGGGGAATGATCACTCTTCGGTCCGGATATTATTCAACATGCAGATGATCAAGTCCGCATTATTCATGAGAATCTGAAGGCTGCTCAGTCTCGTCAGAGGAGCCAGTATGACCGTCATCATCAAGATATAGTCTATCAATCTGGCGAAAAGGCTTATCTTCGTGTCACACCAATGTGAGGTGCACATCGTTTTGGAATTAAGGGCAAGTTAGCTCCTCGCTATATTGGTCCTTTCACTGTTCTCGAAAGGCCTAGAAGAGTGGCTTATCAATTGGAACTACTGGCGAACCTTTCTCAGGTTCACGATGTCTTCCATGTTTCTCAGCTCCGCCGCTGCTTCAAGGATCCTATTCGAGAAGTGGATCATGATATGCTTGAGATGCAACAAGACCTCTCTTATAAAGAGCATCGTGTCCGCATTCTCGACCAGGCCGAACGTAAGACTCGTCGCAAAGTCACCAAGTTCCTTAAAGTGTAGTGGTCAAATCATTGTGAAGCTGAAGCCACTTGGGAACGCGAGGATCATTTTCGTGATGAATATCCCGAGCTCTTACCTTCTACCTCTTAATTCTCGGGATGAGAATTCTTGTTAGTAGGGGAGAATTGTGACATCCTCAGCTTTTGCTACAGTAATGCATGTAATTAAGCGACAGTGATCCCGCGCTAATGATGCCACATCACCGTGGATTATATCAATGATCTCGTGTTAGTTGAAACCGAATCAAAATTCGAAACTTAAAATTAAAGGCGAACGAGAAAGGTTTTATGTTGTCAAAATAAAAAACGTCGGGGAGTTATAAAAATGCTCTAACGAATTATAAATGTGAATCAGGCACTTTTGAAATTATTAGGTAATCCCTATATATTTTAAAGAGAAGCTTTGTGTAAAATAAATAAAGGAAAGAAAGTAATTAAAGATAATAATAAAATAATATTAAAAAAAAGCAGAGCAAAACTCCCTCGCCCGACTAGGCCAAAAATTGGCCGAGCCGGCCACCCTATTCGGCCCACCCACCTGGGGTATATAACCCCACAGGGCAGGCAACCCTAATCCTCCCGTCACCCCACTCCTCCTCCTGCCGCCGCCAGTGGCACGAGGCCCTCCCCTCGTCGCCCCACTCACCTACCCCAGGGCACCCCACGCCCCACCTACCGTGCCAGAAACCCTCCCCCCGCTCGCAACTCCCTCCCCACCGAGAGCCCCCACCTCGTCTAGCCCTGGAGACCGCGCCCTGCACCACCCCACCCGTCGCCAGGACCTCCCCCACGCTACCCCTGATCCACCTCGCCCCAGCCTCTCCACCCCTCCCCGGCGAGCCCTTCTCCCCCACGGCGGCCCCCACCTCACCTCCCCGCCGGCCATTGATACGTCTCCAACGTCTCCAACGTATCTATAATTTTTGATGGTTTCATGCTGTTATCTTGTCAAACTTTGGATGTTTTATATGCCTTTTATATCTTTCTTGGGACTAACCTATTATTTCAGTGCCAAGTGCCAGTTCCTGTTCTTTCCGTGTTTTTGACCCTTTTTCAGGCGGAGTCCAAACGGAATAATTCTTTCGCGATGATTTTTTATGGAAAATATCAAAAATACCGGAAGAAAAAGATACCGGAGAGGGGTCCCCAGGAAGCCACAAGCCCTGTCAGCGCGGCCCCCCAGGCCGCACCAACCAAGCTTGTGGGCCCCTCAGGGGCCCACTTGACGCAACTCCACCGCCATCTGGTCCTATAAATCCAGAAACCTCCAGAAAGAAACCTAGACCGGGAGTTCCGCCGCCGCAAGCCTCTGTAGCCACCAAAAACCAATCTGGAGCCCGTTTCGGCACCCTGCCGGAGGGGGAATCCATCTCCGGTGGCCATCTTCATCATCCCGGTGATCTCCATGACGAGGAGGGAGTAGTTCTCCCTCGGGGCTGAGGGTATGTACCAGTAGCTGTGTTTGATCTCTCTCTCTCGTGTTCTTGAAATGTCTTGATCTCGATGTACCGTGGGCTTTGCTACTATAGTTGGATCTTATGATGTTCTTCCCCCTCCCCCTTCTTGTAATGAATTGAGTTTCCCCTTTGGAGTTATCTTATCGGATTGAGTCTTTGAGAACACTTGATGTATGTCTTGCACGTGTCTATCTGTTGTGGTCAACTTGCGGGTTCGTGACATTGGGAACCTATGCATATGGGTTGGCACACATGGATTCATGTGAGTACTCGATGTATGTTTGAGTGATCAACTTGCGGGTTCGTGACATTGGGAACCTATGCATAGGGGTTGGCACACGTTTTGACTCTCCGGTAGAAACTTTGGGGGCACTCTTTGAAGTTCTATGTGTTGGTTGAATAGATGATTCTGAGATTGTGTGATGCATATCGTATAATCATACCCACGGATACTTGAGGTGACAATGGAGTATCTAGGTGACATTAGGGTCTTGGTTGATAAGTATATTAAGGTGTTATTCTAGTACGAACTCTATGAAAGATTGAACGGAAAGAATAGCTTCGTGCTATTTTACTACGGACTCTTGAATAGATCGACCAGAAAGAATAACTTTGTGGTGGTTTCGCACCCGACAATAATCTCTTCGTTTGTTCTCCACTATTAGTGACTTTGGAGTGACTCTTTGTTGCATGTTGAGGGCTAGTTATATGATCCAATTATGTTATTATTGTTGAGAGAACTTCACTAGTGAAAGTATGAACCCTAGGCCTTGTTTCCACGCATTGCAATACCGTTCGTGCTCACTTTTGTTACTAGTTACCTTGCTGTTATTGTAATTTCAGATTACAAAAACCTATATCGAACATCCATATTGCACTTGTATCACCATCTCTTCGCCGAACTAGTGCACCTATACAACTTACCATTGTATTGGGTGTGTTGGGGACACAAGAGACTCTTTGTTATTTGGTTGCAGGGTTGCTTGAGAGAGACCATCTTCATCCTATGCCTCCCACGGATTGATAAACCTTAGGTCACCCACTTGAGGGAAAATTGCTACTGTCCTACAAACCTCTGCACTTGGAGGCCCAACAACGTCTACAAGGAGAAGGTTGCGTAGTAGACGTCAAGC
Organism: Hordeum vulgare subsp. vulgare; assembly: GCF_904849725.1. NCBI lineage: Eukaryota > Viridiplantae > Streptophyta > Magnoliopsida > Poales > Poaceae > Hordeum > Hordeum vulgare. The sequence continues at coordinate 498,382,248 of NC_058524.1, read as the reverse complement.
TCTTTTCTGGCGTCGTTGCCGGGGAGGTTAGCGCTTGAAGGTATATATTTACATCTTGCAATCGAATCATTTTGTTTCTTGTTCTTTCACTATAAAACTACAAAAAAATGGAATTGAGGATGCCTCATATGCTCCATCTTTTCAATGTCTTTCGTGAGCATGATGGGAAGGAAAATTGTGCTCATGTGCTGAAAGAAGAATTACATAGAATGCTTGGCCTAGAATACGTGAATGATGAGCATGACTGCAATGTTGTTAGCATGAATTCTATGAATATCCATGATGCTAATTGCGATTGCACTATTTATGATGAAAATGTCTCCTATAAGCATGTTGATTTCTGTGGTATACATAGAGTTTGCAAATATATACCAAAAAGAGAAGATAGATTTTGCAAGACGCATAAGTATTTAGAAACTAAGTCGTTGCATGTGAGGCTAGATGATTGTGCTGAAATAATTAATATTGATAGCCGTCCTTGTGAACTTTGCAATGAACATGGTCATTTAAATCTGCAATGCAAATTGTTTCATGATGAAATCGTGTCCAAAAATTGTGATGACTTGATTTCCCTTGCGTATCACAATGAACTTAGTTTGCTTCTGAGATATGAAGAAATGAAACGTATAACCAAGCACCTTCCAGATTGGGCCGTCATGAAAATGCTTGATTATGATCTAGAAGAAATTTATTTATATTGTGCGGTGAATTGCATTGAGAATCCTTATATTGCCAATTACCTAAAGGCAAGGAAACAAATAGGAGATAAAGATAAGACTAACGAAGGAGAAGAGGTTTCCCAATACCCTCCTATTATTTCTTATGATGAATCAGATAACGAGGAGGAGCTCTCTATTCAACCAACCTCTCCAAAAGGAAGCTTGGAAGAATTAAGTAAATCTTCACATGGGGTGAAGAAGAAGAAACAAGAAAAAGTAAAGGCAAAGAGGTATCTCTCCCAAATGTTATAAATATGGAGGATGACAATAATTCCTATACTGTAACATCCCAAAATTATAAATTTTGGAATGTTAATATAATTATTAGATTGATTGCTTGTTTGTTGGCCTGAGTGATTGAAACTTGTGTGAAATTTGAAACTTTTCAAAAACTTTTGAATGAGAGGGAATAAAATGACTTTCCCCATCTCCGATGAATTCAAATTCAATCTTTTAAAAGCAACGAGAGAAGATGACATGACTTCTTCAACTATAAAGAATTTGAACGGAGATATTTTGCATTTGAATTCTTTTGCATGTCCATTTGTTTTCTTCGTGCAAGAAATGCCGGGAAATACATTCTAGAGAGGAGGAACATGACCCTCAAACCCACAGGCATTTTGAAAGTTATTTGAACCCTAAAATTTAGAGAGTCATTTGAAAAATTATTTGCAAAATAAAATAAATCTTTTAGGCAATTTTGTGAAAATAATTTTTTCTGAAGTTTTTATTTTTGCCGTGGAAAAATGCCCATCATTTATATTTTATTTTTTTCTGATAATTTTAGTATATAGAAACTCTTTATTCCGAATTGATTTGAATTCCCTTTTATCGTTTTAGTTTCCTAGTTTTAAAAATAGGAAAGGAATCACTTTTAAATGGAAATAAGAGCTGGCCCAATTAAGAGCTTTCCTATTTTGGCCCAACAGGAGATCTTCTCCTACCTCTCCTCTCCCTCACGCCACAGAACTTTCCTAGCCATGGACACGGAGATTTTCACCTCCGGGATTCGCGAAGTACTTTCCTTCCCAGCACCTCCCATCGCCTCTATAAGAACCCCCATGGCCTCCTCGTTCCATTCCCGTTGAAACCGCCACCTCTCCCCACCTCCTCCTCCCCCTGCACATCGCCGGAGTCGGCCACCAGAAGCTCGCCAGGAACTCCTCCACATCGCCCCTGCACCCCCTCCTCCACCTCGCTGCACCCTCCCCTCCCTGCCGAGCCCACCTCTCCACCCTTCGGCCCCTCCACCCCCTGCCACCCCCACCCCGTCGCCCTGCAAGCCTCGCCAGCGAGCAGGAGCATCGCCAGGAAGACTCCTCCTGTCGCCCCCCCTGCAGGCCCACCTCCACCTTGCCAGCCCTCCACCGCCCCCCTGCCACCCCACCCCCTCGCCGGCGACCCCCACCCCCGCCGGAGTTGTCCCCCCCCCTCGCCGGAGAAGGCCCCAACCATTGCCAGCGAGGGAGTTACTCCCAGCCACGGTAAGGCCCCCCTCTTTCCTTTCATTTTTTACTTGTTTTGTTTTTTTAGTTTTACCCTTAGATCTTTTTTCAACGGTGTAGATTAGAGTAGGATAACCTTTCGGTTTTTAAACAAAAACCGCTGGTTTTTATTCACTTAACTGTTAGCCGGAGTGTTTAGTTAGATTCCGGCCGTTTGTTAGAATGTCTCGCAGCAAACACCCCCTTAGCCAATCAGAAGATGCCACGTGCACCCCCTGTCCACAAATCAGTTTTTTCCTTTTTCTGTTTTAATTCCAAAACAGAGTGAGTTTCAATTGTCTTTTGATCATAACTTTTGATCCACAACTCCAATGGAGTTGATTCTTTTTCCAGTAGCTCACAATTTTCCTGTAGTTTGTAAAAACATATAATTTGTCTATGTTTGAAATTTTCAAATTTGAGTTAGATCAGATTTAGTTTAAACCTTGTTTTGCCTATTCCAGGAGTTTAAAAATAGCTTTTAATTTGATTCCTTTTGCTACTGATCACTAGTGATCCTATTTATCAGTGGTAAACATTTCACATTTGTTTGAGTATTTTAGCTCACTGTTTCTTGTGAAACAATTTCTGTTTCACCTCTTTTAGGATTTCGGCTAATTCCTTTTCTATTTTTGTTTTAAAATATTTTATTTATTATTTCAGAAAGATTATTGTTTTGTTTATGTTAGTTAACAGTAGTTTTGCAACAAGTGTTGATTTTATTTTTATTTGTTATCATGAAATCAATTCTAGTTCCTTAGTAACTTGCAATTGGTTTCCGCACTGTTTCAAATCCCGTTTGGAAATACTTTCAAATAGTTTTGTGAAAAATACTTTATTTTATCTTAGTTAAACTTATATCTTAGTTCCTTGTTATTATTTTCTGTTAGACAAGAACTATTTAGTGTTTGACGTAGTAGAAGACCCCCTAGTCTTATTTGAAGTTTCTTTCGGATTCTATTTCGCTCTCTCTTTTGTTTTGATTGCTAGAATGATTGCTAGTATGAGTACTTATGTGAATGATATGTTTGTTATATAGATTTCACCGGAGAGTGACGAGTAGTCTATCAAGTTAGTTCTCGAGAAATTCTTCTTCGTCAACATCACCAGGCAAGTCACTTTGATCATACTATCACCTATGTTTTATGCATCATAGTTCTACCATCCTATGCCCAATTGCATGCTGCTTAGGTACTTGGAAATTTTAGTATAATTGTAGTATCATGTGGTAGGCACACAACAACCCCGATACTTGGCCCCGGGACGACAAATTTCATATTGCTATCCTTGAGTAGACGGGATTTCGGTTGAGGGCATAACACGAGTGATGCGAGGTTGATTAATAATCAAGACCGGTTAAGACAAGATTTTCAAGACCTCGGACGCAAATGCAACTCTGGGTGAAGGACGGTTGATCGGCTCCCTGGAGAACCTAGTGGATGACCCGGGATGCTGGAGAGGCCATGACATCCTGCGGAAAGCTTCACCCAGGCTCAAAGAGACGGACGGATATTTTCAAGACCCAAGGCTTACCTGCACAGCCACAAGTCATTATGGGCTCTGGCTTGGTTGGACAACGCGGCGACTCTGGACAGGCGGTGCTAGCAGATGTAGAAGAACGGTAGGAATGGATGGGCACCGACAGGGATTCAGAGGGACCCATTGAAAGACCATGTTTTGATCATCCGATCTTCAAACACCCTGAAGTGCGAGGACATACTCGGAGGCGATCAAATCTTGTGGGGAACGTGTGCAAAACTCTGCAGAGTACTCAAACCTAATCGATTAGCCGTGTCCACGGTCATGGACAACTTGAGCCAAAGGAACTGAAGTTATCTGGATTTCTCAACACCATTAAATATATTTGATGAGGGTAATCATTGACAACTCGGGCACGAGAACTGGTTGGCGGAACCATCTCGTTAACAACCAACAATGTAGTAACTTTTTGCTTTTAGCCCCTCTGTTGTTGTAGGAGAAAATTTGCTTTACGCTAAAACTTACAACACCACCTGCCATATATGCATATAGTATAGATGATATTTTACCCCCTCTCATATGTGACTTGCCGGCATATTCAATATGTTGACCTACACGGCTCCAATGTCTTATGTTGCAGATATTTTTCTTCGACGAGTAAGAGTACGATTCAGGGTTACGGTCTACACTCAACTTGCCGTTGGTGTTTACTGGGACTCCACTCCCTTGACTGCTTCCGCTGAGATATTTAAGGTATATATCAGTTTTACGCTATTTACATGTGATTGCACTTTGATATATACATTGATGTACTGTGTGTGCCAGCATACTGATCCAGGGATAGCACAGAAACACAGAGGCTTGACTCGTCTTGAGTTGGGTCGCTACATATACTCTTGGTGCTATTCATGCTATTAATGATGAGAGTGATTATGTCTATGATTTGCAAAAGCACAAGCTTGGGGATGCCATGTTTGAGAATATATTTGCCACAATTAAAGTTTGTCCCAAGCTTGGGGATGCTTCGTTAAGTGAAGATGATCCTTTTAGTCCCCCCACTTTGAGTGATCAAATTTACTATGACTTTTGCATGCCTCCTATCTATGATGATTATTGCGAGGATACTTATGCTATAAAGAAGAGGGATGATAAAACTTGTCATACTCTCGAGTACCCCTTTGCTAAACCTTGCTTTTTCAATGTGGAAACTATTTGTAGCATTCAAGTCCTTTACGATACTCCCACTACTATTCTTGAGAAGAGATTTCCTTATGTGGAGAGTAGTAAAATTCCTATGCTTGTAGATCATGGAAAGAAAGCCTTAGGTGCTGGTTATATTGTTGAATTCATTCATGATGCTACTGAAAATTACTATGAGAGAGGATCATATGCTTCTACTTATTGCAATAGTATCAAGCTTCCTCTCCATATGTTGAAATATTTGAAGCTATGCTTGTTTTACCTTCCTATGCTAGTTGATTCTTGCTCCAATAAATTGTTTGATCACAAAATCCCTATGCATAGGAAGTGGGTTAGACTTAAATGTGCTAGCCATTTGCTCAATGATGCTCTCGTTGTGTTTCAATCCTTACCTTTTATGTGAGCATCAGTGAAATCAATGCCTAGCTAAGGGCGTTAAACGATAGCGCTTGTTGGGAGGCAACCCAATGAATATATATTTTTTGCTTTTTGCTTCATGTTTTGTTTTCTCCACACCATCATAATTCTGTTATGATTGTGTCTTTTGTGTTTCTTTTTGTGTTTGTGCGAAGCAAAACTGTTATGATTAGTCTTGGTGATGATTGTTTGATCATGCTGGAAAAAGATAGAAACTTTCTGCTCACGAAAAGAATTTTCATTTTTATTTTGTAAGAGATTTTGAGCTGATTCTTTTTGCTGCAGATTTCTATGCAATGTCTTCACACTTTCGTAAGTTTTCAGATTTTTTGAAGAACCAGAAGTATACGAAGTATACATATTCCTACAGACTGGTCTGCTGTTAACGGATTCTGTATTTGTTGAGTTGGTTGCTTATTTTGATGAAACTATGGATAGTATCGGAAGGTACTAGCCATGGGAAAGTGAAAATACAGCAACCCAACACCAACATAAGTAGAATTTAAGTTTGCTACACTACCTAAGGAAGTGGTGGTTTTCTTTCTTATACTAATGTTATCACGAGTTTGTGTTTAAGTTTCGTGTTGTGAAGTTTTCAAGTTTTGGGTGAAGTTCTTATGAACAAAGAGATAAAGAGTGGCAAGAGATAAAGCTTGGGGATTCCCAAGGCACCCCAAGTTGATTCAAGGATGCCGTAAAATCCTAAGCTTGGGGATGCCCCGGGAAGGCATCCCCTCTTTCGTCTTCGATCCATCGGTAACATTACTTGGGGCTATATTTTTATTCACCACATGTTATGTGTTTTGCTTGGAGCGTCTTGTATCATAGGAGTCTTTTATTTTTTTTGTTGTGTCAGAATAATCCTTGATGCACATCTAGAGAGAGAGACATGCACTCACCGTGATTTTGTCGAGCTTCACTTATATCCTTTGGTTAGACAATTCAGCTCACATGTGCTTCACTTATACCTTTTGAGCTAGTTGCTTTTGCTCTATGTGCTTCACTTATATCTTTTAGAGCACAGCGTTGCGTGGCTTGGTAGTTGATCTATGCTTTGATAGCAGTCTCAAAAGGGGTAGTTATCCAAAGGGATATGAAAACTTCCACCTTCATGTGCATTGAATAGTTAGAGAAGTTTGATTCATCTCAATTAGTTTTGAGTTGTGGTTGTGGTAATATTGAAGTTATATTAGTATGGTGTTGTGGATCTAGAAATACTTGTGTTGAAGTTAGTGATTCCCGTAGCATGCACGTATGGTGAACCGCTATGTGATGAAGTCTGAGCATGATTAGTCTATTGATTGTCATCCCTTGTGTGGCGGTTGGGATCGCGCGATGGTTTATACCTACCAACCCTTCCCCTAGGAGTATGCGTTGAATGCTTTGTTTCGATTACTACTAAAACTTTTGCAACAAGTATATGAGTTATTCATGACTAATGTTGAGTCCATGGTTTAGATGCACTTCCACCTTCCACCATCACTATCTTTTTTTAGTGCTGTACAACTTTCGCCGGTGCACAAAACCACCCATATAGCCTCCCTCAAAACAGCCACCATACCTACCTACTATGGCTTTTTCAAAGCTATTCCGAGATATATTGCCATAAGACTACCAGCATGACATGTGCCACCACATCTACATTGCCATTGCATGATCGTAAGATAGCTAGCATGATGTTCCCATAGATGTCTATGCCATGCTAGATCATTGTCACGGTACACTACCGAAGGCATTTCATATAGAGTCATCATTGCTCTAAGTTTTGAGTTGTAAGTGTGACGATCATCATTAATGGAGCATTGTCCCATGTGAGGAAATAAAATAGGCCAAAGATGCCCACCAAAAAAAGAGAGGCCAAAGAGCCCACAAAAAAAATGAGAGAAAAAGAGAGAAGGGACAATGCTACCACCCTTCCACACTTGTGCTTATTAAGCACCATGATCTTCATGATTGAGAGCCTCTCGTTTTGTCACCACCATATAGCTAGTGGGAAATTTTTATTATATAACTTGGATTTTATATTCCAATGATAGGCTTCCTCAAAATTGCCTTAGGTCTTCGTGAGCAAGCAAGTTGGATGCACACCCACTAGTTTTCTTTAAGAGCTTTCACATACTCTTAGCTCTAGTGCATCATTTGTATGGCAATCCCTACTCATTCACGTTGATATATATTGATGAGCATATCCATAGCTCATTGATATGCCTAGTCAATGTGACCATCTTCTCCTTGTTTGCCTTGCAACCTCCGCCACACTCCACACCACTTATAGTGCTAAAACCATGGCTCATGCTCATATATTGCGTGAGAGTCGAAAAAGTTTGAGAAAGTAAAGGTGTGAAAATAATTACTTGGCCAATACCGGGGTTGTGCATGATTTAAATTTGTTGTGCAAGGATGATAGAGCATAGCCAGACTATATGATTTTGTAGGGATAACTTTCTTTTGGCCTTGTTATTTTGAAAGTTCATGATTACCTTGCTAGTTTGCTTGAAGTATTATTGTCTCCACATCAATAGCAAACTATTGTTTTGAATCTAATGGATCTGAACATTCATGTCACATAAGAGGAGTTACAAAGGACATCTATGCTAGGTAGCATGAAAGCATCAAAAATTCATTCTTTATCACTTCCCTACTCGAGGACGAGCAGGAGTTAAGCTTGGGGATGCTTGATACGTCTCCAACGTATCTATATTTTTTGATGGTTTCATGTTGTTATCTTGTCAAACTTTGGATTTTTTATATGCCTTTTATATCTTTTTTGGGACTAACCTATTAATTCAGTGCCAAGTGCCAGTTCCTATTCTTTCCGTGTTTTTGACCCTTTTTGAGGCGGAGTCCAAACAGAATAATTCTTTCGCGATGATTTTTTATGGAAAATATCAAAAATATCGGAAGAAAAAGATACCGGAGAGGGGTCCCAAGGAAGCCACAAGCCCTGTCGGCGCGCCCCCCCAGGCCGCACCAACCAAGCTTGTGGGCCCCTCAGGGGCCCACTTGACGCAACTCCACCGCCATCTGGTCCTATAAATCCAGAAACCTCTAGAAAGAAACCTAGATCAGGAGTTCCGCCGCCGCAAGCCTCTGTAGCCACCAAAAACCAATTTGGAGCCTGTTCCGGCACCCTGCCGGAGGGGAAATCCATCTCCGGTGGCCATCTTCATCATCCCGGCGATCTCCATGACGAGGAGGGAGTAGTTATCCCTAGGGGTGAGGGTATGTACCAGTAGCTATGAGTTTGATCTCTCTCTCTCTCTCTCTCGTGTTCTTGAGATGTCTTGATCTCGATGTACCACGGGCTTTGCTACTATAGTTGGATCTTATGATGTTCTTCCCCCTCTCCCTTCTTGTAATGAATTGAGTTTCCCCTTTGGAGTTATCTTATCGGATTGAGTCTTTTAGAACACTAGATGTATGTCTTGCACGTGTCTATCTGCTGTGATCAACTTGCGGGTTCGTGACATTGGGAACCTATGCATATGGGTTGGCACACGTGGATTCATGTGAGTACTCGATGTATGTTTGGGTGATCAACTTGCGGGTTCGTGACATTGGGAACCTATGCATAGGGGTTGGCGCATGTTTTGACTCTCCGGTAGAAACTTTGGGGAACTCTTTGAAGTTCTATGTGTTGGTTGAATAGATGATTCTGAGATTGTGTGATGCATATCGTATAATCATACCCACGGATACTTGAGGTGACAATGGAGTATCTAGGTGACATTAGGGTCTTGGTTGATAAGTATATTAAGGTGTTATTCTAGTACGAACTCTATGAAAGATTGAACGGAAAGAATAGCTTCGTGCTATTTTACTACGGACTCTTGAATAGATCGACCAGAAAGAATAACTTTGTGGTGGTTTCGTACCTGACAATAATCTCTTCGTTTGTTCTCCGCTAGTAGTGACTTTGGAGTGACTCTTTGTTGCATGTTGAGGGCTAGTTATATGATCCAATTATGTTATTATTGTTGAGAGAAGTTCACTAGTGAAAGTATGAACCCTAGGCCTTGTTTCCACGCATTGCAATACCGTTCGTGCTCAGTTTTGTTACTAGTTACCTTGTTGTTTTTGTAATTTGAGATTACAAAAACCTATATCTACCATCCATATTGCACTTGTATCACCATCTCTTCGCCGAACTAGTGCACCTATACAACTTACCATTGTATTGGGTGTGTTGGGGACACAAGAGACTCTTTGTTATTTGGTTGCAGGGTTGCTTGAGAGACCCAGGGACACTTACCATTGTTTTTGTTATTCATTCTACGCCTCCCACGGATTTATAAACCTTAGGTCACCCACTTGAGGGAAAATTGCTACTGTCCTACAAACCTCTGCACTTGGAGGCCCAACAACGTCTACAAGGAGTAGGTTGCATAGTAGACGTCAGCCATCACCCACACCCGGTCGCCCCCGACCTCTGCCTCCCCATCCCCATCGCGGCACCATCCCTCCCTCTTGATCCAGGAGGGATCGGGCAGGGAGGTCCCCCTCCTCGTCACGCCGGCCGGCCCCTCCGGGAGGCCCCTCCGGCGACCCACCTCGTCGGAACCGTCACCACCAACACCGGGAACTCATCCTCACCGTCTCCTCCACCCTCCCGAGAACTCCGGCTACACTGGGCCCTCTTGTCAATTTCGGTGAGCCCAGGGTCCCGTCCATTCTCTCCTTCTTCCTCTCTCGGTTCCAGTCCGGCGATCGGCGCTCCGTTCCGACGTCGTGGTGCTCATGTAGCTGTAGATGGAGATGTCCCCCTCTCTCTGTTGTTGAGAGTTGTGTGTTGTAAGCACAAAGGTTGGAGAAGAGAGAAGAGTTAGATAGAAAATAAAATAAAAAGCCATCTATGTATTATGTATTATGTATGTATTGCGTTTGTATGTATCGCGTATGTATTGCGTATGTGTATATGAAAGTATGTACAGAGAATACATTATTTGTATGAATATGTGTATGGGTGTTTTGTGTGTATGTGGCCTAAGCCACTTACCGGTGGGGCCAAACTCCACACCCACTTACAGAGAGGTCCCACACGCTATTAAGAAAAATGAAAATGAAAATATAAAAATAAAAATAGGTTTTTATAAAATAAATAATAGATAAATTATTTAATTAATTAGTTAATTAACTAAATAGGTAATTAGAATAATTAGAGTATGACACGTGGGTCCCCCACTAAATTAATCTCATTAATTACTATTTAATCTTAATTAAAAACTGAGTCTATGACGCATGGGACCCACTGGTCGGTTGACCAGTCAACTGCTGATGTCAGCATGGCATCATCCTGGTGTCATAATAACATTTAGTGAAATTATTTAAATCTGTTTTTAATTCCTAAATAATTAATAAAACTTTAAAAGTCAATATTAATTAAACCGTAAGTCACATCAAAATATTTTCAACATGAAAGTTGATCAGCAGAACGAGACGAACCCGGATACACGGTCCATTCGTTTGTCACACGTCCCTAGCATAGCAAACATGAAACTTTTCCATCGTTTTTCGTTTGACCGGTAGTAGCAACAGACCCGGAAAATATCGTCAGATATTCTTCCGACCCGTCTATGGCGGATGTTGCTGCATTAGCTCATGTCTAGCCTGCATCTTGCCATGTCATGCTTTGTGTTGCACCGTTGTTATTATTTATTGCTTCTTCCCCCTCTTCTTACTGGTAGACCCCGAGACTGACGCTGCTGCCGGGTACATCTACGACCCTGCCGATCAGTCCTTTGCCGCAAAGCAGCAAGGCAAGCAAACCCCCCCCCCCTTGATCATCCCTATATCGCCTATGTCTTTCTCCCTCATGCTTGCATTAGTATTTTGCTACTGTTGTAGTTAGCTCCTATATCTGATGCATAGCCTGTTTTTGATGAACTGCTACTTTCAGTACTGTACCTTTAATCTGCTTAGTATAGGTGGAGCAGTCATCCCTCCTGACCCCGTAGTCTAGTTGCCCCGCTTTGCTTTCAAATCTCGATCCCTGATCGACGAGCCATACCCGACACAACACACACCCCCCCTTAGTTGTACGACGCTACAGGGATACTATCGGGTACCGAGGGTGACACCTCGCTAAGTACTCCTAATGATATCTCTGTAGTACAACTAGTCGGTCGTGGTTATCGAGGGTGATTCCTCTTTCACCATTCCTGACGATGACTCTGTCGTGCAACCCCTCAAGTGTGGGAACCCCGAGGGTGATTCCTCTAAGACCACCTTGACGATACACTGTTTGGAATCCAACGAGGGTGATACCTCGGATTCCCTCCGATGTTACAACCACATAGTTACTCGACCATGTTACCGGGATCATTGGTGATTATTTGTTAGATGGCTGGATTCCCGTGAGATTTTGTCGATGGCCTAATTAAAATGATAATGGATTTGGGTATTTGATCTGGGTTGGTTGGAGACCTTTTCGCACTAACCGGCTACGCGGGAAGAATTATGGGTACTCGACGTCGAGGTATCAGCCAAAGCTTTTCAGATGTCAGCAATGTAGCGGCGCGTGCCCGATTGGTCCCGAGATGCATCGCGCTTGTGATTAAGGGATGCTAGAACTAACGTCGGCCGCCCACGCATCGTGCAGGAGCGCAAAGGGGAACTGGGCCCATGAACCCTTTGTGCTTAGGAGTTAGACCGGCGGGGTGGCCTCTCTATTGAGTCTTAGGTGGGGCTGCGGCGTTTCGATATTCCAGGCCGAGCATGACCCAGAAAAGTGTGTCCGACCAGAGTGTTATCGAGCGTGACGGGAAATGTGGTGCACCCGTGCATGGATGAAAATTAACTATTCGAATAGCCGTGTCCACGGTTACATGACGACTTGGAGTTGTGCCCTGATCTTATACAACTACAATTGTTACTTAACTGGAATTAGTTGCCTCGGGATTGCTTCCTCGCAGGGAGTCGAGGGAGGATCTCTGGGCGTGACCTCACTTTAATATTGCCGCAACAATATGACTATTAATTGTGTTACACCTATTCTACTCTCGTCTATTGCTGCAAGACCCTGAAGATTGTAGTCTTCGATAGGATTAGGCCTTCTCTCTCTATTCTCGCATTGCTGCAGTCAGTCCACATATAACCACCATCCCCCTTCTTTGATACTGATGCATACTTAGAATAGTTCTGATGTAAGACTTGCGAGTACTTTGGATGAGTACTCACCATTGCTTTGCTCCCCTTTGCCCCCTTGATCCATTGTTGCGACCAGATGTTGGAGCTGAGGAGATGGAGGTTCCCTCCGATGACGACTGCTACCCCGACGGTGCCTACTACTACGTGGAGGCCGCTAAAGACCAAGAGTAGTTAGGAGGTTCCTAGACAGGAGGCCTCTCCTCGTTCGATCGTTGTATCTTTTGTGCTAGCCTTCTCTAAGGCACCCCATGTTTTATGTCTGTACTCAGATATTGTTGCTTCCGCTGACTCGTGTGCTTATCGAGCTTCTGTATTCTAGCCCTCGAGGCTCCTGGCTTGTAATATGAAGTTTGTATTATTTTATTTGTGTCTAGAGTTGTGTTGTGATATCTTCCCGTGAGTCCTTGAGTTTGATCGTACGCATTTGCGTGTATGATTAGCGTCCGATTAAACGGAGGGCGTCACACCTCTTTAATTTGCAGGCTCGTTAGAGATACTAAGTTCTTGAGAACGAAGTACGGGAGTACAATGATCGAGTGGAGGCTGCTCTCTTGGCAGAAGAGGCGACCAGGAGGAAACCCACAAGCGACCATCTCGACCATTTTCCACACTACCAGTAGTGATTACCTAGCTAGGAAAAAGCCTAAGCTTGGGGGAGTATGTATTTCTCGCTGACATTTCATTCATATTCACACAACTGATACAAATTCTCGGTGTTCATCCTCTTTCATTGTATATCCATATGAGCTCTATTTTTTCGCTCTCCTCTTGTGTGTTTGAAAAACTTTAAAAACCCAAAAATATTTTTTGTTTCTTTTCGATTTTGTTTTTCCGTTGAATTATATGTAGTATTAAAAATAAAACCCAAAAAGATTTCCTCTTGCATGCTGGGAGCTTTCCCGTGTAAATTAGTTTTTCTCGTTCTTGTTTTCCCTTAGTTTATTTTGCTTACTTAAGAAAAACAAAAAATCCAAAAAGATTTCAGTGTGTTTCTCTGAATTTATTTTCCCTTATGTTGAGTTGTAAAAGCAGAAGACCACGATGAAAATGTTGAGTGGCTCCTCTATGCTTTATTGTCAATATAATAATGAGCCAATATTACCTTGGCTTCTCCCTTGTATGAAACTGCCCCGAAGATTCTAGCTTAGTCCACGGTATTCTTGCACTATTATTATCACATCATTCGGTCATGCAAGTGAAAGGCAATAATGATGATATTCGATGAAGTGATTGTGGCAAAGGAAACATGTATGGACTCCTTTTGTTTTTGTAAATATGTTGGCTCATTCGATAGTGATTCATTATATCACGAGTGAACATGTCTTTGAGGACAGTTGGATATCGTAGTTTTTCATGCCATGCTTAAATAGATAGGAGTGGATAATGATTTATCTTGTGTGTAAATATGCATTAAAATAGTTATGATGTGATATGGTAGTATGGTATTTCCCTCTGAGTAGTTTGAGTGGCTTGACTTGGCCCATGTGTAAACATGAAGTTGATTCAAAACCAATGTAGCCTTCATGCTGTTTAAATTCAGAGTGTTCTTATCCTACTCATGCTAATATCCAATGTTAATTATTCACAAATGCATTTCTCTCTCTAGCTGGCCGCCTCCCAGTCATTTGCTAGTCTTCATTTGTACTAAGCGGGAATGCTACTTGTGCATCCAATATCCTTAAACCAAGTTATTCCACATGAGTCCAGCACACTTACCTATATGCGGTATGACCCTGCCGTTCCAAGTAAATTTGCATGTGCTACCTCTAAATATTCAAAGAAACATCTGTTTTGTGCACTCGTACCGCTCATGGAGCGACGGGGAGATCGGTATCTTCCATGCTAAGGAAATGATTATGAAGACGGGCGTTTATCCGCCGTCATTGCACGAGAGAGGTTGGTAAAAAGGATGCCGAGTCCTGCATAGTCAAAATTTAATGCAAACGAAACTCCTTGGGACAGCTGTATGTTGGCAGGCACCCGTGAATTCGGTTTGCTATGGTTTGTGTATGGATGCTGGAAAGGATTAAACTTTACAATTGTGTTTGGGAACCGCCGATAATGAGTTTAGCATGGAGGATACTGAAAACCTTTGTTGTAACGTTGACAGTAAAGAACACCACTCAAAAAGTATACTTTCAACCCTGTTTTTAAAACTTGAGCTCTGGCACCTCTATAAATCAATGCTTCCCTCTGCGAAGGGCCTATCTATTTATTTTTATGTTGAGTCATCTTCTTCTTACTAAAAGCACCAGACTGGAGATCACTATTTTCATTCTTATGCATTGAGTCTAGTTAATGTTGGATGTGAGCATGAACTGGATATTTTCTACTTTGAACTATAATGTTTGTTCGCCGCATGAACCTCAGAGGTGCTCTGTATTTATGTTTTGCTGTCTTAGAAAGGGCTAGCGAGATATCATGTCACCTTATTATATCATATTGTTTTGACAAATTGTTGGTATGTGAGATATATTATTATTGCTCGCTAGTTGGTTATGTATTGCCATGATTGAATATGATGCTTAATTGTTATTATGGATGTGGTTACTTAGGATTTATGCCGAAAACTTGAACACTAGCTAAGCATATATACATGAACAAGAACAAAAGAGTTTGTAAAAGTTTTCTTTATCACTTCCTGTTTATCAACCGAATTTCTTGAGGACAAGCAATGAGTTAAGCTTGGGGGAGTTGATACGTCTCCAACGCATCTACTTTTCCAAACACTTTTGCTCTCGTTTTGACCTCTAATTTGCATGATTTGAATGAAACTAACCCGGATTGACGCTGTTTTCAGGAGAACTACCTTAGTGTTATTTTTGTGCAGAAATAGAAGTTCTTAGAATCAGACGGAACTTTTTGTGAATTATTTCTAGGATTATAATGAATTATGGAGCAACTAACTGCTGGAGGAAGGTTGCTAGTGGGCCACAAGCCAACATGGCGCCCCAGGTCGCACCCTGATGGCTTGTGGGTCCCACATGGCTCCTCCGACCCTAATTCCATCCTATAAAATCACATCTTCGGAGAAAAAAATTAGAGAGAATTTTGTTGGGGCTCGAGGGACAACTTCAAAAATTTTCCTATGAAACACCAAGATCAATCTAGGAGATGCTAGCAATGAGCAAGGGGTATAGAATCTTCATACCTTTGAAGATTGCTAAGCGGAAGTGTTAGTATGAATACGGGTGATGGAGTCATACTAGCAGTGATTCAGATCGCGGTAGATGGGATCCAAAGCGCCGAACAATGGCGCCTCCGCGTTCAACACACGTGCAGCCCGATGACATCTCCTCTACCTTGAACCAGTAAGAGGAGAGGGGGAGTTGATGGAGAGCTCCGGCAGCACGACGACGTGGTGGCGGTGGAGCTATGTGGTTCTCCGACAGGGCTTCGCCAAGCACCACGAAGGAGGAGGAATAGAGAGGGCAGGGTTGCGCCGAGGTGCATGGAAAACTTGTGTGTTGCAGCCCCAAAACCCTTGGGTATATATAGGAGGAGGGGGAGGGCTGGCCGGCCACCCTAGGAAACCCTAGGAGGGGCGGTGACCCAAAGAGGGGGCGGTGGCCAGGTGGGAGGTGGCTTGCCTCCCAAGTTGGAGGTGGGCCACCTCCACGCCCTAGGGTTGCCAGCCCTAGGCGCCTTGGGCCTTGGTAGGTGGCGCACCAACCCATCCAAGGGCTAGTTCCCTTCCACTTTCGGCCCACATGGCCCTTTGGGGCTGGTGGCCCCTCCCGGTGGACCCCCGAAACCCTTTCGATGGTCCCGGTACAATATCGATGATCCTCGAAACATTTTCGGTTATCATATCTCCACTTCCTATATATGAATCTGTACCTCCGGACCATTCCGAAGCTCCTCGTGACGTGCGGGATCTCATCCAGGACTCCGAACAAATTTCGGTAACCACATACTATTCTCATTACAACTCTAGCTTCATCGAATCTTAAGTGCGTAGACCCTACGGGTCCGGGAACCATACAGCCATGACCGAGACACCTCTCCGGTCAATAACCAACAGAGGGATCTGGATATCCATGTTGGCTCCCACATGTTCCACGATAATCTCATCGGATGAACCACGATGTCGGAGACTCAATCAACCCCGTATGCAATTCCCTTTGTCTATCGGTATATAACTTGCCCGAGATTCGATCGTCGGTATCCCCATACCTTGTTCAATCTCGTTACCGACAATTCTCTTTATTTGTTCCGTAACACATGATCCCATGACTAACTCCTTAGTCACATTGATCTCAATAGGATGATGTATTAGCGAGTGGGCCCAGAGATACCTCTCCGTCATACGGAGTGAAAAATGCCAGTCTCGATTCGTGCCAACCCAACAGACACTTTCGGGGATACCTATAGTGCACCTTTATAATCACCCTTTTACGTTGTGACAATTGATACATCCAAAGCATTCTTACGGTGTCCGAGAGTCCCACAATATAATGGTCTAAGGAAATGATACTTGACATTAGAAAAGCTTTAGCACACGAACTACACGATATTTTGCTATGCTTAGGTTTGGGTCTTGTCCATCACCATCATTCTCCTAATGATGTGATCCCGTTAACAATGACATCCAATGTCCATGATCAGGAAACTATGACCATCTATTGATCAACGAGCTAGTTAACTAGAGGCTCACTAGGGACATGGTGTGGTCTATGTATTCACACATGTAGTACAGTTTCCGGTTAATACAATTATAGCATGAATAATAGACAATTATCATGAACAAGGAAATATAATAATGACCACTTTATTATTGCCTCTAGGGCATATTTCCAACAGTCTCCCACTTGCACTAGAGTCAATAATCTAGTTACATTGTGATCAATCGAACACCCATAGAGTTCTGGTGTTGATCATGTTTCGCTCGTGGAAGAGGTTTAGTCAACGGATCTGCGACATTCAGGTCCGTATGCACTTTACAAATATCTATATCTCCATCCTGGATGTATCCACGAATGGAATTGAAGTAGCGCTTGATGTGCTTGGCCTTCTTGTGAAACCTGGGCTCCTTGGCAATGGCAATAGCACCAGTGTTGTCACAGAAGAGAGTCATCGGGCCCAACACACTGGGAATCACTCCTAGGTCGGTGATGAACTCCTTCATCCGGACTCCTTCCTGTGCTGCTTCCGAAGCAGCTATGTACTCCGCTTCACATGTAGATGCCGCCACAATGCTTTGCTTGCAACTGCCCAGCTGACTGCCCCACCATTCAAAATATACAAGTATCCGGTGTGTGACTTGGAGTCATCCGGATCTGTGTGGAAGCTAGCATCGACGTAACCCTTTACGACGAGCTCTTCGGCACCGCGATAAACGAGAAACATATCTGTAGTCCTTTTCAGGTACTTAAGGATATTCTTGACTGCTATCCAGTGATCCACTCCGGGATCACTTTAGTACCTCCCTACCAAACTTATGGCAAGGTTCACATCAGGTCTGGGACACAACATTGGCATACATAATAGAGCCTATGGCTGAAGCATAGGAGACGATACTCATCTTTTCTCTATCTTCTGCCATGGTCGGGCGTTGAGCTCTGCTCAACCTCACACCTTGCAATACATGCAAGAACACCTTCTTGGCCTTATCCATATTGAAATTCCTCAATATCTTGTCAAGTTATGTGCTTTGTGAAAGACCAATGAGGCGTCTCGATCTATCTCTATAGATCTTGATGCCTAATATGTAAGCAGCTTCTCCAAGGTCCTTCACTGAAAAACACTTATTCAAATATACCTTTATGCTTTCCAAAAGTTCTATATCATTTCCCATCAACAATATGTCATCCACATATAATAGGAGAAATTCGACAGAGCTCCCACTCACTTTCTTGTAAATACAGGCTTCTCCATAAGTCTGTACAATCCCAAATGCTTTCATCACCTCATTAAAGCGAATGTTCCAACTCCGAGATGCTTGCACCAACCCATAGATGGAGCGCTGGAGTTTGCATACCTTGTCAACATTATTAGGATCGACAAAACCTTCCGGCTATATCATATACAATTCTTCCTTAAGAAATCCGTTAAGGAATGCCGTTTTGATGTCCATTTGCCAGATCTCATAATCATAAAATGCGGCAACTACTAACATGATTTGGACGGACTTCAACATCGCTACGGGTGAGAAAGTCTCATCGTAGTCAATTCCTTGAACTTGTCGATAACCCTTAGTGACAAGTCGAGCCTTATAGATGGTCACATTACCATCCGCGTCAGTATTCTTCTTAAAGATCCATTTATTTTCTATTGCTCTTCGATCATCGGGAAAATCCACCAAAGTCCATACTTTGTTCTCAGACATGGATCTTATCTTCGATTTCATGGCTTCAAGCCATTTGTTGGAATCCGGGCCCGTCATCGCTTCTTTATAGTTCGAAGGTTCACTGTTGTCTGATGACCCACAAGTATAGGGGATCAATCGTATTCCTTTTGATAGGTAAGAGTGTCGAACCCAACGAGGAGCAGAAGGATCTGACAAGTGGTTTTCAGCAAGGTAAAATCTGCAGGCACTGAAATTGTCGGTAACAAGTGACTGTGTGGTGAGATGATTCGTAGAAAGCAACAAGTAACAAAAGTAGCAACGGTGCAGCAAAGTGTCCCAATCCCTTTTGTAGCAAGGGACAAGCCTGCACAAAGTCTTATAGGAGGAAAAACGCTCCCGAGGACACACGGGAATTTCTGTCATGCTAGTTTCATCATGTTCATATGACCCGCGTTCGTTATGACACTTTTGCAAGATCTGTCCTCCAGCGTGGTGTCCTCCGTAGGCTTCGGAATGACACTTCTGCAAGATCTGTCCCTGTTCATGTTCAGGCACACAACGTCTAATAACACCATCCACTCCTTCCTTATAAAGGTGAGGATCATCCCAAAAGTAGTGTCTCAAATCAAAGAAGAATTTCTTCTTTTGCTGATAGGTGAAACTGGGTGGTATGTATTTGGCTACGATATAATTTGTGTAATCGGCATACCTCGGTGCACTATGTGAAGTGCGGATGACATTTAATTGCTCATCAGGAAAGCTGTCATCAATAGGTAGTGGGTCATCAAGGACATTCTCTAGCCTAGACAAGTTATCTGCTACAGGGTTATCAGCACCCTTTCGGTCAAGGACGTGCAAATCAAATTCCTGTAGTAGGAGAACCCATCAGATCAGCCTAGGCTTAGCGTCCTTCTTCTCCATAAGGTACTTAATAGTAGCATGATGAGAGTGAATAGTGACTTTGGAGTCAACTATATAAGATCTGAACTTTTCACATGCAAACACGACTGCTAAAAACTCCATTTCCGTAGTAGCATAGTTTCTTTGGGCACTGTCTAGAGTTTTACTAGCGTAGTGAATAACATTCAACTTCTTGTCAACTCTTTGTCCTAGAACAACACCAACAACATAATCACTAGCATCGCACATGATTTCAAAGGGCAAGTTCCAGTCAGGTGGTTGAACAATAGGTGCGGTTATCAAAGCCTTCTTAAGTATTTCGAAAGCTTCCTCACAATCCTCATCAAAAACAAAAGGAACATCCTTCTGCAAGAGGTTGGTAAGAGGCCTAGAAATCTTAGAGAAGTATTTAATGAACCTTCTATAGAAACCAAAATGACCTAGGAAACTTCGTATACCTCTGATATCTGTGGGGCAAGGCATTTTCTCAATTGCATCAACCTTAGCCTTATCAACTTCAATGCCTCTTTCAGAAATTTTGTGTCCTAAGACGATACCTTCGTTAACCATAAAGTGGCACTTCTCCCAATTCAAGACGAGGTTTGTATCTTTGCATCTCTGTAAGACTCGATCAAGGTTGCTGAGGCAATCATCAAAGGAAGACCCGTAAATGGAGAAGTCATCCATGAAAACCTCGACAATCTTTTCACAAAAGTCAGAGAATATAGCCATCATACATCTTTGAAAGGTGGCAGGTGCATTGCATAAGCCAAAAGGCATACGTCTATAATCAAAGGTACCGAAGCGGCAGGTGAAAGTGGTTTTCTCCTGATCAGATTGTGCAACAGGTATTTCCGAGAAACCTGAATAACCGTCTAGAAAGCAGAAGTGTGTGAGTTTTGATAGCCTTTCTAGCATTTGGTCGATAAACGACAAAGGATAATGATCTTTCCTGGTTGCCTTGTTTAGTTTCTGGAAGTCTATCACCATCCTATAGCCAGTAATAATCCTTTGTGGGATTAGTTCATCCTTATCATTAGGAACGACGGTGATACCTCCCTTCTTAGGTACACAATGTACTGGACTTACCCAATCACTATGAGCAACATGATAAATGATTCCTGCTTCCAGAAGCTTTAATATTTCTTTTCTAACGACCTCTTTCATCTTAGGATTCAATCTCCTTTGATGATCAGCAATTGGTTTGAAGTCAGGATCAGTTTTAATCTTGTGCTGACATAGAGTGGGACTAATACCCTTAAGATCATCAAGAGTATATCCAATAGCAGCACGATGCTTCCTCAGAGTTTTTAGTAACTTATTCTCTTCGTGCTCTGAGAGGAGAGCACTAATAATAACAGAATATATCTCCTTCTCATCAAGATAGGCATACTTAAGAGTATCAGGCAACTCTTTAAGCTCGAACGCAGGATCACCCTTTGGTGGGGGAGGATCCCCAAGCAGTTCAACATGCAGATTATTCTTGAGAATATGATATTGTTCTAAGACAATTTTATCTATCTCATCTCTCTCCTCCATATGCATATAATTTTCATGCTCAAGAATATATTGCTCTAAAGGATCCGTAGGAGGTATGGCAATAGAGGCAAGAGCAATGATTTCATCCCTTCCAGACGACTCTTTTTCATGGGGTTGTCTTCCAAACTTGGAGAAGTTAAATTCATGAGACACACCCTCGAAACTAACTGTGACAGTCTGCTTAATGCAATCAATGTGAGCATTGACAGTGTTAAGAAAGGGTCTACCAAATATGATGGGACAAAAGCTATCTTGTGCAGTACCAAGGACGAGGAAATCAGTAGGATACTTCGTCTTACCACACAGGACTTCTACGTCTCTCACAATTCCCAGACGGCAGATAGTGTCTCTATTAGCTAGCGTAATAGTGATATCAATGGGTTCTAACTCAGCAGGTGCAATCTCATCTTTGATTTCATCATATAGAGAACGGGGTATTGCACTAACACTAGCTCCCATATCACATAAACCATGGTAACAGTGATCTCCTATCTTGACAGAAACAACAGGCAGGCCAACTACATGCCCGTATTTGTCCTTCGCATGAGGTTTAACAATTCTAGCGGAGTCCTCACAGAATCTGATAACATGCCCGTCTACGTCTTCGGTTAAGAGATCTTTGATAATAGCAACACTAGGTTCAACTCTAATCTCCTCAGGGGGTGCAAGTGGTCTAATGTGACCCCTACGTATCACAGTTGGAGCTTTAGAATAATCCTTTATCCTAGCAGGGTATGGTGGTTTCTCAATGTAAGCACAAGGAACAACAGGATCATTAAAAGCAATGACTTTCTCCTCAACTAGATTGGTTTTGACTATGTTGCTTTCTACAGGAGGATGATACTTAAACCACTTCTCTTTGGGAAGATCAACATGAGCAGCAAAAGATTTACATAGAGAAGCTACTATCTCAGAGTCAAGTCCATACTTAGCACTAAAATCTCTAGAAGTGTTTGTCTCAACAAAAGATTTAACGCAATCAAACTGGAAATTCATACCTGACTCCTTACCTTCCTCCAGCTCCCAATCTTCAGAGTTACGTTTGATTCTCTCCAATAAATTCCACTTGTGGTCAATATCCTTCTTCATAAAAGAACCGGTACAAGAAGTGTCAAGCATGGTATGATCTTCATGAGAAAGCCGAGCATAAAAGTTTTAGTGATGATTTCTCTCGAGAGCTCATGATTGGGGCATTAATATAGCATTGACTTAAGCCTCCCCCAAGCTTGAGCTATGCTTTCCCTGTCACGAGGCCAAAAGTTATAAATAAAGTTCCGATCACGATGTACTAAATGCATAGGATAAAACTTTTGATGAAATTCCAATTTCAACCGATTGTAGTCCCATGATCCAGTATCATCACATGGCCTATACCATGTCAATGCCTTATCCTTCAAAGATAAAGGAAATAATTTCTTCTTTACCTCATCCTTGGGCATACTTGCAAGCTTAAATAAACCACAAACTTCATCTACATAGATCAGATGCAAGTCTGGATGTGAAGATCCATGTCGTGTAAAAGGATTAGCCAGCAGTTTCTCAAGCATACCCGAAGGAATTTCATAAAATATATTTTCAGTAGGTACCTCAGGTCGAGGAACAACTCCTCGTGCTTCCGTTCGTGGTGAAGATACCCCGAACAAACTCCTCAAAGGAACAGTTTCCATAGTGACAAGTGACAATAAATTTCAGCACAGTATAAAAATGTTTCCTTACCAATTTCCACTTACCAAAGGCGCTTCACTCCCCGGCAACGACGCCAGAAAAGAGTCTTGATGACCCACAAGTATAGGGGGTCAATCGTAGTCCTCTCGATAAGTAAGAGTGTCGAACGCAACGAGGAGCAGAAGGCTGTGATAAACGGTTTTCAGCAAGGTAATAACTGCAAGCACTGAAAGTAGCGGTAACAAGTGATAGTGTAGTGAGGTGAGACGTAGCAAGCGAAAAGTAACAAGTAACAAGTAGTAGCAATGGTGCAGCAAGTGTCCCAATCCCTTTTGTAGCAAGGGACAAGCCTGAACAAAGTCTTATAGGAGGAAAAACGCTCCCGAGGACACACGGGAATTTCTGTCATGCTAGTTTCATCATGTTCATATGATTCGCGTTCGTTACTTTGATAGTTTGATATGTGGGTGGACCGGCGCTTGGGTACTTCCCTTACTTGGACAAGCATCCCACTTATGATTAACCTCTCTCGCAAGCATCCGCAACTACGAAAGAAGAATTAAGATAACGTCTAACCATAACATTAAACTAGTGGATCCAAATCAGCCCCTCACGACACAACGCATGGACTGGGGTTTAAGCTTCTGTCACTCCAGCAACCCATCATCTACTTACTACTCCCCAATGCCTTCCTCTAGGCCCAAATATGGTGAAGTGTTATGTAGTCGACGTTCACATAGCACCACTAGAGGAAAAACAACATACAACATATCAAAATACCGAACGGATATCAAATTCACATGACTATTATTAACATGACTTATCCCATGTCCTCAGGAACAAAAGTAACTACTCACAAAGCATAATCATAATCATGATCAGAGGTGTAATGAATAGCATCAAGGATCTGAACATAAACTCTTCCACCAAGTAATCCAACTAGCATCAACTACAAAGAGTAATCAACACTACTAGTAACCTTACAAGTACCAATCGGAGTCGTGAGATGGAGATTGGTTACAAGAGATGAACTAGGGATTGGAGAGGAGATGTTTCTGGTGAAGATGTTGATGAAGATGCATCCCCTTCGATGAGAGGAGTGTTGGTGATGACGATGGCGACGATTTCCCCCTTCGGGAGGGAATTTCCCCCGCAGGATCGTCCTGCCGGAGCTCTAGATTGGATCTGCTCAAGTTCCGCCTCGTGGCGGCGGCGAAACCACGAAAAAGCCCCCGAATGATTTTTTCTGGAACAAAACCCTTCATATAGCAAAAGAGGGGGGCGAGTGGGCCGTCAGGGAGCCCACAAGCTTGCCATCCGCCACTAGGGGGGTGGTGGTGGCAGGGCTTGTGGCGCCCTCGTAGCCCCCCTCTGGTACTTCTTTAGCCCAATATTTTTTAAATAATCCCAAAAAAATTCCACGTAACTTTTCTGGGCATTTGGAGATGTGCAGAATAGTGGACTAAGATTTGCTCCTTTTCCAGTCCAGAATTCCAGCTCCCTGAATTCTCCCTCTTCAAATAAACCTTGCAAAATAAGAGAGAAAAGACATAAATATGGTACCACAAAGTAATATCACAACCCATAAAGCAATAAATATCAACATGAGAGCATGATGCAAAATGGACGTATCAGTACTCACACTATGAACATGTGTAACATCAAGTTTGGGATTCATCAAGAATAATCGATTGACCAACGGGGAATGACCATAAAACATATCACTCATATAAATAGAACAACCATTATTCTCAGATTTAAATGAGTATCCATCTCGCATTAAACAAGATCTAGATACAATGTTCATGCTCAAAGCTGGTACAAAATAACAATTATTGAGGTTTAGAACTAATCCCGAAGGTAGATGTAGTGGTAGCGTGCCGACAGCGATCACATCGACCTTGGAACCATTCCCGACGCGCATCGTCACCTCGTCCTTTGCCAGTCTCCGCTTATTCCGCAGTTCCCGTTGTGAGTTGTAAATGTGAGCAACAACACCGGTATCAAATACCCAGGAGCTACTACGAGCGCTGGTAAGGTACACATAAATAACATGTATATCATATATACCTTTGACGTTGCCGGCCTTCTTATCTGCTAAGTACTTGGGGCAGTTTCGCTTCCCGTGACCGGTTCCCTTGCAGTAAAAGCACTCAGGCTCAGGCTTGGGTCCATTCTTGCGCTTTTTCCCGGCAACTGTTTTACCGGGTGTGACAACTTCTTTGCCGTCCTTCTTGAAGTTCTTTTTACCCTTGCCTTTCTTGAAACTGGTGGTCTTATTCACCATCAACACTTGATGTTCCTTCTTGATTTCCACCTCCGCTGATCTTAGCATTAAATATAACTCGGGAATGGTCTTTTCCATCCCTTACATATTATAATTCATCACGAAGGTCTTATATCTAAGTGGAAGCGACTGGAGGATTCTGTCAATAACAGCGTCATCCGGAAGATTAACTTCTAGCTGAGACAAACAACTGTGCAACCCAGACATTCTGAGTATGTGCTCACTGACAGAACTATTTTCCTCCATCTTACAGCTGAAGAACTTGTCGGAGACCTCATATCTCTCGACCTGGGCATGAGCTTCGAAAACTAGTTTCAGCTCCTCGAACATCTCATATGCTCCATGTTGCTCAAAACGCTTTTGGAGCCTCGGTTCTAAACTGTAAAGCATGCCGCACTGAACCAGAGTGTACTCATCACTTCGCGACTGCCACACGTTCAGAACGTCATGGGATGCCGCGGGAAGGGGACGGTCACCTAGCGGTGCATCAAGGACATATGCCTTCTTGGAAGCAATGAGGATGAGCTTTAAATTACGAGCCCAGTCCGCATAGTTGCTACCATCGTCTTTCAACTTGGTTTTCTCTAGGAACGCGTTGAAACTGAGGTTGACATGAGCGTTGGCCATTGGATCTACAATATTGTAAAGACATTTTTAGATTAAGTTCATGATAATTAAGTTCATCTAATCAAATTATATAATGAACTCCCATTTAGATTGACATCCCTCCAGTCATCTAAGTGATACATGATCCATGTCGAATAGCCCATTGATTTCGTGACAGCAGACCTTCCCCTGCAACGGCACCAGAAGAATGCTGCTAGAACTCTCCAGTAATTGAAACTAGAAGAATGTTGTTGACGGCCCACCAGCGCGTGGGATCGCAGCAGTTTTCAAGGGTAGAGTATTCGACCCAAATTTGTTGATCGCCAGGTAGGAGGTGAGAGGATACTCTCGAGTATTAGCAGCTGAATGTGCCAGATTCAACCACACCTGAAAGATTAGTATATGCAAGCAAAGAGTCAACAACAAAGTAATATGATAACAACGGTGTCAGAAAAATGATCTGTTGACACGGCAGACTATTTCTAACGATTGTATCAATGGCACCAAGTTGCCCGTTGACGTAAATTGTCTTTTCCCGTCAACGTCGAGCGAATCAAAATTCTAGTAGGTAGCAGCAGTGTAATGAGTAATAGCAGTGGCAAGGAACAACAGTAGTGACAGCAGTAGCAAGTAGCAACAGTAGCAAGCACAGTAGTAGCAACAGTAGCAGCAGAGCAAGACAAGTAATAGCAGCAGAGCAAGACAAGTAACAGCGGCAGTAGGACAAACTCGTAGGCAATGGGTTGGTGATTTGTTTGGATGATATTCATCATGCAATAGTTAAAACACGGAGAGATATGTGGCTAGCTCCCGTTCGTCAATGTGATGTAGGCATGCATTCCGTGTGTCGTCATACGTGTTAGGGAAAAGAACTTGCATGACATCTATTGTCCATCCCTCCCGTGGCAGCGGGGTCCAAAAGGAAACTACGAGATATTAAGGTTCTCCTTTTAATAAAGAACCGGACCAACGCATTAGCACTTGGTGAACACATGAACTCCTCAAACTATGGTCATCACCGGGAGTGGTTCCGGTTATTGTCACTCCGGGGTTGTCGGATCATAACACATAGTAGGTAACTACAACTTGCAAGATCGGATCTAAAACACACATATATTGGTGACAACATAATAATTTCAGATCTGAAATCATGGCACTCGGGCCCTAGTGACAAGCATTAAGCATGGCAAAGTAGTAGCAACATCCATCTCAGAACATAGTGGATACTAGGGATCAATCCCCATCAAAACTAACTCGATTACATGATAGATCTCATCCTACTCATCACCGCACAACGATCCTACGAATAGATTACTCACGAACGACGAAGAGCTTCATGGAATTGGAGAGGGAAGAAGGTTGATGATGACGATGGCGACGATTTCCCCACTCCGGAGCCCAAAACGGACTCCAGATCTGCCCTCAAGATGAAGAACAGGATGTGGCGGCGCCTACGTATCGCAAACGCGATGAAATATTCTCTCTTGATTTTTCTGGGACGAAAGTGAACTTATAGAGCTGAGATTGGTGGCGGCAGGGCCATGTGGGCCCCACAAGCTTGCCATCCGCCACCAGGGCGGGTGGCGATGGAAGGGCTTGTGGCCCACTGGCCCACCTCCTCCGGTGGATCTTTGCACAGGTATTTTTCATATTTTCCAAAAATATTCTCCGTAAATTTTCAGGATGTTCTGAGAACTTTCATATCTGCACAAAAATAACAGCAAAGCAATTCTGCTGAAAATAGCGTCAGTCCAGGTTAGTTCCATTCAAATCATGCAAATTAGAGTCCAAAACAAGGGCAAAAGAGTTTGGAAAAGTAGATACGATGGAGATGTATCAACTCCCCCAAGCTTAAAACCTTGCTTGTCCTCAAGCAACTCAGTTGACAAACTGAAAGGGAAAGAAAAACTTTGACAAACTCTGTTTGATCTTGTTGTTGCAACTATGTCTAACTCATAACCAGAATTTCAGCAAGATCACAAGTTAACCACATAAGAAAGTGACACAAAGGTCTCACGGTAAACTAATATCAATGGCATAATCAGCTAGCGAGCAAATAATAATGAGTTTCAAATACCAACACTTCAATCAAGACAAGCATGAAGCAATATGAATAGGTGGTATCTCGCTAGCTCTTTCTGAGACCGCAAAACATAAATGCATAGCGCTTTCAAAGATTAAGGGCTGACTAAACATTATAATTCATAGCAACGAAGATCCAGTCATAGTCATACCTAATATCAATCAAAAGCAAAGCATAAAAATGACAGAGGTTCTCTCTAATTGGTGCTTATATAAGAGGAGGATGCCTCAACAGGAAAATAAATAGACATGCCCTTCGCAGAGGGAAGCATTGATTTGCAGAGGTGCCAGAGCTCAAGCTTTGAAGACAGATATAATAATTTTGGGTGGCATGCTTTCATTGTCAACGCAATGACCAAGAGTTCTCAATATCTTCCATGCTACTCATGCTATAGGCGGTTCCCAAACAGAAAAGTAAAGTTTTAACTCCCCCACCACCAATCAATCACACTCCACGGCTAGCCGAATCCTCGGGTACCGTCCATACTAACATCAATCTGGGGGGAGTCTTGTTTTACAACTATGTTTTCGATTTAAGCGTGGAACTGGGCATTCCAATTACCGACCCCTTTCTCGTGAATGACAGTGAATAAACACATGTCGAGGATAACACTCCTAGCATGGAAGATACCAATAGCCCCCTGTCACCACATGAGCGGTTCAGGCATGCAAAACATATTATTTCTTGAAGGTTTAGAGAGTGGCTCATGCAAATTTACTTGGAACGACAGGTAAAAACCGCAAATAGGTAGGTATGGTGGACTCTCATGGAAATTTTTTTGGGTTTATGGAAGTGGATGCACAAGAAGTATTCCGCTTAGTACAAGTGAAGGCTAGCAAAAGACTGGGAAGCGACCAACTAGAGAGCGACAACAGTCATCAAGATGCAATGAGTTTGACTAACATTGAATGCAAGCATGAACAGGATATAAATCACCATGAACACTAACATCATAGAGGATATGTTGATTTTATTTCAACTACATGCATGAACATGCGCCAAGTCAAGCCACTTGAATCATTCAAAGGAGAATACCATCCTATCATACTACATCATAGTCATCTCAAAATCTATGTTGGCATTCAAGACAAACCATTATAAACTCTCAGCTAATTAAGCATGGCATCAGAAACTATGATCTCTAAGTTGTCATTGGAAACATGGTTCTCTCACAACAAAGCTGAATCTGGGTCGACAAGCTAGTCATGTTTACAAAAACAAAATAGATAGAGTTCATACCAGTTTTTCAGTCTCAGTCACTTCATCATATATCATCATTATTGCCTTTCACTTGCACGCTCGAACGATGTGAACAATAATAAGAGCGCTCGTGCATTGGACTAAGCTGAATCTGTAGGCAAACACAAAGGAGAAGACAAAGTAATATGGCTCTTTGAAAGCTAAACAGGTATGCATGGAAGAACCACTAAACATTGTAACCAATATCTTCTACCTTGACCCAAAGAAAAACATAACTATTTACACGGGAAAACTCCCAACAAGAAAAAGAAGAAATACAATCTTTTTGGGTTTTCTCAAAAGGACACAAAACAAGAAAACAAGAAAACCAAAATAAATTAGCAGGGATAATACGGTGGCAAAGTGTAATCACCGGCTAAAAAAGTGAAAGCATAAGCATGAATGTAAAGTCGGTGAGAACACATACTCCCCCAAGCTTAGGCTTTTGGCCTAGCTTGGTCTACTCGCATGGTGGGAAATCACCAGCTCCGGGATACTCTGGAGCAGACTATGGATGCCACTACTGTGTGAGATCCTCTGGCTCCCACCGATAAACTGGAGTCTAGTACTCGATTAGCGGCTCGGGCACGAGCACCTGTGGTTGGGCCAAGCCCCAATATGCGTAGATGTCCGAGGGCATAATAGTGTACCTGCCTGCATGAAGATCGAACAAAGAAGGAGCAGGCAAAGTAATAGTCTCTCGAGTACCCTGACTAATTACCAGGTTATAAATCATCCATCTACTAGCATCTCTATCCAGAAAATCATGGCGAACCATGCTGTCATAATCCAGATATTTCTCAGGGAGAAGCATCTCTCCTTCCTCTCGCAGTCTAATGGGTATCTCAAAGTGTCTGGCAAGACGGGTAGCATAGATACCTCCATAGACGACACCCTTGGAACGGTTGGTGTTCAACCGTTGGGCTACTATAACACCTAGGCTATAAGTCTTATCGTTATAAAGGCCTTCGTGCAAAACCGCAAGGTCTGGAGAACTAAGTGATCCAGCCTCCCCACGACCAATCAAACATTTTCCCACAAATAATGGGAAGTACCGAAGCACAGGAAAATGTATGCTAGCAATCCTAGCGCGAGACACTCCTCTCTCCTCTCCAACAACAATAGTACCAATGAAATACTCCAAGTCCCGTGGACGAGGGTCACGGATATCCCCAACATAAGGTAATTTGCATACATTGCAAAAATCCTGTAGTGTCATGCACTGGGGAACATCGTATATCATGAACTCAACCATGGGAGGATTCTTCCTCGGATAAAAGTTGAAGCTTTGAACGAAAATATTGGTGAGGAGGAGGTATTGTGAGTACTTATCTTCAATGAACGCAGTAAGACCTGCGTTCTCCACCAAGTAATAAAAGTCTTCATAAAGCCCAGCGGTGTGCAAAAATTCATCATTCGGCCACTCGCACGCTCGAACTTCTGTGACTCGAGGGACTACGTACTTGGGGTGGTTCTTGTCATCCTCCTTGGGGTTACGGCTTGAAGAGCCTCTCAAGGACCTCCTCATCTTTTCCTTTTTCTAGCTCTGAAATATTCTGAAATTTTTAGAGACTTCGGAAGAAAAGTGAATAAAGATTAACCCAACTTGTAGCAACTACTCTTACTAGTGCCTAGAGACCGTATCACGCGCTAAAACTACTTGGAACCAGCTAAAATCAAACTTTGTAGCTCAAGAACAGGGTCACCAAGGTAGCAAGAATACGCGAAGGATAAAGCACTAGAGCAAAAACTAATTGGACCAATGGAGGAGTCACTTACCAAGGAGTAATTTCCCCAAAAAGGTTCAGAGAATGGTGCTTTGAGCAAGGAGATCAAAAATCACAGCCAAATGAGCAAGAACACGGGTTTGAACTGCGAAACAATTTTTTCTGGATGTGGAAGAAGAGGCTGGGAGCTGGAATGAGTGGAGGGGGTCCCTGTGGGCCCCACAAGATTGCTAGCCGCCGCCAGGGTGGTGGCGGTGGCAGGGCTTGTGGCCCACTGGTCAGGCCCCCAGGCCAGCTCTCAAGGCCAGTAATTTTCAAAAATTCCAGAAAAAAATCATACTAAATTTTCAGGACCATAGGAGAACTTTTATTTTCGAGGTATTTTTCTCCGGGACGCTAAAATAGAAAACAGGAAAAACTAAACTAAATCTATCATTTTTCTTCTAAGCAACAGAAAATGAAAGCTCAAAACAGAGGTATGTGACTCTTTGATTCATCCACTTCATGGTCATCGAAAGAAATCCGTCAATGGGGTTGATCAAGTCCTCATGACAAAACCTTCTCGAATCGCAAGAGAGAACGGAGAATTTTCGAATAGCCACTAAGTCACCTCAATGGGGATATGTATCTCCCCAACAATCAAACCATACTTCATCTTGACACGAGGAATAGGGCATTCAAACCTCCCAATAAGAATCGATGAAGTCTTTTCAATAGCATTGATGCAATGTACTTGATATCGTTTCTTCGGAAAGTGCACTGTGTGCTCATTACCATTGACATGGAAAGTGACATTGCCTTTGTTGCAATCTATAACAGCCCCTGCAGTGTTTAAAAAGGGTCTTCCGAGGATGATAGCCATGGCACCATCCTCGGGAATATCCAAGATAACAAAGTCTGTTAAGAGAGTGGTGTTAGCAACCACAACAGACACATCCTCGCAAATGCCGATAGGGAAAGAAGTTGATTTGTCGGCCATTTGCAGAGAAATTTCAGTGGGTGTCAACTTATCCAATTCAAGTCTACAATAAAGAGAGAGCGACATAACACTAACACCAGCTCAAAGGTCACATAAGGCAGTTCTTACGTAGTTTCCTTTAATGGAGCAAGGTATAGTGGGCACTCCGGGATCACCAAGTTTCTTAGGAGTTCCACCTTTGAAAGTGTAATTGGAAAGCATGATGGAGATCTCAAGATCTGGTATCTTCCGTTTATTAGTCACAATATCTTTCATGTACTTGGCATACAGAGACATCTTGAGCATATCAGTTAACCACATCTGCAGAAAGATGGGTCTTATCATCTCAACGAAGCGCTCAAAATCGTCATCATCCTTTTTCTTGGATGTCTTAGGAGGAAAGGGCATACATCTCTGAACCCATGGCTCCCTTTCTTTACCAGGCTTCCTAGCAGTGAAGTCATTCTTATCGTATCTCTTAGGTTGTGGGTTATCAGGATTAACCGAAGGTTCAATCTCCACATCCTCATCATTGCTAGGTTGAGCATTATTATGAACATCACTGTCCATATTGTCACCAGGTTCATGTTCATCACTAGATTGTGTTTCTGCATCAGACGCAGAAATATCATTAGGTTCTTCAGGTGTGATAGTATTTGGTGAACTGGCATGTAGGTTTCTATCATCCTTCTTCTTCTCCTTAGGATGACTGGGTGTATGAGCATTGATTCCTTGAGAATCTTGATCAATTCTCTTAGGATGACCTTCAAGATACAAAGGTTCCTGAGTCATTTTGCCTCCTCTTGTAATGACTCTGACAGAGTTGTCATTTAATTCATTGAGCAAGTCATTCTGAGCTGTAAGTACTTGTTCTACCTGAGTAGTAATCATAGAGGCATGTTTACTCAGAAGCTTCAGATCATTGACATTTCTGTCTACACAAGCACTTAAATGGCTAAGCATACGAGTACTTTGTTCCAAATTCCTGCTAACATAATCACTGAAACTCTGTTGTTTGGAAAAAAAGTTGTCAAATTCATCAAAGCATAGGCTAGCAGGTTTATCAAAAGGAATATCACTCTCATCAAACCTACGCAGAGAATTCACTTCTACTACCTGTATCGGGTTATCGAGACCATGGATCTCTTCGATAGGTGGTAGATTTTTGACATCTTCAGATCTAATGCCTTCTCTTGCATAGATTTCTTGGCTTCTTGCATATCTTCGGGACTGAGGAATAGAATACCTCTTTTCTTCGGAGTGGGCTTAGGAGGTGGTTCGGGAATAGTCCAAGCATTATCGTTGATCAAGATGTTATTCAGTAGGGTCTCAGCTTGTTCTACAGTTTGTTCCCTAAAAACACAACCGACACAACTACCTAGGTGGTCTCTAGAGGCATCGGTAAGTCCGTTATAGAAGATATCAAGTATCTCGTTCTTCTTAAGAGGGTGATCAGGCAAAGCATTCTGTAGCTGGATGAGCCTCCCCCAAACTTGTGGGAGACTCTCTTCTTGGAGTTGAGCAAAGTTGTATATTTCCTGCAAGGCAGCTTGCTTCTTATGGGCAAGGAAATATTTCTCACAGAAGTAATAAACCATATCCTGGGGACTACTCACACATCCAGGAGCAAGAGAGGTGAACCAGGCTTTAGCGTCATCCTTTAGAGAGAAAGGAAACAGCTTAAGGATCTAGTAGTGGCGGATCTTCTCCTCATTAGTGAAAAGGGTGGCTATATCGTGTAGTTTGGCAAGATGGGCTACGACCGTCTCAGACTCATAACCGTGAAAAGGGTCAGATTCGACTAGAGAGATTATCTCAGGATCGACAGAGAATTCATAATCCTTATCGGTGATAAAGATAGGCGAAGTGGCAAACTTCGGGTCGTATTTCATCCTAGCTTTCAGAGATTTTTCCTTCCACTTGAGAAGTAATTTCTCAGCGTAATAGGCATCCTTACACGCAAGAAAATCCTCAGCTATCTCTCCCTCCATAACATAACTCTTAGGTATATCACGCAATTCATATCTAGGAGAGCTAGATCTAACATGAGCAAAATCATGTTCTATCTCAATATTATCGGTAGTTTCAGAAGCATCACGAGCATTGGCAGTAACTCTAGCAATATGAGCATCTAGGAATACCCCTAGTGGAGCATCAGGCAAAGTAGTATCTCTAGCAATATCAAGAATAGCATCATCAGGCATAATAGCATCTCTAGCAGTATCAGGCAAAGCAGTATCAGGCATAGCATCTCTGGCAGTATCAAGCATAGCATCATCAGGCATAACATCTCTAGAAGTATCATGCAAAGAAGTATCAGGCATAGTATCAAGCATAGCATCTCTAGCAGTAGCATCATAAGCATTATAAAGCACAGACGACATATCAAGATTTCTAGCAGGAGGTGATGTCGCAAACTTACTCATAACTCAAGGTGAATCAAGTGCAGAGCTAGATGGCAGTTCCTTACCTCCCCTCGTAGTTGAGGGCAAGACTTTGGTTTTTGGATCCTTCAGATTCTTCATAGTGATCAGCAGATATAAATCCCAAGTGACTAAGAGAATATAGCAATACCTCCCCGGCAACGGCGCCAGAAAAATGCTGATTCCGTGATAGCACACCTTCCCCTGCAACGGCACCAGAAGAATGCTGCTAGCACTCTCCGGCAATCGAAACTAGAAGAATGTTGTTGACGGCCCACCAGCGCGTGGGATCGCAGCAGTTTTCGAGGGTGGAGTATTCGACCCAAATTTGTTGATCGCCAGGCAGGAGGTGAGAGGATACTCTCGAGTATTAGCAGCTGAATGTGTCAGATTCAACCACACCTGAAAGATTAGTATCTGCAAGCAAAGAGTCAACAACAAAGTGGTATGATAACAACGGTGTCAGAAACGATCTGTTGACACGATAGACTATTTCTAACGATTGTATCAATGGCGCCAAGTTGCCCGTTGACGGAAATTGTCTTTTCCCGTCAACGTCGAGCGAATCAAAATTGTAGCAGGTAGCAGCAGTGTAACGAGTAATAGCAGTGGCAAGGAACAACAGTAGTGAGAACATTAGCAAGTAGCAACAGTAACAAGCGACAGTAGTAGCAACAATAGCACCAGAGCAAGACAAGTAACAACAGCACAACAAGACAAGTAACAGCAGCAGTAGGACAAACTCGTAGGCAATGGTCGGTGATTTGTTTGGATGACATTCATCATGCAATAGTTATAACACAGAGAGATATGTGGCTAGCTCCCGTTCGTCAACGTAATGTAGGCTTGCATTCCGTGTGTCTTCATACGTGCTTAGGGAAAAGAACTTGCATGCCATCTATTGTCCATCTCTCCCGTGGCAGCGGGGTCCAAAAGCAAACTACGGGATATTAAGGTTCTCCTTTTAATAAAGAACCGGACCAACGCATTAGCACTTGGTGAACACATGAACTCCTCAAACTATGGTCATCACCGGGAGTGGTTCCGGTTATTGTCACTCCGGGGTTGCCGGACCATAACACATAGTAGGTAACTACAACTTGCAAGATCGGATCTAAAACACACATATATTGGTGACAACATAATAATATCAGATCTGAAATCATGGCACTCGGGCCCAAGTGACAAGCATTAAGCATGGCAAAGTAGTAGCAACATCAATCTCAGAACATAGTGGATACTAGGGATCAATCCCCGTCAAAACTAACTCCATTACATGATAGATCTCATCCTACTTATCACCGCCCAGCGAGCCTACGAATAGATTACTCACGAAGGACGAAGATCTTCTTGGAATTGGAGAGGGAAGAAGGTTGATGATGACGATGGCGACGATTTCCCCTCTCGGGAGCCCAAAACGGACTCCAGAACTGCCCTCCAGATGAAGAACAGGATGTGGCGACGCATCCGTTTCGCAAACGCGACGAAATCTTCTCTCTTGATTTTTCTGGGACGAAAGTGAACTTATAGAGCTGAGATTGGGGGCGGCAGGGCCACGTGGCCCCCACAAGCTTGCCATCCGCCACCAGGGGGGGTGGCGGTGGCAGGGCTTGTGGCCCACTGGCCCATCTCCTCCGGTGGATCTTTGTGCAGGTATTTTTCATATTTTCCAAAAATATTCTCCGTAAATTTTCAGGACGTTCTGAGAACTTTCATTTCTGCACAAAAATAACACCAAGGCAATTCTGCTGAAAACAGCGTCAGTCTAGGTTAGTTCCATTCAAATCATGCAAATTAGAGTCCAAAACAAGGGCAAAAGAGTTTGGAAACGTAGATATGATGGAGACGTATCACCCATCTCTGATCATCACGTGAGACAGACGAGTCATCAATGGTGAACATCTCTATGCTGATCGTATCATCCATACGACTCATGTTCGACCTTTCGGTATCTCGTATTCGGAGGCCATGTCTACACATGCTAGGCTCGTCCAGTCAACCTAAGTGTTTTGCGTGTGTAAATATGGCTTACACCCATTGTATGAGAACATTAGAATCTATCACACCGGATCTTCACGTGGTGCTTCGAGACAACGATCCTTCGCAACTGTGCACACTTAGGGGAATACTTATCTTGAAATTTAATGAGGGATCATCTTATCTTTGCTACCGTCGTTCTAAGCAATAAGATGAAAAACATGATAAACATCACATGCAAATCATATAGTGACATAATATGGCCATTATCATCTTGCGCCTTTCGTCTCCATCTTCGGGAGCGACATGATGACCACCGTCACCGGCACGACACCATGATCTCC
Source organism: Hordeum vulgare subsp. vulgare (assembly GCF_904849725.1). Classification (NCBI taxonomy): domain Eukaryota; kingdom Viridiplantae; phylum Streptophyta; class Magnoliopsida; order Poales; family Poaceae; genus Hordeum; species Hordeum vulgare. The sequence continues at coordinate 498,345,766 of NC_058524.1, read as the reverse complement.
ATCACCGTGTCTCGAAGTTGTCTCGCCAACTAGTACTTCTACTACTATGGCTAATGGTTAGAAATAAAGTAAAGTAATCATATGGCGATATTAAGACTGACACGCAGGTCATACAAAAATTTAAGACAACTCCTATGGCTCCTGCCGGTTGTCGTGATTCCTATTACAAGAACATGATCAATCTCATACATCACATATATTTCAGCACATCCTATTAGACATATCACATCACATAGCATACCCTGCAAAAACAAGTTAGACGTCCTCTAATTGTTGTTGCAAGTTTTACGTGGTTGATTTGGGTTTCTAGCAAGAACGCTTCTTACCTACGTGACAGACACAACGTTGATATGCCAATGCTATTTACCCTTCATAAGGACCCTTTTCATCGAATCCAATTCGACTAAAGTGGGAGAGACAGACACCCGCTAGCCACCTTATGCAACAAGTGCATGTCAGGCGGTGGAACCAGTCTCACGTAAGCGTACGTGTAAAATCGGTCCGGGCCGCTTCATCCCACAATACCGCCGAAAAAATATTGGACTAGTAACAACAAGCAATTGAAAAAATCATCGCCCACAACTTTTGTGTTCTACTCGTGCATAGAATCTACGCATAGACCTAGCTTTGATACCACTGTTGGGGCTCGAGGGAGAAATTCAATAATTTTCCTACGAAACACCAAGATAAATCTAGGAGATGCTAGCAACGAGAAAGGGGTAGAGCATCTTGATACCTTTGAAGATTGCTAAGCGGAAGCGTTACTATGAACGCGGGTGATGGAGTCGTACTCGCAATGATTCAGATCGCAGTACTTGGGATCCAAAGTGCCGAACAACAGCGCCTCCGCGTGGAACACACGTGCAGCACGGTGACGTCTCCTCTACCTTGAACCAGCAAGGGGAGAGGGGAAGTTGATGTAGAGCTCCGACAATATGACGGTGTGGTGGCGTGGAGCTATGTGGTTGTCCGACAGGGCTTCGCCAAGCACCGCAGAGGAGGAGGAGGAATAGAGAGGGCACGGTTGCACCGAGGTGGATGGAAGACTTGTGTGTTGTAGACTCAAAACCCTTGGATATATATAGGAGGAGGGGGAGGGATGGCCGGCCACCCTAGATGGGAGGGGTGACGGCTAGGTGGGAGGTGGCTTGCCTCCCAAGTTGGAGGTGGGACACCTCCACACCCTAGGGTTGCCAGTCCTAGGCTCCTTGGGCCTTGGTGGGTGGCGCAACAACCCATCCAAGGGCTGGTTCCCTTCCACTTTCGGCCCACGTGACCCTTCGGGGCTGGTGGCCCCTCCCGGTGGACCCCCTAAACCCTTCCGATGGTCCCGGTACAATACCGATGATCCTCGAAACATTTTCGGTTATCAAATCTCCACTTCCTATATATGAATCTTTACCTCCGGACCATTCCGGAGCTCCTCGTGACATCCGGGATCTCATCCGAGACTCCAAACAAGTTTCGGTAACCACATACTATTCTCATTACAACTCTACACTACTTGGGAAAACCCTAGTAGTAGCATTGGGTTTAGCCTTATTAGTAGCGCTGCGGCCAGCGCTATGGCTAACGCGGTACAACTAACTCTTAGCAGTAGCGCTAGATTGAAAGCGCTACTGATATCTATGTTAGAAGTAGCGCATGGATAAGTAGAGCGCTACTGCTAATATTCCAGCGCTACTGCTAAGATTCCTGCTTTTAATATCTAATTCGCATCGTATTTATGTCCCCGTATGTATTTGTGCATGCTCTATACAATGGTTTCATCATATCGTAATAAACATGCATAATTTGCATCACATCATACATGTAAAGTACTCCCTCCGTCCCAAAATTCTTGTATGATATTTGTTTAGATACGAATATATCTAGTCAAATTTAGTATTTAGATACATCCATTTCTAGACAAAGCTAAGACAAGAATTTTGGGATGGAGGGTGTATCATGTCATATAACTCATCATCATCTTACGTACTCATCTAACAACTCATCATCATCTTAATCATATACCAAGTTATCATATGATACACATAAAGTAAAACAGAGAAACATCTTAATAGTCATCATATGCATGCATCCCAATCGATCATGTCAAGTTAATATAAACCAGAATAACTTGCCTCTCATAGGACCTAGTCCTCGCTCTTAGGTATAATGTCATAAAACAGAATAACACCTATGTCTCCATGATGAATCATAGAGATCCAATGGTCTCCAACTTGTGGCTTGCGCTCCTTCTTTATTTCTCTCCATGCTTCAATTTGGAGCCTTTTTGATTTTGATTTGAGGTTAATCGAGTATGGAGCATCGAACTCAGCCCTCAGCGGGCTTTTAATTTTCATTTGACCTTCTGGGTGCATCAACAGAGGCACTACATCATGTGGCAGTTGCTGTTGAAGAACATAATAATAACCTAGTTAGCAATGTAATCAACACCATTTATGCAATTAATAGTAGAGTGTACTTAGTTAGGAAACTCTTACCAAGATATTTCGGCGAATGTCATCCGGCCTCAACCTATGCACTAGTGGCATATAAAATGTATAATTTTGGCCAATTCCTAAATTATACGGGAAGGTATCCCTAGAAATGAGAACACCAACAACAAGAAAGTGGAGAAGAACATCCTTCTCCTCCCAAGTTAGATGTGATCCATACGTGTAGTGTGTCGTGTCAATTAATTTCCGTAATTCACTCGAAGAAACAAAATAAGCTGTAAATTATAATTTAGTATATGGATGAACACCAACTTTTTATAAATATAAATGCAAATTATTTGACAAATATGGTTGAGAAACTCACATGGAGGTAAAACAGGAAGCATATCATCGACAACCACCCAAATGTCGATGTTGCCTGGCATATTATCTTCAGGACGAAGATCGAAGGTTATTTCCATACCCTCTTGAAATCCATATGCCTTGCAAAGATCTTCCGACTTTGGGCACCCAAATTCTGTTCGAAAAACTGAATTAAATACTTTGATAACAAATGTGTGACCATGTATAGTCCTCAGGTTAGCACTCATCGTCTCAATTCTCTCGCGGTCTTCGAAACCAAGCCTCTCCAACACATATCTTCTTGCATGGCAAGGGAGGAACATATCTCCATTCTCATCAACATTCATGCTGAAGAATCTATCGTCTCACAGGTGAGGCGTGTCGCACATACCCCGACAGTCGCCGCAATATTCACACTCCCAATATTCATCGTCAGACATTTCCTGTTTTAATGTGGTAAATGTGTAACAACAACCATGACACTATATAGAAATAATTCACACTCCCAAGCACTCCATATGTCCTAGTTTCTAGCACTAGTCATGACGAAATTCACGGAAAATTTTAGCATGACCTTTGCTAAATAGTGGACATATGGTGCGCGTGAAATTTGCCGGAACAGAAATGAATCAACATTCCGGCAAAACATAGGCCACTCGGACATTCTGGCAACACTTGAATAATAATGTGCACTACATTTCAATACAACATTTGCTAGATGCCAGGTAAGAAGAAACATGAGCTTAATTTTTGGTTTCTCACCAACTTCAACTCTTATTAAGCTTCTAGGGTCTAGAAAAATAAGATTTATGTTTTAAACCTGAATTATGCAAGAGGTGTTTCTTACTAAGTCTAAGTACTTGAAATCATCAACCTTTAGGTGAACAACACCAACAATTTTAGATGATCAAGAATCATCTGACAAGGGTTATTTTCCCCAAGTTTAGATGACCAATGATCAACATGGCATAGCATGAACTAAATCCATTTATGTGGTCACGAACAACGAAGAAGTTGTCTTATCATTTCATTCTATATAAACTAATAAACATACTACTCCCTGTGTCCCTTGTGGAATAAACATGAGACTGTCCAGAAAGCATGCATTGAACTTTCTAATTATAACTACCAACCTTTAAGAGTAGATTAACACTTTTAAGGTGGAAATAGTACTATATATTTCCATGAGATTTTACTGAAATATACATAGATGCAAACAAATCTAACAATGTATCTTTTATAATGACCTTTTGCAGGGTTGTGATGCCTCCATCTACGTGGGTACGAGGCCGTGAACAAGATCAAGGCTGCTGTAGGGGCTTACCGGAGAGGGAGGGGGCGGTGGGGATGGTGAGGGAGGCGGCGAGGGGGGCGGTGGCGGCGACAAGGGGAGGGGGCGGTGGCAACGACGAGGGAGGCGGCGGCGACGACGACGACAATGAGGGAGGCGGCGGCGGCTTCAGATCGAGGAGATGGGGGTGGGGGAGTGGTGGAGTTAGGAAATTTCAAGGCCACGGTGGGGGTGTTAACTGAACATATCAGTAGCGGTGGTTCCTAAACCTGCGCTACTGCTATTGTACTTAGCAGTAGCGCTTTCACCAAGCTACGCTGCTACTATAGCTACTGCGGTTACGTCGTTTATCAGTAGCGCTGGATACTACGCAATGCTACTGATACTGAACTTAGCAGTAACGCAGGTTTAGGAACCGCGGAGTTCCCTGTTTATTAGTAGCGCATATTATGTGGCCTGCCCTACTGCTAAGGATATTAGAAGTAGCGCTGGGTGATATCCAGTGCTACTGCTTAATACCAGCAACGCTTTCTACTTTCAAGCGCTACTAATAGGCTCCTACCTATAACATTTTTCCTAGTAGTGCTAGCATCATCGAACCTTAAGTGTGTAGACCCTACGGGTTCGGGAACCATGCAGACATGACCGAGACACCTATCCGGTCAATTACCAACATCTTGATCTGGATATCCATGCTGGCTCCCACATGTTCCATGATGATCTCATCGGATGAACCACGATGTCGGGGATTCAATCAATCCCGTATGAAATTCCCATTGTCTACCGGTATATAACTTGCCCGAGATTCGATCGTCGATATCCCCATACCTTGTTCAATCTCGTTACCGGCAAGTCTCTTTACTCATTCCGTAATACATGATCCCATGACTAACTCCTTAGTCACACTGACCTTAATAGGATGATGTATTACCGAGTGGTCCCAGAGATACCACTCCGTGATACCGAGTGACAAATCCGATTCTCGATTCATGCCAACCCAACAGACACTTTCAGAGATACCTATAGTGTACATTTATAACCACCCAGGTACGTTGTGAGGTTTTATACACCCAAAGCATTCCTACAGTGTCCGGGAGTTCCACAATCTCATGGTCTAAGGAAATGATACTTGACATTAGAAAATCTTTAGCAGACGAACTGAATGATCTTGTGCTATGCTTAGGATTGGGTCTTGTCCATCACATCATTCTCCTAATGATGTGACCCCGTTATCAATGACACACAATGTCCATGATCAGGAAACCATGACCATCTATTGATCAACGAGCTAGACAACTAGCGGCTCAATAGGGACATGTTGTGGTCTATGTATTCACACATGTATTACGGTTTCGAGTTAATATAATTATATCATGAATAATAGACAATTATCATGAACAAGTAAATATAATAATAACCACTTTATTATTGCCTCTAGGGCATATTTCCAACAATTTTTTCATCGCGTTTTACAAGACAGAGCTGCCGCCACCTCCTGTTCTTCCTCGAGAGGGCTGATCTGGAGTACGTTTGGGGCTTCAGAGGGGGGATTCATCGCCATTGTCATCACCAACCTTTCTCCATCAACACCTCCATGTTGCTCACCACCGGGAGTGAGTAATTCCTTTGTAGGCATGCTAGACAGTGATGGGATTGGATGATATTGACCATGTAACCGCGTTAAGTTTGATAGGGCTTGATCCCTAGTATCCACTTTGTTCTAAGATTGATGATACTATGATTTTGCTATGCTTAATACTTATCACTAGGGACCGGGTGCCATGATTTCAGATCTGAATCTATTATGTTTTCATGACTATAAGAGTGATTTGGATCCTATCTTGCAATTTGTAGTTACCTATTACGTGTCATGATCCGCATACCCTAAGGTGACAATAATTGGGATTCTTTCCGGTGATTGCCGTAGTTTGAGGAGTTCATGTATTCACCATGTGTTAATTGTTTGTTCCAGTTCTCTATTATAAGGAGGCCTAAATATCCCTTAGTTTCTGATAGGAACCCGCTGCCACGGGAGGGTAGGACAAAAGATGTCATGCAAGTTCTTATCGCAAGCACGTATGACTATAATACGAAACACATGCCTATATCATATTGATGAACTGGAGCTAGTTCTGTGTCGCCCTAGTGTGTTACTATTATATGACCATTGCCATCTAAATCATTATCCATCATCGATCCACATGCCTATGATTTACATATACTGAATCTTGTTAAGTTACTACTGTTACTGCTACTGTCACACCTGCTACTCAATTGCTACTGTTACTACTTTAGCAAAATTGCTGCTATCACTGTTACTATTATCATTTGCTATGCTACTAAATCCTTGCTGAACAGAGATATCCCAGGTGCAGTTGAATTGACAACTCAACTATCAAGGCCAATAAATATTCTTTGGCTCCCCTTGTGTCGAATCAATAAATTATGGTGAAATACTACCCTTGAAGACTGTCACAATCCCCTACACTTGTGAGTTATCACGGGGCTATGTGAATGCCATCGCTTAGGAGCATGATAGAACAACGCCATCATGTTACATCACAAGAAGGAGCGACTAGCTCCTTGTCGTGGCTCGAAGGACACCGCATCATCGGACGATGGAATGCTCGCCACCCTAGAGCACATATGAAGACTGGTGTCCGGATACAAACGTGAGGTCTTCAAGCACAACCACCTCGCCGAACCTGGCTGCTCACGAGAGCACCACCATCGAGGCATGGACCCGACACATGATGAGAAGAAGTTGCCATCCACAAAACTCATCCCAGCGACCAACAACAGAGGATCTTGCTAAAAAGACGGAGCTCCAAGGACGACATGCCACCAGTGCGTGGCCATGAACAAGCTAGAAAAAGGGTTTTCGTCCATAGCCGATGGTGAATGGGGCCACCCACGATTACAACTCCAAGGAGGCAAATGACCCACAAAAGCATGATCATCACCGGCACCAACACAGTTGGGCAGAGCTTTCAATCGAGGTGACCCCCACCAACGAGGACCATTAGCCATGGTAAGCCAAGGAAAGTTGCAGGCGACACCCATAACACGCAGGGTGGCAGCCAAGACCACACCCACATGACAAACGCCTCCCGAGGTGAGGCACATTGTAGCCCACATGACCGGGGCAACACAGGAGCACCCAAGCAATGACACTTGTTTAAGTGGTGCCGTTGTGATCACCGTATGAAGGAATCCACCCTCACCCACCACACACATGGTAGTGGACCGTCAGCATGCATCTGATTGCCCAGTTGGCGCATCGATGCAACTCCGTCACCCATTGCCCCCATAGGTTGCACCTTTCACCCGCACGGACAAAAATCCTAGATTTGTAATGTCGGGTGCCCAGAATAAGCAACCACATGGGCCACCAGCGAGAGGAGGGAGATGCCAAAGAAGCCAACGGCTCCGAGCGAGAACGGATCTAGCATCCAGCGATGGCGGCTGGGATGCCCACCCATGATCGTTGGCCAAATGTGAGGAGCCATGCCACTAGGACCCAGTGGAAGAAGCCCCCACACCTGCCGATGGTCGTTGAAAGGACGTGGATGTCACTTAGAGGGGAGGGTGCATAAGAATTTTAAAATACTTATGGTTCAGTCTTGAACAAATGTTCAATAAAATTGGCATTTAATTTGTCAAGCACAAAACCTAAAATCAACTAGGCTCACTGATACGTCTCCAACGTGTCTATAATTCTTGATGGTTCCATGCTATTATCATGTCAACTTTGGATGTTTTGTATGCATGAATATGCTATTTTATATCTTTTTTGGGACTATCCTGTTAACTCAGTGCCAAGTGCCAGTTTTTATTTTTTCTGTGTTTTTGACCTTGTTCAGAGGAAAATATTAAACGGAGTCCAAACGGAATAAAACCTGCGGAATGATTTTTCCATAACAGAAGATACGCAGGAGACTTGAGAACCAAGGAAAAGGACCTCGGGGAGGTCACAAGCCCCTAGCCCCGGCCTAGGGGGGGGCTAGCAGGCTTGTGGGCTCCCCGTGGATCCTCTACCCTACTTCTTCCGCCTATAAATTTTCTAAAAATCCAAAACCACCAGAGAGAGCCACGAAAATACTTTTCCGCCGCCGCAAGCTTCTGTCTTCGCAAGATCCCATCTGGGGCACGTTCTGGTGCCATGCCGGAGGGGGGATTCGGACACGGAGGGCTTCTTCATCAACACCATGGCCTCTCCGATGATGTGTGAGTAGTTCACCACAGACCTTCGGGTCCATAGCTAGTAGCTAGATGGCTTCTTCTCTCTCTTGGATCTTCAATACAAAGTTCTCCATGATCTTCATAGAGATCTATCCGATGTAACTTTCTTTTGTGGTGTGTTTGTCGAGATCTGATGAATTGTGGATTTATGATTAGATTATCTATGAATATTATTTGAGTCTCCTCTGATCTCTTATATGCATGATTTCGTATCCTTGTAATTCGCTTCGAGTTGTGGGTTTCGTTTGGCCAACTTGATCTATAATTCTTGCAATGGGAGAAGTGCTTGGTTTTGGGTTCATACCATGAGGTGTAATCACCTAGTGACAGAAGGGGTAGCGAGGCACGCATCGTGTTGTTGCCATCAAGGGTAAAAAGATGGGGTTTATATCATATTGCATGAATTTATCCCTCTACATCATATCCATCTATCTTGATGTTAAAAGCATTGAAAGTGGAGTAGAGGATATCAAAACTTTGAGTAGTAATGAAACTACTACTTTGGATTTCAAGGAATTCAAGTATGATAGTTTCTCTTTGATTGAATGTATTTCCTTGATGCAATCCATGCTAAACTCTCCACACGCTTATAGCCAAAATAAGACCTTTACCGATCATATCGTTGATGCTATGATGAAATCTCTTGAAGAGAAACTTGAGTTGGAGATATCTATTCCTAGAAAACTTCATGATGAGTGGGAACCTACTATCAAAATCAAGATTAAAAACTATGAATGCAATGCTTTGTGTGATTTGGGTGCTAGTGTTTCCGCTATTCCAAAGTCTTTATGTGATGTTCTAGGCTTCAATGAGATTGATGAGTGCTCTCTTAATTTGCATCTTGCGGATTCTACTATTAAGAAACCTATGGGAAGGATCAATGATGTTTTTATTATTGCAAATAGGAACTATGTACCCGTAGATTTCATTGTGCTTGATATTGATTGCAATCCGACATGTCCCATCATTCTTGGTAGACCAATCCTTAGGACTATTGGTGCTGTCATTTATATGAAGGAAGGGAATATTAGATTTCAATTTCCATTAAAGAAAGGCATGGAACACTTTCTTAGAAATAAAATAAGATTGCCTTATGAATCCATGATGAGGGCTACTTATGGTTTGAGCACCAAAGACGACGATACTTGATTCTATCGCCTTATGCCTAGCTAAGGGCATTAAACAATAACGCTTGTTGGGAGGCAACCCAATGAATTTATCTTTGCTTTTTTGCTTTCTATTTTGTTGTATCCACACCATCATAATTCTGTTATGATTGTGTTTTTTTGTGTTTCTTTTTGTGTTTGTGCCAAGTAAAACCTTTATGATTAGTTTTGGTGATCATTGTTTGATCATGCTGAAAAAAGACAAAAACTTTGTGCTCAAGAAATTATTTTTAATTCCTATCCAGAAAGAGATTTTGAGTTGATTCTTTTTGCTGCTAGTTAATATGCACATTTCCCTAATTTTCATAATTGTTCAGAATTTTTGGGATACCAGAAGTATACGAAGTCTACAGATTGCTACACACTGGTATGTTTTTGTCAAATTGTGTTTTTGTTGTGTTGATTGCTTATTTTGATGAAACTATGGATAGTATCGGAGGGTACTAGCCATGGAAAAGTGATAATACAGTAATCTAACATCAATCTAATTAGAAATCAAGTTTACTACAGTACCTAAAGAGTTGGTAGTTTGTTTTCTTATGCTAATGATATCACGCGTTTCTTTTTAAGTTTTGTGTTGTGAAGTTTTCAAGTTTTGAGTGATGTTCTCATGGACAATGGGATAAAGAGTGGAAAGAGCTTAAGCTTGGGGATTACCAAGGCATCCCAAGCCAAATTCAAGGACACCAAAAAGCCTAAGCTTGGGGATGCACGAGGAAGGCATCCCCTCTTTCGTCTTCAATCCATCGGTAACATTACTTGGAGCTATATTTTTATTCACCACATGATATGTGTTTTTCTTGGAGCGTCATGTATTATAGGAGTCTTTTCTTTTTGTTTTGTCACAATCATCCTTGCTGCACACCTTTTTGAGAGGGACATGCACTCATCTTGAATTTGCTAGAATACTCAATGAGCTTCACTTATATCTTTTAAGTTAGGCAATTTAGCTCGCATGTGCTTCACTTATATCTTTTGAGCTAGATAATTTTGCTCTAGTGCTTCACTTAAATCTTTTTAGAGCATGGTGGTGCCATATTTTGTAGAAATAAAAACTCTCGATCTTCACTTATATCTTTTTGAGAGTGCTCTCTTTCAGTAACTTGGTAATTGGCGTGTGCTATGAAAGTAGTCCTAAAGATGATATGCATCGAAAGAGGATATAATAAAAACTTCCATATTCAAGTGCATTTATTAGTAAGAAAAGTTTGATTCCGAACAATTAAGTTTTGAGATATGGATTTGGTAATATTACATTTATGTTAGTAGGGTATTGTGAATCTAGAAATACTTGTGTTGAAGTTAGTGATTCCCGTAGCATACACGTATGGTGAACCGCTATGTTAGGAAGTCGGAGCATAATTGATTTATTGATTGTCATCCTTTGTGTGGCGGTCGGGATCGCGCGATGGTTAACACCTACCAACCCTTCCCCTAGGAGTATGCGTTTAGCACTTTGTTTCGATTACTAATAAAACTTTCGCAATAAGTATATGAGTTCTTCATGACTAATGTGAGTCCATGGTATAGATGCACTTTCACCTTCCACCATTCCTAGCCTCTCTAGTGCCGCGCAACTTTCGCCGGTGCACAAACCAACGATATACCTTTCTCAAAATAGCCACCATACCTACCTATTATGGCATTTTCATAGCCATTCCGAGATATATTGCCATGCAACTCCCACCGTTCCGTCTCATGACTTGTGCCGTCACTTTCATACTGCCATTGCATGATCGTAAGATAGCTAGCGAGATGTTTCAACATCATACGCTAAGCTAGATCGTTGCACATCTCGGTACACTGCCAAAGGCATTTCCTATAGAGTCATCATTGCTATAAGTATTGAGTTGTGAGTAAATAAAAGTGTGATGATCATCATTATTGGAGCATTGTCCCATGTGAGTAAATAAAAAAAAGAGGTCAAATATGCCCACCAAAAAAGAGAGGCCAAGAGCCCAAACAAAAAAAGGAGAGAAAAAGAGAGAAGGGACAATGCCACTATCTTTTTCCACACTTGTGCTTCAAAATAGTACCATGTTCTTCATGATAGAGAGTCTCTTGTTTTGACACTTCCATATAGTAGTGGGAATTTTCATTATATAACTTGGCTTGTATATTCCAATGATGGGCTTCCTCAAAATTGCCCTAGGTCTTCATGAGCAAGAAAGTTGGGTGCACACCCACTAGTTTTCCTTTTCAGTTTGCACACACTTATAGCTCTAAGTGCATCCGTTGCATGGCAATCCCTAGGCATACACATTGATATCTATTGATGGGCATCCCCATAGCCCATTAATACGCCAAGTCAATGTGACCATCTCCTAATTTTTGCCTCACAAACTCCACCACACCCTATTCCACCTATAGTGCTATATCCATGGCTTACACTCATGTATTGCGTGAGAGTTGAATTTTTTTGAGAAAGTAAGAGTGCGAAAACAATTACTTGGCCAATACCGGGGTTGTGCATGATTTAAATTCGTTGTGTGGGGATGATGGAGCATAGCCAAACTATATGATTTTGTAGGGATAACTTTCCTTGGCCTTGTTATTTCAAAAGTTCATGATTACTTTGCTAGTTTTCTTGAAGTATTATTGTTTTCATGTCAATAGTAAACTATTGTTTTGAATCTTACGGATCTGAACATTCATGCCACAAGAAAGAAGTTACAAAGGAAAAATATGTTAGGTAGCATTCCACATCAAAAATTCAGTCTTTATCACTTCCCTACTCGAGGACGAGCAGGAGTTAAGCTTGCACTACTGGAATCTGCTGGTTTGCCGACAGCCAGAGCTGACGGCAAAGGACAGTTTAACGGACGGCAAAGGCTTTGCCGTCAGTGTGCTGTCGGCACAGGAACTGGCCAAGATTTTATCGGCAATCACCTTCTTTGTTGTCAGTTGAAGGTCGACCGACGACAAAGACTTTGCCATCAGCTTTGTGGCATGGGCTGACGGCAAAGAGCAATGGCGGCAACGATGCAGGCCGAGCCCCGTTAGAAGGTTAACGACATGCTTTGCCCAGAACCATGGCAAAGCTGATGGCAAAGCCGAAACCCTGGGTCCCCTCTTTGCCCACAACCGTAGCAAAGCTGACGGCAACGCCGAAAACCTGGGTCCCCTTGGTCGCCTCTTTGCCGACAGCTGGAGCACAGCTGACGGCAAAGCCGAAAATATGGGAAAATTTGGTATTCCTAGAGTTGCCAGGATACAGAGGCTGCCGCCACGTGTCTTCTTTGCCGTCAGTCCACCGACGGCAAAGCCGTTGCCGTCAATAAGCTGTAGGCAAAGACCCTCTCTGCTTTTTTTTCATATTTGTTTTTTGTTAATTCCCTGCATTTGCAAAACATAGATACAAACAAAAACATATATATATTTGCCCAGCCCCTAAACAACACCACAAGTGCATCACAAAGTGCAAACAACACAACACAAGTGCATCACCAAGTGCAAACAACACGAATATATGTAATTAAAGTGCAAACAAGATCACAAAGTATTACAAAGCATCACAAGTGCATCCGCAAATACAAGTGCATTACAAAGTTCATCTAAGACTACACAAGTGCATTACAAAGTCCCTCGAGCATCCATCCTTATGCCATGCTGCTTTATCAAAATCTTCATAATGAGAAAGAAGTTAGAAGAAGAATATAATAAGAAAGAAGTTATCTAAATTAAGCTAAGCAATTAGAAGAAGAAGTGGAAGAAGAAGAAGAAGAAGAAGAAGAAGAAGAAGAAGAAGAACAAGAAGAAGAAGTGGAAGAAGAAGAAGAACAAGAAGAAGAAGAAGAAGATGGAGAAAAAGAAAGAAGATAAGTTATCTTTTTCTGCTCTTTCTTCTTCTCTTATTTCTTCATCTCTTGTTTGTTCTTATCTTCTGGTTTCTTTTAAAACTTTCTAAACTAATTATGTCATTTTTGAGCTCTAATATCAACTAGAATTTACTAAGCTAACTAAAGCATGGCTAATATCAACTAGAATTTACTAAGCTAACTAAAGCATGGCATAATCTAAGTTGATCTAAACAATAAGAAGAGTAAGAAGGAGAGGAATAACTTACCGAATGCTAAGAAACGGAGGAGAAGCTCCATCTCCGTTGGTCGCTGGGTTGCTAGGGCCCTCACCAGGAGAAGTAAAGGGATCGTGGGATTCAACTCTGGAATGATGCTGCAACAAGGCAAGAGTTAAAATATGTGGTTAGCAGGGCGACAGGCAATGGTATAAGACCGTGCAAGGTTGGTCATTGAAAGGGAACTCACCGTTCCCACCGGAGAAGGCATCGGCGGAGGGGGCGGCAAACCTTGCTTATCACACATAGCCTGCAAATTAGTTTTCGAGGAGTCAAAGAAATAGCCTTGTTGCGTCTCACACATAGCCTTGCTTCTCACACAACGCACTTACCGCAACTAAGTCATGCATGGCCTTCGCATGGGCATTATTGCGTGCCCTCTCCTCCTCAAGCAACCTCTGCGTATTCCGGTCCCTCTCCTCCAACAAGAGTCTGGTGGCCTCCCTCTCCTTCATAAGTGCGGCCTGCAACCACTCCTCAACATGAATTTTCATCATCCATCCAAGGACAAAAAAATGAAAGAAATAATGAAGAAAACTAACCTTGATGGCAAGATCAACTGGCCTCGCGCGTTGCGGTATTACAGGAGCGGAGCTCATTTGCCTCGCCTTGATCTGAGATAGAATCTCAGTGATAGGGACGAAGCCATCACACATGGCCAGCGTGCCATGACTCTTACGACCACCAGAGATCATCAACGCCTTCGGATCGATAGGATTCTGGCTCGGGTCAAAGTCAGGCCCGCGCAGCTGTTTGACCACCTCAGAATAAGACGTCATCTTGTTGTAGGCGGACAGGCTTGTGTACGCCTACGGCCCGTCCCCCTCAGAATATGCCTTCGCCGTCTTGTACGAACCCTTATGGGCCATGCTAAACGCGGCGTATCCCTGAGGCTCGGGCTGGTTATTGTGTTTGGCCTACACGAAAAGAAAAAGAATTAGTACAACAAAAATCATGAACGAATGAATTATTGATGAAACAAAACAAGGCACACATACCCATTTTTTGGCGTATTGCTTGATGTTGGCATTGCCTTGGTGGTGTGGCACACCAACCAATTGGGCACGACGGGCCTTGGCCATAGTGTGGGTGCTCAACCAAGCCTCTATGCACCACGTGTCCACTATCATCTCCCAACAATCCATCTTATCGGCCAACCATCTCGGGGGCACCCATGAATGTAAGTTAATGAAGAATGAAACTAAGTATTATAACTAAATAGACCTAACTAGCCCTAAGAATTGATCTTTGGAATGTACATACCTCCATGTACTCCGTCTTATCAAGGTAAATCTTTTGACAATCAGTCTTTGTCTTCGGCTCCCCTTGCTTGGCGTACCAATCTCGAACATCCTGAACACGCAGCTCGTGCCTCGTTTTATTCAATAAACTCTTGCACTCTTTCACGAGGTTCTTCTTAGACGCCTCCTCCGTCCCCTCCTCGACCCTAAAGTAACTCTGCAATTATGCCAAATAGATGCACAGATGAATAGTGAAATGATTTGGAAGGAAATAACAATATATAACATTGTATACTTTTTATTGGGTAAAATAATAGTTACCCAAAAATCAGCCAACACCTTGTCGGCCATGCTCACGCAAACAACACCATTGACATGTGTGTTTTCCGGGAGCAGAGCGGCTTGGTAGTGCTCCCACTTGAGTCCTGGCTCGGGAACCATACCCTCACCGGGCAACTGCACTATCCCGGGGAAGTGCTCCCTAAGTAAAGCACCAAGGAGGCAGTTTGGATTCCGGGTATTCTTTGGGTAATCCCACCCCCTACATAATGATAAGGCAAAGACATTAGCTACTTGGTGAAATATAATGATATAAGGTACACAATATATATCAACTTACTTCTCGCCATCTGGCTTAATGAACGCCCTGTGCTGCAACTCCAATCGGTCTGGAACTCGTGTCATACCACGTTGGTAGACCGACTTGCTGGCAGCCCCCTCAGCCTCCGCCTCAGCCTCTGCCTTAGCACCCTCCACCTCAGCCTCCTCCTCAGCCTCCGCCTCAGCACCCTCCGCCTTAGCCTCCTCCTCAGCCTTCGCCTCAGCCTCCACCTCAACATCCGCCTCAGCCCCCTGCATCGGTGTCTGCTCCTGGACGGGAGGATCC
Organism: Hordeum vulgare subsp. vulgare; assembly: GCF_904849725.1. Classification (NCBI taxonomy): domain Eukaryota; kingdom Viridiplantae; phylum Streptophyta; class Magnoliopsida; order Poales; family Poaceae; genus Hordeum; species Hordeum vulgare. The sequence continues at coordinate 498,330,082 of NC_058524.1, read as the reverse complement.
CGCACCGGTGACACCCTCGTCTTCAAGGGTGAAGTGGCTGAGACAGAAGTAGCCGAGGGTGGTGGCGACTGGCTCCTATCATGCAGCCTCCCTCTCCCATGACCACGTCCTTTGCCTCTCTTCTTTCCTCCGCCTCTCCCACGGGGCTCCTCAGCAAAGCTCTGGAACAAAGTTCTCCGTAGCTGCCCAGGTGCTATCCTCAACTTATCCCCGCCTGCCATGTCTCACCACCTGTAACGATAAATAGTTAAATAATTAGTACAAATTCAAGGACAATAATTAAATGAACAATAATAAATAAATGAATAATTCAACTAATAATTGAATAATTAAACAACAATGTTTGGATGCATACAAAGTACTAATAGTCTGGATCATCTGTCTCTTCTCCATGGTCAATTGAAGCAAAATCATCATCAGTATCACACGTGTCGTCATGACTGATACCGTCATCGGGTTCAGGGATATCATGTGGAAGGCCTTTTTGTAACCGATCAAGCATTGGTAGCTCATCGGCATTGGTAACTTCTTCTACTTCCACTTCTTCCTCATCATCACGTGAGTCTTGTTCCTCCGTGTTCAGGGTGGACGTAGAGTAGTTTCGGGTACGACGTCTCACGCCACGTGATTCTTGGAAGAATTCTCCATCATATGTTATTGGGTCAATTTGACATTCATAATCGTCTTCATTTGGGGGAGGTGGTCTAAGATGTGGCGGCACATCTAACACGACATACCAACCTTCCAGGTTCTTAACACTTTGACAACAGTATGGCAGATAGAAAACTTGGGTGGCCTGTTAAGCCACAATATTGACATCGGCACCGCTTAACTTCCTGTCTTGTCGAATTTTGACAATCCCAAGATGTTCATGAGTCCGTCTTGTCTTAGTAGGATCGAACCAATGACATTTCAACACAACAACGTTCGGAGGATTTTCACCATAATAATGAAGTTCGTAGACTTCTTCAAGTCTTCCATAATACTCGACACCTCCCTCGCCTATAGCAGAGACACCGGAATTGTTTGTTTTTCGACCAGGCATTGAAAGCTCTTTGCTAGTAGTACGAAAGCGATACCCGTTGATGTCGTACTTCCGAAATGTACGAACCTTAAAGTCAAAACCATTAACTATTTGTCTCAATTCATCATCGACCTGCTCATGTGAATTAGCCTAGAAGTTAAGAAAAGATAGAATTTGGTGTGTTACTCATGAGTAATAGCAACAAAGGAAATCACCTATTATATATAAGGGAGGTACCATTTTTTTGAACCAAGAGATGAAACCGGGATAGCCGCCTCCTGTCTTTTCAAGAAGTTCATACTCGAGAATGGATTCTTTTTCGATTGCAACACCATTCGAGAATTGTTTGACGTATCGACTGTATCAATTAATAATAGTTGTTAGACACAAAACTTGTTAAAAGTTGCAAAACAATGTACAGAGCACTTACTCGATGTATGGCCGAACTTCTGTTAAGTTGTTCAATATATACATCGTTAGTGTGCACCACTCCTCGACGCACAGCAACTTTGGTTTTCCCACACCAGAAGGTGCGAGCATCCCTTTGAAGAGCCTGAGATTGGATTCACGTCATTTGGGGTCGCCCAGATTGTACCGAGGCTTTGGATTATGCAAGCTGTGCATAGTGGCATCATAGTGTGCTGTTACGAAGTTTGCCGCCTCCTCGGTAATGAATGCCTCAGCCGTCGATGCTTCAATTCTACGTTTATTTTTACATTTTCCTCGAAGTGCCTTCTGCATTCTTTCAGTTGCGTAGCACCAACGATTTTGCACAGGGCCACCCAATCTTGCCTCGGTTGGGAGATGCAAAATCATGTGTTGAATCGGATTAAAGAAGCCCGGTGGAAAAATCTTCTCTAACTTGCAGAGCAACTCAGGCGCCAACTCTTCCATGTCATCTATCAAGGCACGCGACAACTCTTTAGCACAAAGAACACGGAAGAAATAGCTCTACTCGGCCAATACTAGCCATTCAGCCTCGGGGATATAGCCGCGCAACATCACCGACATTATCAGCTCAAGCCATATGTGCCAATCATGACTCTTGAGCCCAAAAAATTTCATTTTTTCAATGCTCGCTCCCCTCGCTAGATTCGCAGCATACCCATCGGGGAACAACAACTTTTTTTGCACCCACAAGAGGATTTCCCTTATTGCTCCCTTCTCAAGATTGTACCAGGCAAGTGGTTTGGACCAATTTTTTCTTCCTTTCGGTTCTCGCATGTTTAGTGATGGCCTATCACACGGAGTCTCCTGGTCAACTCTAGCCTTTGTATTATCTTTGCCCTTATCAGCGCCGAAAAATGTGCCAAGAAGGGCCTCGGCGATATTCTTTTCAGTGTGCATCATGTCAATGTTGTGTGGAAGTAAGAGGTCTTCGAAGTAGGGGAGATCCCAGATGCATGGCCTGTGGGTCCAGGCGTGTTCCTCATTATAACCCAAGAAATACCCTGGACGGTTTGGATCAGGCTCCATAGATTTTAACTGTTCATTAATTTGTGCCCCCGTCAACGCAGGTGGTGCTGAGTGTTTGACAACTTTACCTTTCATGAAATTCTTCTCGTCTTTTCTGAATGGATGGTCCATAGGAAACAACTGTCTATGCAAGTCAAAGCAGGAATACTTCCCACCCGCCGGCAACCAATGAAACTTAAGAGTTGCCTTGCATTGTGGGCATGGGAACCTTCCATGCACACACCAGGCAACGAAAAGCGCAAATGCCGGCAGATCATGCAACGAGTATTGGTACCAAACATACATTTGAAAGTTCTCTTTATTAGTTGCGTCGTATGTGTTGACCCCATTCACCCAAGCTTCTTTCAAGTCATCCATCAGCGGTTGCATGTACACATTCATATTTTTCCCCGGGTAGTTTGGCCCTGGAACTATCAACGTCAGAAATATGTGCTTTCTTTGCATAATGGATGATGGTGGAAGATTGAGGGGAATGACAAATACAGGCCAGCAACTATATTGGGTAGCCGTCATACCAAAAGGATTGAACCCATCGAGGCTAATGGCGATTCGACAATTCCTTGGTTCTTTAGCTTTTTCCTTATGTATACTATCGAATGGCTTCCATGCGTCACCATCTGAAGGGTGTACCAACATCGGAACTCCATGTTCATCTAATTCTTTCCTAATTCCATGTTTGTGCCATGTCATCTGTTTTGCTGTTTCTTCGAGCATGTAAAGTCGTTGAAGTCTTGGTAGGATCGGCAGATACCGTAGGATACTCACGGGGATTTTTCTCTGCTTCTTCTCACCTTCACCGTTTTCTACCTCAACATATCTGGAGGACTTGCAAAATGGACAATAAGTTTCGTCCGCATACTCTTTCCTAAATAAGGCACATCCTTTCTCACAAGCATGTATCTGCTCATACGGCATCTTGAGTGCACTAAGGATTTTGTCTGACTCATATAGGTTTGAAGGCATAATATGACCTTCCGGTAGAAAGCGCCCAAATAGGGTCATCACTGAGTCAAACAGGTCTCTTCCATTGTTGAATTGGGCTTTCAGAGCCATTACTTGTGCGATGGCATCTAGCTGAGAAATCTTAGTGTGCTCGTGAAGAGGACGTTTTGAAGACTCCAACATGGCATAGATGGCTTTCACGGATTCCTCCATCTCTTCGTCCTTGTTCCGAGCATCATCAAAGTCATTCACCATGTCTTCAATCCCTGTACCATAATCATTGGTGCGCCGACGCAACACCTCGTCTCTGTTACGTTGGGCCGACTCACCATGAAATGTCCACAAGGTATAGCCGGGAGTAAAACCACGCATATGCAGGTGTTTACCCATTACATCCTTTGTCTGTCGCGAATAATTCTTGCAGTTGTGCAAGGGCACCATGTTTTTGGCTGGCCTTTAGAAAATGTCGTTTCCACGAATTCATAGGTTTTGCTCAACCATTCATCGGTCATATCTCTCTGACTATGGTGACCGGTGTACATCCATTCACGATCAGTCATTCTGGCAAGCTAGCTACATAGTATCCACATATAAAACAATATAAATTATCAGTTCATCAAGTATGTTAAATTAATTATGGCCATTTTTTAATCATGGTTAATACATTGGGATGCACGACATGCACACCTACCAGCTACGAGGTAAAGATGGGTCCTAATCCCACCCGAGTATGTGTAGATTGGGTCATTTCCCCATGCTCTGCTCCCGACCCAACGCAAAATTTCGGCAACACCTCCCCGCTGTTCTCCTGATACACGTCTCGACAACTAACCGAGAGGATGTGTACCCGGAGAACAACAAGGAGGAGCTGTCGAAACTCTGCATGGGATCTAGAGCAAAGCGTGGGAAACGACCCAATCTACACATACCTGGGCTGTCCATGGATAACGTTGGACAATTCGAAAGAATCACCGTTATAAATATGCAAATGCATGCATGTTTATGACAGGAACCCTTTCGAACAGGAGACGCATATTGGTTACGCAACAACTTTGCATTTCAATACTAAAAATACCTAGCTAGATAGTGTCATCAGCACGAAGGCCGGAACAGAGCAAAATAAAGGGGGTGGAGGAGTTAACAAATGTGCTCACTTTCGAATGCAGGGGAGGTCGTCGAAAACCAAACCCTCGCGGAGAAGCTACTGCACATTTAAATGCACTCAATCAACACAAATACGCACTCGCGGTAATTAAGCTAACTAATACTAACATCTATTATTAATAATTTATTATTCAAGTTTTGTTACTCTTCTCTTCTTCTATTTCTTTTCTTCTTATTATTTTCTTTCTATTGCTAACAGCTAGCTAACTAATACTAATAGCTACCTGACTAATACTAACAGCTAGCTAACTAATACTTACATGTACTAACATCTATTGCTAACTAAATCTAACGAAAAATCTACCACTAAAAATCTACCACTAAGTAATTGCTAACTAAATTTAACTAAAAATCCACTAATAACAGATCTAACTAAGGCCCCCTTTGATTTGAAGGATTTTTCATAGGAAAAACGCAGGAATGCAAATTCCATAGGATTTGCTACTGTAGCGTCATTTGATTTGCAGGAACCAGTCCGGAGGAATACTGTTGCGATCCAGAGGAACACTGTTGGTTTCCTATGATTTTGCAGGAAGTGGAGCATTGAGCCAGACCTCTTTTTTACACGAACACCGAGGCAAGAGGGACAAAGTTGCATGTCAGATTGCTCTTGTGACTAAAGCAATGCTTTCCGTGAGCATGTTCTAATGAAAAGGCATGTGCAAATACAGAGCATGTGTGAGTACGGTGCATGATTTGTGTCTAGCCCAGTTTGGGGCAGTGTATGATTTCTTTACTAAACAATGCATTCCTTTGTTTCATATTCCTGTACTTTTCCTCTGTTTTTCAATCCTCATGCATTCCGATAGTTTTCCTACATTTTTCCTATTCCTATGTTTTTGCGATCCTGTAAATCTAAGAGTCCCTAACATAGAAAAAATAAACTAAAAAGAGAAAAAAGGGGGAGGAGGAGCTCACCGGCGAGTCGGGGCGGGGCAGGCGCGGGGCAGAGGCGAGTAGGGGCGGCGCGGGGCAGAGGCGGGTAGGGGCGGGCGCGGGGCAGAGGCGAGTAGTGGCGGCGCGGGGCGGCGCCGGCGAGAACGGGTGGGCGCGGGGCGGCGCGGGGGCCGATGCCTCGGGGCAAGAGAATGGCGGAGCTGGCGCCGGGCGGCGCAGGGCGGGGCTGGCGCGGGAGCCGATGCCTCGGGCGTGGGTCGACGACGGCGGCGGGTCGGGAGAGCAGGGTGGGAGAGGTGAGAGAGAAGAGGGGTTAGGTCGTGGCCTGCACGGGGGGGATAACCACCCGACTATGCCGTCAGCTGGCTGTCGGCAAAGGCAGCCGTTAGGCTTTGCCGTCAGCTGGCTGTCGCCATAGACGGCTCCCGTTAAGCCGTGGTCAAACGTGGGACCGAGAACCTGCCTATGCCGTTAACCGCCCTTTGCCGTCAGTCTTTTGCTCCTTTGCCTTCAGCTGGTTGACGGCTTAGATAGAGCGGACGACATAGAGTTTCTATGCCGTCTGCCGCGCCTATGCCGTCAGCATTATTTGTAGCTGAGGGTAAAGCCTCTATGCCGTCAGCCCAGTGAAAATGCTGACGGCAAAGCCAAAAGCTGTCGGTAAATTTGGTTTTTCTAGTAGTGTTGGGGATGCTTGATACGTCTCCAACGTATCTATAATTTTTGATGGTTCCATGCTATTATCATGTCAACTTTGGATGTTTTGTATGCATGAATATGCTATTTTATATCTTTTTTGGGACTAACCTATTAACTCAGTGCCAAGTGCCAGTTTCTGTTTTTTCCGTGTTTTTGACCTTTTTCAGAGGAGAATATTAAACAGAGTCCAAACAGAATAAAACCTGCGGAATGATTTTTTCCATAACAGAAGATACGCAGGAGACCTGAGAACCAAGGCAAAGGACCTCGGGGGAGGTCACAAGCCCCTAGCCACAGCCTAGGGGGGCCGGGCCTAGCAGGCTTGTGGGCTCCCCGTGGCTCCTCTACCCTACTTCTTCCGCCTATAAATTGTCTAAAAATCCAAAACCACCAGAGAGAGCCACGAAAATACTTTTCCGCCGCCGCAAGCTTCTGTCTCCGCAAGATCCCATCTGGGGCATGTTTTGGTGCCCTGCCATAGGAGGGATTCAAACACGGAGGGCTTCTTCATCAACACCATTGCCTCTCCGATGATGTGTGAGTAGTTCACCACACAACTTCGGGTCCATAGCTAGTAGCTAGATGGCTTCTTCTCTCTCTTGGATCTTCAATACAAAGTTCTCCATGATCTTCATGGAGATCTATCCGATGTAACTTTCTTTTGTGGTGTGTTTGTCGAGATCCGATGAATTGTGGATTTATGATCAGATTATGTATGAATATTATTTGAGTCTCCTCTTATCTCTTATTTGCATGATTTTGTATCCATGTAATTCTCTTCGAGTTATGGGTTTCCTTTGGCCAACCTGATCTATAATTCTTGCAATGGGAGAAGTGCCTGGTTTTGGGTTCATACTGTGCGGTGTCCTCACCTAGTGACAGAAGGGGATGCGAGGCACGCATCGTGTTGTTGCCATCAAGGGTAAAAAGATGGGGTTTGTATCATATTGCATGAATTTATCCCTCTACATCATGTCATCTTGCTTAAGGCGTTACTCCATTTGTTATGAACTTAATACATTAGATGCATGTTGGATAACGATCGATGTGTGGAGTAATAGTAGTAGATGCACACATTATCGGTCTACTTGTCTCGGACGTGATGCCTATATGTATGATCATTGCCTTAGATGTCATCATGACTTTGCGCGATTCTATCAATTGCTCGAGAGTAATTCCTTCACCCACCGTAATACTTGCTATCATGAGAACTATGGCCCCCATGTCTACTTCACATCATATTTTCAGATCTACACTTTTACTTTGTTGCACTTTCCACCTTCAGATCTCATCTTGCAAATAACCGTGAAGGGATTGACATCCCCTTTATAGCGTTGGGTGCAAGTTTGTTTGTTTTTGCGCACGTACATTGGTGCCTCATCTTGATACTCCTACTGGATTGATACCTTGATTCTCAAACTGAGGGAAATACTTAATGCTACTGTGCTGCATCACCCTTTCCTCTTCAAGGGAAAAACCAATGCAAGGTCAAGAGGTAGCACTCACCTATTAGCACCAACGACTTATGCTAAGCAAGATAAACATCCAAGTAATAGCAAGAAATATAACATGAAAAAATATGGTTATCACAAAGTAAAGTGCATAAGTAAAGGGCTCGGGTATGATATAACCGAGGCATGTGGGGACGACAATGTATCATGAGGTTCACACTCGTGCGGATGCCAATCTCTATTTTGAGCGGTGTGGAGGTACAATGCTCCCCAAAATGTCACTAGGGCCACCGTAATCTCCTCACGCCCTCACACAATGCAATATGTGGTGATTACACTAAGGGCCCCTTGACGGAGGTCAACGAACCCATATAATTGGCAACCCTTGGGGGAAGTCAACGAACCCGTACACTTGTCAACCCTTGGGTACGATCACTCGAATCCATACAAATTGCTCGAGGCAATCTCCCCAACTTAATTGGAGATCCCAACACTTGTTCATAGGTTTGCAGCACAATGATTGAGCTCCATGACACCACCAACCGTCTAGGGTGCGCAAGCACCCAAGAGATATAAGCTCTTGGGTGCCCAAACACCCAAGAGTAATAATCTTCTCAAGTTTTTGCTTCCATGTATCACCATGGAGAACTCAAACTAATGCAAGTAATGCAATGGCTAGAACACGAAGTGGTTAAGTCCCTCACTCCCAAATCTCACCACAAACATAAGCTATGGAGTACTATAAGAGGAACAACAAGGAGAACATAAAGAACTCCAAGATCTAGATCCAAGGGGTTCCCCTCACTTAGAGGATAAAGTGATTGGTGGAAATGTGGATCTAGATCTCCTCTCTCTTTTCCCTCAAGAACTAGCAAGAATTATTGGCGGGATTGAGAGATAGCAAGCTCAAAGAAGGTCAACAATGGGGGGTGGGGGGGGGGCAAACAAAAGATAAAAGGATATGATCTAATGGGGAAGAAGACCCCTTTTATAGGTGGATAAAAATCCAACTGTTATGACCCAACCCGCAGTAAAGCGGTACTACCTCTCTACAACCGCTAAAGAAAAATGGGCACAAAAACAAACACAGAAGGATTTCCCAAGAGGTAGTAGCAGCGGTAGTCCACGGCGGAAGTACCACCCAAGTGATACTACCGTTGTATCGAGCGGTACTACCGTGTGAGCACTAAAAAACTGTCCTTAGACTCAAAGTGCCATAAATTTTGCATACGGGTTGTGAATTGAGCAAAGTCAAGCTTGTTGGATGGAAGACGACAAGTACTATAGGCTCCGATTATATTAAAAACTAGAAATGAAGAATACATGCGAATATGATAAGGAACAGAACCTTCCCAAATATGAACATGAAAAATCTCCGACACAGAAAACGCAAATATGGTGCATATGAAATCCGTTTTCGATGAACTTGGGCTTGTCAAGATGAAGACTATAATCTACAAAACTCACAAAAGGAAAAGCCAAACAAGAACCAAGAAAAATGACGATGCCAAGAATGCAATGGTTTGAGATATCTACGCACGATATGATCAAGCTACTCATTTGAGACCCCGTTGATAGTACGACAACCGATCCTATAAAACACGAGACCGGTAAAATAGAAAACCCATCAAGGACAAACCTTTACCTTGCGCATAGTCTAATTGAGCTAGATGATGACAATCTTGTACTCCTAAGATGTACCACCTTTCTTGAATGCACTGATTTGATGAAGACTAGCAAATTTCTCCCCATACTCCACTATGGTTAAGCCTCTCTTCGGCACATCTTCATATCACTACTAGGGAAAAGCCTATAGGTGGAGGCTTAACAGTAGTGTGGCTTTAAGAAATGTGCTACTGCTACTTTGGAGAAGCGTGTGTAAATAAAACCCGCTATTTCTACACAATTAGCAACAGTGGGGGAGAAAAAGAGCGCTGCCAGTACACTTTCCCAAATGTACCCTGCCGACTAATTAGAGTAGTAGTGCGCGACAAGGAAGTGAACTACTGCTAAACAATTTAGCAGTAGCACGTGTGCAAAAGCCACGATGCAAGTACTATCATACTATGCCACCTTGTGGGCCCCACTTAGCAACAACGCGTTTTATTTTTCCGTGCTACTGCTACGGCTCTTAGCATTAGCGCATGTCCATTACACGCGTTGCTGCTAAGGCGCAACAACTTGTTTCCACAATCCTTCTCTTCCCCTTCCTCTTTCCATCACTTTCTCACTCATTTTCTTCTCCCATGTTACTACTACATATCTTTATTCTCTCTTCCTTGTCCTACTACTCTTCTCTCTACTTTAATGCCCCCTCCACCATCTCCATTAATGCACCCTTTTCTCTCTTAGCTTCCTGCTACTTCTCAAACAACAGCGCCAGAAATTTACACGTTGACGGAGATTGGGCTTGCGTTGGTTTTTCCCTTGAAGAGGAAAGGGTGATGCAGCACAGGAGCAGTAAGTATTTCCCTCAGTTTGAGAACCAAGGTATCGATCCAGAAGGAGGGTCTCGTCAAGTCCAGAGTACCTCCGCAAACACAAACAAGCTTGCACCCAACGCTTCAAAGGGGTTGTCAATCCCTTCAAGATTGTTTGCAAAGTAAGATCTGAAGGCGGAAAGTGCAACGAAGTAAAAAGTGTTAGGCTGAAAATATGGTGTGGAGTAGACCCTGGGGGCCATAGTGTTCACTAGAGGCTTCTCTCAAAATAGCAAGTAATACGGTGGGTGAAAAAATTACTGTCGAGCAATTGATAGAACCGCGCAAAGTCATGACGATATCTAAGGCAATGATCATGCATATATGCATCACGTCCGAGACAAGTAGACCGATACTTTCTGCATCTACTACTATTACTCCACACATCGACCGCTATCCAGCATGCATCTAGTGTATTGAGTTCATGACGAACAGAGTAACGCTTTAAGCAAGATGACATGATGTAGAGGGATAATCTCAAACCAATGATGAAAACCCCATGTTTTTACCCTTGATGGCAACAACATGATGCGTTCCTCGCTACCCCTTCCGTCACTTGGTGAGGTCACCGCACGGTATGAACCCAAAACCAAGCACTTCTCCCATTGCAAGAATCATAGATCTAGTTGGCCAGACAAAACCCACAACTCGAAGAGAATTACAAGGATATGAAATCATGCATAAGAGAGATCGGAAGAAACTCAAATAAGATTCATAGATAATCTGATCATAAATCCACAATTCATCGGATCTCGACAAACACACCGCAAAAGAAGATTATATCGGATAGATCTCCATGAAGATCATGGAGAACTTTGTATTGAAGATCCAAGAGAGAGAAGAAGCCATATAGTTACTAGCGATGGACCCGTAGGTCTATGGTGAACTACTCACGCATCATCGGAGAGGTCATGGTGTTGATGAAGAAGCCCTCCGTGTCCGAATCCCCCTCCGGCAGGGCACCAGGACGTGCCCCAGATGGGATCTTGCGGAGATAGAAGCTTGCGGCGGCGGAAAAGGGAATATATGGGCGCAAGATCTAGGTCAGGGGACCTCCAGGGGCGGACAAGCCTGCATGGCGCGGCCCCCCTAGCCACGGGGTGGGTGCTTGTGGGGCCCCTGGGGCTCTTCTGGATTGGCTTCCAAGTCCTCCGATCTTCTTCCATTCCAGAAAAAATCTTTTCGGGGATTTTCTTCCGTTTGGACTCCGTTTCAAAAGCTCCTCTGAAAGGGGTCAAAAACATGAAAAAAAACAGGAACTGGCACTTGGCACTGAGTTAATAACTTAGTCCCAGAAAATAAATAAAAATCATGCAAAACATCCAAAGTTTTTCAAGATAATAGCATGAAACCATCAAAAATTATAGATACGTTGGAGACGTATCAAGCATTCCCAAGCTTAACTCCTACTCATCCTCGAGTAGGGAAGTGATAAGGAATGAATTTTTGATGTGGAATGCTACCTAGCATAGTTGTACTTTGCAACTTCTTTCACGTGACATGAATGTTCAGACCCGTAAGAATCAAAACAATAGTTTGCTATTGACACGAAAACAGTAATACTTCAAGCAAACTAGGAAAGTAATCATGAACTTTCAAAATAACAAGGCCAAAGAAAGTTATCCCTACAAAATCATATAGTCTGGCCATGCTCCCTCATCCTCACACAACTAATGTAAATCATGCACAACCCCGGAATTGGCCAAGTAATTGTTTCCGCACTCTTACTTTCTCAACCCTTTTATAACTATCACGCAATACATGAGCGCGAGCCATGGATATAGCACTATAGGTGGAATAGAGTGTGGTGGTGGTTGTGAGACAAAAAGGAGGAGATGGTCACAGTGACTCGGCGTATCAATAGGCTATGAAGATGCCCATTAATAGATATCAATGTGAATGAGTAGGGATTACCATACAAGAGATGCACTAGAGCTATAAGTATGTGAAATCTCAAGAGGAAAACTAGTGGGTGTGCATCCAACTTGCTTGCTCACGAAGAACTAGGGCAATTTTGAGGAAGCCCATCATTGGAATATACAAGCCAAGTTATAAAACGAAGATTCCCACTCGCATATGGTAGTGACAAAGCAAGAAGCCCTCAATCATGAAGAACATGGTGCTAACATGAAGCACAAGTGTGGAAAAAGGTAGTAGCATTCTCCCTTCTCTCTTTTTCTCTCATTTCTCTTTTTTTTATTTGGGCTGTTAGGCCTCTTTTTTCTTTTCTTTTCTCTTTTCTTTTGTTTTTGGGCTCTTTGGCCTCTTTATTTATTTATTTATTTATTTCCTCACATGGGACAATGCTCTAATAATGATGATCATCACACTTTTATTTACTCATAGCTCAAAGATCACAATGATGATGACTCCATAGGAAATCCCTCCGGCAGTGTACCGGGATGTGCAATGATCTAGTGCGATCATGCAATGGAAATATGAGAGTGACACCACAAGTCATGAGACGGAACGGTGGGAGTTGCATGGCAATATATCTCGGAATGGCTATGAAAATGCCATAGTAGGTAGGTATGGTGGCTGTTTTGAGGAAGGAATTTGGTGGATTTGAGTACCGGCGAGAATTGCGCGGCACTAGAGAGGCTAGCAAAGGTGGAAGGTGAAAGTGCATCTATACCATGGACTCACATTAGTCATGAAGAACTCACATACTTGTTGTGGAAGTTTTTATTAGTAATCAAAACAAAGTGCTAAACGCATACTCCGAGCGGAAGGGTTGGTAGGTGTAAACCATCGCGCGATCCCAACCTCAACAGAAAGGATGACAATCAATAGATCAATTATGCTCTGACTTCCTAACATAGAGGTTCACCATACGTGCATGCTACGGGAATCACTAACTCCAACACAAGTATATCTAGATTCACAACACCCTACTAACATAACTCTCAATATTACCGAATCCATATCTCAAAACTAATTGAGAGGAATCGAAACTTCTCTTTCTACTCAATGCACATGAAGATGGAGGTTTTTGCATCCTCTTTGGGTACCTAGCACATGGGACTACTTTCATAGCATAAGCCAACTACCAAATCATGCACTGCCGTGCTCTAAAGATATAAGTTCAAGCACAAGAACAAAAGTATCTAGCTCAAAAGATATAAGTGAAGCACAAGAGCAAAAGTATCTAGCTCAAAAGATATAAGTGAAGCACAACGAGCATTCTAGCAAAACCATGATGAGTGCATGTCTCTCTCTCTCAAAAGGTGTGCAGCAAGGATGATTGTGACCCAACAAAAAGAAAAGACTCCTAAGATACAACACGCTCCAAGCAAAACACATATCATGTGGTGAATAAAAATATAGTTCCAAGTAATGTTACCGAAGGATTGAAGACGAAAGAGGGGATGCCTTCCCGGGGCATCCCCAAGCTTAGGATTTTTGTGTCCTTGATTTTGGCTTGGGATGCCTTGGGCATACCCAAGCTTGAGCTCTTTCCACTCCTTATCTCTTTGTCCATGAGAACATCACCAAAAACTTGAAAACTTCACAACACAAAACTTAAACTGAAACTTGTGATAACATTAGTACAAGAAAACGAACTACCACTTCTTTTGGTACTGTAGCAAACTTGAATTCCATCTATATTGATGATGGGCTACTGTATTCTCACTTTTCCATGGCTAGTGCGCCCTGATACTAACCACGGTTTCATCAAAACAAGCAACCAACTCAACAAAAACAGAATCTGTCAAAAACAGACCAGTCTGTAGCAATCTGCATACTTCTTATACTTCTCGTACCTCAAAAAATCTGAAAAGTTACGACGGTCTGGGGAAAAAGCATATAAATCAGCAGCAAAAATAATCAACTCAAAAGCTCTGTCTGAATAAAAACGAAAATCATCTCGTGAGCGAAAAGTTTTTGTCTTTTTCTAGTAGGATCAAACAACCATTACCAAGACTAATCATAAAGGTTTTGCTTGGCTCAAACACAAAAAGAAACACAAAAAACACAATCACAACAGAATTGTGAAAGTGTGGACGCAACAAAACGGAAATAAAAAGATAATTTCATTGGGTTGCCTCCCAACAAGCGCTATTGTTTAACGCCCTTAGCTAGGCATAGGAGCGATAGAATCACGTATCGTCGTCTTTGGTGCTCAAACCATAAGTGGCCCTCATCATGGATTCATAAGGCAATCTTATTTACTTTCTAGGAAAGTGTTCCATGCCCTTCCTTAAAGGAAATTGAAATCTAATATTCCCTTCCTTCATATCGATGATAGCACCAATAGTCCTTAGGAAAGGTCTACCAAGAATAATAGGGCATGTAGGATTGCAATCAATGTCAAGCACAATGAAATCCACGGGTACATAGTTCCTATTTGCAATAATAAGAACATCATTGATCCTTCCCATGGGTTTCTTGATAGTAGAATCAGCAAGATGCAAATTAAGAGAACACTCTTCAATCTCATTAAAACCCGGAACATCACATAAAGACTTTGGAATCGCAGAAACACTAGCACCCAAATCACACAAAGCATTGCACGCATAGTTTTTTATTTTGATTTTGATGGTAGCTTCCCACTCATCATGAAGCTTTCTAGGGATAGAGACTTCCAATTCAAGTTTCTCTTCGAGAGCTTTTATCATAGCTTCGACAATATGATCGGTAAAGGCTTTGTTTTGGCTATAAGCGTGTGGAGAGTTCAACATGGATTGCATCAAAGAAATGCATTCAATCAAGGAGCAACTATCATAATTGAATTCCTTGAAATCCATGGTAGTAATTTCATTACTACTCAAAGTTTTAACGTCTTCTACTCCACTTTTAATGCTTTTAGCATCAAGATAGATGGACTCCGAATCCTTGGGACACTTTTCAACCAAAGTTGATTCATATCCAGCCCCATAATCATTAGGTTTGACACGAGAAAAGAAAGATTCAATGGGAGTCACACCAAGCACTCTAAGATCTTCGTGATTCTCATTACGAGAACACGCCTTTTTAAGACATTCATGTCTAGCACGAATTTGGGCGGTTCTTTCTTTGCTCTCAATCATGGAAACACACATAGCTTTCAAAGTTTCACCCATGTTGATTTTGGGAGGAGCACATCTAACTTTCAAAGCATCAACATCACAAGCAATCCTATGAACGCTCTTGGCCAAATCGTCAATTTTGAGTAGTTTTTCCTCTATGGACGCATTGAAAATCTTTTGAGAGTTATGAGCTCTTTGATATTACTCTCTAGATCAGAGGGTAATCTATTGTAATTTCGATGAGGATTGTTGTAGGAGTTGCCAAAGTTATTAGAGGGGTTACTAGGAAAATGCCTAGGAACATAGTTTCCTCTAAAAGCGTTGTTGTTGCCAAAGTTATTCCTACCAACAAAATTAACGTCCAAGCTAGCGTTGCTACTATCAATCAAAGAAGACAAAGGCATATCATTAGGATCCAAAGGAGCACTTCTACTAGCAACCAAATTCATTAACTCATCCATCTTAGCACTCAACGAGTTAATTTCTTCTATAGCGTGTACCTTCTTACTAGTAGGTGACCTTTCAGTGTGCCACTGAGAGTAGTTTGTCATGATGTTGTCTAAGAGCTTTGTTGCTTCTCCTAACGTGATTTCCATGAACGTTCCACCTGAGGCGGAGTCCAAGATATTTCTAGAAGCGAAATTCAAGCCAGCGTAAAAGATTTGGATAATCATCCAGAGGCTCAAGCCATGAGCGGGACAATTTCTAATCATTAATTTCATTCTCTCCCAAGCTTGTGCAACATGTTCATGATCAAATTGCTTGAAATTCATGATATCATTAAGGAGAGAGATGATCTTAGCCGGCGGAAAATACTTGGATATATAAGCATCTTTGCACTTATCCCAAGAATCGATACTATTTTTGGGCAAAGAAGAAAACCAAGTATTTGCGCGATCTCGCAACGAGAAAGGAAAAAGCTTCAATTTAATCACGTCATTATCCACATCTCTTTTATTTTGTATATCGCAAAGCTCAATGAAGGTATTGAGATGGGATGCGACATCTTCACTAGGAAGGCCAGAGAATTGCTCTTTCATAACAAGATTCAGCAAAGCGGCGTTGATTTCGTATGACTCCGCACTAGTGGCGGGAGCAATCGGAGTACTAATAAAATCATTATTATTAGTATTCTAGAAGTCACAAAGTTTGGTGTTTTCGTTCATGGTGACTTCAGCAAGCAAGCAAGCACACAAAGAGCAAGCGAGAAAAAGGGCGAACGAAAAAGCGAACGAAAAAGGCAAATTGGTGATGTGGGGGAGAGGAAAACGAGAGGGAACTGGCAAACAAAGTAAATGCAAGAGATGTGTTCGCGACACGTACTTGGATGCGTACTTGCACTACAACAGAACCCCACCTATAGCAACGCATTTTTGTGTATCTAAAATTCCATATATGCGTTGCTAGGGTCTTTACCAACGGTTTGGGAAGCGTTCCCTTATCCATTGTTGCTATTACATAATGCAACGATTATACTTCCGTTGGTAAAAGGGACCATTGCAAGAGTACAACACATAAATCCAACTCTTACAACACACATATATGTTGGTGGTTAATGTACATGAATCCAAATCTCATTTCTTGGCATCGAAGAATTGCAACGCTTCAAGTGTTTTACATAGAAAATGTGAATGATATTTTATATATTGCAAAGAATTAAATTAATACTGCACACAATGATGACAAGTATGTATATAAGCATAAAACAAATACTCACGAGAGGAAGAAATCATATATTGAAAAAAACTGTTGGACTACAATAGTTGATATTACAGGAGGAATACCATCCAAATGTGGTGCATAAGCTAAATATTTTCTTCATAGTGAAACTTAAACTAAAGCATCCATCAACATCCCTAGAACTTAACTAAAACTTAAGCAAGGAACATCATCCAACACAAACAACATCCCTACAAACTAAAACTGAAAACAGCCATCATCATCATCATGAATCGAAACACCATCATCATCATCATCATGAACCTGAACATCATCATCATCATCATTGAAGTATAATTGCCACACACCCATATAATCGTCCATATATCTTGTGTATCTACAATGAAAATAACAAAATGAAATGTTAATACACAATTGATTGACATGATGCAAATAGTGATAGGTTGCCCAGCAATTAAGAAACGTTACTTCTTACAAAGGGTCATTACTTCAGAAACATTGGTCGCCCAGCTACATTACGACTATATAGAAAATAAAAGTTGTGACCTGGAAGTATTCCCTTACAACTCAATATACTACTTCAGATCACAAAACAAACATAAACAGGCTCGGAGAAAAAAATAGATGTGGTTGTGGCCTAAAAGCAAGCCACTGATAACATAGACCTAGTTAGTTCACGGGTTAAAAGCACAAAGACACTGCTCATATGGAACAGTGCAAGCGACATAATGGGAAATTCGGCAATTTAAGAACCATGAAAGCAAGAGTTCATATGAGTAATTTAACAATTTATGAATCAAAGTGGCGAAAGCTCAGCGGTCAGTATAGCAATTTATGAATCAAAGGGCAAGAGCATATAATAAGAACATTACTCGCATTTCCTTCTTCACAAACAGTAAAGATATGGAGATCGTAGACAGTTACCAGAATCATGACTACGAACACTGTCATATCTTGGACAAATTTAATCCTAGCTCCAACCATCCATGATGTTGGCCTCCATCCCGACAGTGCTGGAACAGATGAGTGGAGCGCCTCACATTAAATTACACACAACAATAGGTACTACATTGGGGAGATAGGAGTACATAAATAGTTGAATAAGAGCAGAAAAGGAGGCTAAAAAATGATTAGAGCTAATTTAAGCAATAAAGGAATAAACAAATAATCACCCCAAAGTAAATAGTATTAGTTGAAGGTAAAAATCAGTGATGTACTATAAATGTAGAGACTGGCACAATGAAAACCACTAAATGGCATTGAATATTTCTTTCTTTGGAAACCCGCGCATAGACAAAAAGTGAGAATCTACTTAACGAATGACAAAATCTTAAAGAAGGGGTTCCTTATTCTGTCGAAGTAAGAAGCGCTTCCTACCAATTAACAACCACAAGAATCCAATAGATCCCAACAACAATGACATGAAATCTCTACTGTTAAAGGGAAGTCTGCGATGGTGCTGGTATGTTGGTCATCGTTCGTCTCCCCTCTTTCACGCCTTCCTCCAAGCATGACGTGGCCGAGTCCAGCCCCGTAAAATCCTCACGCAATCCTCGCAACAACCACACTACAGATATCCTTCCTCAATTCTTGTTTCTTTCCCCGAGATCATGGTCCCTTCTTCCTCCTCCCACCTGCACCTCCTCTGTTTTCCAATTATAATAGAATCCCTCGAGGGCGACGAGGCAATGCAGTCCAACCATCATCTCCCAACTCATCACGTCCGCATTGTTTAACTTGAGATCTTGTTGAACAATGAAAACTGTATTTTCACCGGGATGCTTTCTTGATGATGTGTGTAGGTCATTTGATGTGCTTGCTGCCGCTGCTACGTGTGTGCGCACTTCGGCGATGTCGTTCCTTTGCATAAGTATGTCCTTGTTTGGCGCTGCCGCTGTATACGTATGTGTGTGCTTGTTGGAAGCTGAAGTATATGAATGTTTACACATGAAGACGCATAAAGCTCAGATGTAGGTTGCATCTAAGTGGGTTATTGGGATTCAGTTTCATTTTCACTATGATATACAATAGTAGTAGATAAGTACTTTTTTGGATTAGTAGATAAGTACTTGGTATAGATGAATCATGTACATTGACTTGACCCAAGTGCATATATAATAACTGCATGCTATGAGAGGACAATCACAGAACCAAATGACAAAGAAAATGTGTACAATATCTTATGATGAGTTTATTAGATGAAGAGGCTAGCAAGACTGTGTATAATAGTAAGAGCATACAACAGTACATTAATAGGCGTGGAGAGAAGTATTTATCAGTGTTCTGAATCATATCAACAACATCAAAGCAACATCCTCATGGAAGAAACAATGTGGGTTATTAATTTACCTGCTCACTAAAACAAAGGTGTACGTGCTTCGCCAACAGGTCCACGACGTCTAGTATTTGAGCTGGGCGTCAAAATCACCATTAGGAGGCTATTGACTCCACCTAAATAACCTGACCATCAGACTCCTGAAAAGTGTGAAATTGCAACAGAAAACATTGATTGCTAACTCATCGAAACTGCCATATATACAGATATCTACTAAGACTAGATCCCTCCTTATATATTATAACTCTTGCAATAGACTATTCAATATGGGATCCACATATATGAAGTAGTCTGTAATATATACATTTTCCATAATATTCCAATATGGGGCCTTTTTACACGTGTAGGCTTATATATCCATGATAACCTAGCAGCTGCAGCCGCCGGCATGCACCAAGTCCAGCGGAATGCTCGTTTCGGTCATCCTCTTCTAGAGCACACAGAGGAAACACCCAAGGCTGTACAACCAGCAACATGTGACATCTGCAAGATTCAGTGCGATAGCCAGCACATTCTCATGATCCACAAGTCAGGGAATACGCACAAGAAGAATTTGGCGATGTTACAAAATTTGATCACAGCAAGAATAGCACGATCTTCGAACAATACCATTGGAGAAAATTGGGAACCTGGTGCTTCTGTTATTGTTGATGTCGTGCTTCTCTACATAAAAAGATGGAAGGATTACTGACCCATCTAGCAAGGATTGATGAGCTAGCGGCATATAAGAATTTTGATGCTCCATTGATATCTAATAATTACTAATTTAACAGAATATCAATCAATGCATGAATGTAAATCAACGGAAATTAGAAGTCAGTCTACAGGCCTATCAGTGTTCCCGTTAGTGAATTACAACGACCAAAGATTTCAGGGATTGGCTCAATAGAATCGGGGGTACATACCTAGACGTCTACATGAAAAGAGAAGAATATATGTTAGAGGAACCGGAAGAGAGAGGGGACGAAGCCAGGGAGGGGATTCACTCATCGGCCTAGAGGAAGACGACGAGGCCAAAGGCATAGAGGTGATGCCCGAAACCCTACCCATCGGGGGAAGGTCGTGGGTAGGCTTCGGTAGCAGGGAGTGCCGGATCAAAGCCAGATGGGACGGCGCCGTGGAGTGAGGGGATCTCGGACTGTCCTTCGCAATGGTGGGATTCGACGGACCGCGCGATAATCAGCCACCACATGTGGCGCAATAAGGAGCCGCGTCAAGAGAGAGAGATGGGATGTGAGAGGGATGGGTGGGTGGAGGATGCAGCGGATCCGGTAGCCTCCCTGTGAGGTGGGAGCTGGGGAGGGGAGGGCCGCCGGCGAGGTGGGAGGAGGAAGGTGACGAGGCAGTTGGTGGCGGCGATTTGGGAGAGATGAGGGGCATCGGGGACTGCTTCTCGCGCGTCCCTCTCTCCCATTTCTTTTTTCTTTTTTTATTATATACTTATGTTCCATGGTAGGGTAGAGATTTTAATGCGCAACACATATCTACAACCTTTAATATGCGTATCGATTGTAAATTTTACAACGTATAGCCAAAATGTTGTAGAATATGTGTTGTTTCATACACGATATTCTTGTAGTGTTGACTTGATCTTCCTCCCTGGCAACGGCGCCAGAAATCCTTCTGCTACTTCTCAAATAACAGCGCTAGAAATTGACACGTTGACGGAGATTGGGCTTGCGTTGGTTTTTCCCTTGAAGAGGAAAGGGTGATGCTGCATAGGAGCAGTAAGCATTTCCCTCAGTTTGAGAACCAAGGTACCAATCCAGAAGGAGGGTCTCGTCAAGTCGAGAGTACCTACGCAAACACAAACAAGCTTGCACCCAACGCTTTAAAGGGGTTGTCAATCCCTTCAAGATTGTTTGCAAAGTGTGATCTGAAGGCGGAATGTGCAACGAAGTAAAAAGTGTTAGGCTGAAAATATGGTGTGAAGTAGACCCTCGGGGGCATAGTGTTCACTAGAGGCTTCTCTCAAAATAGCAAGTAATACGGTGGGTGAACAAATTACTGTCGAGCAATTGATAGAACCGCGCAAAGTTATGACGATATCTAAGGCAATGATCATGCATATAGGCATCACGTCCGAGACAAGTAGACCGATACTTTCTGCATCTACTACTATTACTCCACATATCGACCGCTATCCAGCATGCATCTGGTATATTGAGTTCATGACGAACAGAGTAACGCTTTAAGCAAGATGACATGATGTAGAGGGATAATCTCAAACCAATGATGAAAACCCCATCTTTTTACCCTTGATGGCAACAACACGATGTGTGCCTCGCTACCCCTTCTGTCACTGGGTGAGGTCACCGCACGGTATGAACCCAAAACCAAGCACTTCTCCCATTGTAAGAATCATAGATCTAGTTGGCCAGACAAAACCCACAACTCGAACAGAATTACAAGGATATGAAATCATGCATAAGAGAGATCAGAAGAAACTCAAATAATATTCATAGATAATCTGATCATAAATCCACAATTCATCGGATCTTGACAAACACACCGCAAAAGAAGATTACATCGGATAGGTCTCCATGAAGATCATGGAGAACTTTGTATTGAAGATCCAAGAGAGAGAAGAAGCCATCTAGTTACTAGATATGAACCCGTAGGTCTATGGTGAACTACTCACGCATCATCGAAGAGGTCATGGTGTTCATGAAGAAGCCCTCCGTGTTCGAATCCCCCCTCCGACAGGGCACCAAGACGTGCCCCAGATGGGATCTTGCGGAGACAGAAACTTGCGGCGGCGGAAAAGTGATTGTGATCGTCTCTTGATTTTTTTGGGAATATTTGGGAATATATAGGCGCAGTATCTAGGTCAGTGGACCTCCAGGGGGCCAACAAGCCTGCATGGCACGACCCCCCTGGCCGCAGGGTGGGGGCTTGTGGGGCCCCTGGGGCTCTTCTGGCTTGGCTCCCAAGTCCTCTGATCTTCTTCCGTTCCAGAAAAAATCTTTTTGGGGATTTTCTTCCGTTTGGACTCCGTTTCAAAATCTCCTCTGAAAGGGGTCAAAAACATGAAAAAAACAGGAACTGGCACTTGGCACTGAGTTAATAAGTTAGTCCCAGAAAATAAATAAAAAGCATGCAAAATATCCAAAGTTTGACAAGATAATAGCATGAAACCATCAAAAATTATAGATACGTTGGAGACGTATCACTTCCTCACTTTTCTCTCCTCCCTCCACTAGTTAGAGCTATCCATCTCCAACCCTACTAGCTATATCTATCCATTTAGTAAGTGGAACCTATCAACTCCCCAACTAGATCTACTCTTTAATGAAGTAAAGTCATCTCTAGTCATCGTGCTTCTCTCTCGAGATAGCTAGGTGAGTAAAAAATTGCGCTTTGGAAGAACTAATGGAAAATATGT
Source organism: Hordeum vulgare subsp. vulgare (assembly GCF_904849725.1). Taxonomy (NCBI): domain Eukaryota; kingdom Viridiplantae; phylum Streptophyta; class Magnoliopsida; order Poales; family Poaceae; genus Hordeum; species Hordeum vulgare. Next base: position 498,307,540 of record NC_058524.1, on the reverse strand, counting down.
GTGCGATATAACCGAATCGAGCGATATGATGGAAATTGTGCATGTGGCATGAGTTGCCGCCTATATGTTTATTTGCTGAATTGTGTGTGACATGAGAGTTCCTTATGCTTTGCTGAATGTCGATTTATTTTTGTTTTGAAAAATTTGGGGCAAACTCTATATGTCCTTTTTAGGGAAGGCCATGCCATATTTTTGTATGAATTTGCTACATGCATGCATGGATGCGTTTATAATCCTTTTACTTATTAATTATACCACGCATGCAATCATGAAGGTCAATGGAATGATGGTGGAAATATTGTTGTGATCCATGGTGCACGACATGTATGAAAATAATCGGAATGAGATTTTATGTCCGTGTCGAAGATGCAAAGGAGGAGTATTGCACGACCCCTTTAAGGAAGGCCATTTGAAATCCCACCTGCTCATGAATGGTTTCACGGATGGATATACATAATGGATAAGTGAATATGATGAGTTTGATGGGGAAACCAATGACGACATTGGAACAAATGAAGAGATGACCGATAATGGCGACGGCGAAGAGGCCAGACATGGCGACGAAGAAGCGGCCAGAAATGGCGATGGAGAACAGGCCGGATATGGCGACGGATAAGAGGCTATACATGGTGCGGAGAAGAGGCCGGACATGATGGAGAAGGCGTAGACCCGCCGCATCATTCTTCGCTACTAAGGTAATCCTACGGGACCATCATGTACGAGAATTGTTTCACTATAAGTCGACTATCAACAACACTGTTTCTACGGAGGAGTCCAAGTTGGAGGAACTAGAGGTAGACTCGAATACTCCATTGTATGGTGGTTCCGATCCAGAGGTGACCTGCTTGAGTTTCACGCTCAAACTTCTAAAGAAGCAGGCTAAAAACAAATGGACCGACACGAGCCTTGATGATATTCTTAAGTATCTAAAGAAGGCTCACCCCGCAGGGAACGTGTGTCCTTTTAGTATCGATGAGGACAAGAAAATCGTGTGCCCTCTTGATCCGCCGCACATTAGATACCACACATGCATCAACAATTGCATTATTTATCGTAAGGAGCACGCAGAAAAACCAGTTGTATGGTGTGCAATGCTTCTCGATACAAGAAGGCCAGAAAGAAATGTCCTTAAAAGTTGTATGGTACTTATCGACCACTCGCCGTTTGTAGTGTTATTTTGTAGATCCTAAGGAAGCAGCTCATGCATTGGCACGCGAAGAGGGTGAAGCCTGACGATGGAGATGATCCAAAGCTGAGACATCTCGCGGATGCAAGCTAGTGGAGAGCGTCCAACACTAAATATCAATATTTCACAGCAGATCAAAGGAACATCATGCTTCACACGAGTACCGATGACATGAATCCATTTGACAACAAGAATAACAATCATAACACATGGCCCATGTTTGTATGGATATACAACCTCCCCTTGATGTGCATGAAGTCAAAGTACATACACATGAGCATGCTGATTCAAGGGCCAAAACAACCGAGAAATAATATTATCCTATATCTGGGGCTACTGAAAGAGGAGATCGACACTTCATGGAAAACACCAATGAAGACATGCACTACTGCAGGAATGCCTAGCAGTGGCAGGCAGAAAAGGCCCATTAGTGGGAAGGACTCTCACGGGTGTATCCCACTGACCTTCCGCTAGTGCTAACATGGCATCAGTGACGGGCACACTGTTGGGGAACGTTGCATGCGAAACAAAAATTTTCCTACGCACACGCAATACCTATCCATGGTGATGATCATCTACGAGAGGGGAGAGTGAATCTATATACCCTTGTAGATCACTAAGCGGAAGCGTATATAACGCGGTTGATGTAGTGGAACATATTCGCGATCCAAATTGCAGCCCGTCCCGCGATCTCATCACGATCTGTCCCATGATCCCATCACGATCCATCCCAATCTAGTGCCGAATGGACGGTACCTCCGCATTCAGCACACGTATAGCTTGATGAAGATCCTTGCCTTCATGATCCAGCAAGAGGGGCGAAGAGGTAGATGAACTCTCCAGCACGACGGCACGGTGGTGGATCAATTCTAGCATGGCTTCACTTAACCGCCGCTGAAAACCGATCGAGAGGAGAAACAGATCTAGAGAGAAGTAGAGGGAACACGTGGCAATTAGGGTTAGCTTTTCCCTCTAAATCCTCTAGTATATATAGGAGGGAGGGAGGGGAGGAGGCAGCCAAAAAACCCTCTAGGGGTTTGGCCGAACTAGGAGGAGGTTGAAGAGTCCACCTCCAATCCTACTCCAAGTAGGATTCCATTCCTACTTGGACTCCTTCCCTTCCTTTCCTTTGGGGTTTTCCCACCTCTAGCCACATGGGCCTTATTGGCTGGTTAGGCCAGCCCACTAGGGGCCGGTTTGACTCCTCCCACAGCCCATGAGGTCTTTTGGGTTGAGACACCCCTCCCGATGGCCCCCCGATACCCTCCCGGCACTCCCGGTACACTACCAATGAGCTCGAAATCTTTCCGATGACCAAAACATGACTTCCTATATATCAATATTTACCTCTAGACCATTCTGGAGCTCCCCGTGACGTCAAAGATCTCATCCAAGTGTCGGGACCCCGATCCTAAGTCATAAGAACCCAACGTGTAACACATCACATCACTTTGCGGCCTCAGCATGGTAAACTCCATGGCTGCCACCTTATCTTGGCCGGGACCATTTGCGTCTTTTGGCTCACGTATATGAATGTGTCGCTAGCATTAAAACGACAAAGAACCCCGGTCGACATGACTAGTTATAAACCCAAGTGGTACATCCGTACAGGGACATGCATACATACCCCAGCAAAGCAGGTGTCGGTCATCAGCGTGTGTCGACGAGTCGTAGCAAGCTACAAGGACTCCATTACACCACGTGACATTTCACCAAAGGGACAGACACATCAGCAAAGAAGGATACATGCCGGTCAATCAATGTGTCCGGAGAAGTAGCAAGCTACCAAATCTCGGTGGAAGCACAAAGAGGCATTTACCCGTAAAGAATACTACTATAGGCACACAACTAGGTGTCAAATCCCACACATATAATGCATTTCATAACATACACACAATATGCACGATATGTGGAGATACAACATGGCATCACAACATAACTCTATGACTCAAGCTTTTATTAAAGACTCATAAGAGTCAACATAGTATGATATTACAAACAGGGGTCTCGTGACCCGACACTCAAGTCATACAAACATCAAGAGGAAGCATAACATGTCTGGGTATAGACATCTACGGAAAGTGGCTGAAGGAGCCTGAAAAGCTACAACGACCCTACTAAAGGAACCAAACCTCTGACTGTGATTCCCAAGCTATTTCGGTCAACGTCGAACACATCGCGCAGAAACCTTTAATGAGACTAAAATCTTCTCTGCAAAAACATAAATAAAGCAACCGTGAGTACAAACGTACTCAGCAAGACTTACATCAGAACTATCTACATATGCATCAGTATCAATGGAAGGATTGTGGGGTTTGATTGCAGCAAGCCAGCTTTGACTCTTGGCTAACCTGTACTATGACTGCAAGTTCTTTCTTTGAGGTGGGATAGCGCACATGAGGCCACATATTCACCAATCAATACACCACCATGGATCCACTCCCGTTTCCCTACGAGAAGGCCATCCATAGCACTCACACTTATCTTGCATGTTTTAGGGTATCCATTCCAAATGTCTATGTACCATGTAATGTTTCCAAGTAGTCCATATCCGAGGATGCGGCTATTCGAACAAATTAAATCACCCTGCAGAGGTTTACTTCTTCACACATGCTCTCACCACTTAGCACCATATGCACGTCATGCATCTCGGCAACCTTCAAGCGGAAGCACTAGCGTGGGTGTCGGCCATGACCGTTAACCACACAAGACCCTAATCCAGGTTTATCACCTATTTGAGACTGAACCCGCAAGGAAGTCCGGCCGAGGTTTCCTCAACGGCCCCAAACGATGTGTGCAGGGTTCCCAAGCCCACCATCCAGGTGCCACTTGGTACACCGTGCCACTGTGTATCTACCGCACTGAAGCCTACCCCGTTGGGCAGAGCTAAACTCAGCCGCCAACACTTTTCCTACAAATACCAGAAACTAGTTACAACTCCTGGACAAAGATCTAGGCCATTAATAAGCCGAGCTGGGTCATATTTCAGGGCCCAATGCATGGTAGTATCTTGTCTTGGATAACATACACAGAACTCAGTTCTTAAGGACGGTGTCAATGAGACAACCCACCATGTACTCCTACATGGCCTCTCATCTCTACCTTTACCAAATCGTATTCACACACTTTACTCTTACACAGTAGGGCATGAACACAACCATTCCGATTCATCGTCCAGATGGATCAGACCCGACATGACTCTAAGCATAGCATGCACAGTAATCAAGCATGGATGAGTAAGCACAACAAGGCTCAAGCAGTTGCTACTCATGCTAAGTGGTTTCAACTATTTACTGTGGCAAAATCAGGTCATGCAGAGGAATGGGTTCAACTACCGAGAACATGTAACAAATGATTCGTGTTTGTTCTAATGCAATAAAAGAGAGTAGGAGCGAGAGAGTAGGATTGTATCGGAATGATCAAGGGGGTTTGTTTGCCTGACACGTATGAAGATAGCAATGCGTATTCATCAATGTCAACGATCACATCGTCGGAACCATCGTCTACCGAGAGGGAACAACATCGACAAACAAGAAAGAACAATAATTACTTCACGGAAATGCAACACTATGATGCATGATCATGATATGAAAATGAGAAGTGGCAGGGCTAATATAGCTACCATTTCTTAAGTTGAAGCTGGTTTGAGTTAGAATGCAAATATCACTTCAAGCAAGGTATTTTTAAGATACCCTTTAAATTGATTCGACCTGATGCTGATGCCTAACTTGTTTTATCATGCATGAAGATGGCATATTGAGGTATTGAGTTTCCTAGCTCAATGTTTGTTCTTATTAATTGAAGTGGAATTCAAATGTATACCAAATTCCAATTACAAACTATTTATTAAATTTACCCTAATCATCATTTTGCCTACTTGGTGATGTTAACTCTCTCAAACATACATGAAAATGCCCTAATCGGATTCCTTGAATTTTTCTGATCATTTTTCACATATAAATTATTTTCATGGGACTTATAGATTATTTTCTATGATTTTTAGAAGTTCTCAGCATTTGTTGGAATTTCTTGAATTGATTTAATTCCAGAATATATTAATTGCGTCAGCACTGCATCATCAGTCAATAGGCCGTGGGTCAGGTCAAACCTGACAGCTAGGGCCCACCCATCAGTGACACAAGGCTAATCCCCGGTCAAACCAGAGGCTAACTAGGCTTTGACCCCATGTGGGGCCCTCTGTTAGTGACCGGGGGGGGGGGGGTTATTAGTGGGTTAATGGCTAGCCACGTCGGCACGTCGGCGATCTGCCGGCGGCGACCACATGACACAACGGAGGCTCGCCGGACTTGCATTCCGGCGGCCATTCGGTGCACTGAGGGCACTGGGAGAGAGCCCGTGCTCAGCCGCATCGAGTGGGAGGGGTCTTGGGGCTGAGCGATTGCCACCGGCGACGAGCTACGACAGCGGCCGCAGCCCGGCATGGTGGCAAACGGCGCTAGGAGAGGGGGACGGTGATGGGCAAAGGGGAAATGGAACATGGGCTCACGAGGAGCTGATGGCGTTGACGGCAGGGTCGGGGAGGCTCTGTGCACCGCGAATCATCGACAGCAACTGGCGGCCGGAGGTGGAGAAGATGGCCGCAACGACAGGAGGCCTCCGACCTCGATTCTCTCTTCTAGGAGACGGGGAGGAGCACGGCAGGGCTCTGGGACATGGAGGAGGGCCTCGTAACTGGCTGTGGCTGCGGCGGTGCACGACGACGCTCTTGGGCGAGGAAGAAAGAGAGCGAGCTAGAGGGAAAGAGAGGGGGAGGGAGAGAACCAGAGGCGAAGGGAAAGGGAAGAGGCAACTAGGCCTTTTCCAAGGCGCTGGATAAGGACAGCGGAGCGGCCTCCAGCGCGAAGTAGGAGGTGGCGCACTCGACGCCGTGCTCATCGTGCCTCTGCCTACTGATAGAGGTTGAAGATGACCTCTTCACCCCTGGTAGGCTGGGCCGGCGTTAGGTAAGCGAGTTGAGCTCCTTTCCTCTTTTTTTCTCTTTTGTTTTTATTTATTTTCTGGCATTTATTTTTATTTACAAATAAAATCAAATCATTTTATAAAATCCTAATGACATCTTTATGTGACATAACTTAATTCTCCAATGCCACACAAATATTTTCAGAGTATATGACACTAAATTTTATATCTATAGAAAATATAATTCAACTCAAAATGATTGTTTGATTGAAACAAAAGACCAAAATCAAATGTTTTTGTGATCAAAGATTTTGGTTGACATTTTTAAAACATGCCAATGTTTTCACACAAAATTTGGAACATTATCTTGGATCATTTTAAGGCATTTTTATATTGCCTTTTGTAAAAATTAGTTTCTGAGGCTTGATCACTTCCCCATTTCAAATTCAAAGGAAATTAAAATGCATGCAAGAATGCTTGGCAAGCAAAGTAAAATTTGGGTTGTCACACCAAGACTCCAAACAACCTTCGGTTACCAACACCTATAACTCAACTATACCAAAACATCATCGAACCTTAAGTGTGCACACCCTGCGGGTTCGAGAACTATGTAGACATGACCCGAGACACTCCCCGGTCAATAACCAATAGCGGGACCTAGATCTCCATATTGGTTCCTACGTATTCTACGAAGATATCTATCGGTTGAACCTCTATGTCAGGGATTCAGATAATCCCGTATGCAGTTCCCTTTGTCCTTTGCTATGTTTACCTAGTTCAATCTCGTTACCGACAAGTTTCTTTACTCGTTCCGTAATACAAGATCTCGTGACTAATTTCTTAGTCACATTGCTTGCAAGGATTATTGGGATGTTATATTATCGAGTGGGCCCCGAGATACCGCTCCATCAAACGGAGTGACAAATCCCAGTCTTGATCCATGCCAACCCAACAGACACCTTTGGAGATACCTGTAGATCACCTTTATAGTCACCCAGTTACGTTGCGACATTTGATAACCCACAAGGTATTCCTCCATTGTCTAGGAGGTGCATGATCTCATGGTCATAGGAACAGATACATTGACATGCAGAAAATAGTAGCAATAAACTGACATGATCATATGCTACGTTTGTAGTTTGGGTCTTGTCCATCACATCATTCTCCTAATGATGTGATCCCGTTATCAAGTGAAAACACTTGTCTATGGCCAGGACATCTTAACCATCTTTGATCAATGAGCTAGTCAACTAGAGGCTCACTAGGGACAGTGTGTTGTCTATGTATCCACACATATATTTGAGTTTCCAATCAATACAATTCTAGATTGGATAATAAACGATTATCATGAACAAAGAAATATAATAATAAACAATCTATTATTGCCTCTATGGCATATTTCCAACAGCCTCCCATTGCACTAGAGTCAATAATCTAGTTCGCATCACTATGTGATTGCAATGAATCTAACAGCCATACAGTTTTGGGGTTCGATCATGTCTTTCTCGTGAGAGAGGTTTTTAGTCTACATGTTTGAACCTTTCAGATCCGTGTGTGCTTTACAAATCTCTATGTCATCCTATAGATGCTGCTACCACGCGCCATTCAGAACTATTCCAAATGACTGCTCCACTAACGAATCCAGTTTACTACTCAGAGTCATCCGGATTAGTGTCAAAGCTTGCATCGACGTAACCCTTTACAACAAACTCTTTTATCACCTCCATAATCGAGAAAATTCCTTAGTCCACTAGTTACTAAGGATAACTTTTGACAGCTGTCCAGTAATCCATTCTTGGATCACTTCTGTACCCCTTGACAGATTCATGGCAAGGCACACATCAGGTGCGGTACACAACATAGCATACTATAGAGCCTACAGCTAATGCATAGGGGACGACCTTCATCCTTTCTCTTTCTTTTGTCGTGGTCAAGCTTTGAGTCTTACTCAAATTCACACCTTACAACACAACCAAGACCTCCTTCTTTTCCAATATATTTTGAACTCCTTCAAAACTTGTCAGGGCATGTGCTACTTCTCAAACATCAGCGCCAGAAATTGACACGTTGACGGAGACTTGCTTGCGTTGGTTTTTCCATTGAAGAGGAAAGGGTGATGCAGCACAGGAGCAGTAAGTATTTCCCTCAGTTTGAGAACCAAGGTATCAATCTAGTAGGAGAATCGTGTCAAGTCTAGAGTACCTGCACAAACACAAAAGAGCTTTCACCCAACGTTATAAAGGGGTCTTCAATCCCTTCAATATTGATTGCAAAGTGAGATATGAAGGCGGAAAGTGCAACGAAGTAAAAGAGTAAGGCTGAAAATATGATGTGAAGTAGACCCGGGGGCCATAGTGTTCACTAGAGGCTTCTCTCAAAATAGCAAATATCACGGTGGGTGAACAAATTACTGTCGAGCAATTGATATAACCGCGCAAAGTCATGACAATATCTAAGGCAATGATCATACATATAGGCATCACGTCCGAGACAAGTAGACCGATACTTTCTGCACCTACTACTATTACTCCACACATAGACCACTATCCAGCATGCATCTAGTGTATTGAGTTCATGACGAACAGAGTGACGCATTAAGCAAGATGACATGATGTAGAGGGATAAACTCAAACCAATGATGAAAACCCCATCTTTTTACCCTTGATGGCAACAACATGATGCGTGCCTCGCTACCCCTTCTGTCACTGGGTGAGGTCACCGCACGGTATGAACCCAAAACCAAGCACTTATCCCATTGCAAGAATCATAGATCAAGCTCGCAAACAAAACCCACAACTCGAAGAGAATTACAAGGATATGAAATCATGCATAAAAGAGATCAGAAGAAACTCAAATAAGATTCATAGATAATCTGATCATAAATCCACAATTCATCGGATCTCGACAAAGACACCGCAAGGAAGATTACAACGGATAGATCTTCATGAAAATCATGGAGAACTTTGTATTGAAGATCCAAGAGAGAGAAGAAGCCATCTAGCTACTATCTATGGACCCGTAGGTCTATGGTAAACTACTCACGCATCATCAGAGAGGTCATGGTGTTGATGACGAAGCCCTCCGCATCCGAATCCCCCCTCCGGCAGGGCACCAGAACGTGCCCCAGATGGATCTTGCGGAGACAGAAGCTTCCGGCGGCGGAAAAGTATTTTCGAGGCTCTCCTCATTTTTTCTGGGATTTTAGGGAATATATAGGCGAAAGACATAGGGCAGAGGAGGCCCAGGGAGCCCATAAGCCTGGGAGGCGCGGCCCCCCTGGTCGCGTTTAGGGTGCTTGTGGTGTCCCTGGTGACCCTCTACCTTGGTTCTCAAGTCCCCCGATCGTCTTTTGTTTCGGAAAATATCTTTTTGGAAGTTCCATTCCGTTTGGTCTCCATTTAAAATCCTCCTCTGAAAAGGGTCAAAAACACGAAAAAACAGGAATTGGCACTTGGCACTGAGTTAATAAGTTAGTCCCAAAAAAATATAAAAGGCATACAAAACATCCAAAGTTTGACAAGATAATAGCATGAAACCATCAAAAATTATAGATATGTTGGAGACGTATCAAGCATCCCCAAGCTTAACTCCTGCTCGTCCTCGAGTAGGGAAGTGATAAAGACTGAATTTTTGATGTGGAATGCTACCTAGCATAATTGTCCTTTGTAACTTCTTTCATGTGACATGAATGTTCAGATCCGTAAGATTCAAAACAATAGTTTGCTATTGACATGAAAACAATAATACTTCAAGCAAACTAGCAAGGTAATCATGAACTTTCGAAATAACAAGGCCAAAGAAAGTTATCCCTACAAAATCATATAGTCTGGCTATCCTCCATCATCCCCACACAACTAATTTAAATCAAGCACAACCCCGGTATTGGCCAAGTAATTGTTTTCACACTCTTACTTTCTCAAACCTTTTTCAACTATCATGCAATACATGAGCGTGAGCCATGGATATAGCACTATAGGTGGAATAGAGTGTGGTGGTGGTCGTGAGACAAAAAGGAGGAGATGGTCACATTGACTCGGCGTATCAAAGGGTTATGGAGATTCCCATTAATATATATCAATGTGAATGAGTAGGGATTGCCATACAAAGGATGCACAAGAGCTATAAGTATGTGAAACCTAAAAAGGAGAACTAGTGGGTGTGCATCCAACTTGCTTGCTCACGAAGATCTAGGGCAATTTTGAGGAAGCCCATCATTGGAATATACAAGCCAAGTTATATAATAAAGATTCCCACTAGCATCTGGTGGTGAAGAAACGAGAGGCTCTCAATCATGAAGAACATGGTGCTATTAGGAAGCACAAGTGTGGAAAAAGAGAGTAGCATTGTCCCTTCTCTCTTTTTTTTTTTAAATTGGGCTCTTTGGCCTCTTTTTTTTATGTGGGCAACTTGGGCCTCTTTTTTTTTATTTCCTCACATGGGATAATGCTCTATTAATGATGTTCATCACACTTTTATTTACTTATAGCTCAAAGCTCAGAACGATGATGACTCTATAGGAAATGCCTCCGGCAGTGTACCGGGATGTGCAACGATCTAGCTTGGCGTATGCCGTTGAAACATCTCGCTGGCTATCTTACGATCATGCAATGGCAATATGAGAGTGACGGCACAAGTCATGATACGGAACAGTGGGAGTTGCATGGCAATATATCTCGGAATGGCTATGAAAATGCCATAGTAGGTAGGTATGGTGGCTGTTTTGAGGAAGGCATATGGTGGGTTTGTGCACCGGCAAAAATTGCGCGGTACTAGAGAGGGTAGTAGTGGTGGAAGGTGAAAGTTCATCTATACCATGGACTCACATTAGTCATGAAGAACTGACATACTTGTTGCGAAAGTTTTTATTTGTAATTGAAACAAAGTGCTAAACGGATACTCCTAGGGGAAGGGTTGGTAGGTGTTAACCATCGCACGATCCCGGCCGCAACAGAAAGGATGACAATCAATAGATCAATTATGCTCTGACTTCCTAACATAGCGGCTCACCATACGTGCATGTTACAGGAATCACTATCTTCAACACAAGTATTTCTAGATTCACAACACCCTATTAAGATAACTCTTAATATTACCAAATCCACGTCTCAAAACTAATTGAGAGGAATCAAGACTTCTCTTTCTGCTCAATGCACATGAAGATGGAGCTTTTTATATCCTCTTTGGGTAACTATCACCTTTGGGACTACTTTCATAGCACAAGCCAACTACCAAGTCATGCACCACCGTGCTCTAAAAGATCTAAGTGAAGGACATAGAGCAAAATTATCTAGCTCAAAATATATAAGTGAAGCACAATGAGCATTCTAGCAAAATCACGATGAGTGCATGTCTATCTCAAAAGGTGTGCAATAAGGATGGTTGTGACACAACAAAAAGAAAAGACTCCTACGATACAAGACGCTCCAAGCAAAACACATATCATGTGGTGAATAAAAATATATCTCCAAGTAATGTTACTGATGGATTGAAGGCGAAAGAGGGGATGCCTTCCCGGGGCATCCCCAAGCTTAGGCTTTTTGGTGTCCTTGAATTTAGCTTTGGATGCCTTGGGAATCCCCAAGTTTGAGCTCTTTCCACTCTTTATCAATTTGTCCATGAGAACATCACACAAAACTTGAAAACTTCACAACACAAAACTTAAACAGAAACTCGTGATATCATTAGCACAAGAAAACAAACTACCACCTCTGTAGGTACTGTAGCAATCTTGATTTCTATTTATATTGGTGTTAGATTACTGTATTCTCACTTTTCCATGGCTAATACCCCCTGATACTATCCATCGTTTCATCAAAACAAGCATCCAACTCAACAAAAACAGAATGTGTTAAAAACAGACCAGTCTGTAGCAATCTGTATACTTCGTATACTTATTGTACCTCAAAAATTCTGAAAACTTACGAATGCCTGGGAAAACGGCATATCAACCAGCAGAAAAAAGAATCAACTCAAAAGATCTTTCTGAATAAAAATGAAAAATAATCTCATGAGCGAAAAGTTTCTGTCTTTTTCCAGCAGGATCAAACAACCATCACCAAGACTAGTCATAAAGGTTTTGCTTGGCTCAAACACAAAAAGAAACACAAAAAACTCTATCATAACAGAATTATGATGGTGTGGACGCATCAAAACAGAAATAAAAATATAAATTCATTGGGTTGCCTCCCAACAAGCGCTATTGTTTAACGCCCTTACCTAGGCATTGATAATTCAATGATGCTCACACAAAAGACAAGAATTGAAGCACAATGAGAGCATCATAAAGCATGTGAAAATCACATCTAAGTCTAACATACTTCCTATGCATAGGCATTTTATAGGAAAAAATTGGCAAGACAAACAATAGTTACCAAATGCAAGGAAGAAGAAAGAGACAATAGCAATCTCAACATAATGAGAGGTAATTTGGTAACATGAAAGTTTCTACCACAATATTTTCCTCTCTCATAGAAATTACATGTGGGAACATATTCAAATTCAACAAAATAGCTATCACAAAGGATATTATTTTCATGATCCACATGCATGCAAAGTTGACGCTCTTCAAAAATAGTGGGATTATCATCAACTAAAGTCATGACTTCTCCAAACCCACTTTCCATATTATTGCAAATATCATTGCAATAAGTAGTGTACATAGAAAAACTAGCATCCCCAAGCTTAGGGTTTTGCATATTTTTAACATGATTGTCATTAATAGAATTTGTAATGAAATCATTGCAATCATGCTTTTCATTCAAGGAGCCCTTGTGAATCATTTCATAAATTTCTTCATCACGATTTTCAGATTCACACATCTCAAGCAAAACTCCATAGAGAAAGTCAAGTGCTCTCAACTCACTAGCAATTGGTTCAACATAATTGGATCTCTTAAAGAGATTAGCAAGTGGGTGAGGATCCATATCACTAGATTTTCAGCAAGCGAAGATGCAAGTATATTGAAGGCACAAAGCACACAAGCAAAGGAAAGGCAAACGAGAAATGCAAATAGTTTTGTAATTTTTTGTTTTTCAGAAGTGGGGGAGAGGAAAACGAGAAGCAAAAAAAAGTAAATGCAAGAGATGAGTTTGCGACACTTACTTGGATAAGTTCTTGACTTGATCCTCCCCGGCAACGGCGCCAGAAATCCTTCTACTACTTCTCAAACAACAGCGCCAGAAATTGACACGTTGACGGAGACTTGCTTGCGTTGGTTTTTCCCTTGAAGAGGAAAGGGTGATGCAGCACAAGAGCAGTAAGTATGTCCCTCAGTTTGAGAACAAAGGTATCAATCCAGTAGGAGAATCGCGTCAAGTCCAAAGTACCTGCAAAAACACAAAAAGCTTGCACCCAATGCGATAAAGGGGTTGTCAATCCCTTCAAGATTGATTGCAAAGTGAGATCTGAAGGCGGAAAGTGCAACGAAGTAAAAGAGTAAGGCTGAAAATATGATGTGAAGTAGACCCGGGGGCCATAGTGTTCACTAGAGGCTTCTCTCAAAATAGCAAATATCACGGTGGGTGAACAAATTACTGTCGAGCAATTGATAGAACCGCACAAAGTCATGACGATATCTAAGGCAATGATCATACATATAGGCATCACGTCCGAGACAAGTAGACCGATACTTTCTGCATCTACTACTACTACTCCACACATTGACCACTATCCAGCATGCATCTAGTGTATCGAGTTCATGACAACCAGAGTAACGCCTTAAGCAAGATGACATGATGTAGAGGGATAAACTCAAACCAATGATGAAAACCCCATCTTTTTACCCTTGATGGCAACAACACGATGCGTGCCTCGCTACCCCTTCTCTCACTGGGTGAGGTCACCGCACGGTATGAACCCAAAACCAAGCACTTGTCCCATTGCAAGAATCATAGATCAAGCTGGCCAAACAAAACCCACAACTCGAAGAGAATTACAAGGATATGAAATCATGCATAAAAGAGATCAGAAGAAACTCAAATAAGATTCATAAATAATCCGATCATAAATCCACAATTCATCGGATCTCGACAAACCCACCGCAAAGAACATTACATCGGATAGATCTTCATGAAAATCATGGAGAACTTTGTATTGAAGATCCAAGAGAGAGAAGAAGCCATCTAGCTACTAGCTATGGACCCGTAGGTCTATGGTGAACTACTCACGCATCATCGGAGAGGTCAGGGTGTTGATGAGGAAGCCCTGTGTATCCGAATCCCCCCTCCGGCAGGGCACTAGAACGTGTCCCAGATAGGATCTTGCGGAGACAGAAGCTTGCGGCAGCGGAAAAGTATTTTCGAGGCTCTCCTTATTTTTTCTGGGATTTTAGGGAATATATAGGCGAAAGACCTAGGGCAGAGGAGGCCCAGGGAGCCCACAAGCCTGGGAGGCGCGGGCCCCCTGGCCATGGCTAAGGGGCTTGTGGGGTCCCTGGTGACCCTCTGCCTTGGTTCTCAAGTCCCCCAATCGTCTTCTGTTTCGGAAAAAATCTTTTTGGAAGTTTCATTCCGTTTGGACTGCATTTAAAATCTCCTCTGAAAAGGGTCAAAAACACGGAAAAAATAGGAACTGGCACTTGGCACTGAATTAATAGGTTAGTCCCAAAAAAAAATATAAAAGGCATACAAAACATACAAAGTTTGACAAGATAATATCATGAAACCATCAAAAATTATAGATACGTTGGAGACGTATCAGCATGCATCTCGTTAAAAGTTCTATTAAGCGCTTTGATCTATCTCCATAGATCTTGATGCTCAATGTTCAAGTAGCTTAATCCAGGTTTTCCTTTGAAAACACCTTTCAAATAACCCTTTTATGCTTTCCATAAATTCTGCATTATTTCCGATCAACAATATGTCTACCACATATACTCATCAGAAATTCTATAGTACCCCCACTCACTTCTTTGGAAATACAAGTTTCTCACAAACGTTGTATAACCCAAAAACTTAGATCATTTCATCAAAGCATATATTCCAACTCCGAGATGCTTGCTCCAGACCATAGAAGGATCGTTGGAGCTTGCATAATTGTTAACATCTTTAGGATCGACAAAACCTTCTGGTTGTATCACATACAACCTTTCCTCAAGGAAACCGTTGAGGAAACAATGTTTTGACATCCTATCTGCAAGATTTCATAAATAATGCAGCAACTGCTAACATAATTCTAATAGACTTTTAGAATAATTATGAGTGAGAAAGTCTCATCATAGTCAACTCCTTGCATTTGTTGAAAACATCTTTGCGACAAGTCGAGCTTTCTCAACTGACTTTTCAACATCGTCGTCTGTTTTCCTTTTAAAGATCCATCTGTACTTAACAGTCTTACGACCATCAATTAGTTCTTCCGAAGTCTACATTTTGTTTTCATACATGGATCCTCTCTCGGATTTCATGGCCTCCAGCCATTTGCCGGAATCCGGGCCCACCGTGGCTTCTCCATAGCTCGTAGGTTCATTGTTGTCCAGCAATATGACCTCCAAGATAGGATTATCGTACCACTCTGGAGCAGTACGTTTGCTTGTCGACCTACGAGGTTTGGTAGTAACTTGATCCGAAGCTTCATGATCACTATCATTAGCTTCCACTTAAATTGGTATAGGCGCCACATGAACCACTTCCTGCGCCCTGCTACACTCTGGTTGAAGTGATGGTTCAGTAACCTCATGAATTTTCCACCATCCTCCCACTCAATTCTTTCGAGAGAAACTTTTCCTCGAGAAAGGACCCGTTTCTAGAAACAAACACTTTGCTTCCGGATCTGACATAGGAGGTATACCCAACTGTTTTGGGTGTCCTATGAATATGCATTTATCCACTTTGGGTTCGAGCTTACCAGGCTGAAACTTTTTCACATAAGCGTCGCAGCCCCAAACTTTTAAGAAACGACTGCTTAGGTTTCTCCAAACCATAGTTCATACGGTGTCATCTCAATGGAAATACGTGGTGTGTTAATTAAAGGGAATGCGGTTGTCTCTAATGCATAACCCAAAAACGATAGTGGTAATTCGATAAGAGACATCATAGTATGCACCATATCCAATAGGGCGCGGCTATGACGTTCGGACACATCATCACACCATGGTGTTCCAGGTGGCATTAGTTGTGAAACAATTTCCACAATATCTTAATTTTGAACCAAACTCGCAACTCATATATTCATCTATATGATCATATCATAGACATTTTATTATCTTGTCATGACGATCTTCAACTTGACTCTGAAATTACTTGAACCTTTCAATAATTTAGACCTGTGTTTCTTCAAGTAAATATACTAGTATCTACTCAAATCATTTGTGAAGTAAGAACATAACGATATGCACTGTGTGCCTCCACACTCATTGGACTGCACACATCAAAATGTATTACTTCCAACAAGTTACTTTCTTGTTCCATCTCACTGGAAAATGAGGCCTTCAATCATCTTGCCCATGTGGTATGGTTTGCATGTCTCAAGTGATTCAAAAATCAAGTGAGTCCAAACGATCCATCTGCATGGAGTTTCTTCATGCTTTTATACCAATATGACTCAAGTGGGAGTGCCACAAGTAAGTGGTACTATCATTACTAATTTATGTATTTTGGCATCAATATTATGAACATGTGTATCACTACGATCAAGATTCAATAAACCATTCATTTTAGGTGCAAGAACATTGAAGGTATTATTCAAACAAACAGATTAACCATTATTCTCTTTAAATGAATAACGTACTACGGTAAACACAATCTAATCATGTATATGCTCAACGCAAACACCAAATAACAATTATTTAGGTTTAACACTAATCCCGATGGTAGAGGGAGCGTGCGATGTTTGATCACATCAACCTTGGAAACACTTCCAACATATATCATCACCTAACCTTTAGTTAGTCTCCATTTATTTCGTACCTTTTATTTCGAGTTACTAACACTTAGCAACCGAACCGGTATCTTATACCCTGGTGCTACTAGGAGCACTAGTAAACTACACATCAATATAATGTATATCCAATATACTTCTGTCGAATTTGCCAGCCTTCTCATCTACCAAGTATCTAGGGTAGTTACGCTTCAGTGACCATTCCCCTCATTACAGAAGCACTTAGTCTCGGGTTGGGGTCCAAACTTGGGTTTCTTCACTACAGCAGCAACTGGTTTGCCATTTCATGAAGTATCCCTTCTTTCCCTTGCCCTTCTTGAAACTAGTGGTTTTACTAACCATCAACAATTGATGCTCCTACTTGATTTCTACTTTCGCGGTGTAAATCATCGCGAATAGCTCAAGGATCATCATATCTATCCATGATATGTTATAGTTCATCACGAAGCTCTGTAGCTTGGTGATAGTGACTCTGGAAAACTATGTCAATCACTATGTTATCTGGAAGATCAACTCCCACTTGATTCAAGCGATTGTAGTACTCAGACAATGCGAGCACATGCTTAGCGATTGAGCTTTTCTACCTTACTTTCTAGACAAAGAATCTCGTCGGAGGTCTCATACCTCTCAACAAGGGCACGAGCATGAAATCCCAATTTCATCTCTTGGAACGTCTCATATGTTCTGTGATGTTCAAAACATCTTTGGAGCCTTAATTCTAAGCCGTTAAGCATTACACACTGAACTACCACGTAGTCATCAAAAATGTGTATGTCACATGTTCGCAACATCCACATACGACGCTCGAGGTTCAGCACACCGAGTGGTGGATTAAGGACACAAGCCTTCTGGGCAACAATGAGGAAAATCCTCAGTTTATAGACCTAGTCCGCATGATTGCTACTATCAACTTTCAACTAAATTTTCTCCAGGAACATATCTAAAAACAGTAGAGCTACAACACATGCTACAACATAATTTGTAAAGATCTTTTGACTATGTTCATGATAATGAGTTCAATTAATCATATTACTTAAGAACTCCCACTCAAATAGACATCCCTATAGTCAACTCAGTGGCGCACGATCCAAATCCACTAACTCAAGTCCGATCATCACGTGAGTTGAGTTTAACTTCAATGGTGAACATCTCCATGTTGATCATATCAACTATATGATTCATGCTCGACCTTTTGGTCTGTTGTGTTCCGAGGCCATGTCTGTACATGCTAGTCTCGTCAAGTTTAACCCGAGTGTTCCGCGTGTGCAACTGTTTTGCACCCGTTCTATGTGAACGTTGAGTCTATCACACCCGATCATCATGTGGTGTCTCGAAACAACGAACTGTCGCAACGGTGCACAGTTGGGGAGAACACAACTTTATCTTGAAATTTTAGTAAGGGATCACCTTATATTGCTACAGTCGTCCTAAGCAAATCAAGGTGCATAAAAGGATTAACATCACATGCAAATCATAAGTGACATGATATGGCCATGAACTTGTGCTTCTTGATCTCCATCACTAAAGCACATGCATGATCGCCATTGTCACCCGCGCCACACCATGATCTCCATCATTATGCTTCCATCGAGGTTGTCGTGCTATCTATGTTATTCCTACTAAAGCTACAACCTAGCGATATAGTAAAAGCATCTGCAAGCACAAACGTTAGTTTAAAGACAACCCTATGGCTCCTGCCGGTTTCCATAGCATCGACGTCCAAGTCGTTATTTAGCTATTACAACATGATCATCTCATACATCGAATATGTCGTCCTTGGCCATACCACATCACATGCATACCCTGCAAAAACAAGTTAGACATCCTCTAATTTGTTGTTGCATGTTTTACGTGGCTGCTATGGGTATCTACTATGACCGCATCTTACTTACGCAACGGTGATATGCAAATTGTTATTTAACCTTCTCCAAGGACCGCCTCGGTCAAATCCGATTCAACTAAAGTTGAAGAAACAGCCACCCGCCAGTCATCTTTATGCACCAAGTTGCATGTCAGTCGATGAAACCGGTCTCTCGTAAACGTACGAGTAAAGTTGTTCTGGGCTGCTTCAATCCAACAATGTCGTTGAATCAAGAAACGACCAAGGAGGGCAGCAAATTGAAAATCAATGCCCACAAACTCTTTTGTGTTCTACTAGAGATATCATCTACGCATGAACCTAGCTCATGATTCCACTGTTGGGGAACGTTGCATGGGAAACAAAAAATTTCGTACGCACACGAAATACCTATCCATGGTGATGATCATCTACGAGAGGGGAGAGTGAATCTACATACCCTTGTAGATCTCTAAGAGGAATCGTCTATAACGCGGTTGATGTAGCGGAACATCTTCGCGATCCAAATCGCAGCCCGTCCCGCGATCTCGTCACGATCCATTCCGCGATCCCATCAGGATCTATCCCGATCCAGTGCCAAATGTGTTGTTGGAAATATGCCCTAGAGGCAATAATAAATTGGTTATTATTATATTTCCTTGTTCATGATAATCATTTATTATCCATGCTATAATTGTATTGATTGGAAACACAAGTACATGTGTGGATACATAGACAAAACACTGTCGCTAGTAAGCCTCTAGTTGACTAGCTCGTTGATCAAAGATGGTCAAGGTTTCCTGACCATACACAAGTGTTGTCGCTTGATAATGGGATCACATCATTGGGAGAATGATGTGATGGACAAGACCCAAATTATAAACATAGTATTTGACCGTGTTAGTTTATTGCTACTGTTTTCTGCATGTCAATGTATCTGTTCCTATGACCATGGGGTCATGCAACTCCCGGACCTGGAGGAATACCTTGTGTGTATCAAACGTCGCAACGTAACTGGGTGACTATAAAGGTGCTCTACAGGTATCTCCAAAGGTGTCTATTGGGTTGGTATGGATCAAGACTAGGATTTGTCACTCCATGTGATGGAGAGGTATCTCGTGTTCGAAATATGCCCTAGAGGCAATAATAAATTAGTTATTATTATATTTCTTTATTCGTGATAATCGTTTATTATCCATGCTATAATTGTATTGATTGCGAACTCAAATACATGTGTGGATACATAGACCAAACACTATCCCTAGTAAGCCTCTAGTTGACTAGCTCTTTGATCAAAGATGGTCAAGGTTTCCTGACCATAGACAAGTGTTGTCGCTTGATAACGGGATCACATCATTAGGAGAATCATGTGATGGACTAGACCCAAACTATGAAGGTAGCATGTGATCGTGTTATTTTGTTGCTATTGTTTTGTGCGTGTCAAGTATTCATTCCTATGAGATCAGGTAACTCACTGACACCGAAGGAATACCTTGTGTGTATCAAACGTCACAACGTTACTAGGTGACTATAAAGGTGCTCTACAAGTATCTCCGAAGGTGTCCGTTGAGTTAGCATGGATCAAGACTGGGATTTGTCACTCCGTGTGACTGAGAGGTATCTCTGGGCCCACTCGGTAATAAAACATCACATACAAGCCTTGCAAGCAATGTGACTCAAGTGTAAGTCACGGGATCTTGTGTTACGGAACGAGTAAAGAGACTTGCCGGTAACGAGATTGAAATAGGTATAGGGATACCGACGATCAAATTTTGGGCAAGTAACATACCGAAGGACAAAGGGAATATTATACGGGAGTATATGAATCCTTGGCACATAGGTTCAACCGATAAGATCTTCGTAGAATATGTAGGATCCAATATGGACATCCAGGTCCCGCTATTGGATATTGACCGAGGAGTGTCTCGGGTCATGTCTACATAGTTCTCGAACCCGCAGGGTCTGCACACTTCAGGTTCGATGATGTTTTAGTATAGTTGAGTTATATGTGTTGGTGACCGAAGGTTGTTCGGAGTCCTGGATGAGATCACGTACGTCACGAGGGTTTATGGAATGGTCCAGAAATGAAGATTGATATATATGAAGTTGGTGTTTGGATTTCAGAATATTTTTGGGCATTGCCGGCAGTGTACTAGGAGTGACGAATGGGTTCCGGGGGTCCACTTGGTGGGCCCACCATGCCCCAAGGGGTCCACATGGGTTTATTGGATGCGCAATAAGGTATAATGGGCTGAAAAAGTCATCCAAGGAAAGCCCATGATGAAGAAGTGGAAAATCCAAAAGAGTTGGGAAAATAAGGAAGGAGTCCTAATCCATGTGGGATTGGAGAAGGACTCCCGCTTCCCACTTCGGCCGACCCAAGGAGGGCCTCTTTGGCCGGCGCCCTAAGGGGTTGCCCCACCCCTCCCCTCCTCCTATATATACTTGAGGTTTAGGGCTGTTTGAGACACAACTTTGCCACGTGCAACTCAAACCTACACCTCGTAGTTCTTCCTCTAGATTAGATTTCTGCGGAGCTCGGACGGAGCCATGCAGGAATAGATCATCACCAACATCGGCGTGCCGTCGTGCTACCGGAGAACTCATCTACTTCTTCGTCTCTCTTGCTCGATCAAGAAGGTCGAGATCGTCATCGAGCTGTACGTGTGCTGAACGCGGAGGTGCCGTCCGTTCGGCGCTAGATCGAAACGGATCATGGGACGGAGCGTGGGACGACGGTGATTTGAATCACGAAGCTGTACCACTACATCAACCGCGTTTATTAACGCTTCCCTCTTAGCAATCTACACGGGTACGTAGATCTAATCTCATCTCATAGATGAACATTACCATGATAGGTCTTCGTGTGCGTAGGAATTTTTTTGTTTCCCATGCAACGTTCCCCAACATCTCGGGGCCCACTCAGTAATAAAATATCACAACAAGCCTTGCAAGAAATGTGACCAAGGATTTAGTCATGGGATCTTATATTACGGAACGAGTAAAGAGATTTGCCAGTAACGGGAATGAACTAGGTATGGAGATACCGACGATCGAATGTCGGGCAAGTAACATACCGAAGGACAAAGGGAACAACATGCGGTATTAATTGAATCCTTGACATAGAGGTTCAACCGATAGATATATTCGTAGAATATGTAGGAGCCAATATGGACATCCAGGTCCCGCTATTGGTTATTGACCCGGGAGTGTCTCAGGTCATTTCTGCATAGTTCTCGAACCCGCAGGGTTTGCACACTTAAGGTTCGATGACGTTTCGGTATAGTTGAGTTATATGTTTTCATTACCGATGGTTGTTCGGAGCCCCGGATGAGATCCAGGACGTCACGAGGAGCTCCAGAATGGTCCAGAGGTAAATATTGATATGTAGGAAGTCCTATTTTGGTCGCTGAAAAAGTTTCGGGCTCATCGGTAGTGTACCGGGAGTGCCGGGAGGGCGCCGGGGGACCACCGGGAGGGGTGTGACGACCCAAGAGGCTCATGTGCTATGAGAGAAGGTGGATTAGCCCTTGGTGGGCTGGGCTAAGTCTCTCTCAAGGGCCCATGCAAAAAGGATAAAGGAAAAAAAGGCAAAAAGGCCAAATTAGGAAGGAGTCCTAATAGGATTCCACCTCCCTTGTGGGAGGTGGATTCCTCCCTTATGGGTTCGGCCGAACCTCCTTGGTTTGGAGGCCAAGGCTGCCTCCTCTCCTCTCCTCCTCCTCTATATACTAGAGGTTTTGAGGGTTTTGGCACAATAATTTCCACGTGCTCCTTCTACCAAGCTAAACAGGTATGAATGCAAGAGCCACTAAACATTGTAACCATGATCTTCTACCTTGACCCAAAGAAAAAGAAAACTATCTACATGGGAAATCTCCCAACAAGCAAAAGAAGAAAAAGAAAATCTTTTGGTTTTTTCTCAAACTAGACACACACACGAAAAGAAAACGAGAAAAAGAAAATAAACTAGCATGGATGATACAGTGGCAAAGTGTCAACACCGACGAACAAAGTGAAAGCATAAGCAAGAATGTAAAGTCGGTGAGAAACACGTACTCCCCCAGGCTTAGGATTTTGGCCTAAGTTGGTCTACTACCAAGGAGGGAAATATCCAGCTCTGGGGTACTCCGGAGTGGACTGAGGATGCCACTGCTGTGTGAGCTCCCCTGGCTCCCACTGATAAACTGGCATCTAGTACTCAACTGGTGGCTCGGGCACGGGCACCTGTGGTTGGGCTAAGCCCCAATATGCGTAGATGTCCGAGGGCATAATAATGTACCTGCCTGCATGAAGATTGAACAAAGAAGGAGCAGGCAAAGTAATAGTCTCACGAGTACCGTGACTAAACACCAGGTTATAAATCATCCTTCTATTTATATCTCTATCAAGAAAGTCATGGCGAACCATGCTATCGTAATCTAGATATCTCTCGGGAAGAAGAATCTCTTCTTACTCCTCCAGTCTAATAGGTATCTCAAAGTGTCTGGCGAGACGGGTAGCATAGATACCTCCATAGACAACGCCTTTAGAACGGTTCATGTTCAACCGTTGAGCTACTATAGTGCCCAAGCTATAAGTTTTATCGTTATAAAGGGCTTCGCGCAAGACCGCAAGATCTGGGGAACTAAGTGACCCATCTTTCCCACGGCCAATCGAACATTTTCCCACAAATAATGAGAAGTACCGAAGCACGGGAAAATGTATGCTAGCAGCTCTAGCGCAAGACACTCCTCTCTCCTCTCCTAGAACAATTGTATCGATGAAAGCTTCCAAGTCCCGTGGACGAGGTTCATGCATATCCCCAACGTAAGGTTATTTCCAAACATTGAAAAAATCCTGGAGTGACATGCACTAGGGGATATCATAAAGTTTTAACTTAACCATAGGAGGATTCTTCCTTGGATAGAAGTTAAAGCTTTGTATGAAGATATTAGTGAGGAGGAGGTATTGCGAACACTTATCTTCAACGAAGGCGGTAAGGCCTGCGTTCTGTACCAAGTGATAAAAGTCCTCATAAATTCCAGCGGCGCGTAAGAACATGTCACTTGGCCACTTGCACGCTCGAACTTCTGCGACTCGAGGGACCAGATACTTGGGCTTCTTCTCACTCCCATCATCCTTGGGGTTACGGCTTGAAGAGCCTCTTAAGAACCTCCTCATCTTTTCCCTTTTCTATCTCTGAAATTTTCTAAAATTTTTAGTGATTCTAAGGAAAAGTGAACAAGGCTCAACAAAACTCGTAGCAACTACTCCCACAAGTGCCTAGAGGCCATATTATGCATCAAAACTACTTGGGACCGGCTAAAATCATCATGCAAAGCTCAAGAACATGGTCACCAAGGCAGCAAAAATACGTAGAGTATAAGGCACTAGAGCAAAAACTAATTGGACCAAATGAGGAGTCACTTACCAAGGAGTAATTTCCCCAAAACAGTTCGGAGAATGGTGATTTGAGCAAAGAGATCGAAAATCCCAGCAAGAGGAGCAAGAACACGGGTTTGAGATGCGAAACGATTTTTTCTGGAGGTAGGAGAACCAGATGAGAGCAAGAATGCGTGGAGGGGGTGCCTGTGGGCCCCACAAGCCTAGGTGGCACGGCTAGGGGGTTGCCTGCGCCGTCAGGGCTTGTGGCCCACTGGTGCAACCCCCAAACAAGCTCTTCGTCTCAGTATTTGTCAAAAATTCCAGAAAAAATCTTACTTCATTTTCTGGACGTTCGGAGAACTTTTATTTTCGGGGAACTTTTCTACGAGACGCTAAAACAGAAAACAGGGAAAACTAAACTAAATCTATCATTTTTCATCTAAGAAACCTAAAGTGAAAGCTTGGAACAAAGGTTTGTGACTCCTTGATTCATCCACCTCATGGTCATCGAAAGAAATCCGTCAATGGGGTTGATCAAATCCCCTCGACAAAACTTTTCGAATCGCAAAAGAGAACAGAGAATTTTTGAATAGTCACTAGGTTACCTCAATGGGGATATGTATCTCCCCAACAAGCAAATCATACTTCATCTAGACACGAGGAATAGGGCATTCAAAGCTCCCAATAAGAATCGATGAAGTTTTTTCAATAGCATTGATGCATTGTACTCGATATTGTTTCTTCGGAAAGTGCACCATATGCTCATTACCGTTGACATGGAAAGTGACATTGCCTTTGTTGCAATCTATAACAGCCCCTGCGGTGTTTAAAAAGGGTCTTCCGAGGATGACCGCCATGGCATCTTCCTCGGGAATATCCAAGATAACAAAGTCTGTTAAGATAGTGACATTAGCAACCACAACAGGCACATCCTCGTAAATGCCGATAGGGAAATCAGTTGATTTGTCGGCCATTTGCAGAGAGATTTCAGTGGGTGTCAACTTATCCAGTTCAAGTCTATGATAAAGAGAGAGAGGCATAACACTAACACCGGCTCCAAGATCGCATAAAGCACTTCTAACGTAGTTACCTTTAATGGAGCAAGGTATAGTTCTTAAGAGTTCCACCCTTGAAGGTATAATTAGCGAGCATGGTGGAAATCTCAACCTCAGTTATCCTCCTCTTATTAGTAACAATATCTTTCATGTACTTAACATACGGAGACATTTTGAGCATATCTGTCAAACGCATTTGCAGAAAGACAGGTCTAATCATTTCAACAAAGCGCTCAAAATCCTCATCATCCTTTTTCTTGGATAGTTTGGGTGGAAAGGGCATGTGTTTCTGAACCCATGATTCCCTTTCTTTACCATGCTTCCTAGCAGTGAAGTCATTCTTATCATATCTTCTATTCTTAGGTTGTGGGTTACCAAGATCAACAGATTCAATCTCCACATCCTTATCATTGCTAGGTTGAGCATCATCATGAACATCACTATTGATATTATCATTAGGCTCATGTTCATCACCAGATTGTGTTTCGGCATCAGAGACAGAGACATCGTTTGGACTCTCAGGTGTAGCAGCAACAGGGTTGCTAGCGTGCAGGTTCCTATCATCTTTCTTCTTCTTCCTAGGATGACTAGGTGCATCAGTGCTAATTCCTTGAGAGTCTTGTTCAATTCTCTTTGGATGACCATCAGGATACAAAGGTTCCTGGGTCATTCTACCGCCTCACTACAGGAATCACCTTCTTTGCCGTCTGCCATCACAGACGGCAAAGACAAATACCCGTACGGCAAAGACCGTACCACAGACGGCAAAGATTGTCACGGCCGGCAAATTTTCTGCGTCAGCCTATGACGGCATAGGACATTCTTTGCCGTCAGCCCCCTCAAAGCGGACGGCAAAGCTCTTTGCCGTCAGCTTCCCTGAGGAGCAGTCGGCAAAGAGCTTGAGACGGCAGCCGAGAGGCGTTGCCTCCGTTAGGGGTTAACGGAGGCTCTTTGCCGTCTGCCCGGTGGTCAAGCTTTGCCGTCTGCCGGGTGGTCAATCTTTGCCGTCTGCCTGGTGGTCAATCTTTGCCGTCTGCCGTGTCCTCCCCTCCCCCTCTCTCCACTCCTGCCCCTCCCTCTGTGCCCTCTTCTTTGCCGTCCGCCCCCCCAGCAGCAGACGGCAAAGAGCCTATATGGGTGCCCAGGAAGCACAGCTGGGTGCCATGTGGCACCTTTGCCATCTGCTGGCTGATGGCAAAGAGCCCATATTGTCACTGTTTTGTTTATTTTATGTTATTTCACAGCAATAATATATATAATTCATAGCACATATATGATATATAGTTCACAACACATATATGATATACATATAAAGTTCACCAATGTCATTTGTTCATCAATGGACATCCATATATCGAAAGAAACCAACATATACAAAGTTTCATCCATATATATATACATATAGTTCCACATATATTGTTCATCAACACATTGTTCATCAACACATACAAAGAACCAACACATTGTTCATCAACTCAAATAAAAAAGGAAACTAAAGCACTCCAACGCCAGCTTCCATGCATGTAGTACATCCAATCTGCAAAATGGGAATAAGAAAGTAAGTTCAAGAAGAACAACAACATATATGACAAATAAGCTAAATTGAAGAAGAAAGAGAAGAAGGAATAAAATAACAAGGAGAAGAAAAACAAGAAGGAGGAGGAGGAGGAAGAGGAGGGGAAGGGGAAGGAGAAGGAGAAGGAGGAGGAGAAGAAGAAAAAAGAAGAGAAGAAGAAGGAGAAGAAGGAGGAGAAGAAGGAGAGAAGAAGAAGGAGAAGAAGGAGGGCTCCTTCTCCTTCTCCTTCTTCTTCTCCTGCTTCCTTCTCCTTCTTCTCTTCTTCTCCTCCTCCTTCTTCTTCTTCTCCTCCTCCTCCTTCTTCTTCTCCTTCTCCTTCTATTCTTCTTCTCTTCTTCCTCTTCTTCTTCCTTCTCCTTCTTTTTGACCTAAATATTCCAATTATGTCATTTTAGAGGAAAAGAAGCTAAGTATATAATATTCATGAGCTAACCAATGTTCTTATGCCATTTTGAGCTTATTACGGTACTTTGGAGCTAAATGGGCTAACTATGTCATTCTTCGGTTAATTAAAGCAAGGATAATATGAAAGAGGAGAAGAAAGAGAGGAGGAGGAGAAGAAGAAGAAATCAAGAAGAAGGAGGAGGAGGAGGAGAAGGAGGAGGAGGAGAAGGAGGAGGAGGAGAAGGATAGAAGGTCCTTGGCCTTCTCCTCCTCCTCCTCCTCCCCCTCCCTTCTCCTCCTCCTCCTCCTCCTTCTCCTTATTCTCTTCTTCTTCATCTCTTCTTCTTCTTTCTTTTCATTTTGAGCTTATTATGGTAGAATAAGAAGAAGAAAGAGGAGGAGAAGAAGAATAAATAGGAGGAAGAGGAGAAGAAGAAGAAATCAAGAAGAAGAAGGAGGAGGAGGAGGAGGAGGAGGAGGAGGAGGAGGAGGCCAGGGGCCTCCTCCTCCTCCTCCTCCTCCTCCTCCTTCTTCTTCTCTTCTTCTTCATCTCTTCTTCTTCTTTCTTTTCATTTTGCCTATTTCTTCTCCTCTTCTCCTCTTGTTGGAGCTAAATTACCTAATTATGTCTTTTTTGAGCTAAATATTCCAATTATGTCCTTTTAGAGGAAAATAATCTAAGTATATAATATTCATGAGCTAACCAAGGTTCTTATGCCATTTTGAGCTTATTACGGTATTTTGGAGCTAAATGGGCTAACTATGTCATTGTTGTGTTAATTAAAGCAAGGATAATATGAAAGAGGAGAAGAAAGAGGAGGAGGAGAAGGATAGAAGGTCCTTGGCCTTCTCCTCCTCCTCCTCCTCCTTCTCCTTCTTCTCTTTTTCTTCATCTCTTCTTCTTCTTTCTTTTCATTTTGAGCTTATTATGGTAGAAGAAGAAGAAGAAAGAGGAGGAGAAGAAGAAGAAAGAGGAGGAAGAGGAGAAGAAGAAGAAATCAAGAAGGAGGAGGAGGAGGAGGAGGAGGAGGAGGAGGAGGAGAAGGCCAGGGGGGCCTTCTCCTCCTCCTCCTCCTCCTCCTTCTTCTCTTTTTCTTCATCTCTTCTTCTTCTTTCTTTTCATTTGGAGCTTATTATGGTAGAAGAAGAAGAAGAAATCAATAAGAAGAAGAAAGAGGAGGAAGAGGAGAAGAAGAAGAAAGAGGAGGAAGAGGAGAAGAAGAAAGAGGAGGAGGAGAAAGAGGAGGAGAAGAAGTAGAAGAAAGAGGAGGAGGAGAAGAAGAAGAAAGAGGAGGAGGAGGAGAAAGAGGAGGAAGAGAAGAAGAAGAAAGAGGAGGAGAAGAAAGAGGAGGAAGAGAAGAAGAAGAAAGAGGAGGAGGAGGAGAAAGAGGAGGAGGAGAAGAAGAAGAAAGAGGAGGAAGAGGAGAAGAAGAAGAAATCAAGAAGAACAAGGAGGAGGAGGAGGAGGAGGAGAAGGATAGGCCTTCTCCTCCTCCTCCTTCTCCTCCTCCTCCTCCCTTCTCCTCCTCCTCCTCCTCCTTCTTCTCTTCTTCTTCATCTCTTCTTCTTCTTTCTTTTCATTTTGCCTATTTCTTCTCCTCTTCTCCTCTTGTTGGAGCTAAATTACCTAATTATGTCTTTTTTGAGCTAAATATTCCAATTAAGTCCTTTTAGAGGAAAAGAAGCTAAGTATATAATATTCATGAGCTAACCAAGGTTCTTATGCCATTTTGAGCTTATTACGGTATTTTGGAGCTAAATGGGCTAACTATGTCATTGTTGGGTTAATTAAAGCAAGGATAATATGAAAGAGGAGAAGAAAGAGGAGGATGAGAAGGATAGAAGGTCCTTGGCCTTCTCCTCCTCCTCCTCCTCCTCCTCCTCCTCCTTCTCCTTCTTCTCTTCTTCTTCATCTCTTCTTCTTCTTTCTTTTCATTTTGAGCTTATTATGGTAGAAGAAGAAGAAGAAAGAGGAGGAGAAGAAGAAGAAAGAGGAGGAAGAGGAGAAGAAGAAGAAATCAAGAAGAAGGAGGAGGAGGAGAATAAGAAGAAAGAGGAGGAGCTTATTATGGCATATTTTCTAATGTTTCTAATCTTCAAGTGCATTGCATTCATCTTGATCTTGTGATCGTCACGCACCTCGGCAACATCCAACTCCAATATCATCTTCTCCTCATCAAGGCTTTTACGGACCTTCGACAACTTATATATAAGCTAATAATAGATCTTTTGCGTCTTTCGATATGCGAAGAGAAGTAAGAAGGTTTACTATTGGGATAATGAAGATATGACCATATTTCTGATCAATTCAACAGCCGAGATCGGATCTTCTACTTTCTGAAAATGATAGAGAGTCAGGAGAGGGTTTATGTTAATAGTGCTCTTTAGATAGGGAGAGGAAAGACGTAACTAGACCGTGAAAATAATATAATCTTTTACCGGTACATCTGCTGGAGAAGAAAACTCAGCAAAGGATATTCCTATCCTTTCTCTAGTTGAAGACTAATCTGGATATTCCCTAACATGCCGGGGACACTATGAACACACACGTACTTGGTTGACTTGACGTCCCGTCTCACAACCGTGTAAGATCTAATAAACAAACAACTTGCTTCCCCAATCCCTATTGAGAGGATTTCTTGAGCTTGAACTTCCTTTTGTAGCTCCGCACAAAAGGACTTCTTTTCATCCGCAATGAAGCTTATACCACCACTTGGTGAGTAAGTCCTGATTTCGTCCCGTCCATAGCACTTCAGAAGTCACTTTGGCGTGGCGCTGCTGGATACTTCTGTTCAATAGGAAGTTTACCGTTTACCCATAGTGAGCACACCATCCGGCACCGGAACCGCATTGCTGGCATTGTCGGGTGTGAAGGTGGTCTCCACAACAATGAAGGGAAGTTTGCCTCAAGAAGATGCTCGGAGCGGGTGGCCTCGCGGCACGCGCCCTAGGGAAGCGCTGCCCTGCCACCACAACCACGACCCACAAGGGGAAGGGTGTCATTGCAAATGCTGGTATCACAGGCTCATGTCAGCGCCCGCCTCCCTCCGGTATAGGAGGTCGCGCCAAGCGCTCTCGTTAGGCCGGGCTTGGGAGCTCCCTCATAGAACCTCATGGCTTGGTCGGTGTGATGAGGAGCACCCAGGGACCCCGTGGAGGTGCGCCTTGGCATGTGCCCCATGAGCTGGGACTGTGGCGCCAAGCGCCAAGGGCGCATGAGTTCACCGCACAGGAGATCAACAAGCTGCAAGATGTGTTGGCCATGCACGCCTCGCGAAGCGTCGGGACCCCGCAGGCTCATGAAGCCTCACGTGCCAACCGTCCCCCACCAGAGGGGTAGACCCCCACGACATGGGACGTCAAGCGGCCTCACGCACTCGTGGCAGCCTGGCGTTCAAGTGACTTTTATGGTTGTTCGAATCAAGAAATTCCCTGTATTTTGCATCGCCCCAGGTGGGTGTTTCCTGGATATGTAACATACTCGATTAACCTTCACTTGAGATGGTGTCATTTGTCTAAAACTTAAGCTATGTTGTCTCACCATTGCAGGGGGCTAGCGTGCCCCCGCAACTGCCGTGGGATGGTTCCGTGGTGGGGGTTAGACATGACATCTGTGTCGGGACTTGTCCTTGCAGCATCGAGGAATCTAAGTGATCGAGCTCTGGCTCATGGGTTGGCCACCCATGTTTGTTATCTTGCCTTGGGCGTCACACTCGGGGGATGGCTCATGGGTTGGCCACCCATAAAGAATATCGGGCTCGAGGCACTACCGCCAGGAATCTCAACGCTGGTGTCACGCATGCTTAGTCACAACCCTCCTCCTCCTTGACATGGGCGCCCGAGGAGCCTTCGGAGTCGCTGTCGCCCCCACTCCGCCAACGGAGGAGCTGTCCCTGCCATCGGTGCCGGAAGGGCTGCTGTCGCTGGTGCTCTCGAAGGCCTTCATGAAGAGCGAGGCTGCCCCATCAAACTTTAAGCGGAGGACGTGCCCTTCCTGCAAATCCTGGGCAAGGGTGAACGACTTCCACCCACGACCCAAGGACATGAAGCCAACAGAGTTGAACTCCGTCGTCACCTAGGTAGGCCCGTTATAGCAGAGTTGAACCCCTCGGCCGCTTACCGTTTACCTCAACGGTCCAGGACTACGTCAACCGATTCCAAGCCCTGGCATGCCACGCGCCAGGCATATCCGGGACTTCGACGCCCTCACGATGACATTTTGGCGGCTGGGACGCCAAATTGGCCTTGGCCTCCTCCTCCTCCTCCTCCTCCCCTTTTTGTCTTTTTGAGCTAAATTACCTAATTATGTCTTTTTTGAGCTAAATTACCTAATTATGTCTTCTTGGAGCTAAATTGGCTAATTATCTCATTTTAGAGGATAACAAGCTAAGTTTGGAGGAGAAACTTACCGTAGTGGTCATCAAGGAGGAGAAACACCACGGTTGCTCGCGCCGGCTTCGTTTGGAGACGGTTGCCCTGGAGAAGGGTCGTGCGATGCCGCTCGGGAGTTATTCTGCAGAAAAGATATTTTGCAATGTCTCAGTTAGCATGATGACACTCAATTATTAATACTAGTTTATAATGAAACTCACCGTGCTAATCGAAGAGAAGACGGGCATCGGCGGAGGGACTTGACCGCTCTTCTCACACAGACCCTGAAGAGTGGGTCGTATTAGTTAGTATTGAAACAGACATTACACACATGATTTGGCTAATGTGAAAAAAAACATACCACAAAAAGCTCGTACAGGGCCCGTTGACCCGCCTCATTCCGGGCCCTCTCCTCCTCAAGCAATCGTGCCGTGCTCTGGTCCCTCTCATCAAGAGCAGCCTGAAGAGCAGCCTGGCTTGCCAATCTCTCTTTCTCAAGAGCAGCCTGGTTTGCCGCTCTCTCTTTCTGAAGAGCAGCCTGAAAATCCATTCCTCGTTACCACAGTAATGATCTATGGTGACACACATAATGAAATGGATGAAAGTGTTCTTAGTCCGTACAACTAACCTCGATGGCAAGTTCGACTGGATGTGGACGACGCGTTATCTCAGGACAGTTGCTCGACTGGCGCGCCTTGATCTCCGGAAGAGTGAGTGGACAACGTATTATCCCATCTCCAATGGCTATCGAGCCATGGGGCCTCCCGCCACCAGATATCATCACCAGCTCTGGATCCAAAGGTTCCTGGCTAGGGTTAAAGTCATCCCCTTTCGTAGCCTTCCCCGCGTCCCTGTATGCCACGAGCTTCTGGTGGGATGATATGTTGGTGAAGTTACTGGGATCATCCAGGTCAGACTCAGAGAATGCCTTCGCCTTCTTGTACGACGCAGTATGGGCCATGCCATAAACGTCGTACAAGTGTGGCATCTCAGTCTTATTGTGATGTGCCTAAAAGAGAGGAACAAAATATTAGCATAAGAATGAATTGCATGAATCATGAAGCAAATCACATACCCAGTTTCGTCCAAACTGAAGTAAGTTGGCGCTGCCTTGATGGTGTGGCACACCAACCATTTGGCTACGCCGATCCTTCGCATTATCGTGGACGGCTCGCCAGCTGCCTGTGCACCACTCATCAACCAACGCCTCCCAACAATCCATCTTATCCGCACACCATCTCGGGGGCACCTGTAAGTTATTAGAAAGAATTTTCAGCGCTACGCCTATGAATGAAATCAAGAAAACTACGTAGAAGGACTTAAGAATAGGTAATTACCTTCATGTATTGCTCCTTCTTCAGAAACTTTTCGCGGCAATCCTTCTTCTCCTTCTTAATACCACGCGTGGCGTAGTAATCTCGAATAGCCTGCGGCCGAGCCTCGTGGCGCAAGTTCTGTAGTAACCGCCTACACTCGACCTCGAGAACCCTGGCCGCCGCCTCCTCATATCCATCCTCACACCTATAGAAGGTCTGCAATCAAACGTGAAAACACCGATTAGTACAATAATGAGGTATATGCTTAATTTTACATTCTGTAAAAGGATAATTTACCCAAAAGCTCCTAATCACCATCTCGGCCCTCGTGTGGCACAAGACACCATCTATAATCTCCTCCGGAGGGGCCTGCGCAGCCTGGTAGTGCTCCCAGGTAAATCCTAGTGTAGGAACCTGACCCTCACCAGGCAACGTGACAAACCCCGGGAAATTTGTCCGGCAAAGCACACCAAGGACAGAGTTCGGCCTGCGGACTCCAAGAGGGTGTACCCATCCCCTGCAGTATGATAAGGTCAGCGCATTAGATATTTGAACAAACTTGAAGGCAAAAGCTAAAAAAAGGATAAATGTACTTACCTATCTCCTTCAGGTTTTATCACCGGCCTCTGCTCGCGGGTAACCGGGGCGACCGGGAGACGTGTACTACCACGCTTGTACACGGTAGCCGGGGCCCCGTCCACCTGCACATCGCCCTCGCTATCTGTAAGCTCATCCCCGCCATCCCCGCACCCTGAGCCACCCGGACCCTCGGTCCAATCCGGCAACTCGGTACGATCCGGCCAAGGCTCCCATCCGGACCTCTCCACGTCGGGTGAAGCCTCCGGAACCGTAGTCTCCTCCGGCTGCTCCTGGGCTGAATGCACCTCGACCCGAGGCTGCTCCTGGACCGGAGTCTCATGGCACGAATGCCCGTGAACACCAGGCTCCTGGACCGGAGTCCCCGTAGCCTCCTCCGCAAACGGGTCGACCATACTAGTCCTATGCTCGGGTGAATGAGCTGGTGGTGGTGGCGAGGACGGCTCAACAGTCCTCCTGGATCTTCCGCGGCCACCACCTCTCCCTGTACCCTTCCCCTTCTTCCCTACCCGACCAGCACCTCTACCAGTGGGCAATGCCGCCGACGAAGAAGAACCCCCGGCTGGTGTCGAAAGACTGTCTGCCAAGGCTCTACGGAGAGATAGGGGTGGAAGGGAAGTACCACCCCTCGTGCGGGGCGCCTGGGAAGAACCCGTCGAGCGCTCTGGACCCGCGCCCACCATCTTTCAACACCTGCCATGATAAAGATTAAAAGAAATTAGTACAACATAAAAAAATTGAATGACTGACATGAATAATAATATGTACATGAATAATAAATATTAAAATATATAGATATTATCTTCTGTTGCCCGGCTCTCCAAGGAGCCGGAACCCTAGCCTCCGCCGCACCTAACCCTAGCCGCGACGGCGCCATCTCAACACCACCACCACCCCACTGCCGCAAACCACCACCACCGCCCCGCTGGGACCCAACCCCCGCCGCCGAGCGTCGCCCCCACTACCTACGGGCCGCCGTCGCTGCCGTGGGCCACCCCGGCCTTCCAGCCACTCCACGGAGGGGCGCCGCCACTGCCGCCGCAGCTGCTGCTGCAGCACTACCACGCCGCGGGCACTCCCTGGCCGGTGTGGCCGGCCACCACCGCGCCGCTGGGGGGGCTGCCCCAACAGTCGCTACCGGCCACCACGGCGCAGGCGTCGGGGGTCGGGGTAGGGGGTCGGGGGTCGAGTGTGAGTGTTGTCGGGGGTCGGGGGTCGGGGGTCGAGGTTACCTATAAAACTTTCTAGGTTTCCTATAAAACTTTCTAGGTTACCTATAAAACTTTCCAGGTTACCTATACTACTTTATAAAACTTTCCAGGTTCCGTAAAAAAATATTTCATGCCGGGGTGTCGTCGAGATGTCGTGTCGGGGCGTCGTGTCGGGGTTTCGGGGCATCGTGTCGGGTGTCAGGGGTGTCGTTGAGATGTCGTATCGGGGCGTCGTGTCGGGGTTTCGGGGCATCGTGACGGGTGTCAGGGGTGTCGTCGAGATGTCGTGTCAGTGCGACAACTACTATTGCGAGCTGTTGTAATATCCTCAACGTTGTGGCTAGTGCAAGCATAGGCGGCGACCGGAGGGCTCTACACGGTCAACTACAAACCTAACAACTAACCTAACACATAGTAGGTAATTAACAACTAACCTAACAACTAACCTAGCTCGAGGGGTAATACCACTAACAACTAACCTAATTACCACTAACAACTAACAAGTAACCTAACTAACCTAATTACCAGTACGTAACCACTAACAACTAACCTAACTAACCTAACTAACAATAGGTAATTAACAACTAACCTAACTAACCTAATTAATGAATTAAACGAAAAAAGGAAAAAAGGACTCACCGAGGAGGAGGAGGGCCACAGGAGGGGGGGCGCAGGGCGGCGGTGGGGTGTGTAGGTGGGGAGGTGGGGGGGGAGGCGGCGGCGGTGCGGCGGCGGCGGCGGTGGGGCGGCGGCGGCGCTGGGGGCGCAGGGAGGAGGAGGAGGCCCGCAGGGGGGGGGGTCGCAGGGCGGCGGCGGTGGGGAGGTGGGGGGGGAGGCGGCGGCGCTGGGGGCGCAGGGAGGAGGAGGAGGCCCGCAGGGGGGGTCGCAGGGCGGCGGCGGTGGGGAGGTGGGGGGGGAGGCGGCGGCGGTGGGGCAGCGGCGGCGGTGGGGGCGCAGGGAGGAGGAGGAGGCCCGCAGGGGGGGGCGCAGGGCGTGCGTGGGAGAGAGAGAGCGCGTGGGAGAGAGGAGAGAGGGAGGCGCGCGGCGACCGTTAACTATTCGAGCGGCCATCTACTTTGCCGTCTGCCGCTGATCCCCTTTGCCGTCCGCCACGGACGGCAAAGCTACTTAGGCAGACGGCAAAGGGGTGGGTGGGGCCGGGGTGGGATGGGGAGAGAGGAGGGGTGGGGTGGGACAGCTTTGCCGTCGGCCATCCCTACCTTTTCCGTCTGTCAGCAGACGGCAAAGAGGTGGCTGATGGCAAATATTTATTTTGCCATCAGCCCCCTCTTTACCGTCTGTTTTTTGCCAACACACGGTAAAGAGGTTCTTCGCCGTTCGCTGGCTGGCGGCAAAGCTTTGGCGGACGGCAAATATTGGAATTCCAGGACGACTCTGACAGAATTGTCATTCAACTCATTGAGCAAGTCATTTTGATCTTTAAGTACTTGTTCTACCTCAGTAGTAACCATAGAGGCATGTTTACTCAGAAGCTTAAGATCGTTGACATTTCTGTCAATACAAGTACTTAAATGACTAAGCATACGGGCATTCTGTTCCAATTTTCGGCTAACATAATCATTGAAACTCTGTTGTTTGGCAACGAAGTTATCAAATTCATCCAGGCATAAGCTAGCAGGTTTATCAAAAGGAATATCACTCTCATCAAACCTACCCAGAGAATTTACTTCTACTACCTATATCGGGTTATCAAGACCATGGATCTCTTTGATAGGTGGTAGATTTTTGACATCTTCATATTTAATGCCTTTCTCTCGCATAGATTTCTTTGTTTCTTGCATATCTTAAGGATTGAGGAATAGAATACCTCTTTTCTTTGGAGTTGGCTTAGGAGGTGGTTCGGCAATAGTCCAAGCATTCTCATTGCACAAGATGTTATTCAGCAGAATCTCAGCTTGTTCTACGGTTCGTTCCCTAAAAACACAACCAACACAACTATCTAGGTGGTCTTTAGAAGTGTCGGTAAGTCCATTATAGAAGATATCTAGTATTTTGTTCTTCTCAAGAGGGTGATCAGGCAAAGCATTCAGTAGCTGGACGAGCCTCCCCAAGCTTGTGGGAGACTCTCTTCCTCAGCTTGAGCAAAGTTGTATATTTCCTGCAAGGAAGCTTGCTTCTTATGGGCAGGGAAATATTTTTCAGAAAAGTAGTAGACCATATCCTGGGGGCTACGCACACAACTAGGAGCAAGAGAAGTGAACCAGGTCTTAGCATCATCCTTTAGCGAGAAAGGAAACAGCTTGAGGATATAGTAGTGGCGGATCTTTTCCTCACTAGTGAATAGGGTGGCTATATCGTGCAGTTTGGTAAGATGGGCTACAACCGTTTTAGACTCATAACCATGAAAAGAATCAGATTCGACCAGAGTGATTAACTCAGGGTTGACAGAGAATTCATAATCCTTATCGGTCACAAATATAGGCGAAGTAGAAAACTTCGGGTCGTATTTCATCCTAGCGTTCAGAGATTTTTCTTTCCACTTGCGCAGTAATTTCTCAACATCATAGCTATCCTTACACGCAAGAGAGTCCTCTGCTATCTCTCCCTCCATAACATAACGTTCATGCATAACAAGCATAGTAGCAGGTTCTACTTCAATAGTATCAACAGTTTCATAAGTATCATCACGTCTAGCAGCAACTCTAGCAATTTGTGCATCAAGGAATGCACCTAGTGGCAAAGTAGTATCAAGCATAGCATCATCAGGCATAGTATCAAGCATAGCATCGTGAAGCATAGTTTCAAGCATAGCATCATCAGGCATAGTATCAAGCATAGCATCATCAGAAGCATCATGGGCAGCAGAAGTAGCATCATCAAGCACAGGTGACATATCAAGATTTCTAGCAGGAGGTGATATCGCAAACTTACTCATAACTGAAGGTGAATCAAATGCAGAGCTAGATGGCAGTTCCTTACCTGTCCTCGTAGTGGAAGGCAAGGCTTTAGTTCTTAGATCTATCGGATTCCTCATAGTGACCACCAGACGAAAATCCCAAGTGAATCAGAGAATATAGCTGTGCTTCCCCAGCAACGGCGCCAGAAAATAGTCTTGATAACCCACAAGTGTAGGGGATCGCAACAGTTTTCGAGGGTAGAGTATTCAACCCAAATTTATTGATTCGACTCAAGGGGAAGCGAAAGTATATTCTCAAGTATTATAAGCTGAGTTGTCAATTCCACCACACCTGAAAGATTAGTGTCTGCAAGAAAAGTATCAGTAGAAAAGTGGTATGATAGCAACGGTGCCAGAAAAAAGATCTGTTGACGGCAGACTATTCCTGACTTGTTGTATCAATGGTGCCTGAAAAGTGTTGCAGCAGGTAACAACAAAGTAGCAAGTAACAGCAATAGTGACAACAGTAGCAAGGAACAATAGTAGTGACAACAGCAGCAAGTAACAGCAGTAGCAGCAAAGTAATGTAGCAAGGACCAGTAGTAAAAGACTCGTAGGCATTGGATCGGTGATGGATGATTATGCCGGATGTGATTGATCATGTAACAGCTATAACACGGAGAGATAAGTAACTAGCTCCCATTCGTCAATCTAATGTAGGCATGTATTCCGTATGTAGTCATACGTGCTTAGGGAAAGAACTTGCATGACATCTATTATCCATCCCTCCCGTGGCAGCGGGGTCCTAATGGAAACAACGGGATATGAAGGTTCTCCTTTTAATAAAGAACCGGACCAACGCATTAACACTTGGTGAATACATGAACTCCTCATACCATGGTCATCTCCGGGAGTGGTTCCGGCTATTATCACTCCGGGGTTGCCGGGTCATAACACATAGTAGGTGACTACAACTTGTAAGATAGGATCTAAAACACACATATATTGGCGACAACATAATAGGTTCAGATCTGAAATCTTGGCACTCGGGCCCTAGTGACAAGCATTAAGCATGGAAAGTAGTAGCAACATCAATCTCAGAACATAGTGGATACTAGGGATCAATCCCCGTCAAAACTAACTCGATTACATGATAGATCTCATCCAACTCATCACCGTCCATCAAGCCTACGATGAGATTACTAACGAACGATGAAGAGCATCATGGATTTGGCGATGGAGGATGGTCGATGATGACGATGGCGACGATTTCCCCTCTCCGGAGCCCAGAACAGACTCCAGGTCCGCCCTTCAGATGAGGAACAGGAGGTGGCGGCGCCTCCGTATCGTAAAACGCGATGAATCCTTCTCTTTGATTTTTTTCCGAGCGAAACGGAATATGTAGAGCTGAGTTTGGAGGCGGTGGAGCGTCGTGGGCCCCACAAGCCTGGTTGGTGCAGCCTGGGGGGGTGGCTGTGCCGTTTGGGCTTGTGGCCCACTGGCTCACCCCTCCGATGGATCTTTGCGCATGTATTTTTCATTAATTCTAGAAAAATTCTCCGTAAATATTCAGGTTATTCCGAGAACTTTTATTTCTGCACAAAAACAACACCATGGCAATTCTGCTGAAAACAACGTTAGTCCGGGTTAGTTCCATTCAAATCATGCAAATTAGAGTCCAAAACAAGGGCAAAAGAGTTCGGAAAAGTAGATACGACGGAGACGTATCAGTCATCGAGCAATACGTGTGCTGAATGCGGAGGTGCCGTCCGTTCGGCACTAGGTCGTGACGGATTGTGGGATGGATCGTGAGACGGTTCGTGGGACGGATCGTGAAGATGTTCCACTACATCAACCGCGTTATATACGCTTTCTCTTAGAGATCTACAAGGCTATGTAGATTCACTCTCCCCTCTCGTAGATGATCATCACCATGGATAGGTATTGCGTGTGTGTAGGAATTTTTTTGTTTCCCATGCTACATTCCCAACAGTGGTATCAGAGCTAGGTTCATGCGTATATGTAATCTTGAGTAGAACACAAAAGTTTTTATGGGTGTTGATGTTCGATTTGCTTCCCTCCTTAGCCTTTTCTCGATTCGGCGGTATTGTTGGATTGAAGCGGCCCAGACCAACATTACTTGTATGCTTACGAGAGACCGGTTTCATCGACCAACATGCAACTCGTTGCATAAAGATGACTGGCGAGTGTCGGTTCCTTCAACTTTAGTTGAATTGGATTTGACCGAGGTGGTCCTTGGACAGAGGTGAAATAGCAATTTGCACATCTTCGTTGTGGTTTTTGCCTAAGTAAGATGGCATCATACTAGATACCCATAACAACCACATAAAACATGGAACAACAATTAGAGGATGTCTAACTTGTTTTTGCAGGGTATGCTTGTGATGTGATATGGCCAAAGACATGATGTGATATATTGGATGTATGAGATGATCATGTTTTAATAGTTAATATCGAATTGCACGTCGATGCTACGGCAACCGGCAGGAGCCATAGGGTTGTATTTAAACTAACTTTTGTGTTTGCAGATGGGTTTACTATATTGCTAGGTTGTAGCTTTAGTAGTAATAGCATAGATAGCACGACAACGTCAATGGCGGCACGATGATGGAGATCATGATGATGGATATCATGGTGTGGCGCCGGTGACGATGAAGATCATGCCGATGCTTTGGTGATAGAGATCAAGAAGCACAAGATCATGGCCATATCATGTCACTTATGAATTGCATGTGATGTTAATCCTTTTATGCACCTTATCTTGCCTAGAACGACGGTAGCACTATAAGGTGATCCCTCACTAAAATTTCAAGATAAAATTGTGTTCTCCCCGACTGTGCACCGTTGCGACAGTTCGTTGTTTCGAGACACCACGCGATGATCGCGTGTGATAGACTCAAAGTTCACATACAACGGGTGCAAAACAGTTGCACACGCAGAACATTCAGGTTAAACTTGACGAGCCTAGCATGTACAGAGATGACCTCAGAACACAAGAGACCAAAAGGTCGAGCGTGAATCATATAGTTGATATGATCAACATGGAGATGTTCACCACTGAAACTATACTCAACTCACGTGATGATCGGATTTGAGTTAGTGGATTTGGATCATGCGCCACTAAAATGACTAGATGGATGTATATTTTGAGTAAGAGTTCTTAAGTAATATGATTAATTGAACTAATTATCATGAACATAGTCAAAAGGTCTTTGCAAATTATGTTGTAGCTTGCGCTGTAGCTCTACTATTTTTATATGTTCCTAGAGAAAATTTAGTTGAAAGATGATAGTAGCAACTTTACGGACTGATTCCGTAAACTGAGGATTGTCCTCATTGCTACGCAGAAGGTTTATGTCCTTAATGCACCACTCGGTGTGCTGCACCTCGAGCGTCATCTGTGGATGTTGCGAACATCTGACATACACGTTTTTGATGACTACGTGATAGTTCAGTGCATAATACTTAACGACTTAGAAGCAAGGCGCCGAAGTCGTTTTGAACGTCACGGAACATAAGAGATGTTCTAAGAGATGAAATTGGGATTTCATGCTCGTGCCCTTGTTGAGAGGTATGAGACCTCCGACAAGATTCTTTGTCTACAAAGTAAAGGAGAAAATCTCAATCATTGAGCATGTACTCAGATTGTCTGAGTACAACAATCGCTTGAATCAAGTGGGAGTTAATCTTTTAGAAGAGATAGTGATGGCTCTCCAAAGTCACTGCCACCAAGCTGCTAGAGCTTCGTGATGAACTATAACATATCAAGGATAGATATGATGATCCTTGAGCGATTTGAAATGTTTGACACTACGAAAGTAGAAATCAAGTAGGAGGGTCAATTATTGATGGTTAGTAAAACCACTAGTTTCAAGAAGGGCAAGGGCTAGAAGGGATACTTCATGAAACGGCAAACCAGTTGCTGCTCCAATGAAGAAACCCAAGGTTGAACCCAAACCCGAGACTAAGTGGTTCTGTTATGAGGGGAACGGTCACTTAGGAGGAACTACCCTAGATACTTGGTAGATGAGAAGGTTGGCAATGTAGACTAAAGTATATTGGATATACCTGATATTGATGTGTACCATACTAGTATTCTTAGTAGCACGAGGGTATTAGATACCGGTTCAGTTGCTAAGTGTTAGTAAACTCAAAGTTATAGCTATAGATTAAAAGGATACTAGCAAGGGTGAGGTGACGATGTGTGTTGGAAGTAATTCTAATGTTGATGTGATCAAACATCGCACGCTCCCTCTACCATCGGGATTGGTGTTAAACCTAAATAATTGTTATTTGGTGTTTGCGTTGAGCATGAATATGATTGGATCGTGTTTATTGCAATACGATTATTCATTTAAATAGAATAGTGGTTATTCTATTTGCTTGAATAATTACCTTCAATGGTTCATTAAATCTCGATCGTAGTGCTACACATGTTCATAATATTGATGCCAAAAGATACAAAGTGGTAATGATAGTACCACTTACTTGTGGCACTACCCCTTGAGTCATGTCAGTATAAAATGCATGAATAAGCTCCATACTGATGAATCTTTGTACTCACTCATTTTTGAAACGTTTCAAACATGCAAACCATACCTATTGGTATTAACGCATGAAGAAACTCCATACAGATGGATCTTTTGGACTCACTTGATTTTAAATCACTTGAGACATGCAAATCATACCACATGGGCAAGATGACTGAAGGCCTCGTTTTCCAGTGAGATGGAAGAAGAAAGTAACTTGTTGAAAGTAATACATTTTTTATGTGTGTAGTCCAATGAGTGCTAAGGCATGCGGTGGATATCGTTATGTTCTTACTTCACAGACGATTTGAGTAGATACAGGAGTATTTACTTGATGAATCACAAGTCTGAAATATTGAAAAGTTCAAATCTATTTTAGAGTGAGGATCGTCATGACAAGACGATAAACTGTCTACGATATGATCATAGAGACGAATATCTGAGTTGCGAGTTTTGGTACATAGTTAAGACAATGTGGAAATTGTTTCAGAATTCATGCCACCTAGAACACCATAGGGTAATGGTGTGTCCGAACGTCATAGCCGTGCCCTATTTGATATGGTGCATACTATGATATCTCTTATCGAATTACCACTATCATTTATGGGTTATGCATTAGAGACAACCGCAATCACTTTAAATAGGGCACCACGTATTTCTGTTGAGATGACACGGTATGAACTATGGTTTGGAGAAACCTGAGCTGTCGTTTGTTGAAAGTTTGGGGCTACGAGGCTTATGTGAAAAATATTTAGTCTAATAAGCTCGAACCCAAAGCGGATAAATGCATCTTCATAGGATATCCAAAACGGTTGGGTACATCTCCTATCTCAGATCTAGAAGCAAAGCGTTTGTTTCTAGAAATGGGTCCTTTCTCGAGGAAAGGTTTCTCTCAAAAGAATTGAGTGGGAGGGTGGTCGAACTTGATGCGGTTATTGAACCGTCACTTCAACTAGTGTGTAATAGGGCGCATGAAGTTGTTCTTGTGGCGCCTACGCCAATTGAAGTGGAAAATGATGATAGTGATCATTAAGCTTCGGATCAAGTTACTACAAATCTCGTAGGTCGACAAGGTCGCATAGTGCTACAAGAGTGGTACATTAACCCTGTCTTGGAGGTCATGTTGTTGAACAAAAATGAACCTATGAGCTATGGAGAAGCGATGGTGGGACTGGATTCCGACAAATGGTTGGAGGCCATGAAATCCGAGAGAGGATCCATGTATGAAAACAAAGTGTAGACTTTGGAAGAACAACTTGATGGTCGTAAGACTGTTCAGTACAGATGGATCTTTTAAAGGAAGACAGGCGACGATGGTGAAAGTCACCATTAAGAAAAGCTCGACTTGTCGCAAAGATGTTTCAGACAAGTTCAAAGAGTTGACTATGATGAGACTTTCTCACTCATTGTGATGCTAAGAGTCTATTGGAATTATGTTAGCAGTTGTTGCATTATTTATAAAATACTGCACATAGGATGTCAAAACATTGTTTCTTCCACGGTTTCCTTGAGGGAAGGTTGTATGTGATACAACCAGAAGGTTTTGTCAATCCTAAGGATGCTAACAAGTATGCAAGCTCCAGCGATCCTTCTATGGACTGGTGCATGCATCTCGGAGTTGGAATATACGCTTTGATGAGATGATCAAAGCTTTTGGGTTTATACAAGTTTTATGAGAAACTTGTATTTCCAAAGAAGTGAGTGGGAGCACTATAGAATTTCTGATAAGCATATGTGGTTGACATATTGTTGATCGGAAGTAATGTAGAATTTTTGGAAAGCATAAAGGGTTGTTTGAAAAGAGTTTTTAAAGGAAAACCTGGATTAAGCTACTTGAACATTGAGCATCAAGATCTTTAGA
This sequence comes from Hordeum vulgare subsp. vulgare, assembly GCF_904849725.1. Taxonomy (NCBI): domain Eukaryota; kingdom Viridiplantae; phylum Streptophyta; class Magnoliopsida; order Poales; family Poaceae; genus Hordeum; species Hordeum vulgare. The sequence goes on along the minus strand of NC_058524.1, from coordinate 498,263,580 downwards.
GATAGATAAAAACGCTTAACAAAACTTTCAATGAAATGCATGCCTTGACAAGTTTTTGAAGGAGTTTAAAACAAATCAGCAAAGAAGGAGTTCTTGGTTGTGTTGTAAGGTGTGAATTTGAGAAAGACTCAAAGCCCGACCACAACAGAAGAAAGAGAAAGGACGAAGGTCGTTCCCTTTGCCTTAGGCGTAGGCTCTAAAGTATGTCATGTTGTGTAGTGCACGTGATGTGTGCCTTGCCATTAGTCTGTCAAGGGGTACAAAAAGTGATCCAGGATTGAATCACTGAACAACAGTCAAGATTAGTAAACCGGATTCATATAGTGGATCAGTCATTTGGAATAGTAACAAATGGCACATAGTAGCAACATCTATAGGATGACACAGCGATTTGTAAAGCACACACGGATCTAAAAGGTTCAGATCGTTGAATAAAAACCTCTCTCACAAGCAAGACATGATCGAACCCCAGAACTGTATGGGTGTTAGCTTCATTACAATCACAAAGTGATGTGAACTAGATTATTGACTCTAGTGCAAGTGGGAGACTGTTGGAAATATGCCCTAGAGGCAATAATAAATTGGTTATTATTATATTTCCTTGTTCATGATAATTGTTTATTATCCATGCTATAATTGTATTGATTGGAAACACAAATACATGTGTGGATACATAGACAAAACACTGTCCCTAGTAAGCCTCTAGTTGACTTGTTCGTTCGTCAAAGATGGTCAACGTTTCCTGACCATAGACAAGTGTTGTCGCTTGATAATGGGATCACATCATTGGAAGAATGATGTGATGCACAAGACCCAAACTATTAACATAATATTTGATCGTGTCAGTTTATTGCTATTGTTTTCTGCATGTCGATGTATCTGTTCCTATGACCATGAGGTCATGCAACTCCCGGACACTGGAGGAATACCTTGTGTGTATCAAACGTCGCAACGTAACTGGGTGACTATAAAGGTGCTCTACAGGTATCTCCAAAGGTGTGTGTTGGGTTGGCATGGATCAAGACTGGGATTTGTCACTCCGTGTGACGGAGAGGTATGATAACCCACAAGTATAGGGGATCGCAATAGTTTTCGAGGGTGGAGTATTCAACCCAAATTTATTGATTCAACTCACGGGGAAGCCAAAGAATATTCTCAAGTATTAGCACTTGAGTTGTTAATTCAACCACACCTGAAAGATTTAGTATCTGCAGCAAAGTATAAGTAGCAGAGTAGTATGATAGCAGCAGTAGAAACAGTAACAGTAGCAGCAAATTGTGAGCAGTAGCAGCAAAGTAACAACAGTAGCAACAGAGTAACAGTAGCAGAAGTGACAGCAGTAGCAGCAAAGTAACATAACAAGGACGAGTAGTAAAAACTCATAGGCATTGGATCGGTGATGGATGATTATGCCGGATGTTATTCATCATGCAACAGTTATAACACAGAGAGATATCTAACTAGCTCCGGTTCGTCAATGTAATGTAGGCATGTATTCTGTATGTAGTCATACGTGCTTAGGGAAAAGAACTTGCATGACATCTATTGTCCATCCCTCTCATGGCAGCGGGGTCCTAATGGAAACTACGGGATATTAAGGTTCTCCTTTCAATAAAGAACCGGACCAACGCATTAACACTTGGTGAATACATGAACTCCTCATACTATGGTCATCTCCGGGAGTGGTTCCGGCTATTGTCACTCCACGGTTGCCGGGTCATAACACATAGTAGGTGACTACAACTTGCAAGATAGGATCAAGAACACACATATATTGGCGACAACATAATAGGTTCAGATCTGAAATCATGGCACTCGGGCCCTAGTGACAAGCATTAAGCATGGCAAAGTAGTCGCAACATCAATCTCAGAACATAGTGGATACTAGGGATCAATCCCCGTCAAAACTAACTCGATTACATGATAGATCTCATCCAACCCATCACCGTCCAGCAATCCTACGATGAGATTACTCACGAACGCTGAAGAGCATCATGGAATTAGCGATGAAGGAAGGTTGGTGATGACGATGGCGACGATCTCTCCTCTCCGGAGCTCAGCAAGGACTCCAGATCTGCCCTCCAGAGGAAGAACAGGAGGTGGCGGCGCCTGCGTATCGTAAAACGCGATGAATTCTTCTCCTTGATTTTTTTTCTGGACGAAAGAGGCTAAATAGAGCTGAGATTGGAGGCGGTGGAGCTTTGTGGGCCCCACAAGCCTGCCAGGCACGGCCAGGGGGGCGCGCCTGGTGGGCTTGTGGGATCACGGCTCCACTTCCTCCGTTGATTCTTGCGCCAACATTCTTTATATATTCCACAAAAATTCTCCGTAAATTTCCAGCTCATTCCGAGAACTTTTATTTTCACGCAAAAACAACACCATGGCAATTCTGCTGAAAACAACGTTAGTCCGGGTTAGTTCCATTCAAATCATGCAAATTAGAGTCCAAAACAAGGGCAAAAGAGTTTGGAAAAGTAGATACGATGGAGACGTATCAACTCCCCAAGCTTAAAACCTTGCTTGTCCTCAAGCAATTCAGTTGACAAACTGAAAGAGACAAAAGAAAAACTTTTACGAACTCTGTTTGATCTTGTTGTTGCAACTATGTCTAACTCATAACCAGAATTTCAGCAAGATCACAAGCAAACCACATAAGCACATGACATCTAGGTCTCACGGTAAACTCATATCAATGGCATAATCAACTAGCGAGCAAATAATAATAAGTCTCAAACGTCAACACTTCAATCAAAACAATCGTGAAGTAGTGCAAACAGATGGTATCTCGCTAGCTCTTTCTGAGACCGCAAAACATAAATGCAGAGCACCTTCAAAGACCAAGGGTTGACTAAACATTGTAATTCATGGCAAAGAAGATCCAGTCACAGTCATACTCAATATCAGTCAAAAGCAAAGCATAAAAATGACAGAGGTGCTCTCTAACTGGTGCTTTTATAAGAAGAGGATGACTCAAGAGGAACATAAATAGACGGGCCCTTCGCAGAGGGAAGCATTGATTTGCAGAGGTGCCAGAGCTCAAGCTTTGCAAACAGAGATAATAATTTTGGGTGGCATGCTTTCATTGTCAACGCAGTGACCAAGAGTTTTCCCCATCTTCCATGCTACACATGCTATAGGCGGTTCCCAGACAGAAAAGTAAAGTTTTGACTCCCCCACCACCGATCAATCACACTCCATGACTAGCCGAATACTCGGGTGCCGTCCATACGAACATCAATCCAGGGGGAGTTTCGTTTGCAATTATCTTTTCAATTTGAGCATGGAACTGGGCATTCCAATTACCGGCCCCTTTCTCATGAATGATAGTGAATAAACACATATCGAGGATAACACGCCTAGCATGGAAGATACTGATAGCCCCCTGTCACCACATGAGCGGTTTGGGCATGCAAAACAGATTATTTCTTGAAGGTTTAGAGACTGGCACATGCAAATTTACTTGGAACGGCAGGTAGATACCGCATATAGGTAGGTATGGTGGACTCATATGGAACAACTTTGGGTTTATGGAAGTGGATGCACAAGCAGTATTCCCGCTTAGTACAAGTGAAGGCTAGCAAAAGACTAGGACGCGACCAACTAGAGAGCGACAACAACCATCAAAATGCATTGAGATTAACTAACATTGAGTGCAAGCATGAGTAGGACATAAATCACCATGAACATGAATATCATAGAGGCTATGTTGATTTTGTTTCAACTACATGCGTAAACATGCGCCAAGTCAAGCCACTTGAATCATTCAAAGGAGGATACCATCCTATCATACTACATCATAGTCATCTCAAAATTCATGTTGTCATCCAAGGCAAACCATATAAGATCCTACTAATTAAGCATGGCATCAGAAACTATGATCTCTAAGTTGTCATTGCAAACATGTTTCTCTCACAACAAAGCTGAATCTGGAACGATGAGCTAGTCATATTTACAAAAACAAAATAGATCGAGTTCATACCAGCTTTTCCAGGCTCAGTCACTTCATCATATATCGTCATTATTGCCTTTCACTTGCACGACCGAATGATGTGAACAATAATAAGAGTGCTCGTGCATTGGACTAAGCTGGAATCTGCAAGCAAACACAAAGGAGAAGACAAAGTAAAATGGCTCTTTAACAGATAAACAGATATGCATGCGAGAGCCACTAAACATTGTAACCATGGTATTCTACCTTGACCCAAAGAAAAAGAAATCTATTTACACAGGAAAGCTCCCAACAAGCAAAAGAAGAACGGAAAATCTTTTTGGGTTTTCTCAAACTAGACAAACACACGAAAAGAAAACGAGAAAAAGAAAATAAAGTAGCATGGATGATACAGTGGCAAAGTGTGAACACCGACTAACAAAGTGAAAGTGTGAACAAGAATATAAAGTCGGTGAGAAACACGTACTCCCCCAAGCTTAGGCTTTAGGCCTAAGTTGTCTAATCCCATGGATGGTCCGGGCGATACCCAAACTCGTAATGGGGGTTGTATGGGAGCGCTTCAGCCACTTCCTAAATAGTTGTCTCACGGAGACGAGCACCCTTTGCCTCCCTCACAATCTCCTCTGCCTCTCCTCTGGTTATGTAATATCTCCGTTTTACCTCAAAGTTAAAGAAGGCAGGAGCAGGAAGGGTAATATGGAAAACACACTGCCGGTTAAATATTAACCGGTATAGGAGGGATTCATCATCCCTCTCAAGGAACTGATAGCGTGTCAAAGCGGTGCGATCAAGGAAAGCTGTATGGAGCGGGGGATCTCCTTCGGGGATAGGTACTCCAAGAAAATTTGCTATGCGGGTGGCATAGATCCCACCAAAGAAATCCCATTCATTAGCATTATTATTCAGCCCCCTTGCTATTATAGCTCCCATGTTGAAACTTTTATCACCCGTTACTGCGCTCTTAAGAATACTAAGGTCGGGTGCGTAGAGGTGACAATGCTCAATATTGCCATTAATGCATCTCCCTATGAAGAGGGCAAAATAATGCAAGGCGGGAAAATGAATGCTCCCCATGGTTGCCTGTGTAATATCTCTAGATTCTCCAACAGTTATACCAAAGAAAAAATCTCTAACCGAGGATTTAGGAGTATCATTGAGACTACCCAAAATAGGTATCTTGCAAATTCTATAGAAATACTCTAAATCCATGGTATACGATTTGTCATAGAGATCAAATAGTACAAATGTATCACGGCCAACAGAAAATTTGAATCTACGAACAAAAGAGGTAGTGAGAGCAACATACTGTTCACATTTATCGGAGATCAATTCTTCGAGTCCGACATTGTGAACAAGTGTATCAAACTCGTCTTTGAAACCTACCTCAATCATGAATTCATCAGAAGGCCATTCACATGGTTGTACCTATGCGTTCCTCGGTTGGAAAGGATCTGTTTCTGGAATCGCAAGACGGGGACCTCTCTTGCTTCAGGAACCACCATGATAGTTTCTCCTGAACATCTTCCTTTTCTGAAATTTTCAGTGACCCAAAGGAAAAGTGAACAAGGCTCAACTAAACTTGTAGAAACTACTCCCTCAAGTGCCTAGAGGCCATATTACGCATCAAAACTACTTGGGACCAGCTAAAATTAGCATGCAAAGCTCAAGAACAGGGTCACCAAGGCAGCAAAAATACGCGAAGTATAAGGCACTAGAGCAAAAACTAATTAGACCAATGGAGGAGTCACTTACCAAGGAGCAATTTCCCCAAAACAGTTTGGTGAATGGTGCTTTGCACAAGGAGATCGAAAATCCCAGCAAGAAGAGCAAGAACACGGGTTTGAGCTGGGAAACAATTTTTTCTGGAGGTAGGAAAAGCAGATGGGAGCTAGAATGAGTGGAGGGGGTGCACGTGGGCCCCACAAGCCTGGTAGGCGTGGCCAGGGGGGTGCCCGCCCCTCCAGGGCTTGTGGCCCACTCGTGCAGCCCCGTGACTAGCTCTTCGTCTCAGTATTTTTCAAAAATTCCAGAAAAATCATACTTGATTTTTAGGATGTTCGGAGAACTTTTATTTTCGGGGTACTTTTCTACGGGACACTAAGAGAGAAAACAGGGAAAACTAAACTAAATCTATCATTTTTCTTCTAAGCAACCAAAGGTGAAAGCTTGGAACAGAGGATTGTGACTCCTCGATTCATCCATCTCATGGTCATCGAAAGAAATCCGTCAATGAGGTTGATCAAGTCTCCTTGACAATCTTTTTCGAATCGCAAAAGAAGACGGATAATTTTTGAATAGTCACTAGGTTACCTCAATGGGGATGTGAAGAGCCCCAACAATAAAATCATACTTCATATTGACAGAAGGAATATGGCATTCAAAGCTCCCAATAAGAATCGATGAAGTTTTTTCGATAGCATTGATGCAATGTACTCGATATTGTTTCTTCGGAAAGTGCACCGTATGCTCATTACCGTTGACATGGAAAGTAACATTGCCTTTGTTGCAATCTATAACAGCCCCTGCAGTGTCTAGAAAGGGTCTTCCGAGGATGACCGCCATGGCATCGTCCTCAGGAATATCAAGAATAACAAAGTCTGTTAAGATAGTGACGTTGGCAACCACAACAGGCACATCCTTGAAAATGCCGATAAGGAAAGCAGTTTATTTGTCGGCCATTTGCAGAGAGATTTTAGTGGGTGTCAACTTACCGAGTTCAAGTCTATGATAAAGAGAGAGAGAGAGAGGCATAACACTAACACCGGCTCCAAGATCGCATAAAGCAGTTCTAACGTACTTGCCTTTAATGGAGCAAGGTATAGTGGGCACTCCAGGATCACCTAGTTTCTTAGGAGTTCCACCCTCGAAGGTATAGTTAGCGAGCATCGTGGAAATCTCAACCTCAGGTATCCTCCTCTTATTAGTCACAATATCCTTCATGTACTTAGCATACACAGACATTTTGAGCATATCTTTCGAACACATTCACAGAAAGACAGGTATGATCATTTCAACAAAGTGCTCAAAATCCTCATCATCCTTTTTCTTGGATGGTTTGGGAGGAAAGGGCATGGGTTTCTGAACCCATGGTTCCCTTTCTTTACCATGCTTCCTAGCGGTGAAGTCGTTCTTATCGTATCTTCTATTCTTAGGTTGTGGGTTATCAAGATCAACAGGTTCAATCTCCACATCCTTATCATTGCTAGGTTGAGCATCATCATGAACATCACTATTGATATTATCGTTAGGCCCATGTTCATCACCAGATTGTGTTTCAGCATCACAGGCAGAGATATCGTTTGGATTCTCAGGTGTAGCAGCAACAGGGTTGCTAGCGTGCAGGTTCCTATCATTTTTCTTCTTCTTCCTAGGATGACTAGGTGCATGAGTGCTAACTCCTTGATAATCTTGTTCAATTCTCTTCGGATGACCCTGAGGATACAAAGGTTCCTGGGTCATTCTACCGCCTCTAGTGACGACTCTGACAAAATTGTCATTCAACTCATTGAGAAAGTCATTCTGAGCTTTAAGTACTTGTTCTACCTGAGTAGTAACCATAGAGGAATGTTTACTCAAGAGCTTAAGATCATTGACATTTTTGTCCACACAAGCACTTAAATGACTAAGCATACGAGCATTCTGTTCCAATGGTCTGCTAACATAATCATTAAAACTCTGTTGTTTGGCAACAAAGTTATCAAATTCATCCAGGCATAAGCTAGCAGGTTTATCAAAAGGAATATCACTCTCAATGAATCTACGAAGAGAATTTACCTCTACTACATTTATCGGGTTATCAAGACCATGGATCTCTTCGATAGGTGGTAGATTTTTGACATCTTCAGATTTAATGCCTTTCTCTTTCATAGATTTCTTACCTTCTTGCATATCTTCGGGACTGAGGAATAGAATACCTCTTTTCTTCGGAGTTGGCTTATGAGGTGGTTCGGGAATAGTCCAAGCATTCTCATTGCACAAGATATTATTCAATAGGATCTCAGCTTGTTCTACAGTTCGTTCCCTAAAAACACAACCGACACAACTATCTAGGTGGTCTCTAGAAGCATCGGTAAGTCCATTATAGAAGATATCAAGTATTTCATTCTTCTCAAGAGGGTGATCAGGCAAAGCATTCAGTAGCTGGAGGAGGCTCCCCCAAGCTTGTGGGAGACTCTTTTCTTCAACTTGCGTAAAGTTGTATATTTCCTGCAAGGCAGCTTGCTTCTTATGGGCAAGGAAATATTTCTCAGAGAAGTAGTAGATCATATACTGGGGGCTACGCACACAACCAGGAGCAAGAGAAGTGAACCAAGTCTTAGCATCATTGATACGTCCATTTTGCATCATGTTTTCATGTTGATATTTATCGCTTCTTGGGATGTTATTTCACTTCACGGTACAATTCTTATGCCTTTTCTCTCTTATTTTGCAAGGTTTACATGAAGAGGGAGAATACCGGCAGCTGGAATTCTGGCCTGAAAGTGGAGCGAGTTTGAGGTACCTATTCTGCGCAACTCCAAACGCCGTAAAATACAACAAGGATTTTTTTCCTGATTTATAAAAAATACTGGGCCGAAGAAGCGCCAGAGGGGGCATGTAGGTGGCCACAAGCCTGCACGGCACGGCCACCCCCCAGGCCGCGCCATGAGGGCTTGTGGGCACCGTACTGGCCCACTTGCCCCCCTCTTTTGCTATATGGAGGGTTTCGTCCAGGAAAAAATCAGAGAGGAGATTTTTCGTGGATTCGCCACCGCCACGAGGTGGAACTTGAGCAGAACCAATCTAGAGCTCCGACAGGACGATCCTGCCGGGGAAACTTCCCTCCCGGAGGGGGAAATCGTCGCCATCGTCATCACCAACACTCCTCTCATCGGAGGTGACTCGTCACCATCAACATCTTCATCAGCGCCATCTCATCTCCAAACCCTAGTTCATCACTTGTAACCAATCTCCGTCTCGCGACTCCGATTGGTACTTGTAAGGTTGCTAGTAGTGTTTATTACTCTTTGTAGTTGATGCTAGTTGGATTGTTTGGTGGAAGAGTTTATGTTCAGATCCTTGATGCTACTCATTACCTCTCTGGTCATGAATATGATTATACTTTATGAGTAGTTACTTTTGTTCTTGAGGACATGGGATAAGTCATGCTAACAGTAGTCATGTGAATTTGGTATTCGTTCGGTAATTTGATATGTTGTATGTTGTTTTTCCTCTAGTTGTGTTATGTGAATGTCGACTACATAACACTTCACCATTATTTGGGCCTAGAGGAAGGCATTGGGAAGTAGTAAGTAGACGATGGGTTGCTAGAGTGACAGAAGCTTAAACCCTAGTTTATGTGCTACTTCGTAAGGGGCTGATTTGGATCCACTAGTTTAATGCTATGGTTAGACTTTGTCTTAATTCTTCTTTCGTAGTTGCGCATGCTTGCGAGAGGGGTTAATCATAAGTGGGATGCTTGTCCAAGTAAGGGCAGTACCCAAGCGCTGGTCCACCCACATATCAAACTATCAAAGTAACGAACGCGAATCATATGAACATGATGAAAACTAGCATGACATAAATTCCCATGTGACCTCGGGAGCGTTTTTCCTCCTATAAGACTTTGTCCAGGCTTGTCCCTTGCTACAAAAGGGATTTGAACACTTTGCTACACCGTTGCTACTTTTGTTAGTTGTTGCTTGCTACGAATCATCTCACCACACAATCACTTGTTACCGACAATTTCAGTGCCTGCAGATTTTGCCTTGCTGAAAACCACTTGTGAGATCCTTCTGCTCCTCGTTGGGTTCGACACTCTTACTTATCGAAAGGACTACGATTGGTCCCCTATACTTGTGGGTCATCAATCATCCTTTAGCGAGAAAGGAAACAGCTTGATGATATAGTAGTGGCGGATCTTTTCCTCACTAGTGAATAGGGTGGCCATATCGTGAAGTTTGGTAAGATGTGCTACAACCGTTTCAAACTCATAACTATGAAAAGGATCAGATTCGACCTAAGTGATTAGCTCAGGGTCGACAGATAATTTATAATCCTTATCGGTCACAATGATAGGCGAAGTAGCAAACTTCGGGTTGTATTTCATCCTAGCGTTCAGAGATTTTTCTTTCCACTTGCGCAGTAAATTCTCAACATCATAGCTATCCTTACACACAAGAAAATCCTCAGCTATCTCTCCCTCCATAACATAACACTCAAGCATATCACGCAATTCATATCTAGGAGAGCTAGTTCTAGCAGGAAAAATAGCAGGTTCTACTTCAATAGTATCAGCAGTTTCAAAAGTATCATCACATCTAGCAGCAACTCTAGCAATTTGTGCAGCAAGGAATGCACCAAGTAGAAAAGCAGTATCAAGCATAGCATCATCATAAGCATCATGGGCAGCATAAGTAGCATCATCAAGCACAGGCGACATATCAAGATTTCTAGCAGGAGGTGGTGTCACAAACTTACTCATAACTGAAGGTGAATCAAGTGCAGAGCTAGATGGCAGTTCCTTACCTGTCCTCGTAGTTGAGGGCAAGACTTTAATTTTTGGATCTCTCGGATTCCTCATAGTGATCAGCAGACGTAAATCCCAAGTGAATCAGAGAATATAGCTGTGCTTCCCCGGCAACGGTGCTTGAACATAGTCTTTATAACCCACAAGTATAGGGGATCGCAACAGTTTTCGAGGGTAGAGTATTCAACCAAAATTTATTGATTCGACTCAAGGGGAAGCCAAAGAATATTCTCAAGTATTAGCAGTTGAGTTGTCAATTCAACCACACCTGAAAGATTTAGTATCTCCAGCAAAGTATTAGTAGCAGAGTAGTATGAGAGCAGAAGTAGCAACAGTAACCAGTAGCAGCAAAGTGACAGTAGTAGCAGCAAAGTAATAGCAGTAGCAACAGAGTAACAGTAGTAGCAGTGACAGCAGTAGCTGCAAAGTAACGTAGCAAGTACCAGTACTAAATACTCATAGGCATTGGATCGGTGATGGATGATTATGCCGGATGTTACTCATCATGCAACAGTTATAACACGGTGAGATATGTAACTAGCTCCGGTTCGTCAATGTAATGTAGGCATGTATTCCGTATGTAGTCATACGTGCTTAAGGAAAAAAACTTGCATGACATCTATTGTCCATCCCTCCCGTGGCAGCGGGGTCCTAATGGAAACTACGGGATACTAAGTTTCTCCTTTTAATAAAGAACCGGACCAACACATTAACACTTGGTGAATACATGAACTCCTCATACTATGGTTATCTCCGGGAGTGTTTCCGGCTATTGTCACTCCGGGGTTGTCGGGTCATAACACATAGTAGGTGACTACAACTTGCAAGATAGGATCAAGAACACACATATATTGGCGACAAAATAATAGGTTCAGATCTGAAATCATGGCACTCGGGCCCTATTGACAAGCATTAAGCATGGCAAAGTAGTAGCAACATCAATCTTAGAACATAGTGGATACTAGGGATCAATCTCCGTCAAAACTAACTTGATTACATGATAGATCTCATCCAACCCATCACCATCTAGCAAGCCTACGATGAGATTACTCATGAACGGTGAAGAGCATCATGGAATTGGCGATGAAGGAAGGTTGGTGATGACGATGGCGACGATCTCCCCTCTCCGGAGCCTAGAACGGACTCCAGATCTGCCCTCCAGAGGAAGAATAGGAGGTGGCGGCGCCTCCGTATCGTAAAACGCGATGAAATCTTCTCCTTGATTTTTTTCCGGACGAAAGAGACTAAATAGAGATGAGATTGGAGGTGGTGGAGCTTTGTGGGCTCCACAGGCCTGCCAGGCGCGGCCACGGGGGGGGGGGGGGAGCGCCTGGTGGGCTTGTGGGCTCACAACTCCACTTCCTCCGTTGATTCTTGCGCCAGTATTTTTTATATATTCCATAAAAATTCTCCGTAAATTTCTAGGTCTATCAAAGAACTTTTATTTCTGCGCAAAAACAACACCATGGCAATTCTGCTGAAAACAACGTTAGTCCGGGTTAGTTCCATTCAAATCAGGCAACTTAGAGTCCAAAACAAGGGCAAAAGAGTTTGGAAAAGTAGATACGATGGAGACGTATCAAGGTATCTCGGGGCCCACTCGGTAATACAACATCACAACAAGCCTTGCAAGCAATGTGACTAAGGAGTTAGTCATGGGATCTTGTATTATGGAACGAGTAAAGAGACTTTCCAGTAACGGGATTGAACTAGGTATGGAGATACCGACGATCGAATCTCGGGCAAGAACATACCGAAGGACAAAGGGAACAACATACGAGATTAACTGAATCCTTGACATAGAGGTTCAACCGATAGAGATCTTCGTAGAATATGTAGGAGCCAATATGGACATCCAGGTCCCACTATTGGTTATTGACCGGGGAGTGTCTCGGGTCATGTCTGCATAGTTCACGTACCCGCAGGGTCTGCACACTTAAGGTTCGGTGACGTTTCGGTATAGTTGAGTTATATGTGTTGGTGACCGAAGGTTTTTGGGAGTACCGGATGATTTCCAGGACGTCATGAGGAGCTCCGGAATGGTCCGGAGGTAAATATTGATATATAGGAAGTCTTGTTTTGGTCACCAGAAAAGTTTCGGGCTCATGAGTAGTGTACCGGGAGTGCCGGGAGGGTGCCGTGGGACCACCGGGAGGGGCGTGACGACCCAAGAGGCTCATGGGCTAGGAGAGCAGGTGGATCAGCCCTTAGTGGGCTGGCCTAAGTCTCCCTCAAGGGCCCATGCAAAACAGGATAAAGGTAAAAAAGGCAAAAAGGCCAAATTAGGAAGGAGTCCTAATAGGATTCCACCTCCCTTGTGGGAGGTGGATTCCTCCCTAATGGGTTCGGCCAAACCTCCTTGGTTTGGAGGCCAAGGCTGCCTCCTCTCCTCTCCTCCTCCTATATATACTAGAGGTTTTGAGGGTTTTGGCACAACAATTGCCACATGCTCCTTCTACTTCTTTCTAGATCTGTTCTTCCTCTAGATCGTATTTTTGCGGTGCTTAGGCGAAGCCCTGCTGGAATAGCACCACCACCACCACCACCACGCCACCGTGCTGGAGAACTCATCTACCTCTCCGCCCCCTCTTGCTGGATCAAGAAGGTGGAGATCGTCATCGAGCTGTACGTGTGCTGAACGCGGAGGTGTCGTATGTTCGACACTAGATTGGGATGGATCGTGGGACGGATCGTGAGATGGTTCGTGGGACGGATCGTGAAGATGTTCCACTACATCAACCGCGTTATATACACTTCCGCTTAGCGATCTACAAGGGTATGTAGATTCACTCTCCCCTCTCGTAGTTGATCATCACCATGGATAGGTATTGCGTGTGCGTAGGAATTTTTTTGTTTCCCATGCTACGTTCCCCAACACGGACGACACCTCCATGTTCAGGACACGTACAACTCGATGATGATCCCCACATTCTTGATCCAGCAAGAGGGGAGAAGAGGTAGATGAATTATCCAGCACGGCGGCATGGTGGTGGTGGTGGATTAATTCCAGCAGGGCTTCGCCTAAGCGCGGCGGAAAACCGATCTAGAGGAGAAACAGATCTAGAGAGAAGTAGAGGGAACACGTGGAAATTAGGGTTAGCTTTTCCCTCTAAATACTCTAGTATATATAGGAGGGAGGGAGGGGAGGAGGGAGCCATAAAACCTTCTAGGAGTCCGGTCGAACTAGGAGTAGGTGGAAGAGTCCACCTCCAATCCTACTCCAAGTAGGATTCCTTTCCTACCTGGACTCCTTCCCTTCCTTTCCTTTGGGTTTTTCCCACCTCTAGCCGCATGGGCCTTATTGGTTGGTTTGGCCAGCCTACTAGGGGATGGTTTGACTCCTCCCACAGCCCAGGAGGTCTTTTGGGTCGAGACACCCCTCCCGATGGCCCCGCGGTACCCTCTCGGCACTCCCGGTATAGTACCGATGAGCCCGAAATATTTTCGGTGACCAAAAAAGGACTTCATATATATCAATCTTTACCTCCGGACCATTCCGGAGGTCCTCGTGACGTCCAGGATCTCACCCAGGACTCCGAACAACCTTCGGTTACCAACACCTATAACTCAATTATACCAAAACGTCAGCGAACCTTAAGTGTACAGACCCTGCGGGTTCGAGAACTATGTAGACATGACGTGAGACACTCCTCGATCTATAACCAGTAGCGGGACCTGGATCTCCATATTGGTTCCTACATATTCTACGAAGATTTCTATCGGTTGAACCTATATGTCAAGGATTCAGATTATCCCGTATACAGTTCCCTTTGTCCTTGGGTATGTTACTTGCCCGAGATTCGATTGTCGGTATCTCTATACCTAGTTCAATCTTGTTACTCGCAAGTCTCATTACTCGTTCTGTAATACAAGATCCCGTGATTAACTTCTTAGTTACGTTGCTTGCAAGGCTTGTTGTGATGTTGTATTACCGAGTGGGCCCCAAGATACCTCTCCGTCACACGGAGTGACAAATCCCAGTCTTGATCCATGCCAACCCAACAGACACCTTTGGAGATACCTGTAGAGCACCTTTATAGTCACCCAGTTATGTTGCGATATTTGATAACCCACAAGGTATTCCTCCGGTTTCCGGGGGTTGCATGATCTCATGGTCATAGGAACAGATACATTAACATGCAGAAAATAGTAGCAATAAACTGACACGATCATATGCTATGTTCATAGTTTGGGTCTTGTCCATCACATCATTCCCCTAATGATGTGATCCCGTTATACATGACAACACTTGTCTATGGCCAGGAAATCTTGACCATCTTTGATCAACGAGCTAGTAAACTAGAGGCTCACTAGGGACAATGTGTTGTCTATGTATCCACACATTTATTTGAGTTTCCAATCAATACAATTCTAGCATGGATAATAAAAGATTATCATGAACAAAGAAATAGAATAATAACTAATTTATTATTGCCTCTAGGGCATATTTCTAACACACGCACCCTCCACAGGTAAAGACCTAGCAGTGGTGGTCTTTACCTAGTGCCCTCCACTAGTAATCCACACTAACGGCACTAACGTCACACACTACCAATGGCAGACATCAATATTCACCTGCCACTGGTAGAATTTTAGAGAAAAAAAATGTGCTAGCACGCGATGCAGCAGCGATGCTCCAGCTCACGCACACTAGATCCACCGTCGCACACAAGGCCGCTGCATCCATAGACGCGTGCGCACTCGCTGGATCCACCACCACACAGACACCCGCTACATTCACCGCGAGGAGTCCACTAGATCCATCGCCACGAGCATTGTGCCTGCTAGATCCACCACCCCGCCAGATCACCTGTCGCGGCCACTGGATCCACCATGCCCGCTGGATGTGTCGCTGCTTGCACTGGATCCGCTGTAGCACATACGCTCGCTAGATCTGCCGCCCCACTTCATCTGCTGCCTTGTGTAGGATCCAAAGTATGTTTAGAGGAGGTGGGGTGATTAGGCTACTTGACAAAATGAAAACTTATCATTTTCACAATTTTAATAGTTGGCAAGTTTTAGCAATTATACCAAGTCAAGCACACCCTACACATGCAAGTCTAAAACTATATCAGTGGAAACTAAGGACATGTACATGTAAGTAGAGGATATGGAAAGGGAGATCAAACACAAAGTTGACACATAGACTTTTGGCATGGTTCCAATAGGTGGTGTGATGGCCCAAAAGTATAGCGGATCACGACAGTCTTCACGAGTAGTATTTCACCCTAATTTATTGATTCGACACAAGGGGAGCCAAATAATATTTATTAGTCATAACAGTTGAGTTGTCAATTCAACCACAACTGGGATATCTCATTGCAGCAAGGATTTAGTAGCAAAAAAAATATAGTAGTAGCAGTAACAGTGATAGCAACAATTTGGTAAGTGTAGTAACATTAGCAATTGAGTAGCACGTGTGACAACAACATCAACAGTAGTAACTTAGAAAGATTCAATATATGTAAAGAATAGGCATGTGGATCGGTGATGGATAATGATTTAGATCACATTGATCATGTAACAGTTACACACTAGGGTGACACAGAACTAGCTCCAATTCATCAATATAATGTAGGCATGTATTCCGTGTATAGTCATACGTGCTTGCGATAAGAGCTTGAATGGCATCTTTTGTCCTACCCTCCCGTGGCAGCGGGGTCCTATTGGAAACTAAGGGATATTAAGGCCTCCTTTTAATAGAGAAGCAGAAGAAAGCATTAACACATGGTGAATATATGAATTCCTCAAACTACGACAATCACTGGAAATAATCCCAATTATTGTCACGTTGGAGTATGCTGATCAAGACACGTAATAGGTAACTACAACTTGCAATATAGGATCCAAATCACTCTTATATTCATGAAAACATAATAGGTTCAGATATGAAATCATGGTACTCGGGCCCTAATGACAAGCATTAAGCACAACAAAGTCCTAGTAACATCAATCTGGGAACATAGTGGATACTAGGGATCAAGCCCTATCAAACTTAACTCGATTACAAAACATTAGTCATCCAATCCCACCACTGTCCAACAAGGCTACAAAGTAATTACTCACTCCCGGTGGTGAGCATCATAGCGGTGTTTATGGAGAAGGGTTGGTGATGACGACGGTGACGAATCCCCCTCTCCAGAGCCCCAAACGGACTCCACATGAGCCCTCCGGAGGGAGAACACAAGGTGGCAGTAGCTCCATCTCGTGAAACGTGATGAAAACTTATCTCTGGTTTTTCTCTGAGGATGTGATTTTATAGGACTGGAATTAGAGCCAGAGGAGCCACGCGGGCCCCACAAGCCATCAAAGTGCGACGCGGGCCCCACAAGCCAGCATAAATCATAAATAACCACATCCATGATAGCCATTAAGCATCATATTCAATCATGACAATACATAACCAACGAAGAAGCAATAATAAGATAACTCACATGCCAACAATTTGTCAAAACAATCACTCTATAATATGGTGACAAGGTAGCTCGCTAACCCTTTCTGAGACCACAAAACATAAATGCAGAGCACCTATCAGATCCAAATAGTTACTAAATATTATAACTCAGAATAGGAAAGATCCTAGTGATACGCGTATCCAACACTCACTAGACTCAGCGCATAAAAAGGACAAAAGTGCTCCCCAGTTTGGTGTTGTAGGTAAGAGGGTGATGACTCAATATAAGAGTAAATAGATCAGCCCTTCATAGAGGGAAGCATTGATTTACACAGGTGCGAGAGCTCAAGTTTGAAACCAGGAATGAAAATATAGTTTTTGAGTGGTGTTCTTTACTAGTCAATGTTATGAGAAAGGTTTTCAGTAACTTCCATGCTAAACTTATTATTGGTGTTCCCAAAGAGAATTGTAAAGTTTTACTCCTATCCAGCATCCAGACACAACCATGGCTAGCCGAATTCACGGGTGCCCTCCAACATATCAACTTTCCGAAGGAGTTTTGTTTTAATTTACTTTTGATTAAGCAAGACTGGGCACCCTTGTTACCAACCTCTCTTGTGCAATGACGGCGAATAAACGCCCGTCCTGAGAGTAACTTACTTAGCATGGAAGATACCGATTGCCCCATCTCGCTCCGTGAGTGGTACGAGTGCACAAAATAGATGTTTGTTTGAATATTTAGACGTGGCACATACAAATTTCCTTGGAACGATAGGGTAATTCCGCATATAGGTAGGTATGGTGGACTCATGTGTAATAACTTGGTTTTAAGGATATTGGATGCCCATGCAGTATTCTCGCTTAGTATAGGTGGAGGCTAGCAAACTATTGAGAATCGACCAGCTAGAGAGCAACAACGGTTATGAGCATGCATAGAAAAATCAACTTTGAACAAAGCATGAGTAAGATACGGACACTCTGAATTTAAATATCAAGATGGCTGCATTGGTTCTGAATCAACTACATGTTTGCACATGGGCCAATCCAAACCACTCGAATTACTCAGAGGGAAATACCGTACTACCATATCACATCATAACCATTTTAATGCATGTTGACACACAAGGTAGATCGTTATCAACTCCTAGCTATTTAAGCATGGCATGAAAACCTATGATCTCTAATTGTCATCATAAACATGTTTACTCTTGATATACTAAATCAAGATCGAACGAGCCAACATATTTACAAAAACGAAAAAAAAGAAGAGTTCATACCCGTTTCCTTTGCCACGACCACTTCATCAAATATCCTCATTATTGCCTTTCACTTGCACGACCGAATAATGTTATAATAATAAAAGTGCAAGGGTGTCATGGACTATGCTGGAATCTGCAGAGCAGTTTTAAAGGAGAAGACATGGCAATATTGGCTCATTATTATATTGACGATAAAACATTAGGGAGCTACTCAACATTTTCATAGTGGTCTTCTCCTTTAATAACTTAATAAAAAGGAAGGGAAATTCACAAAAACACACTGAATTATTTTGGAGTTTTTTTTCTTAAGCAAGAAAAATAAACGAAGGAAAAACAAGATCAAGAAAAACTATTTACACTTGAGAGCTCCCAACATGCAAGAGGGAATCTTTTTGGGTTTTCTTTTAATACTACAACTTACTAAATGGGAAAGAAAAACCGAAAATAATTGAGAAATATTTTTTGATTTTCAAAAAATATTAAAACACACAAGAAGAAGGTGGAAAAATAAAGCTAACATGGATATACAATGAAAGAGGATGAACACCAACAATTTGTATGAAGTGTGTGAACATGAATGTAATGTCGGTGAGAAATACATACTCCCCCAAGCTTAGGATTTTTCCTACCTTGGTAATCACCACTGGTAATAACCATGAGGTCCAAGAAAGTGTACCTACGGGTGCACCTGAGCATCCGGTCTCCGCACCAGCGAAATCGTTATGGTATGTAGTTATGTCTTCTAGCGTAATGGTGTATCTGTTCCTGGCATGAAAGTCAAACAATAATATCACGAGTGTTATTGATGTATACTAAGTTATAGTGGATTCCGTACGGTAGCTTAGTTATCATAGTGAATTGATGTTCTATCATAGACTAATGGTCGAGATAAACGTAAGGCAACAACTAATCACTTGGGCATATAGCAACATTAAAATGCTTTGCCAAGCGTGTGGTGTAAATACCATCATGAATCCTGCCTTTAGCTCGGTTAATATGTAAGTGGCTCACGGTAATAGCTCCTAGGTTGTAAGAATTATCACCATAAAGTGCACGACGCAAAATAGCCAGGGTTGGGACACTGAGACCACCACCCTACTCCATAGCAGTTATGCATTTTCCTATAAACAGAGAAATATAGTGCACACAAGTAAAATGCAAACTGTTGGCCCTGGCGTTCGACACACCCCTTGTTTCCCCCATAGTTAAGGTGATGAGGAAACTCTCAAATAACTCAGCCTTAGGCTCGCATATCCCCCCATATAGGAGAGCAAGCAAACCTCACAAAATTCATCTAAAGGCATTTCAAAGTTTGTTGCATAAAGAGCAAAGAATACTTTGGGAGCACCAAGCATGTTTATGAGATGAAAGTTTTGCACGAAGGAACTAGTAATGAGATAGTACTGGTCACACTCATCTGCGAGGAAGTTGGTCAGCCTGACATTTGCAACAAATTGCATGAATTCTTCATAAAAACGAGCTTCACTCATGAAAGTTGTATGTGGCCAGTCACTTGGCCTAACCTCCGTGTTGCGGAAAATGTTGACATCACGATCTTGAGTCCTCCTAACAGCTCCCTTGGGGCTACGACTAGAAGAACCCCTCCTTAATAGATTCATTCTCCTAAGCACAAATTTCTAAAAAAATTGAGCCACAAATTTATGTCAATAAGACTTTATGGGAATGATAACAACTACTCATATGGATACATAGAGGCTATATCAAGCATCCATACTACTTGGAACTCAAAGAATTTAGCATGCAAGCTCATTTTTTGTAGCACCAAGTTAGGCAATTTATGCAAAATATGAAACACTACAGCAAAAACTAATTGGAGGAATCGAGGAGTCACATACTATTACGTCTCCAACGTATCTATAATTTTTTATGGTTCCATGCTATTATCTTGTCAAACTTTGGATGTTTTGTATGCCTTTTATATCTTTTTTGGGACTAACTTATTAACTCATTGCCAAGTGCATGTTCCTGTTTTTTCCATGTTTTTGACCCTTTTCATATGAGAATATTAAACGGGGTCCAAACGGAATAAAACCTCCGAAAAGATTTTTTCCGGAACAGAAGATACGCACGGAGCGGGAGAACCAAGACAGAGGCCACCAGCGGAGGCCACAAGCCCCCTAGGCGCGGCCAGGGGGGCCCACGCCTAGCAGGCTTGTGGGCCCCCTCTGGCTCATCTGCCCTACTTCTTCCGCCTACAAATCCCCGAAAAATCCAAAACCACGAGAGAGATCCACGAAAATACTTTTCCGCCGCCGCAAGCTTCTATCTCCACAACATCCCATCTTGGACCGTTCTGGTGCCCTGCCGGAGGGGGGATTTGGATACGGAGGTCTTCTTCATCAACACCATTGCCTCTCTGATGATGCATGAGTAGTTCACCATAGACCTTGGGGTCCATAGCTAGTAGCTAGATGGTTTTTCTCTCTCTTGGATCTTCAATACAAAGTTCTCCATGATCTTCATGGAGATGAATCCGATGTAATATTCTTTTGCGTTGTGTTTGTTGAGATCTGATGAATTGTGGATTTATGATCAGATTATCTATGAATCTTATTTGAGTTTCTTCTGATCTCTTATATGCATGATTTCATATCCTTGTAATTCTCTTCGAGTTGTGGGTTTTGTTTGGCCAACTTGATCTATGATTCTTGCAATGGGAGAAGTGCTTGGTTTTGGGTTCATATCATGCAGTGACCTCACCCAGTGACAGAAGGGGTAGCGAGGCACGCATCCTGTTGTTGTTATCAAGGGTAAAAAGATGGGCTTATATTTATTGCATGAATTTATCCCTCTACATCATGTCATCTTGCTTAAGGCGTTACTCTGTTCGTCATGAACTCAATACACTAGATGCATGCTGGATAGCGGTCGATGTGTGGAGTAACAGTCGTAGATGCAGAAAGTATCGGTCTACTTGTCTCGGACGTGATGCCTATATGTATGATCATTGCCTTAGATATCTACATGACTTTGCGTGGTTCTATCAATTGCTCAACAGTAATTCGTTCACCCACCGTAATATTTGCTATCTTCAGAGAAGCCTCTAGTGAACAATATGGCCCCTGGGTCTACTTCACATCATATTTTCAGCTCTACACTTTTACTTTGTTGCACTTTCCGCCTTCAGATCTCACCTTGCAATTAATCGTGAAGGGATTGACAACCCCTTTGTAGCGTTGGGTGCAAGTTTGCTGTTTTTGCGCAGGTACATCGGTGCTTCATCTTGATACTCCTACTGGATTGATACCTTGGTTCTCAAACTGAGGGAAATACTTAATGCTACTGTGCTGCATCACCCTTTCCTCTTCAAGGGAAATAACCAACGCAAGCATAAGAGGTAGCAAGAAGAATTTCAAGCGCCGTTCCCGGGGACCATCAAGTGAAGCTTACCCAAGTAAGTGTCGCAAACTCATCTCTTGCATTTACTTTTTTTTGCCTCTCGTTTTCCTCTCCCCCACTTCTGAAAAACAAAAATTTACAAAAATATTTGCCTTTTCCGTTCGCCCTTTTCCTTCGCTTGCTTTTTGCCTGTTTGAGTGGGATAGTCTACATGTCCTCATGGCTAGACCTACCGCTTCGAACGATACTCCCGAGAGCGAAGTTCTCAATTTTAAACAAAATGAGGAAGAAAACTTAAAGGACGCTTGGTATAGGATTTGCAATGCTCACAGTAGATCTACTCGTAAGCAATCTACTACCGTCCGACTTCGCAACTTTTATGTGGGTATTTCCCCTTGGAATATGTATGTTCTTGACACCATCGTAGGTGGAAATTTCTTGGGTAGCCATACCGTTGATTCTTATGGTGCTTTAATAAATTTACTAGGCTCACCCCCAGTCATGGTTAATGGAACTACCTTAACTCTGGAATAGGTGATGCGTAGGCTGGATATCATTGAAATTAAAGTTGATACGATCGAACTCATTGAGAATTTGGATAAAAAGATCCACAATCAAGTCACTCAGTATGGATCCAAGGTGGGAATGACTTTGAAAAATTTAAAGGAGAGGGAACCCACAGTTAACGAAAAATTAGGTCATGATTCCGCTAGCATTGGCAAACTAGAGGTTGTTATAACCAACTTGGGTTCCACTTTTGCCGCTGTGCAGAACACTCCAAATTTTTCCCACAATAAGGCCACCAAGTCTGTTTTTATTGCTAAAAATAGCGATGAACCATCTAGTAAGAGAGATGAAGACCTTAAGATGATAAGTGTTCACCCTACTTATGGTTTGAGTACCAAAGACGACGATACGTGATTCTATCACCTTATGCCTAGCTAAGGGCGTTAAACAATAGCGCTTGTTGGGAGGCAACCCAATGAATTTATATTTGCTTTTTGCTTTCTGTTTTGTCTCATCCATACCATCATAATTCTGTTATGACTGTGTCTTTTGTGTTTGAGCCAAGTAAAACCTTTATGACTAGTTTGGTGATGGTTGTGTGATCATGCTGGAAAAAGACAGAAACTTTTCGCTCACGAAATTATTTTTCTTTTTTATCTAGAAAAAGCTTTTGAGTTGATTATTTTTTATGCTGGTTGATATGCCAATTTCCCAAACTGTCGTAATTGTTCAGAATTGTTGAGATACCATAAGTATACAAAGTATACAGATTGCTACAGACTGGTCTATTTTAGACAGATTCTGTTTTTATTGTGTTGATTGCTTATTTTGATGAAACCATGGATAGTATCGGGGGGGTACTAGCCATGGAAAAGTGAGAATACAGTAATCTAACACCAATATAAATAGAAATCAAGTTTGCTACAGTGCCTCAAGAGGTGGTAGCTTGTTTTCTTGTGCTAATGATATCACGAGTTTGTGTTTAAGTTTTGTGTTGTGAAGTTTTCAAGTTTTGGGTGATGTTCTCATGGACAAAGGGATAAAGAGTGGAAAAATATCAATCTTTGGGATGCCCAAGTCATCCCAAGACAAATTCAAGGACACCAAAAAGCCTAAGCTTGGGGATGCCCCGGGAAGGCATCCCCTCTTTCGTCTTCAATCCATCGGTAACATTACTTGGAGCTATATTTTTATTCACCACATGATATGTGTTTTGCTTGGAGCGTCTTGTATCGTAGGAGTCTTTTCTTTTTGTTGTGTCACAATCATCCTTGCTGCACACCTTTTGAGAGAGACATGCACTCATCGTGAATTTGCTAGAATACTCATTGAGCTTCACTTATATCTTTTGAGTTAGGCAATTTAGCTCACATGTGCTTCACTTATATCTTTTGAGCTAGACAACTTTGCTCTTAGTGCTTCACTTAGATCTTTTAGAGAACGGCGGTGTCATATTTTGGATAAATAAGAACTCTCGATCTTCACTTATATCTTTTTGAGAGTGATCTCTCTGAGTAACTTGGTAGTTGGCTTGTGCTATGAAAGTAGTCCCAAAGGTGATAGGCACCTAAAGAGGATACAATAAAACTTCCATCTTCATGTGCATTGATTAGAAAGAGAAGTTTGATTCCTCTCAAATAGTTTTGAGATATGGATTTGGTGATATTAGAGTTGTGTTAGTAGGGTGTTGTGAATCTAGAAATACTTGTGTTGAAGTTAGTGATTCCCGTAACATGCACGTATGGTGAACCGCTATGTTAGGAAGTCAGAGAATAATTGATTTATTGATTTTCATCCTTTGTGTTGCAATCGGGATCGTGCGATGGTTAACACCTACCAACCCTTCCCTAGGAGTATGCGTTTAGCACTTTGTTTCGATTACTAATAAAAACTTTCGCAATAAGTATGTGAGTTCTTCATGACCAATGTGAGTCCATGGTATAGATGCACTTTCACCTTCCACCATTGCTAGCCTCTCTAGTGCCGCGCAACTTTCGCCGGTACACAAAACCACCATATACCTTCCTCTAAACAGCCACCATACCTACCTACTATGGCATTTTCATAGCCATTCCGAGATATATTACGATGCAACTCCCACCGTTCTGTCTCATGACTTGTGCCGTCACTTGCATATTGCCATTGCATGATCGTAAGATAGATAGCGAGTCATACGCTAAGCTAGATCATTGCACATCCCGGTACATTGCCGGAGGCATTTCCTATAGAGTCATCATTGTTCTAAGCTTTGAGCTGTGAGTAAATAAAAGTGTGATAATCATCATTATTAGAGCATTGTCCCATGTGAGGAAAAAAAAGACGCCAAAGTTGCCCACAAAAAAAAAATGGAAAGAGGCGAAAGTTCCCAAACAAAAAAAAGAGAGAGAAAAGGAGAGAAGGGACAATGCTACTATCTTTTTCTACACTTGTGCTTCATAATAGCACCATGTTCTTCATGATTGAGAGTCTCTTGTTTTGTCACCACCATATGCTAGTGGGAATCTTAATTATATAACTTGGCTTGTAGATTCCAATGATGGGCTTCCTCAAAATTACCCTAGGTCTTCGTGAGAAAGCAAGTTGGATGCACACCCACTAGCTCTCCTTTTGATCTTTCACATACTTATAGCTCTAAGTGCATCCATTGCATGGTAATACCTACTCTTTCACATTGATATCTATTGATGGGCATCTCCATAGCCCTTTGATACGCCGAGTCGATGTGACCATCTCCTCCTTTTTGTCTCACAACCTCCACCACACTCTATTCCAACTATAGTGCTATATCCATGGCTCATGCTCATGTATTGCATGAGAGTTGAAAAAGCTTTGAGTAAGTAAGAATGTGAAAACAATTACTTGGCCAATACCGGGGTTGTGCATGATTTAAATTAGTTGTGTGGGGATGATGGAGCATAGCCAGACTATATGATTTTGTAGGGATAACTTTCTTTGGCCTTGTTATTTCAAAAGTTCATGATTACCTTGCTAGTTTGCTTGAAGTATTATTGTTTTCATGTCAATAGAAAACTATTGTTTTGAATCTTACGGATCTGAACATTCATCTCACATGAAAGAAGTTACAAAGGACAAATATGCTAGGTAGAATTCCACATCAAAAATTTAATCTTTATCACTTCCCTACTCGAGGACGAGCAGGAGTTAAGCTTGGGGATGCTTGATACGTCTCCAACGTATCTATAATTTTTGATGGTTCCATGCTATTATCTTGTCAAACTTTGGATGTTTTGTATGCCTTTTATATTTGTTTGGGACCAACTTATTAACTCAGTGCCAAGTGCCAGTTCCTATTTTTCCGTTTTTTTGACCCTTTTCAGAGGATAATATTAAACAGAGTCCAAACGGAATAAAAGTTCTGAAAAGATTTTTTCCGGAACAGAAGATACACAGGGAGCGTGAGAACCAAGGCACAGGCCACCAGGGGAGGCCACAAGCCCCCTAGTCGCGGCCAGGGGGCCCACGCCTAGCAGGCTTGTGGGCCCCCTGTGGCTCGTCTGCCCTACTTCTTCCACCTATAAATCCCCGAAAAATGCAAAACCACGAGAGAGATCCACGAAAATACTTTTCCACTGCCGCAAGCTTCTGTCTCCGCAAGATCCTATCCGGGGTCCGTTATGGTGCCCTGTCGGAGGGGGGATTTGGATACGGAGGGCTTCTTCATCAACACCATTGCCTCTCCGATGATGCGTGAGTAGTTCACCATAGACCTTCGGGTCCATGGCTTCTTCTCTCTCTTGGATCTTCAATACAATGTTCTCCATGACATTCATGGAGATCTATCCAATGTAATCTTCTTTTGCGGTGTGTTTGTCGAGATCCGATGAATTGTGGATTTATGATCAGATTATCTATGAATCTTATTTGAGTTTCTTCTGATATCTTATATGCACGATTTCATATCCTTGTAATTCTCTTCGAGTTGTGGGTTTTGTTTGGCCAACTTGATCTATGATTCTTGCAATGGGAGAAGTTCTTGGTTTTGGGTTCATACCGTGCGGTGACCTCACCCAATGACAGAAGGGGTAGCGAGGCACGCATCATGTTGTTGCCATCAAGGGTGAAAAGATGGGGTTTATATCTATTGCATGAATTTATCCTTCTACATAATGTCATCTTGCTTAAGGCGTTACTCTATTCGTCATGAACTCAATACACTAGATGCATGCTGGATAGCGATCGATGTGTGGAGTAATAGTAGTAGATGCAGAAAGTATCGGTATACTTGTCTCGGACGTGATGCCTATATGTATGATCATTGCCTTAGATATCGTCATAACTTTGCGCGTTCTATCAATTGCTCGACAGTAATTCGTTCACCCACCGTAATATTTGCTATCTTGAGAGAAGCCTCTAGTGAACACTATGGCCCCCGGGTCTACTTCACATCATATTTTCAGCCTTACACTTTTACTTTGTTGCACTTTCCACCTTCAGATCTCACCTTGCAATCAATCGTGAAGGGATTGACAACCCCTTTGTAGCGTTGGTTGCAAGTTTGCTATTTTTGCGCAGGTACATCGGTGCTTCATCTTGATACTCCTACTAGATTGATACCTTGGTTCTCAAACTGAGGGAAATACTTACTGCTACTATGCTGCATCACCCTTTCCTCTTCAAGGGAAAAACCAACGCAAGCTCAAGAGGTAGCACATACGAAGGAACAATTTCCTCAAAAACAGTTTCGGAAACGGAGTTCCGAGCAAAGAGATTGAAAATTTCATCTTCTAGAAGAAGAACATGAAAGAGAGAGAGAGAGAGAGAAAGCTAGGGAATTTTTTCTACATGTAGAGGATGATCTGAGCTGAAGGGGGGGCCCTACGGGCCCCACAACCTATCAGGGCACTACGGGGGGGGGGGGGGGGGAGGCAATTGTCTTGTGGCCCACAAGTGCATCTCCCTCGTGTTATTTTTATGGCATAAATTCTATTTTATTCCAGAAAAATTCATGTTAAAATTTTGTGGCGTTCTAAGAATATATTTTTGGGCCATTTTTCTACGGTATGGAAAACTCAGAAAACAGGGTAATCATGGCATTTTATTTTTCTTTAATTAAGAGAACAGAGAATGAACTTGGGATACATAAAATTGTGAATACTCAATTCATCAACCGCATGTCTTTCGAAAAGGATACATTAATAAGGTTGATCAAGTCTTATTAATTACCATTTCCGACTCACATGAAACCAAATAATTTTTGTATATCACTAGGTTACCTCAATGGGGATTTGCCAGTCCCCAACAATAAGATTATATTATTTCTTTTTGTTGGTAGTAGGTAGAGGGATTGTAAAATCTCAAACGATGACCGAGGGAATAGGCTCAGTGACATTAATATTATTAACCAGAGTTTGCTTCTTCAGAAAATGCACAGTATGTTTCTTGCCATTAACATGAAAAGTGACCTTGTTTTTGTTGCAATCAATAACAACCCCTATAGTATGTAGAAAGGGTCTACCAAGGATGATCGACAAATTGTCGTCCTCGGGCATATCAAGAATAACAAAGTATGTTAAGATAGTAACATTTGCAACCACAACGGGAGTGTCCTCACAAATTCCAAGAGGTAAGGAAGTGGATTTATCAGCCATTTGGAAAGATATCTTAGTGGGTGTAAGCTTATCCAATTCAAGTCTTTTATAAAGGGAGAAACACATAACACTAACACCGGCTCCTAAATCACATAAAGCAGTTTAACATACTTTTCTTTTAATAGAGCAAGGTATTGTGGGTATACCCGAATCTCCTAACTTCTAAGGTATTCCACCATTAAAAGAGTAATTAGCAAACATGGTAGCAATTTCAGTTTCAGGTATCTTTCTTTTTATTGGTAATAGTATCCTTCATGTACCTAGCGTACAAAGACATTTTCAATATATCACTCAAGCGAGTGCACAAAAAGACATGTCTAATCATTTCAGCAAAGCGTTCAAAATCTTCACTTCCCTACTTTTGGAAGGCTTTTGAGGGAATGGCATGGGTTTTTGAACCCATGGTTCTCTTTCCCTTCCATGTTTTCTAGCAATAAAGTATCTCTTATCATAGCGTTTATTTTTAGGAGGTGGGTTATCAAGACCCTCAGTTGGTTCTGTCTCAATATCGTTATTAGGTTCCTTATTACTACCTGGTGGATCTTCTATGAACATCATTATTATCATTATCATTATCATTAAGTTTATGTTCACTACCACATTGTGTCTCACCATCAGAAATAGAAACATCATTATGATTCTCGACAGGTTTCTCAATATCAGGTTCTCTAGGAGCATGCAAAGTCCTAACATTTTTCTTTTTCTTTTTGTTCTTAGTGGAATAGGAGTATCATCATTAATTCCGTGAGAATCCTGTACTATACTTTTAGGGTGACCTTTAGGGTAAAGAGGTTCCTAAGTGATTCTAGGTCCTCTAGTCATTACTCTCACAACATGATCATTAATATTATTATTCATTTCAACTAGCAAATCATTTTGTGACTTAGCTACTTGATCTAGTTAGGTGTGAACCATAGAGGCATGTTTACCTAGACCTTTCACATCATTAGCAATTCTAAACATCAAGTCACTTAAGCAATCTATCATCATGGCATTATTTTTCAATTCATCCTTAAAATAGTTATTGAAGTGTTCTTGTTTAACAATGTAATTATCAAATTCATCCATGCATTGATTAGGAGTATTATCATGAGGTATATCATTTTTAGTAAAGGAACGGAGAGAGTTTACCTCTACTACATGTGTGGGGGTATCAAGTCCATGTATTTCTTCAATTGGTATTAGTTTCCTGACATCCTCTATTTTAATACATCTCTTTCATAGATATTTTTGCTTCTTGCATATATTTAGGGTTAAGGAGTACAATACCTCTCTTCTTTTGAATAGGTTTTGGTAGTGGTGTAGGGAGTGTCCAATCATCGGCATTTTGCAATATATTATTTAGTAAATCTTCTACTTCTGCAATGGTTCTTTCCCTCAAAACACAACTAGCACAACTATCTAGGAAATCCCTAGAAGCATATGTTAGTACATTATAAAAGATATCAAGTATTTCATTCTTCTCAATAGGACAATCAGGCAAAGCTCAAAGTAGATGAAGAAGCCTCCCCCAAGCTTGAGGGAGATTCTCTTCTTTAATTTGCACAAAGTTAAATATTTCATGTTAAGCAGCTTGTTTCTTGTGAGCAGGAAAATATTTTTCAGAGAAGATAATAGAGCATATCCTGAGGAGTACACATACAACCAGGAGTATGATAAAGGAACCATTCCTTGGCCTCGCCTTTCAGCAAGAAAGGAAAAAAGCTTAAGGATATAATAGTAGAATATTTTTTCATCATTGGTAAACAAGGCAGCAATATCATTCAGTTTCACAAGTTTTTCAACCATAGTTTCATTTCCATAGCCATGGAAAGGATCAGACTCTACTTTGGGAATTAGCTGAGGGTCTATAGCAAATTCATAGTCCTTATAAGTGACAAATATAGGAGAAGTAGCAAATTTAGGATCATGTTTAATTTTCTCCATCATAGATTTTTCTTTAAGTTTGCATAGTAATCTCTTGAAATCATCTCTATTTTCACAAGAAAGAAAGTCCCTAGCTACCTCACCATCCATAACATAACCTTAAAGTAGAGAAGACAATTCATATCTATTAAGTGGACGAGGTGTAAAAGGTGATTCAAAGTCTTCATTAGTTTTAGCATTTTCAAGTTTCCTAGCTCTAGCAATATGAGCATCAAGTAATTCACTTAGTGGCACAATTTCAGTTTCAACATGTGTAGCAATAGTATCATGATTAATTTCAGAAGTAGAATCATAAAGTTCACGTGAGATATCAGGACGATCAACAGGTGGTGGTGTAACAAGCTGATTCAAAACAGTAGGTGAATCAAAAGCAGAGCTAGATGGCAGTTCCCTGCCTCCTCTCATGCGAGAGGGGACGACCTTAGTTCGGTTATCTTTAAGATTCTGCATAGTGGAAACTGGATATCCTCAAGTCAACACAATAAATAAAGCTATACTCCCTGGCAACAACGCCAGAAAAAGGTTTTGATAGACCACAAGTGTAGGGGGTCGTGATTGTCTTCACGGGTAGTATTTCACCCTAATTTATTGATTTGACACAAGGGGAACCAAAGAATATTTATTTCCCATGATTGTTGAGTTGTCAATTCAACCACACCTGGGATATCTCTCTGCAGCAAGTATTTAGTAGCACAACAAAAGATAGTAGTAATAGTAGCAATTTGGTAACAGTAGTAACCGTAGCAATTGAGTAGAAGGTGTGACAACAACAGCAACCGTAGTAACTTAGCAAGATTAAGTATATGTAAAGCGTAGGCACGTGGATCGGTAAAGGATAATGATTTAGATGACATTGATCATGTAACAATTACACACTAGGGCGACACAATACTAGCTCCAATTCTTCAATATAATGTAGGCATGTATTTCATATATAGTCATACGTGCTTGCGATAAGAACTTGCATGACATATTTTGTCCTACCCTCCCATGACAGCAGGGACCTATTGGAAACTAAGGGATATTAAGGCCTCCTTTGAATAGAGAACCGGAACAAAGGATTAACACATAGTGAATACATGAACTACTCAAACTACGACAATCACCGGAAATAATTCAAATTATTGTCACCTTGGGGTATGCAGATCAAGAAACGTAATAGGTAACAACAACTTGTAGGATAGGATCCAAATAAATCTTAAATTCATGGAAACATAATACATTTAGATCTCAAATGATAGCACTCGGGCCCTAGTGACAAGCATTAAGCATATCAAAGTCATATTAACATCAATCTGAGAACACTGTGGATACTAGGGATCAAGCCCTATCAAACTTAACTCTATTGCATGATCTATCTCATCCACCCCCACCACATTCCAACAAGCATACAAAGGAATTACTCACTCCTAGTGGTGAGAATCATAGCGGTGTTGATGAAGAAGGGTTGGTGATGACGAGGCGAAGAATTCCCCTCTCCGAAGCCCCAAATGGACTCCAGATCAGACCGGTGGAGGAAGAAGAGGAGGTGGCGGGGGTTCCGTGTTGTGAAACGGGATAAAAACTTCTCTCTAGTTTTTTTTCTCCGAATATGTGATTTTATAGTACTGGAATTAGGGTCGGAGGAGCCACGTGGGCTCCACAAGCCATCAGGGCGTGACCTGGGGGACGGGGACAACCTGTTCACTTGTGGTCCCCTGACAGCATTTCTTCGACAAGTATTTACTCCATAATTCATCATAAATCTCAGAAATAATTCACAAAAAGTTTCGTCCAATTCAAGAACTTTTATTTCTGTACAAAAATAACACCAAGGTAGTTCTGCTGAAAACAACGTCAATCCGGGATAGTTTCATTCTAATCACTAGTCATTCGCCCGTGCCGCTGCACGTCCTAGTTATTATGAGGACACATAATTATTAACAAAAATTTATTAACACGCAAAATGCAGAAGGTAAATTACTTAAACAATGATAACACAAAATAAGCTTCATTATTGGATAAAGAGCATCTCTTGTCGAGTCTATGTTGCGCAAACTGCAATCATTGGTTTGAATGAAGCCTTCCTATCATAGTTGTAAGATACACTTCTTCATGAATTTGACGCCACCTAATAGTTGTGAAAAAATACTATATTAATTTGATCCACATGGCAATATACACATCTTACTTATTACAACATAATAGATATGACTTTGATCCATAGTATAATATGTAATACATCTTCGTAAAATCCTGGCGAAACATACATTACAAACTCCTAGAGCTGAACCATATTTGAAATGAGTGGCAGAAGCCCCATGGGAAAATGATTATAATAATTGTGTACTTTGTTTAGGAGATAATTCTTATGATGGATATCGTTACCTATGATTATGTTTATGTCGATGTTGGTGTAGATATGTCCCACAACATAATGCTACTCTGATTAAAAAAATGTGTATCCTTTAATGCATTTGGCATTTGGTAGTGCTCCTGTCATAACTAAAAAACCAATCTATACTTAACTGATAATTCTTCTACCTATCATCAAATCAAACAACACAATATCTCGTACTATGTAAGAAATATTCCTATTTGAAATACGACACTCTAACTTGCACTACCCTACAACAAAAAGTAATGATATTCCTTCAAATGATATTAATTAACAGATGTACGATTAGTACATGATTTTTATGCGTGACAAATGACGCATACTTTTCTACTTGTGTTGTAATTAGGTGATTTCACATATGAAATTAATGAGCTAGGTAGTGGTGATATCTTGGAGCTCTTGGGGAGAGGCTTTTGTAGGTAGGATTCAAATTTATTTTTCAACCATGAATACAATCATTTTTCAAGAGGGCGGCTTGACGAATCATTATTTGTTCCTTTGTTTTTGTTTACATTACGCGGAGGGCTACATAGTTTTCGTATTCATGCAATCTGATATGCGGATTCCTTTTTTAAAACGGGAATTACAACTGTATTTGACGGGGATATAGCCCTAGGGTAGGGTCATAGGTCTGACCAATACGTCCTACCCAAGGGCACCTCATTATTAGTTTAAAGGACTACAAGGGAAATTCCTACTAGATCGTGACAACATTTAATCCACTCGGTACTGATCCACTTAGACAAGTACATTCCATCCACTCGGATGACAGTCATCCACTCGGCCGTATGACTCACTCGGTCATGCAAATACCAACAGTCGGCAAGACATCTGTAGTGGGCTGACATTATGGCATCAATGCCCCATCTTGTAACATAAGAGGTGAGGAGGTGGCGCACTCTATATAAGCCACCCCCCTTCACGTAGCTAGGGACATCTTCTTCTTCTTCTCCCCCTGCGGGCTCATTCCTTCCCTGGAGCTCTAGCTCTCTCTATACCATGTAACTCATGTCCATGACAGATAAAACAAAGCCTCTCCGTAGCACGAGACGTAGGGTTGTTATCTCCACTGTGAGAGGCCCGAACTCGCTAAAACCACCGTGTCACCCATGTGCATCTTGATAGATCATGCTCCGTTATCTTACCCCCTTTCTACTATCAGACTTATACCCACGACAGTTGGCGCCCACCGTGGGGCATGGCGTCTATCGCGCAATGATGCATATGGTTATTCCTTCAACCATCGGCGTAGTCCGCCTCATGGTTCTCATGCGCGGCCACCGGCGTCCTTCGCCTTATGGTCGTCGTGCGCAGCCACCGACGTCCGCTGCCTCATCGTTGTCGTGCGCGGCCACCGGCGTCCTCCGCCTCGGTCATCGTGCGCGGCCACCGGCATCGTCCCGATCATGGTCATCACGCGCGGCCACCAGCGTCCTCCGCCTCATTGTTATCACGCACGGCCACCGTCATCGTCCGCCTCAACGTCGTCTCCAATCGCGTCGTTGAGCACTTGAGCCTCATGCACAGCCGCCGAAGTCGTTTGCCTCGTCGTCAGCTCCAGCTTCGTGTTCTCAGCCGCTTGGCAGTAACCTCCGTGCTGGATGCATGGATCCGTCGCGGCGCACGCGCGTAGTGCTCCCTCCTCTAGTGTCGGTCACCGGCAAGGGTCTCCTTGGTCGAGGTGCGCTGCGGTGACAACCTACAAATCAGCCTCAACCCGTAAGGGGTGGCCGTTCAATGCCTCGTAAGTGCATGCATTACGTGGCTTTTTTCCTAGATGTAATTAACCGCATGCAGGAAAAACGGTAACCGAACGGCGTGTCCCTCATGATCCTTCGTGGGATGGTCCAACCATTTTCTTAAGGTAATGGAATCATTAAATGGCTC
Source organism: Hordeum vulgare subsp. vulgare (assembly GCF_904849725.1). Lineage (NCBI taxonomy): Eukaryota > Viridiplantae > Streptophyta > Magnoliopsida > Poales > Poaceae > Hordeum > Hordeum vulgare. The sequence goes on along the minus strand of NC_058524.1, from coordinate 498,229,804 downwards.
ATAAGGTGAGATATGATCGCATCAATTTCTTAATTGTTGCATGCAAAACTTCCGCCACACTATTCTCACAAATGGTCAATATTGCATGCATGCAAGTATAACCATCCGTGGTCTTTATTCCTTGGACTTTAACATCTGCACATGGCATTTAGTTCACCCAAAAATATTCACAGCTACGTTTGCTACTAATGGCCACTCATCCGTCATCATCTCCGAACAATAGTTTATTGAGACGGAATGTCCATTCGAGCTACTAACATGATGACAAACAGAAATTATTTCAGATGAATTTTGCATACAGATGACCAACATGCAGTGACTCGGTCGCCCTACATGCTGTCGCTCGGTCGGACGCGTCGTCATCACTCAGCCGCTCTGCGCACTGTCGCTCAGTCGGATACGCATCGTCCGGACTCGGCCGCCCCACGCGTCGTCACTCCGTCGGACGCGTCGTCATCACTCGGCCGCCCTGCATGCCGTCACGCAGTCGGACGCGTCTCGGACACGTCGTCAGCGCTCAACCGCCATGCGCGCCGTCGCTCACTCGGATCCGTCGTCAGCACTCGGTAGCTTCGCGCATCGCCAGTCAGCAAGACAAGCCATCCTCACTCGGCTGGAGACTCCTTCGTCACTCGGCAGCTCCGCGTGCCGCCACTCGATTGGACGCTCTTTCGTCACTCGGCAGCTCCGCGTGCCGCCACTCGATTGGACGCTCTTTCGTCACTCGGCAGCTTCCCGTGTCATCACTCGGCTGGAGGCTCCTTCGTCACCTGGTTGCTCTGCGCGTCGTCACTCGGCCGCCCCGCGTGTCGCCACTCAGCTAGACGCGTCTTCACCGCTTGACCGCCCAACACGTCGCCACTCAGCCGGACGTGTCTACTTCGCTCGACCGCCCCGCGCGTCGTCAAGCAGCTAAGTCATTTTTTCACAGACTACATTCTATTAAATAATCATTACAGCGTGTCGAGGAAATCGCACATGATGTTCACTCAGAGGCGACGCCACTGAGTGTACCTCTGCACTCGGTTGTTTATTTTTATGTGGGAACACTTCACTTCCGCTTCGTTTGGGTCCAGTACTCAAACGAGTTCAGCCGGATCCTTCACTCTTTTAGACTCTTGTTGGTTCCGAACCAGCAATCACTTGGCACACCCAGCGGGTGTCTATGGGTGCAATTTACATGAACTATTTCAGAAAAGATCATATTACTTTGATAAATTTTTATGCTGGCTTGTGCTATTTTTCATACACAGGTTACTCGACGCATCTGTGCGCCATCCTCGTCGCTGCTCAGGCTCAGTCGCCGCAACGATCATTCATGCGTTTTCATGTGTTCGGAAGCCCCTTCAATGACGTAGTGGACACGGCCGCCTCGCGGGCCGTCAGTGGGTCGGACGCCTCCTCGACATACATCACTTGGCCGCCCCGCGCGTTGCCACTCAGCCAAAATCGTCTACCTCACTCGGGGGGCTTAGCTGCGACTCCGTATCGCCTAAGTTAAAAACAACTCCGAGTGCGGACATGCTCCACACTCGGGGGCTTAGCTGCGACTCTGTATCGCCTAAGTTAAAAACAACTCCGAGTGCGGACATGCTCCACACTCGGGGACTTAGCTGCGACTCCGTATCGCCTAAGTTAAAAACAACTCCGAGTGCGGACATGCTCCACACTCGGGGACTTAGCTGCGACTCTGTATCGCCTAAGTTAAAAACAACTCCGAGTGCGAACACGCTCCACACTTGGGAACTTAGCTGCGACTTTGTATCGCCTAAGTTAAAAACAACTCTGAGTGCGGACATGCTCCACACTCGGGGGCTTAGCTGCGACTTCGTATCGCCTAAGTTCAAAACTACTCCGAGTGCGGACATGCTCCACACTCGAGGACTTAGTTGCGACTCCGTTTCGCCTAAGTTAAAACTACTTTGAGTACGGACACGCTCCACACTCGGGAACTTAGCTGCGACTCTGTATCGCCTATGTTAAAAACAACTCTGAGTGCCGACATGCTCCGCACTAGGGGGCTTCACTACGACTCCGTATCGCCTAAGTTAAAAACTACTCCGAGTACAGACATGCCCCACACTCGGGAACTTAGCTGCGACCCCGTATCGCCTTAGTTAAAAAATACACTCGGAGACTTGACTTTGATCCAGAAATCATATGATGCAGATTCTACAAACATTCAACATAACGAGCACTGGAAGTCTTAAACCCTCTGCCAGACTCATCTAGTCCGACAGAGGTTTGGGGACTACACCTAGTGGGTGCACTTAGCATGCCCCCACTAGAAGAGAAATTCAAAAAAGAAACATTCTGCTTGGTCAGGTCCACCAACAACATCCAAGTTCAACAGATTCAACAGATTCCAACCGACTACCAGCAGTCAGTCAGAGTCTCAAGATCCTGTTGGTCACTCGGATCTACTTCAATTCTTAAGTTCACTCGGACGTACTACTTAGCGGAACCGATCAGGGCGAATGATGAAGACTTCAATCAACGCATAATTTTGCAAGGCCCTGAAGCACGTTCAAGTTTGGTCTGCTGCTACAAGATTTACATCGACACCTTCACCACTCGGACCCTGATCCATTCGGGGGCTAATGACGGGGATATAGCCCTAGGGTAGGGTCATAGGTCTGACCAATACGTCCTACCCAAGGGCACCTCATTATTAGTTTAAAGGACTACAAGGGAAATTCCTACTGGATCGTGACAACATTTAATCCAGTCGGTACGGATCCACTCAGACAAGTACATTCCATCCACTCGGATGACAGTCATCCACTCGGCCGTGTGACTCACTCGGTCATGCGAAAACCAACAGTCGGCAAGACATCAGTAGTGGGTTGACATTATGGCATCAATGCCCCATCTTGTAACATAAGAGGTGAGGAGGTGGCGCACTCTATATAAGCCACCCGCTTCATGTAGCTAGGGACATCTTCTTCTTCTTCTCCCCCTGCGGGCTCATTCCTACCCTGGAGCTCTGTCTCTCTCTATACCATGTAACTCATGTCCATGATAGATAAAACAAAGCCTCTCCGGAGCACGAGACGTAGGGTTGTTATCTCCACTGTGAGAGGCTCGAACTCGCTAAAACCACCGTGTCACCCATGTGCATCTTGATAGATCATGCTCCGTTATCTTACCCCCTTTCTACTGTCAGACTTATACCCACAACAGTATCTATCCAACATCAAATAAAACAATAGAGTTTCTTCAAATGCCTATAAATTTTATTACCTCTAATTTTTCTAAAATTTAATGGATCTGGTTTTTGGAAATATTCCTAGTTGAAATACATAATGGTCTAGCTTGCCAACTCCGAGTACAAAAAACAAACATATGTTCAATTATATTTCTTTATGTAAGTTTGTAAAACAAATCCATCTATGTTTTTCTTTGATTTATTTTATTTTTATTGGGTCTTTTTTTATGTGCATATGGAAATTTATTTTTCCATCAGGCATAAGCTTCCTTTTTAATGGTCTTATTTTTCTGTTTGCAAGCATACATCGATCTAGTCTCTATTTTGGTTGGGGCTTGGACGTGAGCTCTTTTTAAGCTTGGTGCATATATATTACTTTCTTTATATATGTGACTCCCCAAAAAAATCTTTAATGTTTGGGGGCTGCTACGCATACGTCAGATGATGTTTAGAAAACATCCTCCACCTTGATAGCCGTAGGATTGTGAGCTCGTCAACAGTTCGATCTTCTTTCAGTGAGCTTTGCATCATGTTGCGCTCGATGCTTTGCAACACGAGCCTTGTTGTGCTTCCGTCGAATTGTTCTTTTTTTGAAACAAGGCCTATGTTTCAGAAACAAAGACCGTGTTGCGAAAATATCTATATAATTGTATTTACAACAGAGTTTGTTATAAAATATTTTCTGCAACAAAGATCGCGTTGCGGAAATATCTACCGTTCGGACGTTTGTAGCAGAGTTCGTGTTGCAGAACTTTTGCAGTGCAGATATTGTTACAAATTATTTTTTTGCAACAAAACTAATGTTGCAGTTTTTTCAATAAAATAGTTTTGAAACGTAACTAATGTTGCAGAAATTTTTCTTGCAACAAGAAGGATGTTGCAAGAAAATAATCATTGCTCACGGCAAATCGGAAGACCATCCCGTTGTGCTACTAGTGCGCCTACATGTGGCTTGTGTTGTTTCTTCACATAAAAGGATAAGGAAGGAGCATGTATAAGTTGTTGGTACGTGGCGAGGCACGTGTCAAATGGACAAGGCAGCGGATTGCTCCTTGAGGATCCATCGGTGGATACATATCGTTTCCCTTAATGTTTTCCTTTTTAGAAGGTTGAAGTCAGGTGTTCAAAAAAAAGGGAGATGTCACGTGTTTTTTATAATTTCAAGGCATGTGATTTTTGTTCCTTTTTGACGTGAGGCCTGTGGACTCCTCATTTGTAGTTTTTTTTCTATCTCCCAGCGTACATGTATGTTGGTTTCAATTTTAGTAGGAACTCATACGTGGGCTATTTTCCTGGGGTCGTGGAGAACTTTATTTGTACACATATTTTTACTATATTTCTTTTTTTAATGGAAGAAGTGACGTGATATTTTTTTTATTGCAAGGCATGTGATTTTCTGAAACACACACATGGATGATGATGATACTTTATTATAGGAGGAGTACGGGATGGTAATCCTTTGCGTCCTTGTTGTTTTTTTCTTACCGACATGTCTTTTTCACAATAATGCAGTGTCTGTCCGTTTTGTACATGCATGTTTAATTCTTTGCGTACGCTTTTTAAGTTAAGATCTTGACCACTAGATTTTAAATCTAATGATTAACTTAATTCTGATGATGTGGATTAACGTCAAAGCTCGAAAGGTGCATCCAATTAGTAAATATATAAGATGCAAATAGAGGTCAAACCAGAGAAAAAGTGTTTGGAAAAGTAGATACGTTGGAGACGTATCATGGTGCTATCGTACATCTACGTTGATGGATACTTAAACTCATGGAGGGTAACACCCACGAAGGGTTCACGAAGAAACAACCTTGTCTATTCCACCATGGCTTACATCCACGAAGGACTAGCCTCACTCAGATTAGATCTTCACGCAGTAGGCGATCTCCTTGCCCTTACAAACTTCTTGGGTCAACTCCACACGAAGTCAGAGGCTCCAAAGAAACACCTAACCAATCTAGGAGACACCACTCTCCAAAAGGTAATAGATATGGTGAGTATGATGAACTCCTTGCTCTTGTGCTTCAAAAGATAGTCTCCTCAACACTCAATCACTCTCCCACGAATTTGGCGTGGGTAGAAGAGATTGATTGGGTGGAAAGCAACTTGGGGAGGCTATAAATCAAGATCCATATGGTAGGAGTGAAATATCTTGATCTCAATACATGAGTAGGTGGTTCTCTCTCAGAAAATGAAAGGGGCAAGTAATGGTGTGTTCTAATTGCTTCCTGTGCGGATGAGAGGTAGGTGGAGGGGTATCTATAGGCAGCTCCAAAAATGCAACCGTTACAACATTATTGCCCAACTCGGTGAAACCAAAGCAAATACTCGGTTTCACCAACTAGTCCAAAATGTGGCAACTTTTGGCATTTCGGTGAGACTGATATATAAATCTCGGTGGGACCGATTTTGGATAGCCTACGCAGTTATCAGTTTTGGTGTCATAGATTCCTAAAACTAGAAAATTCCGGTTTTCAGAAATGGGACAATAGAAAGTTGGTTACTGATTTCGGTTTTAGTAAAATGGAACTTGCTGTCACCGATATCGTAGGGTTTGGCATAGGATTTGTGTAGAGTAAAATTCAGTAAAGCCGATTTGGTAATATTGTTGGAACCGAATATGAGTGTTTAGCCTTTGGACATAATATTTGTGGGAGAATTTCATCATGGTATTTGGTGAGTAACTCTAAGCACTTGCGCAAACATATCATCATAGAGACCTCATCCCCTTCTAATAGTATTGGCTTTCTATGGACACAATTGTGATTTCTCACATAAAAGAAAAATGTAAAGTATTGAAGCTTGTTGCTATATATTTCATTCCTTAAGGATAGGTTGTTGATCTAGGAGTATCCTATATATTTCATTCCTTTCATTCAAATGCATATGATTCTCATGGTATAACAAATATTGTTCTAGTGCATCGATAGGAGGTTGCTTTCTGAATTTAGTGAAGTTAAACTCATGAGAAATATCACCAAAGCTCGCTTTAACCTTCTCACCAGCACAATTAATTTCAACATTAACCGTATTCAAGAATGGTCCAACAAATTTTATGGGACAAAAGTTATCTTGTCCTGAACCAAGTACTAAGAAATCAATGGGGTACTTGACCTTCCTGCATAAGACTTCAACATCCCTAACAATCCCCACTAGCAAAACAATATCACAGTTTCCATGCTTAATAGTGAATCAATATCTTCAATTTCAGAGGATGCTATATCAATGCATAATTTCTTGATATAAAGTAAAAGTTATAGCACTAATACTAGGACCAACATCACAGAGGTCATGGTAACTGAGATGACATGTGTGCCTACTACTCGTTTATTTTTATTTAGTTCATCTCTTTTTGTTTCCAACAGGTTTAGAAATTCTAGCACCTTCATCACAGAGATAAATTACCTACCCATAAATATTGTCAACCAAGAGATCTTTTACTATAGCTACATTAGGCTCAACATTTATTTGTTCACAAGGTGTAGGTGTTCTAACATAACTCTTATTAACTACTATTGTAGCCTTTGCATGTTCTCTAATCCTAACAGCGAAAGGAGGTTTCTCAACGTCAGCAGTTGTAACAATTGGATCAATAGGGTTAACAATTATTTCTTCCTTCTTAATTCCAAGAGGTTCCTCGGGTAATTATTCAATGGGAGGATGATATTTGAACCACTTTTCCTTAGGTGGGTTAACATATTTAGCAAAAGATTCGCAGAAAGAAGCTGCTATCTTAGTGTCAAGCCCATATTTGTTGCTAAACTCATGAAAAGGAGAATTTTCCATAAAATATTTGACACAACAAAAATTAAGCTTTATACCTAACTCTTTAACTTCATCAAGTTTGCAATCTTCATCATTGTGTTTAATATTTTCTAGAACTTCCCATTGGAATTCAATAGTCTTCTTCATATAGCAACCGACAGCACAAGCATCAAGTAATGTTTGATCATCATGAGAAAGCCGAGCATAAAAATTATGCATAATAAATTCCTTCGAGAGATCATGGTTGGGGCAGGTGTGCATCATACATTTAAGCCCCCCAAGCTTGAGTGATGCTTTCTCCTTACCGAGGCTAAAATTTCTGATGAAGTTACAGCTTCAAGCGATTCCAATCCCATGATCCATTATCATCCAATCGCATGTACCACATTGGTGCTTTTACCTCTAAACAAAAAGGGAAATTTTTGTTATTATCTTTGTCTCCTGATAAACATGAAATCTTAAACAATAAACAAATCTCATTGATATATATCGTATGGTAATCAGGATGAGTTGAACCGTTATAAGGATTAGCCAGCAGTTTCTCTACCATACCCGAAGGAATCTCGTAATAAATATTTTCAGTAGGTTCAAAAGTTTGAGGAACAATTTCCTCAACTTCCGTTTGAGGCAAAGATGCCCCGAACGAGCCACTCACTGGGTGACCGTTCATAGTGATAAGCATCAGTAAATTTCAGCATGTAACGAAAATGTTTCCTTACCAATTTCCACTCACCAAAGGCGCTTCACTCCCCGGAAAGAGAGCGACAAAAGAGTATTTATGACCCACAAGTATATGAGATCAACCGTAGTCCTTTCAATAAGTAATAGTGTTGAACCTAATGAGGAGTAGAAGGAAATGATAAACAGTTTTCAGCAAGGTATTGTGTGCAAGTGCTGTAAGTAGCAGTGGTAGATAGTTATGCAGCAAGATAATTCATAACAATTGACACGTAACAATATTAGAAAAGTTGCAGCAAGGTATCCCAATCCTGATGATGTGGATTAACGTCAAAGCTCGAAAGGTGCATCCAATTAGTAAATATATAAGATGCAAACTAGAGGTCAAAACCGGAGAAAAAGTGTTTGGAAAAGTAGATACGTTGGAGACGTATCATGGTGCTATCGTACATCTACGTTGATGGATACTTAAACTCATGGAGGGTAACACCCACGAAGGGTTCACGAAGAAACAACCTTGTCTATTCCACCATGGCTTACATCCACGAAGGACTAGCCTCACTCACATTAGATCTTCATGCAGTAGGCGATCTCCTTGCCCTTACAAACTTCTTGGGTCAACTCCACACGAAGTCAGAGGCTCCAAAGAGACACCTAACCAATCTAGGAGACACCACTCTCCAAAAGGTAATAGATATGGTAAGTATGATGAACTCCTTGCTCTTGTGCTTCAAAAGATAGTCTCCTCAACACTCAATCACTCTCCCACGGATTTGGCGTGGGTAGAAGAGATTGATTGGGTGGAAAGCAACTTGGGGAGGCTATAAATCAAGATCCATATGGTAGGAGTGAAATATCTTGATCTCAATACATGAGTAGGTGGTTCTCTCTCAGAAAATGAAAGGGGCAAGTAATGGTGTGTTCTAATTGCTTCCTGTGCGGATGAGAGGTAGGTGGAGGGGTATCTATAGGCAGCTCCAAAAATGCAACCGTTACAACATTATTGCCCAACTCGGTGAAACCAAAGCAAATACTCGGTTTCACCAACTAGTCCAAAATGTGGCAACTTTTGGCATTTCGGTGAGACTGATATATAAATCTCGGTGGGACCGATTTTGGATAGCCTACGCAGTTATCAGTTTTGGTGTCATAGATTCCTAAAACTAGAAAATTCGGGTTTTCAGAAATGGGACAATAGAATGTTGGTTACTGATTTCGGTTTTAGTAAAATGGAACTTGCTGTCACCGATATCGTAGGGTTTGGCATAGGATTTGTGTAGAGTAAAATTCAGTAAAGCCGATTTGGTAATATTGTTGGAACCGAATATGAGTGTTTAGCCTTTGGACATAATATTTGTGGGAGAATTTCATCATGGTATTTGGTGAGTAACTCTAAGCACTTGCGCAAACATATCATCATAGAGACCTCATCCCCTTCTAATAGTATTGGCTTTCTATGGACACAATTGTGATTTCTCACATAAAAGCAAAATGTAAAGTATTGAAGCTTGTTGCTTATAGATGTTCCCTGCATATAGGGAATCTCCTCACAATCCTTTGCCAATCCATTCATTGAAATTTTCCTGAAGTACCACAAGAAACTAGGTTTCAAGGTTGTGGATGCACAAGTAGTATCTCTACTTTTGTGCAATTTTTGGGCTAGCAAAGGATCTAAGGCAAGCATCACATGTTGAAGGATCCAAGACCATGTAACTTCTATGTGAATATAAACTATCATGATCATTACCTTGTATTCCTTATCCAACATCAACACTTGATCATTATACAATATTTGATGATGGCTCGTAATCATAAAAAATGTACAGAATAGTGTATTTATATGTGAATCTCCTCTCCTCAATCGTAATCTTGCTTAGATTGCAACAATGACTAATACTATGTTTGTTTACTATCAACAACATTTATCACTACTACTCTTTTTTGTGTTAGGTCATTACTTCTCATGAGATAAGAATATGATCTATATCTTTCTTTTTGTTGACATGCTATGGTGATGGGTGCCCACAGGTAAACAAAAAAACTCAACTAATCTTTATTATATATCTCGCATACTCGATTACAAGGATGGATGGAACTCAAAGCAAAAATCCTAATCAAAGAAAATCTGAAATTTATTTCTCTAAATCATGAAACAACTAAGGACGAAACTAAGATAGATATTAATGATGGAAGTAATGGTGATACGATACCGGGACACCTCCCCGAAGCTTGGAACAAGACAAGGGTGGTGCCCATACCCATGTACTCAAGCGTCCTCTTTGGGTGATGGTGGTGGTGTAGCAGGCGTGTCCTTAGAAGTCTAGGGCGTAGACTCCCCGTCATAGAAGGAAACTTTTGTCTCAGGCATCCTGTAACCAACAACGAATCTCATCCTCTGAAACCTAGATCCATACTCACATTTTTGACCTTGGAGTTCATAGACTTGATCTTGGAGGTGACCAATTCGATCTTGAAGCTTGGAGGGAATCTCCCCCACGTTCTTGGTGTACATCTTGTTTTCCTGGATGAAATACGTGAGCATGGAGTTGTTAGCACTCAGATCACGCTCCACCATCCCTTAGAACTTGAAGATCTCTTGTTCCACCACTGCAATCCTGGCATTCTCACTTCCTTCGCTCTTGGGACCTTGAACATCGCAGATGTGAAGCACCCCTTCATGCATCTCAATGGATTGAGGGTGCTTCATCACCTCTGTCAAGTAGGGGTTGATGACCTTCTCAAAGAACTTGTCCTTGGTAGGGCTTGGTGAAGTCATGGTGATCAAAATTTGTCACCAAAACAGCTCAAAACTAGAACAGAGGAAAATCTCGCGATGGAGTGGTCAAAACACACGGGAGTATATATAATGAAATTTTCCACGTAAGAACTCGTGCTCAGGAAGAATTCGGAGTCCGGGAGGCGCAAGAGGGCCCCACAAGCTATCTGAGCGTGGCTAGGGGGTCGCGCCCTCTTGGCTTGTGCCTTCCTCATGGGTCCCGAGGGCTCCATTTATTATTGTATTTTTTTCTAAAATAACAAGCTAACTAAAAACTATTTTTTGGAATTTTTGGAGTCGGTTTACTTACTGTACCATGTACATGCCCTTTGTCATGTTTCTGGAATGTTTCGAAAGACTTCCTTTATGTGCTCCTCCGGTGTTATGACTTGGATGACATTAGTTTCCTCATTAATGGGTGTACCTGAAATATAATGCCTCATTATTTGCCCATTCACCACTCTCGGGTTTATACGTTCGAACTTATTGATATTATAGCAGCGGTGCGACAAACGTCCTCGACACCATAAGTTCCTTCCCATTTGGAGAGGAGTTTTCCTATAGAAAAATCTAAAACAAGAATTGTACAAAATCACTAAGTCTCCTACTAAATTATTGTTTTTGAATTCTTTTGTCATGCCTTCTTTTAACCCTTTCCTTAAACAACTTAGCATTTTCATAAGCTTGTGTCGTCCATTCATCGAGCAACCTAATATCAAATAACCTATTGTCACCGGCAAGTTTAAAATCACAATTAAGTTATTTAATTGCCTAATATGCTTTATGTTCTAACTCAAGAGGTAAATGACAAGGTTTTGCATAGACCATTTTATAGGGGGATATTCCCATGGGATTCTTCTAAGTACTCATATAAGCCCATCAAGCATCATCAAGTTTCTTAGACCAATTTTTTCTACACCTATTGACAGTCTTCTGCAACTTCAATTTTATTTTGTGATTGCTCAATTCAACTTGACCACTACATTGAGGATGACAAGGTGATGCAATTCTATGGTTAACATCATATTTAGCTAAAAGTTTACGGAAAGCATCATGAATAAAATGTGAACCACCATTAGTCATTAAATATCTATGGACAGTGAACCTCGAAAAGATAATATATTTAAGCATTCTCATAGAAGTGTTATGATCAAACTACTAGTTGGAATAGCTTCTAGCCATTTAGTAATTTAACCAACGGCAACTACAATATGAGTATATCCATTCGAAGAAGGAGAAGGTCCCAAAAAGAGAAAACCCCACACATCAAATGGTTCAATAGCAAGTGAATAGTTCATATGCATTTCATGATGTTTACCAATATTACCAACTCTTTGCCATTCATCACAAGAAATGATGTACATATGAGCATCTTCAAAAGGAGTAGGCCAATAGAAACCACATTGTAATACCTTTGTGCAATTCCTTCACCAGCATGATGTCTTCCACAGGCGTCGGAATCATATTTCCTTAGAATTTTTTCCTTCTCATGCTCAGGTATACAACGTCTAATAACACGATCTACTCTTTCTTCATAAAGTTGGCGTTTCATCCCAAAAGTAATGTGATAAATCATAGAATATTTTTTCTTTTGTTGATAGGTGAAACTAGGCGGAATATATTTAGCAAGAATGTAATTAGCATAATCTGCATAACAAGGAGTACTACGTGAAGTGTTTATAACAGCAAGTTGATCATCAGGAAAATTATTATCAATAGGCAGTGGGTCATGAAGAACATTTTCCATCCTAGACAAGTTATCTCCAACAGGATTATCAGCTCCCTTCCTATCAACGATATGCAAATCAAATTCTTGTAGTAGTAACACCCATGTAATGAGTCTAGGTTTAGCATCTTTATTTCCATAAGGTATTTAATAGCATCATAACCAATGTGAATAGCATAATGAATAGCATTCAATTTCTTGTCTAGTCTTGTTCCTAGAACAACACCAAGAACATAATCACTAGCATCACACATAATTTCAAAGGGTAGGTTCCAATCAGGTGGTTGAACAATAGGTGTGGAAATTAAGGTGTTCTTAAGTATTTCAAAGGCTTCTACACAATCATCATAAAAAGGACCATCTTTCTCGAGAAGATTGACTAATTTCCTAGAAATCTTTGAGAAATATTTAATGAAACGCCTATAAAAACAAGCTTGAGCAAGGAAACTTCTTATAACTTTGATATCTCTTGGGTAAGGTATTTTGTCTATTGCATCAACTTTGGCCTTGTCCACCTCAATACCATATTCACAGATTCTATGCCCAAGCACTATACCTTTATTCACCAAAAAGTGGCACTTCTCCCAATTCAAGACAAGATTAGTTTCTTCACATCTCTGCAAAACTCGATCATGGTTGCTCAAGCAATTATCAAAAGAAGTCCCGTCAACGGAAAAAAACATCCATGAACACCTGAAAAATCTTTTCATAAAAGTCACAGAATATAGAAGTTACACATCATTGAAAGGTAGTAGGTGCATTGCATAAACCAAAAGGCATACACCTATAAGCATAAGTTCCAAAAGGGAAAGTAAAGTTAGTTTTCTCTTGGTCCTCTTTTGACACATGTATTTGAGAGAATTTGGAATATCTATGAAGAAAGCAAAAGTGTGTTTTCTTAGATAATATTTCTAACATTTGATCAATAAAAGGAAAGGGGTAATGATCTTCTCTAGTGGCCTTATTCAATTTCCTAAAATCAATTACCATCCTATAACCAGTTACTATTCTTTGTGGAATAAGTTCATTTTTATCATTAGGAAAAACAGTTACAACACCTTTCTTAGGAACATAATGAACAGGACCCACCCATCTACTATCAGCAACGGGATAGATTATACCTACCTCCAGAAGTTTTAGTATTTTAGTCCTTACCGCCTCTTTCACCCGAGGGTTGATAAAGGCATTGATGATAAACAACTAGTTTAGCATTAGGTTCTATATTAATCTTGTGCTGAAAGAGAGTGGGGCTTATGCCTTTAAGATCATCAAGAGTATATCCAACAGCAGCCTTTTGCTTCTTTAATTTTTTGAATAATCTCTTTTATTCATGTTTTGAAAGGTTAGCACTAATAATAACATGATATATCTTCTTGTCATCAAGATAAGCATATTTCAAAGTATCAGGTAAAGCCCTAAGCTCAAATACGGGATCTCCTTAGGGTGGAGGAGGATTACCTAAAATTTTAACTAGTAAATTGTACTTAAGGATAGGTTGTTGATATAGGAGTATCCTATATATTTCATTCCTTTCATTCAAATGCATATGATTCTCATGGTATAACAAATATTGTTCTAGTGGATCGATAGGAGGTTGCTTTCTAAATTTAGTGAAGTTAAACTCATGAGAAATATCACCAAAGCTCGCTTTAACCTTCTCACCAGCACAATTAATTTCAACATTAACCGTATTCAAGAATGGTCCAACAAATTTTATGGGACAAAAGTTATCTTGTCCTGAACCAAGTACTAAGAAATCAATGGGGTACTTGACCTTCCCGCATAAGACTTCAACATCCCTAACAATCCCCACTAGCAAAACAATATCACAGTTTCCATGCTTAATAGTGAATCAATATCTTCAATTTCAGAGGATGCTATATCAATGCATAATTTCTTGATATAAAGTAAAAGTTATAGCACTAATACTAGGACCAACATCACAGAGGTCATGGTAACTGAGATGACATGTGTGCCTACTACTCGTTTATTTTTATTTAGTTCATCTCTTTTTGTTTCCAACAGGTTTAGAAATTCTAGCACCTTCATCACAGAGATAAATTACCTACCCATAAATATTGTCAACCAAGAGATCTTTTACTATAGCTACATTAGGCTCAACATTTATTTGTTCACAAGGTGTAGGTGTTCTAACATAACTCTTATTAACTACTATTGTAGCCTTTGCATGTTCTCTAATCCTAACAGCGAAAGGAGGTTTCTCAACGTCAGCAGTTGTAACAATTGGATCAATAGGGTTAACAATTATTTCTTCCTTCTTAATTCCAAGAGGTTCCTCGGGTAATTATTCAATGGGAGGATGATATTTGAACCACTTTTCCTTAGGTGGGTTAACATATTTAGCAAAAGATTCGCAGAAAGAAGCTGCTATCTTAGTGTCAAGCCCATATTTGTTGCTAAACTCATGAAAAGGAGAATTTTCCATAAAATATTTGACACAACAAAAATTAAGCTTTATACCTAACTCTTTAACTTCATCAAGTTTGCAATCTTCATCATTGTGTTTAATATTTTCTAGAACTTCCCATTGGAATTCAATAGTCTTCTTCATATAGCAACCGACAGCACAAGCATCAAGTAATGTTTGATCATCATGAGAAAGCCGAGCATAAAAATTATGCATAATAAATTCCTTCGAGAGATCATGGTTGGGGCAGGTGTGCATCATACATTTAAGCCCCCCAAGCTTGAGTGATGCTTTCTCCTTACCGAGGCTAAAATTTCTGATGAAGTTACAGCTTCAAGCGATTCCAATCCCATGATCCATTATCATCCAATCGCATGTACCACATTGGTGCTTTTACCTCTAAACAAAAAGGGAAATTTTTGTTATTATCTTTGTCTCCTGATAAACATGAAATCTTAAACAATAAACAAATCTCATTGATATATATCGTATGGTAATCAGGATGAGTTGAACCGTTATAAGGATTAGCCAGCAGTTTCTCTACCATACCCGAAGGAATCTCGTAATAAATATTTTCAGTAGGTTCAAAAGTTTGAGGAACAATTTCCTCAACTTCCGTTTGAGGCAAAGATGCCCCGAACGAGCCACTCACTGGGTGACCGTTCATAGTGATAAGCATCAGTAAATTTCAGCATGTAACGAAAATGTTTCCTTACCAATTTCCACTCACCAAAGGCGCTTCACTCCCCGGAAAGAGAGCGACAAAAGAGTATTTATGACCCACAAGTATATGAGATCAACCGTAGTCCTTTCAATAAGTAATAGTGTTGAACCTAATGAGGAGTAGAAGGAAATGATAAACAGTTTTCAGCAAGGTATTGTGTGCAAGTGCTGTAAGTAGCAGTGGTAGATAGTTATGCAGCAAGATAATTCATAACAATTGACACGTAACAATATTAGAAAAGTTGCAGCAAGGTATCCCAATCCTGATGATGTGGATTAACGTCAAAGCTCGAAAGGTGCATCCAATTAGTAAATTTATAAGATGCAAACTAGAGGTCAAAACCGGAGAAAAAGTGTTTGGAAAAGTAGATACGTTGGAGACGTATCATGGTGCTATCGTACATCTACGTTGATGGATACTTAAACTCATGGAGGGTAACACCCACGAAGGGTTCACGAAGAAACAACCTTGTCTATTCCACCATGGCTTACATCCACGAAGGACTAGCCTCACTCACATTAGATCTTCACGCAGTAGGCGATCTCCTTGCCCTTACAAACTTCTTGGGTCAACTCCACACGAAGTCAGAGGCTCCAAAGAGACACCTAACCAATCTAGGAGACACCACTCTCCAAAAGGTAATAGATATGGTAAGTATGATGAACTCCTTGCTCTTGTGCTTCAAAAGATAGTCTCCTCAACACTCAATCACTCTCCCACGGATTTGGCGTGGGTAGAAGAGATTGATTGGGTGGAAAGCAACTTGGGGAGGCTATAAATCAAGATCCATATGGTAGGAGTGAAATATCTTGATCTCAATACATGAGTAGGTGGTTCTCTCTCAGAAAATGAAAGGGGCAAGTAATGGTGTGTTCTAATTGCTTCCTGTGCGGATGAGAGGTAGGTGGAGGGGTATCTATAGGCAGCTCCAAAAATGCAACCGTTACAACATTATTGCCCAACTCGGTGAAACCAAAGCAAATACTCGGTTTCACCAACTAGTCCAAAATGTGGCAACTTTTGGCATTTCGGTGAGACTGATATATAAATCTCGGTGGGACCGATTTTGGATAGCCTACGCAGTTATCAGTTTTGGTGTCATAGATTCCTAAAACTAGAAAATTCCGGTTTTCAGAAATGGGACAATAGAATGTTGGTTACTGATTTCGGTTTTAGTAAAATGGAACTTGCTGTCACCGATATCGTAGGGTTTGGCATAGGATTTGTGTAGAGTAAAATTCAGTAAAGCCGATTTGGTAATATTGTTGGAACCGAATATGAGTGTTTAGCCTTTGGACATAATATTTGTGGGAGAATTTCATCATGGTATTTGGTGAGTAACTCTAAGCACTTGCGCAAACATATCATCATAGAGACCTCATCCCCTTCTAATAGTATTGGCTTTCTATGGACACAATTGTGATTTCTCACATAAAAGCAAAATGTAAAGTATTGAAGCTTGTTGCTTATAGATGTTCCCTGCATATAGGGAATCTCCTCACAATCCTTTGCCAATCCATTCATTGAAATTTTCCTGAAGTACCACAAGAAACTAGGTTTCAAGGTTGTGGATGCACAAGTAGTATCTCTACTTTTGTGCAATTTTTGGGCTAGCAAAGGATCTAAGGCAAGCATCACATGTTGAAGGATCCAAGACCATGTAACTTCTATGTGAATATAAACTATCATGATCATTACCTTGTATTCCTTATCGAACATCAACACTTGATCATTATACAATATTTGATGATGGCTCGTAATCATAAAAAATGTACAGAATAGTGTATTTATATGTGAATCTCCTCTCCTCAATCGTAATCTTGCTTAGATTGCAACAATGACTAATACTATGTTTGTTTACTATCAACAACATTTATCACTACTACTCTTTTTTGTGTTAGGTCATTACTTCTCATGAGATAAGAATATGATCTATATCTTTCTTTTTTTTGACATGCTATGGTGATGGGTGCCCACAGGTAAACAAAAAAACTCAACTAATCTTTATTATATATCTCGCATACTCGATTACAAGGATGGATGGAACTCAAAGCAAAAATCCTAATCAAAGAAAATCTGAAATTTATTTCTCTAAATCATGAAACAACTAAGGACGAAACTAAGATAGATATTAATGATGGAAGTGATGGTGATACGATACCGAGACACCTCCCCCAAGCTTGGAACAAGACAAGGGTGGTGCCCATACCCATGTACTCAAGCGTCCTCTTTGGGTGATGGTGGTGGTGTAGCAGGCGTGTCCTTAGAAGTCTAGGGCGTAGACTCCCCGTCATAGAAGTAAACTTTTGTCTCAGGCATCCTGTAACCAACAACGAATCTCATCCTCTGAAACCTAGATCCATACTCACATTTTTGACCTTGGAGTTCATAGACTTGATCTTGGAGGTGACCAATTCGATCTTGAAGCTTGGAGGGAATCTCCCCCACGTTCTTGGTGTATATCTTGTTTTCCTGGATGAAATACGTGAGCATGGAGTTGTTAGCACTCAGATCACGCTCCACCATCCCTTAGAACTTGAAGATCTCTTGTTCCACCACTGCAATCCTGGCATTCTCACTTCCTTCGCTCTTGGGACCTTGAACATCGCAGATGTGAAGCACCCCTTCATGCATCTCAATGGATTGAGGGTGCTTCATCACCTCTGTCAAGTAGGGGTTGATGACCTTCTCAAAGAACTTGTCCTTGGTAGGGCTTGGTGAAGTCATGGTGATCAAAATTTGTCACCAAAACAGCTCAAAACTAGAACAGAGGAAAATCTCGCGATGGAGTGGTCAAAACACACGGGAGTATATATAATGAAATTTTCCACGTAAGAACTCGTGCTCAGGAAGAATTCGGAGTCCGGGAGGCGTAAGAGGGCCCCACAAGCTATCTGAGCGTGGCTAGGGGGTCGTGCCCTCTTGGCTTGTTCCTTCCTCATGGGTCCCCAGGGCTCCATTTATTATTGTATTTTTTTCTAAAATAACAAGCTAACTAAAAACTATTTTTTGGAATTTTTGGAGTCGGTTTACTTACTGTACCATGTACATGCCCTTTGTCATGTTTCTAGAATGTTTCGAAAGACTTCCTTTATGTGCTCCTCCGGTGTTATGACTTGGATGACATTAGTTTCCTCATTAATGGGTGTACCTGAAATATAATGCCTCATTATTTGCCCATTCACCACTCTCGGGTTTATACCTTCGAACTTATTGATATTATAGCAGCGGTGCGATAAACGTCCTCGACACCATAAGTTCCTTCCCATTTGGAGAGGAGTTTTCCTATAAAAAAAATCTAAAACAAGAATTGTACAAAAGCACTAAGTCTCCTACTAAATTATTGTTTTTGAATTCTTTTGTCATGCCGTCTTTTAACCCTTTCCTTAAACAACTTAGCATTTTCATAAGCTTGTGTCGTCCATTCATCGAGCAACCTAATATCAAATAACCTATTGTCACCGGCAAGTTTAAAATCACAATTAAGTTATTTAATTGCCTAATATGCTTTATGTTCTAATTCAAGAGGTAAATGACAAGGTTTTGCATAGACCATTTTATAGGGGGATATTCCCATGGGATTCTTCTAAGTACTCATATAAGCCCATCAAGCATCATCAAGTTTCTTAGACCAATTTTTTCTACACCTATTGACAGTCTTCTGCAACTTCAATTTTATTTTGTGATTGCTCAATTCAACTTGACCACTACATTGAGGATGACAAGGTGATGCAATTATATGGTTAACATCATATTTAGCTAAAAGTTTACGGAAAGCATCATGAATAAAATGTGAACCACCATTAGTCATTAAATATCTATGGACAGTGAACCTCGAAAAGATAATATATTTAAGCATTCTCATAGAAGTGTTATGATCAAACTACTAGTTGGAATAGCTTCTAGCCATTTAGTAATTTAACCAACGGCAACTACAATATGAGTATATCCATTCGAAGAAGGAGAAGGTCCCAAAAAGAGAAAACCCCACACATCAAATGGTTCAATAGCAAGTGAATAGTTCATATGCATTTCATGATGTTTACCAATATTACCAACTCTTTGCCATTCATCACAAGAAATGATGTACATATGAGCATCTTCAAAAGGAGTAGGCCAATAGAAACCACATTGTAATACCTTTGTGCAATTCCTTCACCAGCATGATGTCTTCCACAGGCGTCGGAATCATATTTCCTTAGAATTTTTTCCTTCTCCTGCTCAGGTATACAACGTCTAATAACACGATCTACTCTTTCTTCATAAAGTTGGCGTTTCATCCCAAAAGTAATGTGATAAATCATAGAATATTTTTTCTTTTGTTGATAGGTGAAACTAGGCGGAATATATTTAGCAAGAATGTAATTAGCATAATCTGCATAACAAGGAGTACTACGTGAAGTGTTTATAACAGCAAGTTGATCATCAGGAAAATTATTATCAATAGGCAGTGGGTCATGAAGAACATTTTCCATCCTAGACAAGTTATCTCCAACAGGATTATCAGCTCCCTTCCTATCAACGATATGCAAATCAAATTCTTGTAGTAGTAACACCCATGTAATGAGTCTAGGTTTAGCATCTTTATTTCCATAAGGTATTTAATAGCATCATAACCAATGTGAATAGCATAATAATTGCTACTCACAAAACAGAAACATGTTCAAGATAAAAGGTGTAATAATAATAATTAAGGATGTGAACAAAATGTCTTCCCCAAGTAATCCAACAAGCATCAACTACAAGATGAAATCGACACTACTAGCAACCCACAGGTACCAATCTGAGGTTTTGAGACAAAGATTGAAAACACGTGACGACCTAGGGTTAGAGATGAGATGGTGTTGGTGAATATGTTGATGAAGATTGGTCCTCCCACGAGGAAGGAAGCGTTGGTGATGAAGATGCCTTCGATTTCCCCCTCCCGGAGGTGAACTCCCCTAGCAAAATCTCTCTACCAGAGAGAAAAAGGGCCTCTGCCCAGGTTTCCGCCTCGAGACGGTGGTACTTCGTCCCAAATGATAAGTTATGATATTTTCTAGGGTAAAACACACCATATAGGAGAAGATGGTCGCCAGAGGGCTAGGTGGGGCCCCACAAGTTATCAGGGCGCGGCCAGGGGGCGCCCTGATGGTTTGTGCACACCTCTTGGCCCCTCTCTATTATACTTTTGGCCCATAAATTCTTAAATATTTTCCTGAAAAAATCTCTATAAATTTTCAGGTCATTTGGAACAATCATTTTTCTGCCTTTTTCTCGGTTTCTCGATCCAGAATTCCAGTTTCTAGATATTGCCCTCTCAGTGATGTACCTTGCATATTCAGAGAGAAAAGGCATCAGAATTATATGATAATAATGGATAGTGGACAAGATCAACAAAAATATCAGTAGTAATTCATGATGTAAAATGAGTGTATCACTCAACGGGAGGCATGAGGGACCCATGAGCTCAAGGGTCACACACCCAAGCTCGTGGACTCCTGGTGGGTCTTCTCTTGGTACTTCTTGTGTCAATATTTATATATATTTGAAAAAAAACACCATTGATTTTCGTCCCAATCTGAGAACTTTTATTTATGCACAAAAATAACGCCATGTTAGTTCTGCTGACAACAACGTCAGTGCGGGTTAGTTTCATTCAACATGCCAATTAGAGTCCAAAAGAAGAGCAAAAGTGTTTGGAAAAGTAGATACGTTTGGGACGTGTCAACTCCCCAAAGCTTAACTCATTGCTTGTCTTCAAGAAATTGAGTTGATAAACTTAAAGTGATAAAGAAAAATTATACAAACTCCTTTGTTCTTCCTGTTGTTTATATGCTTAACTAGTGTTCAGCTTTTCAACAAAGATTATAAACTAACCATGTCAATAATAACACTTAGGTCTCATATTTTCTCATGATAACAACATAGCCATCTAGTGAGCAATAATAAGGTATCTTGGTTGCCAATAATTTGTTAAAACAATCCTCATATAATATGATAACATGGTATCTTCCTAGCCCTTCCCGAGACCGTAAAACATAAATGCAGAGCACCTCTGAGGTTCAAGCAGTGACTAAACTTTGTAATTAAGGGTAGAAGACATCCGGCCATGCTCAGATCCAACATTAACTAAACTCAAAGCATAAAAATGACAATAGCGCTCTCAAGACTGGACCTTTGATCAGAAGATGATGACTGATACGTCCATTTTGCATCATGCTTTCATGTTGATATTTATCGCTTCATGTGCTATTATTACACTTCATGGTACAATACTTATGCCTTTTCTCTCTTATTTTGCAAGGTTTACATGAAGAGGGAGAATGCCGGCAGCTGGAATTCTGGCCTGAAAAAGGAGCAAGTTTGAGATACCTATTCTGCACAAATCCAAAAGACGTGAAAATCAACGAGGATTTATTTTGGAATTTATAAAAAATACTGGGCCGAAGAAGTACCAGAGGGGAGCCAGCACGAGGCCACAAGCCTACTAGGCACGGCCTACCCCCCTCACCACGCCTAGGGGGCTTGTGGGCTCCCTGTTGGCCCTCTCGCCCCCCTCTTTTACTATAAGGAGGGCCTCGTTCTAGAAAAAATCGAGAGGATGCTTTCGGGAGAAATCGTCGCCGCCACGAGGCGGAACTTGAGCAGAACCAATCTAGAGCTCCGGCAGGGTCGTCCTGCCGGGGAAACTTCCCTCCCGGAGGGGAAATCGTCATCATCGTCATCACCAACACTCCTCTCGTCGGAGGGGACTCATCACCATCAACATCTTCATCAACACCATCTCATCTCCAAACCCTAGTTCATCTCTTGTAACCAATCTCCGTCAAACGACTCCGATTGGTACTTGTAAGGTTGCTAGTAGTGTTAATTACTCTTTGTAGTTGATGCTAGTTGGATGACTCGGTGGAAGATTGTATGTTCAGATCCTTGATGCTATTCAAAACCTCTCTAGTCATGAATATTATTCGGCTTTGTGAGTAGTCACTTTTGTTCCTAAGGACATGGGATAAGTCTTGTTATAAGTAGTCATGTGAATTTGGTATTCGTTCGATATTTTGATGCGTTGTATGTTGTTTTTCCTCTAGTGGTGTTATGTGAACGTCGACTACATAACACTTCACCCTTATTTGGGCCTAGAGGAAGGCATTGGGAAGTAGTAAGTAGATGATGGGTTGCTAGAGTGACAGAAGCTTAAACCCTAGTTTGTGCGTTGCTTCATAAGGGGCTGTTTGGATCCACTAGTTTAATGCTATGCTTAGACTTTGTCTTAATTGTTCTTTCGTAGTTGCGGATGCTTGCGAGAGGGGCTAATCATAAGTGGGAGGTTTGTCCATGTAAGGGCAGCACCCAAGCACCGGTCCACCCACATATCAAACTATCAAAGTAGCAAACGCGAATCATATGAACATGATGAAAACTAGCTTGACAGAAATTCCCATGTGTCCTCGGGAGCGCTTTACCTCCTATAAGAGTTTGTCCAGGCTTGTCCCTTGCTACAAAAGGGATTGGGCCACTTTGCTGCACTGTTGTTACTATTGTTACTTTCTACTTGTTGCGAATCATCTTACCACACAACTTTCTGTTAACGATAATTTCAGTGCTTGCAGAGAATACCTTCCTGAAAACCACTTGTCAGATCCTTCTGCTCCTCATTGGGTTCGACACTCTTACTTATCGAAAGGACTACGATAGATCCCCTACACTTGTGGGTCATCAAGAATCTTTTCTGGCGCCGTTGCCGGGGAGTGAAGTGCCTTTGGTAAGTGCAATTTGGTAAGGAAACATTTATATAGTGTGTTGAAATTTATTGTCACTTGTTACTATGGAAACTAATCCTTTGAGCAGCTTGTTCGGGGTATATTCACCTTGAACGGAAGCACAAGGAGTTTCTCCTCAACCTGCTGCACCTACTGAAAATATTTGCTATGAATTTCCTTCTGGTATGCTTGAGAAACTCCTGGCTAATCCTTTTACAGGAGATGGAACATCACATCCCGACTTGCATCTAATCTATGTAGATGAAGTTTGTGGTTTATTTAAGCTTGCAGGTTTGCCCGAGGATGAGGTCAAGAAGAAGGTCTTTCCCTTATCTTTGAGGGATAAAGCATTGCCATGGTATAGTCTATGTGATGATACTCGATCATGGAGCTACAACCGATTGAAATTGGAATTTCATCAAAAGTTTTATCATATGCATCTAGTACATCGTGATCGGAATTATATTTATAATTTTTGGCCTCGTGACAGGGAAAGCATCGCTCAATCTTGGGGGAGGCTTAAATCAATGTTATATTCATGCCCCAACCATGAGCTCTCGAGAGAAATTATCATTCAGAACTTCTATGCTCGGGTTTCTCATGATGATCGCACCATGCTTGACACTTCTTGTACTGGTTCTTATATGAAGAGAGATATTGACTTCAAATGGAATTTATTGGAAAGAATTAAACGCAACTATGAAGATTGGGAGTTTGATGAAGGTAAGATATCAGGTATGAATTTCAAGTTTGATTGCGTTAAATCCTTTGCTGAAACAAATACTTTTTGTGATTTTAACGCTAAGTATGGACTTGACTCTGAGATAGTAGCTTCATCGTGTGAATCATTAGCTGCTCATATTGATCTCCCTAAAGAGAAGTGATTTAAATATCATCCTCCCTTAGAAGTCAATGTAGTTAAATTCCATCCAGTTGAAGAGAAAGTCATTGCCTATAATGATCCTATTGTTCCCAATGCTTACGTTGAGAAACCACCTTTCCCTGTTAGGATAAAGGATCATTCTAAAGTTTCAACTGTGATACGTAGGGGCTACATTAGAACACCTACACCCCGTGAGAAAATTAGAGTTGAACCTAGCATTGCTATTATCAAAGATCTCCTGTCCGACAATGTTGATGGCCATCATATTCACTTGTGTGAAGATGTTACTAGAATTGCTAAACAACATGCTAGAGACAAACATAGGCCTGTTGTTGGCACGCCTGTTGTTTCTGTTAAGATCGGAGATCATTGTTATCATGGTTTATGTGATGTGGGTGCTAGTGTTAGTGCAATACCTCAATCCTTATATGATGAAATTAAAGATGAGATTGCACCTGTTGAGATTGAACCTATTGATGTCACTATTCAGCTTGCCAATAGAGATACTATCTGCCCTTTGGGAATTGTTAGGGATGTTGAAGTCTTGTGTGGTAAAACGAAGTATCCTGCTGATTTTCTCGTTCTTGCTACCACACAAGATAGCTTTTGTCCCATCATATTTGTCAGACCTTTCCACAATACTGTCAATGCTCATATTGACTGTGAGAAGCAAACTGTCACTGTTGGCTTTGAAGGTGTGTCACATGAGTTCAATTTCTCCAAGTTTGGTAGACAACCTCATGAAAAAGAGTTTCCTAGTAAGGATGAAATTATTGCCTTAGCTTCTATTGCCGTGCCTCCTACTGATCCTTTAGAGCAATACTTGCTTGAGCATGAAAATGATATGCATATGGATGAAAGGGATGAGATAGATAGAGTTATCTTTGAACCATATCCTATCCTTAAGAATAATTTGCTTGTTGAACTGCTTGGAGAACCACCCCCACCAAAGGATGATCCTATTTTCGAGCTTAAACAGTTGTCTGATACTCTTAAGTATTCTTATCTTGATGAAAAGGAGATATATCCTGTTATAATTAGTGCTAGCCTCTCAGAGCATGAAGAAAAGAAGTTACTAAAAACTCTGAGGAAGCACCGTGCTGCTATTGAATATACTCTTGATGATCTTAAAGGCATTAGTCCCACTCTATGCCAGCACAAGATTAAAACCGATCCTGATTCCAAACCAGTTGCCGATCATCAATGGAGATTAAATCCTAAGATGTAAGAGGTAGTAAGAAAACAAATACTAAAGCTCCTCGAAGCAGGTATTATCCATCATGTTGCTCATAGTGATTGGGTGAGTCTGGTGCATTGCGTCCCTAAGAAGGGAGGTATTACCGTTGTCCCTAATGATAAGGATGAATTGATCCCACAGAGGATTATTACTGGCTATAGGATGGTGATCAATTTTAGGAAATTGAATAAAGCCACTAGGAAAGATCATTACCCTTTGCCTTCTATCGACCAAATGCTAGAAAGACTGTCTAAACACACACACTTCTGCTTTCTAGATGGTTACTCTGGTTTCTCCCAAATACCTGTTGCACAGTCTGATCAGGAGAAAACCACTTTCACCTGCCCTTTCGGTACCTTTGCTTATAGACGTATGCCTTTTGGCTTATGTAATGCACCTGCCACTTTTCAAAGATGTATGATGGCTATATTCTCTGACTTTTGTGAAAAGATTGTTGAGGTTTTCATGGATGACTTCTCCGTTTACGGGTCTTCTTTTGATGATTGCCTCACCAACCTTGATCGAGTTTTGCAGAGATGTAAAGATACCATTCTTGTCTTGAATTAGGAGAAGTGTCACTTTATGGTTAATGAAGGCATCATCTTAGGACATAAAATTTGTGAAAGAGGTATTGAAGTCGATAAGGCTAAAGTTGTTGAGATTGAGAAAATGCCATGCCCTACCAGATATCAAAGGTATAAGAAGTTTCCTTGGTCATGCTGGTTTCTATAGAAGGTTCATTAAAGACTTCTATAAGATTTCTAGCCCTCTTACCAATCTCTTGCAAAAGGATATTCCTTTTGTTTTTGACGATGATTGTGAGGAAGCCTTCGAAATACTTAAGAAGGCCTTGATAACTGCGCATATTGTTCAACTACCTGATTGGAACTTACCTTTTGAAATCATGTGTGATGCTAGTGATTATGCTGTTGGCGTTGTTCTAGGACAAAGAGTTGATAAGAAGTTGAATGTTATTCACTATGCTAGTAAAACTCTAGACAGTGCCCAAAGAAACTATGCTACTACTGAAAAGGAATTTTTAGTAGTCGTGTTTGCATGTGAAAAGTTCAGATCTTACATAGCTGATTCCAAAGTCACTATTCACACTGATCATGCTGCTATTAAGTACCTCATGGAAAAGAGAGACGCTAAACCTAGACTTATCTGATGGGTTCTCTTGCTACAAGAATTTGATTTGCATGTTATCGACTGGAAGGGTGCTGATAACCCCGTAGCAGATAACTTGTCTAGGTTGGAGAATGTTCTTGATGACACACAACCTATTGATGATAGATTTCCTGGTGTGCAATTGAATGTCACCAATACTTCACGTAGTGCACCGTGGTATGGTGATTATGCAAATGATATCGTTGCCAAATATATACCACCTAGTTTCACATACCAGCAAAAGAAGAAATTCTTCTTTAACTTGAGACATTACTTTTGGGATGATCCTCACCTTTATAAGGAAGGAGTAGATGGTGTTATTAGACGTTGTGTACCCGAACATGAACAGGGACAGATGCTACATAAGTGTCACTCCGAGGCCTACGGAGGACACCATGCGGGAGATAGAAACTGCACACAAGGTATTGCAATCAGGTTTCTATTGGCCCACTCTCTTCAAGGATGCCCGTAAGTTTGTATTGTCTTGTGACGAATGTCAAAGAATAGGTAATATCGGTAAACGTCAGGAAATGCCTATGAACTATTCACTTGTTATTAAACCATTTGATGTCTGGGGCTTTGATTATATGTGACGAGTTAGTTTTGACGGGGATTGATCCCTAGTATCCACTATGTTCTGAGATTGATGTTGCTACTACTTTGCCATGCTTAATGCTTGTCACTAGGGCCCGAGTGCCATGAATTCAGATCTGAAATTATTATGTTGTCACCAATATATGTGTGTTTTAGATCCGATCTTGCAAGTTGTAGTTACCTACTATGTGTTATGATCTGGCAACCCCGGAGTGACAATAACCGGAACCACTCCCAGTGATGACCATAGTTTGAGGAGTTCATGTGTTCACCAAGTGCTAATGCGTTGGTCCGGTTCTTTATTAAAAGGAGAACCTTAATATCCCGTAGTATCCATTTGGACACCGCTGTCACAGGAGGGATGGACAATAGATGTCATGCAAGTTCTTTTCCCTAAGCACGTATGACTACACACGGAATGCATGCCTACATCACATTGACGAACGGGAGCTAGCCACATATCTCTCCGTGTTATAACTATTGCATGATGAATGTCATCCGACAAATCACCGATCCATTGCCTACGAGTTTGTCCCACTGCATTTGTTACTTGCTCTGCCGTTACTACTGTTGCTGCTACTGTTACTTGCTGCTACCGTTACTTGCTTTGTCCTGCTGCTGCTGCCACTGCTGTTGCTACTACTGTTACTTGCTACTGTTGCTACTTGCTACTGTTGTCACTTTTGCTGTTCCTTGCCACTACTGTTACTCGTTACACTACTGCTGCCTGCTACAATACTTTTCTGGCACCATTGATACTTCAGTTAGGAATTATCTGCCGTCAACAGATTCTTTCCTAGCACCATTGCTATCATAGTACCTTTGCTGCTTATATCCTTCTTGCAGATACTAATCTTTCAGGTGTGGTTGAGCCGACAACTCAACTGCTAATACTGGAGAATATCCTTTCACTCCCATCGTGTCGAACCAACAAATCTGGGTTGAATACTCTACCCTCGAAAACTGCCGTGATCCCACACACTAGTGGGCCATTGCAAGAGAATTGCTAATTGTTGAGCAACTGGGAGCAGCTCTTTTCTGGCGCCGTTGCCGGGGAGGCATCAAGTGAGGAATAGTTGCCTGTCAACATCTCTTTTCTGGCGCCGCTGCCGGGGAGGATAGCTAGATTCTCTGAGTCACTTGGGATTTATATCTGCTGATCACTATGAAGAATCTGAAAGATCCAAGAACCAAAACTTGCCCTCAACTACGAGGGGAGATAAGGAACTGCCATCTAGCTCTGCACTTGATTCACCTTCAGTTATGAGTAAGTTTGTGACACCACCTCCTTCTAGAAATCTTGATATGTCGCCTGTGCTTGATGATGCTTATGATGCTACTATGCCTGATACTGCTAGAGATGCTATGCCTGATACTGCTAGAGATGCTATGCTTGATACTACTTTGCCTGATGATGCTAGAGATGCTATTTTGCCTGATGATGCTATGCTTGATACTGCTTTGCCTGATGATGCTGGAGATGCTATTTTGTCTCATGATGTTATGCTTGATACTTCTAGAGATACTACTTTGCCTGATATGCCACTAGGGGTATTCCTTGATGCTCATATTGCTAGAGTTATTGCCAATGCTCGTGATGCTTCTGAAACTGCCGATACTATTGAGATAGAACCTGCTTTTGCTCCTGCTATATCTAGCTCTCCTAGATATGAATTGCCTGATATACCTAAGGGTTATGTTATGGAGGGATAGATAGCTGAGGATTTTCTTGCGTGTAAGGATACCTATGACACTGAGAAATTACTTCTCAAGTGGAAGGAAAAATCTCTGAAAGCTAGGATGATATACGACCAGAAGTTTGCCACTTCACCTATCTTTATCACCGACGAGGATTATGAATTCTCTATCGACCCTGAGATAATCTCTGTAGTCGAATCTGATCCTTTCCACTGTTATGAGTCTGAGACGGTCGTAGCCCATCTTACCAAACTACAGATATAGCCACTCTTTTCACTAGTGAGGAGAAGATCCGCTACTACTATACCCTTAAGTTGTTTCCTTTCTCTCTAAAGGATGACGCTAAAGCCTGGTTCACTTCTCTTGCTCCTAGATGTGTGAGTAGTCCCCAGGATATGGTCTATTACTTCTGTGAGAAATATTTCCCTGCCCATAAGAAGCAAGCTGCCTTGCAGGAAATATACAACTTTGCTTAACTCAAAGAAGAGAGTCTCCCACAAGCTTGGGGGAGGCTCATCCAGCTACAGAATGCTTTGCCTGATCACCCTCTTAAGAAGAACGAGATACTTGATATCTTCTATAACGGACTTACCGATGCTTCTAGAGAACACCTAGATAGTTGTGCCAGTTGTGTTTTTAGGGAACGAACTATAGAACAAGCTGAGATTCTACTGAATAACATCTTGATAAACGATAATGCTTGGACTGTTCCCGAACCACCTCCTAAGCCAGCTCCTAAGAAAAGAGGTATTCTATTCCTCAGTCCCAAAAATATGCAAGAAGCCAAGAAATCTATGCAAGAGCAAGGCATTAGATCTGAAGAAGTCAAAAATCTACTGCCTAACAAAGAGATCCATGGTCTTGATAACCCGATACAAGTAGTAGAGGTGAATTCTCTGAGTAGATTCAATGAGAGTGATATTACTTTTGACAAACCTGCTAGCCTATGCTTTGATGAATTTGACAACTTTGTTGCCAAACAACAGAGTTTCAATGATTATGTTAGCAGACAATTGGAACAAAGTACTCGTATGCTTAGTCATTTAAGTGCTTGTGTACACAGAAATGTCAATGATCTGAAGCTTCTGAGTAAACATGACTCTATGATTACTACTCAGGTAGAACAAGTACTTAAAGCTCAGAATGACTTGCTCAATGAATTAAATGACAACTCTGTCAGAGTCATTACTAGAGGAGGCAAAATGACGCAGGAACCTTCCGAAGAGAATTGATCAAGATTCTCAAGGAATTAATGCTCACACACCCAGTCATCCTAAGAATAAGAAGGATGATAGAAACCTACATGTCAGTTCACCAAATACTGTCACACCTGAAGAACCAAATGATATTTCTACGTCTGATGCAGAAACACAATCTGGTGATGAACATGAACCTGGTGACAATATGGACAGTGATGTTCATAATAATGCTCAACCTAGCAATGATAATGATGTGGAGATTGAACCTACGGTTAATCCTGATAACCCACAACCTAAGAGATACGATAAGAATGACTCCACTGCTAGGAAGCATGGTAAGAAAGGGAGCCATGGGTTCAGTGACCTATGCCCTTTCCTCCTAAGCCATCCAAGAAAAAGGATCATGAGGATTTTGAGCACTTTATTGAAATGTTGAGACCCGTCTTTCTGCAGATGCGGTTAATTGATATGCTCAAAATGTCTCCATATGCCAAGTACATGAAATATATCGTGACTAATAAATGGAAGATACCAGATCTTGAGATCTCCACCATGCTTGCCAATTACACTTTCAAAGGTGGAACTCCTAAGAAACTTGGTGATCCCAGAGTGCCCACTATACTTTGCTCCATTAAAGGAAACTACGTAAGAACTGCCTTATGTGACCTTCGAGCCGGTGTTAGTGTTATGCCTCTCTCTCTTTATCGTAGACTTGAACTGGATAAGTTGACACCCACTGAAATTTCTCTGCAAATGGCCGACAAATCAACTGCTTTCCCTGTCGGCATTTGCGAGGATGTGACTGTTGTGGTTGCTAACACCACTATCTTAACACACTTTGTTATCTTGGATATTCCCGAGGATGATGCCATGGCTGTCATCCTCGGAAGACCCTTTTAAAACACTGCAGGTGCTATTATAGATTGCAACAAAGGCAATGTCACTTTCCATGTCAACGGTAATGAGCATACAGTGCACTTTCCGAAGAAATGATGTCAAGTACATTGCATCAATGCTATCAAAAAAACTTCATCGATTCTTATTGGGAGCTTTGAATGCCCTATTCCTCGTGATAAGATGAAGTATGATTTGCTTGTTGGGGAGATTCATATCCCCATTGAGGTGACCTAGTGGCTATTCAACAATTCTCCGTTTCCTTTTCTGATTTGAAAAAGTTTTGTCATGAGAATTTGATCAACCCCATTGACGGATTTCTTTCGATGACCATGAAATGGATGAATCAAAGAGTCACATACCTCTGTTTTAAGCTTTCACTTTTTGTTGCTTAGAAGAAAAATGATAGATTTAGTTTAGTTTTTCCTGTTTTCTGTTTTAGCGTCCCGGATAAAAGTACCCCGAAAATAAAAGTTCTCCGATGGTCCTGAAAATCAAATATGATTTTTTATGGATATTTTGAAAAATACTGGGACTGAGAATTGGCCTGGGGGCCACACCAGTGGGCCACAAGCCCTGTAGCCGCGGCTACCAAGCTTGTGGGGCCCGCAGGGACCCCCTCCACTCATTCCAGCTCCCATCCTCTTCTTCTACCTCCGGAAAAAATCGTTTCACCGCTCAAACCCGTGTTCTTGCTCACTTGGGTATGATTTTCAATCTCCTTGCTCAAAGCACCATTCTCCGAACCGTTTTGGGGAATTTACTCCTTGGTAAATGAATCCTCCATTGGTTCAATTAGTTTCTACTCTAGTGCTTTATCCTTCGCATATTCTTGCTACCTTGGTGACCCTGTTCTTGAGCTTGAAATGTTGATTTTAGCTGGTCCCAAGTAGTTTTAGCGCGTGATACGGTCTCTAGGCACTAGTAGGAGTAGTTGCTACAAGGTGTGGTTGGTCTTTATTCACTTTTCTCTTGAACTTCAAAATTTTCAGCAAAAAGAAATTATGTTCAGGAGGAAGTTTTATGGTGGTTCCTCAAGTAAGAAGGGTCCCCGTCTTTCTATTCAGGAGCCCGATCGTTATCAACTAAGGGACGCACGTGTACAACCATGTGAATGGCCTTCCGATGAGTTCATGATTGAAGCAGGCTTCAAGGATGAGTTTGAAACACTTGTCCGCAATGCCGGGTTAGAAGAATTCCTCTCAGATAAATGTGAACAGTATGCTATGCTCACTGCCTCTTTCGTGGGTAGATTTAAATTTTTAGTTGGCCGTGACTCATCCATACTATTTGATATGTATGATAAATCCTACACCATGGATTTGGAGGATTTAAATAGGATTTGCAAGATACCCGATGGGGTAGTCTTAATGATCCTGCTAAGTCTTCGGTTAGAGATTTTGTCTCTAGTATAACTGTTGGAGAAACTCGAGACATCACGCAAGCTACCATAGGAAGCATTCATTTCCCTCCCTTGCACTACTTTGCCCTCTTCATAGGTAGATGCATTAACGGCAAGGTTGAACATTGTCACCTATCCGCATCCGACCTTAGTATCCTTAAGAGCGCAGTGACGGGTGACAAAAGCTTCAACATGGGAGCTATTATAGCAAGGAGGCTGAAAAAGGATGCTATTGATGGGGATTTCTTTGGCGATATCTATGCCACTCGCATAGCAAATTTTCTTGGAGTACTGCTACTCCAACAAAAGACCTTCCAACGGTGCCAGAAATAGGCGTGTTGACGGGAGACTCTTCTTGTCTTGGTACTCCTCAGCAACGGCACCAGGAATCCTTCTGCTACGGCTACGCCTTTAGGGACTTCCTAGGCAAATATGCAAAGGATTCCGCCGTGGCCTTGGAGCCTTGCGTTGCTATTCCCTCAAAGCGGAAAGGGTGATGTAGCGCAGCAGTGGTAAGTATTTCCCTCAGTTTGAGAACCAAGGTATCGATCCAATGAAGGAGTATCACAAGTGCGTGAACAAACACAAAAAGCTTGCTCCCAACGCTTTGAAGGGGTTGTCAATCCCTTATAGATTGTTCGCCAAGTGAGAACTGAGAGCAACAAAGTAACAAAGCAAAGGAAAAGCGAAAGTGGAAACGATAGGTGTGAATAGACCCGGGGGCCGTAGTGTTTACTAGTGGCTTCTCTGATGAAAGCAAGTAGACGGTGGGTGAACAAATTAGTGTCGAGCAATTGATAGAAGCGCGCAAAGTCGTGACGTCATCTATGGCAATGATTATATCTATAGGCATCACGTCCAAAACAAGTAGACCGATACTTTCTGCATCTACTATTATTACTCCACACGTCGACCGCTATCCAGCATGCATCTAGTGTATTAAGTCCAAAAGAACAGAGTAACGCCTTAAGCAAGATGACATGATGTAGACGGAAACTCTCATATCTACGACAAAGCCCACCTTGTTACCCTTGATGGCAACTACATGATGTGTGCCTTGTTGCCCCTACTGTCACTGGGAAAGGTCACCACACGGTAAGAACCCAAAACCAAGCACTTCTCCCATTGCAAGAATCATAGATCTAGTTGGCCAAACCAAACCCAAGACTCAGAGAGACTTACAAGGATATCAAATCATGCATATAAGAAATCAGCAAAGACTCAAATATATATCATAGATAACCTGATCACAAATCCACAATTCATCGGATCTCGACAAACACACCGCCAAAGAGGATTACATCGGATAGATCTCCATGAAGATCATGGAGAACTTTGTATTGAAGATCCAAGAGAGTGAAGAAGCCATCTAGCTACTAACTACGGACCCGTAGGTCTGAAGTGAACTACTCACGAGTCATTGGAGGGGCGATGATGTTGATGTAGAAGCCCTCCAACTCCAAAGTCCCCTCCGACAGGGCACCGGGAAGGGTCTCTACATGAGATCTCGCGGAAACGGAAGCTTGCGGCGGCGGAAAAGTGATTTCATGGATTCCCTGATTTTTTTCTGTATTTTAGGGAATATATAGGCGAAGGAGCTAGGTCCACAAGCCTGCTAGCCGCCGCCCCTGGTGGCGGCTACAGGGCTTGTGGGCCCCCTGTAGCTCTCCTGGCTTGGCCCACAAGCCCCCTGATCTTCTTTCATTCGGGAAAAAATTATTTCGGGGATTTTATTCCGTTTGGACTCCGTCCCAAAATCAGATCTGAAAAGAGCCAAAAACACAGAAAAAAGGAACTCGCACTTGGAACTGAATTAATAAGTTAGTTCCAAAAAAGATATAAAAGGTACATACAACATCCAAAGATGACAAGATAACAACATGAAACCATCAAAATTATAGATACGTTTGAGACGTATCAAGCATCCCCAAGCTTAACTCCTTCTCGTCCTCGAGTAGTGAAGTGATAAAGAATGCATTTTTGATGCTTTCATGCTACCTAGCATAGATGTCCTTTGTAACTCCTCTTATGTGACGTGAATGTTCAGATCCATTAGATTCAAAACAATAGTTTTCTATTGACGTGGAAACAATAATAATTCAAGCAAACTAGCAAGGTAATCATGAACTTTCAAAATAACAAGGCCAAAAGAAAGTTATCCCTACAAAAGCATATAGTCTCGCTATGCTCTATCATCATTGCATAACGAATTTAAATCATGCACAACCCCGGTATTGGCCAAGTAATTGTTTCACACCTTTACTTTCTCAAACCTTTTCGACTCTCATGCAATACATGAGCGTGAGCCATGGTTTTAGCACTATAAGTGGTGTGGAGTGTGGTGGAGGTTGCAAGGCAAAAAAGGAGAAGATGATCACATTAACTAGGCATATCAATGAGCTGTGGAGATGCTCATCAATAGATATGAATGTGAATGAGTTGGATTGCCATACAAATGATGCACTAGAGCTAAGAGTATGTGAAAGCTCTTAAATAAAACTAGTGGGTGTGCATCCAACTTGCTTGCTCACGAAGACCTAAGGCAATTTTGAGGACTCCTATCATTGGAATATACAAGCCAAGTTATATAATGAAAATTTCCCACTAGCTATATGGTGGTGACAAAACGGGAGACTCTCAATCATGAAGATCATGGTGCTTAATAAGCACAAGTGTGGAAAAGTGGTAGCATTGTCCCTTCTCTCTTTTTCTCTCATTTTTTTGGTGGGCTCTTTGGCCTCTTTTTTTATTTTTATTTTTTTGGTGGGCATCTTTGGCCTCTTTTATTTCCTCACATCGGACAATGCTCCATCAATGATGATCATCACACTTACAACTCAAAACTTAGAGCAACGATGAATCTATATGGAATGCCTTCGCTAGTGTACCGTGACAATGATCTAGCATGGCATAGACATTAATGGAAACATCATGCTAGCTATCTTACGATCATGCAATGGCAATGTAGACGTGGTGGTACATGTCATGGTGGTAGTTGCATGGCAATATATCTCGGAATGACTTTGGAAAAGCCATAGTAGGTAGGTATGGTGGCTGTTTTGAGGGAGGCTAATGGTGGGTTTTGTGCACCGACGAAAGTTGCACGGCACTAAGAAGATAGTGATGGTGGAAGATGAAAGTGCATCTAAACCATGGACTCGATGTTAGTCATGAAGAACTCATATACTTGTTGCAAAAGTTTTATTAGTAATCGAAACAAAGCATTCAACGCATACTCCTAGGGGAAGGGTTGGTAGGTATAAACCATCGCGCGATCCCGACCGCCACACAAAGGATGACAATGAAAAGACTAATCATGCTCAGACTTCATCACATAGCGGTTCACCATACGTGCATGCTACGGGAATCACTAACTTCAACACAAGTATTTCTAGATCCACAACACCTTACTAGCATAACTTCAATATTACCAAAACCACAACTCAAAACAAATTGAGATGAATCAAACTTCTCTAACTATTCAATGCACATGAAGGTGGAATTTTTCGTATCCCTTTGGATAACTACCCCTTTTGAGACTACTTTCAAAGCATAGATCAACTACCATGACACGCACCGCTGTGCTCCAAAAGATATAAGTGAAGCACATGTGAGCTGAATTGTCTACCAAAGGATATAAGTGAAGCTCGACAAAATCACGGTGAGTGCATGTGTCTCTCTAGGTGTGCAGCAAGGATGATTGTGACACAAAAAAAGACTCCTACGATACAATACACTCCAAGAAAAAACACATAACATATGGTGAATAAAAATATAGCCCCAAGTAACGTTGCCGATGGATTGAAGACGAGAGAGGGGATGCCTTCCCGGGGCATCCCCAAGCTTAGGCTTTTACGGCATCCTTGAGTCTCTTCGGTTTCCTTGTGCATCCCCAAGCTTGAGCTCTTGCCACTCTTTATCTCCTTGTCCATAAGAACTTCACCCAAAACTTGAAAACTTCACAACACGAGACTTAAACAGAAACTCGTGATAACATTAGTATGAGAAAGCAAACCACCACTTCCTTAGGTCCTATAGCAAACTTAAATTCTACTTATGCTGATGTTGGGTTACTGTATTTTCAATCTTCCATGGCTAATACCCCCCGATACTATCCATAGGTTCATCAAAATAAGCAACCAACACAACAAAAACAGAATCTGTTAACAGCAGACCAGTCTGTAGCAATCTGTATATTTCGTATACCTCTCGTACTTCAAAAATTCGGAAAAATTATGACAGTCTGAAGAATTTGTGTAGAAATCAGCAGCAAAAATAATCAACTCAAAATCTCTTACAGAAAGAAAACGAAAATTCTTTTCGTGAGCAGAAAGTTTCTGTGTTTTCCAGCATGACCAAACGATCATCCCCAAGACTAATCGTAACGGTTTTGCTTGGCACAAACGCAAAAGGAGACACAAAAAGCACAATCATAACAGAAGTATGCAAGTGTGGAAAACACAAAACAGAAAGAAAAAGGATAAACTCGTTGGGTTGCCTCCCAACAAGCGCTTTTGTCTAATGCCCTTAGCTAGGCAAAGGGTGATGGAATCATGTATAGTCATCTTTGGTGCTCAAACCATAAGTAACCCTCATCATAGATTCATAAGGCAATCTTATTTTCTTTCTAGGAAAGTGCTCCATGCCCTTCTTTAAAGGAAATTGAAATCTAATATTCCCTTCCTTCATATCGATGATAGCACCAATAGTCCTTAGGAAAGGTCTACCAAGAATAATGGGACATGAAGGATTGCAATCTATGTCAAGTACAATGAAATCCACGGGTACATAGTTCTCATTTGCAACAATAAGAACATCATCAATCCTTCCCATGGGTTTCTTGAAAGTAGAATCCGCAAGATGCAAATTAGGAGAACACTCTTCAATCTCATGAAAACCAAGAATATCACATAAAGACTTTGGAATCGCGGAAACACTAGCACCCAAATCACACAAAGCATTGCACTCATAGTTTTTGATCTTGATTCTGATAGTAGGTTCCCACTCATCATGAAGTTTTCTAGGTATAGAGATTTCTAATTCGAGCTTCTCTTCAAGAGATTTCATCATAGCATTTATGATATGCGCGGTAAAGGCTTTGCTTTGGCTATAAGCATGTGGAGAGTTTGCAATGGATTGCATCAAAGAAATGCATTCAAACGAGGAGCAATTATCATAATTGAATTCCTTGAAATACAAAGTGGGGGTTTCATTACTACCCAAAATTTTGATTTTTTTTCTACTCCACTCTCCACACCTTTATCATCAAGATAGGTGGACTCCGAATCCTTGGGGCATTTTTCAACCAAAGTGGATTCATATCCAGCCCCTCCATCAATAGGTTTGACACGCGAAAACAAAGATTCAAGAGGAGACACACCAAGCACTTTAAGATCTTCGTGATTTGCATCACTAGAACACACCCTTTTAAACCATTCATGCCTACCGCGAATTTGGGTGGTTCTTTCTTTGCTCTCATTCATGGAGACACGCATAGCTTTCAAAGTTTCATCCAAGTTGACCTTGGGAGGAGCACATCTAACTTTCAAAGCATAAATATCACAAGACATCCTATCAACGCTCTTAGCCAAATCGTCTATTTTGAGTAGTTTTTCCTCTATGGACGCATTGAAAATATTTTGAGAGTTGATGAACTCTTTGATATTACTCTCTCAATCAGAGGGTAATTTGTTGTGATTTCCATAAGTGTTGTTGTAGGAATTGCCATAGTTGTTAGAGGAGTTACTAGGAAAAGGTCTAGGAACATAGTTTCCTCTAAAAGCATTGTTGTTGCCAAAATTGTTCCTACCAACAAAATTCACGTCCAAACTAGCATTGCTACTCTCAATCAAACAAGATAGTGGCATGTCATTAGGATCTACAGTAGCGTTTCTACTAGCAACTAAATTTATCAACTTGTCCATCTTAGCACTAAGCGAGTTAATTTCTTCTATAGCGTGTACCTTTTTGCTAGCAGGCGACCTTTCAGTGTGCCACTGAGAGTAGTTGGTCATGATATTGTCTAGGAGTTTTGTAGCGTCTCCTAACGTGATTTCCATGAACGTTCCACCTGAGGCGGAGTCCAAGATATTGCGAGAAACAAAATTCAAGCCAGCGTAAAAGATTTGTATAATCATCCACAAACTCAAGCCATGAGCGGGACAATTTCTAATCATAAGCTTCATCCTCTCCCAAGATTGTGCAACGTGTTCATGATCAAGTTGCTTGAAATTCATGATATCATTACGTAAGGAGATGATCTTAGCCGACGGAAAATACTTGGATATGTAAGCATCTTTGCACTTATCCCAAGAATCGATACTATTTTTAGGCAAAGAAGAAAACCAAGTTTTTGCGTGATCTCGCAACGAGAAAGGAAAAATTTCAACATAATCACGTCATTATCCACATCTCTTTTCTTTTGCATATCACAAAGCTCAATGAAGGTATTGAGATGGGATGCAGCATGTTCACTAGGAAGGCCAAAGAATTGCTCTTTCATAACAAGATTCAGCAAAGCTGCGTTGATTTCGTATGATTCCGCACTAGTGGCGGGAGCAATCGGAGTACTAATAAAATCATTATTATTGGTACTCGAGAAGTCGCAAAGTTTGGTGTTTTCAGCCATGATGACTTCAACAAACAAACAAGCACACAAGAAAGAAAGAAAACCAGCGAAGGAAAACGGCAAAAAGGCAAAAAGGCAAAAGAAAAAGGCAAAGGAGAAAGGCAAATGTGAAGTGGGGGAGAGGAAAACGAGAGGGAACTGGCAAAAAAGTAAATGCAAGAGATGAGTTTGTGAGACCTACTTGGATAGATCTCTCCTTCCCTGGCAACGGCGCCAGAAATACTTCTGCTACTGCAACAAAAGACCTTCCAGCGGCGCCAGAAATAGGCGTGTTGACGGGACACTGTTCTTGTCTTGGTACTCCTTGGCAACGGCACCAGGAATCCTTCTGCTACGGCTACAGCTTAAGGGACTTCCTAGGCAAATATGCAAAGTATTTCCCCCGTGGCCTTGGAGCCTTGCGTTGGTGTTCCCTCGAAGCGGAAAGGGTGATGTAGCGTAGTGGTGGTAAGTATTTCCCTCAGTTTGAGAACCAAGGTATCGATCCAGTGAAGGAGTATCACAAGTGCCTGCACAAACACAAAAAGCTTGCTCCCAACGCTATGAAGGGGTTGTGAATCCCTTATAGATTGTTCGCCAAGTGATAACTGAAAGCAACAAAGTAACAAAGAAAAGTAAAAGCGAAAGTGGAAACGATAGGTGTGAATAGACCCGGGGGGCATAGTGTTTATTAGTGGCTTCTCTCATGAAAGCAAGTAGACGGTGGGTGAACAAATTAATGTCGAGCAATTGAAAGAACCGAGCAAAGTCGTGACATCATATATGGCAATGATTATATCTATAGGCATCACGTCCAAAACAAGTAGACCGATACTTTCTGCATCTACTACTATTGCTCCACACGTCGACCGCTATCCAGCATGCATCTAGTGTATTAAGTCCAAAAGAACAGAGTAACGCCTTAAGCAAGATGACATGATGTAGATGGACAATCTCATATCTACGACAAAGCCCACCTTGTTACCCTTGATGGCAAATACACGATGTGTGCCTTGTTGCCCCTACTGTCACTGGGAAAGGTCACCACACGGTAAGAACCCAAAACCAAGCACTTCTCCCATTGCAAGAATCATAGATCTACTTGGCCAAACAAGACTCGGAGAGACTTACAAGGATATCAAATCATGCATATAAGAAATCAGCAAAGACTCAAATATATATCATAGATAATCTGATCATAAATCCACAATTCATCGGATCTCGACAAACACATCGCCAAAGAGGATTACATCGGATAGATCTCCATGAAGATCATGGAGAACTTTGTATTGAAGATCCAAGAGAGAAAAGAAGCCATCTAGCTAGTAACTACGGACCCATAGGTCTGAAGTTAACTACTCACGAGTCATTGGAGGGGCGATGATGTTGATGTATAAGCCCTCCAACTCCAAAGTCCCCTACGGCAGGGCACCGGGAAGGGTCTCCAGATGAGATCTCGTGGAAACGGAAGCTTGCGGCGGCGGAAAAGTATTTTCGTGGATCCCTTGATTTTTTTTCTGTATTTTAGGGAATATATAGGCGAAGGAGCTAGGTCAGGGGTCGCCAGGGAGGCCACAAGCCTGCCATGCGCCACCCCCTAGTGGCGGCTAGGGGGCTTGTGGGCTCCCTATAGCCCTCCTGGCTTGGCCCACAAGTCCCTTGATCTTCTTCCGTTCGGGAAACAATTATTTTGGGGATTTTATTCCGTTTGGACTCCGTTCCAGAATCAGATCTGAAAAGAGCCAAAAACACAGAAAAAACAGGAACTGGCACTTGGCACTGAATTAATTAGTTAGTCCCAAAAAGATATAAAAGGTACATAAAACATCCAAAGATGACAAGATAACAACATGAAACCATCAAAAATTATAGATACGTTTGAGACGTATCAAGTACCCATCCGCGCAGGAGATCCCCCGCTCCATACAGCTTTCCTTGACTACGTCGCTATGACACACTACCAGTTCCTTGAGAGGGATGATGAACCCCTGCTATACCGATTGATATTTAGCCGGCAGCGTGTTTTCCATATTACCCTTCCTGCTCGTGCTTTCTTTGACTTTCAGGTTAAACAAAGATATTACATAACCAGAGGAGAGGCAGAGGAGTATGAGAGGGAGGCGAAGGCTGCTCGTCTCCGTGAGGCAGCTATTCAGGCAGTGGCTGCAGCGCTCCCGTATAACCCCGATTATGATTTTGGGTTTCGCCAGGACCGTCCTTGGGAGTAGACCAAGTTAGGCCAAAAGCCAAAGCTTGGGGGAGTACGTGTTCTCACCGACTTTACATTCTTGCTTATCCTTTCACTTTGTTAGTCGGTGTTTACACTTTGCCACTGTATTATCCATGCTAGTTTATTTTTGTTTTATTGTTTTCTTGTTTTGTGTCCTTTTGAGAAAACCCCAAAACATTTTCCTTTCTTCTTTTGCTTGTTGGGAGCTTTCCCGTGTAAATAGTTTTATTTTTCTTTGAGTCAAGGTAGAAGACCATGGTTACAATGTTTAGTGGCTCTCGCATGCATACCTGTTCATTTGTTAAAGAGTCGTATTACTTTGTCTTCTCCTTTGTGTTTGCCTGCAGATTCAGCTTAGTCCAATGCACGAGCACTCTTATTATTGTTCACATCGTTCGATCGTGCAAGTGAAAGGCAATAATGATGATATATGATGAAGTGACTGAGACTGGAAGAGCTGGTATGAACTCTATCTATTTTTTTTTTGTAAATATGACTAGCTTGTCATCCCAGATTCAGCTTTGTTGAGAGATAACCATGTTTGCAATGACAACTTAGAGATCATAGTTTCTGATGCCATGCTTAATTAGCTAGGAGCTTATAATGGTATGTCTTGAATGCCAACATAGATTTTGAGATGACTATGATGTAGTATGATAGGATGGTATTCTCCTTTGAATGACTCAAGTGGCTTGACTTGGCGCATGTTCATGCATGTAGTTGAAACAAAATCAACATAGCCTCTATGATGTTCGTGTTCATGGTGATTTATATCCTGCTTATGCTTGCACTCAATGTTAGTCAAACTCATTGCATCTTGATGACTGTTGTCGCTCTCTAGTTGGTCGCTTCCCAGTCTTTTGCTAGCCTTCACTTGTACTAAGCGGAATACTGCTTGTGCATTCACTTCCATAAACCCAAAAGTTTTTCCATGAGAGTCCACCATACCTACCTATTTGCGGTATCTACCTGCCGTTCCAAGTAAATTTGCATGTGCCATTCTCTAAACCTTCAACAAATAATCTGTTTTGCATGCCCGAACCGCTCATGTGGTGACAGGGGGCTATTGGTATCTCCATGTTAGGCGTGTTATCCTCGACATGTGTTTATTCACTGTCATTCACGAGAAAGGGGCCGGTAATTGGAATGCTCAATTCCATGCTTAAATCGAAAACATAACTGTAAAACAAGACTCCCCCTGGATTGATGTTAATATGGACGGTACCCGAGGATTCGGCTAGCCGTGGAGTGTGATTGATTGGTGGTGGGGGAGTTAAAACTTTACTTTTCTGTTTGGGAACCGCCTATAGCATGAGTAGCATGGAACATATTGAGAACTCTTGGTCATTGAGTTGACAATGAAAGCATGCCACCCAAAATTATTATCTCTATTTTCAAAGCTTGAGCTCTGGCACCTCTGCAAATCAATGCTTCCCTCTGCGAAGGGCCTGTCTATTTATTTTCCTGTTGAGTCATCCTCCTTTTATATAAGCACCAATTAGAGAGCACCTCTGTCATTTTTATGCTTTGCTTTTGATTGATATTGAGTATGACTATGACTGGATCTTCGTTGCTATGAATTAGAATGTTTAGTCAGCCCTTGATCTTTGAAAGTGCTCTGCATTATATTTTGCGGTCTCAGAAAGAGCTAGCGAGATACCACCTATTCATATTGCTTCATGCTTGTTTTGATTGAATTGTTGGTATCTGAAACTCATTATTATTTGCTCGCTAGCTGATTATGCCATTGATATTAGTTTACCGTGAGACCTATGTGTCACTTGCTTATGTGGTTAACTTGTGATCTTGCTGAAATTCTAGTTATGAGTTAGACATAGTTGCAAGAACAAGATCAAACAGAGTTTGTCAAAGTTTTTCTTTCTCTTTCAGTTTGTCAACTGAGTTGCTTGTGGACAAGCAAGGTTTTAAGCTTGGGGGAGTTGATACGTCTCCATCGTATCTACTTTTCCAAACTCTTTTGCCCTTGTTTTGGACTCTAATTTGCATGATTTGAATGGAACTAACACAGACTCACGCTGTTTTCAGCAGAATTGCCATGGTGTTGTTTTTGTGCAGAAATGAAAGTTCTCGGAACGTCCTGAAAATTTACGGAGAATATTTCTGGAAAATATGAAAAATACGTGTAGTCGCGACCTCCCCCATGGAAAATATGAAAAATATGAAAAATATTTCTGGAGAATATTTACGGAGATCCACCAGAGGGGGTGAGCGAGTGGGCCACATGCTGTGTAGCCGCGACCTCCCCCCTGGCCGCGGCCACCAGGCTTGTGGGGCCCACGTGGCTCTGCCGCCCCCAATTCCAGCGCTATTTTTCCCTTTCGTCCCGGAAAAATCAAGAGAGAAGATTTCATCGCGTTCACGATCTAGAGGCGCCGCCACATCCCGTTCTTGCCCTGGAGGGCAGATCTGGAGTCCGTTTTGGGCTCCGGATCAAGGAGATCGTCGCCATCGTCATCATCAACCTTCTTCCCTCTCCAATTCCATGAAGCTCTTCATCATTCGTGAGTAATCTATTCATAGGCTCGTTGGGCGGTGATGAGTAGGATGAGATCTATCATGTAATCGAGTTAGCTTTGACGGGGATTGATCCCTAGTATCCACTATGTTGCTACTACTTTTCCATGCTTAATGCTTGTCACTAGGGCACGAGTGCCATGAATTCAGATCTGAAATTATTATGTTGTCACCAATATATGTGTGTTTTTGATCCGATCTTGCAAGTTGTAGTTACCTACTATGTGTTATGATCCGGCAACCCTGGTGTGACAATAACCGGAACCACTCCCGGTGATAACCATAGTTTGAGGAGTTCATGTGTTCACCAAGTGCTAATGCGTTGGTCCGGTTCTTTATTAAAAGGAGAACCTTAATATCCCGTAGTATCCATTTGGACCCCGCTGCCACGGGAGGCATGGACAATAGATGTCATGCAAGTTCTTTTCCCTAAGCACGTATGACTACACACGGAATGTATGCCTACATCACATTGAAGAACGGTAGCTTGTCTCATATCTCTCCGTATTATAACTGTTGCATGATGAATGTCATCCGAAAAATCACCGATCCGTTGCCTATGAGTTTGTCCCACTGCCTTTGTTACTTGCTCTGCCGTTACTACTGTTGCTTCTACTGTTACTTGCTACTACCGTTACTTGCTTTGTCCTGCTGTTGTTGCCACTACTGTTGCTACTACTGTTACTTGTTGTTGTTGTTACTTGCTACTGCTATCACTATTGTTGTTCCTTGCCACTGCTGTTACTCGTTACACTGCTGCTACCTGCTACAATACTTTTATGGCGCCGTTGATACTTCAGTTAGGAATAATCTGCCGTCAACAGATTCTTTCCTAGCACCGTTGCTATCATACTACCTTTGCGGCTTATATCCTGCTTGCAGATACTAATCTTTCAGGTGTGGTTGAGCCGACAACTCAACTGCTAATACTGGAGAATATCCTTTCACGCCCATCGTGTCGAACCAACAAATTTGGGTTGAATACTCTACCCTCCGAAATTACCGCGATCCCACACGCTGGTGTTCCATTGCAAGACAATCGCTAATTGTTGAGCAACTCAGAGCAGCTCTTTTCTGGCGCCGTTGCCGGGGAGGCATCAAGTCAGGAATAGTTGCGCGTCAACAGAAGGTAATTTTCTGAGAGTGGTAAATGGGGAGAGAATCAAGCATTATATCTCAGGTACTC
Organism: Hordeum vulgare subsp. vulgare; assembly: GCF_904849725.1. NCBI lineage: Eukaryota > Viridiplantae > Streptophyta > Magnoliopsida > Poales > Poaceae > Hordeum > Hordeum vulgare. The sequence goes on along the minus strand of NC_058524.1, from coordinate 498,185,122 downwards.
CCATAAATGTTGAAAGCAATATTATCAATACCATAACTCCGGAGGAATACCTAAGGGATATTTATCAACCTGTTTTAGACTCCGAAAATGAAGAGGTGTGTGATTCGGCAAGTAAACAGACTCCAAAACTTTTCCAGTAGGAATTTTTCTATGTTTTGGAATATTTAGAAAAATAGAAAAATTTGAAGTAGTCCGAAAAGTGCACGAGGAGGCGACAAGCCTGCCAGGAGTGGGCCACCCCCTGGTCGCGCCTGGGGGGCTTATGGCCACCTCGTGTGCCTCCCGGACTCTGTTTTCTTGCGGAGTACTCCTTCTCGTCTGGAAAAAAATCATTATATATTCTCCCAAAAGGTCTGACCCTCGTATCACGCAAATTTCCTCTGTTTTCTTTTCGAGCCTGTTTTCTGCCGCAAATTTAGGGCAAGATGTCTTCTCAGGATTCAGAGGTGGAGAGCTATGTGGCCGATTACCTTGCTAACCCCAAGGTCTATGGGGACTTGGATCCTTATGGCTGGACCACTAATGAGGAAGAATATTATGATCCCAAGGGGAAGGAACGAACAAGTTCCGATGAGGAGGAGGCTCCTCTACCTCAACTGGAACACACGCATGTGGAGTTCAAGAAGTCGAGCCTCCCTGACACAAGGAAGAAGCCTAAGACATTGTTTATCCCTTCTCGTTTCTTGCAGGAGTGTAAGCAGGAATTATGCCCAAGGGTGTTGAGGCTTGAAGAGGAAATTGATGATCTGAGGGAGCAGAATTTTATACTCAAGAGGAAATTAAACAAGTTCAAGACCTCTGCAACAACTCCACCACCATCACCTCCAAAGGAAGACAACTAAGCATGGGTATGGGCAATCCCCTTGGCTTGTGCCAAGCTTGGGGGAGTTGCCCCGGTACCGTATCACCATCACATCTTTTGCCTTTACCTTTGTTTTAGTTTGTTCCTTTTTGGTTTTCTCTTTCTCTAGAAGAATAAAGGTCTTAGTGTTTTAGGCTTGAGTTTTGCTTTGTATCACCCCCGATGTATTCGAGATCGTGAGTTTTATAATAAAGAGTGTCTTAGTTAAGGGCCTGGCCTCATGCCATGATCAAAAGAATGATAAAAGAACAAAAGCATGAAAAGATCATGCAATGATCTTATGGGAAGTGATGGCTTCACATATAAAAATAATGATAATTGAAACTTGTTGAGGGTAGACAAACGTAGACCTTGGTCATTGTTGCAATTAATAGGAACTGATAAAGAAGGAGAGGTTCACATATAAATATATCATCTTTGACACCATCTATGATTGTGAACACTCACTAAACTATTACATGATTAGAAGTAGATGCTGGACAAGGAAGACAACATAATGAATTGTGTTTGCTTGGTTCCGAACAATGTTATATGACTAGAGATCCCTCAGCATGTGACGATTGCTTCCACCTCATATTAGCCAAACCTCCCGCACCAAGTAGAGATACTACTTGTGCATCCATAAACCTTCAACCCAGTTTTGCCATGAGAGGCCACCATACCTACCTATGGATCCCTCAAGTAAGTTGTCATCGGTGCAAGCAATAAAAATTGCTCCCTGATATGTATGATCTATTAGTGTGTGGAAAATAAGCTTTGTACGAACCTGTGATGAGGAATACATAAAAGAGACAGACTGCATAATAAAGTTCTTTATCACAGGAGGCAATATAAAGTGATGTTCCTCCACACTAAGAGGACGCATATCCGAACCTCAAAAGCGCATAACAACCTCTGCTTCCCTCTACGAAGGGCCTATCTTGTACCTTTACTTTTTGCCCTTGAAAGAGTCATGGTGATCTACACCAATTCCTTATTTCGCCTTTATCTTGGCTAACGTCATATGCTAGGGAAAGATCTATATTCTTATGTCAACTTGGAAGTAAGTATTCATGAATTATTATTGTTGACATTACCCTTGAGGTAAATGGTTGGGAGACGAAACTATAAGTCCCCTATCTTTCTCTGTGTCCAACTGAAACTTTGATCTCATGAGTACCACATGAGTTGTAGCAATTGTAGAGAACGAAAAGATGATTGAGTATGTGGATTTGCTTTACAAGCTCTTATTTGACTCTTTCCTATGTTGTGATAAATTGCAATTGCTTCAATGACTAAAGCCTATCGGTTGTTAATTCTCGGTAAGGTTCTTGATCCATACTTTACTTTGTGAAGGAATTGTCACCTTAGCATGAGAGATTATATGATAGTATTGTTGTTCTAACTATGATCATGATGCATGCATGCTCGTATCTTGTTTTGTCGACACCTCTCTCTCTAAACATGTGGGCATATTTATTGATCTCGCCTTTCTCTTGAGGACAAGCGACGTCTAAGCTTGGGGGCGTTGATACGTCCATTTTGCATCATGCTTTCATGTTGATATTTATCGCTTTTTGGGCTGTTATTTCACTTCACAGTACAATACTTATGCCTTTTCTCTCTTATTTTGCAAGGTTTACATGAAGAGGGAGAATGCCGGCAGCTGGAATTCTGGCCTGAAAAAGGAGCAAGTTTGAGATACCTATTCTGCGCAACACCAAAAGCCGTGAAAATCAACGACGATTTTTTGGGATTTATAAAAAATACTAGTCCGAAGAAGTACCAGAGGGGCGCCAGCAGGAGGCCACAAGCCAGCTAGTCGCGGCCTCCCCCCTCGTCGCGCCTAGGGGGCTTGTGGGCTCCCACTTGGCCCTCTGGCTCCCCCCCCCCTTCTGCTACAAGAAGGATTTTGTTCCAGAAAAAATCAGGAGGATGCTTTTCGGAGGATTCGCCGCTGCCACGAGGCGGAACTTGAGCAGAACCAATCTAGAGCTCCGGCAGGATGATCCTGCCGGGGAAACTTCCTTCCCGGAAGGGGAAATCGTCGCCATCGTCATCACCAACACTCCTCTCATCGGAGGGGACTCGTCACCATCAACATCTTCATCAGCACCATCCTATCTCCAAACCCTAGTCCATCTCTTGTAACCAATCTCCGTCTCGCGACTCCGATTGGTACTTGTAAGGTTGCTAGTAGTGTTAATTACACTTTGTAGTTGATGCTAGTTCGATTACTTGGTGGAAGATTATATGTTCAGATCTTTGATGCTACTCATCACCTCTTTGGTCATGAATATGATTATGCTTTGTGAGTAGTTACTTTTGTTCCTGAGGACATGGGATAAGTCTTGCTATAAGGAGTCATGTGAATTTGGTATTCGTTCGATATTTTGATGTGTTGTATGTTGTTTTTCCTCTAGTGGTGTTATGTCAACGTCGACTACATAACACTTCGCCATTATTTGGGCCTAGAGGAAGGCATTGGGAAGTAGTAAGTAGATGATGGGTTGCTAGAGTGACAGAAGCTTAAACCCTAGTTTATGCGTTGCTTCGTAAGGGGCTGATTTGGATCAACTAGTTTAATGCTATGGTTAGACTTTGTCTTAATTCTTCTTTCGTAGTTGTGGATGCTTGCGAGAGGGGTTAATCATAAGTGGGATGCTTGTCCAAGTAAGGGCAGTACCCAAGCGCCGGTCCACCCACATATCAAACTATCAAAGTAACGAACGTGAATCATATGAACATGATGAAAACTAGCTTGACAGAAATTCCCATGTGTCTTTGGGAGGTTTTTAGCTCCTATAAGACTTTGTCCAGGATTGTCCCTTGCTACAAAAGGGATTGGGCCACTTTGTTGCACCTTGTTACTTTTGTTACTTGCTACTTGCTACGAATCATCTCACCAGACAACTACTTGTTACCGATAATTTTAGTGCTTGCAGATATTACCTTGCTGAAAACCACTTGTCAGATCCTTCTGCTACTCGTTGGGTTCGACACTCTTACTTATCAAAACGGCTACGATAAATCCCCTTTACTTGTGGGTCATCACCCTTCCTTGGTCTTATCCGGCATGTTCATGAGTGTCGCAACAAAGATCTCAAAGACATTCTTACAAATATGCATTTGACAAAGGCAATGAGGCGTGTCGAGTTTGTGCCAGTACTCCAAGTCCCACAAAACAGACCTCGTCTTCCATACCTTCAGCAGCGGCTATGGTGACCTTTTAATTGTCTTTCCCGGAACGGGGCAATGTTCCCAGTTTTTCAATAACTCATCAATTTCGGCGTCGCTCCGCTTACGTGGAGGTCCCCGAAGCTCACCCTCACCATTGAATAGATCTCCACGGCTTCTCCATGGATCGTTCTTCTCAAGCCATCTTCGATGCCTCATGTACACGATTTTCCCAGACCCACCTTCTTTCGTTGACGTTAGCTGTTGAGACGTCGTATCATCCATGCATCGCGTGCATTTGAGATAGTCGTGCACCATCGTGATCAGCACGACCCTCATGTAGAAATACTCGCCTTTGCTGGCGTCCCATGTCCGGGCCGGTGTTTTCCATAACGTGTCTAACTTCTCTTGAAGTATCCATATATACAGATTAATATTATTTCCCGGTTATTGCGGCCCTTGAATTAACATGCTCATGTGTATGTACTTCGACTTGATGCTCAACCAGGGGGGATGTTGTACATACATAGAAACACGGGCCATGTGTTATGGTTGGTGTTCTGGTTGCCAAACGGATTCATGCCATCGGTACACACGCCAAGCACGATGTTCCTTACACCACATGTGAAAATTGATATTCCCCGTTGAACACTTTCCACTTGCTTGCATCCTTGGGGTGTTGATACGTCTCAAACGTATCTATAATTTTTGATGGTTTCATGTTGTTATCTTGTCATCTTTGGATGTTTTATGTACCTTTTATATCTTTTTTGGGACTAACTTATTAATTCAGTGCCAAGTGCCAGTTCCTGTTTTTTCTGTGTTTTTGGCTCTTTTCAGATCTGATTTTGGAACGGAGTCCAAACGGAATAAAATCCCCGAAATAAAATTTTCCCGAACGGAAGAAGATCAGCGGGCTTGTGGGCCAAGCCACGAGAGCTACAGGGAGCCCACAAGCCCTGTAGCCGCCACCACGGGGGCGGCGGCTAGCAGGCTTGTGGCTTCCCTGGCGCCCCCCTAACCTAGCTCCTTCGCCTATATATTCCCTAAAATACAGAAAAAAAATCAGGGAATCCACGAAATCACTTTTCCGCCGCCGCAAGATTCCGTTTCCGCGATATCTCATGTGGAGACCCTTCCCGGTGCCCTACCGGAGGGGACTTTGGAGTTGGGGGGCTTCTACATCAACATCATCGCCCCTCCAATGACTCGTGAGTAGTTCACTTCAGACCTACGGGTCCGTAGTTAGTAGCTAGATGGCTTCTTCTCTCTCTTGGATCTTCAATACAAAGTTCTCCATGATCTTCATGGAGATCTATCCGATGTAATCCTCTTTTGCGGTGTGTTTGTCGAGGTCCGATGAATTGTGGATTTGTGATCAGATTATCTATGATATATATTTGAGTCTTTGCTTATTACTTATATGCATGATTTGATATCCTTGTAAGTCTCCCCGAGTCTTGGGTTTTGTTTGGCCAAGTAGATCTATTATTCTTGCAATGGGAGAAGTGCTTGGTTTTGGGTTCTTACCGTGTGGTGACCTTTCCCAGTGACAGTAGGGGAAACAAGGCACACATCATGTATTTTCCATCAAGGGTAACAAGGTGGGCTTTGTCGTAGATATGAGATTGTCCATCTACATCATGTCATCTTGCTTAAGGCGTTACTCTGTTCTTTTGGACTTAATACACTAGATGCATGCTGGATAGCGGTCGACGTGTGGAGCAATAGTAGTAGATGCAGAAAGTATCGCTCTAGTTGTTTTGGACGTGATGCATATAGATATAATCATTGCCATAGATGACGTCACGACTTTGCGCGGTTCTATCAATTGCTCGACAGTAATTTGTTCACCCACCGTCTACTTGCTTTCATGAGAGAAGCCACTAGTAAACACTACGGCCCCCGGGTCTATTCACACCTATCGTTTCCACTTTCGCTTTACTTTGCTTTGTTACTTTGTAGCTTTCAGTTCTCACTTGGCGAACAATCTATAAGGGATTGACAACCCCTTCATAGCGTTGGGAGCAAGCTTTTTGTGTTTGTGCACGCACTTGAGATACTCCTTCACTCGATCGATACCTTGGTTCTCAAACTGAGGGAAATACTTACCACCGATGCGCTACATCACCCTTTCCGCTTCGAGGGAACACCAACGCAAGGCTCCAAGGCCACGGGGGAAATCCTTTGCATATTTGCCTAGGAAGTCCCTTAAGGCGTAGCCATAGCAGAAGGATTCCTGGTGCCGTTGCTGAGGAGTATCAAGACAAGAACAGTCTCCCGTCAGCACGTTTCTGGCGCCGTTGGAAGGTCTTTTGTTGCAGTAGTAGAAGTATTTCTGGCGCCGTTGCCGGGGAAGGAGAGATCTATCCAAGTAGGTCTCACAAACTCATCTCTTGCATTTACCTTTTTGCCAGTTGCCTCTCGTTTTCCTCTCCCCCACTTCACATTTGCCATTTTCATTTGCCTTCCTCCTTTGCCTTTTTCTTTTACCTTTCGCCTTTTTGCCGTTTTCCTTTGCCGGTTTTCTTGCTTTCTTGTGTGCTTGTTTGTTTGTTGAAGTCATCATGGCTGAAAACACCAAACTTTGCGACTTCTCGAGTACCAATAATAATGATTTTATTAGTACTCCGATTGCTCCCGCCACTAGTGTGGAATCGTATGAAATCAACGCAGCTTTGCTAAATCTTGTTATGAAAGAGAAATTCTCCGGCCTTCCTAGTGAAGATGTTGCATCCCATCTCAATACCTTCATTGAGCTTTGTGATATGCAAAAGAAAAGAGATGTGGATAATGACGTGATTAAGTTGAAACTTTTTCCTTTCTCGTTGCGAGATCGCGCAAAAACTTGGTTTTCTTCTTTGCCTAAAAATAGTATCAATTCTTGGGATAAGTGCAAAGATGCTTACATATCCAAGTATTTTCCGCCAGCTAAGATCATCTCCTTACGTAACGATATCATGAATTTCAAGCAACTTGATCATGAACACGTTGCACAATCTTGGGAGAGGATGAAGCTTATGATTAGAAATTGTCCCGCTCATGGCTTGAGTTTGTGGATGATTATACAAATATTTTACGCTGGCTTGAATTTCGCTTCTCGCAATATCTTGGACTCCGCCTCAGGTGGAACGTTCATGGAAATCACGTTAGGAGACGCTACAAAACTCCTAGACAATATCATGACCAACTACTCTCAGTGGCACACTGAAAGGTCACCTGCTAGCAAAAAGGTACACGCTATAGAAGAAATTAACTCACTTAGTGCTAAGATGGACGAGCTGATGAATTTGGTTGCTAGTAGAAACGCTACTGTAGATCCTAATGACATGCCACTATCTTCCTTGACTGAAAGTAGCAATGCTAGTTTGGACGTGAATTTTGTTGGTAGGAACAATTTTGGCAACAACAATGCTTTTAGAGGAAACTATGTTCCTAGGCCTTTTCCTAGTAACTCCTCTAACAATTCTGGTAATTCCTACAACAACACTTACGAAAATCACAAGAAATTACTCTCTGATTTAGAGAGTAATATCAAATATTTTCAATGCGTCCATAGAGGACAAACTACTCAAAATAGACGATTTGGTTAAGAGCGTTGATAAGATGTCTTGTGATATTGATGCTTTGGAAGTTAGATGTGCTCCTCCCAAGATCAACTTGGATGAAACTTTGAAAGCTATGCCTGTCTCCATGAATGAGAGAAAAGAAAGAACCTCCCAAATTCGCGCTAGGCATGAATGGTTTGAAAGGGTGCGTTCTAGTGATGCAAATCACGAGGATCTTAAAGTTCTTGGTGTGACTCCTCTTGAATCTTTGTTTCCGCGTGTCAAACCTATTAATGAAGGGGCTGGATATGAATCCACTTTGGTTGAAAAACGCTCCAATGATTCGGAGTCCACCCATCTTAATGATAAAGGTGTGGAGAGTGGAGTAGAAGTAATCAAAATTTTGGGTAGTAATTAAACTCCGACTTTGGATTTCAAGGAATTCAATTATGATAATTGCTCCTTATTTGAATGCATTTCTTTGATGCAATCCATTGCAAACTCTCCACATGCTTATAGCCAAAGCAAAGCCTTTACTGCGCATATCGTAGATGCTATGATGAAATCTCTTGAAGAGAAGCTCAAATTAGAAGTCTTTATACCTAGAAAACTTCATGATGAGTGGGAACCTACTATCAAAATCAATATCAAAAACTATGAGTGCAATGCTTTGTGTGATTTGGGTGCTAGTGTTTCCGCGATTCCAAAGTCTTTATGTGATATTCTTGGTTTTCATGAGATTGAAGCGTGTTCTCTTAATTTGCATCTTGCGGATTCTACTGTCAAGAAACCCATGGGAAGGATCGATGATGTTCTTATTGTTGCAAATAAGAACTATGTACCCGTGGATTTCATTGTACTTGACATAGATTGCAATCCTTCATGTCCCATTATTCTTGGTAGACCTTTCCTAAGGACTATTGGTGCTATCATCGATATGAAGGAAGGGAATATTAGATTTCATTTCCTTTAAATAAGGGCATGGAGCACTTTCCTAGAAAGAAAATAAGATTGCCTTATGAATCTATGATGAGGGCTACTTATGGTTTGAGCACCAAAGATGACTATACGTGATTCCATCACCTTTTGCCTAGCTAAGGGCGTTAAACAAAAGCGCTTGTTGGGAGGCAACCCAACGAATCTATCCTTTTTATTTCTGTTTTTTGTTTTCCACACTTTCATAATTCTGTTATGATTGTGTTTTTTGTGTTTCTTTTTGCGTTTGTGCCAAGCAAAACCGTTATGATTAGTCTTGTGGATGATCGTTTGGTCATGCTGGAAAACACAGAAACTTTCTGCTCATGAAACGAATTTTCACTTTTTTCTGTAAGAGCTTTTGAGTTGATTATTTTCGCTGCTGATTTCTACGCAAATTCATCGGACTTTCATAATTTTTGAAGTACCAGAAGTATAAAAAATATACAGATTGCTACAGACTGGTGTGCTGTTCACAGATTATGTTTTTGTTGTGTTGGTTGCTTATTTTGATGAAACTATGGATAGTATCGGGGGTTATTAGCCATGGAAGATTGAAGATACAGTAACCCAACATCAACATAAGTGTAATTTAAGTTTGCTACAGTACCTAAGGAAGTGGTGGTTTCCTTTCTTATACTAATGTTATCACGAGTTTCTGTTGAAGTTTCGTGTTGTGAAGTTTTCAAGTTTTGGGTGAAGTTCTTATGGACAAAAAGATAAAGAGTGGCAAGAGCTCAAGCTTGGGGATTCCAAAGGCACCCCAAGAGATTCAAGGATGTCGTAAAATCCTAAGCTTGGGGATGCCCCGGGAAGGCATCCCTTCTCTCGTCTTCAATCCATCGGTAACGTTATTTGGGGCTATATTTTTATTCAACACATGTTATGTGTTTTGCTTGGAGCGTCTTGAATCGTAGGAGTCTTTTATTTTTGTTGTGTCACAATCATCCGTTTTGCACACCTAGAGAGAGAGACATGCACTCACCGTGATTTTGTCGAGCTTCACTTATATCCTTTGGTAGACAATTCAGCTCACATGTGCTTCACTTATATCTTTTGAGCTAGTTGATTTTGCTCTATGTGCTTCACTTATATCTTTTAGAGCACAATGGTGCGTGGCTTGGTAGTTGATCTATGCTCTGAAAGTAGTCTCAAAGGGGGTAGTTATCCAAAGGGATATGAAAATTTCCACCTTCATGTGCATTGAATAGTTAGAGAAGTTTGATTCATGTCAATTAGTTTTGAGTTATGGTTGTGGTAATATTAAAGTTATGCTACTAAGGTTTTGTGGATCTAGAAATACTTGTGTTGAAGTTAGTGATTCCCGTAGCATGCACGTATGGTGAACCGCTATATGATGAAATCTGAGCATGATTAGTCTATTGATTGTCATCCTTTGCGTGGCGGTCGGGATCGCGCGATGGTTTATAACTACCAACCCTTCCTCTAGGAGTATGCGTTGAATGCTTTGTTTCGATTACTAATAAAACTTTTGCAACAAGTATATGAGTTCTTCATGACTAATGTTGAGTCCATGGTTTAGATGCACTTTCACCTTCCACCATCACTCTCTTCTTAGTGTCGTGCAACTTTCGCCGGTGCTCAAAACCCACCATTAGCCTCCATCAAAACAGCCACGATACCTACCTACTATGGCTTTTTCAAAGTCATTCCGAGATATATTGCCATGCAACCACCATGACGTGTGCCACCACATCTACATTGCCATTGCACGATCGTAAGATAGCTAGCATGAAGTTTCCATTAATGTCCATGCCATGCTAGATCATTGTCACGGTACACTACCGAAGGCATTCCATATAGAGTCATCGTTGCTCTAAGTTTTGAGTTGAAAGTGTGATGATCATCATTGATGGAGCATTGTCCGATGTGAGGAAATAAAAATATATAACAAAAATAGGCCAAAGAGCCCATCTAAAAAAATGAGAGAAAAAAGAGAGAAGGGATGATGCTACCACCTTTCCACACTTGTGCATATTAAGCACCATGATCTTCATGATTGAGAGTCTCTCGTTTTGTCACCACCATATAGCTAGTGGGAAATTTTCATTATATAACTTGGCTTGTATATTCCAATGATAGGCTTCCTCAGAATTGGCTTAGGTCTTCGTGAGAAAGCAAGTTGGATGCACACCCACTAGGTTTCTTTAAGAGCTTTCACATACTCTTAGCTCTAGTGCATCATTTATATGGCAATCCCTACTCATTCACATTGATATCTATTGATGAGAATCTCCACAGCTCATTGATATGCCTAGTTAATGTGATCATCTTCTCCTTTTTTGTCTTGCAACCTCCACCACACTCCACACCACTTATAGTGCTAAAACCATGGCTCACGCTCATGTATTGCGTGAGAGTTGAAAAGGTTTGAGAAAGTAAAGGTGTGAAACAATTACTTGGCCAATACTGGGGTTGTGCATGATTTAAATTCGTTGTGCAATGATGATAGAGCATAGCGATACTATATGCTTTTGTAGGGATAACTTTCTTTTGGCCCTGTTATTTTGAAAGTTCATGATTACCTTGCTAGTTTGCTTGAATTATTATTGTTTCCACGTCAATAGCAAACTATTGTTTTGAATCTAATGGATCTGAACATTCACGTCACATAAGAGGAGTTACAAAGGACATCTATGCTAGGTAGCATGAAAGCATCAAAAATTCATTCTTTATCACTTCCCTACTCGAGGACGAGCAGGAGTTAAGCTTGGGGATGCTTGATACGTCTCAAACGTATCTATAATTTTTGATGGTTTCATGATGTTATCTTGTCATCTTTGGATGTTTTATTTACCTTTTATATCTTTTTTGGGACTAACTTATTAATTCAGTGCCAAGTGCCAGTTCCTGTTTTTTCTGTGTTTTTGGCTCTTTTCAGATCTGATTTTGGAACGGAGTCCAAACGGAATAAAATCCCTGAAATAAATTTTTCCCGAACAGAAGAAGATCAGGGGGCTTGTGGGCCAAGCTAGGAGAGCTAAAGGGAGCCCACAAGCCATGTAGCCGCCACCAGGGGGCGGCGGCTAGCAGACTTGTGGCCTCCCTGGCGCCCCCCTGACCTAGCTCCTTCGCCTATATATTCCCTAAAATACAGAAAAAAAAATCTGGGAATCCACGAAATGACTTTTCCGCCGCCGCAAGCTTCCGTTTCCACGAGATCTCATCTGGAGACCCTTCACGATGCCCTGCCGGAGGGGACTTTGGAGTTGGAGGGCTTCTACATCAACGTCATCGCCCCTCCAATGACTCGTGAGTAGTTCACTTCAGACCTACGGGTCCGTAGTTAGTAGCTAGATGGCTTATTCTCTCTCTCTTGGATCTTCAATACAAAGTTCTCCATGATCTTCATGGAGATCTATCCGATGTAATCCTCTTTGGCGGTGTGTTTGTCGAGATCCGATGAATTGTGGATTTGTGATCAGATTATCTATGATATATATTTGAGTCTTTGCTTATTTCTTATATGCATGATTTGATATCCTTGTAAGTCTCTCCGAGTCTTGGGTTTTGTTTGTCCAACTAGTTCTATGATTCTTGCAATGGGAGAAGTGCTTGGTTTTGGGTTCTTACGGTGTGGTGACCTTTCCCGGTGACAGTAGGGGCAGCAAGGCACACATCGTGTAGTTGCCATCAAGGGTAACAAGTTGAGCTTTGTCGTAGATATGAGATTGTCCATCTACATCATGTCATCTTGCTTAAGGCGTTACTCTGTTTTTCTGGACTTAATACACTAGATGCATGCTGGATAGCGGTCGACGTGCGGAGTAATAGTAGTAGATGCAGAAAGTATCGGTCTACTTGTTTTGGACGTGATGCCTTTAGATATAATCATTGCCATAGATGACGTCACAACTTTGCACGGTTCTATCAATTGCTCGACAGTAATTTTTTTCACCCACCATCTACTTGCTTTCATGAGAGAAGACACTAGTAAACACTACGGCCCCCGGGTCTATTCACACCTATTGTTTCCACTTTCGCGTTACTTTGCTTTGTTACTTTGTTGCTTTCAGTTCTCACTTGGCGAACAATCTATAAGGGATTGACAACCCCTTCATAGCGTTGGGAGCAAGCTTTTTGTGTTTGTGCAGGCACTTGAGATACTCCTTAACTGGATCGATACCTTGGTTCTCAAACTGAGGGAAATACTTACCACCGCAGCGCTAAATCATCCTTTCCGCTTCAAGGGAACACCAACGCAAGGCTCCAAGGCCACGGTGAAAGGATCAATATGGTTGGCTAGAGGGGGGGTGAATAGACAACGACCACTTTTTTAATTAATCTTAGCAAGTTAAGGTAAACACTATACGGGTTCACAAATAATATGACAATGAGGTGAACCCTATAGAAGCTAACAACGAGAGCTATTAAGACTACTAAGATATAGTCACAAGCATAAGCAAATTCAAAGTAAAGGATAGAGATAACCACAAGTGGAACCGATGGAGACGAGGATGTGTTACCGAAGTTCCTTCCCTTTGACAGGAAGTACGTCTCCGTTGGAGCGGTGTGGAGGCATAATGCTCCCAAAAAGTCACTAAGGCCACCGTATTCTCCTCACGCCCTCGCACGATGCAAGGTACCGTGATTCCACTATAGGTGCCCTTGAAGGCGGCGACCGAACCTTTACAAACAAGGTTGGGGCAACTCCACACAAAGCTTGGAGGCTCCCAACTAAACCACGAAGCTTCACCACAATGGAATATGGCTTCGAGGTGACCTCAACCGTCTAGGATGCTCAAACACCCAAGAGTAACAAGATCCGCAAGGGATTGGTGGGGGAATCAACTTTTCTCTTGGTGGAAGTGCGGATTTAGGCCTTCTCAACCAATCCCTAAAGAATCAACAAGTTCGATTGGCTAGGGAGAGAGATCGGGCACTTTTGAGCTTGTGGAGCAACAATGGAGCTTAGAGAGGTAAGAGATAGGGTTCCTCAGCTAGAAGAACCCTTTATATAGTGGGGGGAAAATTCAGACCGTTTTCCCACTCTCTGCCCGAGCTCCAGCGGTACTACCGCTGAACAGGAGCGGTACTACCGCTGCCTGGCGGTACTACCGCTGGATGCAGCGGTACTACCGCTGACACCAGCGGTACTACCGCTGGCCCCTTGGTAGTGCAAAGACACTACTACCGCCGAGAAAGTCTTCGCAAAAGGGTCCGTCCACGAATTACCGCTAGGTAGGTGGAACAAGGCACCTGGAGCAGTACTACCGCTGACCAGGGGCGGTACTACCGCTGGCTGCAGTGGTACTACCGCTGGCTGCAGCGGTACTACCGCTAGCAGTCCAGTGGTACTACCGCTGGAACTAGCGATACTACCGCTGGGGACCATTTTGCAGATATGCTCAAAACAAATAGGCGAGGGACGCTCCAAAGATAAAGGAAAGGGAGAATGTGGAGTGTGCGTGTGTAAAGATAGATTCCACCCAAACCTTTCCACTACGGATCCCCTCTTAATAGTACGGCTTTCCTATGACTCAAATAAAGAGAATCGTAGAGAGCGCCGTGCTTCCGTTCCATGAGAGAGGAGACGTGTCGTCTTGTGTCGTTGACGTGTGTTATCTGAAACCTTAACACACACGGTTTGTCTTGTACGGTACTGTCATCAATCACCAAAATTACTTAGGCATAAACTATGCCCCAACAATCTCCCCCTTTTTGGTGGATTGATGACAATACCGGATTTGCACAGAGAATAATATGAGAACTAAAAGATAGAGATATATGACAATACGGGGCATATGACTCACAGCATATGATGGAAGTAAATCTCACATAAGATCATGTCTCACAAAATGTAGCAAACTAGAAGCAAACCAAGTTCGAAGCAAACCATACGAAATAAAGCAAAGCAATGCAAAGTTCGAATATGAAAGGAAATCCTAGACTCTCTCCCCCTTTGGCACAAGACACCAAAAAGGGGCACACCTAATGCCACAGGTAACTACTCCTCGTCTTCAGGATCACCAGACTCGTCTTTCCCCTCCTGGCCGGTCTGCTCCTCCTCTTCCGCCTCATCGCGAGACCACTGGTACCCCTGAGCCTGCATCCAAGTAGCCTCAGGAGTGATGTCATCCTCTGAGCCGCTGGAGATGTCCACATCCAAGGTCCTGAGAACACGCTTATGCCTCTGGCGGCTCTGCTTCTGAGCCACGTGTGTCTGGTACTGATCCTTGGCCTGCATACAGAAAAGTGTCTTCATCTTGTCCTGCAGTTTGATAGCCCAAGATGGCATGGCAGACGAGCGGGACTGAGAGGCGGTTCCTCTGTCAGCAGCAGTCTCTGTATCAGTATCCATGTGCTGAGAGGATGTAGATGGGTTGGCCCACTTGTCCTTGACGCGAAGCCTGATCGGGTCATGCACAATGTAATCAGACTGAGCATAGAGCAGCTCCTCCGGAAAAGCCTCTTGCCACTTATGGCGAATGTATGCGAACAGGTAAGGCCCGTAGATAGGAACCTTACGCATGATGATGCAGTTCCAGAGCTCTATGAACATCACATCAGAAATATCCAGCTGAGCAGACTCCTGAGACATAGCCTCCTCACAAAGTAACAGCATCTCAGCCAAGGAGCGATGGACCTCATCAAAGTTACCACTCCGAGGGAAGAGGGTGTTGCGAAAGATCCGATGCATGATGTCCAGGTGCTTGGGAAGCACCCCCTTCCTCAGATACAGTTTCTGCAGTTTGTCCTTTGCGGGAGCCCTATCGACGGTGGCTGCAGCATGAGGACGCAGCCCAAGAGGAGTGTCAGCACCCTGGAAGTCAATGTGAAGGAATTGCATGAACTCCTGTCAGGTACCGGTCAGCTTCTTGGACCCGGTCATCCACACCATGGAACGCTCTGCATCAGGAGAGAAATGGACTGTGACATAAAACTGAGAAACTACAGTGGGATCAAAATCCGTCTTGAAGGTGATGATGTCCTTGATGCCCAATTTGTCAACCAGAGAGAGGGCATCACCAAAATAGTCCATGTTCCTCTGAAGATGTGCCAGGTCAATCCACTGAACAGAGACATAGTTCTTCTTGAACTGAGCTATAACATCACGGTAGATCCTACACTGGTCCCTTGCCCAGACATGGTCAACATCCTTGATCACATCCCTCTCGTTGAGATAGTGGTTCTTGGTGCGAAACTGCAGAAAGTCCTTGGGGGACATTGTGCGGACATTGACCTTCTTATCCTTGTGAGCGACCTTCTTGAAGGACTTCTTCTTTGGTGGCAGACCTGAGGTGGCAGACCCCTCAGGCGCCTCTAGGTTGCGATACTGTTTGGACTGCGTGTCCCGTGGGGGGTTCGAACGACGAGAAGAGTCACCTGTGACACAGAACACATAGCAAAAAAAACAGATGAGAAAATCGGGCTCCCCCTCCCTTTATATAGCCCAAGGGGTACGGGCCAGTGGTAGTACCGCTGGGGTGCAGCGGTAGTACCGCTGGGGTCCTGGCGGTAGTACCGCTCCCCTTGGCGGTAGTACCGCTCCCCCTTGAAACCCTAGAAATTTTCTAGCCGGTCGTGTTAGATTTTGAATCCTGGCGGTAGTACCGCTGGGGTCCTGGCGGTAGTACCGCTACCCCTGGCGGTAGTACCGCTGGGGTCCTGGCGGTAGTACCGCTACCCTGGCGGTAGTACCGCTACCCTGGCGGTAGTACCGCTGTAAATGTTGCGACACGGCTAAGGAAAAGGGATGAACTTGGGCACATGACAAGTGAGTAAAAAGAGATGGCATCCAATAAAATGTACTGACTTGTCATTGTATATCCTTTCTTCTATACGCAAGAAAGGATGGAGGGGCGGTGGCCGAGGCCACCTATGTTTGAGACAATGGTATGACACCGCGAAGAATTATCCTTGGGTTCATGACCAATGCTCGTCTTTGAAGCACAAGTGCCATTTGACAATGGCTAAAGTGAAAGACTAGATTGATTTACGCATAATGGGGGGAGGGAAAGTTCATTGAGAGAACAACACTCCCCCTATGTCCATGCCTACATCTAGACCAAGATGGAATGCAAAGAGAGGTGCAATATGCCTAGTTTCAATCCACATTACTTGAATCAATGATATTTAGCTCATGCCTTAACTCCCGAAACCTTGCTTCATCTAGAGGCTTAGTGAAAATATCTACAAGTTGCTCTTCAGTGTGGATGAAGTGAACCTCAATATCACCTAGCTTGATATGTTCACGAATGAAGTGATGACGAATATCAATATGTTTGGTTTTGCTATGTTGCACTGGGTTGAGGGAAATCTTGATGGCGCTTTGATTGTCACATAGAAGAGGCACTTTGTCACAAGTGACACCATAATCCTTTAAAGTTCGCCTCATCCATAGCAATTGTGCACAACAACTTGCAGCTGCCACATACTCAGCTTCGGTGGATGATAAGGAGACGCAGTTCTGCTTCTTTAAAGACCAACTTACCAAAGAGCGACCAAGGAATTGGCATCCTCCAGACGTTGACTTCCTCTCCACACAATCTCCAGCCCAATCTGAGTCAGAATAGCCAACTAGATTGAAGTTTGCTCCTTTGGGATACCAGAGGCCAAAGTTTGGGGTATGAGCCAAATATCGAAAGATTCGTTTGACAGCCATGTAGTGACTTTCTTTTGGTGCGGATTGAAACCGTGCACATATCCCTACACTCAACATAATGTCCGGTCTAGATGCATAGAGGTAAAGGAGGGATCCAATCATGGAGCGGTATACCTTTTGATCCACTGCTTTACCATTGGGATGACTGTCAAGCTTCCATCTGGTTGGCATGGGGAACTTGACCGGTTTGACATCTTCGAGCTCGAACCGTTTGAGCATGTCTTGAGTGTACTTGGCTTGTTAGATGAATGTCCCTTCTAGACCTTGTTTAATCTCGAACCCGAGGAAGAACTTCAACTCTCCCATCATGGACATCTCAAACTTCTCAGTCATTAGTGCAGCAAATTCTTCATTGAATGAAATGTTAGGGGAGCCAAAGATAATATCATCAACATATAGTTGGCATATGAACAAATCCCCTTTAACCCTCTTAGTAAAAAGAGTGGGATCAATCTTCCCAATTTCAAACCCACGATCTTGTAACAACTCAGTAAGATACTCATACCACACGTGTGGGGCTTGTTTAAGGCCATAGAGTGCCTTATTGAGTTTTCACACATGATTGGGGAGCTTGGGATGTTCGAATCCCGGGGGTTGTTTGATATAGACCAACTCATTCAAAGGACCATTAAGAAATGCACTTTTCACATCCATTTGCTGTAATTTGAAGTTATGATGAGAAGCAAATGCAAGTAACATGCGAATAGATTCTAGACGAGCAACAAGGGCAAAGGTTTCACCATAGTCGATACCCTCGACTTGGGAGTAGCCTTGAGCCACCAATCTTGCCTTGTTTCGAATCACAATTCCATTGGCATCTTTCTTGTTCTTGAATATCCATTTGGTCCCGATGACATTATGTTCCTTCGTTGGCCGAGGCACTAAATCCCAGACTTGGTTGCGCTCGAAGTTGTTAAGTTCTTCGTGCATGGCCATAAGCCAATCCTCATCATCGAGTGCTTCATGTACCTGTTGAGGTTCACAATACGAGACAAACGCGTGATGCTCACAATAATTCCAAAGCTGTTGACGGGTAGATACTCTCCTTTTTAAACTGCCAAGAACATTCTTCATAAGATGTGACTTGGCTCTCAGCTTGTCCGCATTCTTGGTTGCTCGACGCTCCAAGAGTTCTTCATTAGATAACGGGGGAGCATCGACTTGTTTCTTTTGTTTGCCCTTGCGTCTTGAGCCGGTTGTTGGAGCTCCAGACGGGAATTGTGAGACAGTCTCCTGATCATCTTGTCCTTCGACTTTAGCAGGTTCACTAGTTTGATCTTGTATTAGTGGTTGCTCTTGATCTTGATCTTGTGCTGGTTCGGGGTCTTGGGGTAGTGCTTGAATATCATGGGGCACATCACCATTGTTAGGCAATTGATCTTGACCGTGAGCCTGATCAACTTGTTGAGAGTCTTCTCTTTGTTCATCGGAAGCGTGTGGGGCTTGTGAGGGTGATGGCTCCACTTGAGTAGAGCATTGTCCTTCTCCTTCAGCCACAAGGGGTTCCTCAATGGGGAGTATTTGACCAATCCCCATTCTTCTTATGGCTTCGGGAGGAATTTCATCACCTATATCACAAAGACCACTTTGCTCCACTTGGGAGCCATTATTTTCGTCAAACTCTATGTTACACGTCTCCTCAATTAGTCCAGTGGACTTGTTGAGGACACGGTAAGCATGAGAGTTTGTAGCA